>NC_092819.1:170377035-171577035 GCF_023375885.2 Dermacentor andersoni | reverse complement strand
ATGTTGATTACCGTGTCCGCTGAGAAATGTGACAAACTGCGTTCATAAAGCTTGCGCAGATCAAACTCTATTGAAGAAATCAATGTGACGGGAACCTTTAGTGAAGCGGCGAAAACATTTAACAGAAATAGTTCAATGCGCAAAATCGTGCTTAATTCCTGCGCCGGAAAGTGCATTCTCAAACAAATATTTATCTTGATGTACTGCACACGTCGAAAGTTTATGCACAGATACGCAGTTTAGGTTTGTGTACTACACCGTACAGAAATTATGCAATAATATTGAGGGTGGCGCGCTAGGAGGTGACCGCCGTGGCCGGTCAGCCATGGTGCCGCGCGATTTCGGGAGTGGCGTACACCGCGGCCGCCCACGTCTAGCGCGCTAGCGTGTCCTATTCTGAGGCTACATGCACGTGAGCCGTCTTCTTCGCCAGCTCTGGAGGTGATAGTCGCGTTACTACAAGGCCTCTCCCCCTTCCTAGCGCGAAGCGCGATTGTGTTTAACGGATTAGCGTCCGTTAAGGTGTCCAGGTAAAATGTACAGATGGTATCGTTGGAACACCAAGTCTGGACACAAGGCGGATTCTCTTGTTCGTTGAGGACGTCGTTGGTAGTGTCGTGTTCACGCAGTCTGAGAGAGATCTAGCATGCAGGCAGCACTGTCCGCGCAGGTTGTGAGTCAGTCACAGCCACAGTGATGCCGTAATGCGAAATCATCATTATCCCTAATGGAGCCAGTGGGAGAGCCGTAGAATCAGTAATGAGTGAGCTGTCTCCAAATGCAAAGCGAACAGCGTGCAAGAACGTCCAAGGAACTGGAGTGGCGGGCCGTAGAATAGCCGAAAGCGGTTACGTTTCGCCCAGTGTATTCCTTGTAAATTGTCGTCGCGCAGAGGCCTTTGAGCTGGGGAGGAGGGTCAGTGCGTGCTAGCGCTGGGCAAGGGTAGACGCCGGCAATGTGGGACGACAACACCTGGAATGTCGCGATAGTGCAGATGGCGAAGCCTGCTATGACGTAGCGCAAGATTACAAGATTGGACGCCCCCAGAAGTACGCTGACTGCCTCTCTCGTCACCTCGTATATCCCTCTGATCCTGCTGCATATGATTCGGTGACCTGCGTCATGGCTTTTACAGACATGACCGACAGGTGCGCTGAAGAACAGCGCGACAAATCCTTACTGCCCATCATTGCCGGAGTGCAATCCGCCAGCACTCACGGCACGTGTCGCATGTTCGTACTGCACGACGGCATCCTCTACCGCCGCAATATCAACCCTGACGGCCCTGAGTTGCTTCTTGTCATTCCTCGTCATCTGCAATCCGTCGCTCTCGAACAACTTCACGTTGCACCGACGGCGGGACTCCTTGGAGTTTTGCGTGCATACGACCGCGTACGACGCCGGCTCTTCTGGCCGGGTTTTTACAGCTCTGTGCGTCCTTATGTCGCAACTTGCGAATGGTGTCAGTGCCGGAAGAAACCTCCGCTGCCACCCGTTGGACGACTCCATCCCATTGAAGTTCCTTCTGAACCGTCCTTTTGCGTAGGCCTTGACCTGCTTGGCCCTTTTCCGACAACAACTAGCGGGAATAAGTGGATCGCCGTCGCTACTAATTGCGCGACACGCTCCGTGATAAGAAACGCGTTGCCGACTAGGTGCGCAACAGACGTCGCCGATTTTCTCCTCCACGACGTCATTCTCCACATGGTGCACTTCAACAGTTACTTACAGACCACAGCCGCTCATTCTTGTCTCGAGTTGTCGACGGCCTCCTCCGCTCCTGTGCCACTGAGCACAAGCTGTCTACCGCCTATCACCCACAAACGAACAGTCTTACGGAACGCCTCCACCGAGCAATCCCTGAGATGCAGTCGAAGTACGTCTCCAAAGATCACCGCAACTGGGACGCCACGCTGGCCTACGTGACGTTCGCGTATAACTCGTCCCGGCATGACACCACAAGATATTCACCATTTTAAATTTTGTATGGTCACGAACCCACATTGTCGTTTGATACCATCCGCCCTTTTATACCACCTGTTGCAAATGATTACGCTTGTGAAGTCATCGATTGCACTCACATGGCACGTCAAGTCGCCCGATCTCGTTTATTAGCGTTGCTGCATAAACAAAAAGAGCGTTATGATCGGTGCCATCGCGATGTTAAGTTCGCGCCAGGTGCTCGGGTGCTCCTTTGGTCACCATGTCGTCAGGGTGGCCTCCCCCAGAAGCTTCTCTCTCGCTACACAGTGTCTCATGAAGTCCTACGCCAAGTTAACGACGTAAATTACGTGATTTCGCCGCGACAGTTTGATGCATCTTCAAGTCCGACGCCTGTTGACGTCGTGCACATTTGCAGCTGAAGCCATGCTTCGCTCACAATTCTTCGCCTACCATGTGCCGAAAGGGCGCTTCAGCACCCGGGGGCCTTGTTACGCAAGGATGAATGAAGAGAGAGGAAGTAGATTGCGAGATACTGGCTGCTGCGTATTGTTGGTGGTCATCCATCTTAACTACTCTGACTCATCTTGAATATATATTGTATATACAATCTCTCTACACTCCCAACATCCCCGCAGCAATATTAAACAAATGCAAAAAAAGAGGCCATAGAAGTCATACAGGCAAAATTATACATGTACTAAATCGATTTAAAAAAAGATTAACAACGAAAAATAAAACAACGAACACTTCACATTGGAACGAAAACACTCATATTATTCTGCTTATTTAGTTATTATTTGTGTTTATTTATTATTTATTTATTTCGTTATGATTACTTACTTATTATTTATTATTTGTGTATAGACAGGTTTCGCACCATCACAAGTATAACGACCGGATTACGGTTTAGGATTTTTAGGTTAATTTTTTTCTGCCATACGTACTGCGTTTATTTTGCTTCCGATATTTTTGTGCCGGAACTCATAACTGTGTTTCCTACGGAGGTAGCTAAACAAAAATGAGTCTGGTTCAGTCTTCATTTGTTATAAATAATAAGAGGTAACTTTTTTAGACATTTTTAATAACTACTATTTGGTATTTCCTAAATGGTGGTGCGGTGTGGATAATGTATGATGGGTTTTCAATAACTGCTAAAATTATTTTGTGTAGTAAAGACAAGCTAGATAAGCAGGTTTTAGTTGAAGTTTCTCTATAAGAAGGCATTGTGCAAACGGTAGTGGACAAGCGTGTAGTAATACTCCTTTTTTAGCCACATGGACAGTATGTGTCTGAACATAGAAATGATTAAAATGGAACGTTAAATAGCCGATCGAACGTCATTTATGCGAGGTGACAAGTTAGGATTTTCTTGAAACAGCACGCCGGGAAAACTGTCTGTATTAACGCGCTATATAGTAAGACTGAGAAATTTAATGCTTAACGGATTGGAAAGGGCTTGTTCCGTGTATGAAAAATTACGCATATTGTGTTATTTTTGTCATTTAATTCAATGTTATTTATTTGTAGCCAGATTCTAGGCCTTCAAACCATATATTTCCTTCCCTATCTGGCGCGATCAGGTCTTTTCCAACAGAAAAAATGAATATGTCTGATCAACGTAAATTAAAACGCATGGTGTCTAGGGTAGGGTCATAATGTCAGTTATACACAACAAATATATACGTGCGCCTAAAATGGAACCCTGCGGAACACCATATTTAACATTACCTACGTCTGATTTACCGCATTTGATATTAGTATACTGAAAGAGGTTTGTTATATTGCTATTGATTAATTCGAACGGAATTCCCGTAGTACCACACATCCATAATTTTTTTTAAGATGTTGTGTTTTATGGAAGGAAATGTGTTTCCACAATTTAGACATAATCCGAGTGTAAATAAGTTCTACTCAATGTGATAATTTTTTTTCGTAATCGATAAAGAAAGCCTCTTCCCTTGATATTTAAGTTTGGGAATCATACCGATCTTCAACAATATTCTTCGAATTACAGAAGTTGATAACTGTCGTTGATAACTTCTTCGAAAACTTCAGATGAGACTGCCAAAATTGAAATGGGCCGACAGTTGTTAAAGTCGTTTGCATCACCTTTTTTATAAGCTACTCACGCCCTAGCAATGTTTATTTCATCAGGAAAGACGCCTGTAGGCATTATCAGATTACCAATTTGAGGCAGTTGTTCACAGATATGATGCGCGATTATTTTAAACGTTGGAGCATGTATCTCACCGTGGCCGCACGCGCTTCCATTGTTTATTTTATGTAGCCGTTTCTATACTTCCATTTCTGTAGTGGGAACTAAAAATATTGAATCTTCAATCTTCTGAACACATAGCAAATTGTAGCAACAGTCCTTTGCAGCAAAACCGTCAGCTTGTCCATCATTCAGAAAAGTGCGGCGTGAACTTCTTGGCAAGTTCAATTCCTGCACGTGGCGTACCATTTATTTCGACAATCATATTTCAATTATCTTTTGATATCAGTTTATGAAATGCTTGCCTCACATATTTAGTCATTTATATTATTAAATCTTCACTGATGGTATGTGGCACGCTCCCTGTTAATGTCAGATCCTTGTTTGTTCCTGATCTTCTTATATTAGTTCAAATATTCTATACGCCTAGTTTCTATGAATAGGGCGAGGTGCTTCTCCCGGTGTCGTATTCTCTTTAAAAGTGTGTTGTCAATCCACGGTTTCCATTATTTCATATTTTCTTTATTTCAGTCATGGGAAATACGGCAAAATAAATTTATTTCACTTTTTCAATGAATAAGCTGTAAGACGTTGTGTAGTGGTTCGATCGAAGGATCTCGTCCGAATTGATTACACTAGCTAAACTCTGAAATACTGCAATGCTAGCGTTATAAATTTTCCTGCATACGTATGTAGTGGTTGTAGATGGCGATGACTTGGCGATAACCAAAGATGACGTGTTCTCCGTTGTCGCCAAACCTTGTGTAATAATAGTATGCGTGACGTGAATTTTATAGTACTTTCTGGAAGGCACGAAGACACCAGAGATTGCACGGAAACCTTCAACGAGCCCCGTATAAAAGCCGACACCCTTTGCCAGCAGAACAAATTTCAACGAACACCGACTGTGCTGGACGCTGTCGTTATGCTTCGAGTGTCACTTGCTTTTGTGGGCAGTGCAGGTAATTCACCCAACAAAAGTTAGTCTCTTGATTCATAGATTAGCCACTTCGTTCTTTACCATCTTGCTTCCCTTAGTTTTGCACATCTTTTCAAGCAAGCTTATCGCGTCTTCGACAGCACACACGACATTCCCGGTGTCGGTTGATTTCCCTGGTTGAAGGTTAGACCTCGGCTTAGAAGTTTGTTTTAGAGTGTAGTTAGCTTCTAGGAAGGCATATTTTTCTGACCGCGAACTGAGGTGCCGTACGTTTAAGGTCTTCTTGCAGCAAGGCACTCAGCTCTCCTTCAAGGAAGCGCTGAGTGCTAATTTCTCCTTGCCATCAACGTTGTATCGAATACCGACCAAGCACCCACAGCCATTCGCCTCTGGGACCTGTGCGCAGTGTGCCCACCCTGTCGAGTTGTGCTATCAGCGCAGGGAAGTATCTTGCAGTCGCCGACACTTCAACTCTCGAGCCCATATTAAATAGGCATAGTGTAGAGTTCATTATTGCGTCAAAAAGCTGCCTCGGCGAATGCCCCCAACGGCAAGTATTTGAACGGAGCAAGATTTGGCTTGCTTGGCATTGCGCGAGCGGCAGACTTCTTTTTGCAGTAGTACCGACATTGTTTCGAGCCGGACGAATGCGCAGCGCGGCTACCGAACTCGCACATGGACAGCTAGCATAGCTGCTCGGATTTAGGCAGCGGCTCGCGTGTCCTTGCATCGAAGCGGTGGCGGAATGCAGGCTTCGGCGTCTAGTTGGCTTTGCGCCTTGCTGGTTTTCGTACTGTCGAGGTGAAGCTAGCGGCAATGCTCGCTGTCAAGGTTTGACAACGGTCATTCCTCATCTGCATCTTCGGTTCCACGCACCTAAGTCCACGCATCCTTGAGGGTCAGCTTCACAACACAGCTGCTCCGAAAATCGAGCGCCACACAGGCCGACGACGAGCCATTCGCGTACGACGCTTTCTTCAACCTCGGTCGAGGGGCCGTTACGGCGCCTGACCAGCCGGCAGAGATCGCCGAATTGTCGATCCTTTATTCAAGCAGGTGAACCCATTTAGGCAGGCGTGAGCCTTCCTATAGCTAATTTGCGAGCTGGAAGAAGTGGGCAGTCAAGCTAGGAAATGATCTCTTCGGCGTGCGTCTATTCCTCCAGCGAGAATCTATCTGGGAACGGAGGAGTTTCGGGGTCCATGCAATGCAGAAGGGAGCGTACCCGTTTTGTTTTGCGACGCCGGGCTGAGCCCAGAAACTGTGGCTTAGTAATCTTAGCGGTTTGCCTTTGCCATGTTTCCACCTTGCTAGATTTCTGAAGTCGATCGGTGTAGGTGGCTGGAAAGTCGAGCGCGTGCAATTTGCCACTAGGTTGCTCGCTGGCCATCGCACCGCCATCGAGAGCGTTGGTCTCCGACGTGTCGCTGACGTCGTTGGTCTCACTGACATCTTTAGCTTAGAAGGGTTGGAGACGCGACCCCAGTTCTGACACCATGTAGAGAATGTGTCACAAAGACTGAAGCAACGGCTGACGCCCGGAGCTCGCAATCCCAAACAAACAAGTGGCGCCCTTTTATTCAAAATCAAATAGATGCAGGGAATCGAGCACACATGGGCAGCCAAGGACTTGTGGTATGCTAAGCAATGGCGACCTCTACACTCCTTTCCGACCACAGGAACAGTCCTATCAAGTGATGCTGGCACAGCTATTTCCTCCTTCCTGCTCCTATATGGCAGCTCTTTCTTACTCAGCCCTTGATCTAGTGTTTATTCGTTTCGTCTACACACAAGTTCATTGCCTGTTTCGGCTCGCGCAGAAATGGCCAGGTGCCATCTGCCCGTGCCATGCACTACCTCTCCGAAGATCACAGCGAATGCCGTGAACTTGTACTAAACAAAGTTTCTTTGTGAATGAACTGGCGTATGCGCATAAAGAACAGCGATGCACAGAACGCCCTGAACTAGTTAGAGAAGCGTAAGGGAATTGAATTTTTCTACATGCTTTCTTCGTCTTTCCCTCTAGACTCGTTCTCTTCCCTCGCAGCAGTTTTTCATGACGACGCACAAGGGCGAGAGCTTTTGAAGCATTGCTATGACGTAAGCGATTTATAGTAATACTTTGCTCGGAGGCAACACTGCTCGGGATGAACCCCATAGCAGTGTAGCAATACGCAGTTGAGAGCTGCACGCGCTTTGGCTTGTGGTCACGTGTTTCAGAGACAGCGGGCAATATTGTGTCGAAGGAAAATGATATTTGTTAAAGTGTCAACACTGATCGCTACATGAGTGCAGTTTGCATAAGAACGCCGCATCGGGGGGAACCCTATTTCTTGGCTAGGAACCCCTTTGTATCTGCCAAATCAAATTCCTTGAACACACAACAACTTTTTCTTGGGCGAGTTGGTGTTTGCTGAATGTCATGGCACTGGTGACGACATGGCCTTCTTCTGTGAGCAATAATATTGTAGTGTTCCAGGGATGGGAATTTTAGATACTTTTGTGCACATTGCTTCAAGAACAAAAGCAAGATACGTCATTCCGATGACAAGAAACTTATTCTCTGCGCATTAAAATGTGCTCAAATGCACTGAATGAGCGTGTTGGATTGGCATGATCGGTGTACCATTACGAACATCATAAGGTACACCATCACACAGGGCTGGAAAGTTTCCGTGCTCACATGAATGGTTGCATATGAAAGCTACGGAAGGGTAAGGCACCAGAAAACGGGGCCTATCTTACAGGCTATACTATTGATACGTATAAAACAAACACAAAATTTTGATTTGATATAGCATATGCAGGCCCATCGGCAAGGAAAATTGATCATTTGTAAGCCAATTACATGTTATGGGAGGGCCCAGTGAATGTTTTGTATGTGTTACAAGTCGTTACAATGCTCTTTGTACAAATAAATCAAAACTCTTGCAGACTACTCCACTTACTATCGGCTGTGACGAAATTTGTCCCAGTAAAGACAAACAGCGGCGGATGGGTCACATGCTCACCACTTTGCAGTAAGGAGGTTCGTTCCTTAGTATCTTACCAAAGTGAGTCCAGCCTTGGCCGCGGCGAACTGGCACACGATATATCTGTGGCAAGTAGGTGACAGGATGCCTACCCGAGATCCCGGCTCCAGATCGAAGGAAAGTAGACCCTGAGCCACACTCTCTACCTGGAAATCAATGAGTAAGTGAGAAATGCGTTCCTGCTCGACTATGCGACAGGAACAAAATCTAACTACCATTTGCAGACCGGTTCCTGTTGCTATTTCTGGCTTTTCTAAAATACGCACGCTCACCCGCAACATTGTGAAAGGAAAAGCAAGTTACGGCATCACAAAGCTAAGAAGCCTTTTTCTGGGAGCAATAACAATCATATTTTCCAGCTTTCGGGAAATTAGACACTTCTTTACAAAATGGGTCTAGGAAAAACTGAAAATCCGTCATTAAAAGGACAAGAAATATTCTCTGCGCACTAAAATGCGTTCAAATGCCCTGAAGGAGTGTACTGGAATGGGCCGGTTCGTGCGCCATTAGGGCCGTAACAAACAGCGCTTGGACGTGCCGAAGTGAGGACGACGGACTCGGCGCTAAACGCCCACTGATCATAGAGAAACATATTAGCAAAGAGCGGACACTCCCGTAGGGCCCTGCGGTTGAGATACTGCACTGCCGCCTGCGCTCTGAGCGGCCGCTAATTTTGGCTTCTGCGAATTTTTTAGCTCGGTTTTCGCTTCGGCATTGATGCTTGCGATTCTGGTTCAGCTTTGGCTGCAAAAACGTTCAATACGCCGTCTCTAGCTAAGCGCAAGAGCTTTGATATTTCATTTTTAAGCATTCCGTATAATGGACGTAATAAGCTCGTGGATCACAAACATTTTACTGGAAAAGCCGCCAAGTTTCTCGTAGAACCAGAAACGCTGAATCGGCTCATCCAGATTGGAACAAATAATTCGGTCCACGCTCTCTTTATTGCAATTCTTTTACCTTTGCTGAGCCGCATTTTTCAGTTGCACACAATAGGAAGCAGTGGTTCAATACAAAAAAGTTTACTTATTGCTTGTTCACATGGGGAAATGGACAGAAAAAATACTCTCTCACAAACTTGGTAAATACGGAAACTGCAAGAAGAATGTTCAGCAATGACAAGCAACGCGTAGAGTACAAGTGGCGCTGACAAGCTGGGCCAGGCGCATGCCGCGTGCGGTGAGGTAAACATCCTTCAGAAAACGATCCCAAATGCCCGTTGCACTGCTCGAGCCGCGCCAAATAAAACATTTGTGTGATGGTACGGGTGAGCCACGTATAAGAATGTATGCGCTTTGAACTGAACGTCTTGCGAGTGACTTTTGGAAAATTATGCGTTGGGAGAAATGCAAATGCTTTTCCGGAAAAGACGGGTACAAAAACAAACGAGTGGCTGCGCGGTAAACGGGTGCCACGGCTCAGATTCTATCACGTCCAAAATACTCTCACCCACCATAGCAAATGTCTTGCTAACAATGTTATTAAGGCAAGAAACAGCTTGTGCGGTAAGGTGTTTCGTTTTCTCTGCTCCGCAGAGAAAACACCTAACGCACGAGTGAGGCGGCGCGTAGAAAAGCAAGGCGAGGAGGGTGTAACCTGAGGCACAACGCCGTCGCAGCATCAACGTCTCATTGGAAACGGGATGCGTGGCTGTAACCCCGTAGACGTAGGATGAGCTTTCTAATTTTCAGTTAAAGTGGAAACGCAAATCGCTGCGCAGCCTGGCGGTTGGTCAGACCCTTACTTGCTCGGCCGCCAAACAGCTCGAGTGTCCGCTCTTACGTATTAAACGAGAAGAAATGGGATTAACCGAGGGGCCCGATTTTTATTACACATATCATAAGAAGCCAATAAACACTGACAAACAAACACTGCAGGGCCGAATCGCCTTATTTGCATTTTTCGTCCCTGCTGAATTCTGTTGAATCTGTGCTTTGAGATAGCGGCGGAGTATATATATATGCTCACTGAAAGACTAAAGACGCTTGGTTGTTAGTCAGCGCTGTTGTCTGGCTCCTTGTCCTGTTGCTTAGCGCTGTTTACTGCTCCTAAGGAGATTTCCTGCATCCTATCACTACCGCAGCAACCAGCCACCCACCGTAGACTGGTTCAATGTATTTTGACGTAGAAGTGACGGTGAAAAATACAGCGGCAAATCGGTGAATGACTAAAAAAAATTTTATTGAGAGAACTTGTGCCCACAAAAGCAAGTAGCACAATGACAGCGGCGAACACGGTCGGCGATCGCCGAAATGTGATCTGCCGGTCAAGCGCGGCAGCTTTTATAGATGAGTCATCGAAGGTTCCAGAGTAACCGCCGATGCCCACAGATGTCTTACAGATGTACACAATTCGCGTCGCACATTGTCTGATTACGCAAGTTTCGACGACAACAGACAGCAGATAGAACCATCGACATTTGAGGAACTTCCGATACATGCGGGCGGGTCCTGCTTCGATAACATTTGTTAGACGGTAAAAAATAAAATTATGGGGTTTAACGTGCCAAAACCACTTTCTGATTATGAGGCACGCCGTAGTGGAGGACTCCGGAAATTTCGACCACCTGGGGTTCTTTAACGTGCAACTAAATCTAAGTACACGGGTGTTTTCGCATTTCGCCCCCATCGAAATGCCGCCGCCGTGGCCAGGATTCGATCCCGCGACCTCGTGCTCAGCAGCTCAACACCATAGCCACTGAGCAACCACGGCGGGTACGGTAAAAAATAGTCTCCCGAAAGAGATAAACAAGTACACGAGTCAATATGAATACTTACTCATAGTCACTAACACAGATTGTTTCACTCGCACTTATCGTGTCAAGGAGGGAAAGCGTGTGAAGCCGTTTGTGCTGTCGACTCCCCTCCCCTTCACCTCCGCCAATTTGAGCTTCCTCGCTTTCAAGGTCCTCCCAGTTGTCAAATGCTTGCCCTATGATCATTAAGCGTGATGGAATTGAATGTTAGAAGAATCAAGAGGTGTGCTACACCGAGTGCAAGAATGGCGTTTACATGTTGTTTTTTTCAGGATTGCAAAAGCGTGCACATCGGGCTCATTCACACCGGTTGCATTTAAAAGCGCTCGCACATTTCACAGCAATTACAGCGGTCACGCGACCACGTTTCTCGCGAGGCGATTAGTCGCAAATGGTCGCTTTTGTTTCTCGAAAAGCGACTATGTTCGGCCCGACTATTTTCGGCCCGTCACTGCTCGATTTTGCAGTCGCACGACCATGGCCGCAAAACTGCTAACCCAATCAGCGGCACGTCTAAAGTTATGCTATCATGTGTCTTCATCCAGCGTCCTTCTGCGTCTTGCCAAATATAAAGTGCACACCATCCTGGCAGACTGCAGGCCTGTGATTGGTGTCTTGCCTTGTGATGCTGGGGCGCATCACTTTCAGCAACATGTCGATTTTGCGCGGTAGAATTCTCAGGTAGGTAAGCAGCTGCAAAAGAAAGCACATATACACTGCAATTATATATGCAAATTGCAACTTACTCCCAATAATGCTTCTCGTCATGCGCGCGGAGTAAGGAAAGAAGGCGGCTTGTGTCACCGACCCCTTATCGCGAAGGAATGCACAGGCGCACGCAGTAGCGTCGCATTTTCTTCGGAGGATTCTGCGCTGCCACAGCTGACACCACGGCAGAGTACATCAGCACAGTGACGACGTCTTCCTCTACGATCGAATCACAATCCATTACTGCTGCCGGGGCGCGAAGCCGACGAAGTGCGCCCGAACAACGTGGACAGCTAGAGTTGTCGTTGAGAACCATAATCTCCAGGATTGCGACTTGCAGTCGCGCTCAGCCGGGCTTGCCAGTGAGCGCAGCCGTCGCCTGCAGTTACTTTTTGGTTGCCAGTCACAAATCGTCGCGCGGCTTCCTCAAATCGCCGGCGCCCATACGGCAAACTGTCCCGCATCTAACTGAAAGTGCGCGTAGAGGAAACTTGAATATGAAGAATAATTCCAGAAGGCATTTAGGCGACTTTTGTATGCGGTGCCAATACATGTCACTTTTCAGGCAAACATATATATATATATACACACATATATATATATATATATATATATATATATATATATATATATATATATATATATATATATATGTATATATATATATGTATATATTAAGGAAGATGACGAACGTGCGCACACAGGCAGCAGCATCGGCAGCATCAAGCGCGCAGTAGAGGCTCGAGCTCGGGAACTCCTCGGTGCATTCTAGAACTGCCGGTCGCAACAAACCCCAATAAATCTCCTTTATAAGTGGTGGATCCGTGGGGGTATCGTTCCACTCTACCATCCTGGAACTCCGTTCTCGGACGCTACAATCCGCCATGCCGGACGCCGACCAGCAGACTCTTCCAACGCCACCCGTCCCTTGCGCTGGCACCGTTCGCCAGCGGGAGCCTCCCATCTTCAGCGGAACCGACGAAAACGACGTTGAAGAGTTGCTGTCGTCATACTAACGGGTGAGCGTTCACAACAAATGGAATGACTCGGACAAACTGGCTTACGTATTATTCTACCTCGCGGGCGCGGCCAGTCTATGGTTTAGAAATCATGAGAGGGATATTCAAACGTGGTCGGCGTTCAAGACATCGATTACAGAAGTATTTGACCGACCCGCCATCAGGAAACTCCGAGCCGAGCAGCGTTTCCGTGCACGCGCACAGGACACGGGTGAGACATTCACCAGCTATATAGAAGACGTCCTAGATTTGTGCAGGCGCGTGAACGTTGACATGACGGAAACGGAAAGGTCAAGCGCGTCATGAAGGGAATCGATGATGACGCGTTCCAGATGCTTCTGGCCAAGGACCCGCGCACTGTTGGCGACATCATCAGCTTGTGCCAGAGCTATGATGAATTACGCAAGCAGCGAGCTCTGGCGAGGCGACATCCCACACCAAATGCGGCGTCACTCTGCAGCCTGACCACCGGCCTAGAACAAGCCTCTCTGATCACCCAAATCAAGGATTTCGTTGCGCGAAGAAGTCGCACGACAGCTATCTCTAGTGTCCGTCACTCAGGAGTCTGCCAGCACTTCGCCGTCTCATCTCCGTAACATGATCCATGAAGAGGTCGCGGAAGCGCTGCCGGCTATTCACCAGCAGCAGGATGTCGTGACTACACCAGTCACTTATGTTACCGTTGCTGCAATGGTCCCTCGCACTGTGCCCGTGCGTCGCTTCCAGCAGCCTGTGCACCGCCCTCCCCCTCCCGTCCCCTGCACCACCACAACGGTCGCTCACCCGTGGCGTACGCCGGACAATCGCCCTATATGCTTCGCATGTAGGTATCCCGGTCATGTCGCAAGGTTCTGCCGCCGCCGATCGCCGGCGTTCGATGACGATCGCCGAACGCCCTATGTGCCGCCTGATTCAAATGCGCCTTGCGGACCCTTCGACCCATCACCAGCTCGCTCCCAGAATGATCGCCGTCCTCGGTTCGAACGCCTCCGATCACCCTCGCCACGTCGCCGATCGCTTTCCCCTATGCGTCGACGAACCGTCTCTAACGAAGAGGGAAACTAGAAGACGCAGTTCCTGAGGCAATAACTGCGCAAGCGTCGACATGCCGAAGTCCTCCTCTTTTACCTGCCAATGTTATTGATGTGTTTATCGAAGATGTCGCTACAGTCGCCCTCGTCGATACCGGTGCCGCTATTTCAATTATGGATGCCAGGTTTTGCCGTTCGCTTCGTAAAGTGACGACGTCTCTGTCTGGATTGTCGCTTCAAACGGCGAGTGCTCAACCTATTCGCCCTACCGCTGCTTGTACTGCCCGTGGGCCATACAAGAAGTTTTGTACACCTTTGGATTCACAGTTCTTTCATCGTGCTCCCACGTCGTTATTCTATGATGGGATTTTCTCTCATGCCACAATGCCATCATCAATGGCGCTCGGGCTGAGATTGAACTTTTCCACCTTGGTGACCTGACCTCCCTCGATGCTCATCCTGCCGCTAAAATTGTCGTGAAAGAAGACACCTGTATTCCGCAATGCTCTTCAGCATTCGTACCAGTCTTCAGTAGTACCATATCCAACGGGACGGTCTCCTTCATGCCCTCTCATCACTTTGTTACCCGAAAAGCGCTTCCTTTGCCCTTTGCAGCTCTTGAACTTGCCGCCGGTGTCAGCACGATGCCGATTTACAATCATCTTTCATCGCTGCTATCACTGTTCCGCCGCGAATGCCTTGGTTACGTCGAGTCGGTCGATTCAACACGAATTGTCTCCGTCCTCGACGAAGTGCCTTCTACTGCCGTCCATGAACTGAGTGCTCTCTCCGCACCCGACTCAACATGGACTGGTGTGTTCAGCCCATTCATCGCCGAAGATCTGACGCATTCGCAGCGATCTCAACTTCTCGCAATCCTTCAGCACTTTCGCCGTTCTTTTGGCGTTGCGCAAACATCTCTTGGCCGTGCATCGACGGTTGAGCATTACATCAACACTGGCTCTCACTCACCGCTGCGACAAAGACCATATCGCGTGTCCGCTACAGAACGTCGTGTCATTGCAGACCAGGTCGATGGCATGCTCCATCGAGGCGACATTCAACCTTCCCAAAGCCCATGGGCCTCTCCCATGGTCCTCGTGACAAAAAAGACGGTTCCATCCGCTTCTGTGTTGATTTTCGACGGTTGAACAAGACCACGCTCAAGGACGTCAACCCATTACCACGAATCGATGAGGCTCTGGACTGTTCGCAGGGAGCTGAGTTCTTTTCTTCGCTGGATTTGTGGTCAGGCTACAGGCAGGTTCCGATGGCAGAAGCCGATCGCCCGAAAACTGCCTTTGTTGCACCAGACAGCTTGTATGAATTCACCGTCATGCCTTTCGGACTTTGCAACGCACTTGCTACGTTCGAAAGAATGATGGATAATGTTCTGCGTGGCCTCAAATGGAAAAGCTGTCTTTGCAATCTTGACGACATTGTGTTGTTCGCCCCTGATTTCGCAACACACCTGCGCCGCCTCCAGCACGTACTCACTTGCTTGACCAACGCCGGGTTGCAACTTAACCTGAAGAAGTGTCGATTTGCTGTTCGTCAGCTCACAATTTTAGCCCATGTCGTGTCAAAGGAGGGCATTCGCCCGGATCCAGAGAAGCTACGTGCGGTTAGTGCGTTCCCAAATCTTACCACTATGAAAGAGCTACGCTGTTTTACCGGCCTCTGCTCTTACTTCCGGCGATTCGTTCGAAACTTTGCGTCAATTATATCGCCTCTCACGCAGCTCCTTGGTGACGCTAGAGATCTCTCATCATGGTCTCCAGCTTGTGACGACGCCTTCACAACCTTGCGCCGTCTCCTCACGACGTCTGCCATTCTTCGCCATTTTGACCCTCAAGCGCCAACCGAAATCCATACCGATGCAAGCGGTGTAAGCCTTGGCGCTGTGTTGGCACAGCGTCAACCAGGCCACACGGAATATGTCGTCGCATACGCGAGTCGCACGTTAACCAAGGCAGAGACCAATTACAGCGTTACAGAAAAGGATTGTTTGGCCATTGTGTGGGCGCTTGTCAAGTTTCGCCTATATTTACACGACCGATCGTTTGACGTAGTGACCGGCCATCACGCACTATGTTTGCTATCGACGCTCAAAGATCCATCGGGGCCGCCTTGCCCGCTGGGCATTGCGAATCCAAGAATATGACATCCGCGTGGTTTACCGTTCCGGGCGAAAGCACTGCGACGCTGACGCGCTGTCCCGATCGCCACTTCGCCCGAAGGCCAGTCACGACTCCTCCTGCGAGTGCAAATTATCCTCTCTGGACGTTGACACTATCGCTGCTGCATAGCGTAAGGATCCCTGGACTGCATCTCTGCTCGACCTTCTCTCGGATACGTCGAAAGTTCTGGCGTCCCGTACGCTTCGGCGCCAAGTTCCTCATTTTGCGATTCGAGACCAGCTACTATATCGACGCAAGTATGCCCCAGAGGGACGCACCTGGTTACTCGTCTTTCCAAGAATCTTGCGATCAAAGCTCTGCTTCTCGTCCACGTCGACCCTCAGTGTGGCCACGCGGGAGTCTTCAAGACCTACGAAAGACTTCGACACCGCTATTACTGGCGGGTAATGTACAATTTCGTTCGAAAGTTCGTCCGCTCTTGTCATGAGTGCCAACGCAGCAAAGCGCCACCGCACAACTCCGCCGGTGAACTCCAGCCTTTCCAATGCCCATCGCGACCCTTTGATCGCGTGGGCATAGACCTCTATGGGCCACTTCCGGGGACTCCTACCGGCGACAGGTGGATAATCATTGCGGTAGACCACTTAACCCGTTATGCGGAGACTGCTGCTCTACCAAATGCTACAGCGCAAGAGGTCGCCAGTTTCATACTTCGCCGTTTTCTTCTTCGTCATGGAGGTCCACGTGAACTTTTAGGCGACAGAGGCCGCTCCTTCTTATCTGAAGTCATCGAACAACTGCTAGCTGAATGCGCAGCTGCCGACCGGTGGGATTTCCAAAGAGGTCGCTGAGCTTCTCCTTGAAAACATCCCAGCTAGAGATCTCGTCCTCGTGTGTCCGGAATCAGACACGAGGAGTTCAGCCCAAATAGAATAGGACATTGGCTAGAATAATGGTAGGGCCCGAGCGGTTGTTTTGGCTAACACGTTCCTAAAGGTTGAGCCAGTTCTCAACGTGTACATTATCTTGGCCGGAGAATATGCCAGGACTGCGGGGATTTGTAACCGCAACGTGCGCTGTTGTCGGGGTCGCAGGAGTAGAAGGAGACGAGATGTCGTCACAGGGAGCCATGACGGAAAACCGGACGGTGCGGCCGCTGCGGAGCTCCGTGGCGAGGGCGGGGAACGGCACCCTCCACAACAATGTTGCGCGAAGGAAGAGACAGTAAGACGAGCAACTATTTACAGGTCATGTATACAACAGCGGTTGGAGCGCTGACCGGTTAGATTCACAGTGCGAGCCCAGTTCATTCTTCCTCCTCTTTTCTCGAGTGATGGCGCCCACGCGCTTAGTTCAAACAATCAAATATCACACGCGTGTAGCAATATATATATATATATATATATTCTAAAGGTGTTTATTTGGCACAACTCGGAGCATCGCAACGTCGACGGGCAGGGCAGTCACAGCTTCCAAGCACGAGAGCCGTTGCTGAGCAGGAGCGCTCGACCCACTAGCGTTTAGAGCCAGTAGCGCTGAACCCACTCGCGTCTCTCTTCGCTACAATCACCCCCCGGGAGCGAGAAGGGAGCCGTCTGGCGACCTAACAGCTCGTCACGATGAGCGAGTCGTAGTAACGCTTTAAACGGTCGGCATGGACAATGTCTCGTCCACGGCGGCGCATGTCTGAAGATGGCTCAACTGGTTCTATGACATAGTTCACAGGAGATGCGCGTTCGAGAACACGATAAGGGCCTTCATACTTAGGGACCAGTTTTGATGAGAGGCCAGGGGCAGTTAAAGGGACTGAGAGCCACACGAACGCTCCCGGATCGAAGGTGACCGTGGCAGTGGCGTCACCACGAGTGCTCCTCTGGCGCTCTTGATCAGCGGAAATAAAGGCCCGTGCGAGGTCGCGGCACTCTTCTGCATGTCTGACCGTGGCAGAAATAGGCACGCACTCGGAGGCATCCGGCCGGTACGGAAGAATGGTGTCGATGGTGTGCGAAGGGTGTCGACCATACAGCAAGAAATAGGGTGAAAATCCAGTGGTGCTCTCCGCAGCGGTATTATACGCGTAGGTGACGAACAGCGTCCCAGTTCGTGTGGTCGGAGGCAACGTACATTGAAAGCGTGTCGCCGAGCGTACGGTTGAAGCGTTCTGTGAGGCCATTCGTTTGAGGGTGGTACGCCGTAGTCGTACGATGAACAACGTGGCACTCTTTGAGAATCGCTTCAACTACTTCCGACAGGAAGACGCGTCCGCGATCGCTGAGCAGTTCTTGAGGTGGACCATGCCGCAGGATGAATCGGCGAAGCAGGAACGATGCAACATCGCGCGCTGTAGCTGCTGGCAGAGCGGCGGTTTCAGCGTATCGTGTAAGGTGATCTACTACCACAATTGCCCAGCGGTTACCAGCCGATGTCAGGGGGAGTGGCCCATACAAATCGATGCCAACGCGCCCGAACGGCCGGGTAGGGCAGGGTAGAGGCTGCAGACCAGCTGGCGAGTGGTGGGCTGAAGATTTTCGGCGCTGGCAGTCGGGGCATGAGCGAACGAACTTTTGAATGTAGTTGTACATTCCTCGCCAGTAGTAGCGTCGTCGGAGGCGTTGGTAGGTTTTGAAAAGTCCCGGTGGATGGCTACATGCTATTAATTGTGGTCGATTCCCACAGTAAGTGGATGGAAGCTGTGCCTTTGCGAACTTCCACAACTAAGACCACCGTAGATGCCCTGCGCACACTCTTTAGCACTTTTGGGTTGCCGCACACAATCGTCACACATAATGGGCCGCAGTTTGCAAGCCGGGAATTCCAGACTTTCACTGCGGTGAATGGAATAAAGCACATGCGCACTGCACCATATCGCCCTCAATCGAATGGGTTGGCGGAACAAGTGGTGCTTACCATAAAACAAAGGCTGCAGAAAAACAGGCAATGATCAATGCAAACGCGGCTGGCCAGGATCTTGCAAAACTACCGACGAACGCCGCTGTCGGGCGGGAAAACGCCGGCTATGCTGCTGATGGGGCGTGAGCTACGCTCCCGATTAGATAACTTGTTGCCGTCAGAAACAGAGTGTGACAGTTACTATCTTGCCAATGATTTCTTGCAGAAGGATAAACCAATTTGGGTGCGAAAATACGGTTGCCTCGGAGACCCATGGAATCAAGCACGTGTCCAAACAACAGAGGGGTCTCGTATGGTGACTGCGGAGGGACCGGAGGGTGAACTAATGCGACGACACTTGGACCAAGTGCAAGCGCGTGTGGTGGTGCCAGACTCGGAGCAAGTGCAGCCGCGTCGCTCAGCCAGAGGCGACAGAGCCGTCGACAAGACCACTAGTGCGAATACGACGGATGGGACCGCAACCCTGGAACTACGAAGGTCGACCCGTTCGAGACGTCTCCCTGACAGGTTCTCACCGTAAGAGAAGAGGAGACTGTTGTATCGTCATGGCACTGCACGTGCCTATGAAGCTGGGCGCACCTGCTGTAATCACTCTCGTCCCTTACTCTCTATTTGTCCCTTCCCCTGTTTCTTGCTGTGTGCTATATATTGCACGCGATACCCGTAATAAAGGTTCTTTGTTCGGTTGATCTTCTTGGGAGTACGTGGTCACTTCAGAACCAATTCACCAGAGGATAAGAAATGCGCATTAAATTTGTCTGCCGAGGCAACGCCACTGTAGTCAACATTATTGAGTGTTAATGTGTTAGAACATGACAAGTAGCCCTTCCCATAAGATCGCTAAGCCAATTCCAGATTTTTTAGGACAGTTTGAAACTGCGGCAAATTATTCTTGTAGTATTCTTTCCGTGCTTTTTTTTTATATCAGCACTTAATTTGTTTCTTTACTTTTTATATTCCTTAAGTATGACTGGGTGTCTTAATCGGATGAATTTGTCAAAAAGTTTGTCACGTGCTACAATTCGTTTATACAACTCCTTTGTTATCCATGGCTTTCGAGAGTTTCTGTAGGTTTGTTTTACTAACAATGGAAATGCACTATCATATTCGCTTTTTACTGACTCAAGGAAGATATTGTACGCAATTCTGCGATTTTTCTCACTGTAAACATCGCTCCATTCAATGCTTTCTATCCTGTTCTACCCTGTTCTAGTCAGCTGCTGACAAAACGGTCACAGTACACGTTAACCGAGTAAGCAACTCCCGTTGCCTCAAGGTGACGTTCAAAGGCGACTGTCTTCCTCCACATGTGAAGGTTGGCCTGTTCGTCATGTCGTTCGAGCCTATATCCCGAGACTTTTTCAATGCCACCATTGCCTGAGAATGGGCCACGTGAGGCGCGTGAGTAACAACAAGCCAACTTGCCCGCATTGCGCTGAACCCCACACAGCAGAGTCTTGCAAAGCGACTACCCTGAGATGCAGAAACTGCAGGGGAAATTATGATGCTTCAACAAACGACTGCCCACTAATCAAGAAGGAGGAGATAACCTTGAGACAAATTATGAAGGACGGTTTCTTACTGAAGGAAGCGATAACGACTGTTAAAAAAACAAAAAATTGCTGTTTTGCCTCCAGAGCGATCTTCGCCTCCGCCACATCCACCACCGCCAAACACTCTACATGTACATGGTCAGACGAATGCCGAGGCTCAGAGTCGAGAATCTGATATTGCTTTGCCGGCACAAATACAGGCACACGTCTCCGAGGAGCAACAGAGTAGGCTAGCACGAAGCGCTGCTTCGACAGTAGATAATGAAACTGCCCAAGATGTCCAAGTTGTTGTACTGAAGTCGCTAGAGAGTGTTATTCACTCACTCGTGAATAATGTGCAGGCGCCATCCGCTAAATGCCCTCTGCAAGCCCCGGATCTCCCTTGAACAAGTACTTGTGGGCCTACAGTAAGAACAGTTAGTTATCGACGGGATAACATTATCAGGGGAATGCCTAGCCAACAAATTTAACTCGCATTTCCAGGTTTCTGCTGCGCACTGCAGCGATGCTCCTGTAGGCCGATGTGAAGCATACAATAGATGTTCTGATATGCCCACTATATTCCTGTACACAACAAGCCCAGCTGAGATAAGAGACGTCATATGTACACTAAAGAATAACTGCGCATGCGGAGCGGGCGAAATAAGTACAAAGCCTATAAAGAGTGTAGCGCAAGTAACATGTCACCCGCTTTCGCATATCGGCAACCTCGTCTATTCGACTGGTGAATTTTCCGTGCTCATGAAAATTGCGAGAGTAGTGGCACTGCATCAGGGGGGTGCCTTAGATAACCTCAATAATTTCAGACCCATCTCAGTCCTTCCTATCTTTTCTAAAATCCCTGAATGCATTTTAAATAAAAGAATAATTGGGCACTTGACAAAAAACAAAGCAACAGTGCCAGCACGATTCGGGTTTCAGAAATAAAAGTCTACTGAGCAAGCGTTTTTGCATGCGAAACACCACTTAATTCGGAACTTTGAAAAACAGACTTACATTATTGGAGTGTTTTTGGATTTCCGAAAGGCTTTTGACTCTATTAATCACGATATTGACAGGTGTACTTATCTGTATCTAACAAATGTAATCGCACAGCGTGGGACGCGCCTGCATGTGTCCGAAGTTTCTGGAAAGTTATCGATGCTTCTATCCGCTGTCTGTTGTCGCCGAACCTTATGTTATCTGATTTCATCGCGTGACGCGAATGGTGTAGAACTTTGTGGAAGGCACGCGGGTCCGAATGATTAATCTGGAACGTTCGACGACTGCTCAATAAACCCGACGCGCTTGACCCGCTGATCAGATTTTCGACGATCGCCGACCGTGTTCGCCGCTATCGTTGTGCTATAAGTGTAGCCTCTTTTGTGGGCACGGGCTCGCCCAATAAAAGTTAGTTTTGTCTTTCACAGTATTACAACTGTGTTCTTCAACGTCAACACCACGTGACATCTGGTGGAGGTGCTGGGTAAGTCTTGTCATGAATGGTTATTCTTGCCGTGCAGATTCCAGTCGGCGTGATGAGGTGTCCTCCAGCGGTTCGAATTTGAGGGCCTTCCCATGCAGTTTTAACTTTCTTCAACTGCGCGGTGATGGGTCCACTCATGACGGAGTAATCGGCTCCTGTGTCCACTAAAGCGGTGACTGCGTGGCCATCGAGAAGCACGTCGAGGTCGGTGGTTCTTTGTCTGGCGTTGCAGTTAGGTCTCGGCGTCGGATCACGGCTGCGTCGTGTTGAACTGAAGCTGGAACGTCGCATCGTCAGGTCATCTTTCGTCGTCGTATTCTTTGCTTCCACACTTCGTCGGGACGGCGGCGTGTCGTTATGTCGTCGAGGTAGTTTCTTCGGTGTCTTCGTCGGCGGCGGAGGATCTTCGTCAAATCGACGAACAGCAACCGCACCTCCATCGGTTGCTGTTTTTACTTTTCCGGATACGGGCTTGCTGACCGGCCCCGGGCTGGGCCATTGTATGGTCGGCGCTGCGGCGACAGGTAGCGGCCTGGTGATGGCGAACGCGACGGTCGTCGAGGGCTCCACTGAGTAGCGGAGAGGTAGTCGGCGATGTCACTAGGGCGTTCACCTTGCTGCGGGCGCGGAGCGTTCACGGCGAAACCTCGCAGTCCCATCTCCCGGTATGGGCATCGTCGGTAGACGTGACCCGCTTCCCCGCAGTGGTAGCAGAGCGGGCGGTGGTCAGGAGCGCGCCAAACGTCGGTCTTCCTCGGGTAGCTGCGCTGGGCGACGGGTTGGCGTGCTGGCGGCGGCGGCGGCGGTGGTCGACGGAATTGCGGCGTTACAGGGGCCTGGCGCGGTCGCGGAGGAGGACCTTGACGGCGTACGACGGCGGCGTAGGTCATCGCTTCGGGCTGGGGTTGTGGTAATTGATGTTGCACTTCCGGAACGCCAAGCGACCGCTGAACCTCATCTTTGACGATGTCAGCGATCGAGGCCACTTGAGGCTGCGACGACGGGAAGATCTTCTGAAGCTCCTCTCGTACGACCGTCGCGTTCGCCATCACCAGGCCGCTACCTGTCGCCGCAGCGCCGACGATACACTGGCCCAGCCCGGGGCCGGTCAGCGAGTCGGTGGAGCCTGTCGTCAGTGAAGTCGTCAGTGACCATCACGCGTTGTGTTGGCTAGCGAATATAAAGGATCCTTCAGGACGACTGGCGCGGTGGAGCCTCAGACTACAAGAATACGACATTACTGTAACCTACAAGTCCGGACCAAAACACTGCGATGCCGATTGCTTATCACGCGCCCCCATTGACCCGCCGCCGCAAGACGAAGAGAATGACGACGCCTTCTTTGGAATGATAAGTGCAGAAGGCTTCGCTGAACAGCAACGGGCAGACCCGGAGCTAAAAGGCCTCGTCGAATATTTAGAAGGGCACACCGACGTTGTCCCGAGGGCATTTAAGCGCGGATTATCTTCCTTCCCGCTTCAAAACAATCTACTCGTGAAGAAGAATTTCTCACCAGTCCGCGCCAACTACCTTCTTGTTGTCCCGTCAGGACTTCGTCCAGAAGTATTGCACGCCCTACATGACGATCCGACCGCTGGACACCTCGGATTTTCCCGGACACTATCGAGGATACAAGAAAAGTATTATTGGCCGCGCCTGACCGCCGACGTCGCCCGTTATGTCAGGACATGCCGAGACTGTCAGCGACGCAAGACACCGCCGACAAGGCCAGCCGGATTACTACAGCCAATCGAGCCTCCTTGCCGACCATTCCAGCAGATCGGGATGGACTTGCTGGGACCCTTTCCGACGTCAACAACCGGAAATAAGTGGATCGTCGTGGCGACGGACTACCTCACCCGCTTCGCTGAAACTAAAGCACTGCCGAAAGGTAGCGCAGCCGAAGTGGCGAAATTCTTTGTCGAAAACATCCTGCTGCGACATGGCGCCCCAGAAGTCCTCATCACCGACAGAGGAAGGGCCTTTACAGCGGAGCTCACCCAAGCCATTCTGAAATACAGTCAGACAAGGCACAGGAGGACAACGGCCTACCATCCGCAGACGTATGGTCTTACGGAGCGGTTAAATAAGACCCTCGCCGACATGCTAGCGATGTACGTCGACGTCGAACACAAGACCTGGGATGCCGTCCTGCCGTACGTAACATTCGCTTACAACACGGCGGTGCAAGAAACAACACAGATCACGCCGTTCAAGCTGGTCTACGGCAGGAACCCGACGACGACGCTCGACGCCATGCTGCCGCACGTCACTGACGAGGAGAACCTTGACGTCGCTACCTATCTCCAGCGCGCCGAAGAAGCCCGACAGCTCGCCCGCCTGCGAATAAAGAACCAGCAGAGGACCGACAGCCGACACTACAACCTCCGACGACGCTTCGTCGAGTACGAGCCCGGTGACCGTGTTTGGGTTTGGACCCCTATACGCCGACGAGGACTGAGCGAGAAGCTTTTGCGTCGCTATTTCGGACCGTACAAGATTATCCGACGTATTGGCGCACTGGACTATGAGGTCGTGCCAGACGGCATTTCGCTATCACAGCGGCGCCGCTCACGACCTGAAATAGTCCACGTTGTGCGACTGAAGCCGTACTACCAGCGTTAATGAACTTTGGGGCTTCGCGTAACTGACCTTTGGACTTTGTTTCTTTTCGTTGTTTTGTTACTTATGTTTAATAAGTGTCCTTTTGTGTTTCGCTCTCTTATATTTGTAGCATCGGGACGATGCTTTTTAAGAGGGGGGTATTGACACATCTTAAAGAGGAGGGTATTGAGGGGGACATCTGTATCGGGCAACCACGTTTCGCCGCCTAACAATAGTAATCGCACAGCGTGGGACGCGCCTGCATGTATCCGAAGTTTCTGGAAAGTTATCGATGCTTCTATCCGCTGTCTGTTGTCGCCGAACCTTATGTTATCTGATTTCATCGCGTGACGCGAATGGTGTAGAACTTTGTGGAAGGCACGCGGATCCGAATGATTAATTTGGAACATTCGACGACTGCTCTATAAAAGCCAACGCGCTTGACCCGCTGATCAGATTTTCGACGATCGCCGACCGTGTTCGCCGCTATCGTTGTGCTATAAGTGTAGCCTCTTTTGTGGGCACAGGTTCACCCAATAAAAGTTAGTTTTGTCTTTCACAGTATTACAACTGTGTTCTTCAACGTCACCACCACGTGACAATATTTTGCTCCGAAAGTTACCCTGGTATGGCATAAGAGGTGCAGCATATGCTTTAATTAAGAACTATCTCAGCTCCCGTAAGCAGTTTGTTTGCCTAAAAAATTCTAAGTCCCAACTTCTTCATTTAAACTTCGGTGTTCCTCAGGGCTCAACCCTAGGCCCAACTTTGTTTCTTCTCTATATTAATGATATTGTTAACATCCGAAACACACCGTGCATAACTTTGTATGCAGATGACACCAGCGTTTTCTTCTCTGATCATAACTTTCAAGAAGCATTTAACGCTGCCAATAGATGGATGGGGGACCTCAACTGTTGGCTAAATTCAAATAGAATACAACTGAACTGCGAAAAAACAAAGTATATCATATTTAGACCTAAAGCAAAGCAGCTGATGGGCCACTGCGGGTTAAAGTTTCGGGGGGGGGGGGCGCATTATAGAAAATTCGAAGTGCGTAAAATTTTTAGGCGTATGGTTTAATGAAAACCTGTATTGGTCCATTCACGTTGACACCGTCAGAGCCGAGATTCATAGAGCGGCGGGAATGATTCACATGTTAAAGCATCTTATTCCAATGAATTTAAAGAAACAGCTATATTACACACTAATACACTCTCGTCTACACTATTCCCGCTGGTCTGGGAACTGCTACCAAAACTAAACTTATGTCACTATATAGGCTGAAAGAAAGAGCCGTAAGGGCAGTTTGTAACCCACCTGTTCTTGCACATACTAAACCGTTTTTTGATAAGCTTGGCAGATTCCATATTGACACGTGTACTTATCTTTATCGGGCAACCACGTTTCGCCGCTTAACTGTAATCGCACAGCGAGGGACGCGCCTGCATGTATCCGACGTTTCTGGAAAGTTATCGACGCTGCTATCCGCGTGTCTGTTGTCGCCGAACCTTGTGTTATCAGATTTCATCGCGTGACACGAATGGTGTAGAACTTTGTGGAAGACACGCGGGTCCCATCAGTTAATCTGGAACATTCGACGACTGATCTATAAAAGCCGACGCGCTTGACCCGCTAATCAGTTTTTCCGACGATCGCCGACCGTGTTCGCCGCTATCGTTGTGCTATAAGTGTAGCCTGTTTTGCGGGCACAGGTTCGCCCAATAAAAGCTAGTTTTGTATTCCACCGTATTGCTTCTTTCTTCACCGTCACTACCACGTGACAATATAGACCACCTGCTTTTGCATAAACTATCGCTCGAGGCGTTCCGTCTCTATCAAGCTGCTCACATACAGTTTAATCAGACCTTCGCCACCAAAGAAACTCCGTATAATCTCACACATGACCCAATCTCCATACCGCTTGCTCGCACGAGCTACAGGAAACTGGCATTGCACTTTCAAATATCGACGTTACTAAACAATATTCCCACAATCCTGGAACAATTACAAACCTCGAAATCAAGCTTGAGGTTCAAGAAATCTGTTAAAACGTATTTTCTTCACTGCTTTATTGTATAACTTCCTTATGTACCTCAATGTTATTGTTTTGCAAAATTGTACCACTTGTGCTGTTGTTTGCTGCAGAGTTACGACATGCTTTGGGAGCTGCAGCCTCTGTCAGGCAAGAATACTGCCTTTTGCTGCAGCACCTGAGACAGCTGTATGTCTCAAAGAACAAATAAATTAAATGAATTCGAAAGATGGCTTGCCATCCACAACCACTGCGAACATTCCGGGAGCAAGTCAAGTGCGCTTCCATAATTCAATGGAACGCCAGAGCTCTGCAGTCACGGATGTCAGAATTTCGGCACTCTGTTTTTGAGAACAATTTCCTGATTATCATTATTTGTGAACCTCATTTTTCAAACACTCCCTTCTTACAAAAGTTTTTTTTTCTTCATCATGTGTTGAATGTAGTAAAGTTGTACACATACGTAAGGAGCTCACATATGCTCACCAAATAGCGCAGCCTCACGATGACAATCAATACGTCTGTCTTCGTGCACAGAAGGTGAACGTTTCATTCACACTGATAGGTGCCTATCACCAGGACGTCCACTTGATTGGCAGTGACTTAACGACATACTCATGAAAACTCCAGGTCATTTCGTAATTATGGGTAAATTTAACGCCAATAATATAATCTGCGGAAGCTTCAGAAGAAATCAACGAGGCAAGAGTCTAGGCGATCTGGCTTCCGAGCATGGACTGAGAGTTTTTAACTATGGCAGCCCGACTAATCTCCGAGGAGAGACTTACATAAGCTCTCTAGACTTGACATTAGTGTCGCTTAGTTTAAGTTTCAAAGTTCAATGGTTCACACACATTGAAGCTCACGGCAGCGACCATATGCCTACGTACATGACTATCAGAGGCTTTGACAGTTCTCTTTCCTTTGTGCTCTCAAGATAGATGACTGGCAAGCGTACCGAATTTAGATCCAGTACAAGTGCCGACATGAACATTCCGAGCCCGTCGAAGACGTGATGACACAAGCGCTGCAGGTTTTCACGCAGAAGTATACATCCACAGCACGCACAGATTTCGAGCAAGCATTGGAGAGGCTTCCTGCGATCTGCCGGCGGGCCGGGATACAATATAAGCGTACTAAAGCCATTTATGACGTGAGGGAAGCCCAGCGCATTCAGAAGAAAGCTCAGCATCAGATAGACAAACTTCCGAAGCAACCATACAATACCTTTTGCGATGCCCTGGACGCTCGAAAGCCGTTATACCCCATATGGAGAACTCTTTAGGCTCTTCGATCACTTCCACAAGAACTTCGCCTGTTCACAGCACTCGCTCTACATCAAAGTGAACCATAGCTTAAAATCGCTGGGGACTTTTGTGCGAAGGTAGCAGGTGACGCGGTTCTACTGATTGACCTATCGCTACATGACGTCCCTGTGGCGAGAGAGTAATGTATGGAAGGGCCTTTCACTATGGAAGAAATACAAGCAGCTTTGGCTACGTGCACGCAGGCTGCATCACCCGGTCCCAACGGGGTGACCTACGCTGCCCTAAGTCGCCTAGGTTGAACAGCGGAATGCTGTCGTGTGCATATATTCAACATTTGGAGGACGCCTAAGCTTCGCCCTTAAGAGTGGAACCCGATAGCATTTAAACACCCCTGACTGCTTTTCAGTCTGCAGCGAGGGCGTAGCGGTAAAGCATCCGCCTCGCGTGCTGGAGAACCGTGGTTCAAATCCCGGTGCCACGCAATTTCCCTTGAGGTTAAAAAAAAAGCCGCATGTTGACAAAATTGCATAAACACCCCTGCAGAGCGGCCTGATCCCGCTGACCAGAGCCGGTAATGCATTCCCTCACAAGAGCAGGATTGGCCACCCTGGTGCAGTACTTGGCCACAACCTCCTATATGAATGCAACTGTCAAAGCCCGGCCATCAGTCCCCAGCTGCTGCGAAGCAAATAACTACGGCGGCGGTCAGACCTGTGACACAGTAGAGAGTGCTAAGAATCGCTGGATCTGAACAGGCTGCCATTGGAATATAAACCTGGCAACGTTTAACGCTAGAATATCATCTAGTGAGGCGAGTCTAGCAGTCCTATTGGAGGAATCCATCATCACCATCAGCCTGGCTACGCCCACTGCAGGGCAAACGCCTCTCCCATACTTTTCCAACTACCCTGGTCATGCACTAATTGTGGCAATGTTGTCCTTGCAAACTTCTTAATCACATCCGCCCACCTAACTTTCTGCCGCCCTCTGCTGTGCTTCCCTTCATTCCGCAACCCTTATTGACCATCGGTAATCTTTCCTGCTTATTACATGTCCTGCCCATGCCCATTTATTTTCCTTGAATTCAACTCAGATGTCCCTAACTCGCGTTTGTTCCCTCACCCGATCTGCTCTCTTCTTATCCCCCCTTAACGTTATACCCACCATTCTTCTTTCCATAGCTCGTTGCGTCGTCCTCAATTTAAGTAGAACCCTTTTCGTAAGCCTACAGGTTTCTGGCCCGTAGGTGAGTACTGGTAAGACACAGCTGTTATACACTTTCCTCTTGAGGGATAACGGCAACCCGCTGGTCATGATCTGGGAATGCCTGCCAAACGCACCCCAGCCCATTCTTATTCCTCTGATTATTTAAGTATCATGATCCGGATCCGCAGTCACTACCTGCACTAAGTAGATGTATTCCCTTACCACTTCCAGTGCCTCGCTACCTATCGCAAGCTGTTCAGTGAGGTTAGGAGTACAAATGAAGCATATACGGTGCTAAAAAGCGGGCCCGTCCTGTGCCAATGGGCCTTAGTGAAGAGACGAGAACTAGGAGTCGTATTTCTGATTAATAAGTATATAGCTTGTAACATACAGGAATTCTATAGCATTAACGAGAGGGTTGCAGGTCTTGTTGTGAAATTTAACATGAGGTACAAATTGAAGGTCGTACAGGTCTACGCGCCTCCATCCAGTCATGATGACCAGCCAGTCGAAAGCTTTATGAAGACGTGGAATCGGAGATGGGTAAAGTCAAAACAAAATACACTATGCTGATGAGAGACTTCAATGCCAGGGTTGGAAAGAAGCAGGCTGGAGACAAGCCAGCGGAAGAATATGGCACATGTTATAGGAGTAGCAGGCGAGAGTTATTAGTAGTGTTTGCATTAGTATTAGTAGAACGGAATAACTGCAGATAATTAATACCTTCTTGCGCAAGTGGGATAGCCGAAAGTGGACGTGGAGGAACCCGAACAGCGAGACTAGAAGTGAAATAGACTTCATACTCTGCACTAACCCTGGCATCATACAAGATGTGGACGTACACGCCAAGGTGTCCTGCAGTGACCATAGGATCGTACGATCTCGAATTAGCGTAGACTTGAGGAGGGAACGGAAGAAGCGGGTACATAAGAAGCCGATCAATGAGTTAGCGGCAAGAGGGAAACTAGAGGAATTCTGGATCAAGCTACAGAACAGGTATACGTCTTTAACTCAGGAAGAGGATCTTAGTGTTGAAGCAATGAACGACAACCTTATGGGCATCATTAAGAAGTGTGCAATTGAAGTCGGCGGTAACTTCGTTAGACATGACACCGGTAAGCTATCGCAGGAGACGAAAGATCTGATTAAGAAACGCCAATGTATGAATGCCTCTAATCCTACAGCTAGAATAGAACTGGCTACTTTCCAAGTTAATCTGCAAGTGTAAGGTAGCTGGCATATGGATAGAATTACGTTTCAGATGGATAGATAAGTTTCATATGGATAGAATTGAGCATGCTCTCAGGAACCACGGAAGCCTAAAAGCAGTGAAGGAGAAACTAGGAATAAGCAAGAATCAGATGCATGCGTTAAGCGACAAAGCCGGCAATATCATTACTAATATGGATGAGATAGTTCAAGTGGCTGAGGGGTTCTATAGATATTTATACAGTACCAGTGGCACCCACGGTGATAATCCAAGAAGGAATAGTCCAGAGGAATTTGACATCCCACAAGTAACGCCGGAAGAAGTAAACAAAGCTTCGGGAACTTTGCGAAGGGGGAAGGCCGCTCGGGAAGATCAGGCTACAGCAGATTTGTTGAAGGATGGTGGGCACACTGTTCTAGAAAAACTGGCCGCCTTGTATACGCAATGCCTCCTGACCTCGAGCGTACCGGAATCTTGGAAGAACGTCAACATAATCTTAATCCATAAGAAAGGGGACGCCAAAGGCTTGAGAACTTACAGACCGATCAGCTTACTGTCCGTTGCCTACAAGGTATTTACTAAGGTAATCGCAATTAGAATCAGCAACACCTTAGACTTCTCTTAACTAAAGGACCAGACAGGATTTCGTAAAGGCTACTCAGAAATAGACCATATCCACACTATCAATCACGTGATAGAGAAATGTGCAGAATATAACCAACCCTCATATATAGCTTTCATTGATTACGAGAAAGTGTTCGATTCAGTCGAAACATCAGCAGTCATGCAGGCATTACGGAATCAGGGTGTAGACAAGCCGTATGTAAAAATACTGAAAGACATCTGCGGCGGCTCTACAGCCACCGTAGTCCTCCATAAAGAATGCAAGAAAATCCCAATAAAGAAGGCCGTCAGGCAGGGAGATACGATCTCTTCAATGATATTCACAGCGTGTTTACAGGAGTTATTCAGAGACCTGGATTGTGAAGAATTGGGGAAAAGAGATAATGGAGAATACTTTAGTAACATGCGATTCGCTGATGATATGCCTTGCTTAGTAACTCAGGGGGCCAATTGCAATGCATGCTCACTGACCTGGACGGTCAAAGCAGAAGGGTGGGTTTAAAAATTAATTTGCCGAAAAGTAAAGTAATGTTTAACAGTCTCGGAAAAGAACAGCAGTTTAGGATAGATAGCGAAGCACTGGAAGTGGTAAGGGAATACATCTGCTTAGGGCAGGCTGTGACTGCGGATCCGGATCATGAGACTGAAATAATTGCAAGAATAAGAATGGGATGGGGTGCGTTTGGCAGACATTCTCAGATCCTGAACAGCAGGTTGCCATTATCCCTCAAGAGAAAAGTGTATAACTGCTGTGTCTTACCAGTACTCAACTACGGGGCAGAAACCTCAGGCTTATGAAAAGGGATCTACTCAAATTGAGGACGACGCAACAAGCTATGGAAAGAAGAATGATGGGTGTAACGTTAAGGGGGGATTAGAAGAGAGCAGATTGGGTGAGGGAACAAACGCTAGTTATTGACATCTTAGTTGAAATCATGAAAAAGAAATGTGCATGGGCAGGGCATGTAATGAGGAGGGAATTAAGGTAACGGGTGGTGGTTAAGGGTTACGGACCGGATCCCAAGAGAAAGGAAGCGAAGCGGGGGGCGGCAGAAAATTCGGTGGGTGGATGAGATTAAGGAGTCTGCAGGGACGACATGGCCACAATTAGCACATGACTGGGGTAGTTGGAGAAGTATGGGAGAGGCCTTCGCTCTGCAGTGGGCGTAGCAAAGCTGATGATGATGACGATGACTGCTTTTCATGCTTCCAGGCAAGTGCAGCTGATGTAACTATAACGTTTACCAGGAAACGCTGGCAGCGAGCGCTCTGCACGCAGGCAAGCTTTCTCGTAGAAGCACGGCCTCTTGCGTGGGTTGATCTCCTGTTATTGTTTCGCTCATTTAATAGTTTAGCCTGAAAAGATATAGCATACAAGATATGCGCTGTCGGTTTTTTTTTCCTCCATTACATTTTCTTGTGTGGTGCCGTTATGAAAATTCCGAGGAATAACTTTGTAAAGATTGAAAGACATGGCACGAACAACTTTGATGATAGAAGAGTGGCTTACTATGCATGGTTCGGAATGATTTCACCGAAAAGATTGACGCGGCACGCGGGACGCCGACGCCGGATTTTCTGCGATACGGGGCCCTAAACGCTATCTTGGCATGACGGCATAGTCCCTCACGATAGAAAGTATAGTCGGTTGGTACCTTTATTCAATCTTGGAGTCTCAGCTCGACCTTACATTGTACTAACCGATTGCACTTGCAAGGTACGTCGGTCAAGCCATGGAGAGGATCTTGCTTACATGTATGGAATGGTACCTAAAATACTATAACACCTACCCTGATGTTCTGGCTGATTTTCGACGCGGACGGTCTTCAATTGACAGCGTCATTGATCGTATGACCTCAGTGCAGCAACAAAAGGCTATTAACCGTGTCTGTGCGGCACTAGTCTTAGACGAAAAAGGTGCCTACGACAACGTAACCCATGAAGCCATTCTTCAAGCTCTTCAGGCTGCAGAACTTTGAGGCCACGCCTTAAGATGGATTAGAAGCTATCTCTCAAAGGAATCAGTGGTTGTCGTTTTTTTCTTACAAAAGATGCCCCGACAAATAGATATGTGTTGTTGCGATGGTGAGCAGGTCCTGCGATGGTCAGAACGTCCACAGTTCCGTGAGATCAATCTCATCGCTGACTACCACCCTTGCGAAGTTGGGGGTCTGGGTGGCCAACGAAGTTTCCATCGATGGGTGCCGTACCAGGTGCCGGGAGAAAGGGTTCCAAGCAACGTTTAAGAGAATGGAGAAAAGGGAATACGTTCAAAAAGGTACATGGTTGAGATTACAAAACGGCTCCAACTATCGGAGCAGACTCTGGTAGCGTTTTTGCATGTCCGAGTCACACTGCTGCCGAGCGTTCTCCCTCTCTGCCTGGCTCCGCTTTTTATGCCTGCGTGGTCATTGTTCATGGTTTCCACCAATCCGATCTCAGGAGACAGATGGCGTCAGGAGACGTCAGGAGACGGCGTCGGTGAGCTGGTTGCCCCTTTCCGTGAGCTCGGTCGGAAACGCACGCACATCACTGGGCACAAACAGGGAAAGTAGGGAAAACGCACGATGACTCCGGTCCCCGGCGTGGTCATGCCAGTTCGTGCGGCTGACAGGTGACAAGAAGCGTAGCCTTGCACGGACGTTCTCTCCGGCCGGGACAGGCCAGTTTGGGCTGCTGACAGGTGTGAAGAATCGTAGTATGAGGCGTGACAACTGCATGCCGTTGGCGTGGCATCCCCCTCTTAACGGCCGCCGGGCACAAAAGTGTGCAGCTGCAGGACCTACTAAACACTAACCCGAGTAAATTCTGTTCGTCTCGTTTACCACGTCACATGATAGCTACTTCTGTGGGGACTAACAATGTTTCTGCTAATGATGCAGTTCATATATGAAATGCATTTAATGAGCATTTCGAGTCCGTTTTCACTCGCGACAATAACGTCATCGAACTAGACACCATTGCTCGTAGTAACATGTCCATCAATGACGTTAGCGTTACTGAAGAAGGGTCTTGAATTTAATTTTGAAACGTGATATTAAAAAAATCTGCTGGCCCAGACGGCATTCCGAACTTGTTCTTGGTACAGTACTTATCATGGGCCCGTCGTTACCTTACTGTCATATTTCATAAGTCCCTGGCATCTTCTACAATACCCTAATAGTTAAAAATGGCTCAATTTCTTCCTTTATTCAAGGCCGGTGACAAATATATATCTAATTATAGACCGATTTTCAACCTCTGATTCGTGCAAAATGTTAGAGCACATTATTTACAAACACATTATGGAATACTTTGAGCCACATAAATTACTATCTAATGTCCAGCACGGCTCCAGACGTGAATTCAGCACATCCACGCAGCTAACTAAAATTACTTATGACATTTGTATTAACCTCGATGCGGGCAACCGAATTGACGCAATCTTCATTCACTTTTCAAAAGCATTCGACAACGTGATTCATCCGAAATTGATGCATAAACTTGACGCCGTCCTTAAATGATCCCCTCCTTCTCATCTGGATTTCTACTTTTCTGTCCCATCAATCTCAATTTGTGTACTTTAACCTAGCTAATTCTAGGGTAGCAGAGGTACCCTCTGGAGTGTCACAAGGTTCAGTGTTGGCACCGTTGCCTTTCTTAATATTTATAAATGATTTGCCTCGTCACATAACCTCACATTTACGTTTGTATGCTGATGGCTACGTATTATATAATAAAAGTTCCTGCCTTTATGACAATTTGAGCTTCAAAAATCGCTTTCTGATTTTAGGTCTTGGTGCACTACCTGGCAAATAACAAATAATATTCGCAACACCGTCACTATGGCTCACTAATAAAACCACGCCTTCTGTTTTTTCTTACAAAATTGGTAATAGCCCCATTCAGAGCGTTAGTGAATACCTTGGTCATCTTTTCACACCCAGTATGTCTTAGTCCAAACGGATAGATTTAGTAACCTCGAAGGCACTGAAAGGGCTAGGCTATCTGCTCCGCACATTGACCCCAAGGGATACTAAACTACGGATGTACAAATCTCTAATCCGGCCTTTATATTATTCTCCTGCCTGGAATCCGCACAAGCAATATGCGACATTAATGAAATCCAGGCCATTCACAAGAAAGCGACCCGCTTCACCTGCCGCAGCAGGTTCGATTTCTGGCCTTCCGCAGCGCTTCCATCCCTAGGCTGGCAACCACTCTCAGATCGCCGACGGACGGACGTTTCTGCATTGCGTTATTAACTCATCTTGCCGGATTTAACCAGATCTGGCTCCTGCTAAACCATCCAATACTAGAAGTTACCATCTGAACATCGCGCCTTATTTCGCCCGTACAGACACTTCTAACTCTGTTTCTTTCCCCTCGTTATTGAATATTGGAATTCTTTCCCTGGTAATACTCGTTCTCTGCCTTTTAACTTATATTTAGCGACCACTGAATAGGTACTTACTTCGATTCAGCCTGTATTGTTCCTATTGTCATTCTTATTTCTCGTTGTTCTGCTTTTCATACCCACTCCTGCAATAGCCCAATAGGGCTGCAGTATGTAGAAATATATAAATATATTTCCAGTCGTGGTGTCCCACAAGGCTGAATCTTGAGCTCGATACTTTCCAGTCTCGTTCTAGTGGGGCTTACCGAAACTCTACCATGGACGACTAATGTCTCGCTCTACGCCGCTTATATTTGCACCTGGGCGTCCATCATGACACGTTCATAAGTGCGCGCCATGATACAGAAAGCGCCAACCCTGACAGCGACATACCTTCGCCGACAAGGTTTAACAACGTCTACATGAAAATGCGCACTAGTGGCATTTACACAAAAACCGGTGCCTTTCTACCCGTTGTGCATCGATGGCTAGTCAACTGCGTATAAGAAAACTCACAGGTTCTGAGGCGTTAGTGTGGATCGTGACCTCACCTGGAGTACCCATGTCTCTTACATGAAGAAAAAACTCATTTGTATTGAAAATATGTTTAAATTCATAGCTGGAAAATAATGAGGATTATCCGTGCGCTTCATGTTATAGCTATACACGGAACATTTTCTCAGAATTATTCGAAACAGTCTTCCAGTCTTGTCCAACACATGCGAGACTAATCTCCTTGCACTACAGAGCGTACAAGCCCAACCACTTCGCACATGCCTTGGCCTCCCGAGATGTTATTCGACAGCTGAAACTATTGTCCTTGTGCAGGAGCATTTTATCACCGCTCATATCGTAGTTCGGATGCTAAGAGCACACATTCGACATCTTTCCCAGCTACCGTCGCTCCATTTAGCCGGCTCGCAAGCGGGAAGACCACAGGCTACATTCTGTGGTATCCTGACGAGACACCATGACTCGATACATCTGGTTTCAAGCCTGCAAAACGCCCAACATCGCCATTGTGGTGTCTCCGGCAAATTTACGTGTGCTTCTCAGTTCATGAGATTGCTGAGAAGGTAGACTTTTCGCCGCTGGCCTTGAGGCAGTTGTCTCTGCTTCTCCTACACGAGTCACATTTTGAGTGCATAGACGTTTAGACCAACGGCTTCACCAATTCCAACAGTTCTACCGGAGCAGCGATTCTTCCATCCAACGTCGTCTCTTTGGAATTTAAATACACCCACACTACCCCGTCGACAGCAGGAGAACTTGCGCCTTTTCAAGCTGCACTCAATTACGTGTTTCAGCAGCGCCAAATCGTTGGGTCATTTTTGCGATTAGTAAGCAGACCTACAAAATCTGCAGTTTGTCCTACGTCATGCGTTACACGAGAAGCTGCTGTACGAAACAAAGCACGCTCCTAACCACGCTCTCAAGAAAGGACACGACATTGTATTTCAGTGGTTGCCGAGCCACTGCAAAATTATCGACAACGACAGCGCAGATGAAGACCCTCCCAAGGATGGATGCTGCGCGGCAGCTTCAACCTATTGCTCACCACATCACGCTTGTACGATGGAATTTACCGGGTTTCACCAGCCCACACTTGCACTCTATCGCTCCTAATTTGCTACTTGGCCTGCCATCAGGACTCCCGCCGAGGGACGAATTTACTGTGTCGCGTGTGGTTGGGCCTCGCGTTTCCAAATTCCTATTCATTGCTAATAGGAATGACAAACAATTTGGTCAATTTGGCGTGCAATTTGTGCGGATGCGATGATACTCTAGAGCACCTCCTGTGTTATTGCCCATCCTTTGATGCTCAACGACGTGCTCTACAAGCTAAACATGCCTATTATATAATGTAGTGGTCTCGGAAGAAAATATTTTGGGACCATGGTCTATGCATACTTGCAAGCGAATGGACACAAAAACCATTTTGCGTTTCTTCAAGGCTACATGACTGTACGAGCACTCGTGACAGTGGACCCTTCTCTGCGACTGACTGCAAACGACTGACTCTATTATTTTCTTCTTTCTCCTTCTTATCGGTTCTTCCCCTTTCCCTCTCCCCAAATGTAGGGTAGGCAACCGGGCGCGTCTTTGGTTAACCTCCCTGCCTTTCCCTTTTCGTTTCTCTCTCTCTATCTCTCTAGCTGCCAATGCTTGTAAGCGCCTAAAATTTTGCTCCCATGTTCTTTTAGATGGACGAACGCTACAGTTAGTGAATCGTTTAATTATATTCAACCAACATCGAGAAATTAATGCGTAATCCTGGGGGGAGCTGCTTAGGCGGAACATCTTGTTGGAAAGGGCGTGTAGCCAGAACGTTCCTGACACGTTTTTCGGTTGAGTCGGCATCTCAGTGGGAGATCCAAGATGTCCCATCGGATTTCCAGGCGATCAGTGCTTTGTTTGGAATTTTAGCGTGAAAGTTTTGTAATGCGGAAATAAAGGTCACATGGCTATTTTCTAAGGTAATTTCTGCATTATAGTGCCCATAGACAATCACTAGGACGCCCATGCCGTTTCATGTACCCGAATGCGGCGGCGTTATCGATGCAGCCTACTCGATAACATTTTCTATTCGAAACGGGGAATAAATCGCTAATATAATGTTTTTCTCTCTCACCAACATATCAGTTCATAATATTACGGAAATCCTTACCCCATCAACACGTCGCATTTTACATGGGCCCACTTGCTTCCCCTCATTCCTTCATTTTTTGTATTTGCTCCGGTGTGTGAATTGAGGTTTCGTTATGCCACTTCCTTGTCGGCAGAATGATTCACTGATCTAAGGATCAATGAATGGCTTTCAGCTTTAAAACCAATGAATATAGGCTGATGACCTGCCGCGGTGGCTTAGCGGCTATGGTGTTGGGCTGCTAAGCACGAGGTAACGAAATCAAATCCCGGTCTCGGTGGTCGCATTTCGGTGGCGCTAAATGCAAAACCGCCGACGTGCCATGCCTTGGGGGCACGTTAAAGACACGTGGTCAAAATTGTTTCGGTATCCCCAACTACGGCGTGCCTCCTAATCAAATCGTGGTTTTGGCACGTAGAAACCCAGCATTCATTCATTCGGTGTGGGGCTGATACACTATAATTTCTGGCTCGTAAGGCCATCCCACGCACCCACGTAATCGCAGGGACTAGCTCACACACCTGTTCGAGGAACTCTCCATAGCTGAGCGAGACGTTCTCAGCAGGGAAGTGCAGGGCCGTTCGGTCGGCCCACTTCTCCGCCGCTTCAGCGGCGGCTTGTCCCAGCGTGGTCTGGCGCAGCGGGGGGTGTGATGCGCCGGCGAGGTGGCTGCAAGCCCGAACAGCGAACCGCTGTGCGAGCGCCGTCAGAAATCCCATTCCTGCACGCTCCTTGTTTCCAAGCACCACGGTGAAAACTGAAGGCAGAACTCGCCAAGACTACGCTCTCGAGGGACCTGCGATAGGGACCTCGATAACGATAAGGATAAGCTTTGTTGTCTGTGTCGACACCCTGAAGGATAAGCGTGGTTGAGACACTGCGACAACCTGAATACGAAAGAACGTGCTGACTGTCAGCCAACAGAAGAAGCGCTTGTTGCTCAATTTGTTTTAAGCACGTTAAGCTTTGTAAAACAGTAGTGAGAACATCACACGAGGCGCTGAAGTAAACTCTTCCAACAGTTGTGAACTTGAGCACAAATTTACAGGCCCTATCCCATATGCACGGACTAGGCGATTTCACATCTACAATAAAAAAAACTGAAATTTTGATGCCAGCATGATACTCAGTGCTGTTCTAGATGGTATCACAGCTGAAAAATTCATTTTCAAACTCTTCACACAAAATTTTGACTCGTCTAAGCACCTGACTATAAAAACCGACATGTTTAAGCACACTATTGAAAGGCGGTTGAGTGTGAGCTGCCGGAAAATTGCAATGTACTTTCCTTTCTTTTTTCTCTTACTAAAGCGACAATTTCTCTGCCTAACCTTTTTGAAATTTTGGGTCGCCGGAACGTAATCCTATTGATATCATCATTCACAACATCCTTAGGGCCACTTGAGAACTAATACCGTAGAGGGGTGGGGGGCAGCAAGTATGTTTCAAAATCTTAACATTACTCAGCCAACTGAGTCACCACGTAAAACTTACATTGTATAAACAAGCACTGGCACAGTAAATCAACATACACGCATGAGAACGTAAGCGCTGAAATTTAAGTAGGTTTAACGAAACAACACAATCAATTAGAGGAATGACATCATAATATTACGCGTTTCTTTCATTAGCAAGTGCCCAACTATTTGAGAATCCCGTTCACTATCAAGGCGACCAGAAAATTCCATTCTTCAATTGAAGAGAGTAAGAATGATTAGGTAAGAGCTTTTGTAGATCCACGCTAGCGTTGCATACTGAAACGATTGAACAGGTGGTGAGAGGTACGGGCCGAGGACCGTAATAGCATACGTCGTGTGCAGTAGAGGGAAGCCGTAATAGAGGTTCTGATAATGAACTGTCAAGTTTTTCAGCGCAAGAGTACAGGAGTAAGACAAAAGGTCGAGATTACATACGTGATAAGATTTTACCTACTACATGACGCCATTGGTCAGAAGGATGTTGCACATCCGCCACGATGGCCTGCAGTGGCCTTTGCTAAGCCTCCTACGGTTATACGCTGGGCATGTAAGTGCACAATAACGCGAACATTGATAGCGCTACGCACGCTTAGCCGAGCACATTCCAAACTTTGCTAACCGTACTGTGGAAAAGAATCGGGAGATTTTTAACGAAAAGCTTCACCGTCTCGTGCATAAATACATATCTTTACGCGTCATATCAGGCAAGCATCGTTCTCCATGGTTCACAGCGGCATGAAAACGTCCTTTAAATAAAATGAAACAAATTTTTACAGAGCCAAGACAAGCGGTTAACCTTATCACTGGAATGCATATCTAGCCATCGCTTCAGAACGTAAGAAAGGATTGAAAGACACCACGCACGTATTTTACCACAGCACGCTTCTGTCATTGTTGATTAATGACTCCAAAATATTTTGGAACATCATTGCTGGTCCCAAGCGCAAAACATTAGCTCTTAACGACAGCAGCGGCACTGCCATTCCTCCATCACCGTGTCCTCAAGTGCTCAATGATGCCTTTTCTCAACCTTTTCTTCAGCAATTGTCTGCTCCCATCCCCTGTTTTCGCCCGGCGTAGAATCCTTTTATGTATCCAATCGTATTTGACAGTCTCAGTGTCCGAAGTTTATTCAGTAATCGAAAGGTTTCCTCGTCTTCAGCACGACATCAGTTCCTATTTTTAAAGAATACAAGTTCGCCAAGTGCCATGTTGCGACTGTACAGGGTGCTTTTTCTAGGATTTCTGCGATACAGCTTGCCAGCAATAAACACAGGTAAAACAAATCTACGCACAATACAAAGTCTTCAGGGTCAAGTGCTCCGGGTCTGTCTAGGCCTGCCTCAGAGTGCTTCAACAGTGGCTACGATAGCAATCGTTGGAGACCACCTTGTCAGGACCCACATTGAAATTGAAGTACTCAGAACCTATATAAGGCATCTGGCCAGGACTCCTCGTCACCACTTGGCCTCCCTAACAGCGGACAGACCACACACATCTTTCAGTCAAACGATAACCGCATATGATGAATCATTGCCAGCTTGTTTCATTCCGGCTGCGAGACCTTCGATTCCTCCATGGTGCCTCGCTCAGCCAAAAATCAACCTCAAAATACCTGGTATCTCGAAAAAAGCTGATCTATCATCGCCAGCCCTTAGACAGCTCACGCTACTATATTTGTACGAGAACTACCGTGACTCTACGCATATTTACACTGATGGATCTGTCCTTCCAAGCAGCTCCGCGGCGGCAATCGTCATACCAGCGAAAGCTGCAACAATCAAATTTAAGACGACCCACGCGACAACATCGACAGCAGCAGAGCTCGCAGCGCTCTTTACTGCCCTTCATCACATTGGTGATGAACCACCACACAAGTGGACAATATTCTGCGATTCGAAGCCGGCACTGCAGTCTCTACTGTCACCTTTACGACGCGGACCACACGAACAACTAATATTCCGTATTATAGAGACGTTACAACATATAAGTGATGTAGGCCATGAAATAACCTTTCAGTGGCTTCCAAGTCACTGCGGGATTATCGGCAATGAACGGGCGGATCAGGCTGCGCGCTCAGCCCATACTGAGGAGCGCCACGTCCAAATTCCTCTTTCTAGAACTGGCGCAGCACGGAAGCTCCGCCTACTTGCTCGGCAGTGCACCGCGTCGCAATGGAATGAGCCACATTTAAGAAATACGCGACTGTACTTACTTGATCCCACACTAAGTCTTCGAGCGCCATCACAGCTTCGCCGTAGAGACGCCACGCTTTTATATCGACTTTGGTTGGGCGTTCCCTATACCAAAGCCTATGCATTCCGCATAGGGACGACCGACAGCCCAACCTGTGACCACTGCGGCCATGAAGAATCAATTGGCCATATTTTGTGCGCCTGCCCGCTGTACAGTCCACAGAGGGCATGCCTTCGCCACGAACTTGACCAACTGGACGACCAACCGCTATCCGAAAAAAGAATTCTACAACATCGAAAGGACCTACCGTCACAGAAGAAGGCCGTGCAAGCGCTATTGCGCTTTTTGCGATCTACCGGCCTGTGTGAACGACTTTAACTGGAACGCCTTTTGTGTGTGTGTCTCCATGTGTGCGCATATTTTTCTTTTTTTTTTGCTTTTTCCTCTCTGTCATCTTTCTAACCCCTATCCCTTATCCCCAGTGTAGGGTAGCAAACCGGAGACTCATATCTGGTTAACCTCCCTGCCTTTCCTCTTTATTCTCTCCCTCTTTAAAGAATACAACTGTTTATTCTTCCATTAACTTGTGTGAACTGCTTATGCACTCGTTTCACTCGGGACAGTTGCCCAGGGACTGGAAGGGGGGTAAAGTTGCCGCAATATTGAAGTCTAGTGATACTCATTGCGCCACCAACTACAGACCGATATCGTTAACATGTAAAATGTATCCCATGTAAAATGTTTAAACATATCATATATTCTAATTTCGTTACATTTTTCGAAAACCAGTCGTTTTCTCATCAGCACGGTTTCTGTAAATCATTTTCCTGTGAGGCGCAGCTCATCTCTTTCACCCATGACTTATTTGACGCATTAGACAAGGGACTATTCATTGATCGTATATTCTTAGATTTCCCGAAAGCATTTGATCTTGTTAATCACCAACTACATTGTTTAAAGCTCGGCAAACTAAACATTGACCCTAACATTATTTCATTTATGGAGAGTTTTTTGCGTAACAGAACTCAATTCGTCAATGCTAATAACGCTGATTCTTCACAATGTTCTGTTTCCTCAGGCGTGCCTCCAGGTTCGGTGCGGGGGTCGTTATTGTTCCTAATATATAATAATGATCTACCAAACTCTATTGACTGCACAATAAGACTTTTTGCAGATTACTGCATTATTTGCCGAGTAATCTGTTCCGTTTCAGTCCCGACTTAAAGTATCTAGTTGTTGTACCACTTCGCTGATCAAACTGAATTCTAACGAATGTAAATTTATGCGTGTTTCACGCAGGTCTGCTAACGTGAATATTCGTATGTGCCATATTTCAGTCTGTATACTTGAACACTAAAGGCGTATAAATATTTAGGGGTTCATATAACCTATAGTCTTTCATTGCAACTTCACGTCAATCATATTGTTAAGAATGCTAACCGCATGCTTGGTTACTTGCGCCGTAACTTTTCTATGGCTCCATCTTCATTAAAGCTAGTACCTTAAAAACCCTAGTGCAATCTAAATTAAAACACGAAAGCTCGATATGGCACCCGGGCCTCGAAACCATTACTAATCATTTCGGATCGGTACAGAATCGCAGCGCCCGTTTTATATTGTCTAACTTCACTCGCAGTGCTAGCGTTACTGCAATGAAAAGTCCTTTCTTAGTCTTTCCCTTCATAGTCTTTCCCTCCATTGCTACTTTCTCACAAGATTTATTACCATAATCACCAACTAGGAAGCGATGTTCTTTCTGAGCCATCATTCATATCACATCGCATAGATCATCGCCCTAAGGTAAGCATTCCATAGTGCAGGACGAATGCGTGTTTCTACTCAGTTATACCAAAGACAGGCAGCGATTGGAATTACCTGCCCACCTCTGTTGACAATATTTCTGACACTTGTTTGTTTAAAACCGCCGCGCAAAATTACATATTTGAATAATCTGCCTGGCTACCTGTTGTGTTCGTGCGTTTCGCGTAATATTGTGCTTTTTATTGCTATTTTTCAGAATGTTTTTTTTTTTGCTGTATTATGACTAAACCCCTTTTTCGCACTCCCTTCTGTAACGTCTCGCGGGGCCTTGAAGGCGCTGAAATAGGTAGGTAAATAAATAAATAAATAAATAAATAATCCTGAGGTTGTGGGTTCAAAAGCCACCGCCAGCCAGCTATTCTTTTAGCTACTTTCTTTTCTGTTTAGCATATCATTTGTACCCTTCAATTGAAAAATTCTGTAATGAAGCAAACGCGCCTCGTGTTTTCGGTAGCAGTTCGAAGACGACGATGACGACGCGTGCTGTGATTGCAAGAGAGTCTGGGCTGTTCGCTGATGCTAGGCTGCTGCTGGACTTATTACAATCTTTCATTAAATCTCATTACGTTTGGTGGAGGTTACCATGACTGGCGCGAAAGTCGCACCTACGGAACCCGTGGCAGTCGTCGTCATAGCATCTTTTGTAGTGCAACGCGCGTATAATGCAGAGGTTGTGCATTCGGCCCTCACCGTCAGCAAGTTGCGTTTTCCTCGATTTCACAGTAGCCTTTAATTAGTCTACTTCAATTAAGAACTGCACATAATATATCCTATGCTTCCCGTGTTTTTTCATTATCTCTTGGTTTCATATGGTTCTGAATAACAAATACGCCGATCGTTCGTACAAAACGGTGTCCTTACAAAACCGGGCCCTCGGTTCCCCTCCTTTTCGTACAATACATGACAATCGGCTGTCTTGTGCTCATGGCCGGCCAATTCGTCGTTCTCGCAGGCTACTAATTTAGGAGTTTTACGTTTTACGTTACAGCCAGTAATGTCTTCTTTTTTCTTGTAACAGGCTGTTTATTCTGTCTAAGGCACAAAAACACTTCATATGCGTTTTCTTTGCCTCTTCCATAACTTCTAATATTTTTCAACAACTATTTATACTGCGTTTTTGAAAAGTTGGTCAGTTTCAAATGCCTATCCTTCTTGAAACGTTCCTTTGCTACTAGGCTTAAAGTGCTCAAACGGCTATTCGTGCAGTTCTTACCATAAGTGTTAATTGTGATCTTGTGTTTAAAACGTTCTTAATTGTGCGCGATAGTTCACTCTATTCTGTACAAGCATGCTCCTAAATATGCTGAAACAAATATTCCCGCTGTAAATATGTGCGTGAGCATTAGAATATTCGATATTCGTTTTCGATTCGTGTTCAAAAAAATCGATATTCGATCGCATATCTCTAGTATTTACATACTGGGTTATGAGAGCTTAATTTTTTCATTACATTCAGATTCGAAGGTTGCCACTAAAGCATGATTCAATAGAACACAAGCAACGTAGCTTTCCAAGCATCAAAATGCATTTAGTCCGCATACTACCCCTAATTTTTTTTTTTTTTTGTGCTTCTCGGCGTTCCTGGTAGCACGATCAGATTCTGTGGAACGCCCTTGGCTGCATGTTGTTAACACAGCAATGAGAATTACCCTAGCTTCGTACACGTAAGATACCGCATTTCCGCGCTTGATCTAACTGGAATCCGCCGTGAATTACTCATTGGTCCGAAAGGCGTGAGTAACGGAAGCGATTTGTTCAATCGCGCGTCAACGAGCTAAGCCGTTTGGATGTAAGGCATTTTTTTACGCAGTCGATATGTCTTATTCGTCTTATGTGTTTTAAATCTGACCATAAAAGTTGTTACACTTGCTTTTCGTAAATTAACCCTTTGATGCGCTTGTCAAGCGTCTAGCAAACCAATGGATTTAGGGCACGGCTGAACCCCCAGCTTTTAAACACACTGAAATAGGTTTTTCCAATAATAAAGCAACATCAGTACAGTGAGCGTGAAGAGTACAGAGTGTGAAGCAGTACAGAGTGTGAAGTACAATCACAATGTGAAGACGACCAGTTTGAAGGTAACCGTTCGTTCTTCATGGTCATGGAGCGTAGGCATCGTACAGCGAGTTTCGGCCGCTTGCATGCATCGTTTGAATATTAAGCTGTGTTCAAGAAGGTCATTTTTCATACAAACTTTCTAACTTATTAGTCGTTAAAATATCTGAAACTATTCATTGAAGTCGCTAAAAAGGTAACTGATTGCTAAATTGCAAACTTTGCCGTAAGCAGACAAAAGTCACTAAGTCTAGCGTGAAAATCTCCAAAATGGCCACACTGATTAATTACCACTAGATTGTCAAAGCAAATCTGATTTTGTCTTTTAAAAGATGGGTAGGTTAGACGGCCCCAACAAACACGGGATTATGCAAGTGATGGTAGATTGAACTTGCTTTGCACAGCCTAGTGACAGCTTTCTCAGCAATGCGGGATTGGAAGGCACGTCCTGCAGGCGTCTCGCATCGCAGACTACGGGGTTAGCTGCTTAGTGCGGTCGACCGAGCGTCATCTGCTACAGAATGCGGCGGCGAGGCCTGAAAGGCAATCCTATCTGCCCAAGCAGGGTGTAGGTAATAATGAAATCACACCTCGCTAAGCGCAATTCCGAGAGAAAGCTTGGCTTCAGCTGTTCTTGCAATTATAGAGTGTGCAGCCGTCAGTGCCCGCTTTCACAAGTGTGTGTGCGTATGAAGGTGGGCGGTAAATGGCCTACGTTCCCTTGTACTTCTGACTGCGAGGGAGGGGGGGGGGGCATGCCTTTCCTCCCCAGCATACACGCCTATGACATATATGGTGTGACGCAAGCCAAGGCTAATATGAACATATCTCGCTCGATGACCACGAGCATTCCCTGTAACAACACTGGCGTGATAAAGAGCACTGGCAGCATGAAGCGAACGCTTCGTTCTGCCTATAGATTAACCGTGAGAGCGCCTTCCCCGGCCAAATAAGTCAAAGCAGTTTGAAAGTACTGGGAACGTCAATTGCACTGTTGAGGTTCCTAATATGACAGACCAAGTAGACCGAATCAATGCCTACATCAAATCCTGAAAGGCAACTGCTGACTTGTGGAGGTGGGGAAATTTACCAAATGGAACCGAGTGGACCCTGTGCCCTATATAATTATGGGTTATGAGTGCCCTGAGGAGCCAATGTGGCCGAGACTCCGCGTGGAGCTGGTGAAGAGGCCAGGCCCCATTAATAGGCCTCCATGCGGCTCTGTGTAGACTCGAGTGATATTGGTCGAGACCCAGGCGCCATATTCCCGGCTTTGAAAAGTGGGGAAGCAAATGGCCTACTTTGCCCCCCACCAGTCTTGAGAGTGCGGGGGGGGGGAGGCAAGTTCCCCCCTTGCACTCCCGGTAGATATGTCTATGCACTATGCACTACGAATGTAGTGACACTGAGTGCACTACGATTTGAGAAGTCGCCCGATACGCTGAATATTGCCGCCAGCTGGCTCGGTCACTGTCCAGCAAAGATCAGCGGAGTCAGAAGATCAGACTGGCAGTCATCAGGCTCTGTCGGTTCCCGTGTTTGGCTGTGGATACCGCACCACACCCCTGACCTTTCTTCTAAACTACTTGCGCAGTACTACGGTCCATGCCGGATCATCGACGACACCTCACCTGTGAACTATATTGTTGAGTGCGTCACACCATCACCGGACCTTTGTTGTCGGAGTCGCGAGACAGTGCCTGTTAGCTGGCTGAAGCCACATTACGACCCCCTTATCTTGCCTGTTGCCTGAGGCGCCAGGATGGCTCTGTTTCACAACCGGGGCCAATGTAATGAAGCAGACGGGCCGCGTGTTTTCAGTAGCAGCTCGAAGATGACGACGACCACCGGTGCTGTGATTGCGAGAAAGCTCGGGCTGTTGCTGTTGCTAGGCTGCTGCTAGGCTAATTATCACCTTTAAGTAAATCTCATTACAACTAGAACAATTTTTTCCTGCATTTTGCTTGGCTTCACCTTATGCTGAATTCCTAAAATTGTGGCTAACAAAAATAGGGCACTTGATTTCTCCCTCGCGTTGACGCGACAATCGTAATTTGAGAAGGTGCAGCTGGTTTTGTGAAGATTGCAACACAATAATTAACTCTGATAGGGATACCAGACGTCAAAAATGCACTTGAACTTATAGCGCGCGTAAGTTTCGTAAACTAAGCCGTATACGGCTGTTGCTCCCTCGTAGCCTAAACATTAGATTGTCTGAGCATAGGCGGTCGCTTACGGGTAATGCCTACTCACATGTCGCACCGTATTGCTCTGAGCATGGGTGCACTCCAATCTATCAAGACACCGCGATACTTTCGGCGCATAGAAATCAGACTACGGGGGAGATTATTCAGGCCTACTATATGATGAAGAAAGGATCGCGTTGTGTAAGCATGCCATCATTAAATTTGTATGACAATGAATTTGAATTTTAAACCGCCTCATAGTGTAGCATTAGATTACAGGATCTTGCGTTTTTGCTTGCGCACTGGTAGAGGCGCCATCGATGGGAGAGCACGTGTGTATGGGTTGTAGTAGATACGTTTGTGTATGCCTTCTGATAAAATTTGTTGTTAGTTCAGCGCTGTCCTGTGTATTCCTGCCTTCTGTCTTCGTCGTCTTGCGCCACCCCTTCAAGATGTACAACTCGTACACCTACTGTGCTTGCAGTCTTTTTGGGCCTATGTGAAAAGCCATTAATATAAGGAATGATGGTCATGACCGAGGGCCATTGCTGTTTCTCTTTGTGGCTGCTTTCCTCTCAGTGATTAACGTGAAGTCATTTGGCCAAGCTGCTCAAAAACACACTTGAAAAGCTTGCAGAGGTCAAGCGTTGCAACTGGTTGCTCAGTGCTCACTGCCACCTCGCGTGGGCACGATCAGAGAACGGCACGATTCATGGCAACGGCGGCAATTCGTCGTTTCACTAGCTTCGAGTGCGCTGAAGAAAGCACGTTCTTCCTAGACTGTGAGGCATAGGTCCAGCATATTTGATCCTATAGAAAGACGACCACCAAGTCTAAAAACCTTAATTCAGATCCTACAGCATAATTTTTGTTGTGAAGTCAAGCAGAATTGGGTCACACGCACCATATATACATTTCATACCCTTGGATATAGTGCACCTGTTGAAGCTTTAAGGTTACAAGGTTACCTACACACTTGAACACTTTGGACACTTTTGATGATTGCATACTGCTCTCTTGATCTCTGTCATGCCGCGCCAGCAGCAAGTCACTTAGGGCCGGAGCAAGGAGAGATACTGTGCACGTGCTTTCTTCCTGGAGCACAAACTTTCTTTGTAGTTCACAACGGAAGAGAGTAGGCAGTAGTTCGCGGAGGCTATTCATGCTCGTTCCGCAGTCGTTTTCAAATCTGACGATGCCATAGCTATCAGTGCTGTTGCAGAGATTCTTTAGCAGAAAAATGTTTAAGCACGAATGATCGTTTTCACAAACAACGATCACTGAACCTAGTTATCAGTCCACCTTCGATAATCTATCAGATTAGGTGACTGCGATTGTTTCCGACAATCATGGTTTCACTGAAAACTGATCAACAGCGTCTTGTTGCAATAACAGTCTGAATGGAGTCTCTCTTAGCCTGCTCATTCAACAAGAATCAGCTTCTTAGCACGGTCACGTATTTTGGTTTAAGCGTCACGCTCTACAAGTTGTAGTTGCGCCGCGTTATTTACGGTAACTAAGCCTAGTATTGGCTCATTGTTGTGTGACAAAATGAAGATTATTATTACAAGCCTAATTGATGTAAAAAGTTAAGCGGGTGACGATGTGACTGCATTTTCTCTGGAGCTAGAAGACGATCCTTTTAACACTGATGTATTTCTAAGCTTTTATTGTGGGAAAACTGCACAGTGGATCGGGAGTTACGCCGTGCGGTTGTTTCTGAAGGAACCGTTGCCAGCCTGGATTCTTCACTTAGGAGTACTGAATGATGGACGAGTTGGTATTTCAATATGACAAAAAATAGCGCCAAAAGTAACAACGGACGAGAAAGGAACACGATAGGAACGCAGTATCATGTTTCGTATGATTCTGGCTGCGTTCATATCATGTTTCTTTCACGCCCCTTGTTGGGTTACTTTACCATGAACCTAACATTAAGTACATGAGCATTTCTTGCAGTTTGCCGCCATAAAAAATGGTCACCGTGGTCTGGTTCGAATGTGCGACCTTGTCTTCAGCAGCCACTGAACTGAGTCAATGCGGTGAGTGAGACAAATGGAAGCAGCCACATTTTCCTTAAAACAAGCAAAAGCCCTGATTTCGTTTATTCGGTGAAGTTCCTTCCACCTATTTTATTTTTCTTTCTATCCTTTCTTGTTTTCAGTTTAGCGGTATATTCGAAAAATGCAAAATCTGGCGGTTGCACTGTCGCTTTTAGTTGTTTCCGTACAAAAAGGGAATGGGGTAGACGAAGTGTGAATGAATCACCAATAATAGGCAGAAGTCCTTCGTTATACAAGATTTTAGTGATATCCGTGATGGGACCATGATGCGAGGTAACGAGACCTCACCGATTTATTTGCTGTATTTGCGAGGTCTGGGCGAAAGTACCACCTGTATATAGTTTTTTGAAACGTTTCGTGGCCTTTACGCCTCCCGCCATAACGGGCCATATCCACAGCGGCTACATGTCTCTGTACTCGCGCTGGTGTCACAGGGTCTTCGGGGAAGAAGACACTACCGCTGGTTATAAGGCACTCCTGAGTAGCCATGGTGTAAGGCGAGGACTATAGCTGTCTTCGTCCTGCGCCTTCACCCTTTATTTCCTTCATATACAAGTTCAGCAACGCACGAAACAGCTAAAAGCGAAGGACAAAAGGAAATGTATCCTTTATTCTTGCGATGTGTTACTTCTGAGTTGCGAAGAACACCTCTGTGAACCAGCCTCATGCAGTGTTACGAAATCAAGATCAATAAGTTGCAGGCTCAACAAGTGCTCACATTTGACTCAAAAGAAAGCAGGCATGCTTGTCACGTGTCCAGCTTCTTGTGTCCCATCTAACATGTGCGCTGTAAGGCCGCATGTGTGAACCAACTAGTCTAAAACACACATTCTGTTAAGTTTATGAAATTGGATCAACGAACTAGCGATACATAGGAATCTCCGAAGTCAGGTCGGCAGCCATTCACTTGCTTCGAAACACAAAAATATTCTTACCAAATAGGTGAAGAAGCTGTAAGGGACAGTACCACAGACTGCCCAATGGGTACCTATATACAGAAGAGCTACCTGGAAAACTACTCGCCAGCTGCAAGTGACCGACTGGTTCACACGTACGAAAAATAACTGCCCGCCGCTTGGAAGAGTGCGCAGCTGAAGCTCTTTTTCAGTACAACGTTGTGCATTAAAACATCAATTTTTCCATTGCGGTCTCCGCATTTCCTGCGTTATACCGCATAACGAAAGCAGCGAGCCAGTGACTCAGAACGGAAACGAGACGACAAGTAATTTCAAATCGCGCATCAACATTGTCCGGACCAGAACAGATGGGCGAGTGTCATAAAATATGCCTGCAAAAGAGCCGAGCAGAGACCGCGGCAAGAAATACGCCATGACAAATCACCGACCCTTCATAAATGACAAGCAGACACTGCAAAAAGCCTTTGTAGTTTTAAAGCAAAGCTTTCCAGGTGAACCCGGTCGGATTCGCTCAACCTAGCTGCTGTTAGTGCTGGTGCTGCTGGCTTGCCAGATAGCTAATGTAAATGATGTATAAATACGTGCCGTAAAGTGGTATCGATCCTTTGTCTTCCTGCAGAAGAGTCCGAGGCTCTAACCATACAGCCAAACATGGACTGCTCGGATACTTTTTCTTGAAGAACTTGGTTTTTATCTGCCGTGCCAGAGACAATTCATCACATTTTTCTTTACAGCTGGGAGGAGTGTATTTCGGGACGCGTAACAAAGAACACTAAAGAAACAGCTGCCGTTAGACCTAAAAAGTTATCCTTTAACAGGCCTTATAAAACGAAGGAAGCATACTGAATGATCTAGTCATGTTTATAAGCCTCTACTATTTATAGCGTGCCGGCATCGCTCACGTGCCCCTGTGACTTGGACCCTTATAAGAGTCCAGCACGGCTTCATTGTTGTGCGAGTATCGCTAATTCTACGGAAGTGATAAAAACGCAAGAATGTGTATCCTATTGTCGGTACGGAGATGGAGGCCCTGAAAGCCGTCAAAAAATTCCAAGTCAAACGCAGAAATGGCCTGGCTGACCTCATGGGTTCTATATCTTTCCTCTATCTGTGGATGGCAGAAGTGGGGCGATGTTTAATGTAACGTTGAGGTCTAGCAACAAAGTACGGCCAAAAACCACACGCATACGTCTCTTGTGACAAGGCCGCACGGCTTTTTCATCCGATTGTGCGTGTGGCATACAGCATGTGGGCGCGAGAACACGTTCAGAAAAATCGCTTGAGCATTGTTGATATTGTTGGCCTGAAAGCTTTTTGGCAATACTTAAGTTACGACTTAGTACTCAGCATGAAGCAATGCTTTAAAACTATTGTCCTTTCAACTTGCCTCCTTACGCCACTGTGTCATTTTGATCTAACTTCTCTATCGGTAGTACGGTGTTCACCCAGGGCAAATTTAGATAAGACGAGCACATAACCGCACACGCAGAGTTAAAAGATCATTCACTTGATCAAAAGAACTGCTTCCGCCTCCAGCTTTTTTTCTACACTTCTTAGTCTATTGAAAAGCCTCGTTAAATACCGTCGTTGCTAACATGCTGGAACATGTTCGCTGTCGGATCAACTGAATTGTTGGTGTCAGACAGCATAAGTGAAAGACAGCGTACTAGCTTAAAACTGCTACAATGGTGTTGTCCTTACCTCTTGAGTGCCAGTATGGCCAAGTTTCTGGGAAACCAGAGCAGTAGTCCGAAGAATAGCAGAGTCAGACTGATATTTATGAAAGCTCCATCTAAATGCTGTAAGAAATTTTCCAGCAGGCAGGCTTGGTACTGTAAGCCAATTTTTGAAGTAGTTTGATATCACCTTTTTGTTGCATTTTTCTTCATAGCTCTTTCTTGATTATGTTTGTTCTTTATTTAGTACATTCTGCGGTCTGAAGACCAGGCAGGGCTACAGGCTTTCTTTTGCCGCTGGATAATGGCACAGGCTCTCTTAGAAGTCATTTCTTCATTTCATTTCATTTATTATGCCCTCAAGGCCTGTGAAGGCTTTACAGGGGGGAGTGGGTTACAAGTGAATTCAAACAGTAGGTCTAGCAAAAGAAAAATATACAACATAAAAATACAATTTGACAAATGTTTCAGTAGGAATACGATGAGGAATTACAAAAGGTGTTACAAAAAAGGACAAGATATACAAGCACATTAGACAGCATTCTAGCAAAGTAACGTTGGTTGAGGCCTCACGAAACAAAAGATTATCGTAGATGGACACAATGTTTGCGGGAAGGTGGTTCCACTCTAATGATGTCCGAGGTACGAATGACTGGGAAAATGTATTTGTACTGCATGAAGGGACGTGAACCTTGCAAGAATGATAGATACGACGAGATACGTAGTGTGGAGTATGGATGAATACATCACGTAGTGTTGTGTGGTGAAAAATTTTGTGAAATAACTATAAACGGGAGACTTTACGTCGAGCTGCAAGAGATGGAAGAGAAAGGCTCGTTTTCATGGCTATTACGCTGGCAGTCCTGTTATAATTCGAAACAATAAAACGAACAGCGTTATTCTGAACTAATTCTAATGCGCTAATTAAGTTTAGGTTATTCGAGTCCCAGACTGATGTAGCGTATTCTAATTTCGGGCGTATTAGTGTTTTATAAAGCAATAATTTCAAAGAGTATGGAGCCTTAAAAAAGTTTCGCCTTAAGTAACCAAGACCGCGGTTAGCATTGTTCACTATATTAGTACTGTGAGTTGCCCAGGGAAAGTCGTATGCAATATGAATGCCTAAGTACTTGTACGAAGTTACCTGTTCTAAAGGAAGACAATTTAAGTAGTACACCTGAGAGACATTAGGTGCCCTAAATACATGCATAGCTTTACACTTGCTAACATTTAATTCCATTAGCCATAAACTGCACCAGTTAGATATTATATCAAGGTCCGATTGAAGACGGTTAGTATCACTATCCGTAGTTATTTCTCTAAAGATAACACAATCATCCGCGAAGAGATGAATGTTAGAAGTTGCTTGTGAAGAAAGGTCGTTAATATATATTAAGAACAGCAAGAGACCGAGAACCGATCCTTGGGGCACTGCGGAAGCAACAGAGCACACCGGTGAATTGCAGCCTTAGCACTAACGTATTGTGAGCGATGAACCAGAAAACATTCGATCCATTTTTAAGAGATTAGCATCAATATTGAAATGGGTTAGTTTGTGGACTAGAAGTTTGCGACAGACTTTATCGAATGCTTTTGAGAAGTCTAGAAATATGCAGTCGGCGCATGATGAACTATCAAGAATTCGATGCAACTGATGAGTGAAAGATACGAGTTGAGTCTCGCATGAATATGATTTCCTAAACAATGCTGTGCAGGTGAAAAAATGTGTTATCTTAAAGAAAGTTGACGAGGTTTGTGAATACAATGTGTTCTAGCAGTTTGCAGCACGTGCTGGTAAGTGAAATGGGGCGATAGTTGGTTGCAGTGTTTTTGCTATCCGATTTATGGATAGGAACTACTTTCCCGACCTTCCACTGATAAGGTAAAGCGCTGGTGTTGAGTGACTGTTGAAACATTTTTGTTAGTATTGTAGAACTGCATGCGGAAGTGTTTTTTAGGAACTTGGTGTTAATTGAGTCAAAGCCAGGTGAAGAATTGTAGTCGAGCTTGTCAATAAGTTTAGCAACACCAGATGTATGAACTATTGTTGGAAACATGACTGGATAATCATAGTTACGTAACTCGAGAAGTTGTTTATTTAGAGCTCCCAAACATTCTTGAGAAAGGCTTTGTTAAGGTGAGTTGCAGCACCATTTTTAGGAACAGGTTGCCCAGTAGAGTCGTTTAATAAGAATAAGTTATCAGAAGCAGGTTTACTTATTTTCCCAAATATTTTAATGCTAGTTTTAAGAATACATGGAAGCGGAACAGCAAGAAAAGTTCGTTTAGCGAGTTTTAATACTTGAATATATTCGTTAGAAGCCGCCTTGCATGCCGTCCAAGGAGAAGCACTCGAGGACAACCTTGCTGAGTGGTAGATGCGCTTTTTACGGTTAGAAAGTCGTTTAATGCGACTGTTATACCAGGGGGCTTGTGGGTTAGAAGTTAAGATACGGCTGGGAACCTATTTGTTCATTAGTTCATTTACTTTATGAGCAAACAGGTTCCAATTAGTTTGCACAGAACGGTCATCAAAGTTAATTAGGAATGTGTCAAGATACGTATGTAACTCGTTATTGATGGCCCCGAAGTTTTCTCTACTATAGTCTAGTATTGTTTTCGTTTTCTTGATATTTTTCGGATGGTTGGCACTAATGGTAAAATGCATTGCAGAATGGTCACTTAAAGGCGGAAGGAAGGTAATGTTGGAAGTTAGTTTGGGTTCAGTAGTAAGTACTAGGTCGAGAGTGTTTGATGTAGTAGCAGTATTCCGAGTTGGTTCAGTGACCACTTGTGAAAAGAAAAAAGTGGAGCACAAATCTAAAAATTCCTTCGCCTGAGACGAAAAAGGGAGTAATGAAGGAGGCTGAGAGTTTCATTTAATGTTCGGGAAGTTAAAGTCGCCTAACAAGTAAAGGGGCGATGATGGAGAGCGTAATGATACGTTATTAATTACATCATGCAATTCCCTAACGAATGTGGGCGAGGAAGAAGGAGATCGGTAGCATACGTCTATAACTGCCTTCTGGTGATTAATGCTAAATTAAGCCCAGACGATCTCGAGGTCAGTAGCAACAGAAATTCGTGAAGAAGGAATGTCGTTAGAAATGGCAAGTAGGACGCCGCCTCCACGACTCACAGTACGATCCTCCCTATAAATAGCGAAGCGATGGGCATCCTCGAAGATTTCAGTTTCATTAACGTTGTTCGAAAGCCACGTTTATCTTAAGGCAACAATGTGTGGAGAACAAGTGTCAATCGCTGAGGACAATGAAAAATATTTGTTCAGCACACTTCTAATGTTAGTAAAAAAGATGGACACATGGTGTTGCGAAGATTGTCCACTTCCCCTCTCGATCCGCTAGGTGAAATTACCTGCAGGAACTATGTTCCTTGCGCGTTGGGCCTGCGACGGTTTTTCTGTCACGCATTTCGTTTTGGCGTTAGAAACGTAGCGCCTATCGTTAATAAGTAGTTTGTCGTGTCTGAGTTTAAATGCAGGTACACCATACTGATTTTTTCCAAACTCGATAAAATTTCCCCGAGCGAGACGCGTTGCGGGGGAGTAATCTTCGCTAGGAGTGATATTGCTTGTTTTGAAGTGATTACGTAGTGAAAGAACATTTTATTTTATTCTAAAACTCGACAAATTTACTATTACGGGTCGGCATTTTCCTGGTGAAAGAATGCCTAAGCGACGAGCACGTTCAATTGAGTCGGATGAAAAAGATAGAAGTACGGTTTTCAAAGGAGATATAACCTTGTTTTCGGTTTGTTCCCATGTTTCTTTATCGTCTGGAATGTTGCGAATGGTTAGGTCATTTCGCCGAGATCTGCCTTCAAGCTCAATGACGCGAGAACGCAGAATTGCGTTTTCTTCTTTTAGGGCCCGACAGTGCCCTTCATAGTAGACAGTAGTACACCCTGTGCCTCAAAATTATTGCATTTTTATTCCATACCGTCCATCCGTTTGCTGAATACAGTGAATTTCGCTTCCATGTTCTTTTGGCCATTATTGATAGTTTTAATATCGGCGGCTTGTTCGGCTAAAGTTTTTGAGGAGTGGAGTGAGCGAGTGTGTATATCTTTAATAAAGCGAAACATTATCTACATGTGTTCTGCAGAGTCGTCAGGCAGTGTTCCAATATCAAAAAGTGCCTCCGTCTTAGTATTAGGCCCAGGGCTTGTCTCAACATCCCCTGAATAGATCAACAATAAGGCAAACGACGAAGTCAAGCATTCACAAATGGTCTCACACAACACCCGTGGGCACGAAAACAGCACTAAGAAGCGGTCATCACTATTTCTCGCGTATAAGAAAAGTTTAGCACACACCTGCACAGGACAGAAGCAGAGGTTACGGGCCATGCCGAGAGTGCTGTTCGAGTGCCCACTGATGGTGAAGTTTCCAGTGAAGCCGTTTAAATGTGCCTTGATGGATGATGCAATGGTCGATGTGGTTGGCGCATGGAATACGAGTCTTGCTGATGCCACCACGGCAGGAAAATGCGCGTCGACGTCGATGTAAGCACAGGTTGCGTCAGGAAGATGCGCGGAAACGAATTCGAAGTCGGTGGGTGTGTCCGTTGATAGCACCAACAGGGGTCTGATAGCAGCCTGCACAGGACAGAAGCAGAGGTTACGGGCCATGCTGAAAGTGCTGCTCGAGTGCCCACAATAGGTGTTCCCTAGGAAGAGGAATGTCTTGGCTTTGCACTCAGTAGAATACCTTAGTGATTTTGCCAGCTGGCCTTCATGACACGTTGTTATTGCGACGCTTATAATTGAAAGCCAGTGTTTTTGGTACATAGTGCAGAAACTCCAAAGTTATTTTCTATTAAAATGAGCTGAATATCACTATAGCAGGAGTTCTGTCATTTGTGTAAACCTGAGACATTCGATAGGCACTCCTGTTGCGTACTTATGACTATCTGGATGGAATCAGACTAATTATTTAACTTGATTTGCGTAATTCAGCCGAACGTCACTTCACAAAGATTCACTTGAGTACCTAGCTCTCCCTGTGACTGCACAAGTGCAGAGGTTCATACCAATCACATAATACTTGTTGATTGGTTTAACAGTACAGTATAAGAGGCACATCTGTGATAAACATATTGAGCATACACGTTCACAGTTTTAGCATTTATGCTGATGGATACATCAGAAATGTCATGAATATTATAAACTTTCTGAATCTTCGTTTATTCTACGCTTGAACCGTTAAATGTCCCTAATTTCCCTTATTTCGGTGGGCGAATGAGACATTTAAATTTGGTTGAAATTGGTTTGCCTAGCAGAGTTCACGACCGCCTGCGCGAATCCCGGAACAACAAGGCCAGAACCACTTAAAAATCGTTCTATATTGAGTTACCCAGCAAAACACATCCTATCGCGTATAAATCAAAATAAGCTTTAATGCATGTAGGGCCCTCTGGGCTGTACTTGTTGGTGATAAGGCAGCCTCGCCGCCTACCGTATTATCTGACTGAGCTATGTCGAATGCTCGGTCGCCATAGTCGGAAGTTCTGTTCGAATTCTTCCGACTATACATATATATATATGTATATATATATATATATATATCTGGTGACGGTGAGCTTGAATATCGCCATGACCGTTGCACATCCGCAAGCTTGGAGTCACGCCTGACACCGGCAAAATATGCTGAGAGCGAGTGGAGCTTTCCTAATCCAAGTACAACCACATTAGGAAGGCCCACTAAGCTTGAACAAAGACTCCCTCACCAGAACAGGAATTGGCCTCCCTGGTGAAGTACTCAGCCGCTACCTCCTTGATGATTTCGACAATTATACCATAGCCCTCAGTCTCCAGAAGGTGCGGAGCACCTGACCAATGCGGCGGTCAGCGTCTTACGCAGCAGTGGGTGTTAAGAATATCTGGGTCCGGACAGCGTGCCAATGAAAACTGACCCTCTTAACCATTAACAGGCGAACTCTTTCGAGTGAGGCTAGCTTAGCAGGACTCTTTGAGGAACTACCAGGCATTGTTTAGGATATGATCGGACTTCGCGAGATTAGAAGACCTGGTAAGGCTTATACATTGCTGAATAACGGCCATGTCCTCTGATATAGAGGTTTCCCAGATAAGAAGCTATACCGCGTGGGATTCCTAGTCCATAAGGACATAGCGGGTAACATTGACGAATTCTACAGCATTATAGAGAGGGTAGCAGTACCACTGTTCGGACCAGCTGAACGCTCCACTTAGTGTAAGCTTTTCTTGCTTCACCGATCGTAGCTACACTATAGTTCCTTTATATAAGGGGCTGTTGTTTAAGGCGGTGGGGAATGCAGTGCAGCAGTTATCATTTGTTTTGAACTTTTCAACAGTAATGCCTAAATTTTATGGCCAAGTTCAAAATTGAAGGTTATGTCAGTCGATAGCCGTAGTTCTCCCATACAACTGTTTGTAAATCGCAAGAGATGCGTAGGGGACCCAGCAGCAAAAAGTACAAGGGATCTTTTTTTAGCCTAGCATAATTATTCTAATTTTTATGACATATTGTCACTCCCATATAAGCAGACTTGTAAATAACAAATAACATGTACCACTGAATTCTTGTAATGTATTCAACATTCTGGCAATGTTATAATATACTGATTACATTTTTTACTCTGTGACACTCACTGCAATTCAATTTATTTTTGTCAGTAACCTTTTACAAGTAATTTATTACCTTATTGACAAGACAAGCTGTACCTGTTGAAGCAGTTTCGGGGCCTGTATTTGGCAGGTACTGCAGTAAAGCATCCGAGGTCGTGCCACACAGCAGCCAGTTCAGACAGGCAAGCGCTGAAGCACTATATTTGTTTCTTTAGCTTAACGCTCCACCAGATGCTGGCCAGTGAATTAAACTGGTGCTGGGATAGCTGAACAGCGACGGCCACTTGGGGAGTTAATCCCAGGTGATGTCACCTATGAAATAGTTTTATAAGTGTTCATTGGCCGAACCGGAACCGTGTTCGTGTCCAGCAGCAGTAAAGCACTGCGCTTCACAGGGGACGCAGACGCTGAGTAATGTCACTCTGGTGTGCAAGATGTCCATATGTTATTACACCGCCTTACTCCTCAGAGCGCACATAGAGCAAGATTTGAGTGTCACTTTTGTTGTCTTAACGACAAAAAGTAGGGAATATGACTACTGAAATTTTTTAAGAGTGATTGTTAGTAAAAATAAGCAATGATGAAGGGCTGCAAACCACACATTAAGTGCTCCAAGCAAGCTTGTTCTGAATATGGTGTTTGAGCGATGTTAATAAAGTTGAGGGGATAGTAGCCTCCAAATAACTGATTATTTTTGTATAATTCCTTAGGTACAATCATGAGGCAGTAATTGATAGCTGCAATCATTTACATTGTCGCTTGAAGTAATTGTAATTGGCTACCTTTTTCTACATCTGAGATGAAAAGCGTAGCATAGATACCGCGGCCGCCATGGGCCATCTAGCTACATCGACGTTCAACGTCCTGGCGGGGTACTGCTCTCTTGCACCACTTCGCTGTCTCCCCTGTGTAGCTACCAGCATGCTAGCGTAAATGAAAGGATAGAGCAAGCCGCTCAACGTCCCGCTAACCAAATCTAACTTCGCTTGTGCTTGAAAGATATAAAAACCTTTTGCGACAGGAGATTCGTGAGGTGACGCAATTTAATAATGGTGTTATTCTATGATTACTTAGAAAAAAGTTTCAGAGTCTCTTCGAACAAGGTAAAATACCTGATCTGTAGACAATGCTGTTGTCAATGTCATCATTATCATTTGCCTGTTTTATGTTCACTGCAGGACGAAGGCTCTGTCCTGCAGCTTCGGAACTCCCTGCTTTGTTTCTATTCCATTGAGGTAGTTAACAATTTTCCTTTACATGAACCTTCTGTCGCCTGGTGGCCTTCTGCAGAACTGATTTGCCATACTGTGCGTTCCTGTACTTCAAATTGTCAATTAATTCAGTCTTGCTCTGCAATTTGTTAGCCTCCTGGTTAGCTGAGATGGTAGAATGACTGCCCCTTAAAAGCGTTGGTTTAAAGTTCAAACCCACGGCCAGAATGTATTTTTCTTCAACTATTAAGCATTTTTTTAGAGAAATCTGTACAAGTTAACTTTTCCGCCAGATGTTAGAGTCGAATGCATGACAATTTCTCACTTTCGTGAATTCCTTGTCAGTACAAACTCCCACACATGTGTACGCCCTCCTAGGTCACCTCTAAAAACTATTTCAATGTCTGCCTCTTTTAAAAGGTATGGGTAGGCCCTGCTTCAAATGTTACGAACGCGGCCGAATGATCCGATGCAAAAGAATAAATTATGTTGACTAAACACGAGACCTCTTTGTTATTGTGCCTGGCGGTCCTCACGACAAAGGTTGCTTCATCGGCAGATGTGCAGCTCTTCACACTTCGTCTTTTGTTAAGGCCAGGGTGCTGGCAACTAAATCAACATCACCTCTTTTGCGACCCTGTGCATCATTTGTGCCACATTTTTTTTTCAAGTTTCTAGCGCGTGTGATACACTGCCGTTGTCTTGTATCCACATAGCCTGTATTCTGAGTTTTTGTATGTCACCAACTGGCTGTCCCTACAATATTAAACTTATGTCCGAGTGTTCAGTTGACGAATATTAGGCTTTCACTCGTATATATTCCGATTATTCCGCTGCACATTTGATGCCTGCCTCTCGAGAAAAGTGTTCCACTTGCTCAATCGTCTTCTGCATTGTGTAATCTTTTTCCCCCATAGCGTGATGTCGTCTGCGTATATGGCGAGCCCCAGGTCCCGGTCCTCCCCGACAGCTATGGCCAATTTCTGCGTTCCTACATTAAAGAAGGGTGCGGATAGAATGGCGCCTTGTGAAGTTCTTTTGTTGGTTAGTGTGATGTGGTGCGGATCTTGTTGACCCTATACCTTTTCTTTCCTTTCTGTTCGATAAGAAAGATCTTATGTAATTGTATGTTCAGTCTCCACATCATGTTTTCTCAAGTTCATTGAGAATAGTGAGATGGGAGACGGCATCGAAATCTTGTTTAATGTCTAGTGCTAGGCTTATACTATCCTCGCCCCCGTTTCGTGATTTGAGCGCCTTGTCTTTTAAGAGTAGGAAGACGTCTTGCACTGAAATGTGTGGTCGAAAGGCGAACATGTAGTGTGGAAAGATCCCCCGATGTTCAATATGCCTGCTAAGACGCATTTGGACTAGTTTCTTGAAAACTTTTCTTATGCACGAACTGATGATACAGATCGTAGATTTCGGATATTTTTTGGTTTTGCTGGTTTCGTTGTGAGAATTATGTTAGCTTTCTTCCCTTCCTGTGGCACTATACCAGCGTACCATAAGTTGTCATTAAAAAAGTCCGTTAGTTGAGCTAATGTGTCGTGATTTAAGTTACGAATCGTAGCCTTCGTGATTCTACCACTGAATGGGGTGGTGTTCTTCCTGAATGACTGTGCCGCTGCGTAAACCTCTGCCGCCGTTATGTGTCTTTCGAGATTGTCGTTTTCGATGCCTCTGTATGTCCGTGACGCAGTGTCCGTATGTGATGTGTTGTTCGGTGTCAAGATATACCTTCTTAAGATGTTCTACGAGTTCTACGTCTGTTCCCCCTAACTTATTGCTTATATGTTGAAAGGTGGTGTCCACTACCATTTTGGTGTTATTGAGGTCCATCAGGCTTCTCAACATAGCCTATAGTGTTAAATGTGCCTTGTAAAGAGTCACAGAACTGAAGGAATAAAACTAGTAAACAAAGAGAGATCTCGAGAGGAATCCAAGCTAAAGAAAAGCGCGCTGTTGCATAAACCACGATTCTTTTCCACTAAATGCAGCTGATAGCTTGGTAGTGTCGCTGTCCTCTTACCTTTTAATATAAGGCCTCCAATATTTCCATTCTGTTCTGGTTGCGGTGAATAACCAAAATCAGCACCTCTCTGTTTAGACGCATCCACATTTTCTCCTATGGGCTGGCAGTTGCCCCAAAAGCATTCAAGGATAAGGGGTTTATGAACAGTGCATTAACACAATGACCAATTTGGTCAACCTATACAAGTTCACAAGACATTGGCAGCCATATATAATGCATCTAGAAAATTGTCAAACACGAAAATTACCTACCCTCTGAGGACACAGAATGCAACCTGTATTAGAAGGACATATCCTTTTTTTATTTTTTATTTTTTTTTTTTTTTTTGCACGGCATGACAAATTCTGACGAGAAAGAATCTTCAGTGAAATTATAACTACATGCACACCCAGTGGCATCACTTGGCATCTCAGAACCCGGGTTGGCTGCTCAACCTGCCCTTCCCCTCTCCATTCTCGCGCCAATCCCTCCCATTTTTAAACAAATATTTTATAGAGTGAAGATAAAACAACTTCAAAAGGTAACGCTCCAATTTATGCCTGAAATTCGGCATTTATAGTTATCTTTTATGCCCTACTAACACTTCAACGTACTGTTTTCTTTGCGACCGTATTGCGGAATTTAGCGTATTCTACAGATTCAGGCATTCAAATGCAACGCTAATTTGGCCTGCTGCATGAACATATTTCAATGTATGCTGCGGTAGGAGTTAAATAATTGAGAACCCGTGGTTTAACACCTCTCTCTTAATTTCCAAGCTTTATTGCACCTATTGTATGAAACAACTGATAACTTATACAGAGTCGTCAATCACGAATACTTCACAAATTAAATTGAAAATTTTACTATATACATTAGCCTACATAAAATGCCCACAATTTGTTCCTTTCGGTGTGGAGTAGAAATATTCAGAGCTTTAGTAATGAACACACCCTTCGAGCTTTTGGTCTTCAAGACATCTCTGCTCGTAGAAGCACAACGTTGAAGATATGATTGCAATATTCACTGACAGAGTGAGCATGTAGAAATAGACGATATATTTGACAGCCAGCCTCACTATATTCCAAAAGGAGGAGATGAAACACTGATGGATTTGTAATTTCTGTTCCCCAGATGCTTTTGTTTATCATAAGCAGCCCGGGGGTGTCATTTTTCAGCGGCAATGCTGATGTTTCTCGTCAATTTTGAATGTTTTAAACCATAATGGCCAGCCAAACACAATACAGAAAAAGTCAAATGAAACTGGACAAGATATACATACTGAAAAAAGCAGTTACTTACAATTCGGGGAGGGGGACGTCCCTAAGTTACACTTTTGGCTTAATAAAGTTGTCGCCTTATAATCTCGAACAAAACTAAATTAACATTTTTCAGAACTAAAAATCAAGCTCTTTCTTTCAGCGCTACTCCTACCTAAAGACGAAATGTCAGAAATTACAAACATAGTCAAAATGATGGCAGTACATTTCAATGAATTTATGTTATAGGATGCTGACACGAACCATCTGCAAGGTAAACTTGCCCGTGTACTTGCGATCATGAGAAAATTTCAGCATTTATTACCTGTAAAATTAAAGCTCCGCTTGTACCCCGCATTATTTGAATTACAATTTAAATATTGCATTTTTGGGTGGGGTATAACAACACAGACAAACATCATGAAGCCCTCAGGTATGCAGAATTCCAAAATCAAGATGGGGGCTGACACGTGGAACAGCACACTACGATATAAAGGTTACAAACAGGGATAATGTGCCTCACGAAGGCTGGCCAACGTTTCGACTGCAGGACCTATCTTCGAGAAAAGCGGCCTCGTCATCCTCGGCATGATAGTTTTAAAGGGTTAGTGGGATGACGTCACATGCGGTTGTTGTCGGTGGCGGCAGGTTGTAAAGGGAAAGACTTCAAAGAGGATGAGTGCTGTCGTCTCACGTCTGTAAGCGTGGTTCCCATGACGAGGGGACAAGAGCGGAAGAGTGAGAAGGCGGGGAGAAAAGAAAAGAAAAAGAGACCAAGAAAGAAGAAAAGAAGAAAAAAAAAAGAAGGGCATGGGAGGATGTTGGGGAAGCGAGAGGTTAGGGAGAACTTAGGGGTGTCGGCGGCGGCATGTTTTTGTGGCTTTAGAAATGCCGGTCAGGTGGTAAGTGCGCGAGTAACAGAAAAGATCCAAAAATACACCATTTGAAAGAATGACTTCAGCAGTGTAACAGCAATGCGTCGGGTAATTTTGAAGGTGTTATGATGGCGACAAGGAGTATGGGGGTGCAATGCATGGGACAGCAGAAAGGCAGCGGCATGGTCTTTCAAGAGACGTTAGCCTCAATAGCTTGACGTAGGCGTCGTCACGGCTGTATACAGAAGTGGGGATATCCTCTGTGGCTGAGGCGCCGAAAAAGGTATCCTGGCGTCTTGGACCGTGGAATGCGTTGGTGAGGGTGTTTCAAAGAAATAAAATAAGAAAGAGACAGAAAAGGGGGCAAATTGACACGGGAATAACAAATAGGAGAGTGACATGAGTAAAAGCAGGCGGAGGCAGGGGCATATGGGAAAAGAAGTCGTACAGTTGATGTTAGTGTAAAAACGTAAAAGAGTATATTAAATTGAGTAGTAGGGGGGTGAAAATTGGAAATGGAGGAATAGATGAGGTTAAGAATTGAGGTTAGCTGGTGGCACAATGTGCTTTGTGCCTTCGTTGATGAGATGAGAATTTCGGATACTTAAGTTACAGCTTTTTAAGATTCTAATTGCCACGTGCCAAATTAAGTCCCGTCTTTCAGGCATCTAAACTTGAGGTATGATTCCGTATATTTCCTCTCGCGATGTGAGCGAAAACTTGTTTGTAGTATATAGAACCTTGCTTCGTCGAATATATGACCACGTTCATTGAAGTGGCTGGCTACTGCTTTAGGTAAATGTGGTTTATAGCTGCGCGGTGACCGTTGAGTCTTGTATGAATTTGTTGTCCAGTCTCACCTATGTATCGTTTTCTAAAGCGGCACATTCTAGAGAGTTTTCATTTGCACGATGGTGTGTTGGGAGTGCCTAGAGCTGGCATAGCCTTCAGTGGAAGACTTTTAAGGATTATATTGTTCTTTGTGCAGACTGCGTACGCTTACATACGTGCCGTATGTAGCAAACAATACATAGGTAAGGCTGAACAACAAAGTCATACGAAACTCAGCGGTCACCGCACAGGTACATAGCACAATTTATCTAAAGCAGTAGCCAGCCACTTCAATCAACGTGGTCACATATTCGACAGAGCAATGCTCTGTACACTACAAGGAAACTTCCATTTACCTCGCGAGAGGAAGTATACGTAATCATACCTCATACAAAAGTTTAACTGCCTGCACCCGACGGGAATTCAATTGGCACGTGGCAGTTTACAACCTTTAAAAGCTGTAACTTACGTCTAAAATTCTCATATCATCAGCATAAAGCATATTGTGCCACCAGCTCACCTTAATTCAGAACTTCACCTATTGCTTCATTTCCAATGTTACCCTGCCTACTACTGAATTTATTATATTCTTTCCTGTTTCTACGCTTAAATAAACTTTACGACCCCTTTTTCTATGTGCATTTGCCTCCACCCGCTTTTACTCATGTCACCCTCGTCTTTATTATTGTGGTTTCAATTCGCTCCCCGCTCTTCCTTGTCTGTTTTTTCAGGCACATCTCTTTATCTAGTACGTTTATCTTTTATGCTACAAGCCTGTGTTGTTTTCCTTGTAATGAGTCGTTTTACATGTGTCTACGACACGTACGTCCTCCATGAGATTTTTACTTTTTCGACAATTTCTATCATTCTTTATGGGCAACTATTTATGGCGTGTTTTTGAAAACTAGTCATACAGCAGCCCTTCTTTCTTGGAAAGTGTAGCAAGTATGTGACGCCCCCTCGGACATAACCTTGGTTAGCCTGCCAAGCTCGGTGGCCTGCTAAAGCTCGGCAGGCAACATTGGTCGCCGAGCCACAATAAATACCGACGAGCACGGCGGCTCGGGGGTCAGTCATCAGTCAGCACCACCACGCTGCGGAGCGTCCGTCTATCGGAGGGTGCCAGAAGCCCTCCCTTGTTCACGACCCGGGGGGGATCGTGACACTGGCGACGAAGATGGGATCCTCGTGACACTGACGAAGATGGCGACGAGTACCTACGGAGCGTCCCACGCCGCCGCGAGCGGCGAAACACCGCCCCCCGTTGCTGTCGCCATGCCGCTGTACGGAAGGCTCGAGCCGTTCGAGGAAGATGGGTCTGCCTGGCAAATTTAGGAGGAGCAAGTCCACGTGTTCTTCCGGGCAAACGACACACCCGAGGCCAAACAGCGCGACATTTTCCTGGCCAGCTGCGGGACCCGCGTCTTCAGCCTCCTGCTCGACCTTCTCAAGCCAGCCACGCCGCACGTTAAGACGCTGGCTGAGCTGCTTCTCATACTGCGCTCGCATTTTAACCCAGCACCGTCCACGCTAATGGAGCGTTTTCGCTTCAACAACCGGAGCCGCCGGGAAGGAGAGACCCTCGGGCAATTCGTTGCTGCGCTACGAGGGTTAGCGAGTGCCTGCGCCTTCGGGGACCAACTGGACTCGCTGCTCCGGGACCGTTTCGTCTGCGGAATCAACAACCCCGCCATGCAGACGCGACTCCTGGAGCTTCCCGACCCGTCGCTTGACGACGCCGTGAAGGCAGCGCTGGCAATGGGAGCTGCCGCCAACGACGCCGGCGAGATTTCCTGTGCGACTGGCTCACCGTCGGTGGAAGCGGCGGTCAACAAGTTCGCGACAAAGGGCAGTACCTGCGGTCGCTGTGGTGGTGCCCACTCCCCTTCACAGTGCCAGTTCTCTCAAGCACAATGCTTTACGTGCGGGAAAACTGGGCACCTGGCACGTGTATGCCGAAGGGGGAGGACGAACAGCAAGCAGCAGCCTGATTCAAGCCCAGGTACAACACAAGCCCGCGGCCAGGGTAGCCGTGGCAAGGGTACACGGCGGGGGCGTGCGGCAGCAAGCTCAAGTTCTTCCTCGGCCAGGCTCCACGTCGTGGCTGAGGACCCGCCGATTTTCGACATGTGGCACACAGGCTTTGTACCGTCGTCTGTGCCGTCATACATGCTGACCGTCGAAATCTGCGGGCACCCCATTTCCATGAAGCTGGAGACGGGGGCCAGCGTGTCTGTAATGGCCGGGAAGCTCTTCAAGCATACCTTCCCCGGCGTGTCCGTCGAGGCTTCGGGCGTGATGCTGCGCACCTACTCCGGGCAACTCTCCCAGGTCCAGGGCCAGGCAGAGGTCAGCGTTCGTTTTGGCGACAGGAAGGCAACCCTTCCCCTTTACTTTACGAAGGGGTCGTCGCCGACGCTGCTAGGCCGAAACTGGATTCATGCATTGGGCGTTCGTCTGCCACAGTACCAGGAAGCCAGCCTGCATGTGGTGCAAGACGTCCCTAGCCTCCTGACCCAGTTCAAGTCCCTGTTCCAACCAGGGGTGGGCGCATTTGCCGGCACGACGGCTGGCATCTATGTACCTGAGGGAGCCCGGCCACGTTTTTTCAAGCCTCGCCCGCTGCCGTTCGCCCTGAAGGACGGGGTCACCCAGGAGCTGCAACGGTTGCAGCGAGAGGGCATCCTGGTGCCCGTAAAGACATCTGAATGGGCCGCTCCCAGCGTGCCAGTCCTCAAGCGAGATGGCAGTGTCAGGATCTGCGGGGATTTCAAAGTCACCATCAACCCCGTCGCTACCGTCGAGAAGTACCCGCAGCCCCGGATTGAAGATCTCTGGTCTGCATTGTCCGGTGGACAGAAGTTTACCAAGCTCGACCTCAGAGATGCTTACCAGCAGCTGGTGCTCCAGTATGCCTCCCGGAAGTATGTCACTATATCAGCCACTTTGGGACTCTTTCAGTACACGCGCTTACCGTTTGGCGTGGCCTCAGCCCCAGCCATATTCCAGAGGGAGGTGGACAACCTCTTCAGGGGCATGAGGCACGTGGCGGTGTACTTGGACGACATCCTGGTTACTGGCAGCGACGACGGGGACCACCTGAAGAACCTGCACAACGTCTTGGCACGGCTACAGGACGCCGGCCTCAAGCTCAAGCTGGAAAAGTGTGTTTTCCTAGCCCCCAGCGTTGAGTACTTGGGACATATCATTTCCCAAGCAGGCCTAGCCCCGGCTCGCCGCAAAGTTGATACGGTGCTCATGGCACCTGAGCACCAGAACAAGAAGGAGCTTCAGAGCTACCTGAGCCTCATCAACTTCTACAGGAGTTTTCTGCCAAACCTGTCGCAGCATCTACAGCCGCTCCATCTTCTGCTTCGAGATGGTCGACAATGGATCTGGAAGAAGGAGCAGGACCAGGCCTTCCATACTGCACGCGGGTCATCTAGGGATAGAAAAGACTAAGACGGTGGCCCGGTCTCATGTTTGGTGGCCTGGCCTGGACCAAGACATCGCGCATTTGGTGCAGAGCTGCCAAATCTGCCAGGAGAATCAGCGAGCCTCGCGTCGTGTGTAAATCACCCCCTGGCCGTTCCCCCAGAGACCCTGGTCCCGCCTACATGTGAATTTCGGGGGACCCTTCAAGGGCCATAGCTTCCTGGTGGTGGTGGACGCCTTTTCAAAGTGGGTGGAGGTTATACCCGTCACCACTCCATCAGCAGGCGCGACCATTGCAGCGCTACGACAGGTCTTCACCGCCCAGGGGTTGCCAGATGTCATCGTGTCCGACAATGGTCCTGCTTTCGCCAGCGCAGAGTACCTGGCCTGGCTGACGAAAAACGGAATCCGCCGGATGATGGTTCCACCGTACCACCCTGCTTCAAATGGTGCAGCCGAGCGGGTGGTGCAAACCATCAAAGACAAGCTCAAGAAGAGCCAGACTGGGGATTTCCGGACGCAGATTGCCCGGATACTATTCCAGTACCGGACCACACCTCACGATGTCGCTGGCCGTGCCCCCTGTGAGCTCCTGCTGGGTCGGATGGTCAAGACACCTTTGCACGTCTTGCATCCGGACCTCCGATCCACAGTGCTTTTGAAGCAGCTGAAGCAGAAGCTGGCTGCTGACCAAGGAAGCGCGCCCGGGCCTTTGCCAGAGTCGGGAGCTCCAGTTTTCGCCAGGAACTTCCGTCCTGGCCCACCCTGGTCGGCCGGACAGGTGATGTCTCCTGCCAGCGCCTCATCGCTGCTCGTGCGCATGCCAGACGGGGCCATGTGGCACAGACACGCCGACCATGTCAGGCCTCGCCTCGGGACCTGGCCAGCACCCCCGACTGCCACTTCTGAGTTCCAGCACGCAGGAGGACTAGCGGCAGCACCAGTCGCTCCCAGCGCAGCACCACCCACCTCGGAGGCGGCAACCGTAGCCAGTGGTGCGGCACCCGTGGTACCAGTGTCGAGCCCAGCTCCACTCGCAAGGCCGACCACTACGAAGCCCCCGGATGGAGCAAGGCTGTCTCAAGCAGCATCCGGCGTTGCAACACCCGACCCGTCAACACCGGTGCCCAGGCGGAGTACTCGACGGCGGAGGCCACCAGACCGTTACTCGCCTGGGTAGCAGGTACCGTCGACCCAGCTAGGGTGGAGGCAGAGCCTCATAGTGTGAACTTGGACGTTTGTTTTTTATTTACCAAACAAACTAGGGGTGAGGGGCTGTAGCAAGTATGTGACGCCCGCTCGGACATAATCTTGGTTAGCCTGCCAAGCCTTGTGGCCTGCTAAAGCTCGGCAGGCAACATTGGTCGCCGAGCCACAATAAACACCGACGAGCACGGCGGCTCGCGGGTCAGTCATCAGTCAGCACCACCACGCTGCGGAGCGTCCGTCTATCGGAGGGTGCCAGAAGCCCTCCCTTGTTCACGAGCCCGGGGTGGATCGTGACAGAAAGCTTCTTTGTAACGAGGCTCTAACGTCGTTGGTAGATTACTCATGTAGTTTTTTATATATACAACAATTAGTAGTGTTGCATATAAAACTTCTCCTCCGTGCCCAACGTTAGCTCTACTTAGTCAAAGTGCGGTACCTAATTATATGGATATTAAGGCTGCTAATACAAGTACGTATGTCACTATACGACTATTGAATGCTTCATATGTACTATGTTTATTGAATCCGTATTTTAAAAAACTGTATTCGCCCACCTCTACTTCTGAATGCAGAGAAGGTGCACCCAAACCATATTTCTGCTTTCTGAAGACTCACTTGGCTGAATAAATTGTGGCAAGAAACAGTTCTGTAGAGGGAGGAGGAGGAGGAATAAACGTTTACTGTGAGAAACAGCGAGAAAGTGTTCTTTCTTCGCTCTAGGTGGGCGGCTCTCTTAGTCCAGGAAGCCGTTGGCTAATGCCGCAGCCCGGGCCCGGTGCACTAGTCTTCGCTGATCTTCCAGGGTCTGTGCCTTTAGCATTGCCTCCCAAGTTTCTTCGATCGCTTGTAGCGGTTCTGAGGCATCATCCAGACTATTTTTTTCGCGGTGTGGGCACACCAACACCATGTGTTGGAGGGTGTCTGGTACATCACAATATCGGCATAGATATGATAATTTAGTAGGGTGCATCCGGTGCATGATAATTCCATGAACATACGTATTCGTTTGTAGTCTGCGGAGGGCGGTGGCTTCTTCCTTGCTTAATTTTGGATGTGGTAGAGGATATTCTCTTCTTTCCAGTCGGTTATATTGCAATATTGCGGCGTAGATGATGGGAACGCCCTCCACCCTCGTCGCTCTCCGGAGGCCGTGCGGCAGGAAATCCCGGCTGGTATGCTCTCGGGCGACAGCATGTGCTGCTTCCTTTCCTGCCAGGTGTTCGTGCCCTGGGGTCCATGCGACGTAGGTTTCGGGTAGTTCTTGGCGCCTTGTTATTTCTTTTCGAATCTTCACTGCTGCGGCAGAAATTCGGCCTTTTCGTAGGTTTCTACATGCCTTTGCGACTCGCTCAAGATGATTGCTGTGTCTTTGCATGTGGCGATTTCGAGGACGATAGCCACTTCCTCCACAGTTTCTATATTTCTGACCGGTATGGCGGCAGCGACTAGCTCATTCCCTTGGTTGTTGGTCACAGTAATTGCGTATGCTTTTCTACCTAAGTATTTTGCCGCATCTGTATATCTCGTGTTGGGGTTCTTTGAGTATATGTTGCTGAGCGCTCTAACTCTTGCTTCTCTTCTGTCTTTGTGGTATGTTGCATGCATGTTGCGAGGTATTGGAGCGACTGAGATGGAGTCACGAAGAAGCGGCGGCAATCGGGCTTTCGCGTCTGAGTCTGCTATGAAGTTTACTATGTTTTCTTGTGTACTCAGTTGTCTGTCATGTGTATTCTGAACTAATAACTATATCTCGGGCAGATTACAGCGTTTAAATGGAACAGAAATTTATTTCGTACGCATGACCTCACAACCAGTTCAGCTGATTGTGAAAGTTACGTGGTTTGTGGCCACCCTATGGTATCTAAAAAGGCACGTCTATGACGTGGTATGAGGGCACGTGTGCAGTGTTACTGTGAAACGAGCTGTCATTCTCGCAGCAGTGCACTAAGTAATGTTATTGCTTAATTATTAGAAAGAAATACAGCACTACCACAGGTTGCAAGCGTCAGAAAAATGTTTTCCGCAATTCACGAAGCATACAAACATAATATAATGTGGCTGCGTAATATGGGCTAGCTTGCATGTCTGGTGAGTAAGATAAAGATATATGGGCTGTTGTGTTAATATGGTTTATTTGTTGTGTTACAACAAAGGCTGTGCAGTTAACTTCAGCATGTCTAAGTACTTACGCAATGGGGAAGGTGGCTTTTACACTCCACGGCGAAGCAACACCTCAGTCGTAATAATGGCATGGCTTGACCACATAATATAATCATTGCATGGTTAAAATATTGACACGTGAACTTGTTTATCTTTTTTATCGGGTGCCCTCGTTTCACAGCCAAACAATTGTTTTCCCAGAGCGCAGGACGCGCCTGGATATATCGGAAGTTTCTAGAATGTTACCGATGGTTATATCCGCTGTCCGTCGCCGAACCATGTGTAATATGATTGCATGTGTGCGCGACGCGGATGGCGTACAACTTTCTGGAAGGCACGAGGGCTCCAGCGATTACTCTGGAACGTTCGATGCCACATGTATAAAAGCTGACGCGCATGACCCGCAGATAAGATTTCTACCATCGCCAACTGTGTTCGCCGCTATCTTTGTGCACGCATGCTTTAAGTGTAGCCCGTTGTTGTGACCACAGGTTCGCCCAATGAAAGTTGGTTTCGTCATTCACAGTATTGCTACTGTGTTCTTTGCCGTCGCTGCTACGTGACATCTGGTGGAGGTACTGGGTATCGACCCCAGTACCTCTCGCATTGACACGTAAACTTGTTTATCATTATCGGGTGACCTCGTTTCACAGCCTAACAATTGTTTTCCCAGAGCGCAGGACGCGCCTGCATATATCGAAAGTTTCTTGAATGTTACCGATGGTTATATCCGCTGTCCGTCGCCGAACCATGTGTAATCTGATTGCATGTGTGCGCGACGCGAATGGCGTAGAACTTTCTGGAAGGCACGAGGGCTCCATGTATAAAATCTGACGCGCTTGACCCGCTGATCAGATTTTGACGATCACCGTCTGTGTTCGCCGCTATATTTGTGCACGCATGCTTTAAGTGTAGCCTGTTTTTGTGGTTACAGTTCCGGCCAGTAAGAGTTAGGTTCGTAATTCAGTGTTGCTACTGTGTTCTTTGCTTCAAGACATCGTCTGGACGGCGGCGTGTCGTTGTTATGTCGTCGAGATAGTCTCTTCGGTGTCTTTGTCGGCGGCGGAGGATCTTCGTGAGTTTGACAAACAGCAACCGCACCTCCTTTGGTTGGGGCTTTTAGTTTTCCGGATATGGAGTGACAGGCCAGACCCGGGCTGGGCTAGTGCATGGACAGCGCTGCGGTGACAGGTAGCGGCCTGGTGACGGCGAACGGGATGGTCGTCGAGGGCTCCACTGACCACTGGCGAACACAATCGCAGCCTCAAGTGGCCTCAATCGCCGACATCGTCGAAGAGGTTCAGCAATCGCTTGGAGTTCCTGAGGTGCAACCACAATCACCGCATCCCCAGCCAGAAGCGATGGCCTACGCCGCCGTCACCCACCGTCAAGGTACCCATCCGCGACCGCACCAGGGCCCTGCAACACCGCAATCCCGTGAGGGCGACTTGTTTATTTTTAACGTGTGACCATGATTCAGCGCCTAGCAAATGTTATCGCACAGCACAGGACGCACCTGAATATATCGGAAGTTTCCAGAATGCTATCGATGGTTCTATCCGCTGTCCGTCATTTAACCTTGTGTATTCTGATTGCATGTGTGCACGACGTGAATGGTGTAGAACTTTCTGGGAGGCACGCGGGCACCAGTGATTACTATGGAACGCTCGATGGCTCATGTGTAGAAAGAAGCTGACGCGCTGGACCTGCTGATGAGATTTCGGCGATCGCCAACTGTGTTCGTCACTATTGTTGTGCTTTAAGTATAGCCTGTTTTTGGTGGCCACAGGTTCACCCAATAAATGTTAGTTGTGAGAAGAGGTTTATTGGCGGCTCCTAAGGCAAAAGCGCTGCGACCGGGAACGGCGAGACAGCCCGAAGCACTGTCCAAAAAAGGCGACAGTAATCAACAGCGCGAGTGGAGCCGAGCCGCGCGTTGGAGATGTGTCTGTGCCACGAGGCGCGTCTTCTTCTTCACAATCTCCGCCCGGACAAAAAGAGCCATCCTGGCGCCTTAAGAATCAGGAGGCAGAGGGTCGTGGTAGGGCTTGAGACGCGAGACGTGGACAATGTCACGTCCACGCCGGCGCAAGTCTTCAGGTGGTGACAGTGGCTCAATTAGAAAATTCACCGGAGATGTTTGCTCCAAGACTCGGTAAGGCCCTTCGAATTTTGGGACGAGTTTCGAGGAAAGCCCCGGAGTCTGGAAAGGCACAGACAACCACACAAGAACGCCTGGAGCGTAGGTGGTGTTCGGAAGCGTGTCGGTGCGGTTTTCTTTCTGGCGCTGCTGTTGCTCGGCCGTAAAGGAGCGCGCTAGCTGGCGGCATTCTTCGGCCTGTCGGGCGACGTCGGACACAGGTAGACACTCGGAGGCGTCAGAACGGTATGGAAGGAGCGTGTCGATGGTATGCGTAGGCTGGCGGCCATACAGGATGAAGAAAGGTGAAAATCCCGTAGTGGCCTGGATCGCGGTGTTGTACGCGAACGTGATGAATGGAAGGATGCGGTCCCAGTTACCATGATCAGATGCCACGTACATCGACAGCATGTCACCAAGTGTGCGGTTAAATCGCTCTGTGAGTCCGTTAGTCTGGGAATGGTATGCCGTGCTTGTCCGATGAATAATACGGCATTCCGAGAGCAAACTTTTGACGACTTCGGAGAGGAAGGCGCGACCTCGATCGCTGAGGAGTTCTCGAGGTGCGCCGTGGCGAAGCACGAAGCGATGTAGAACGAAAAAGGCTACATCCCGTGCCGTAGCACTTGGTAAAGCAGCAGTTTCGGCGTAGCGTGTCAAGTGGTCAACAGCAACTACGATCCACCGATTGCCGTCTGGCGTCATAGGAAGCGGGCCGTATAGGTCGATGCCGACGCGATCGAAGGGTGTGGCAGGGCACGGGAGCGGCTGCAAGGCACCAGACTGGCGTAAAGGCGGCGATTTGCGGCGTTCACAGTCAAGACAGCACCGAACAAACTTTTGTACAAAATTGTACATGCCGCACCAGTAGTAGCGGTGGCGAATTCGTTCGTACGTCTTGAAGACTCCGGCGTGGCCACACTGTGGATCGTTGTGGAAAGCGGCACATATTCGTGACCTTAAGCTGCGGGGAATCACCAGAAGCCACCTACGGCCTTCAGGAGAGTAATTGCGTCGGTGGAGCAGCTGGTCACGAATGGCAAAATGAACTGCTTGGCGTCGGAGGGTTCGGGATACAGGAATGGTCGATGATCCAGAAAGATAGTCGAAAAGAGAAGCGATCCACGGGTCACGACGTTGTGCGGTGGCAAAGGAGTCCATGTCGAGAGATGAGATGGAGTGTGCGGAAGTTGTTCCGCAGGCTGAGTCTGGAGGTAAAGGTGAACGAGACAGGGCGTCGGCGTCGGAGCGTGTTCGCCCACTGCGGTATACGACGCGAATATCGTACTCCTGGATGCGTAATGCCCAACGGGCTAAGCGGCCAGTGGGATCTTTCAAGTTGGCAAGCCAACAAAGCGCGTGGTGATCTGTGACCAAGTCGAATGGGCGCCCGTACAGGTATGGTCGGAACTTGCCGAGTGCCCATACTAAGGCCAAGCACTCTGTAATTGGCCTCAGGCTTCGTCAGCGTGCGACTCGCATAGGCGACTACGTATTCGGGGTAGCGTGGCTTTCGTTGGGCGAGGACGGCGCCGAGACCGACCCCGCTGGCATCTGTGTGTACCTCAGTTGCAGCCGACGGGTCGAAATGGCGAAGAATAGGTGGGGAGGTGAGAAGACGCAGCGTAGCGAAGGCGGAGTCACATGCAGGGGACCAGGAGGAGAGGGTGGTGTCACCGCGCAGAAGCTGAGTCAATGGCGCCATGATCGATGCGAAATTCCGAACAAAGCGCCGGAAATATGAGCATAGGCCCACAAAGCTCCGAAGTTCTTTGATGGTCTGAGGCTTCGGAAACTCAGCGACTGCTCGAAGTTTTGCAGGATCGGGTAGAACACCGTGCTTGGACACAACGTGGCCTAAAATGGTGAGCTCTCGAGCGGCGAAGCGGCACTTCTTGAGGTTGAGTTGGAGGCCAGCGTTCGTTAGACAGGTCAAAACAAGTCTGAGGCGGAGCAGGTGAGTCGGAAAATCAGGCGAGAAAACCACGACATCGTCGAGGTAACACAGACATATGGACCACTTGAGGCCACGCAGCGTGTTGTCCATGAGTCGTTCAAAGGTGGCAGGGGCGTTACAAAGCCAGAATGGCATTACGTTAAATTCATATAAGCCGTCAGGCGTAATGAATGCGGTTTTCTGGCGATCGGCTGGAGCCATCGGTACCTGCCAGTACCCCGAACGCAAGTCAAGGGACGAGAATTCTGCTCCCTGAAGACTGTCGAGGGCGTCGTCGATGCGCGGCAAAGGATAGACGTCTTTGCGCGTTACCTTATTTAGGCGACGGTAGTCGACGCAAAATCGAATAGACCCGTCCTTCTTGCGAACGAGAACGACAGGCGATGCCCAGGGACTGTGCGAAGGTTGAATAAGGTCACGGCGCAGCATATCTTCGACTTGGGTGGTAATGACACGACGCTCTTCGGCCGAGACGCGGTAGGGTCGTTGACGTAACGGCTGATGTGAACCGGTGTCAACGTAGTGCTGCACTTCCGACGTGCGGCCCAAGTGAGGTTGTGAAACGTCGAATGAACTTCTAAAGTGGTGCAGGAGATCAAGAAGGTCGGCGCGTTCGGCAGGTGTGAGGGTATCGGCGATGGCACTCGAGAATGCATCCTTGGACGTCTCTTCAAGCGCGGAAATCGAAGACGACTGGCCGGAGTCGACATCAAAAGAGTCTCCGGGGACGTCAACCAAAGACGAAGAGTCGAGGAGTTCCACGATGCCAAGGCATTCACCAACGAGCAATGTAATAGGCGCACAGAAGGGATTGCAGAAGTATATATTGCTACAGCCGCCAGCCATGTCAAGTGTTGCGAAGGGTAGTCGGAGAGATTTACGGCTCATGAAGACGTCGGAAGGTGTGAAGAGGACCGTTGCATCAGTGATGGCATCGCAAGAGACGGGTACGAGAGCGAAGGAGCCAGGTGGAATATCTGTGTCCTCACGCACGGTAAGTTTAGAAGGGCGGTCACAATGTTCGTGCAAGGGTGCGTCACAAGGGGAAAATTCAACTTCGGCGCGTGCGCAGTCGATCACGGCTTTATGACGGGATAAGAAGTCCCATCCGAGGATGACGTCATGCGAGCAGGTGGGAAGAACAATGCACTCGACTATGTAAACAATGCCGTGAATAAGCACACGTACAGTACAGGCTGCGTGCGGAGTGACATGCTGAGCGCTTGCCGTACGAAGCGACAGTCCAGAAAGCGGCGAAGTCACCTTGCACAGCGAACGGCACAGTTTGGCGGCTATCACAGAAACGGCTGCGCCGGTATCCACAAGAGCGAATGCAGGAACACCTTCTACACTAATTTCGACCACGTAAGCAGGACAGGCGCGAGGACTTACAGTTCGAATGGGGCGCAGTTCTTGCCTCGTGAACTGCGACGTTCAGTTTTCCTGGTCAGGTGGTGCGGGTCGCCGACGCATTGGGGAGAGCGAGCGTCGGCGAGGGGATGGCGAGCGACGCGAAGGAAATTCTGGAAGGTCAGCACGAGCATACGGTTGGTGGGAAGGAGTGGCGTATTGGCGAAAGGGCTGGCTGCCGTACTGGAAGGGCCGAGAGGCGTCACCGAACGCTTGAGGCCGACGTCGGCAATATCGGGCGACGTGTCCAGGAGTGCAGCAAGAATAGCAGATGGGACGATTATCAGGCGTCCTGCAAGGATTAGCTCTCGGTGCGGTCCAAGATGCAGCATGGACTTCCGGTGGCACCGGTTGGGAATGGGTCGCGAAAGACGCAGGCGGAGGCCTGCGTACTGCCTGCGCGTACGTAAGAGGCGCAGCCACAGGCAGGACTGGCTTCGCATAGGTGGGAGGAGTCGCGACAGGCTGCACTACCAGAGCAGAGTTGAGATTCGTGGCTGCAGGCGGCTGATGTTGTGCGGACGGGACAACTTGAGCGACCTCTTCGGAGATGAGAGTGCGGAGCGTGTTTGGAAGACGGGAGGTGGGCTCCTGAGTGAAGGGGACTAAAGAAAGTTGGCGGGCAACTTCCTCACGCACGAAGTCCTTGATCCGTTGAAGTGATGAGCATGGGTCGTACATGCTGTCAAGGCTTGCCACCAAGTCGTCGCTGCCCAGAGCACGCCGAGTCGAAGCGCGTTGCTCCCGTAACTCATCATAACTTTGGCATAGGCTGACGACTTCGGACACAGTGCGCGCATTCCTGGCTAGAAGCATCTGGAAAGCGCCGTCATCGATGCCCTTCAGTATATGGTGAATTCGCTCAGCTTCGGGCATTGCCGCGTTGACTCGTTTACAGAGGTCCACGACGTCTTCAATGTAGCTCGTGAATGTTTCTGCCGTCTGCTGTGCTCGGGCGCGCAAGCGTTGTTCAGCGCGCAGTTTGCGAACAGCGGGTCGGCCGAACACTTCTGTAAAGGTTGTCTTGAAGATTGACCATGTGGGTAAGTCACTTTCGTGGTTGTGAAACCAGAGTTGGGCAACACCAGCCAGATAAAAGATGACGTGGGTTAACTTCGCTGGATCATCCCACTTGTTGTGCGCGCTCACCCGTTCATATGACGCCAACCAGTCTTCTACGTCTTCGTCGTCTGCACCGCTGAAGATCTTGGGGTCGTGTTGTCGTGCAACGCCGGTGCAAGTGACGGACTGTGGCGTCGGCGCCGTTTGGGATGAGCTGTCGGTCATGGCGGGCGATAGCGTTCTTGATCGCAGCTCCAGGGTTACAAGCGACGGGGTTTGAGTCCCAGCACCTCCCCCAATTGAGAAGAGGTTTATTGGCGACTCCTAAGGCAAAAGCGCAGCGACCGGGAACGGCGAGACAGCCCGAAGCACTGTCCAAAAAAGGCGACAGTAATCAACAGCGCGAGTGGAGCCGAGCCGCGCGTTGGCGATGTGTCTGTGCCGCGAGGCGCGTCTTCTTCTTCACAGTTGCGTCATTCACAGTATTGCTACTGTGTTCTTTGCCGTCACGTGCCTATATCAAGGTCGGTTACAACTATGGAATGCCACACCAATGAGGCTGAACATTGACCCTTACTTTTCAGAGGCCCAAAAAATTGATAAGCGGTTGTTCTTTGAAGCACATTCTAGTAATTAATATACACCACCTTCATATCAGAGGAATGGCGCGTGGTAACTGAACATAGCCATGCTATTGTACCATGCGTGCAGGAATACAGGTGAGCCGAGTGCTAACACATGTTGATAGAGGCAATAGGTCAAATGTGCAAAAAGCAGTGCTTGACCTACCCTCAGACATGTAGGCGACAAAATGTGGCAAGCACCCTACATGTGGAGCTGCCAAACTTGAAGCCCAAATTTGCAGTGAGCAGCACCTGCCTCTCACTCAACATTTCTTCAAACAACTTTCTTCTCGCTGTGTGTGGGGGGTCGACAACACGTGCTACACAGTTGCAAGGGCAGCGCTAAGCTGAGACACAAACAAATAGCGAGCCAAGTATTGTGCAACCACCACACTCAAATACACAAAGTTCGCTTGCTATTCAAAGTGCCTTAAGGCCCGCAACTGGCGTGTACCACGGACAACGCGTGAACGTAACTAGAGTAGACGTGCAGAATGAAAGTGCTCGTTTGCTCGACGCAATATGTAGCAATATCGACACTTGTGCTTGTTTATCTTTCCCCGGTGACCCTTTTTCATCGACTAACAAATGTTACACGTTATCGCTAAGCGCAAAACGCGCATGCATCATACAAAATTTGCGCGAGTTTTATCGTTGAGTGTGTAAGTTGTTTTGTGCCACGCTGAACCTTGTATAATCAGATTGCATTTGCGGCACGAATTTTGTGTAGCTTCTGGAAACCACGCGCACACCTACGATTGCCCGGAACCTTGGACGATTGATGCGTGTATAATAGACAACGCGCTTGACTCGCTGATGAGATTTTCTCGAGCGCCGACTGTAGTCGCCGCTGTCGCCGTTCTTTAAGTGCAGCCTGTTTTTGTGGGCGAAGATTCGCCCAATAAAACTGCTAGTTTCACCATTCAGAGTTTCCTGCTCCTTTCTCCACCTTCAGTACTATAGTATACGTGCCAATATGGACTGCGGCGTCGATACAACCGGCGTCGATACAACCAAACTTCCACCGCTACAATCGACCTCAATTACTCTAAGTAAACGCTATGTCGTGACGATTATCTGCCTTTTTTTTTATTCACACTCTTTCGTGATTGCGAACGCATACCATATGCGCAAATCGCGCCTAGAATGTGCCAACAGTTTGACCGGGGAATTCGTAGAATGTCCACGCGCTTAAAAGGCCATTCACCACACTTCGTAGCAAATTTTGGCTATACGCTGGAAGTAGTTGCGTGCGCTTTAGGGAGCGTTCTGCCACAGGGATTTTTCAAATTGGATCATAACTAGCTGAGGTCCAAATACTTCAGTGCCGCGCGAGCTCACAATTTCAGCAGCCGAACGTCACCGTCGACATAGACACTCTCTTCACTTGCCCCCTTGTAGCCTCCGCAAGCGAAATTCCTTCCCTGCATTCTCCCATACCAGAGCTCGGGGATCGCGTGACGCATACCTCACGGGTACCGCCTTCATTTTACAACGAAGCAGTATAACTCTACCTCCCAATGTGTCTGTCATACCAGTAGTCAAAAGCTCGGAAGCCGCGCGCCACTTGTGCTGTTGCGTTCTTTGCAGCAGCAGCAGACCGCTTGCATCCGCGACAGTGGCGGCACAGGCCGTGCGGGGGAAAGAAAAAAGAACCAGAAAGCTCACCTTCCAGCATAGCGTTGGCCGCACGCGTTTCCCAGTAAAGATTACATTTGTATAAGCTGCAGTTGCCGGGAAGCGGCAACTTTAGCTGTTCTGGCTGTTTGAGGTTGAAATATCTTGAGACGCGTAAAAGCTAATAATTAAGTAAAGTGCAGGTGAATATTGCCACGTGAAGAATTTCAAGCTACGTCATAATGGGCAATCGTTCTAGTTGTCGCTTACAGCTTCGCTGTTCAACCATCTTCACAAAGTAAATAAGGTCAATTTCTTAGAGCGTAACTCACTGCCGCCCGTTGCAGCGTTGAGCGTCCGCGTTCTTATTCAACAGGGATAGGCGGGCTAGTTGGTGGTCGATATTGGAATGTATCATGTAACCGCGCAAACAACAGACGACAAAGAAGGAAACACAAAGGACAGGCGCGGATCCGCGCCCGTCCTGTGTGTTTTTTTTTGTACTTTGTTGTTTGCGCGGTTACATGATGCATTCCAATATCGTCTGCGTTCCTCGGTGAAACCGAGCAACGAGTACAGCAAAGGATGAAAGGGCGAACGTGGAGCACAGCGGGAGATGAAACACGGCGGTAGTGAAGCGGGCACAAGGAAGAAAGTGGAGCTCCTTTGGCTATTGGTGCCAGGCGACGGTACTGGTAGCAGACCCATAAGCAAATATAATCGGCATATATGCACATCTTCACGGGTGTTCGATGATTTAGTATTCTTGGGAGACTCGCCATGGCAATGGTAAATAGTAAGGGAGATAAGACATTCCTCTGTGGTACCCCGCGAAATGTACCAATTTCATTGCTCAATGTGTCGCTAAGGCGAACTCGTCCGACAAAGTGATTGAGAAACCTATGTATGAAGTGCAAGAGAAAGAGAGAGAGAAAAGGGAAGCAAAGATACGGAGCTTAGCAAGTATAATTACCTGCTCCTGCGCTGGGGAAAGAAGTAAAATGAATAAAAGGTGAAAGAAGAATAAAGTTTGAGAAAGACTAACACAATAACGCGATGCTACGCGATACAACATTCAAAGACGGTCTCGCAATTGAGAAGCCCTTAGAAACATGAGCAGAGCCTTTAAGGCCTTGAGTGCCGAAACCCGTCTTGACCAGCGCTTATTTTCTTCTGTGAAGGGGCGATTGTCTAGTTTTTTTAGCACGATCAAGATCACTTTTCAGGAGAGGATCGAGCACCTCCTCGATGAAAGAGATGGCACATGATTTTGGCTTCTAGCGTGAAGTGAAACACAGACACAGAAAGGAGCAGAAAGGACGTCCTGTCTGCTCCTTTCTGTGTCCGTGTTTCACTTCGCGCTAGAAGCCAAAATCATGTTACCGTACCAACTCGCCCAACTGTCTATCCTGCATTAGATGGCACATGGTCTCTATAGCTTGTAACTGGCTGATGATGGCTGTTTGAGACACATATTCGTAAGCCTTGGAGACATACATAAAAACAGCAAGTGTCGACAGGCTCTCTGCATTGTAATCTTCCATGTGACTTAGCAGGTCCAGCACATTGTCCTGAGCACTTAGACGCTCCCGAAACCCAGTCATTCACGACGGTAGTTCCCGAGCCTCCTGGACATACCAAGTGAGTCTTGTGCACGTCTTCTCCATTAGCTTCGCAGCACAGGAGGTCAGCGATTCAGGTGTGTACGAATCCAGAGCAGCATAATTTTTTCCAGGCTTCACAACAGGTACCACTTATGGTACCTTCTATTAATGCGGAATATCGCCTTTGGCCCACACTTCATTAAAAATTTGAGCTGATCACGTCGTCTCTCAACCAGTAGGTTTGTCAGCATCTCATCGCTTATAAAGTCAGGTCCAACAGCACAGCGACGGCAGAGCCTGCTCATAGCTAGTTCTAACTCTCTCAGTACGAAAGGAGCATCCATCAGAGACGACGATGGCGGCGGAGGCGGTTTGGTTGTGCTTGCTGACCAGCCGGAAGAGTATACTTTAGCAAAGGAATTCGCAAGACAAGCGAGCGATTTGACTAACTTCAATGCTAGGGCTTCAAATAGCTTGATTGGTCGGACCTTTCCAGCAAGGTTATTAACAAACTACCATATCTTTGGCACTGGCGGGAAGACCGAGAGGCTTGCACAAAATGCTGCCCATTGATATATTCTTAGTTTGCTTGTGCAACGGCGAATCACTTCAGTAATACTGTTATATATTGTCTTCACTGGCGGTTCGCACTCCGTCGTTATCAGCCTTCGTCCTGCTCTTTTAGGGACAGCGCACAATTCTTTAGCGTTATATTCAGAGCGGGGATGAGGTCGGGTAGCTTGAGCCCAGCGGTAGCTAAGCTCTTGCTGCGTAGCATATTCGCGAACAGATCTCCAGAAGATTCGCTTCGACCACCCGTGTACGTACCCCAATGTGTCAGAGAACAGGATCTTCGGCCGGTAGTTCGAAATCCAGCAATGTTGACAAAGACAGAAAAATGTCCGCTGTCCACTCCATGTTTAGTCGTCGTTGATGATGCAAGAATGTCCGCTGAGTGTAATGTCAAGTCAATGGCATTGTAAGAGATCAGTGGTCCGAAAAACGTTGGTTGTCGGTCATTCGCCACAAAGATCCCCTCTGTATTTAAAGCACTGACAATTTGTTTCTCACGAGCATCGATTACCTTGTCACCTCAGAGAGTATGGTGCGCCTTAACGTCCCGCATATAATCATCGGAGCAGGGCAGCGGCTACAGAGGTTTCTTATGATTTCTCCCATCGAGACCTACGGACGAGAGCTCCCATATATGGACACCAAACTCAGGCTTCGGTTTCCCAACCGCACTTGCACAGCAATGACCTCCAAAGCACTGCTGCAACGGTGTTGAATTGACAGGATGAAATGTGGTATTTCACGTCTTACAGGTAGCATGGCGCTTCCGTTCGGAAATGTTAGAATACTTTGCTGTCCATCTTCGACATAGCCAAGAATTGACCTGGAGCTTGGAAGGCTAGCCTAGGACAGGGCCAATATTGGCACACTCATGTTACGAAAGAAACGACAGCTCAGTAAATGGCACGCAAGACCCGCACATTTGTATTGCATAAGAAGCGGCATCTTTGGATTAGACGGTGAACATTGTGTCCTGACCGTGTCCATCTTGGTAGGTGTGTTAAGAGGAGGCAGAGCTTAGAACCACCGAATCACGAGCGCGGACTACTTCTAGCATGTCCTTCATGGAGGTCGCCGGTATTTTCTCTATGTGTGGTCACAGGACCTTGAAGAGAGCACGTATCACCTGTTGACAGTGCTCCTGTGGAGTTGTTTCAGCGCAACGCGAATGGGGTCGCTGCAGTGTTCTTCGCTGTTCCGTTTCTTCAGCAGACTTCTCATACACGGGGCCACTGTTTACTAATATGACTGCTTTAACCGGTCCGCTGTGCAATGTCAACACTGTGTCGTGGGTTTCTGAAGTAGCCTTCAGGTTTGGCAATTCAGTATCTTTTGAGCTTCCTGTCACGTCGTCTGACCCTCTGCGACTTTCTGTCTTCTTCTTAGTCTTATTCTTCTCATCTTTTGCCTTTGGTCCCAAGATCAATGTTTTGTTTCGCTTTATTAACGCTGCCCGAGGTAATAACTTGCTACAACTAGCTCGGTGGCCACCACTACAACTTGCACAAAGTTCTCGTTGCGCGCGCAGGTTTTGAAATCAAGCCGTCCTCCGCATCTCTTACACAGCCGCTAACCACCGTAATACTTGGCCACATGTCCATCGCGCTGATACTTGAAGCATCGAGGTGGCGTCTCAACGCTTTCAATGGTCCAATGTCTTGTGAAGCCGAAGTTGATCTTCTCTGGACGGTCCGTGTTTGAAGTGAACGTACATTTAAGAATTATTACTAAGATCTTGTCTGCAGGAAACTAGTAAGAGCTTCGGTATCATGGGCGATGCTTTCTGTACCGTAGAATGTCTTTCCAATGCCAATATTCAATCAAATATCATGAGTCATTCCACTCTGTAAAGGTGAATGGCCAGCGAAGCTGTTTAGCACACGACCCAGAGGTGACGCTGAATTTTGAACATAGGTACATTCGCGCGAACGACGGTACCGCGGCCCCGAGAAGCCGGAGGAAACTACACATGCGTGACGTTTCGACCGGAACGCCACCACGGCAGAGCGGAAGGAAAGGAGACAGGCAAGCGCATAGAATGCCGACAAAGAGAGGGCGGTGAGAACGTAGACCTGGCCGACGCAGGTCAAAGTGCAGTATCTGTTCTCAACAGCTTAATATCTGACATGAATTGCATTTGCACCGAAGACATTAAACTTATTTTTGCATGTTGGCGGAATGCTAGACGCCTGCTGCACCTCCGCCACGGGTGTGCCCAGTCTTGCACTGTCTTCGGGATCGGCCCGCGGTTTTTGATCTACAGATATTGATCCGCTAAAAACTAGCCATATACAGCTTCGCGGTAAAAAACGCGATATTGTTTATAAAGCCGGATGCCTTATATGGCCCATGAACCGGAAAACCCCGTGTCCGGCGTTAACATCTAAGGCCAAGAAAACCTGTCACCAAGTGATGACGCCATGTTCCTGGCGCAGGATTTGTTGTAGCTCGCACTGCGAAATTCCACGCTTAACCGCCACCGCACCAGCCAGACTCAGTGGCCCCCGCCTAAACACCCACCTGGTCCACTCAGAGAATTTGATTAAGGTGTATTAATGTGGAGTAAGATGGATTAAGGCAGATTAATATGGGTCACGCTGGATTAAAGTACGTTAAGTTGGAATAAGGTGGAATTATGTGGATTAAGGTGGAACAAATTGATACACATTAGAGCAAGCTGGATTAAAGTGGAAGGTGATGTGTTAGCGTGATAACTTAGACAAGATTTCATCCTTTCTTGTTCCAATTACGTAAGTATACGTAAGTGACTCAACTTTTTCGTTTATTGTTCTTCCCACAGTAGGGGATCCATCGGATGAGCCAGACTCAATGCCAAATAGGATTCAGCTACTCTGCCCGACAAAGCGGACCGTGAGGGTAAAGTCGATCAATAGGCTCACTGAGAACTACACCGGGTTCCACGAAAAGCTCAGTGAGAACCTTCAAGGAACAGGCTCGATGGCGGTCAACAGCAAAGCCTCTTTAGAAGGATACCAAACACTCCTGCGAAAGTTTGGAACATATTCTTTGGAATAAATATGTCCACAGCTCTGTTTCGGCTATGTGGCAAATTAGCAAAGGTTCTACGAGGTTCCCCGTTTCGTGCTGCAAGTGTGAAAGAAGCTGCAGAGAATATGTGCGAGACAATATCCCGCCTGCAGTCTGAAACCGCGTTTCAGGGGTTGAGCGACCGCACGAGCACTGTTGAAACTCATATAGGTCTGAATGAGCTAGCCGAGTGTAGCGCACCGTCTTCCGTCGCGCTCAAGGCTCTGGGCGCTGGTAGGGAGGGAAGGCTCGTGCCACACCGGGCGGCCTGGGCGGCCGCGCTCGCTTGCCCGGGTTGCTGTCTCTTAAAATCTCTCTGCAACCAGAACAGTCTTCCGCGCGCTGGCTTTTCAGGACTTAGTTCGCGTTGATGCGAGACGGAGCATGAAGGTCAATTCGCTGACTGCTGCTGTCGCGTTTCCTCCATTCAGTGTTTTGAGAGCGAGTTTCCGCGGTCATCGAGTGAGATGTGTATATTTTTGTTTGTGCGCGCGGGAGACCATGCTTGTTAACTTAAGTAGTACGCCTATGTTTCCAAGTTTATAGGGCCGATAAAGTTACTATCCTTACTTCGTGTAGCTGTCTCGTAATTTGGTAATGCAGTCGATGCTTCGCTTTTCGGACGCAACTGCGTCTGCATCATCTGATGACAGAAAGATTGTAAAAGACGGCATTCCTATATTTTTCTTTCATGTCATGTTGTTGAGATGATGCCGCCATACGATGTCTGAAAGCATTAATAATCAAATATAAAGGTCCAAGTGACCGGCCTACCCTCAAGAAAATATAAGCGCAGTGAGCAAAATATTATAAGACGCAAGACAAAGCAACTGCGGTCCTAGTATGAAGAAGTCCAAGGCGGTGATACCACATGTTCATTGAATGTCGCATGGCTTAGGAAGTTTCTCAGGCAGGTTTGACGTCGGTGGAGTCCTGAGCACCCCTAATAAGCTAGAACCCCTCTGCAAGCATTGCAAATACTGCAGTGTTGATCATTCAAACAAAGAAGCGTGTGCGTGCAATTACGTGAAGATGTGGCTTCTCTTCTAGAAGCTATCTGTTACCTGCTTTTTTTTTTTTCAACATTCACCCATTTTCTTCTGATTATTCGCGAAAACCCACTCGTTCTTTTGAAAACGCGCTTGGTTGGCGTCGCGGCCCCCTGGGGCGATAATTGCTAGATGCTCTTCCAGAAGCGCTTGAATTTAAAGTGGGCGGTAGTATTAGCCCGTCAGTAGCTGAGATAAACAAAATACATTAGACAGTTTTAGTATAGCGTAAAACAGCAAACGCAAAGAATTAGCGTTAGCGTTAGCGTTGCGTGCACCACACTGCGCATGCGCTGTACGTAAACGCTGCTGGAGCTCTTACGTACGTACGCTATTTTCAGGATTTAGCGGTAAACGCTAACGCACGCAAGGGGAGCCTTACGTACGGCAACATGGCGGCGCCAGTCGAAGTGAGAGCTGCCCGCTTCGAATCTATCGAGTCGCGGCCTGCACTGTTCGGCTCATTCATTCCCAACTAATGCTCGTGTTCGCTTTAGATTTGTGTGATGATGCTTCGACAGCGGCGTACAGGTGACAAATGAACGCTGTTTACGATATACGTTCTCGTTTAGCGGCGCAGTAGGCTTAACGAGTAGGTTTGCTCATGTTTGCTCATGTTTGCTGCATCCGCCTCGAGATGGCGCCCAAGTGTATTTCGCTCGTTCGCTTGGTGTAAAGCCGCATGTCAAGCCGATGCATGTCACATTTTCCGCGGCAAAACAAAGTAGTGTGGTCGGTGCAGTGGTCACAATGCGTGTGCGCTTTACTAACGACGACGACATGAACCTCCTGAACGAGGTTTTCGCCTTGAACCCATTCGGACAAACGTCAAGATGGGCGCCTGCTGCAAAGAAGTGGAAAGAAGTGGGAAATCCGCTATGTGTAAGCGAAATTGCCGGCGAAACATCCCCTCCGGAATACACCTCGATATTGAGCAAGCCGCCTCTTGAGAACACGTATAACCTGCGCGGTCGCTCTCGTTCCCGAAGCACGAGGGCGTCTATGTCATCCCACTTAGAAAGTATAGGTAATATGGGTCCCACAGAACGCTCGATCGTGGCATGCTAAGAATAATCGGTGTGTTTCGCGACTCTCGACCAAACACCTACATGCGTAATTAACGCAGCGACTGTGGCTTTGGACAAGCTTGACTTAGGGACACACTTGTGGATTCGGCATTGGATTAGCTCGACATTTCTTGTGGATCTGGCTGTTCAGTATTTCGTATTTTTACATCTAGATGGCGCCGTATATGTTTCCGTTAACTTTAGCAGTTTTCTCCGTTCCGCTATTCTAAAACACTACCTTGTGCCACGCAGTGCAACCTTTCTTTGCGTTAGCGTTTTACGCTATACTAAAACTGTCTATTTATAGTGTTCGCGGAGAAAAAGCAGGGAGCAGATTGACACTACCCGATCTGTTACAGGAATATTTATGAAGTCGAGAGTATGACGGAAGCCCGTCTGGTCGAGATGATGCATACCCTAATACATTTTAAACCATTTATGTCGGTGTCCGGACCTCTTCCTTTGAGGTAGGGATACGTATAGGAACAAGGTAGATAGCGAAGTATTGAGGATGAAAAAAAAATGAAAGAGGTGTATACAAAAATGCTAGAATGAAAATCATGTGTAGCACACCTGAGTAACTCAAGCAGGCTATTCGTCACCGCCCCATTTCAGGAAGGATGCTCTAGCAGCCATCGCCATCTTCCTCGGCCGCCTTCTTATAGTGCGTGCTCCAGCGCGTGTGCCTCTTGCTGCGAGCTGTGAGATTAGGAGGAAATGGAATAAGAATAAAGAGTTTCTTCGGTCCCTGCTATTGGTCTGAATGGTTCTCAGGTCTTTCGCGCGCTAACTCACACATTATTGTAATGGACCTAACGTCTGTCCTGATAACGGGGTGACCCAGACATGATTGCACGGCGAGCACGACGTCATTGACGAGGCCACGAACGAGAGACCGTCGACCAGCGCAGATGGGCTTGCCACTCTGCAGAATACCTGTCGTTGTTTCGGCCACTAAATCCTGCACACTCAGGTGGAAGCCATGTTCGACCTTCGGCGCATTACCTCGCCGTGCGCGACGTTCCTCCATCCTGTTTCGGCACTATCTACCGCGGTAGTTGAGCTGTTCTAAGAGGTTGTGGATGCACTCCAAGGTACCGTCTTCTATGACAACTTCAAAACGGCAGTGCTGCAACGCCAGTCCGTGTCTGTGTGCAGGCGGCTTCAGCAGCTTCTGACGTAAAGAATCTCGGCGACCACCCGCCGTCGCAACTTCTACGTCGTATGTGGCGGCTTCTCAGTGACTGTAGGCTGGACGCAAACTGCCGCGTACTGCGCGAATTGTTCTTTCAGCACCTACCGCAGAGTCCAGGGTCACCTTGGCTATCACACCAGAATACATGTCCCTCGACAATGTTGTAGATCGGTAGCCTCGCCTTTAGCAAATGGTTAACAAATTTGTTCAGACCATTACTGCTCTACGGTCATCGCCCCAACACCGTCAGCACGACCGCGATTGCCGTTCCAGTTTCTCTTCTCGTCCCAGCTCCAGTTCTGGCCCTCGTCGGAGGGATAATACTGCTATCAGAACAAATTCGGGGCCATCGCACGCCAGTGCTGTTCCCCTTGGAGCTGGCAGGGAAACATGCCGCAGAGTCACTGATGGCGGCTGGTGACTCTTGCAGTATGACAAGCCTCCTGTTCTGCGTCTATGACACGATTGCGGGACTGCAATTTCTCGTGGACAAAGGTGCAGAGGTCAGCGGCGTTCCTGCCGCGCGACTAGGCTGGCAGCGTTCCAAAAGAACCATTCCCCTTGAAGCAGCCAAAAACTCTTCTATCAACACATATGGCCAGCGGTCTCTCACCGGTCTCTCACGCGCCTTCCGACGGGTGTTCATTGTTGCAGATGTACACAAGGCCATATTCGGCTCGTAATATCTGGAATACTTCGCCCTCAGCGTTGACCTGCACTCCCGTCGCATCGTGGACACGACTAGGATGTCTATACTAGGCATCCTCGCGCCTATGATATCAATCACTAGAACGGTGCCAGAGATAACATCATCTCTGTTCGGCTCAATTCAGTAAGTCTTCCCTGCTATCACGAAACGTTCCAATGTTGAGCTGCCAGTACGTCACAACGTCACGCATCATGTAACTACAGCGCCTCCCTCCCGGACACCCCCCCCCCCCCCCCGGTGTTGTGCCGACCCAAAAACCTCTCTGATGACCGCATTCCCATCGCAAGTGGAGAATTCAACCACATGCTGCAACTGAGTACCGTCCGTCCTTCGGCGAGCAGTTGGTACTCAGTTCTACACGAAAGTGACCAAAGTGTGACCAAAGTGTGATCCCAAAGTGTGACCATGAGGATTGGCGCCCATGTGGCGGCTAACGTATGCTCAGTGCACGCAGCCTCCCTGATCGCTATCCGCTCTCTAACATTCTGGACGTCGCAGCCAAGCTAGCTGAACGTTAATATTAAGCTAGACAGGTTTATTGAAGACCTACCATCAAATCCTTATCGAGCCAGCGGATATCCCAAAGACTGCAACTGCGACACCATTTCGGCTTTTATTGTACGTCCGCATGCCGTTCGAGCTGAGAAACGCTGCACAGAGGGTCCAGATGTTTAACAACGAGGTCACCCGAGAACTCCGTTTCGTCGTTACATACCTCGAGGACCTCCTCATGGCGGCTAGTATTTCCCCTAAGCAGCACAACGACCATTGCCGCCTGCTGTTTTCTCGGCTCCAGGAACACGGTCTTCTCATCAATCCCGGAAAGTGTCTTTGGTATCCACGAGAATGCGTTCCTCGGACACCGCGTGACTCCCGGAGGTTTGAGTCCGTTGGAAAAGGAGGTTCAAGCCTTGAGCGAATTCCATCGCCTAACGTCACTATGAAAGCTCAGTGAATTCCTTGGGGTGCTCAATTTCCACCGCCATTTCCTTATAAACATCGTACGAATTATCACACCATTTACCGAGCTTCTCAAGACCACTAAAGATCCGTCCGCTCCACTGTCCTGGACGTCCGACATCAAAGAGTCAGTAAATCGTCATCGCCTACACAAGTACCGGCGCAAGATAGATAGAGTTTTCAGGAAGAGAAAAAAGAACAAGAAGACGTGTATGAAAATGCTATAATGAAAAGCATGTAGCATACCTGATTAGGTCAAGCAGGCTAAGTGACTATATGTCACCGCCCCGTTTCGAAGGAGATGCTAATAAATGATCATCATTATCAGCTTCTATGAATTTATTTGAATTAATAGTTTGACTAAATCTCGTCTGGTCGGGAAGTAACGGCATCGCGGAACTTCGGTAAGAGCGTGAACAAAGCCACGTGCCCTCAACGTCGTCATCGTTGTAAAGGCGTGTGTCGTGATATACCTAACCTGCGCAGGCGTAGGAACTACCTACGTGCTATAATACCTAAGTGATTTCGCCCGGATGGACAACGTGGGAGCAGCAAAGCAACCAGGAAGGACACATCTTCAAATAGCATCTACTTTCAATTCCACGCAGATAGCCTAGTGTCAGCGTCGGCTACTGGATCAACGCTGCCCGATACCACATCGCGGAACTTCGGCAAGCATGTGAACAAAGCCACGTACCCTCGACGTCGTGATCGTTCGAAAGGGGTGCGTCGTGACATACCTCAGCTGCGCAGGCGCCGGAAATACTTGCGTGCTATAAAACTTGAGTGATTTCGCCCGGATTGACCACTTGGCCGCCATTAGAATCTGAACCTGGCAACGTTTAGCGCTAGAACGTGATCTAGTGAGGTGAGTCTAGCAGTGCTATTGGAGAAATTAGAGGGCAGTAAATAGAAATTAATAGGGCTCAGTGAAGTTAGGAGAGCCAATGAAGCATAAACAGTGCTAAAAAAAGCGGGCACGTCCTGTGCTACCGGGGCATAGCGGACAGACGAGAACTAGGAGTAGGATTCCTAATTAGTAAGAATATAACAGGTAGCATACAGAAATTCTATAGCATTACCGAGAGGGCGGCAGGTCTTGTTGTGAAAATAAGAGGTACAAATAGAAGGTCGTACAGGTCTACGCCCCTACATCCAGTCATGATCACCAGGAAGTCGAAAGCTTCAATGAAGACGTGGAATCGGCGATGGGTTAAGTCAAAACAATATATGTTATACTGATGGGTGACTTTAATGCCAAGGTACGCAAGAAGCCGCAAGACAAGTCTGTGGAGGAATATGGCATACGCACTAGGAATAGCAGGGGAGAGTTATTAGTAGATTTTGCAGGACAGAATAATATGGGGATAATGAATACCTTCTACCGCAAGCGGGATAGCCGAAAGTGGACGTGGAGTAGCCCGAATTACGAGACTAGAAATGAAATAGACTTTATACTCTGCGCTAACCCTGGCATCATACAAGATGTGCACGTGCTCGGCAAGGTGCGCTGCACTGACCATAGGATGTTAAGAACTCGAATTAGCCTAGACTTGAGAAGGGAACGGAAGAAACTGGTACATAAGAAGCCGATCAATCAGTTAGCGGTAAGAGGAAAAATCGAGGAATTACGGATCAAGCTACGAAACAGGTATTCGGCTTTAACTCAGGAAGAAGACCTTAGTGTTGAAGCAACGAACGACAATCTTATAGGCTTCATTAAGGGGTATGCAATAGAAGTCGGTGGTAACTGCGTTAGACAGGATACCAGTAAGCTATCGCAGGAGACGCAAGATCTGATCAAGAAACGCCAATGTATGAAGACCTCTAACCCTACAGCTAGAATAGAACTGGCAGAACTTTACAAGTTAATCAACAAGCGTAAGACAGCTCACATAAGTAAATATAATATGGATAGAATTGAACATGCTCTCAGGAACGGAGGAAGCCTAAAAGCAGTAAAGAAGGAACTAGGAATTGGCAAGAATCAGATGTGTGCATTAAGAGACAAAGCCGGCAATATCATTACTAATATGGATGAAACAGTTCAAGTGGCTGAGGATTTCTAAAGAAATTTATACAATACCAGTGGCACCCACGACGATAATGGAAAGGAGAATAGTCTAGAGCACCTTGAAATCCCACAAGTAACGCCGGAACAAGTAAAGAAAGCCTTGGGAGCTATTCAAAGGGAGAAGGCCGCTGGGGAGGATCAGGTAACAGCAGATTTGTTGAAGGATGGTGGGCAGATTGTTCTAGGAAAACTGGCCACCCTGTATAGACCTCAGACTCTGCCCAGGCGGCGCTGCGGAAAAACCTGTCAACAGCGCCCCCATCGGAGCCTTGGCGCGAACTGAGTTGTGCAAGGAGAGCTGCCCGCAAGCGAAGGTGCATAGGCCACAATGGACCCTTCTCTTTCGTTTGTCTTGAGGCATGGTTTCCTAAAAATCAAGGACCTGGAAAGCGTCTTCCGCCCATCCACGCTTCGGAAAAGAAGCTCAGCAGGGCGATGTACATGTACAATATAAAATAAAGTCTCAAGTGTTATTTCGGCGTGCTGCAACTCGCAAGTACAGAGAGCATCAGCAGGTTCGTCTATAGGCATATCAGCATAAAAATCTAAGCATTTCAATTTGGTTCATATTGAATATGTCCTGAACGCAAGACTTAAGTATCTCATATTTTTATGTATTTTATCGTAATATTTTCTCTCGCAATTATTTACAGAAAGTAACTCCTTTCATAGCCTTTTCCAGGGCAGCAAACAGAAAACGTTTTCCAAGGCAGGGGCAGCAAACAGCGTGCGATCATAACCAAACAAGCTTCCTACAGCGCCTACGCGCTGCATCTTTCTTTCTCGCAGGAGGTGCAGCATCGCTCGTACCTTAATTTCGAGCAACAAGCGCGCACAAATAAATGTAAATAAACGCGAAATTCCTTTCTTTACACAGGTGCGTTACTTCGCAATTACTCGTCCAGTGCTCCTACAGCAACTTCATTGCTCACATTTGAAAAACGCAGTCGAGCAGGCTCAGCACATTGCGAAGCGTGCTTGTTTTATCGGCGCAGGACATACAAAATACCGAAAGTAGAAATGAGCTAGCGATACAACGATGCTCTAGAACAGGATTTTGAATTCATAAACGAACCAAAATGTTTCGTTAAGCTGAGCTGCCAAATCTGTCCGTTCCACTTGTTGAGTCAAGCGGAGGCGGACGTCTGTTAGAAGGTGTAGATATCGATGGAACATAAGCAGGATGGTTCGTAACGTTGTTTTTTCTGTTACCAACGAAGTGGCGGCTGCAAATTCTTGAGTTTTCGCTTGGTTGCCACGGTCCTTCGTCAGAGCTACGCAACACAATTACAGAAGAACGAAATTGGCGCACTTTCTCATGCGAGCCGCTGTGTTGTGGGGAATGCAAGTAATTCGATTACCCAACGAGTTGAACGGCCCGTATCCAGCGCTCTCGCCTTTCCACTCCATACGATCGCGATGGAAATTGGTAAAACTGAACGTTATTATTCCGTCCTTCCCGTTCATGGCGATTTACAACAGAATAGTAGCGTCGATTACGGCGTTTCTTCGTAGCGCGCGGAGCTATCGCGGTTGCCGTCGTTTCTGCCATCAGTCTGAAAAGTGGCCAGCAAGCGCTTTATGGCAGTTCGGCGGCGCGTCCGACTAGCGTAGAAATTCATAGCTCTCTGTCTGGGTGTTAAATGGGCAAAACACTCGCAATACGGACCAAAATCTAGTTAAATCGTTGTTTCGCGGTCGCTAGCTGCATCGGCAACTTAGCAAGGGAGTCGGGCTTCGCACTACTCAATTACTGCCTCTTCGCACCGGCAGGTGGCGCTACGCGTCTTGCAAAACTCCAGAATCTGACGTCCATACGCAATGCCTCATGACCTCTAGCCTACCGGAATCTTGGCAGAGCGCTAACATAGTCCTAATCCAAAAGAAAGGGGACGCCAAAGACTTGAAAAATTACAGACCGATCAGCTTACTGTCCGTTGCCTACAAAGTATTTACTAAGGTAATCGCAAATAGAATCAGGAACACCTTAGACTTCTGTCAACCAAAGGACCAGGCAGGATTCCGTAAAGGCTACTCAACAATAGACCATATTCACGCTATCAATCAGGTGATAGATAAATGCGCGGGATATAACCAACCCTTATATATAGCTTTCATTGATTACGAGAAAGCGTTTGATTCAGTCGAAACCTCAGCAGTCATGTCGGCATTGCGGAATCAGTGTGTAGATGAGTCGTATGTAAAAATACTGAAAGATATTTATAGCGGCTACACAGCCACCGTAGTCCTCCATCAGGAAAGCAACAAAATCCCAATAAAGAAAGGCGTCAGGCAGGGAGATAGAATCTCTCCAATGCTATTCACAGCCTGTCTACGGGAAGTATTCAGAGAGCTGGATTGGGAAGAATTAGGGATAAGAGTTAATGGAGAATACCTTAGTAACTTGCGATTCGCTGATGATATTCCCTTGCTTAGTAACTCAGGAGACCAATTGCAATGCATGCTCACTGACCTGGAGAGACAAAGCAGAAGGGTGGTTCTAAAAATTGATCTGCAGAAAGCTAAAGTAATGTTTAACAGCCTCGGAAAGAGAACAGCAGTTTACGATAGGTAGCCAGGCACTGGAAGTGGTAAGGGAATACATCTACTTAGGGCAGGTACTGACTGCGGATCGGGATCATGAGACTGAAATAATCAGAAGAATTAGAATGGGCTGTGGTGCGTTTGGCAGGCATTTTCAGATCATTAACAGCAGGTTGCTATTATCCCTCAAGAGAAAAGTGTATAACAGCTGTGTCTTACCAGTACTCACGTACGGGGCAGAAACCTGGAGGCTTACGAAAAGGGTTCTACTTAAATTGAGGACGACGCAACGAGCTATGGAAAGAAAATGATGGTTGTAACGTTAAGGGATAAGGAAACAGCAGATTGATGGATGATGAGGATGATGTGTGGTGTTTTGTGGCGCAAGGGCCAGGTTTGGCCAAAGAGCGCCATGAAAAGTGGTAATGTTGACGATGTATTATGGAAGATGTGACTTGGCTGTAAAGTGGCCTAGAAATAGTCGCTGTAAAGTGCGTAAAATCTACGTGCTATAAAATTATGGCGATGACTAATGACGAATACTATGAAGATTAAAATCCATGGAGGGAACAAACGCGAGTTAATGACATCTTAGTTGAAATCAAGAAAAAGAAATGGGCATGGGCAGGACATGTAATGAGGAGGGAAGATAAACGATGGTCATTAAGGGTTACGGACTAGATTCCAAGGGAAGGGAAGCGTAGCAGAGGGCGGCAGAAAGTTAGGTGGGCGGATGAGATTAAGAAGTTTGCACGGACGACATGGCCGCAATTAGTACATGACCGGGGTAGTTGGAGAAGCATGGGAGAGGCCTTTGCCCTGCAGTAGGCGTAACCAGGCTGATGATGATGATGATGATGATGATGACCACTTGGCAGCAGCAAGGCAATCAGGAACGACGCAACTTCAGATAGCACCTATGTTCAATTCCACGCAGGCTGGTTGTTCTTCAACGTTGTATTTGTCTCACTTGTTTTCTTGCCAAGCTGCTGGCAACAAGTGTGATCTGTTTTTCTTTTTTTTTTGCTTTTTTTGTGAAGTTGAATAATGTCACCTCGCATTGACGAGCTCAGGAAAGAGCTCAGGAACTAACATTAAGAATTCGAATGTAAACTCGAACGAGATGTCAGAAAGTAATTAAGAGACTGAAAAAAGCCTCAAGCACCTCAATGCGAGGTGTGAACAGATAATGGAAAAAATACTGTCCTTGAAAAGGAGAACGAAATGTTAAGAAAGACCAATGAATCGTTGATGAATGATTGGACATGTATGAAACGGGAGCTTGAGGAACACGATCTGGAGGAGGAGGAGGAGGAGGAGGAAAAAACTTTATTCTTGTCCTGTACAAGGTGTTGCCACCTGCCTGGCTAGTCCCATATTGGGACCGGGAGGTCAAGTCAAGCCTCCTAGCCCTATCACGGGCGTTCTGGACAGCCAGGACTTGGGGGATATGATCTGGAGATCTGATCGTTCCTAAAAACCGATTCCGGGAAATGCCAGCGCCGAGCGACCCACACTCCCAGAGCAGATGTTCAAGTGTGCATATCTCCTTTTTGCATGTATTTCATATAATATTCATGTCTGCAATGGCACACCATTCCTGTATTTGTGCAGGTGAATAATAAGGCTCTGTCTGTAATTGCCGAAGTGTATCTGCCTGTGCTCTGTTTAGCCCATAGTGATGGGGTGGAAACTCCCTTTTTCCCATGTAGTAAAGTTTTGTAATTTCATTGTATGTAATGAGCGTATCTCTCTGTAAGTTCTCCAATCCAGCAGAATCAAAACCATGTGTAAAAGCGGCCCGGTCTGTAAGGTCGCGGGCGACGCTGTTGGCCGATTCATTTGGATTGAAAGGAATGCTATCAAGTGAAGCAAGGTGCGCCGGGAACCAATAAATGTAACGTGTAACATTTGTTTGCCTTTTGTTAATTATTCTCGCAGCCTGTGGGGCAGTCTTTCCCCTATTGAAAGCTCTAATAGCCGTGTTCGAGTCGCTATATATTTCGATGAATCTATCGTCTGTTAGTGCCAATGCAATGGCAACTTGTTCAGCGTCTTCAGGTTTGTTAGTGCAGACCGTGGCGCAGTTGGTGCAATTGCCCTGATGATCTACTACCACCGCCGCGAACTTAGTTCGATCTTCGTAGGCAGCCGAATCGACAAAGCAGGCTCCTCTGCCCCCTTTATCCATTTTCTCGATTAACGCCCTGGCTCGTGCGACTCTCCTGTTGATGTTATGTTTTGGGTGCATATTCCTGGGTAGCGGTGCGACAATTATGTTGTCTGCGAATTCTTGATTAACTTTAACGTACTGTGCTGGATCCGTAATGGGGTTGATCATGATCTTGTCCAGGATTGATCTTCCCGTGCTGGTTGTAGATAGTCTCGCTATTTGTGATGTTTCTTGAGCCTCCGCGATCTCCATGGTCGTGTTGTGTATTCCCAACTTGAGCAATTTTGCAGTGCTGGTTCGAATTGGGAGCCCCAATGCGCTTGTAACAACCTTCTTGATCGCTGCGTCAAGCTTCTTGAATTGAAACTGCGTCCAGTTGTACATGGCAGCGGCGTATGATATATGACAGAGTACGAAAGAGTTGATTAACCTGATGAGGTTATCTTCTTTCATGCGCTTGTGTCTTCCTGCCAGGCGTCTGATCATCCTGCACGCGTTATCCGTTTTAAGGGTGATTTTCTTGACCTCGGTATGGTTTCCACCGTTTGCATCAATGAAAAAGCCTAGTACCCTGATCACGTTGACTCTGGGTATATTGGCACCATTTTCTGTATGCAGGTGTATATTGCTTTCCGATAGAGGTTTCCAGCCCTTAGACCTGCCCCCCTTTTCACGTCTATGAAGTAGCAACTCCGATTTATGTGGGGAGCACCTGAGTCCAGTGGGCCTCAGGTATTCTTCCACCGTCTTGATCGCTTCAGTCAGTGCGTCCTGTATCTGCCCTTCACTGCCACCAGCACACCATACAGTGAGATCATCAGCATATATGGTATGGTCAATACCGTTAATCTTGCCCAGCTTTCTGGACAGACCAATCATGCACAGGTTGAAAAGGACGGGAGAGATCATCGATCCTTGGGGGGTTCCTCGATCTCCGAGCTGAACCACTTCCGAGTTTGTCTCTCCGACCTTTATCTTCGCCGTGCGTGCTTCAAGAAAGGATTTGATGTATTTAAACATCGTCGACCCGAGTCCAATGTCTTCTATCGTTCTGAGGATGTACTCATGGTTGATGCTGTCGAACGCTTTTTCCAAGTCTAATCCCAGTATGGCCTTAGTATTTCTAGAATATCCGTCGAGAATGAGGTGTTTAATTTGCATCATGGCATCCTGCGTGGAAAGTGCGGACCTAAAACCCAGCATGTTGTGAGTGTATATATTATTGTCCTCTAAGTGGTCTTTTAGCCTGTTAAGGATTGCGTGTTCAGCGACCTTCCCCACGCATGATGTAAGTGATATTGGCCTTAAGTTGTCCAAGCTTGGCGGTTTACCCGGTTTCGGTATTAGTATAACCTGTGAAGTTTTCCATTCTTCTGGGACTTCGCCCGAGATCCATGCTTCATTGATGAAGTCTGTCAGCGATTCAATTGACGGCTCATTGAGATTTCTAAGTGATCTGTTTGTTACTCCATCAGGACCGGGGGCTGACTTTGGATTTAGTTCACTTAACACCCTCCGGATTTCGGATATGGTGAAGGGTTGGTCGAGTTCAGGTTGAGCGGCTCCCCTGTATTCTGATGGAAGTGGCTGGTCCTGCTCATTTCTAACTGGTAGGTATTTGTCAATTAGTTGTTTGGTAACTGTTTCGATGGGCTGATCCTTAAGGGCTACGTGTATAGCTCGGGCAAGGTTGTGTCTCTGGTTGCCTTTAGTGCCTTTTTCATCCAGCAGATGCTTGATCAATTGCCACGCCTTGCCGTTCCTGATTTGCCCATCGATTGACTCACAAAACTCGTCCCACTGTTGCTGGCAAAGGGTGTTACAGTATTGTTCGATTTGTTTGTTAAGTTCTGCGATTCTTTTTCTCAGCCTACGATTTAGCCTTTGGGCCCACCACCTTCGGGTTATGGCTTCCTTGGCTTCTATTAAGTGGGCAAGTTTCGAGTCCATTGCCTCTACATTAGTGTCTGTAACAATTATTTTGGACGCTGTTTTGATGTCCCTTCTGATGCCCTCACACCAGTCTCTGAGATTGAGTTTGGTGGTTTCTTTTCTGCTTTGGGCTCTTGCGAAAAAGGTCCCAATCTACGACCTCGAATTCTCGAGTTCGGCCTTTCTCAACTTCCAGTTTGACTTCTATTACGTAATGATCGCTGCCAAAATTCATGTTTGTGTTAGTCCATGAAACATGCTCTTTGTTCTTAATGAACGTAAGGTCAGGTGTGGTGTCTCTGCAGACAGAATTGCCAACCCTTGTAGGATATGTCTTATCCTTTATTAAGACCAGGTCTAGCTCATCCGCGTGGTTCCACAGATTCCTGCCCTTGGCATTCGTCGTAACGTAGCCCCATAGCTCGTGGGCTGCATTGAAGTCTCCTAATATAATCAGAGGTCTACTTCCAGCTAGGTTAGTAACCTTTTCGAATAATCTCTTAAAACATTGTTTATGGTGTTTCGGATTGCTGTAGATGTTGAGTACAAATAAGCTATTGTTCCTTTGATTTTTGTGTGAAGTTGGTACTACAACCTCAACCATGAGGTACTCTAGGTTTTTGTCTATGATGCCTAATTCATGTGGGATGTGCGTAAGCTGCTTATTTACAAGCACGTACAGGCCCCTACCGAACCTTTGACACTCTATGGCTCTGTATCCATTGAGTGGTACATATCCATATCCTGTCTCTTGAAGTGCGATAATATCCGGTTTAGACTGAAGTGACCTAAGGTATTGCTGGATTATGGTACGTTTCTTATTGTACCCCCCGGAATTCCACTGCCATATTCGAAATTCCCTCTTAGTGTGAGCCATATTGCATATTCATCTCCCCCGCCTGGGGAGTTACTGTAGCTCTGAGGAATGACGACCCGCATTGTTCCCTTATGTCCATTGACATAGTCATCATTTCCAGGGTTTTGATTCTTTCGCCAAAAGTCTTCAGCCCCTCCTTAAGGTCATTCAGTGCCGTCTGTATTTGGCCTGCATTCATTGTCAACTGTGAGACACTGTCCATAAGCATCTGCATGTTATCTTTAAAAGACTCCAGCGCTTGTTTGACTTCCTCCATTTGTGTTTCAGTATTCTTGAGCTTACTTCCAACAGCCCTACGCTTGGCTGACATGGGTCCTTCACCAGCAGGCGCGGGTGCTGGGGCTTCTTTGCGTGTATTAGTGCTATCTTTGTTTTCTGCTTGTTCAGCCTCGCTTAAGAGTTTCCTTATTCCCGTCATCTCTCTAATCATGTTCTGATTCATTTCCTTTAGTTCTGCATTCTCTTTCTTAAGTCTTTCTATTTCACGATCCTTACCTTGCTCTGGGGGTGGGTCACAAAGCATGGCACTTACCGGATCGTTACGCGCGTCGTCGGCCCAGATAACTCTTGTTTTATTGTTGTCCCGGTGAGGAGGCGTCTTGTCCGCTATGGCCGTTCCCTTGACTTTGTCGGCCCATGTGGATCCGTTGCTTCTTTCCCCGGGTTTCGACGCAGCCTGTTGGCTCCGATCTCTTGATCCGGATCGCGCCCTGGATTGGGATCTGGATCTGGGTCGGGACCTGGACACGCTTCTTCCGCTGGAGCGTGAGCGACTGCGGGACCTGGACCTGCCGCGGGACCTTGAGCTTGGCTGTGTGTCATTATTGTCCTTGTTGACGTTGGTCGCTAGTGCTCTTTCGTTTCTCCGTTTTCTGACCACGTATGGAGTTGTATAGCGCTGCTTACACACTTTGTCCGCAGTTGGGTGTGGGCCACCACACAGTTCACACCTGGGTTGGCACTGATGTTTGTCAGTCGGATTCACTGCACCACAGCCTCGGCATATTCTCTCTTGCGGAGACGGGCACACGTCAGCTCTGTGACCGAGCCGACCGCAAGCGTAGCATACGTCGACCTGTTTCTTGTATAGTGAGCACCTTACAAGGACCGGGCCGTATCTGACGAAATTCGGAACCTTGTGTCCATCAAAGGCGATGATCACCGTACCGGTATTCTTGATTCTTTTAACGGCGAGAGCCAAAGGGTTTCTTGAGTTAACTATGTTCTTCTCCAGCTCCGTCGGGCCATCTGCTAAGTCAACGTTCCTTATCACTCCCTTGCACGTGTTGTGAGGTGCACCCTCATATGCATTGATCTCGAAGCTGCATCCATTCAGATTAATTGACCTTATTCTCACATATTTCTCAGCATTCCCTCGTTGCGGCGTACTCGCCACAATTCTGTTTTGGTTGACGTTGGGGCATATGATGTCTGATGCAATGTGATCCGAGCTTAGACCAGCTGCTTCAACGATGGTTTTACCTATCTTGGTAGAGCCAATCTTGCCAATATTGAGTCCGCCGCGTGGTTGGAGTACAATTTTAAAGTGATCTTTCGGCAAGTATGGCATTCGGGACGCCCTGGCGACCCTGTTCTTGACTCGACTGCCATTCTCGAATGTTCTAGGTGACGTAGCCATATGAGGCCTAGCTCCGACTGAATTGCCGCTAACAGCGGATCTGGTCAAAATTCGCCTAGAAACTGCTGCCTGCCATCCGTGCTCTTCGGTGCACTCGTTGGGAGGCAGTTCCTCCCCTTCCATCATGACTTGCATGTCTGACTCGCCTCAAATCACCACACTCACGCAGCACCTGGCCTAGTGCGGCGGCAATGGTGGGGGCTCGAAAAAGTCTCTTAAGATGCGAATAGTCGAACCACTGTTGAAATCCTGGTGTCGCCGTGGTCCTGTCGATGCTAAGCGTCGATTGATGTAACCGAACCAAGGATAAACTGTGATTAACGGGTCAAAACCAATGTTGAAAGCGGGAGCCGATGTTTCTCCATGTTCTTCGATGCTTCTTCTTCTCTCAGTAACACGATCTAATAACGCCTGCTAGTGAGCAGTATTCACGGAGGTGCAACATCGAGATTAAGGGAGTGAATGAAGAGGAAAATGAAGACCTCAAGAAAGTTATATGCCAGATAGGAACAATTGTTATTTAGCCTGTGATCCCCGATGACATTGTAGTTGTGCATAGAGTCAAACCCCGAAACGACCAAGCCTGCCCTAGTATTATAGCGCAGTTAAGGAGCCGTGCGAAACGAGACTCTCTTATTGAAAAGTCTTAAAAAACACGTGTATCAACGTCTGTCCTCGGCCGTTCATCGGGCTCCCCTGTGTTTATATATGAGCATCTTTGTTCCCCTCTAAAATGGCTCCTGGGAAAGACAATAGAGAAGAAGCGAGTCTATAGTTGGAAGTCCGTCTGGACAAGAGATGGAAAGATTTTGGCACGGAAAGATGAAAACTCCCGAGTAATCCATGTTCACGCCCTTGTGATATTGACAAAATTGTGTAGGGCTAAAACACGTAGGATTGTTGAAAAACAAGACAAATTGAAAAATGGTATTACACGTAGATGATGTAAGTAAGATATACAGCGCTGAACCTGTAAAAGGAATAAAATGTTTTCATCCTAACGTGCAATCAGCGTGTAATAAGGCAAACGGACTGTCTATTCTCTTGGAAAGCTTTAAGTTTAGTTTTCACATTGTAATGCTCATAAAGACATGGTTCACATCAGACAGAGATGTTATAAGCGATCCAAGTTATTCAACGTTTTTAATAAACAGAAGTTGCAAATCTGGTGGCGGACTGTTAATACGTGTAAAAAAAATCTTCGAATGTAATTTACTTGATCAATTTTCTTTTCTATCGAATGATATCGAAACTCTCGTGGTCAAATCCAAAAATTATGCGATTGCTACAATGTACCGTCCTCATAGCGGGAGCTTGTCAAAATTCATTGATCACCTTGAAACGGTACTTAGCTACGTAATCGAAAATAAGCTAACGCTTATTTTGGGTGGTGACTACAATGTTGATATGCTGAATGTGTCCCTATCCCAACCGTTTCGCCCAGTGCAAGATTCGTATGGATTCCATGGTGTTACTGATAGTCCTACCCGTATTACCACTGATAGTAGTACTTTAACTGATTTATTCATAGCATACCTGGATCCTAGCGAAACTGTGGGTGGCGTTCTTGCCTCAGAAATTGACGATCACTTGCCAATTTTTGTTTGCTTGTTAGGACCCCCTACCCCCCCCCCCCCAAGGCACTAAAAAACTTTCGTGCATAGATCGAAAAATATGGAACATTTATCAACATACGGTCATCAAATTTAGAAATAAGCTCATAAGTATTGCCTGGGAAGTCGTCTATGACTCTAAAACGTGGGATGAAGCCTATGGTAATTTTCCGTGCATGTTTAGGAAAGCGTACTTCGAATCATTTGCGCTTATCCTTATTAGGAAGTCAGCTCGATCACGTAAACCTTGGATAACCAATTACTGCCTCAAACTAATGAAGAAGAAGAATAAGTTTTTCAACAAATTTTTAACCACACACAGCCCTGGGACTGGGAACTATTTCGAAAACAAAGGAACGCAACCAATACATCCCTGCGTAATGCGAAACGCGCATACCTGCACAATATTTTTTCTCTAGAAAAGAGTTATGAACCTGAAGCTATGTGGAAAAAAATTAACCACCTTTTGAATCATTCGAATGCAAATCAATATATCACTGAATTAAAATTAAACGATAAAACAGTGCAGGGTACTAAACTGGCACAAGCTTTTAGTGACTTTTTCCTGAACCTAGGGAAAAGCTGCGATAATTTTGATGCAACCTATATGGTTGAAAAAAAAACCCAATAGCCTTTTTCTAAACCCGACGAGCGAATCTGAAACTTTCGGAACTCTTTATTCATTTAGAAACAGCACAGCTGTGGACATAGATAATTTGCAAATAAAACCTCTAAAATACATAGCCTGATTTAATTGCACCGGTACTCACTCATATCTACAATCTAGCCCTCTCAACCGGAACTTTCCCGCAAAAATTCACATTTCAAAAGTAATTGTAATTTTTAAAAACGGAGATAAAAATAACCTCGTCAATTACCGACCAATTTCTCTTCTACCGCTGTTCTCTAAAGGTCTGGAGAAACTGTTACGTTCTAGGATTTCTTCTTTGGTAGATAAATTCAATTTCATGACTGGATGTCAGTTTGCTTTTCGCAAAGGTCGATCGACGGAGCACGCTCTGTTAACACAAAAACAAATTATTCTAAAAGCATTTGAGGAAAAACGGTTTGTTATTGGAATATGTGTAGATCTTTCAAAAGCATTCGACAGTTTGAACCACGACACATTATTAGTAAAACTTGAACTTTGGGGGATAAGAGTACTACCTTTAAAACATTTACATCATATTTTAAATACCGGAAACAGTGCGTTTCTATCAATGACAGCCTGTTCCCTCTGAAATCGCTAAATGCTGATGTTCCACAAGGAGATTCTTGGACCGCTCTTGTTTAACTTATATCGTAATGATGTAACTAACATTAACAAAACACCAACGTATATATTCCACGCGGATGACGTGACTCTTTTATTTCGCGGGTCCAACATTAAAAAGTTTTTTTAAACATCAATGATTTTCTCGAAGGCCTGCTGACATGGAGTAATATAAGTTCATTAAAAATGAGTACAAGCAAAAATAAAGCAATCCTTTTTACTGTAAACAGTCGCCAGTATTTCTCACAGAAAATCTTATGCTTGACCAAATGCCTTTAGAAGTTGTTGACTCTTGAAAAACACTCGGTGCATACTTCCACAAACATATGTCCTGGGACACGCATATTAAACACATTATTACCAAACTTTTGAGGACTGTCGGTATTTTGGCTAGATTACGTTTTTTTCTATCACGCAATAATAAATTACTGATAAACTAATTCAATTACTCAATTAATTCCTACTTGAAATGTAGGGTTTTGCATGAAGGGTGGGCATATCTAAGTCACATTTTCATTGAATGCCTTGAACGATGGAATGGCTGGAGTGGTGCACCGCTTCAGTAGGTAGACGATTTCAGTCTTTCGCTATTTGAACGAAATAGGCGGTGCGATATCCTGTGTCGGCTTCCAGTTTCGGTTTCCAATCGTTATTTTTTATTTTATTTTCATTTTAATAATACTGTAAGCCTTTACAGGCTCTTACAGGAGTGGGAACAACAACGAAAAGTACAGATCGCCAGCAATAGAGAAAAAAAAAGATCCGAATATAACAAATGAAAGAAACGAAAGTCCTGAAACAGTACAGACTGTTCCTGTACTAAACAGTACAGGAAAGGGTGCGCGTTATACACTGATTTCGGAATAACTGCAAGCGGCACACACAGTAAAAGCATACACTACAAGAACTGCGGTCAGCATCCACATGAAACATACACTCCGTGCGCAGCCCCTTTTTTTTTTCTACAACGGCGCAACCTGCTGATCAAAAAAATTTTCAATCTTGACAGAAAATGTGATAACAGATTCCGAGGACACAATGTCGCGTGGCAGTTTATTCCATAATTCTATGACTGACGGAAAGAAGGAATACTTGAATGTATTACAGCGGGAGGTATATGGCCTGATACTCTTTTCATGGTTTGTTCTGGCTGAGCGCTGGTATGGTGGTTTTAGGTACTCGTGTTTGCTTATATTAATGCTGTCATGATAAAGAAGGTAGAGAAACTTTAAGGCAGCAACGCGCCGGCGAATTGCCAATGTTTGAATGTTTGCCCGGTTGCGTAGTGCGGTTATGCTGACGTCACGTGAATACTGCGAATACACAAACCGGAGCTTTATTTTGAATTCCCTCAGGTTGATTAAGAAGGTAGATTTGGTGCGGATTCCAGATAATACTGCCGTATTCAAGGATTGGCCTTACAAGGGCCTTATAACTTGCTAGCCTAACTTTGGAAGGTGCCAGTGCAAGTTTCCTGCGCAGGTATCCCTGCTGTCTATATGCTTTTGTGCACGTCTGTTTAATGTGAACGTCCCATTTTAATGTGTTTGTGATGGTAACACCCAAGTATTTAACTGCGTCGGCTTCTGTTACATGTAATCCCATTAGATCATATGCAAATTTTAAGGGTACCTTTTTCCGAGTTATATACATGGATGAAGTTTTTGCTACGTTAATTTCCATTCCCCATTCTTGACACCATCTGGCAATGTTAGTTAAGGAGGAATTAAGTCGAATCTGGTCGTTAATCGTCCGTACTGTGGTGTAGATGACGCAGTCATCTGCAAATAGCCTTACTGTTACGCCAGGTTCAACTTGAGAATGAATGTCAATAACAAAAATTAGAAAAAGAATCGGACCCAGCACAGACCCCTGTGGAACACCAGAGTAGACATCTAACTCTTCAGATTCAGTGCCATTTATTTTAACGTACTGGCTGCGGTTAGAGAGACAGGCGGTTATCCAGTGTACTATGTTAGTGTCAATCACAATATTCTTAAGTCTGTCAATTAATTTTGGATGGGGTACCCCGTCAAATGCTTTTCAAAACTCTATGAATATTGCGTCAACTTGAAGTCTCGAGTTAATTACTGTAGCAAAGTCATGCGTTATTTCGAGGAGTTGAGTGACGGTAGAAAGACTTTTGCGAAATCCGTGTTGTTTGGGGTACAGTAGCTTGTTATCTTCTAAGTAGGTGGTAATTGCTTTGCTAATAATATGCTCCATCATTTTACAAGAACTAGTGAGTGAAATCGGCCTGTAAGTGTTTACCAGTAACTTATTGCCTCCTTTGTGAATCGGAACAACCTTGGCACGGAGCCAGTCCATCGGCAGGGTGGCTGTTTGAAGTGATGCTACGAAAATTGCATGCAAGAAAGGAGTTATCTGTTCTGCGTAACGCCGCAGTAAAGCATTGGAGAGATTGTCAGGACCTGAAGATTTTTTAACATCAATCTGAAACAATAAATTAAGTATTCCTTCTTGGGTTATGACTACTTCAGACATTGCTAACGGAGGATGCGTCACAGTTTCGCTTTCTGTAAGTGCAGGGGTACGTGTAAAAACGGACTGAAAGTATCTGTTGAATGTGTTGGCGACAGTGTGAGCTTCATCAGTTATGATTCCGTTTACATCGATGTGAGTCACTTGGTTCTCGGGCCTGGATAAGTAGCGCCAAAACTCTTGTGGACGCTGCGTCATAAAATTTATTAGTGTTGTTGAAAAAAAAACATCCCTTGCCTTCCGTAAAGCAGTTTTTAGCTCACCAGAAAGTCGGCTAATATCTTCAGGATTACGTTTTTTCTTCCGCATCCTTTGCAGTTTTCTTTTTAGGTGGATCACACTATGCGTAATCCATGGGTTTCTGCGTTTTGTACGTTTCAGTCGCGTGGGAACGAACGTTTCCTCACAATGTGTTATTATGTCTTTTAGTTTAAGTCATAGATTATTCACTGTACAATAATTTTCAATGGAAAAGGTTTCCAACGCTACTTCAAGGTAGTCGATGATACTGACTTCGTCAGCTCTATTGTAGTTTTTAACAGTTACACGTGATTCTGGAACTGGTCCGCTAGCGCCGATAGTAACTGTTAGCAGCAGCAGTTTATGATCTGATATGCCCTCTTCGAGTGTGATGTCGGCTGTTAGATGATTAGATAAAAATGCAAGGTCTAGTATTGAAAATGTTTGCCCTTGAATGCGCGTTGGCTCTGTGACAAGCTGAGATAACGAAAACCTAAACGCCATGTTCAAAAGCAGTTGAGAACTACTGTTACGTTTCGCCTACAACGCGCGGTATAGCCGGCGCGGATGCAACGGACGCCGGGGCTTCGTTCAAAGCGGCGGACATTTTGGCCCGTTCAGCGCCGCCGATACGCCTCCCCGCCAAGCGCGTCCAGGCATGTTTCAATGCCACGTGTCTTCAAGTGTGCGTGTGTGTGTGTGTGCATGTTGGTGCCCACGCTTGTCAAAGCGCGGCAGCCGGGCAGAGGAGCTCCTCAAGTGTGAAGCGAGGAGGTCTGACCGGCGCCGGCCCGACGGATGCGTCACTACACTCGTCCCAACGTGTCTCTCAGCCTGTCCGTGCCGCGCATCACGTGCGCCTCTGACGAGGCGTTCCTTCTTCCCCTCGACTCCGAGAGTATAAGAGCAGCTGCTCCCGGACGCCGAAGGAGGCTCCGATTTCTTCCGTTGAGTTACGTGCTCTCCCGTCTCTCCACTTCGGTCGACCTGACCGCCCGCTCTTTTGCGATGCTAGAATAAACAAGTTGTTCTGTTACCAGTCGACTCATGCTTTGCCGGGACCTTCGGATGCTTCCAGTTGTGCCCCAGGCCGCCAGGCCAACGCTACCCTTGGGGCTTGCGACCCATTTGCAACAACGGGTTTCAGCGCCGAGATTGCAACAACTGGCTGGTAGCAGTGAGATCGCGACAACGGAGGCCAGCAGCGAAGATATACGGTTGACTGTATGCTGAGCAGCACAACGACCATCCGGGAGCAGTGCAACGAGCCCTGAGCAACGGAAACAAAAGTCGTGTTTTTGTCATTATGCAGCACTGACGAGAACATGAAGCTTCTCGAGCCTTACATGCGAGACCTCCTCATGAACGGGAAAGAGTGCCGAGTGCTTCGCGATTCTGCAGCTACAATGGATGTAGTTCACCCTTCTTACGTAGAACCCGATATGTTCACGGGCGAGTGCGCATGGATCAAGCAAGCCGTGGAAGCTCATAGCGTGTGTCTGCCCGTAGCAAAAGTGCTTATTGAAGGACCTTTCGGAGGACTTGAGACGGAGGCGGCAGTGTCATCTATGCTGCCCCCCCCCCCCCCCAGTACCCGTACCTATTTTCGAACAGGTCCGATCACCTCCTGCGCGAGAAGGGGCTTTTGTTTGGTGAGGCTAGCGTTCAGGCCTTAACCAGATCGAAGGTTCGGGAGCTCGCTGCAAAGGCGGTAGTTGCGGGGCCGACGTTGTCGAACAATGAGAAAGGATCAGAGGCGCAGCAAGCTGATATTCAGAGCACGTCCGAACTGAATAAAATTGAGCCTGTAGCGTTAAAGGCACCAGATACTGGAGAGGAAATGCTCGACACGGGAAAGTTAGAAGAGCTATCTGCAGATTTGCTCATCGCGCCTACGTCAGACGGACTTGATAGGTTGCTAAAAGTCAGCCGGTCGGCTTTGATAGCCGAGCGAAAAAAGGATGGCAGCCTAGAAAACATACGCTGCATTGTCAAGGAAGGTATCGCCAAGAAAAATGCTCATTTTGTGGAAAGAGGTGGGGTCCTGTACCGGAAGTATCTAGACCGCAGGGGAGTGGAGTTCGATCAGCTGATCGTGCCTCAGTGCTACCGTCAGGATCTGTTGCGCTTGTCGCATGGGGGTTCGTGGTCCGGACACCTAGGAGTTAAGAAAACTAAGGACCGTCCCTTGCAAGAGTACTATTGGCCAAGGTGTTTTCGGGACACAGACTACTTTGTGAGGACATGTGACACCTGTCAGCGGGTGGGCAAACCAGGGGACAAATCGAGGGCGCCGTTGAAGTTGGTACCTATCATTACGGAGCCTTTCAGACGGCTCGTTATTGATACAATGGGACCTCTGCCGGTAACAGCCACGGGGTACAGACACATTTTGACTGTGATCTGCCCAGCGACAAAGTTCCCTGAAGCAGTGCCGCTTAAAGAACTCAGCTCAGTTGAGATAGTCAATGCACTACTGTCCATATTTGCGCGAGTTGGTTTTCCTGCGGAAATCCAGTCAGATCAGGGCACGGTGTTTACGAGCGCTTTGACGACAGCCTTTCTCGAAAGGTGCGGGGTAAAGCTGTTACACAGCTCAGTGTACCACCCACAGTCGAATCCCGTTGAGAAGCTCCACTCCGTCATGAAGCGCGTGTTGAGAGCATTGTGTTTTGCACAACAAACTGACTGGGAGCTGTGTCTGCCTGGGGTGACGTTTGCATTGAGGACCGCGCCGCATGCGGCTACGGGGTTTTCGCCAGCTGAGCTAGTGTACGGTCGCTCGCTGCGATCTCCGCTTCGCATGCTTCGAGACGGATCACTGCCCTCTCCAATGGCTGCAGACCATCTCTTCCACAAATGGCCGCCTCCTGCGCTGGAGCCTCGCTTTGCAACAACATTCCTTTGAGGTGCTTTACAAAAAGGGGAGTCTCAACGGTAACGCCGATGGCTTAAGTCGAAGCCCCTAACATAGGAATCAGCCTCAGAGTTGTTTGTTACTGATGTTTTTCTTCCTGAGGCAGGATTTTTAACATATTGCTTTTGTTTAGTGTTTCAAAGTGATGACGTGCTTTCTAGTGCAATTTTCCAATTTGTGGACGCGTTCTGAGTACTGCTAGACTACTATAAGGAACTAGGCAGTGGTATAAAAGGGGAAAGAGCCTGGCAGGACTTGGTGAGGGTTGTTTCGTGCTTGCTGACTGAGCGGTTGAGTTTCGGCGTCGTTCTAACGCTTGCCGAGAACGAGAACAAAAATGTCAACTCTCCCGAAGTCACTTTGCAGTGTCCTGTGTGAACCTGAACGAGAGAACGAGGCCTTCTCTGTACGCTGCGCTCAAGAAACGCCGAAGGACACCCGACTTCGGTTATGAGCATCATCGAGCGACATCCCTCCGGACAGCGGATGCAGTCCCCTGACCATCGGGATCTCCTTCCCCCGGCGGGGCGGTCTGTTACGTTTCGCCTACAACGCGCAGTATAGCCGGCGCGGATGCAGCGGACGCCGGGGCTTCGTTCAAAGCGGCGGACATTTTGGCCCGTTCAGCGCCGCCGATACGCCTCCCCGCCAAGCGCGTCCAGGCATGTTTCAATGCCACGTGTCTTCAAGTGTGCGTGTGTGTGTGTGTGCATGTTGGTGCCCACGCTTGTCAAAGCGCGGCAGCCGGGGAGAGGAGCTCCCCAAGTGTGAAGCGAGGAGGTCTGACCGGCGCCGACCCGGCGGATGCGTCACTACACTCATCCCAACGTGTCTCTCAGCCTGTCCGTGCCGCGCATCACGTGCGCCTCTGACGAGGCGTTCCTTCTTCCCCTCGACTCCGAGAGTATAAGAGCAGCTGCTCCCGGACGCCGAAAGAGGCTCCGATTTCTTCCGTTGAGTTACGTGCTCTCCCGTCTCTCCACTTCGGTCGACCTGACCGCCCGCTCTTTTGCGATGCTAGAATAAACAAGTTGTTCTGTTACCAGTCGACTCATGCTTTGCCGGGACCTTCGGATGCTTCCTGTTGTGCCCCAGGCCGCCAGGCCAACGCTACCCTTGGGGCTTGCGACCCATTTGCAACAACGGGTTTCAGCGCCGAGATTGCAACACTACTAACATCTCTGCTGCCGACTGTCAACGTACTCCAATCAATAGTGGCTAGGTTAAAATCACCGGTAAGAATTAACTTAGTACGATCTTTCAACCTGCCACAAAGGAAGTCGTGAATTTTCATTATGTAGCCATCGGACGCGTTTGATTTCCTATAAATACCGCCTATGAGCACAGGTGAATCGTGGACATATACAGTGCACCACACACTTTGATGATCTGGAATACCTTGCTCTTTGCGAAAAGATAAGAGCTGCCGTACTACTATAGCGACTCCGCCCCCGCGACTGTCGCGGTCGGAGCGAAGAAAATAAGAGGGAGGAACTATTTCTGAATCATGAATGTCAGCGTGCAGTCATGTTTCCGTTATGACGACAATGTCAGGAGAGTAAATTAACAAGATATCTTCTAATTTTTTAGTTTTATTAACAATGCTCCTTGCATTAAAACATGCTAAAGAAAGTGAATTTACAATGACCCGCCGTGGTTGCTCAGTGGCTATGGTGTTAGGCTGCTGAGCACGAGGTCGCGGGATCGAATCCCGGCCACGGCGGCCGCATTTCGATGGGGGCGAAATGCGAAAACACCCGTGTACTTAGATTTAGGTGTACGTTAAAGAACCCCAGGTGGTCGAAATTTCCGGAGTCCCTCACTACGGCGTGCCTCATAATCAGAAAGTGGTTTTGGCACGTAAAACCCCATAACTTAACTTAACTTAACTTAATTTACAACTCCTGCTCGTCATGCGTTGTCAGCACTGGACTTCCCGGCGTCGTCGCGACGTAGGCTGTTCAAAGGTAGCCTGCATTTCTTTATTTCATTCCATATATATAGTTGATCGTTTACTTTAAGCTTATCAAAAAGAAGTGTTACCTTATCACCAGCGTCACGTTCTGCTTTGGAGGACTGCCAAAGTTTCCTGCGTATGTCACGTACTCAGGACGAAAAGTCTTCCGATATAGATATCGAGCAATGCTTCAGCTTTTTGCAGTTACGAAGAACAGTCTTTTTTTCTGCGAAATTGTAAAACCTTATAATTACAGGCCTTGTGCTCTTCTTCTTTTTCCCAATACGGTGTACACGCTCGACTGATCTCGTTTCTACACCGAGTTTGTCTGTGAATACACCGTTGACTACCGCTTGTTCCAGATCTTTACTAGTTTCATCGCTTTTTTCTTCCAACCCATAAATAATGATGTTATTCCTACGGCTTCTGTTTTCCATGTCGTCTATTTTTTTTTTGCTCAGGCTCTGGATATCTTTGCTCATTGCGGTGACGTGCTGTTCGCACTGCTCCAGCTTTTCACGATATTGTTTAAGCGATGTAAGAGTAAATTGAATTTCTGTCAGTCTAGATTGAACGCCTTGCAATCCTTCTTCTAAAGTGTGCTGCGAGGTTTGAATTTCCGTAACCCTCTTTAAGATCTCATCGAGCGTATTTGGGCCTGGATTTTCCTCGATGTCACCACTAAGCAGCAACAGCGAACGAACAACGCGGAAGCACTCGCAAACACAACACAAAATACGATCAGGGCCTGGTAGCACCGCAAAACAAATAACATCACTTTTGTAACACTTAGAAAAAGGACATTTCTTTCTAACCTGTACAAGAAGAAAGTGGTTTTTCATGGCGTCCTTCACGGTGCCACCAAGCCCACTGAAGAGGGCCTGCGCTTGCTGCGGCCTTTTGTACGCTTCGTCCGATGTCGCTGCTGTCACTAATTGGCCGAAGGCACGGCGCAGGTGCGGCGTGGCGATCGTGCTGTATGCTTGATCCACGTGCGGCAAGATTGGCGTTGTCAGCCGTGTTGATAGCCCAGTGGGGTGCTGCTCATGATGATGCAGGATAGCCAGCGTTCCGGAATCATGGTGTCGAACAATCGAAGACCGGTCGCAGTTCCCAGTGGTCCCGGTCAGTCCGAGCAGCGTCTGTACAAGACGCTGCTCTGTCTGTACGCCAGGGCGCCACTTAGCGCGAAAGCTTTAAGTATAGCTGCGTATCCCCTCGCTGGAATAAAGTCGTTTCTTTGTCTGGTCCCCGAATAGAGCAGTCTGGCTCTTCTTTGCGGCGCTTCGCGCACCGGCCGTTAGGCCTCATGCCGTAGGTCCCGCGTCCGGCCGCCCCGTCGAAGCTACTACAGGCGGCGGAGTGAGCTAGAGGGGGGATAAGCAGCCTTTAAATGGCTATGACGGAATGAAGTGCAATGCGCAGGCGTGATGTCCGTCTGGCGAAGCAACGAGTGATAAAACTTGTAGAAGGGACACTGCCTTGTCGTTTATGCAGCCGTGCTTAAAGGTTGAAACGTTCAGAGGTGACTTAAAGGGACACTAAAACTTACTATGAAGTCAAGTTAAAGTCATAAAGCAGTGCTCTAGAACGTCTAAGGCGTCAATATAATCGCGAACAGAGCTTTAGTACCGAGAAATTGAGGTAAATGCATGACAAGATTTCAAACCCCCAGCGACATTCCGGTACTAGCCCGATGACGAAGACACTCCTCGTCATAATTTATGTCGCTAGTACTCAACTACTCGTATTAAAAAGATCATTTCATTAGGTTATAAGACGGAAGAAAATGCTACTTGTCTTCTTCTGTTCGATTCTAAGAAAAAATAACATTTTGACGTTACCCTTCAGTAATATGGGTGGTCGAAAGGTTTCGTTTTCGCTCGACTTTGCGCGCTCGGCTCTGCGCCGCGCGCACTTTGCACTTTTAGTTGTTTCGTTATTGCGTCGTGCAGCGCTGGTTCTGCTGGCTCACGAAACTTGCATTTGGAACAAGCAGCGAGAACGCCACGTCCATGTGATGTCGTGGGATGCGCGAACGGTCGGCGGAACTTGGCCAAGGGCAGTTGCAACGGCGAATCCAACGTTACTTATCACTGTGTCCCAACGAGTAAACCTCTCCGCTCGAAGTGGTTAAGTGCCGTACCTGTGCTACAGCGCGTTGGCAAAGAGCCGAAAAATTGCATAGTGTGCTAGCTGTGCTTTCGTCCAGAGGATTACGAGTTCAACGCCGACTTACTGACGCCGTGTGGAGTGCCTTTCAAAGCAATGCTTTCCCGTAGCGCTGTTCCATCTGTCTTGTGTGCATTCTCCGAAGTGCAAGAACAACTGCAGGTCGGTAAGGGCGGCATTTGGTTTTCACGAAGGAAAAGCTACAAATGTGCGAATATGTACAGCCATGACATACAGTTGCCGTCGTACTAGTACGCAACGACGCCGGCAGCTCGAGCCCTCAGCGGCAGGTCGCGTTCATCAGCGATTAAATGGCTGAAGTCGAGCCCAGCATCGCGAGCGATGTGTCGTTGTCAGGGTCGTTTATTGCAACTAGCGTCAAAGTTGGCACCATAAAATAAAGAACCAGCTTATCGTCGCACGCTTTCCATTCCGCAAGCCACCATAGTTCCGCTTTCGCGCTCCTGTCGGCTCTGTCTTGGCTCTGTTTCTGGCCGCGCGTTTGCGTTTTGCGCAGAAAAGCCGTAGCGCCGTCCGCGGGCGCCGCTTTACTCACCCACGGCGAAACGTGACTATGAGACCATGACGTCACCAGTCCTCGATCGGAGGGCGGGCGATTTGAACTGCGCCAGAGGTACGCGGACGCTTCAGAACGCATTTTCTCTTAAAATAAGTCTCTTCTTTGCACGAAACAAGCGTTTCGAGGTTTATGGGATGGTATTTCAACAGTCCACGTTGACTTGATATTAACCTTTAGTGTCTCCATAAGTATAGTGACGCTAGTGTGGTACACCTTGATACACGATTCTCTATGGATTCAAGTGTTCTTGCCAGGTTAGATTGGTATGGGTTCCACACTGATCATGCGTATTCCAGTTTGAGTCGAACAAGTGTTAAATATGCAAGTATTCTTACTGAAGGGGTAACAAGACATTAGAGGCGCAGGTAGCTTACTACACGTTTGGCGTCATTGCTAATGCTGCAAATGCGTGGACCAAACGAGGCTACCGGAAAAGTTAACACCAAAGTACTATAAGAAGTCACGGCGCATATTTCAGAACTGGCGACAACTAATTAACTAAACAAGTAGCTAAGTAAGTAAAGTAAGTAGCGTCGTTTTTTTTTTTTTTTACGTTGAGAGACCTTAGCCAATTATTACAGCAAGTTCAGTGGCGTTAAGGTAGGACTGGACAGCTCGAGTATCAGCGTCATTAGTAATAGGGTGATAGAATACACAATCATCAGCAAATAAAGGAATGTTTGAGGAACAACATCTCAGTAAGTCGCTAATGTATATTAAGAAGAGTAGTGGCCCCAGGACAGTGCCTTGTGCCACGCTGGAGATAACGGGTGATAAATTAGACGAGCATTCGTTAGCATAAACAGTTTACGGTTAGTCAGAAAGTTGCGTATCCATTGGAAAACACAAGAGTTAAGATGAAGATGCCATAGTTTTAGGATGAGCCTTTCATGAGAAACCTGGTCGAAAGCCTTTCATAAATCTAGGAAGAGGGCATCTATGGGTGTGTTTTCATCAAGATGTGAGCTGATGTCATTAACGAAGAGAGCTAGTTGAGTCTCGCAGAACATGCCTTTCTGAAAACCACGTTGATTAGGATTGAAAAAATTTGCGGATGTTAGATACTTTAGAATATGAGAATAAATTATATGCTCCCTTAGTTTGCAACAAACACTGGTGAGGGAAATTGGAAGGCAACTGTGGCACGATGACGATGATCGTTTTTTTCGACTGGAATTATCTTACATATGTTCTAATCTTGTGGCACCACTCCAGATGATAATGGTTGCTGAAAGATATGACAAGAATACACTAGAGATGTGCGCCATGTTCTTAAGCATCTTGGAATTGATTGCATCGATGCCGGCCGAGCATGTTAATTTGAGGGATTCTATTAGTTTCGTAATACCATATGCGTCAAGTGTTATGTCTGGCATGGTTGAGTGGTTGAGGTAAGGACTGTCCGGGAGGCCAGTGTTAGGTTCAGAAGTGAGCACGGAAGAGAATACTGAGTTTAGTACTTCAGACACTTATAGTCAGGAACGCGGTTATTATCGTCATTATATAATAATAATGCTTTATGGTTATTTGAGTTAATGTATTTGCAGAATTGTTTGGGAACTTCAAGCCTATCAAATTTATTCTGCAGATAGGGCACGTGCTGTTTCAAAGTTGTGATATTCGACTTCACAGTTTAGTTCCAGTTCTAGGGACTGCAAGGGGGACGAATTAACTTCTAGACCGCTTAATATGTTCTTCCTATCTGCTGTATCTGCTGCCATGCTTTTTTGGTTCGACAGCACGTTGTTCACGGTAGTCATTATGATGGTTGGTACCATACATTACGTGTATGGAGGCTCCCTATGATTACGCAAGTTGAACCCCTGTTCAAGTCAGTGTGTGGTACTTTCTTGGGCTTCCCTGTCTGCGCAAAAAAAAGCTTAGCGGGACTGCTCTTTGCAAATATCTGTAAAGTACCTTACGCTTACGACGTGCACGTTGTTTGCTAGCCGAAAATGAGCGCTATTCGTTAGCCTCATCCCATACATCGCTTCGCTTGTCTGGCGCCGGCCATGCTGGTTTTCGAAAGGGACGAGCGGTTCATCCCACGCATGAAGGAGGGAAATTACTTCATTTAAGGACTAACGCAGCAGACATTGCCATTTTGCTCCAAATTGAGCAAGGGTCACAGGTGTTTTCTTTAGAGTAAAGCTAACCTACCAATTCTTTTCACTAACTCAACAGGCATTCACTTGACTCATAAAAAGCAACTTTCCAGTAAAACTCGGTTGTTATTTGGCTTAAGAAAGTCACTAACAAAATTCATAAAAGCTCAATTTACGCACAATGTATTTTTGAAAAATATTAATAAACCTTCAATAAAGCACTAGAATTTTTCGCACGAGTAGAAAAAATTAAGACGCCTTTTAAAGGCGCTCCTCAGCCTTTACCAGACGGAATGCGAAATGCAAGACACATCAGTGAGATATAAAATCTTAAATGTCAGTTTGCTGTTGGGCTGGCTGATACATGATGTTCAGCACAAAAACAGTTCCGAACATTGTGAGCTAGAAAAGTGTGATTCAATGCGCTACTGAGCCACGCACATTTCATTTCAGGCACGTCATAGCACGTTCTCATAGCACGTCAAGCTTTACCTGGCGCGCGACGCCGCGCAAGTTCGCGAGTAAATCCGTGATCCAAGAGCTACCTTGTGATAAATACGATTGACGTAATCTCGCACTTTGAATATGGTATGTTGCTCGGTGCCCCTCCAGACGGTCACCACGCAGAGCTCTTAATAGGTTTTTGTGTCGGTTGTAACACCTCTGCATAATAATGAGCGCACCGTCAAATGTGGACCGTTTACGATACAAGAAATTGAGCGAGCTATTGACGAGCTGCCTTAATGGAGAACACTCGGTCCTGAAGAACGTTCAGGTGAATTCCACAAAGCTTTCACAGGATTTGTCACTTTTATATTAGTGATCATTTCTCAAACAAGTTTAGAGGTGGAAGGCCTACCGCAGTCTCTTTACAAAAGACGGACAGCTTCAATTCCCAATTCCAAAATGTTCTGACAAGGGAAGGCTGTGTTCTTGCAAGCTACAGACCAATCACACTGTCAACCGTTGACTATAAGAGCTTCGCAAAAAATTTATTCGTATATTTACAAAACGGATATCAGTTCTCATTGGTACCTATCAGACGCGGTGAATTACGGGCCACGAAATATGAGCCAACATATATATTGCCCGTACGCTTATTCGATAGTGACGTGGTTCTCATGAGCAGCTCGCGATTCTCGAGGTCTATGTTGCTAAAGTTCTTGATCACGTCACTCATTCCTTTCTAATTTATTTCCTGTAACGCATCAATAACGGCTCAGTTTTCCTTAAAGGTGTTACATGTTGCTGCACGTTATTCTGCTCGCTAAGTTATTAATCGCCATCTCTCCGCACAAGGTTCCATTTGCTCTTTTGTAAAGCGAGGGTTCCCGATATCCCCACTGCTCCTTGCTCTTTACCCTAAGCCGCAATCTTTCAGCGTGTGTAGTTGCATCCATGGCTTCATGATATTGGACAATCAAGTAAAGATTTTAGCTTACACAAATTAACTAGCGTTCTTACGGACGGACAAGCCCAATGTTCAAACCGCCATATCTAAAATACAGAAACTTCGCGCTGCGTCAGATCTACAGATGAAACCCTCAAATATTTTGGCTTATGGTTCAGTTTATGGTACCGTACGGCGGGGAAATTCGTAGACATAAAAATATACTCGCGTTTCGCCATATTAACTTGGCATGCCACCGGTCGCACATAAATTGAGCGCGCGCAATCGGAATGAGCAAGTTTCGGCTTTTATGAATCGCGCTCGGGCGTTTATTTCACATCGCCTTTTTATAAGGTCTGGGAAATGCAACTTACTACGTATTGCAAGTCATTCACTGGAGTAATTTCACATACTACGTTGCTTTGGAGTTTTCGCAAGTTTCGCATGGTCGTCAGCTTTTGGGACCATGGTGGATGACCCTTGCAAAAAAAATTGTTGAAAGGTTATTGAAATATCATTGTTCAACGTCAACAAATGACCTTGAATGATCATTGGGGAATTGTTGAAACATCATTGAGGAAATTGTTGACAGGTGTTGATAATTGGCCCGCGACATTCTGTCGAAACATCATTGTGGCCTCACAATTTGAAAGATCATTGGCATATCGTTGAAACTATGGTGTATTTCAATGTTGAAACCCCATTGAAGCATTGTTGAAGATGTGTTGCTTGTCAATGTTGAAAGCTCATTGAGGTATTGTTGAAATGTGTTGTTTGTCAATGTTGAAAGTCCATTGAAGCATTGTTGAAGCTCAAAATTGAAAGCCCATTGAGGTATTGTTGAAATGTGTTGTTTGTCAATGTTGAATGCCCATTGAAGCATTGTTGAAGGTGTGTTAAGTCTCAAAATTGAAAGCCCAATAAGGTATTCTTGAAATGTGTTGTTCTCAATATTGAAAGCCCATGGAAGAATTCTTGCAGATCTGTTGAACATCAACACTAAAATTATGTTGAAAGCCCTTTATGCCCCACTGGGTATTTAGCAGTTTAAACCTGCACTTTCCTTAAAATACTGCTGAGCTATGTTGCATATAATTACCTTTGATGTCACGTTGGTATGTTTGCTGTGAGAGGATAGGGATAAAATTTAAATACAAGCGTTTTGTATCGCAGGCCTCTGTCACCCTGGGCTCAAAAGCATGCTCCTAGATTTCCTATAATAAACCATATTGTAAAGCTGCTAGCAGTACTGTTATGCCACTTTTTTCAATTGTCAGAATGAATCGTCCTCCACAAAATCAAGAGTGTTGAACTGATGCAGACAAAAACCATTTTTCTCGGTGAACTGTTTATTTGTAACCAAACATTTGTGTAAATGTACAACCATATGTAATTTGAGAACATTAGAAACTTCTTAAAAACTAAAATTACAAACTTCCTGCAGCTTGACACCATAACAAAATTGAATACTAAAGATGTAGTCTATGTGGCGCTCAAGTAAAACTCATTTCCCAAAAGAAATAAATTTTAAAAACTAAATACCTAAATAAATAAATGTACAAGCAGACTGACATGACTGTAAATAAGAACACTCAAAAAAGGTACTTGCTTTCTCTATTAGGTAGCCAGTGGTACTATAACCATGGCACGATTTGCTTGAGCCCACAGCACTCAACTAAGACCTGATATGCAGGGTGGTTATCCTTAAGTTTCATGGTATTCATTAAAAACTGGCTGTTGCAGCTAACATAATTATACATACAGAGTGCCAAACATTACTTCCATGAGAAATCAAGACACCATACTCAGCTGATTAACAAAAACTCAGTTCCTAATAAAGTTTTTACGAATTGTAGCCGGTAATTTTACAAGGTGTATGCACTTAGAATGAATGTCCAGAATGACACCAGCAATGAGACACATGCCATCAAACTGGCTGTAGAAATGCACTGCTATAGCACTTACTTTTTTTTAACAAAACGCACTGTTATGCATTCAAGCACAAAAGTGACTGGAATTCCCATGTATTTCTCTCACATTTATGGAAAGATCTCGAAACTGGTGTCATCCTGGAAATTAATTTCAAGTGAATATGTCTTTCAAACTCATTGGCTACAATTCGCAAACTGAAATATGTGCCGTGATGTCATAAGTGAATTAATAAATTTATGAGAATCAGTTTAATGTTTCCATTTCTTGTGCTAGTAATGTCCACCTCTGAATAATCCAGCTCAAGAATTAGAATTATGCTACCTCGCACAGACAACTTAAAAAAATCTGTAAAACTGAAAAAGGATCACTGTACAATCCTTGTTTGTTGGTTGAATGGTGTGTGCCAATTTCAGTAATCCTTACGTACTTTTGCAACATGGAAATCACAATAAGTGATGCTTATGGGAGCAGTTTATTACCCTCCATTGCTGTTGCATGATGCAGTTGTGTTTTCTGCCATGATAACGTACCTGCGCAGGTCATTCCATATAAAGCGACTTATTTATATTAACTGCTTCAGATTTTTATATCAAAAACAGCTATTAGTGATGTGCTGGAATACAACAAAGTTACCCCTTGTGTGAGTTCTATTTCAATTTTATTCACTGCCACAAAAAATGACGAAAGAATTTAGAAAAAGATATGGTTTCATGCAAACATAAAAGGCACATTGCCATTACCGGAGATTTTTTGCTGCATTTTAAATTTAAGCCGACTTATACCAATTCACTTTTACTCATGTATTTTAGATAGCAATAAACCATTTGTACAAAGTTATGTAAATGCAGTTTTTACTGAACTCTGACAATGGCACAGATGCACTTGCAGGTGTGCCATTCCATGCCGAATCAACCAGCGTTTTTTTTTACTTCACTTCACTTCACTTTATTTCCTTAAAGACCCTCATGTGAGGGTATTACATAAGGGGTGGGACACATATAGGTTAACAACAGTATACAGAAGAATTTTGAACGAGGTATGCAAACAAAAATGATTATTGTGATGCAAGCGCACGCGTAATTTGGTTAAGGAACATAGATGGGCATGTGATGGCAGCAAGTTCTTGGGGAAGGCCGTTCCAGTCGCAAGCAGTCCGGGCGAAGAATGACGAAGCAAAAGTTTTTGTGTGTGCTCGTGGTCGAGACACCTGCTGCTGATGTCCGGTGCGAAGAGAGAAACGCGGTGGGGGAGGGCAGATTTAGGGTTCCTGTGATAGCTCGGAATAAAAGAATTTCTGAAACAAGCCCAAACTAGAAATGTGGTGACGAAGTGCAAGAGTGGGTAAGTTGGACTGCGATTTGAAAGATGATATGCTGATATCAAAAGAGTACGAGGAATGAATGAATCTAGTTGCCCTGTTTTTGAACTGATTCAAGTGAATTAGCAAGGTATACTTGTTTCGGGGACCAGATGGGCGATGCGTATTCTAATTTTGGTCGAACTAGTGATTTGTATGCGAGTAGCTTAACATGCAGGAGGGCAGAGTGGAGATGACGCTTTAAGAAGCCAAGCGTTTTGTTAGCAGATGAAATAATATTCGCGATATGGCTGTTCCACGTAAGATCATGACTAAGATGAACACCGAGATATTTATATGATTGGACAGGGTCGATAGGAACGTTAGAGATAGTGTAGGGAAACAGGAGAGGATTACGGTGACGGTGGAAAGATATATATTTGCATTTGTTTATATTAAGTGTCATTAGCCAGTCGTTGCACCAGTTTTGTACCAGATTTAGGTTATTTTGTAGGGATTGTTGGTTAAAGGTGTCAGTAACTGTTTTGTAAATAACGCAATCGTCGGCAAACATCCGAATATGACAATCTAATTTCTTAGGTAGGTCGTTAATATAAATTAAAAACAAAAGAGGCCCTAGGACGGATCCTTGGGGTACCCCTGAGGAAACTGGTAGTAAGTTAGACATTTGTTTATTAATGACGACTGATTGGGAGTGGTGAGTCAAGAATTCCTTTATCCATGCTAGTATGTCACAATGCAAGTTTAGGCTGGAAAGTTTCAGAAATAGGCGGTTATGGGGTACCTTGTCAAATGCCTTAGCAAAGTCGAGGAAGATTGCGGCGGTTTGGAGGTTAGCGTCAAGGTTGGCATGCAGGTCGTGAACGAAAATGGCTAGTTGAGTCTCACAGGAGTAACCTTTACGAAATCCATGCTGTGATGAATGAAAGAAATTATTTGAGTCCAGAAACTGCATTGTTAAATAGTAAATGACGTGTTCCATGAGCTTGCAGGGTATGCTGGTAAGTGATATGGGGCGGTAGTTAAGTGGTGAATCTTTTTTACCTGACTTGTGGACTGGGACGACCTTCCCCACTTTCCAGTCGTGGGGTATGATACCTGTAGAAATGGACTGCGAGAATAGTAAGCATAAAAACTTGGCAGACGTGTGGCGAGTGTTTTTCAAGACCTTTGTGTTGATTTCATCAAAGCCGGTAGATGAAGAAAGTTTTAACTTACCTATAAGAAGGGATATGCCGGTTTCTGAGAACGTAACGGCTGGCATTGCAATTGTAGGGTCACTGGCTGTCATGAGGGGTGGTGGTTTTTGTTCTTTAGTGAATACAGATGCGAAGGCAGAATTAAATATGTTAGCGCACTCAACGTCTGAAATAACACGTCCAGAATCGTCAGTCAGGGTAACAACGCGGGAAGATTGGGGGTATAAAAGCTGCCAGAATTTAGTCGGTTTACCTGTAAGTATGTTTGGCAAATCGATGTGGTAAAAGGAACGTTTAGCGTTTTTTACTGCGACCAAATACGCCTCTTCAGCAGCGTAATACTTTTCCCATGTGCAGTCTGTTCTGCTCAGTTTAGCACTTCGGAAAAGGCGTTTCTTTTTATCTTCTAATCTTCCCAGAGTCTTGGTAAACCATGGCTTGTTGTGGTTAGCGCGGAAGTTGCATTTGGGAATATATTTATTAGTCAATTCATTCATTTTATGTTTAAACATTGACCAGTTTGTGTGGATGTCTTGTTCGTCAAATGACCCCTGATATGATGGAAAAAAGGCCTCCAATTCCGCGTTGAAGGCCTCATAGTTTCCTTTGTTGTAGAGAGAAATTGTTTTTTGGCAAGTTGCTTTTGTTATTGGAGTGAAGTTAAAGCATGCATGGATGACTTTATGATCGCTGATTTCACGGAGATAAGTAATAGCGTTCAGGCTGTCGGGGTGGCTAGATAGTATGAGGTCAAGAATGTTAGCAGTATCTCCCGCGATGCGTATAGGCTGGGTTACTAGTTGGGCTAGGTTAAAAGTCAAGCAGACATCCATAAATTCGCGGGATTCATCCTGTCTAAAAATAGAATATTTAGGGGCACACCAATCTATGCCAGGATAGTTAAAATCCCCTAAAAGAAGAATGTGTGCTTTAGGGTGTCTAGTTTTAAGTTCGTTTAAAATGTTGTGCAGTTTACGGGGGAATTCGGGGCTATTGTGAGGGGGTCTATAACAAACGCCAATTAATATAGATACTGGTGTGGCGCGACAAAGGAGCCATAATATTTCAAGGTCTGATGAGATATTGATGTGGGAACACTGTAGCTTATTGCTTGTAGCAATAAGGACGCCACCCCCTCGAGAGTTTGTGCGATCAGTGCGGAAAAGATTAAAGTTAGGTAGGTTACAAAGAACTTCAGCGTCGCTTATATTATCAGTCAGCCAGGTCTCTGTCAAGATGAGCAGGTTGCTGCCCGTTGAAGACACGAGGCTGGACACAAGATCGCTTTTTGGAAGCAGGCTGCGTATGTTGGTGTAGATAACCGAGAGGCAAATATTCTCTCGAGGGGCGGTATCGCAAAGATTAGGTTTGTGACGATGGCGAGGTAAGCGCTATGCTATTTCCGTAACCGTTTCTGTGGCAGCATCGAAGGTGTAGCGTTTCTTTCCGAGAAACAAAGTTTTGTACCGCAGGGAGAACGGTCCGGTTTTTGCTTTTGCGAATGCGACAAGGTGTTTGCGTACTGTGCGAACAGGAAGAGAAAAGTCTTCTCCAATGCTAAAATTGGTGCCCTTTAACTTGGGCCCGTTTGAGAGGACAGTTTCTTTTGTTTTAGAGGACAAAAATTTAACTATAATCGGCCGCTGACGGCCATCTACGTAGCGGCCCAAACGATGTGCACGCTCAATTTGACATGGGTCCAAGGTTATCCGTCATTTGTCACGACAATGGCGCATTAGCAATTCTTCCGATTCAACGAACGTTTCGCGCGAATTAGAATCCGAAAGGCCATAACATATCAAATTGTTGCGGCGTGACCTATTTTCGGCGTCATCTAACCAAGCTTCAAGGTTAGTAACAAGAGCAGCAGTCTTAGCGGATACAGATTGGGCAGACTGCAGATCGGTTTTGAGAGTTGAGACACCCTGGAAAACACTTTCTAGATCTGCTACGCGCTTGCTCAAGTCAGAAATGGTTGTGTCAATAGAACGCATCTGATGTTTAAGGTCCTGTAAATCTGTGATTATTTGGTCCTGACCGGTTGACAACGTCTCCAGTTTAGCAAGAACACGGTCCAATCTGTCAGGACCAAGGTTCGTCTCTATATCGCCCGACAAGAGCAGGAGGGATTTCATAACACCAAAACATTCACCAGCGACACAAATGCAACACTGCAGGCTCGGCAGCTGTACCAGACAGTAGTTATTAGTTTTTTTAGCGAAAAGGCAGCATGGTTTACTGACCTGCATTGCGAAAGTCAGTGGATGAGAAGGCTGTGTCATGGCACAGCCACCGAGCCCACAAAGCGCAGGCGGGAGGCGGTGCTCTTTATACGCTGGCAGGAACGATGTTGTCGCTGCCGATTGCGCTTTCCACCCGATGTCGAGGATCCAGTGAGGGAGCGCGGCTTTCGTCGACGCTTCCGAGGCGCTCAAAACAAGGGCTCCGTAGTTCCCGTTGTAGAACGGCATTTCCAGCTGTGGTAGGACGACCGAGGAAACGTTGAAGAGTGCTGGAAAGACGTAGGCGAAGGTAGGCACGAGTACCTGCATTGCGAAAGTCAGTGGATGAGAAGGCTGTGTCATGGCACAGCCACCGAGCCCACCGAGCCCACCACACATATAGCTGAAACATTGTCATATGTTTACTAGAGTTCAAAACTCGATACCCACTTTTATATATTTTTGCCAGATATTTTGTAGCATTTTGGTGAGTTTACTTTTCTTGCTCAGCTGAGCTAGAGGACATCAATCAACATTCTTTTTCAAATACAAATGTATTGATCGACGCCTTCAAATGGTGTGCGTGGAAATACGGTGAAGTGATGCAACTGCCAAAATAGCCAATTTTTCAAGTATTTCAATACATCAAGTGTTTTTGGCACCGGCAAAAGTGAGTCAAATTGCAATTCGTTAGTTTTTTTTCGTAATGAAAAATTCAAAGGACAGAAATTAAATACAGAATGGTAGCCCAGGTGACATAGTATAGCAGAAAAATATTTGAAGCTCTGAAGGTTCAGCTGATCGCCTATAAAAACAAACAAATTCTAATCTTTTGCAAGAAGCTTCAAGTTCAAGGAAAAACAGCTTTGGTAGTTGGCCGAAAAATTTGTGTTACATTATTGCATAGCTGTACATGTCTGCTATGCATGCGTGAAGTTAAAAAAAGGCGTTATTTTTAAATGCGAGAAATTCTTTTTTGAAATTTTGTCAGCACCGACTTTTCTCGGATGTGCGCACAGCCTGCCGGCCGGGAATGCAGACGACAAAGCTGGCTTCGTATGCTACACAGATGACAGAGAAGCGGTGTTAGGGTCTGCATTTTATTGCCAAGGGACACATGCTCTAACGCAACGAGGCTCGTGTTTGGTGAGGGCCAGGTAAACCATACAGCCATCGCACATAAAATATCAATACGAGGTCTGTTAGAAAAGTATCCGACCTTTGGCTGAAGAAAAAAAAACTGGCATAACTGGAGCGTTGGAAACCTAATCACCCTCAAAGTAGTCTCCTTGGGACTCCAGCCACTTCTCCCAGCGGTCCTGCCATTGTTAGAAGCATTCCGAGACGGCCTCTTTCCGAATGGAGTTTAGCTCAGCTTTCGGTGCAGCCATAATGTCTTCTCTTGCCTGAAATCGCGCTCCTTTCAATGGCCTCTTGATTTTGGGAAACAGCCAGAAGTCGCAGGTGGCCATATCAGGACAGTAAGGAGCCTGTCGAACTACAGGAGTCTGGTTTTTTGCCAAAAACATCTGAATCAAGTGTGAGAAAAGCATTGTCGAGATGGATGCGCCAAGTTCCTGTTGACAACTTCGGTATCTTGCGCCACACAGCATCACATAGGCCACGGAGGACATTCCTGTAGTAGTCTTTAGTGATTGTTTGACCCTGTGGTGCGTACCCTTGGTGTACCACACTGTGGGAGTCAAACAAAGCAGTCAGCAACACTTTGACGTTGCTGCGCACTTAGCGATCTTTGGTTGGTGACGTGGAATGCTTCCACTGTAACGACTGGGATTTGGTTTCCGGGTCGTAAACATACACCCAAGACTTGTCACCAGTGATTATGGCGTTCATCAAGTTGGGGTCACTGTTTGTGGAATCCAGCATGTCTGTCAGACTTCAACACGAAGTTGCTTTTGCTCCACCATGAGCAGCTTGGGAACGAATTTCGGCACAACTTTCTTCATGGTCAAATCTTCGGTGATAATGGAATGTGGTTAAAATGTGCCGATGGCCACCTCTTCCGCAATTTCATGGATAGTCACACGACGGTCCCGCATAACCACGGGGTTCACTTCGGCAATGACCTGGTCATTTCGGCATGTTGATGGCCGACTGGAGCGTGGCTTGTTCTCCACCGATGTGTGGCCATCCTTAAACTGGTTGTCCCTATTGGAAAATCCTATTTAAATTCAAACTGGGTTATACAGGTTTAAACTGGTTTTAACAGGGACCTGTTTAGCAACAAACAGGTATAAACAGGACCAGTTTACACACGAACAGGTTTGAACGGGGTCCCGTTTGGCATGCAAACAGGTATAAACTGGACCAGTTTACACACGAACAGGTCTGAACGGGGTCCCGTTTGGCATGCAAACAGGTATAAACTGGACCAGTTCACACATGAACAGGGCTGAGCGGGGTCCCGTTTGGCATGCAAGCAGGTATAGGCACGACCAGTTCAAGCAGAAATGGGTCTTAACAGGGGCCCTGTTTGCAACTAAACTGGCTTATACTGGACACAGTGTCACCATATAGGGTCGCCTGTTTGGCACAAAAGCTGGTTTATTCTGGAGCTTTGTGGCAACCATACTGGATGGTATCATGCATACGAGTTTAATGCTTGAATAGAACTGGGGAGGAACTTTTTATTGCTCGACATCCTGACAATTTAGCCCCTAGTGCTAAATCGGGGCCATTATCAAGCTCTACAGAAATTGCGTGACCACCTCGGAACATTCACAGACCAAACTGCGATATGCTAGCTGCGAATTTCAAACCGATTCCCGGTCCTGCCAAGTTGAAAAAGACACAGGAATTCCTGCTGCAACTACAGCAATTTCTGTTGTACGACAGAAGTTCCTAACGTTTCTGAAGTTGCGACAGACATTTCTGCCGTTACGACAGCGATTCTGACGTCGCAACAGAAACATTCGGTCGCGACGGCCAAGAGTTCTGAAGTCGCAACAGAAGCACTTTCCGTCGCGGCCCTTTAAAATGTCAGCTTCGCATCGGTGGTGTACACTGTACTTTTTTTCTTGCGCGGTATTCAATCGTGCTTCTTTGGAGCCGGCAGTACTGATAGCACCGACACCGGCATTAAAGTCGACGTTGCCAATTGTTATAATTGTGCCGTGACGACGCGGCACCAGCAACGCCCTACCGGCCTCCTCAAAATCGGCCGCTGATCAAAATCATACCATCTGCGGGAATGGCTGCGTATCCGCTTTGTTTTATTTGGTAAGATGGGGCACACAGGCCTGTGGACTTACATGTGCGGTTACACTGACACATTAGTTAATTTCCCAGAAATATTGCACAAGCATATGCGAAGCGGGAAAGAAGTTTTGGATTGTTCCACAAAGTTGCGTGAAAAGCTGTCTCGCTCGGGTCTCATTAATCTGGTACAGCGCTGCCGTGAGAAGCCAGTATTCTGTCGAGATGAAGACTCACCCACGAGTGTTTATGTAGCTATATTGTATTGAACACACGAATTATATGCGAGCTCAAAAGTGTAAAGAGCAAGAGACAACTGTCGAAATTAGCAGTAACAACCCTCAGTGTCCCCGGTCACCGTTGTCTGTTTCTGAATTTCGTATGAAATATGGATATCGTTACAGCAAAATCGATGGTCTAGCACTCCACGATGTACCTGTCGATGGTAACAACACTTTTGCTCATCTAGAGATGCGGCAGTTGACGCGGTGAAGTGAAAGCGCATCGTGGCTTTTAAAATGCAAATGTAAACAGCAACCCAGACAGCAATTTACACTCTTGACATAGCTTCAACATACTCCAGCAGCGATGTTCGGCGTGGTGCAGTGGTAAGACGCTTGTCTCGGAACCGTCAGGTCCAGAGTTTGAATCCTAGGCAAAGGGCATTTTTTTTCTACTTTTATTTTTTTATTTTATTTCGTATTAATAACTATACATAACCTTAAAATGACCTCTGTCACTTTTTAATCAAATATTGATCAGGAACTACAGAATTTTCGACTACAGGGCGTCACACTACAGAGAACAGAACGACAGTCACAACGTCCCAAAATACAACAGACTGAAAATTTGCTGTTGTGTTTTTCAATTGGGTGAGACGTCTATACGGCGTGTACGCAGATTGCTGTCCTCTCTATTAAAAGCAACGTTGCTGAAACACGTCGTACAAGACGCTGTACGACTCGCATAACATCGAAATACAACGCCGTCACCATCCATGAGATCACCGAAAGCACGGTCGCTTTCGGTGGCGGCCTACAGATGGCAGCACAGGTAGCGCCGGTAAAGTTACAGGTGATATTATTTTGCCGTCCTCAGTTGTCGCCACATGTGCGTGCTTGCTGCATTGACGCCGTCCGATGTAGTTGTTTAATCGTGTGTACGCTGTGCCGAGAGAAATTGTGGTGCATTTTGTATGCATTGAGAATCACAAAACCCCTGGGACCGCGTAATGTAGCCCGCAGTATCCTTCGTGTGGTGCGCCGATGTCGAAGATATGACCCTTCGCGCTTCCTTTGTTCCGGGCTCATGAACAGGATCTCCTCCTCTGGCACTGTCGCATCGTATCGCGCTGTACGGAAGAATTTGGTGAAAGTTGTGCTCTTACGTCCTGTAGTTGATCCGCAATTCAACAGTGTGTGCGCCGGAAGGACCGTTGGTGCAGTCGATGCCGCGGCACCTGTGACGCTAAAAGGAGCGTTTTCCGAGTACGCCTAGAAAGGTAAGTCCGGCGCTTGCGCGCATTCTTCCTGTCTATGGTTCGTGAAGTGTGCGTTGTTGTACGTATCGCAAGATCCGTACAACAACCGGATTCGGATTTGTAAAGCAGCAAGAATTATAAATGTGCTTTTCAAATGGTTGTTCTTCATGTCGCAGTGCACATTTAGCAAAAAGTTCCATGGAAATTGCCCTAAAACGTATTCATGTTACCAACAGCTCTATCTGTGGTTTATTTACTTTCACCTATGAAGCACGCTAGCGCGGGTGGTTCTTTGATCTAAATGGGCACAAAAATTCAAGCAAAGAAAGTTACTGTTTGTGTACATAATTTTTCATTAAGAAATGGTATAGTCATGTCTAGAAGTAGTACGTCGATGTGTCGTCGTCACAGCTAACAGCTGCGCGAGATAGCACCCGATTTCTTCGTCGACGCATGGCCAGATTTTTAGCTTGTATGGAAATTCTTCTGTTTATAGTGTGTCGTCAGATGACGTGTATTAGTGTCCTGTGTGTTTTCGTGTTCTTGTAAAGGATTCCGATCTAGCAGAGAAGCCGAAATTACATAAGCAATGTTTCTTTTTAATCGAAAAATCTTTCTCTTTTCTGTATTGTCTCTCCAGAAATGAGGTGGTCTGTTGTAATTTTAAGCGCATCGTCCTTTGGGAGCAGTGCTTTGTTGCGCCGCATAGACAAGTTAGGTTTTGGAACGCTTTTCATGTCCTAAGGAATTTTTTGATAGTACAATTCACATTTCACGTTATACAGCTGTACGTTTGTGTGAACCTTTTCATAGTAGATTCATGTTCTCTACAGTTCGATTTACGTGTTATTTAACCGCCTGTGATGTTACAATCAGATATTTGCACAACCAGTTGCAGCTTCATGTAACTGGTTGTATGAGACTTTTTTCAAAATATGACGTGATCTTTTTATATCACAAGTTTGCAGTTTCAGCAGGGATTACAATAAATAAGTATTTATTATTGTTTAGGGATGGCAAGATTTTGTGAACCAGAGGCACCTCCACATATGCACCTGCGGCACTTCTGCAGCCTCAACAGCACGGAAAAGTACCTGATGTGCATGCTGTGACAAGGTGTGTGCAAAGCAGTTGCTGCCACTTACAAGAGCTGCAGATTTTGTTGGTATCATCCATGTTTGGAAACTCCTGAATTTTTCGTGGGTTTACAAATGTGGGCTCATTTTACAATTTTATTAATGTCATTTTAGAAAGACAATGAAGTTGTGTTGGTTAAGATGTTTTAAAGCTGTTGAGAGATTGACGGTATGACATTGTTAAAATGCATGTAAAAAATTAATTATAATGGTACTTGTACTGCTTTATTATTAGCGATGCAATATCTCTAACGAGAACATCAGAGGGGCACGTGCTTTTAGGAAGTTTAGTCAGATAAATTCCTGAAGCAGCGTAAAGCTCTGTAATCTAAAAAAAAATGTTGTTAGTTACTGGTTTCAAGTTCGCTGCTGCTTTTCGTGCTGCACGACAAGTTAAATAATGGTTGATAATGTGTGTGTGACGTAATAGTTCTGCGCAAACACACGAGGTGGAGAGAAGTAATTAATAAAGGGAAAATCAGACATCCACCCGCTCGTACCATTTGCAACAAAGGAAACCTGTATGTGTTCCTCAAAAGGAAAGCCGCACAGTTGAAGAAAAATTCGTCTTGGTCTGGGACTCGAACCCGGGACTACCGCCTTTCCGAGGCAGCCACTCTACCATCTGAGATAACCAGCTGGCTAGCACATGGCAGGGCGAAGTCGAATTACTTGACAACGCGAAGCAAAAGCAAGGGTTTGACATAATATTTTTTTCTCCTTTATTAATTACTTCTCTACACCTTGCGCATTTTCGCAGAACTATTACGTCAGACCCTTGCCTTTGCTTCATGTTGTCGACAAATTCGACTTGGCCCGGCCATCTGCTAGCCGCCTGGTTATCTTAGATGGTAAAGCGGCTGTCCCGGAAAGGCGGTGGTCCCGGGTTTGAGTCCCAGACCTGGACGGTTTCTTTTTTTCAATTGTGAGGCTTTCCTTTCGAGGAATCCGTACGGGTTTCTTTTGTAGCAATTGCTACGAGCGGGTAGATGTGCGATTTTCCCTTTATTAATAATGTGTGTGTGTATGCAACAATGGGGGTGCTGAGAGCAAGCTTTAAAATAATGTGTGCTATGTCCCCAACAAAGAATTTAGTGTCTGCAGCATTTTTACAAAATATTATGTTCACAGGTTGGCAGGTATGACATAATGTACAACAATAATGTACAACACTTTTGCTGTAGATGCATTTTCATAACGTCCATTTTCTGTCTACTTGAATCGTATATTTAGAATTTGGCCCACCTTCAGTTTGATCAAGTTACATAGGTAGCCCCCTCTGAGTTAAATATAATTAGGAGCTATTGTAGATATGCATGATATACCTACTCACTGTATTGTGACAGATATTTTTAGGGACTGTGTTGTGAGGCATGCTTTACCTGTATGTCTTGCTGCAGCTTGCCCGACAAAAGCATAAATGCATTGCCCACCTTTATTATTATGCTTTCATGTAGACTTCTAACATCTGTGCCCACATAGACTCCATGTTCTTAATTACATTTTTCTAAGTATTCACTGTTGTGCATTACATTATTGTGTTACATTACTGTGCATTACATGTTTTTCTTTGTTTTATTTTGGAGGGGGTATTCATTTATATAATAGTACAGAGAATAGGAGTTCAAAACAAAAAGCCACGAAAGGTGGCTTAAAAGTGTATGAAGCTTGGAATTCTACATTCCATTCCCTAAAGCGCTACCAGTTGTAAAAGATTCCTAATTGTCTTTTTTAGAAGCTAGCTGCCAGATACGTAGTCCCATTAGGAGAGTATGTTATTTTTTCTTCTTTGGTCTGACTTGTTTTGTTGAATGTTCTCCTTGTTCAGAATTTGTTTTCTTGCCACCCCATGCAATACTCCAACTGGAGCCTATGAGCTATGTGTATAATAAATAAGTAAATTCCTAAAGCATGCAACAAACCATGCAGCATAGCATTTAAATGTTGCCAGTTTATAATGCTTCTTGAGTGCAGCGCATCATGGAGCTTGAGGCTGATCTCTTCAGATGTAAAACAAATTGCAGGGTATGAAAATGTGGTCCTACAAACTGCTGGTTACGCATGTCAGTCAGCCTGTTGCAGTGGTCACAAGTGAGAATGTAACCAGAATCTGGGCGTGCTCGGCCATTTTGCATATGGCACAGGATAAAGCTTCACCTCTGCCATTGCTTCTCTTATAATAATGGCCTCCGAGTATACATGCCGAGTTATGCTTCTGGGGACACCTATTAGTTAACCTTATCAGGTAATACCATTAGCCTTATGGGTGCTATAATGTTGCAGTGCCTGCAGGATGGCCAGCATTACAACACATTAAAATTATTGTACAAGTCATGCAATGGTATCGGGATTGGCCCACCAAGTGACAACCTTTAATTACACTATACCTGGGATCAGCTCACTCAGTCAGGGAGACATCCATGCATAAGGGGAGGGGTATGGCAAATAGAGGGCGTTCGATTAATCTTTCTCACATAGATAGGTGATACATATAATCTTTCTTAAATTGGATGCTTTGTTGCTCAAAGTGAAGTTACTTATGGGCATAATGTCAGCATTTCGATCCTATTTATGCTTAACGAAAGTTGCTTTGTTCAGTGTCACTTTTTATATTGTTTCGCTTGTGATTCTAAGCTCACTTGTTTTATAGCTGCTGTAGGTATGGCTGGACCTGGAGAAGAAGTGTAAGCAGACCATGCTATGTTGCTGATCTGCGCTGATCTCCACATCCAAGTTGGTCCCGCGACAGTTGGGCACCATTGTGCCTTGCTTCATTGACAAGGTGATATAATATGGTGAGCTTGTACTTCAATATCGGTATTGAAAATTATGTTAAGGAAAAAAGACAAGGATTGGTCTTTATGATAGATACACTCATGTTCTTTCTTTAAGGTGTTCTTTTGACACTGTTCTGCATGGACAAATTTTTAGAGAATTATAACAGTCCTTTATTGCAAAGTGCCATGGCGCTAGTTTATGCGTTAAACTAGCACTCTTTCACCAAAAAAAGCCTTATTTAGCACACAATTCACAAGGAAAGAAAGGAGGCAACAGGACAGAGTGCTACTAACAGTTCAGTATTATTGCTCGCACAGTGATATTGTGCAAAAGGTGAAAGGGGGAGAATAGATCTGAATACATGCTGTTCGCACAGAAACATGGTGAGCGTGACACTTGTTTTACAATGATAAGAAGCAGTCTCACTGTCTAGTAATTCTCTGCATGGGGAGCTAGCGCTAGGTTCCTCGTCATACATATAAGAAAAGCCTCAGATATCTCTCCAGCGCTTTTGTCTTTATATTTTGTCACGATCAAGCAGCTTTCAAACATAGGTGCATGTGCGCCGAGAGCAGTGCACTACCACTGATAACTGACCCATGCATCAAGTTTGCTTGGTCACGCTGCCAGTCATTTATACATTGGCCGGTTTATCCGATGTAGCCTCTACTGCACGAAATGGTACGTGATAGACACTGCACCTGTGTACTGTACGTGCTTTGTTACATGATTTTTTTTTCAGAGATAGTGATGCAGGCCTTTTCATTATTTACATGCCTACACAACAAACAAAGCCAGCATGAGGCAACTGTTCTCGGCACGAAACAAACTTGATTCGTTAGTTTTCGTTCATTGGTGCGATCACACTAAGGCAGACAAGCTTGTAGGCTGTGCTTCTGTAATTTGTACAGCACACTGACAGCACTGGTGTGGGCCTCATCTGTGGGCTGACTTATGGCACCTTCTACAGCGCAGACCACTTGTGTTGGGCGAGGCACCAATGTTGACGTTTGTTCCCTTGTGCAAAACAGCAGTCCTAGGTTTTGAGTAGTTGTAGGAAGACAAGGTAAACACAACTTCCATGGCTTGAGTGGGCTCATTTCTCTTGGGGCATCTAGCTTTTTTTCTTGCAACTGTGCAGAGGTGCTTCCCTAGAGTCTGTGTGAAAATGGCATAGAGTTGTGCATTCGGGAACTCCTGAACAATGATCTGCTATAGTTAGGGCTTTGCGAGAATGCACTGTCTACCAATTGGTAGAAGGTACATTATTCAGCCACTGATTTCCTGTTGGCATGCTTGCACTCGTGCTGTCAGTAATTTCTTGGCTTGCCGAATTATCTTGAGGCCCCACGCTGATGATGCTACCGATGTCGTCATGTGCAGGCTTTTCAGGATGAGGTTTTTTGCTTTGCAAATGTTGTTGAAAGGTAGGTGGTGCTTACAGGTAGCTATTCTAGATATTAGTGGAATGAATTGGCCCATCTTGCTTCATCAAACATCGTCACGCCGACATCAGTTGCACAAACAAAAAACCTGGCCTACTCGCAGCGTCGTGCACGAAGAAACAAACAAATCAGCTGCTGGACTGTCTTGACATGGCATACTAAGCTGAGACCGGAACTGCTGTAGCTACAAACCAGGCAGAGACGATGATGATGAGCAGGGATTTGCAGTAGCGCCACTTCGTGGGGCAGCAAGGAGGCTCCGTTCAAAACAAAAATGTCGTTCAGCAAGTAGAACCATGCAACGGTCAGAGTCGGTGCATGGTGCTCTCGATCAAGTTGGCTCAAGGAGTGTCCGAAAAATCAGACGAGAGGCTGCAAGGCGACCGAACTTTCGGAAGTTGTTATACATTATGGTCCATGGGGAGAATGGCGGTGCCGTGAAGCAGACCGAGTAATCAAGTCCGAATTTTCGGAGTCCGGAAAATCAGTCGGCGACTGTATCTATACCTATGTGTCTATGTATACCTAGGTGCAACAGTGTTTGCTATGATCTGTGCAAGAATTGCTGTTGCCCGTAGATGCCCAACATGTCGGGTGTCAAGTTGTAAAATACCTTGCAAAAGTGATCTACGGAAAAATACCGCTTCTGCTATATTTCGCTTTTGCAAGAAATTTTGCGGCTGCTGGCACCTACCTTAAAAGGCTTTATATGGTCTTCGCATGGCCAGGGCCTTCTACTTTTGTGAGTTTGCTTATCTCGAAATTTACCCCGGTTTTTATAACTTCAAGTTGGCGGGATCCCTAGTCTCCTTTAACGTGTACCCAATAGACCTTACATAGGGGTTTTGGCATTTCCCTGCCATCTAAATGCAGCCATTGTGGCCGGGATTCAATCCCACGCCCTCGGCCTGAGCAGCGCAATGTCAAAGCCAGTACACTACGGTATTTCGCTGGCAGAAGGGTTTAGTTTCTGAATAATTTATTATCTCAACCTGTCGGTGTTGTTTTTAAAGGTATTTCATGTTTGTATTCTGTTGCTTCAATACTAGTAATTATTGCTAATCAAACGATGTGTCCGTCTTTTTCCTATAACACTTGCTTCAATCGCCTGCTAATTATGACAGCTTATTCTCCCACAGTACTCCATGTTCCCTTGAAACATAGGCATTGCATGAAACCACATATTTTTCAATAAGATTTATTCATTATCTCCTATGACCGGAATGCTGAACCTTTCTTATCTGTGGGAACATAGGCGAATTTGCCTATGTGCCAACCTGTTGCATGAGTCAAGATAAATTATTGGCTTTACTTTTTCAGGTGCCCTGCTCGCTCTCACCCAAGCAACCCACTCCAGCGGTCTTCTCTCGGCAGACTGCATGCAACGAAATACCGTTAGAAGGTCCAATAAACAGTGCTTGGGACATTTATGACATGCTTTTTTTTAAGCCGGATGACTTCAGGCTTAATGAAAGCTCAAGTTGGTGTACAGAAATACCTACGTAAAGTATACTTGTCTTTTTCACTTACAAGTACATGCCAATACTTTGCCTGCCATTTTTCACCCCAAAATTACGCTTTACTGTGGATTTGTGAACAAACCATTACAACAAAAAGCACTGCATTAAAACGAGTACAAGTAATCGAACAAATACTAAATCTGCAAGAATTACATTTGCATACTAGTAGTAAATATGAAAATGAGGTACAGTCTTCTTCAGGGTGCATTTTCTTGTAGGTCATACATAGAGAACATACTCGTGGGTCATACAAAACTTGTTCATGATGTATCACATCAGTGTTGGTAGTGCTAATCAATTTATGCCGAAAATTGTGTTTATCTTCGTATCAAGCAATGTACCAGGCAAACCTACATGTGAAAGTGGCATTCTTGTTGCAAACATAATGCAGATCTACTTCTCTTCAATGCTGATCGCAAATACACAAATGTACAAAATAGGTTTAAGAGTAAATTATATTAAGCAACATCAATCCATTCTGAAAGGACCAGGTATGAATGCAGCAAAATATAGGTCTGAACAGGGGCAAACAGGTCTGGGTTAGATAGGACGGGATTAAACGGGTCAGGATTAAACAGGATTTAAACGGGTCAGGATCAAACAGGATTTAAACGGGTCAGGTTTAAACAGGATTTAAACGGGTCAGGTTTAAACAGGAATAAACGGGATTTAAACAGGTCAGGACTGAACAGGATCAAACGGGGTCCCGTTCCATAACCCTATTTGATGAAACCCGTTTGAAAACAAATAGGATTTTTTAGTAGGGGTACCACTCCTTAATCTGTGTGCTGCTCATAGCATAGTCACCGAAAGCAGTTTGAATCTTCCGAATGGTTTTCACTTGGCTGTCGCCCAGTTTCTGGCAACATTTGATGTAGTAGCACTGCTCCAGTCGCTCCGCCATTTTCCTTGCAATAAAAAACCGACGAGAGCACTGTGTACTACCTCATTCAAACGCTGCGTCCCAGCAATTCACACTATTGGTAGGCGGGAAACAATTCGTGCATGCGCACAAAGGTTCAAGGGCGGCTGAAGAAAACGCGCTTGTTTCATATGCATCAGGCGTTCGCAAAAAAAAAGGTAAAATACTTTTCTAACAGACCTCTTACGTATTAAATACGTGAGGTAATCCTGCAGTGCTAAAAGATATGTTTCATGCAGTTTACAAAAAGAAATATCAGCTATTATGTAGTCAGTAAATCCAGAAAGAGCGCTGATATTGTTCATACAAAGCATTTTAAAGGGCATGTCTCATTGCAATGCAACACAGAGGGAGCAGGACACATTGTGCCCTGCTCCCTGGAGCCCAATGATGATGCAAGTAGAAAACACCTTCATAATTAATACTGAAAACCTACATGAGTATGAACAAATTCTTGTGGTGTTGTTTGCTACCACTGTTTCAGAGCCGGAATATGCTCATCTATAAAAGTCATATGTGCCATGTTCAGTCTCATGTGGTCAGACACCATTGGCGACCACTTTTTGCATTCATGTCAAAAAAAAAAAAAATACGAGTTGAGACTGCAGCTGCAGCGCTTGACCTCACCTGCCTTAGTAATGATAAAAAAGGCAGTCAGATTGTTGAGTAGCTTTTGTGGCTAATTAAATTAACAATCTTTCCTTGCTAGATGACATGGCTTCATATATTTATGCTATATTTATGCTATATGTGTGATCCACAAATGAACATTATAAAAAATAATTTATCGCACTTAAAGAATAATACCTTTTTGTTACTTGTCACATGCATAGCAGACATGTAGGGCTGTGTAATCATGGGTGACATAAACTTTTGTGCCAACCACCAAACCTAATTTGTTTACCTTCAACACGAAGCTTTTTGCAAAAAGTTTGAACTTTACAGTTTTTTTAGCTGATCAACTGAACCTCCAAGGCTTGAAATATTTTGCAGCTATCCCAAGTCAACCAGTCTGATTTTATATTTATTTTGTGCCTTCTGTATTTCCCTACGGTCCCTACGTTAGTTACAATTCAAACTTCGCAAATTTTGGCAGTCACACCACTTCAGTCTCTTGACATGAACACCATCTGAATATCTGGATCATACAATTTCCCTTTCAAAAGAAACGTGTATCAGTGCCTTCTAGCTTAGCTGGGCAAGAACAATAGATAGAAGTCTTTGCGAAGGAAAATAAATGGGGAGCAAGAGTTCGGAGCTTCAACTATATCTGTGATGGCCAAAAAAACGCTTGGTTGGTTGCCCTGGAATGACTCAAGTGTATGTATGAAAGCAAATTTTCTCAAAAATTTTTTCGTTGCACCTACTCAAAATCAAGCAAACTTGAAATGATTTGCCACAATAGAACAGTTCTTGACAAAATTGGGTGGTTTGGCATGAAATGACTTAAGATACTTAAAAAAATATATTAATGCGGAAACACTATCCTTACTGGAACCATATCAAAAACTAACATAAAAATGTAGTGAACTATAACAAAGCACAGCACTTGTATTCTGGATTGAGCAATCCAATGTGAGCTTCTCAGGAGGCTAGCATAATTAACATAAATAAAATTAACATAAAAATGTCAAGGCATAGAAAGGCACAACATTTGTATGCTCATTTCAGAAATCTAAATTGGGCCCTTCAGGAGCCTAACATAAAACATAAAAATGTCGAGAGTTACAAAAGCACAACACTTGTGTTTTGGTTTGAGCTGTCCAACTTGGGCTCTTCAGAGGCTATTGGTCCCATGCGACAAGCAAGGCCAGTTCTTTACATAGGGCATGTTGGTACCAGGAAATTTGCGACACGTGAAGCCTGCAAAAACAACAAGAAGCAAGAACAAGTTTTAAAAAGCAACTTCCACATGCAAAAGAATGGCATGCAATATGCCCTCGTTATAATGAAATTAATTTATGTATATGTGTTGCTTTATTCTAACTTTCCACGGGTAAAGCTTTACAGCATGACCATTTAAATTTATTCAATGTGGCACAGGACTCCACCAGTGTCAAATGCAGGAAAGAGCGAAGAGGAACAAAACACTGTAGCAAAATAACTTTACGAATATCCTCACTGTCGAAGATGTGAACTTTGCTTGCTGAGAACCAAAATGGTGAAAAAAATTCATGTCGTTCATAAGTAAACCTGAACTAAAAACTATAATTACTTCTTGTAACTTTCATAATTAAAATGTGCAGCACTTCACTGTGCTTTTCTATGCTCCAAATACAATACTGTCAGGTTACTGCAATTGAGTGTAGCTTCATTTCAAGTTAGGTTTTCTGAGTTCACATGCAATCGGAATGTACTTCTCACGATTTCTGAAGTGAAGGCGCTAAAAAGACGGAGGACAAAGAAGAAACCGTCTTTTTAGCGCCTTCACTTCAGAAATCATGCTTAACCAACACGCCCAACTATCCATCCTAACGTCGTACTTCTCACCTTACAATGACTTAGGACTTTCTACATTAAAGAAGACACTGCTTACAGCGAAGTATGTTTTCTGCCTCAACGAGTGAATGACTGTTATAATGAGGATTCCATGTAGTTGTGCACCAAGCTGCTTAGCATGACACATGGAGAATGTGACGGATACGAAATATATATATATATATATATATATATATAAATTATTTATTTATTTCAAAAATGACATACAAATACGAGCCTGCCCAAGCCAACAATGGGCTTGTGGGGCAGCGCTCGGCAGAATGGAGCAAGCCAGGGAGCGGCACAGTAAATCAATTATGTACAAGACTCAAAATAAAACTAAAGAAAGAAAGAAAGGAAGAAAGAAAGAAAGGAAAGAGACCAAATTACACATACAAATCAAAAATATAAGATTTAACTTCTTTCCGTGTGCTGGAAGATAAAACTTTATCTGGCAGGTCATTTAACACATCAGGTACATAGAAGGCACGGACACGTTTGCCATATCTTGTCCGTACTCTTGGTAAGGTAAAGCGGTCACGTGTACGTAATGCTCTGGCGGGGACATACGGGAGGCAGAACTCATTGTTTCATATATACAAAAGGATTACCGTTTCTTTGAATAACAGCCTGAACGAGGGCATGTGCGAGCATGAAAAAAGACTGGAATTGTTAGTAATGTGCACACCATACATCACCGCCCGAATTATGGATTTTAGTAAAGAATCAACTTTATTGCGCCAAAACACTGAACAGAAATAAAAAGAACAGATTCCATATCTCAGCACACTGTACGCTAATGCATGTGCTATTGTTTTCCTTACGTAAATTGGGCATAGTGCTTTAATAGAATGCAGTAGGCAGGCTATTTTGCGCAGCCTTTCACAAACGTTAGCCAAGTGAGTGTTCCAGGACATGTTAGAATCGAAATGAACACCGAGATAATTGACACTTGAGAGGTATGGAATAGGAGAGCAAGAGCAATTGTTACACAGAGGAGAATGAAGAAACAGTGGAGTGATGACAGGAATAGATTTCAGCGGATCGTGAAAACATACTAATTTAGTTTTATTCTGGTTAATAGAAATTAAGATTTTACGGTACCAACTGATAACATTTGTAGTGTCAGTTTGTAATTCCGCCACGGCTTGATGGTAATTAGTATGACGGGATACTAAAAGCGTGTCATCTGCGTATTGAAACACCCGACAGCGAAAAATTGCTTGACTGAGATCATTAACGTACAAGCTGAATAAAAGGGGAGCTAAAATAGACCCTTGGGGAACTCCAGCACTCAACTGTCTAGGTTTGCTTTTAATATTTCCGAGAACTACTACTTGAATTCGACCGTGCAAATAATTCTCAAGGAAAGTTAGAAAAGGCCCTCGGAAGCCATAGCTATGAAGTTTACAAAGTAAAATTTTATGGTTGACAGAGTCAAAAGCTTTTGATACATCTAGAAATAATGCACAAGCGAATGCACTAATTTCAAGAGTACTATTAAGGAAATCGGTTAATTCATCTAATGCTAATCTAGTGCCACGCCCACAAGTAAATCCGTACTGATTAGGCGACATTATGTTGTGTGCATCAATGAAGCTCTGCATTACGTGAAAAATATGCTTTTCAAGTATAAGAGCAATGCACGAAAGTATCGAAATTGGCCTGTAGTTTGTGACAACATTGACCTGTCCGCTTTTGAAGAGAGGAACTACAGGCGCTTCCTTGAGGCCAGGCGGTATTTCTTTTGTGGTTATAATGTTATTTATAATTGCTAAAAAAACATTCTTCAGGGCCTCGAAATTTCTGCGAAGGACGTCCACAGATACACCATCTAATCCAACCGACTTGTGCTGTTTTAAGTTAAATAAAATATAGCGAATATCATCCTCGGTACACTCAGGCAGGAATGCAGAGTCAACTACCGATTGTGGCATACAATAACTAGCCGTATTACCGGACAAGGTTGCTGCAGTAGAAGAGAAAAAGGAATTAAATTGGTCTGCTAACGTTATAGATGGTGGACCGAAATTCTTCGCAATAGTTTGGTATGCGCCTTTCCGGGGACGACCCCTTAATTCGTTAACCACGGACCAAGTCTTGGACGGGTTATTTCTAAATTCAGAAAATTTACCTTGGAAGTGCTGTCGCCTGGCACCTCTAAGCACAGCAGTGACTTTATTGCGAGCCATCTTATAAGCTTCACGAAGATACTGATTATTAGGTGAGCGCCGACAGCGCGCCCAGGCTAGTTCTGTCTTTTAAGAGCCATATGCCATAGGACTGAGTTCTTTAACCATTTTAGGGTTCACTGCCGTACATCTGTGGCTGTGATGAAACGTCCTGAAAAAATTTGCCTTTTCAGAACAAAGTGTTGCCTAGCATCCCACTGGAGGTGCTGCAACCTTCTGAGACTTCTACAAAATATTCTTATAGTGCTGTCACTCCTTGGGTTTCTCCAAAACTGATTTTTTCACTTAGCTCCTTGGTGTATGTCACAGCAGTAATTTGGGAGTGTTGCCACAAGATTTTGTAAGTTTCATTACACAAAAAAAATATGCTGCTTTATCCTGCACAAAAAAACAAAACATGTAAAACTGCAAATACTGAAATGGTATTGCCACTTTATTGTTATTTAAAAAATTATTTACCAGTTTATTTTCTCGGAAAGTCACTCTGAAGAACTTAAATCTGCAATAAAAATATTAAGGATGCGCGAAAAGTGATTTTTGAGACTGAACCGAATGCCAGAAGCAAATCAAATATTGGATAGCTTCTGAATAATGAACAGCTGATATCACAACTAATGTAAGATGAGGTTCCCATCCTAGTATTCTTAAAGTTAGCAAGTTTCTGTCATTGTTATGTTATGAAGAGCTGCTTATTAAAAGCACAAATGGAGCAGCAAAAAGTTTCTTCACATGCCCAGGACTCTTCAGTAAGCATAAGTGATTGCTGTAGAGCCTCTAAAGTACAGCTACTTAAGTAACGTAGCCTGGTCTGCTATTCTTACAAGTTCTTACGGTTTATGTCTATACTATGTTATTGGAGGTGAAAACTTACCGTACTTTGGCTCAAATTTCATGTTTTATTGGTGTTTCGAAATATTAGAATAAAACTCGCATTTACAAATAGTGACCATTCAAACACTAAATTGAATAGGACACTATTCAATTAGAAAGTTTTGAGCATTTGCACACCACAAAAAATGTATAACTCCTAAATTAGAGAGGCATATTTCTCCCCAAAATGTGATCCTCAACGGGCTAAACAAGAGCAACAGAAAAGCCCATTCATCTTTTATAATTTAAGCCTATAATCTACTTGGCAATGGTTCATAATAACCCTGTTAACAGGTAGGTGAAGTAAGGAAGCAGGAAACAATTCTAACAATTTCAGAATGGGAGTAGTGGACATGTCCGATTGTCTGTAAGAAGCTCTATACATTAGGCCCCAAGAGCCTATTGTCAGTTTATTGAGCTATGTGGGGAAAAGCCACATATTTTTTTCATATCTTAGAATTTCATGGCGTGAAACTTGGTGGTAATGAAGCCCTTAACATTGTTTTGAAATCACTAGCAGAAAAAGTCGATATAGCATCACTGACTGCTGATTGTATTGATGGAGCCCAGAGGCTGCCAGCTAGGGAAGGCAGGATACCGCCCATAATCGTTAAATTTACTTCAAGAATACAAAGAGACACGTGGTATAGCAAACGTAGAATCTTGGTAAAGGAAAACATTTTTATCAATGAGAACTTGACGGCTGAAACAAGGAGACTGCTCTGGCAGGCAAAGCAAGTTGCAAAGGCTAAGGCATTCAAGTTTGTGTGGACTAAGAATGGAATGGTTTTCATGAGAAAAACTGAAGGATCTGGCGCGAAGAAACATGTCAGCGAAGCTGATCTATTAAGGTTGAATTAGCCATGCCCACAGCGCTCAATTCATTCGCGGAATGGGTACAAAGAAGGTCACGCTCTAATGGCTGCACTGCACCATTTCTAGAGCTTGTGCACACTAATATCAGAAGCATTAAAAAGCACTGGGATTCATTAAATGTGTACCTGAGCAAAGTACTGCAATACTTAGACATCCTTATATTAACAGAAATAAATATAACGCAGTCCGAATGTGCAGCGTTTGTTCTCAAAGGTTTTCAGTCACATTCAAAGTGCCGTGACCTAAGCAAGGGCGCTGGCGTCTATGTTTTTGTTAGAAACGAATGGATAATGGAAGTAATTTCTGCTGACTTTACCGCAGCGGAAGTCGTTCCCTTTACATTGTGCAAGCCTAAAGCTACTTTCCTGGTATTAACACTATACAGACCACCTAATTCTGATCTGAAAGTATTTTTATCTGAATTGTCTACATTCCTCACTAAACATGCTCGTCATAACATAATTATAGCGGGAGATATAAACATTGATATCACCAAACCAAGAAAACAGGGAGTCGCTGAATATGTAGATCTGCTTTCAGCCCACGGTTTGGTACATCTTATACACGATTTCACCCGTGAAGAACTTGCAGCTTCTCGCCTCACGAGAAGCTGTATTGATCATATAGCATCGAGATGCCCACACTTTGAAACCGAGGCGGTAGTTATACATAAAAAAGTGGCAGATCATTATTTCACGGCCTTGAGTGTTACAGATACTATCGCTTCTGAAGATGACGTAAATCACGTGGGGTACTTCATAGACGACAGAAAAGTAGATACGCTAGTCAGAAACTTTGACTGGACGACATTAGACACATCCAACCATGTGACAACTTATAATCAATTGGCAAATCAGTTTAGGACGTTCTTTTTACTGGCCACGAAAAAAGTTAAATTGAAACGCAGAAATCCGAGGAAAAATGGATAACGGCAGCCATTGAATAACTATCTTACGAAAAAGATAGATTATGGAGGCTTTGTAAAAGTTATCCGGCAAATCTAGATCTCCAAAGAGAATATCGAACCGCACGTAACAAGCTTACTGCTCAGTTACGAATAAGTAAACGGGAATACTACGCTGAAAAATTCTCACAGTGTCGCAGTAACGTAAGAAAGACATGGGGCTTGTTGCATGACTTGGCGGGAAAGCCTGAACGTAAAAATCTAGATGATGGCTTGCTGAAAACATTTTCGTCTGCAGGGTCATTGGACATTGCGAACTCCTTTAAAGATGCCTTTGAACTATCACTAACAAAACTAAAACGGCAGTCTTCTAGAACTTCGAGTTTAAATTACCCAGGGCAGATGATTCCAAACTCTGCTGTTCTACCATCCATTAATGCAAGTGACCTGTGGAACTTGATCAACGCAATTCCACTCAACAAACCGGCAGGTTATGACCGAATAACCGAATAAGAGTGCGAAATATAAAGTGCAATTTCTATCATCTGCAGAACGTACTCCTGTTTATCTTAAACGGATGTTTCGAAACAGGTGTAATCCCGCAGGGCTTAAAGACCTCAGTAATTAGACCAATTCATAAGAAAGGCAGTACATTAGATAAAAATAACTATAGACCAATTGCAATAATGAACGTGTTAGCGCATGTAATGGAGAAATTCATTTACACTTGCATGGTATCCTTTTGCGATAAATTTGATATTATAAGTCCCTCCCAATACGGTTTTAGACGTAGGTTGAGTACAGTGGATCTGCTTGAAGAATGTAACGATTATATATGTAAAAATATTGATCAAAATAATATTGTGCTTGGCCTTTTCTTAGATCTGACAAGAGCTTTTGAAACCATAGAACACAACATCATGATGTACAAACTAGAAAGTATTGGTTTCCGAGGTCCTTATTCGAAATTCTTTTCCAATTATTTTTCAAACCGTATGCATGTAGTTTCTATGAAAAATACATATAGTCATTTTACATCAGTTAGATATGGTGTACCTCAAGGATCCGTCTTGGGACCTCTTTTATTTAACATTTACGTAAATGACATTGCCAACATACAACTGAACGCTGCAATATTTCAATACGCTGATGACACTGCACTAGTTATACCATACGAATCGTATTCTGCAGCCGTAAAACTACTTCAAGAAGACGCAACACATGTGATTGATTGGTTAAATGCTAATCAAATATATTTAAACAAAGACAAAACCACCATGATATGTTTCAGAAATCCTCATAAGACTGTTAGCCTAGACCTGTCCATTCAATTACATGGTTCTGTGTTTAAAATGCTCTTGCCTGTCTCTACCGCTATCCTCTTCTGTTAAGTACCTTGGTCTTCATTTTGACGACCGTATGTTGTGGGATGTCCACATTCACTACATAATGAAGCGTTTACGAACGGTAGCAGCTCAATTATACACACTAAAATTTAACACGCCTGTTAAGTTGCGAAGGTTAGTTTTTAAGGCTCTAGGCCAGTCTGTGCTCAGATATGGTATTTCAGTTTTTGCTTCCTGCTCACAAACGAAAGTAGATCGAGTGGATAAGCTATTGCATAGGATAGCTGCGAGCACCCTGTATGGTACCGCTTATGATTGTTCAGACAATGACGTAAGAAGTAATATTGCAGATGTTGAGTCCTTTTCGGATCTGTTTGTACAAGTGATACTTCTTAGTAATATTTTCTCGAATCGCTACAAAATAATACAGAGTAAACCTAAAACGCTAAGAAAAACATGCCTTTATCAGTTACCGCGTATATATACGAACTATGCTAAAAGGTGTAGAGAATATTACGTTCCATTTCATTTTACCCAGTTGCCGAAAGAAATAATTCAACAGCATTCCCAAAAAGAAGCCAAACAACAAATTAAAGCTTGGTTACTTAATCCTCAAAATACTTGACAGGTATTGTGTGCTTATGTTCTTTTAAACAGTTCCTATCATTATTTACACTTTTGTCTTGTAAACAAAAAGATTGTGATCTTTTTTTTATTTTTTATGTTTCCCAAAGAAATAGGGGGAAATTTTATTTTTCTAATTATTTTTTTTCTCATGCTACTAACACAGTAAAATATTCCTGTTCAGTATTATCTTCAAGCTGTTGAGATATGTAACCTATACGTCATACTTCTCTTGCTAGCAGCGAGCTAGCACCTCATGTCTGCCGTGACCCGCCCACAAGCGACTTGCGCTTATGCGGGCACGATATGTGTAATAAGCTGTGAACTGCTGAAATAAAGATGTATGTATGTATGTATGTATGTATGTATGTAATACAAAGTGATAAAGTGCATGTTAATAAATACGAGTCCTAGGTTAGATGCTTCGAATGAGTAAGCGTCCACTATACATACTACTGTTGACAGTGAAGCTGGCAACTCTGTCCCTGTTGTTTCTTTGATTGAAACAACCAAAAGAAAATTGCCACACCACTCAGGTTCCCTCTGCTGAAAGGCTGCTGTCTGGCATCACATGGACCTCCTTCAAGATAGGAGCAACTTTAATTCGATGTGGTCTGTTAAAATTGGTGAAACTACTGTTTCACATCTCAGAACCAGGAGAGCTGTTTTGAGTTCTGCAATTTGGTAAACGTGCTCCTGCTCGAGCTGAGCAGTAACCACACTTGAGCATAGCTTCTCCGCAATTAGTGTATTAGAATAACACTTTCAGGCTACTTAAACATGTCATCCATGCCGACAGATTTGGGGCGTGCTTCACAGACAACTATTCCTTACAATGACAGCCAAGTAGCACTGCCAATGCGCAAATGCAGCTCATTTTATGTGGTGGAGCCGCTAAAAGCTATTAGCAGTGAAGGCAGCTCTTAAATTTAGAAGCATTTGAGTATGGCGGCATTAGGCACTTAAGATCATATGAACAGTCATCCCAAATGGTAAGCTATTGTAGCACACAACTGCACACACGGGCTACTTGAAAGTCGTTTGTTATGCCAATGGCAAGTTCATAATTTTAGAAAAAAATGTGAATGTAAAAATGCAACCGGAAAGGATATATGGTACTTGCCTATAACAGCACTGACCCTGGTGGGGTCAAGAGCCTCTTTTGCCCCTTGGTGTTATTTCCAAAGCCCAAATGGCCCATGAGCTCCTCCTCTGTGAACACATGGTGAAGCAAGGCCCTTGCAAACTTGCCTGGTCCACCATGGCAGGCCATGGTAATCTGTGCCAGGATAACCTTCTCAATGTGCACTCCTACAACCTATGTGAACCTGCATGTTTGAGTAAATGTTAGCAAAACAGTTTTAAGCCTTTCAAGCACATTCACACAACAGCCCTACTGCAAATAAATTACAAAAGTACCTGTTGCAAATCTAGAATGCTAAACTTGACTTCTTACTAGCTTCTTATGCTGTCTGGATGCCACATGTTTCAGGAAAACTATCCAGCACAAACAAGACTAATAAACCAAAGTATCCAAACAACTAGTACTTGAAAACGGGGAGTACCAACGAAACACAAGACACGGACGGACCTTGGGACGAACCAGCGTCCATCCCTGTCTAACGCCTTTTCCGTGTGTGCGCGTCCTTTGTTTTGCTGGTACCCCCCTTTTTCAAGTTCATCATGCACCAACTGGCCCAAGAGCTTGCGCTAATGCACATCTAGTACTATTTATTGTGATTACCATTCTTAGGATACTTCATATTTTCAGGTGTTTGTCTCTATTTTCCCATCCATTTGTGTCAATAGGTAGCCCATGGTCTAATGGGGAGATTGGGCTGCTATGTTCAGGGAGGAGTTCAAAATCAACGGTCGGAACAGCTTGGGTCACTGGGTATGCGACCCTGGGCATATGCCACTGTTCAATGAATCTCTTTCACACTATCTTGGGCAACTGCTGCTGCTTGTGTTGGAAAGTAGCATTAGGAGCTCGAAGAGGGACATGATTGTCGATCATTACTAAGATTACCGCTACACATCACGTTCGCTTGCTGTGTTCCAGAAGTAATATGTGAGATTCCACTCCACTGTATGAAATGCACATAAACCGCAAGGAGAGTATGTGCCAACCACCACCTAAATTAAAATAATCGACTCGCAAAGCACAGGCTGCACAAGATCACGGAGTGAGCTCAGAAGTTTGTGGACAGTCAGTTGAGGTCCATGTCAGGGACCTCTATGGAGACTCGGTCATTTCCTCGATGTGCATCATCGTGCCGTCACACGTTGTATTACAATTCTGTCTGTCTCGTTGTACCACCGCTCTAATACTCATCACATATCACCACAATTCAAAATATAAGTAGACACTTATATCTACTGTTTATTTAATCTTTATGGAGAATACCTTCAGCACAAGTTATTGTAGAGATCATGAATTCTACAGCTTAAATGAGCACTAAAGTAAAATTAAATTAATTAAATTCTGGCGTTTCAAGTGCCAAAACGACAATATGATGTTTAGGCACGCAATAGTGGGGAACTCTCGATTAATTTTTACCAAATCAGGCTGCAAGGTACATGGGCAGTTTTGTATTTCACCTCCATCAAAATGCGGTTGTTTGATCCTGTGACCTCGTGCTTAGTGGCGCTGTGCCAACACCCCTAAGCAACTACGACATGAAAGCCCTAAAGAGAAAAATTATTTTAGATGTATCTGTAAATTACCTTCCTACAATTCAAGAGATTCACTCGTACCCTCACAAGAGGCTGAGTAAACTGTAAAAGCAGCAAGAGCAAAGAAATTTACAGAAGTAGATATTTAAAACGATGGTTTATTTTAAATTAATTTAGGGTGTCATCAGTGTCCCCTTAATATAAACAAGGAATGCGCTTGGCTGCGTAATAGGTTAACATGCATCACTGGTTCTCATTAAGGTAGGATTATCAGTATAGCAAAGGGCATGCACTGGCTGCTCCAGAGGGGAGCCCTGCCACTTCCCCACGACCTTCCAATTTCCAATTTCTTTATGAGCAGTGATGCAATTTCTGTATCTTAACGAGACACAATGCCAAGGAGATTCATGCCGTGCTGGCTACAGTATGTGCTGACCGGCACTTCACACCGTCCAGCTCGGCATCAATCTTTTTGAAATTTGGCCCTTGAAATGCAGAAAGCCCCGATCACTGCTCGTTCTTCAGCTAACTTTCTCAAAGCGTGCTGCTGTTCTGGTTTGATACCTCTAGCAGTGCACTGCTGCATGACATAGGTCATAATACCTTCGTTCTGGTAAACTAGAAAGATGTGCACTCATGTAGACCACTAATGTCCACACTAAGTTTTCTGAACGCCCCTCTCATATCAGGCATATACACTGAAAAAGGCACATTCTGCGTTTAATATTGTTACGCATGAAGAAAACGAAGACCGGTAAACGTGCTTGCGGTCCCGAGTAGAGGAAGGAAGAAGAGAACGACGCTGAGTTGATTAACCAGCTGGCCGCTCTTGCGCTCCCCTTCGCGACCTAAAGTATACGGTCCCCTTCATCCGTAAGGGTTAAAAACGGTCTCGTTCGCGCGTAAGGAAGTGGTGGAGGTGCGAGGTACCGCTCACAACAACGGAACCGTCACTGCCGCAGCTTCGTCGGAGCCGTCGACTTGCCGGCCTCCCGCCATCAGCCGTGACCGTCTTCGAGATGCCAGAAGAAGGAGCCGCTCCGAGGGCAGCGCCTAGCAGTCCACTGCCATGCTACCGAGTTCCAGCCACCTTCGGAGGCAAAGCGGGGGAAGATGCCGACGAGTGGCTCGTCCACTACAAACGAGTGAGCAAGTCCAACGGGTGGCATGCAGCCGCTCAGCTCACCAATGTGGTGTTCTCCCTGACCGATACCGCCCTCGTGTGGTACGAGAACCACGAGGACGCGCTTACGACGTGGGAACATTTTGTTGACGAGCTAAAGGCGTGTTTTGGGAACTCAGTCGCCAAAAAGAAGCGTGCGGAGCAGACACTGTCGCAACGGGCGCAGCTACCAGGTGAGACATGCACAACATATATCGAAGAAGTGATAAAGCTGTGCAAGGTGGTCAGTGCTCGCATGTCGGAAGAAGATAAAGTTGGACATTTGGTGAAAGGAGCGGCTGAGGATGTGTACAATTTTCTAATTGGAAAGGAGAGCCTCAGTTCTGTGTCTGACGTCATTCGGCACTGCAGAACTTTTGAAACGCTCAAGATGCGTCGGATTGGGCCAAAGTTTGGTCGTTTGGCAAACGTTACGACGGTTGCCAGTGTGGACACGAGTCCTTGCCTCGACCTCCCTTCCACCATCCGACAGATTGTCCGCGAGGAACTTTCCCGCCGCGAGGAGTTGTTGCATTCAACTGCTGGCCACCATGGCGTGTACAGGTCACGTGAGGCTATGATGACGTCACATTCGGCCCCTTGGCAACCGATGGTTACCGCAGCGGCCGTAGAGTACAGCGCAGCACCACAGTCGAGGATGACAACACGCCCTCCGACTCCGCGCTATGTGACCAACGCGCACAACGCACGCCTCCTCGACGCCCGATGTATCGTCGTGACACACGCCACGAAACAACCCACTACACGCGGGAAAATGATAATATCCGCTTCATCGACGAACAACCAAGGTTTCGACCTCTCCCGGTGTGTTATTCCTGCCGTGTCCCGGGTCATATATCGCGGTTTTGCAATCAGCGTATGACCACGTGGTATGGCCAGTCCTCAGAGTGTTCTCGGCCCTCCGAACGGCCACACGGTGGCCCGTGGCCAGCACACGTATCATCTGGCGACGAGTATTGGCTGAGCAGCTCCCGGAATCGCTCCCCGGCATCTGACAGGAGTTTGACACCCCCATCGCAACGTCGTGCTCCCCGTTCTCCCTCACCGCGGCGTCGCACGTCCCCTTCGTCACCGGAAAACTAGCTAGCGCGGCCGATGGAGGTGAGGTCGCTGGAGCTACTGCTACATGCTACTGACAGAAATACCTCCTGTGTTGATGCTGAAAAACAAAGTGCGCGTTCTTGTAGATGATGTCCCTGTGATGGCTCTGGTGGACACAGGCGCAAAAATTTCGGTTATGAGTGTCTCTTTTAAACACGTGTTAGGGCGAAAGGTTTTGTTTAAATGGGACGAAGATTCAAAGTTCTGTGGAGTGAGTGGCGAGCCGTTGCGACTTATTGGGGTGTGTAGTGCTGACGTGTTTTTGGGAGGCCATATTATTACTTCAGAGTTTGTAATTATTCCTCGGTCGACCCATGATGTTATTCTCGGCATGAACTTCTTGCGGGAGTGTGGTGCTACTGTCGACTGCCGCACAGGGGAGGTATTCATAAGTGGTAGGATTCCATCAGGACTCCTGGAGAACCCTGTAGATCGCGAAACTACACGGTGTGTTTGTGGTGATACAGTCACACCTGCATCATGTACCGTTTGCGTTCCCGTTGTCTGTTGCGGTGCCGATTCCGACAGCTTCGAAGCTACCGTAGAACCGATGCACTTTAACTGTGTGACGAAGAATGTGTTGGTGCCACATTGTGTGGTGTCGATCACAGGCGGACGCACTGGCTTATGGACAGTAAACTGTTCTAAGGAGCCCGTTATGCTACCAGACGGCATGAAATTAGCCTTCGCCAGGGAGCACGCGTCCTTATCAGTGGCTGAACTTACAGATGTGCCGGAAGAACCTGATGGCCAGTTTGGAAACAGCCCTTTTGTCGATGGTAAATAAATCGCTCAGCGCGAGTGAACGCCGAACGTTAGTGCGCGTGCTTTCGAAGCACGTTTCAGTAATCGACTTTGTGCACAAGGACAAAATACCTGCAATCCCTGCGTCTCGAACGCGCCATACCATCAACACGGGTTCGGCAAATCCGATTAGACAAAAGCCGTATCGTGCTTCACCATCAGAGCGCCAGATTATCAACGAACAAGTGCACGAAATGTTGAAAAAGAGAGTCGTACAAGAGTCAGCGAGTCAGTGGGCAGCTCTGGTGATTCTTGTTAAAAAAAAGATGGATCTTGGAGATTTTGCGTCGACTATCGCCGTTTGAATGCTGTAACAAAAAAGGACGTGTACCCACTCCCACGTATTGATGACGCAATAGACTGCCTTCATTCCGCCTCTTACTTTTCCTCAGTAGATTTACAATCTGGCTATTGGCGAATTCCGATGCATCCTGACGACAAGGAGAAGACTGCCTTTGTAACCCCTGACGGGCTTTTCGAATTTAATGTGATGCCATTTGGATTGTGCAATGCTCCGGCAACTTTCGAGAGATTTATGGACACTGTTCTGCGCGGCTTGAAGTGCAACATCTGCATGTGCTACCTCGACGACGTCGTCATCTTTGGTCGCACCTTCAGCGAACACAACTCGCGTCTGGATGTTGTCCTGAACTGCATCAGAAACGCTGGTCTAGTTTTAAACTCTAAGAAATGTCACTTCGGTGAACGCCAAACCCTTGTGCTTGGGCACCTTGTCGACAAGGATGGCATCCGACCTGATCCCCAGAAAACAGCAGCCGTTGAAGCGTTCAGTTCACCGCACTCTGTCAAGGAGCTCCGTAGTTTTCTGGGGCTTTGTTCCTATTTCCGCCGATTTATTCCTAAACTCGCCGACGTCGCGTGTCCGCTGACATGCCTGCTACGAAAGGACACCCCCTTTGAGTGGACTCCGGAGTGCGACTCTTTATCAGTTGAAGTTTCTGCTGACGTCACGACCGGTTCTTCAACACTTCAGTCCTTCAGCTCCGACGGAACTCCATACGGATGTCAGTGGCATAGATATTGGTGCCATCCTAGTTCAACGCTACGGTGACAGCGAACACGTGATCGCATATGCAAGCCACTCATTAAGTAGGCCCGAGCAGAATTGCACTGTCACGGAACAAGAATGCCTCGCGGTAATATTTGCGGTTCAGCGGTTTCATTCTTACCTGTATGGACGCCCCTTTACAGTTGTCACCGACCACCACTCATTGTGTTGGCTTGTGAATCTTCGTGACCCTTGTGGCCGCCTTGCGCGCTGGGCGCTCCGACTGCAAGAATACAGCTTCACCGTCTCTTATAAGAGCGGTCGACGACACGCTGATGCGGACTGCCTCTCGGGTATGCCACTTAGCACTACGGACTCTGACGCCGACGACTTCGATCACCTCGTGGCTTCTGTGTCGCCGCGTTTTCCAGACTTCGACTGCTTCAAAACCGAACAGCGAAAAGACGATAAATTAACACCGCTCTTCACGGCTGCGACGGCGTCGACGACAGAAAACCATTCCTGTGTACGTGATGGACTCCTGTATAAGAAGAACTTTTCCAGCACTGGCGCACGTCCTCCTAGTGGTACCGGAGAGCCTTCGCACAGCGATTCTCAGTGCTATGCACGATGACCCTACGTCTGGCCATTTAGGTTCGGCGAGTACGCTCTACCGGATTCAGGAGCGCTTTTATTGGCCTGAATGCGACAGTCTGTTGAGACGTATGTGGCCAGCTGCATGCAGTGTCAGCGCCACAAACGGCCATCTACTGCTCCCGCTGGGCTCCTGCAGCCGATCCCGCCTCCAAGCACGCCTTTCCAGCAAGTGGGCATTGACTTCGTAGGTCCATTTCAAAAATCAGCCAAGGGAAACCGTTGGATAGTTGTTTGCGTCGACTACATCACGCGCTACTGCGAGACGGCGGCCGTGCCCTCCGCAACTGCCACTGACGTTTCAACATTCCTGCTGCAATATGTGATCCTGCGACATGGCACGCCTCGCGTGATCATCAGCGACCGTGGACGACAATTCACAGCGGACGTCGTAGAGGAGTTGCTTCGTTTGTGTGAATCCCACTTGCGTCACTCGACACCATACTGACACGTGTACTTATCTTTATCGGGCGACCACGTTTCGCCACCTAACAAATGTAATCGCACAGCGCGGGACGCGCCTGCATGTATCCGAAGTTTCTGGAAAGTTATCGATGCTTCTACCCGGCTGTCTGTTGTCGCCGAAGGTTGTGTTATCTGATTTCATCGCGTGACGCCAATGGTGTAGAACATTGTGGAAGGCGCGCGGGTCCGAACGATTAGTCTGGAACATTCGACGACTGCTGTATAAAAGCCGACGCGCTTGCCTCGCTGATAAGATTATTCGACGATCGCCGACTGTGTTCGCCGCTTTCGTTGTGCTATAAGTGTAGCCTGTTTTGTGGGCACAGGTTCGCCCAATAAAATCTAGTTTTGCCTTTCGCAGTATTGCTACTGTGTTCTTAACGTCACCACCACGTGACATCTGGTGGAGGTGCTTTACGTTCATGTACCGGACGCCCCCGACAAGCCGTAATCCAAGCCCGGACCGCAAAGACAACACCAGCGCCGTCCCGGAACATCGAGAAAGTCCGCCTACTGATGCGTGTTGTAAAGGAGGAACTTTTCGCCGGAATGGTAAGAAGCCCACCAAAGACCGTCGAAGAGTTTCTTCGTGAGGCGACGAACATTGAGACGACACTCGAGATCCGAAACCGGCAATTCGATCGCCGCATGAACTCTACAAACTATGCCGGGGTTCAATCACTGGCTACCGACGATCTACGCGAGATTATCAGAGCGGTCGTACGGGAGGAGCTGCAGAAGTTCTACCCAAGGACGCAGACCCAAGTGGATCCAATCGCTGAAATCGTTAAAGAAAGAGGTTAAGCGATCGCTTGGAGTTCCTGAGGTGCAACCACGATCACCGCAACCTCAGCCGGAAGCGATGACCTACGCCGCCGTCGCCCGCCGTCAAGGTACCCCTCCCCGCAACGCCAGGGCCCTGTAACGCCGCAAATCCGTCGACCACTGCCGCCGCCGCCAGCACGCCCACCCGTTGCCCAGCGCAGCTATCCGAGGAAGACAGACGTTTGGCGCGCTCCTGACCACCGCCCGCTGTGCTACCACTGCGGGGAAGCCGGCCATGTGTACCGCCGATGCCCATACCGGGAGATGGGACTGCGAGGTTTCGCCGTTAACGCGCCGCGGCCACAGATTGGCGAACGACCTCGCGATATCGCCGACTACCTCGCCACCACTCAGTGGAGCCCTCGACGACCTTATCGTTCGCCGTCACCAGGCCGCTACCTGTCGCCGCAGCGCCGACCATACACTGGCCCAACCCGCGGCCGGTCAGCGAGCCCATATCCGGAAAACTAAAAGCAGGAACCGATGGAGGTGCGGTTGCTGTTCGTCGAACTGACGAAGATCCTCCGCCGCCAACGAAGACGACGAAGAAACCATCTCGACGACCTAATGACGACACGCCGCCGTCCCGAAGAAGTCGGGAAGCCAAGACTACACCGACGAAAGACGACTTGACGACGCGACGTTCCAGCTTCAGTTCAACACGATGCAGCCGTGATCCGACGCCACGACCCAACTGCAACGCCAGACAAAGAACCACCGACCTCGACGTGCTTCTCGACGGCCACGCAGTCACTGCCTTAGTCGACACAGGGGCCGAATACTCCGTAATGAGTGGACACATCGCCGCCCTGTTGAAAAACGTTAAGACTACATGGGAGGGTCCCCAAATTCGGACCGCTGGAGGACACCTCATTACGCCGACTGGAATCTGCACGGCAAGAACAACCGTTCATGACCGGACTTACCCTGCCACCTTCGTTATCCTCCAACAGTGTTCGCGAGACGTCATTCTCGGCATGGACTTCCTGAATCAACATGGCGCAGTCATCGACCTGAAGTCGAAATCGATAACGCTGTCGCAAGATCAAGCGATACCGCCGGAGAGCTGTCGTAGTCACCACGCCTTGAGTGTGCTCGAAGATCAAGTGAGCATCCCGCCGCGCTCCAGCACCTCCACCAAATGTAAGGAAGTTTATTGAGCGAGTCCAACAAACGGGCGGTAAGCTCGGAACAGTGAGCACGGAGAACAAGATGGTGGTGTTCGAGCGCTGGTCTCGTGCCCTCCGCTCTTGATGATGATCGGTATGTCATTCTCTTTCTTTCTTCATTACATTATTTCCGTCGGCACCGAAACACCCGCTGACGTAGAAGGCGTCATCGAGGGCGACCAACATCTGCTGCTCGAACGTGAAATTTGCGTCGCAAGAGGGATCACTCGACTCCACAGAGGGTGTGGGGATCGCACGCGCATCCCGATATCTCCGGAGCGGCCACGCGGTTATCACGCGATAATCACGTGCTCGCTCGCTGAGGGTAGCGGGGAGAAGGCACCTTCGCCGCTCCCGCTGCTCTTCGCGCCTGGCCGCGACGCTGCAGCCAAGGCACCCCGTTCCCTCCTTTCCCTTTCTTGGAACCGGGGAGACTCCCTCTCCGCCGCTCGGGGAGAAGCGCTATTCCCCCGATGCACGGTTGTTTTTCGGCTGACGAGCTTGCGACTGGCCTCATCTCAATTCAGCCGCTGAGACCGCCGCACGCCGTCCCCCTGTTGCGCCCGGCCTTTGTGTGCGACTGACCGCCCCAGGGCCCGAGCGCGGATCCACTCTGGGTGAGCTGAACTCTTATCAGCCTCTTTTGTGGTTCCCACATTGTGCGGTTTGTTTCACCCCAGACGTGCGGAATGCTCCGCCGCTGTGGTTTTTGTGTTGTATCTGTATGTGTTGTTGTCCAGTTGGTATACTTGTACTCTAAGGTGAATAAACACCTTAGGTCAAGACTCACCCTGTCCCCACTGGCCTGAACCCGCCGTGGTCGCAACTCACTGCGAACCGCGCGTTAGGGGTCACAGCTCTGACTGTTAGGGCTGCTGCGAAATTGCTAGCGAGCGACTGCCGCCCCACCGGCGCTGTGCGATCCAGAGAAGGGTCAGGTGCGCACACGCGAACTTGAGTAATACCCCTAAAGGGTGAGTGGAAGTTATGCTAACCAACTTCAGCCAAGAGTTCAAGCACATCAACAAGGGCACGACAATCGCATATATCGAGGGAATTGTGGAAACCAGCAATGCCTTTGTCCTCTCGGATTCAGCCGCATCTACCCCGATGAGCATAGTCTCCGAACGAGACTTCCACGTGAATCCAAGCCTTCCTATGAGTAAGCAGCAACAGATCAGAAGTCTTCTCCGGCGATACAAAGACTGCTTTTCGACGTCGTCAAGGATTCGACAAACACCAGTCGCCAAGCATCGCATAATAACCGAGGAGAGCGCTCGACCACTCCGCCAGAGCCCTTACCGAGTTTCACCGCGAGAACGTGAAGCTATAAGACACCAAGTCGACGAAATGCTGCGCGACGACTTCATCCAGCCGTCGAAAAGCCCGTGGGCATCCCCTGTTGTCTTGGTGAAGAAAGAGGACGGCACCTTACGTTTCTGCGTCGATTATCGTCGACTGAACAAAATCACAAAGAAGGATGTGTACCCCCCACCACGGATAGACGACGCATTAGATCGGCTCTGCAACGCAAGATACTTCTCGTCGATGAATCTCAAGTCGGGCTACTGGCAAATAGAAGTCGACGAGAGAGATCGTGAAAAGACCGCCTTCATCACGCCAGACGGCCTCTACGAGTTCAAGGTCACGCCATTCGGACTCTGCTCGGCGCCTGCAACATTCCAGCGCGTCATGGACACGGTGTTAGCAGGATTGAAGTGGCCGACCTGTCTTGTTTACTTGGATGACGTCGTCGTCTGCACCGAAAATTTCGACGATCACCTTAGGCGGCTTGCGACAGTACTAGAGGCCATCAAGTCATCAGGGCTCACTCTGAAGCCAGAAAAGTGCCGCTTCGCTTACGATGAGCTTCTGTTCCTAGGCCACGTAATCAGAAAGTCTGGAGTCCGCCCCGACCCGCAGGAGACAGCTGCCATTGCAACGTTCCCGCAGCCCATCGACAAGAAGGCAGTGCGTAGATTTCTTGGCATGTGTGCCTACTACAGGCGATTTGTCAAGGACTTTTCACGTATCGCTGAGCCGCTGACACAGCTAACTAAATGTGACGTCGAGTTCAAGTGGCGAAACGCCGCAGGCCGACGCATTTCAAGAACTCAAACGACGCATGCAGTCGCCGCCGGTACTTGCGCACTTCGACGAGGACGCCGATACCGAAATCCACACTGACGCCAGTAGCCTGGGCCTTGGTGCCGTCCTAGTTCAGAGGGAAGAAGGACTTGAACGGGTGATATCGTATGCTAGCCGGTCGCTGTCAAAAGCGAAAAGCAATTATTCTACGACTGAAAAGGAATGCCTCGCCATCATTTGGGCTACAGCTAAATTCCACCCTTACCTCTATGGCAGGCCATTCAAAGTCGTCAGCGACCACCACGCGTTGTGTTGGCTAGCTAACTTAAAGGACCCTTCTAGACGGCTGGCGCGGTGGAGCCTCAGACTACAAGAATATGACGTCACGGTAATATACAAGTCCGGAAGAAAACACTCCGACGCCGACTGCTTATCACGCGCCCTCATCGATCCCCCGCCGCAAGACGACGAGGACGACGACGCCTTCCTTGGCATAATAAGCGCGGAAGACTTCACTAAACAGCAACGAGCAGACCCGGAGCTAAAAGGCCTCGTCGAGTATTTGGAAGGGAACACCGACGTTGTCCCTAGGGCATTTAGGCGCGGGTTGTCTTCGTTCACGCTACAAAACAACCTGCTCGTGAAGAACAACTTCTCACCAGTCCGCGCCAGCTACCTTCTTGTTGTACCCTAAGCGCTGCGTCCAGAAATACTGCACGCCCTACACGACGATCCAACCGCTGGGCACCTGGGGTTCTCCCGGACGCTGTCGAGAATACAGGAAAGGTATTACTGGCCGCGTCTGACCGCCGACGTCGCCCGTTACGTCAAGGCATGACGAGACTGTCAACGACGCAAGACACCACCGACAAGGCCAGCAGGATTACTACAGCCGATCGAACCTCCTCGCCGACCATTCCAGCAGATTGGGATTTGTTGGGGCCGTTTCCGATGTCAGCATCCGGTAATAAGTGGATCGTCGTGGAGACGGACTATCTCACCCGCTTTGCTGAAACTAAAGCTCTACCAAAAGGTAGCGTAGCCGAAGTGGTGAAATTTTTCGTCGAGAACATCCTGCTGCGACACGGTGCTCCAGAAGTCCTCATCACCGACAGAGGAACGGCTTTTACAGCAGAGCTCACCCAGGCCATTCTGCAGTATAGCCAGACAAGCCACAGGAGGACAACTGCCTACCATCCGCAGACGAATGGTCTCACGGAGCGCCTGAACAAGACCCTCGCCGACATGCTAGCAATGTACGTCGACGTCGAGCACAAGACGTGGGACGCGGTCCTGCCGTATGTAATCTTCGCTTACAACACGGCAGTGGAAGAAACAACACAGATCACGCCGTTTAAGCAGGTTTACGGCAGGAACCCCGCAACGACGGTCGACGCCATGCTGCCCCACGTCACTGACGAAGAGAATGTTGACGTCGCTAGCTATCTGCAGCGCGCCGAAGAAGCCCGACAGCTCGCCCGCCTACGGATCAAGAACCAACAGAGGACCGACAGCCGACACTACAAGCTCCGACGACGCTTCGTCGAGCACCAGCCCGGCGACCGTGTTTGGGTTTGGACACCGATACGCCGACGAGGTCTGAGTGAGAAACTATTGCGCCGCTATTTCGGACCCTACAAGGTCATTCGACGTATTGGCGCACTGGACTATGAGGTCGTGCCAGACGGAATTTCGCATTCACAGCGGCGCCGCGCACGATCTGAAGTGGTCCACGTGGTGCGTCTGAAACCCTTTTACGGACGCTGACGAACTTCCTTATTTTATTGTTTTCTTTGCTACAGGTGTTTTTCTTTATTGCTTTCGTTTGTATGCAGCATCGGGTCGATGCTTTTTAAGAGGGGGGTATTGACACGTGTACTTATCTTTATCGGGCGACCACGTTTCGCCAGCTAACAAATGTAATCGCACAGCGCGGGACGCGCCTGCATGTATCCGAAGTTTCCGGAAAGTTATCGATGCTTCTACCCGGCTGTCTGTTGTCGCCGAACGTTGTGTTATCTGATTTCATCGCGTGACGCGAATGGTGTCGAACATTGTGGAAGGCGCGCGGGTCCGAACGATTAGTCTGGAACATTCGACGACTGCTGTATAAAAGCCGACGCGCTTGCCTCGCTGATCAGATTATTCGACGATCGCCGACTGTGTTCGCCGCTTTCGTTGTGCTATAAGTGTAGCCTGTTTTGTGGGCACAGGTTCGCCCAATAAAATCTAGTTTTGCCTTTCACAGTATTGCTACTGTGTTCTTAACGTCACCACCACGTGACAATTCCATCCACAAACGAATGGGCTTACGGAGCGTACCAACCGAACAATTGTAAACATGCTATCTATGTATGTTTCATCCGACCACAAGAACTTGGATGACGCACTACCTTTTATCACGTACGCGTTCAACACCGCCAAGCACGAGACTACCGGCTATAGCCCTTTCTTCCTACTGTACGCACCGCCACCCCGGTACACAATCAACACTGTTTTCCCTTTCTGTAGTCATGAAAATCCCACTGTCGCCGAGACTCTCTGCCTTGCCGAAGAAGCTCGTCGTATTGCTCGTTTGCGCACTTTGGCATCGCAGGACAGATCAAAAAAACGCTACGACATTCGCCACCATCCGGTAACCTATCGCCCTGGTGATTTAGTCTGGCTGTGGACTCCAGTACGGAAACGCGGGTTATACCAAAAGCTTTTGGCCATCTACGATGGACCGTTTGTTATTATTAACAGACTCACGGAAGTCACGTATAACATAGCTCGCCTCACGGCGAGTGGTAGAAGAGCTGCCAAGACACAAGTGGTCCATGTCGCCCGCTTGAAATTGTTCACGCCAAGGCAAATGGATTGACTCGCCCGACGGGCTTCGTCTGTGACGAGGGGAATGTTACGCATGAAGAAAACGAAGACCGGTAAACGTGCTTGCGGTCCCAAGTAGAGGAAGGAAGAAGAGAACGACGCTGAGTTGGTTAACCAGCTGGCCGCTCTTGCGCTCACCTTTGCGACCTAAAGTAAACGGTCCCCTTCATCCGTGAGGGTTAAAAACTGTTTCGTTCGCGCGTAACAATATGTTCACAAGTGACACTGAAATTCACTCCCAATCCCGGTGCAGTTGCAAAGTCTTTCAGCTGAGTGCTTAAAGGCACCATGTCTGCTACTGAAGGCACTCTGCACCATTTGATCACTGGAGCACATGCCTTGCAGTTGCATCAGCAATGTTTTTTTTCCTGCTTCCTGCAATACATTTTCACGGTATCACTGTATTTGATCATGGTGACGCTACAGAATGGATGCCCAAAGAATTCACTTTTAGCGTTCTAGCTGGGGCGTCTCCCAGCTCATTTTGAATCTGAAAAAAGATGTCAGTATTAAAACGTGAAGCCACGATGCAGCAAAAGCGACAGTCCAAAGAGCTACACGAACCGTTAGGCTAACATAAATGGACGGATACAAATGACTAGCAATTGAATATACTAAAGTGTGGCCGCTCTTGCCAATGGTAGTGTGAGCTTGTCAAATAATTTTTCACATTCCTCTACTTATTTTAAAACTTATTTCCACGCATCTGCTTAACTGTTATTGCCACATATTAAAGGCAGCTCTTTCATATAAAACCACAGTGTTACATTCTTTTACTCCCCGTCTACCTGATACTACCCAAGTTTTGCTTACTCTCAAAGAAAGAATTTCACAGAACTGCTCTTTCGACAAAGCATCATTCCAAGCTTTTGGCAAAGCGTCGTCATTTAGTTCACAACGATGCGCTCCCCTTTCAATCTGTTCACTCTATAGTGCTTGGATTCAAAGCAAAAATAGCTTTTCGACATAACTAGCTACTTCTATGGTCACAAGAAACAATGTTAATTATTGATGTTTATGTAGCCGATAACGTATACATGCCGCCTCGAAACACAGTGAGACGACAAGGCAGATATGCCAGGCATCTCGTTCCTTTACTGATTTTAAAACTTTCTTAAATGAATCAGTTACTGAAGTGCGAAAAGCTGCAATTTCAGGAAATTACATTACTTTGAATGTTGTAGGACCTGGAGTGCCATGAAATCTGCCTTTCCGTGAATGCAAAGAGCGCCTACGCGAAGCCGTTCGGGTGAAGCAGTCGATGGCGTCGAACGGAGAAGATGAAAAAAGAAAGTTGACTGCGCGCGAAGTGGTGGAAAACAAAACACACGCGGTTGGCAAGGCATATAATTCGATGATTTCGCAGCCCTCTGTGGCATCACCCCTATTGTATCTCACGTATAGATAGCATAGAATCGCATGTACACCCTTGAAATTCTTTATTATTATTGCGCGACAGCCTCCTCTGCGTTTTCCGATAGCGCGAACATCGGCCGCACGGCGTGTCACTCGATCCTGAAGGGAACAGCGCAACAGAATACACTTTCGCCGATCCCACCGCACTCGTTGCTACAAGCTCGCTCACACGCCTTGTACTAGCGTGGCGCAAACGAAATATCTTCGATTACAGTACAGATCGGATGGTTTCACGTCCCATTGTTTTGCGCTCATTAATAAGGCTAACTCAATCGGTGCTCGAACAACGTATCAGAAATCATGGCGTACAACATGCCCTGTTTTAGCTGGCACCACATAGCTGCCGTACGTCACCACAAGCGGAGTGTAAAGTTAAACCAGGACAAAAGTCCATGTTATATACCACAAATCTTGTGCTGTACAACCAATTCTTGCAGCAGAAGCATCGTACTAGGAAAGAAAACTAGAAAAGAGGCGCGCGGAAGACACGCACACGCGCTGAAATATTTCATTTTCACGCTTCCGTTCCCCGCGTCGCAATGCACAAGCAAGGGGAATTCGAAACACTCACTCACCCTTCATGTCACTCAGTCGGAGGCGATCATGGCGATCTTCTAGGCAACAAGCCCATAAAAAGCGCGCAGCACGCAGGAATATTCCAAAGATGTCACAGCGAAGAACACAAAGAAAGCAGAAAACGCAGGAAGCCCTCAAGCAAACGGCGAGCACGAACTCGTCGGAATGCGCCAAGCATCAACAGCGCAAACGCGCAATCATACATGTACACTCATACAAATACACGTTTATATTATCATAAATTGTACAATTTGATAACAAATTTTGTAATTTCATGTTATTACTGATTAATTGTTGCGATTTGCAAGTGTATGAAAGTTTCTTGCTTCGTTTCTTTGATGCACTACTTTTTTTAGCGCAGTAACGCAGTGCACCGGCGGGAGCTAATGGGTTGCGCGGGAAAAGGCGCCAAATTCAAACGTCGCAAACGCCGCGCTAATTTGTGCGCGCACAGTTCTCGTCCTTTGGATTTCAAAAAAAAAGTAATGCGTGCCGCAACCATGCGAACTGAACTATTGACCAGAAAAGTACAGAAACGTCGCTGTTTGTGCTTCTTATTTCGACGTCATGGCAAACTAGAGGCGGTCTGTGGTCCCATTCTTTAAACATTTGTGCGTGTGCTTCTGCGCTGTGCGATTTGTCACCGAGAACGTATAGCAGCGCAGATGGTGCTTGGTGGCCGAGCAGATTCCCAACACATTCGCCAGCACCCCGTCCAGGTCACAGAAAAGAATTTGGCCTCCATGTGAAATATAAGCACCATGTCGTACATATCGGCCAAGCTTTTCGTTTCGTTCTGTAGCGTGCTAACGGGTAACATCCAAGGGAAACGCACTCTGTAAGAGCGATGTTCACTCCTTTCTCCGCCGCACCCGCCGTGGTGGCATAGTGGCTGAGGCGTTGCGCTACTAGCCCGAGTGCTCGGGATCTAATGAAGGCCACGGCGGCTGCATTTCGATGGGGGTGAACTGCAAAAACGCCCGTGTACTGTGCGTTCGGTGCAGGTTAAAGGACCCCAGATGGTCAAAATAAATATGGAGTTTGTTACTACGGTGCCGCTCATAATCAAAGCGTGGTTTTGGCACGTTAAACCCCAGACTTGAATTTTGTTAACGTTCTCCGCCACCTTGACCATATTTAACATGGAGGCATGCGATGCCGTTTCCTAACACACAGCCAGGACACTGGCCCCTTATAATGGACGCCGATGGAAATGCAGGATGCGTCCAATCATCGGTTGTTTGTCACTGCTTGTAGGGACGTTTGTCTTCTCAAACTGCATATATAGATATATATGCAGATTGTTTCTGCTAACTTTAGGCCGAGTGTAAACTCTATGCGCTCTATGACGACGCGACTAAATGCATGTTGCTCCCTTTGGTATGTAGCGTGTCGCGCTATTTCTGTATTTTGCTTAATTGGCTAGCAAATTAGTCAAGAATAATTAACCAACTTCTGAAGCAAGGAAGTTAGGAAAGAAATTCCAATTATAAAGTTGCAGAGCAATTGGCAACACGACCGAATAAACAGTTTCTGTCTTTCTCTCTGTTAAGAATTAGTGTTTTTCAGCTTACTGCAGATGCTCGCGAAATACAAAAAACACCACGTGACTTGCCCGCCTACGAGTCGTGATTGCACTGCTCTTAAGCCTACCGCGCACAAACGAAAACATACCATTTAACCGGTGTGAACACCCGTATGCTTATCGCCATCATGAACCGCAGCGAGGGAAACACGTCGCTGGCGTCAATACCAAAGCCAACGCCTTCGTCACTGCCCTGTGGCCCTTTTAAGCGGCAACACACCCTGCTCTATGGTATGCTCGTTTGGGATCGCTGCAAGCACGGCGCGCAAGCGGGTATGTCAGGTTATATTTTTTTTGTATTTCGCGGGCATCCGCAGTAAGCTCAAAAACACTAACACTTAATAGATAGAAAGTTAGAAATTGCGTAATCGGACGTTTTACAAAGGCCCTAGAACTTCCTAATTAGAATTTTTCGCCTAACTTTGTTGCTTCAGAATGGCTAATTTTCTTGACTAATTAACTACTTAGGAAAAATACAAGAATAACATGACACATACAAGAGTGAGCAACGTGCATTCGGTCGCATCGTCTTATGGTGCATCGGCATATTTTTAAACTCTGAGTAAAGTTAGCTGAAACACGTGTAGATACGTCTATGGTTGAAGTAACGTGAAACAACACCCTCTATATATGCAATGGTGATCAAGTGATCAGTAAAGCAACATATATGTGCAAAAGACGCACGCATACATAAGTGCGCGTTTTTCACATATACTTCGAAACTCAATATTGCTCGTCACTCATGTTATTCAACAATAAGTTAACAGCATTTAGTCAACGACTTTATTGTTGGAAACTACTCAACAATGGTTCAATAATACTCAATACTATTCCACAATGTCAAGAGAACTTGGTCAACGACTTTATTGTTGGAAACTACTCAACATTGGCTCAATAATACTTGTACTATTCAACAATTTATCAACAGAATTTAGTCAACGGCTTTATTGTTGGAAATTACTCAACGATGGCTCAATAATACTGCATACTATTCAACAATATATCAAGAGAATTTAGTCAACGACTTTATTCTTGGAAACTACTTAACAATGCCTCAATAATACTCAATACTATTCACCAATATACCAACAGAATTTAGTCAACAACTTTTTTGTTGTGAACTGCCCAACAACTTTACTGTTGAATTATTGCTCTGTGGTTTCAATAATTGTTGAGGTATTTTTGAAAGGCTATTGAGTCAACAGTTCGTCAAGGATATGCCAACAACATTTCAGCAGTCATTTTCATAAGGGGAGGATGTTTCCAGGGCAGTGAGCGCGGGTGCGCTGGGCTTGGTGCGTGCACACGTGCGGCAAAAAGTGTCCCGCCTTTTTTTCCGCCATTCTTCGCATCACGCAGTCATCATGCAGCTTCCACTTGCTCTAGTGTTACCTGAGTAGGTTGTTTCGTCGAATTTTTGTTTCCGTTCGTGCTTCTGTGGGTCCACGCATGAAGTTGACTTCGTTGTTCGTTTCTTGAAATTTACTTTTGCATTGCGTATTTGTACTCAGATCCGCGTAGATTAGCGTAAAATATATAATATCCATGCTTTATCCGCCTCCCTTTTAGTGAACGCTATACAATGATTTGTCCAGGGCATAATGCACTAATGCGAGTTCATAAAATGTTTATATCTTCTGGCAGAACGCTCTTTTAGAAATTTCAAGGTGACACCCTATATGGCGACAATATAGCTTCAAAAAATGTGTTTTTGTGTCTTCTCGAATACCATATCTCTGATATGCCTTAGAAAATTTAGCATTCTTTTATTACCTGTAAAGATGCCAACCTGCTTTAGGATGTTCTCCAAGTAACTTTATAAAATGACTTGGACATCAATCCTGACACTCTGTGACGCCTGCTGCCAACTCTGATGATAATGTAGCTGTCCATATGTTATTTCTTTTTCTCACGGGAATTCGCACTTTCTGGTATGTGCGAATAATAGACCACAAAGCCAAACAGATCGTTCATCCTAGACTTCATTTTAATAAAATATCTCTACACCTATTGATGACAACGATGACATTGGACCGGCCCAGTACACCATTGTAACAGTTGTTCGTCACGTATATCTGTGTGCAGTCAAGCGGTAATAAACGTCAGAGACTGACGGAAACAAACATTTATCGAAGATGGTAGAAGTGAAACAAAACAAGCAGTAAACACAGAGCACAGAATCAAAGTCACTAAAACCCATGTCTACATTATGTCCTCCAAGCAGCTGTCATGAAAAGAGTGAAGACGTCTCACAGGTTCAGTTCCCTGGTGGCGACGATCGGCGGTAGATGTGTCACGAAGATTCTTGTTCGAGGCGAGCCAAGGCACAATGACCGCACTGGTCATTAGACGAGGCAGACGACGGCCCCCGGCTGCATTACCGTGGCCAGCGCACTTGAACCGATGTCAGGCGGGTGGCTTCCACCACAACTCCATGCGCCACATTGAGCAAGAGACGGCCTCAAAGCAAACGCCTCGATTAGGTCTCAGTTAGACCTCGTCCCGGACGCGTATTTTCATCCGCTAGCAGCTACAACGGGGCGTGCCACTTTTGACGGAGCTCGACGTTTCTGCGCAGGCGCGAGTAAGAGCGGGCGCGAGAGAGAAAATCTGGGGGCTTTTGCTCCTTGAATATATGACTCAGCCTAGGCACTACGGAGGAGGTTTCTTATAGCGTCCTCGATCACCCGCACCGGTGCGCACCGGGGCGCCTTGGTGCGCACTTTCATCCTCGATCAACCGCACCGGTGCGCACTGACCATCCTCGATCACCGGAAGCGCACCCTGTTGGAGCAGTTTTCCGTTGCCCCGTCTCGCACCGCGAAAATCGGCGGTGCGCCGGAGTGCAATCCCAGCAAGCACTGCGGGACGCGCGAATGCGCGCGTACTGCCGACTGCAGAACCGCGGACGCTCTGGCCCGATAGCTGCGGTACGTTGCAACGGAGTTGACGGAGTTAGCTAGTGGATTTGTCGACAATGAGAAAGGAAGCGCTGCTAGTTGCCGCAATCGATGAGCATTCTTCAAGTTCGTCTGACAGCAAAGACGACATGCTGCTCGACCTCGTCCAAAAACAGTGTGGTGAAGAGCGGCCGAAAGTGGACAGGTTCATTGAACGGGTCGTCAGGATTAATTATAAAATCTATTGGTATTTGCTTGCAACCAGGTATGTCGGAGCACGCAGTTTGGCAAGGTTCGAGCGCTTGCCGCAGATGCTCAGCATCTGCAAACAATAAAATATGCGCGCGCGCGTGTTCGCGCACGTTTTGCGCGCCAGGGGCAAAGTAGCGCTGCATGCAAGCAGGGTGCAGTTTTGTCCTCGATGTTGACCCTCCGCGGTGCGGCACCACGGCGGGGCAAAGCGCACCATTCTGGTTTCGGGGCAACCCCGGGGCAAGGTGATCGAGGACGCTATTAGATTGCGTTGTATTCGTTTGTCCCCTGACATGCCGGCATTGCGGAGTTCGGTCGAGTTGGTTTATACGCTCCGCCGCTGGCTGCCCGCGCAGTGAGGCAGTGGGCGCGGACGCCGCTTGGTGATCGCTGTGTCTGAAGGAACAATGTTCTGACTGGTGTTTTATAAGTCACGGGTCGAATTTTTCGTCGCGACGATAGATCGGATTTTTTACAAGCACTGCTCCAGGAGGGCACATGTAACCGGCAAACGGAGGCCTCAGGAGAGCACCTGAGGTTATATTAAAGCAGGCGCCGCCAATAATGCGAAATAATGACACGTTGTTTTCATTAGTAAAAACATGATCGATTAAATATGATTGCGTCGAGCCGCCAACTTGCGATGCTAAGTTCAGCACAACCGCGCCCCGCGACTTCTGCCGGCACGGCGCGCCTAGGGACAAGCGCATACACCGCGCCCCAAGGGACTCCTCCGTAGTACCTAGGCAGAGTCGTATTTTCAAGAATCAAAACTCCCCACATTTCCTCTCTCGCACCCGCTCTCACTCGCGCATGCGCGCAAACGTCCGTCGTCTCCGCAAGTTCCACGCCCCGTTGTACCTACGAGCAGTTGGAAATACGCGTCCCGGACACGGCCTTACGATGCTCCGACTACGAGCAGGCAACAGCCATGCCTGCTACAAACGGCGTCACACCAGGCGGCACTCCGCGTCAGCACCAACAGACCGGCGCGTCCTCAGGGCCGCCTCAGGTGCGGCAGCAGCAACTCCCGCTACAGCCCACTGGTCCTGCATCCTGGGAAACTCCCCGGCTTCAGTGGCAGAGATAATTGGCGCCATCTATGAGGAGGGCGGATCAGAAAAGCCGTTTCCCTTGCATGGCCTCGTTGATCATCGCACGCACGCGCGCCGATCCAGGTGACCGAGCCCTCCGCCCCCAACTCCTCTCCCCTCGCCCTCCCTCATCATTCCTTCGTAACTCCCTCACCTTCGACTGTCCCCGCGCGCGTCCGGCGGCCTGCCGCGAGCTTAGCCCGCTTCATGACGTTTCATGTTTCATTATCTGCTTTTATCAGGAAGCGTGCACTGCTGTGCGTTGACCGGCGTGGGTAGTTTGGTCAGTTTCGTGGTCCTCGATAGCTGTGTGCTTGTGCTCCGCGATGTTTCACCCGTTTCACGACTCGTACCACTCGTGCATCGTGCAGTGGTGCAAGAATACCTCAAAAACAAGGCCTACAAAGTTATTCCGGATGCCTAAAGGCAACAGATGAGCGCGCAGACCCAAGAACGTCAGAAGACGCATGTACACGAACACAGCCCTGTCCATGTGTGGTCTCCATGAGCACCCCGACGTCGTTGCGCGTTGATTTTGCTACTCTTCCCTGTTACCGGTAGAGAAAGCTGACAAATAGATGTTCCTCCTCATTTTCAACTGTCTATGTGTGCTTTACTGTGCCAAGTCTCATTCTGCAACTTCAGCAACTTGCTTAGCTTTCCATTCCGCCCTCAGTGCTTTTTCTGTGTCACCTTCGACACACGTACTAACAGCTGAAAAATTAATTCGTGTTTGTGTATTATCTCAGTAATCACCGAAGGGAACACCGTGCGTATAACCTGCATGTGTAGGCATGATAACGTATTTTTTCTTCTGGAAAGCATGAGCATGCAAGTGTCTTAAATGCGGGTTTTTGCAGTTCGTGCTTATAATACAAAGCAGTGCCAAGTAGGTACGACTTAGTGCCTTAAGTAACGTAATTTTACTGCTAATTGCTTTCGGGGTGAAAAAAAGTCCTGTTGTTGGCTTATTATACATGGTCTTTGATTGAGGAATAGGCCTTTCTACGAAGCCTTTCTATGTGCTGCTGAAAAAGCCGACTACCTTCTGTTCCCCCTTCCCACCGTTACTCAAGTTGTGGCCAAGACCAAAATAATGTTATAATGTGTATTTCAGTCTTTAGTAAAATGTCATTTTTGTTCTGCCATGTCTTTTTCATTGTGTTCAGTATTAATGAACATGTCACGCATTTCATGTACTCTCCTGCAGGTTTATAAGTAAGCTCTTGTTCTGTTTTTTGGTATGGCTGTCAATCAAACAATGTTATCATTTTATTCTATTTTTAAGTATTTTGCGTGTCATTGTTTTTTCCATTACCCTGTGAGTTTTCCCTCTCTTTACTTGTCATGACTATGTCGTACACGTCGTCCAGTTTTGTGCAATACCTTAGTGCATATATCAGAAGCTCGTCTACATTTTGGTTTTGAGAGCGTTATATAAAAATCTTGCTTGCCGTGCCAGTCAGGGCCGAACCGACGCCCACTACCACTGCGGGGAGCATAAAGATCACTTACAAAAACATCACTAAATATTACTACTTGGGGCGTAGGCAATTCCCACTGCCACCCGTAAAATTGAACAGGGCTCAGGCAGTCACGCTACTTTTACTGCAAACCGGGACGTACCTCATTCCGTATTTCATAAATAAAATTTCACCCCGAAAGAGAAATTCGGAAAGAATGTTACGTGTGCGATGACATCATTGACATCAGACACATGCTGGCGGGCTGTCCCGGGACTCTCGCCGACCCCGAAGAAAAATGGCTTTACTGGCACAACATGATATCAAGCTCTTCATATCAAAATCAACTACGGGCTGTCCAGAGGGTCCACGATAGCGCCATAAGGCTCGGCCTGGCGGTGCGGACGTAGACGCGGCCCGCCTCGGTCTGAAAAGAACGGGTTTCACGACTCTTATAAAGTTTTGTGAATGAATGAATAAAAATCTTGTTTTTCTTATATGTATGTGTGACATGAAATGGCCTACGCGTTTTCTAGCGTTCTCTTTTTCTCTTTCACTGTCTGTGAATTTTTGTGTTTAGTGCTCATGTATATGTTATGCACCTTTCACTTTTCTTCATCTTTTGAGCGTGTATCACAACACGTTATAAGAAACATCTTTGTTTTCGGAAACGAAGTCAATAAAGCGAGACGAAAGATCTGTTGTGTGGGAAGTGGAATTTTTTTATTTCCCGGCACATGCTGGTATAAGTATGGGTAAGACTGCGTGCGTGCCAACGCATAGCCTACGGCGCACTACGCGCCAGCTCGCAAGCATTGCCAATGAGCAGCGTAGCGCGCATTGGCATTGCTTGCGAGCTGGCTCGTGGTGCAGCGTAGAGCGCGCGAGAGAGAGATAAAACAAAACGATAAAGCGCCGCGTACAGGTCAAAACAAGAGAATAGTAAAAGGCACGCGCAGCATGGGGGAAAGAGAGCGGATCGGGTCGGCACAATAAAAAGAAAAAACCCTAGGGAGAGAAGGCGCCGCGCGGCTGCTGTTCCTGTTGCCATGCCAACGTAAACAAACGTGTGTGCCGCCATTTTGCTAGAGCATCGCCCACCTGTTAGGGCCGTAACTGAAGGGGACCTTGGCGCCGGCGTCGAAAGAGCGTCTGCTCGAAAACAGCCAATGGCAGCTATGAGGACATTCACCCTTGAGCTGCGTCTTCCAAATCACGAGCCCCTCGCGTGCTCGTTCGGCACCCGCCTCTCTTGTTCTTCCTTTTCTCTTCAATTTTTTTTTATGCTGCCAAGGGCGCAAGCTCTCCCTGGCTCGCCTTCTGCTTCTTCTTTCTTCATCCTCTAAAACAGAAAAATCAAAACCCTCAAAAGTTTTCACTAAGTTCATGTTCACATAAATTAAGTCAAATTAAGTCCTTACAGTAAACCCATCTTGGTGACGTACTAATTGTTACCATTCTGCTTAAGCGCGATCCGCATTTTAGTCAAATGATTTTCACTGCCTGTTGTGTGTGCGGGACTGTGCTTGTTACTTTGATCTATGCAAATGTTATGTTGCTAGAGGTGGGCAGTGCTGGGTATCGTATTACTGCGTCCATCATTAGTTTTCCTTTTTAAATCAGGTGCTTTTACTTTTATAGGTTACTGTAAGAGATACCTTGAAATGGAAAAAGTGGGTGACCGCAGGGGTTAGCGCTCGCAGACGCATGTTCCGCCTAAGACAGTTGCAAACACCAATGGCGACGGCTGTGAACCCCGTTTCCTTTATTCTTTCTCCACGAATAGCGACGGTAAAGTTGAGGATGATCAGGCTGCATAACGGCGACAAAAGAACGTCCATGTCGACGAGGTCGTCGTCCGCGTAACGGAATAGGCAGACGGGAAAGTAAAACCCAGTTTCCATCCCTTAACTACGTACAGTCTCAGACAAAAAAAAACACGTCATCGATGGTGAGAGCCAAACCCTTTCTTCCAGCACAGCAGCCCGAGGCTCTAACCATTATGCCACGATCACTGATTTTCTTATAAATATTACATTGCGCCACAATCGCACCCATACTCTTCTCGTGCTGCGGCTAACTATAGAGATAATTGGCGCGTGCGTCAAGTGCAGTGTTTCTCGCATTATTTATACGCGAGAGTGAACACATTCAGGAGCTGCGCTATACTTACACGCCTTCCCCAGCACATTCCCCAGTCCTTTCCTCACACCAGCCAAGGCAACCATGTCAACTTTTCTGATTCGTCCAGGACGCTCCCAATTTCGACCAAATCTGTCGGTTGTTCGGATACGGTAATTAATGTCCCGAAAAAGCTGCCCCAGTCCCACCCCTCAGACAGTTAGGTCATACTTGGATGTGACGTTGCTCATGTTCTAGTAGCGGAAAGTGCATATAAAATCATTTTTTTGCGATAGCAATTATATGGACACTCCAGACGCCTTTCTACCGTCGCCGTGAGGTTCCCTATGAGTGAAAGCGTGTGACGGTCAGCCGGCGAACGTGGTTCAATCTCGCGGGCGCAAGCTAGGATCGCTGCGCAGATGTGTGCCCTCTCCGGTGGCGCGCGAGGCAGCGGGGTTATAGTGCTCCTGTATTGGCGGCGAGGAGTTACGGAGTCGCCATCTATCGGAAGCGCCTCGCTGGCGTATTATGAGGGATCACGTGGCGCGCTCCTCATAGGTTTTGCTGTCAGCGCTCACTGAAAACACCACGCGCGAGCTCTCCCGGACATTTCTGTAAGTACTTTCGAAACGAGAGAAGTTTCTTAGTGTCTAAATAATAATCTTAGGCAAACTGAAGGCACAGAATCGTTTACAGACGCTATCTCTTTACCGAATGCATACAGTGAACGCCACTGCGCGCGGTCGCCGCGATGGAGTCTCCCGAACGGGCTTCTTGCGTGAAAGGTAGGTAAACGCCGAGAGCAAACTATGTGAAATATGTTCTTGTAGTGTTTGTATAACTAAATGGAGCGTAATAGAACGAAGCCTCAATGCAGCGATCGCGCAGATTCGCAGCGACCGACTGCGCGTCTGCATGCTTGTCCGCGCACTGTTTCGCTTTCTCCGCGCGCGCGTTTTCTCACCGTGCCATGAGCTTTAGGCCGCAGAATATGAGCATTCGACAGTATACAAGCAACCATTATTGCGTGGGCGCTATCAGAACTGTTCAAAAATAATTTCATTGTAGAGACTTCCACGCCTACGGGGACTGTAATGTGCCGTCACGACGATCCAATCTTTTTTTCTTCTAAATTTTTGACCTTTCAATATTATTTCTCGAGTTGCGTCGCACTGCATGTTTATCGCTGTTCTCAGCGTGCAATTTCCCGCTGCTCATTTTTTTGTAATCCAGTGCATTAATTCATAACACAAACATGACCATATGCCATGCTTTTTTTTAAATGTGCTTCTTACCGCTGCCTTTCCACACAACTGAACTTCCCAGTATCTATAGCATCGACAAGTTCATAGACCAAACCGTCATGACACTAGTCGGGCAGCGGACTCGGGCGAGCGTCTCAGTGCGCGTTTTCAGAACATCGCAGACCGGGCGCCATAGCAGAAATCTTCCTCGCGTCTGTGGTTGCTGCATACCCGAGTTGTAGCCGATGACTGTTTGCCGGTTTTATGTGTCGCGAGCCGAGCTTCACGCAGCTTCTTGTCCGGCGGCTACGTGTGAATAAGGCTGACACCGGCCTCCGTTACGTGCGTCTGGCCCTGCGGCACCGAGCAGTAGCCTACCATGTTGCGCGCCTTCAAAAGCAGCCACTACCTATTGTAGTGCTTTGAAGCGTTGTAAAGGAGACACTCGAAGCGGGAAAAATTTGCCACTAAATGAGGACCGCAGCGTAAGAGGGAATTTAAACTCGTTTACAGCGCTTCGGCGCTCCCGAAGCAGCCGACGCGGCCGCTATGTCCACGTGATCCCTCCTAGCACGTCACGCCGACGGTGGCGCCAGCTTTTCCAGTGGTGGAGCTCGAGGCCAATACGCTCCTGCACGGAGCAGAGTTGCGCATAACTTTTCCGGCGCCGCTCGCAGCGCTATTTGCCGAGCGCTATCCCGTGGCGCGAAACCGACGTCAAATGTTCAACTGCGCCGCGGCAAAGCTAACTTTACGTGCGCGATGCCGACTCGTCGTTTCCGTCAGTGCCATGGACATAGCAATCAATGGACTGTCGAGCGTGCGTTGCATTCATGGATCCCGGTGAAGCGATCCCAAACAGATCCTAGTGACACTTGTATTCCAGTATGACGGGGTGCTGGGCACCAAACTGCACAAACCGCACGGAAGGCAGCAAAGCTTCTTACGCGGTGACGTGCGAACGGACAGACGTGCGCCGGCGACGGGTATGGCTACTGCGTACGGGCTGAGGCAGGCCGGCTTCGAAAGGGACCAGCATGTGCGAGCTGCGTTCGCCTTGTTTACACTAAAGCAACATTTAGCCCGAGTAACACCACATTTAACGGCGAGATGCGTACGCCTGGCATGAGGGGTTGTTCACTTTTTGAACGATTTTTGGCGTATATGTGCAGCGCGACACAGACGCGGGACGAAGAATGAACGATATGTCCGTGTCGCGCTGCACATATACGCCAAGAATGTTAACTTACCAACACGCCCGATTTGCGGTGCTGCTTGTACGATTGTTCTGACTATGCGGGCCTCAAAGAGCGTGTTCAAAACAGTGTAAATACTAGCAGGTACAATTTGCCCGCTGCACCTTGGTTGATTGATGTACTAGTGTTCATTCTTGCGTTGTAAGCGAAAACCTCACATGTTCCCTCTTATTAGACAGCTGTAATAGCTTCAGCATTTGCCGCCTGCAATATCTTGTTTGTTATATCGACCTTAGTCAATATGAGGAATGTAATATTCCGCCTGTATATTTAATAAGCGCCGTGTTTAATAGGAAAAATGTGTTCTCATGTTGCAGTCTGCAATGTGTGAATAATAATTTGCAAGTTTGCTATCTTGATGTGACCATTGCAATAGAAGTAACCTGTTGTTAGTCTTAATAGCTTGTTGCCTTTCCAGTTGCTTCGAATTCTGCCTCCCAAGGCTCCAAGAACCACCACTCTTGCCCTGCTACCAACAGCCATTGGTCATCCACTCCCTTGTAGGAAATAAATCTCATCTACAAACTCCTGCATTTTGAATCTTTTTACACTTGGAGATTTGCTGCTACGAAGCAGCTGTTTAGTGTGTGTTTTGACTGAATCGTAAAAATAAGCTGTGTCTAAAAACTGCACACGTGAACATTTGAAATGCGTTTAAATCTACGTGTCTGCACCGCATATATCGAAAAGGTACAGCTGCTGTAAACGATGGTCAGTGAGGTTAGTGATAAATCACGCTCTTCTAACGGTCGCTGACATAACTGCAGTAACGATAGTTCTCTTGGCGACGATCATTAATGGGCTTGTTTTGGCTGCCAAAATGCGCTCACTTGTTAGGCTGCTGAGCACGAGGTCGCGGGATCGAATCCCGGCCACGGCGGCCGCATTTCGATGGGGGCGAATTGCGAAAACACCCGTGTACTTAGATTTTGGTGCACGTTAAAGAACCCCAGGTGGTCGAAATTTCCGGAATCCCCCACTACGGCGTGCCTCATAATCAGAAAGTGGTTTTGGCACGTAAAACCTCATAATTTAATTTTTTTAATGCGCTCACATAACTGTACACCTTACGTGTGTGAAGTTTTCTTTAAAGACCCTTTAAAACATTTTTCGCCTTACGGCCCCGGCGAGAAAACTTCATAAGCATTCTGAAACACATTGCACCGCTTTTTGTTGTGAGGTTCTGCGGGATTGCACGCGATCTTGAAAGCAGCAGCGGCGACAGCATAACGTGGAGCATCTGAGTTGCCTCTTATTCTTGTACAGGCGAATTTCCCGGTTTCGTCAGTCCAGCCCACCCCGCTTGTTACCCTCACCTACCAGCCGCATCATTCCTGAGACAGACGACACGTGGGTTCCTCTGCACCTGCGCATGCCCGCCTTCCGGGACAGTCTACCTGCTTCCGGTGGCCCCTGCCTATATATACAATCCGATATCACCGGACCGTCAAAGCAGCAGCGGCGACAGCATAACGTGACGTGCAGCATTTGAGTCGCCTCTTATCCTTGTACAGGTTAGTCCTGAAACTACAGTACTTTTGCATTGACATCTTATTTTTCTGCTGTCGCTGCTGCTGCTGCTCTGGTCTTTCATCCAAGTTTGTACTTCGTTCGTGTGCACCGTTGCCGAATTGATTGTGTTTGTGCCCGCTTTTGCCTCATAGTGCTGAGAATGGGGTGGGAAAGATGACGCCAAAGAGATAAAGGATCTGTCTAAACAGCTTGAAGCCTTCGAGCGTGACATGCGAACGGAGTTAAGAGAACTGAAAGACAGTGTAAAATACTGTGAGGTATTTTACACTGTCTATGAATTCAAAAAGGAATTCATAGCCTTAAGGGATGAGATTAAGCAGCTACTCAAAGAAAATAGCACCCTAAGCAAGGAAAACGAAAAACTTAAACAAAAACTCGAAGACCTTCAACAGTATCAAAAACTGAATAATCTCGAAATCAGGGGGATTCCAAAAACCGAGAAAACAATTGACGCCATGGAATTGGTGCAAAAAGTAGGCGCGGCCCTTGAAGAAATCATCCGGGAAAGTGACATTGACCCATGCCACTGGGTCCCGACACCGAAACAGAATGTGAACAACATTGTTGTCCGCTTCCTCCAACGAAGGAAGTGCGATGAATTGCTCGCGAAGACTAGAAAGAAGTGGCTGACATGTAAAGAACTAGATCTAGATTCGAAAAACGCGGTGTATGTAACTGAAAACCTGACACAAACAAACAAGAGACTGCTCGCAGCCGCGCGCAAGAAGAAATCCGAGGTAAACTGGCAGTTCGTTTGGACATCAAAAGGACGGACGTTGGCACGGAAAACTGAAACTTCAAGGGCGATCCGCATAACTTCCCTAAATGACCTAGAAAAAATGGCATAGAGAGCGAATAGGCTACCAGGAACACATACACTACATCTAAAATTATTTTAAGATGGGATTTGAATTAGTCAACGACACTTATTATGGTATCCTTCGTCTCAAAATAGAAACCACAGGTTAAAAAGTTTTTCGACTATGCATGTAAATGCCAGAAGTATAAGGAACAAAGTAGACGAAATTCAGAATATGATGTCGACAATAGAAAATGAATTTGATGTTATATGTTTCACCGAAATATGGTTGTCACAAAACGACCACATACCTATTCTTGATGAATATCGTTCGCAGCACATAACTAGAATTAATCAAAAGGGAGGTGGTGTAGCTATGTAGATAAAAGAGAGATTGCATTTTACCGTAGTAGAGGAATTCTCTGTAATTACTGAACACGTAGAATGTCTTACTATATATATAGGAAAGACCATGACATCGGTAATATATAGACCTCCTTTTGGCGAGAAAGAAATGTTTTGCAATTTTTTAGACGCGTTGCTATTATACGCCTGTTCTAGGAATGAACCTGTGATAATCATGGGAGATATAAACATAGACATGAGCTCACATGACACGTGGGCATGGCATCTGAAATCAATTCTAGCTTGCCACGCCTGCACAAACCACATTAAGTTACCATCCAGAGTTACAGAGAATAGTGCCACATTATTTACATCAGTGTTGCAAACTTAAATGCAGATGAAGTACTTGCCGGTGTTCTTACAAGTGATATATAAGTGACCATATACCCCTATTTTCTTTTACCAATTCCACTAACATTCGCGCTACCCGGACACCTTGTCATCGTCGAATAAGAAATAATTTTTGGTTACGACACTTTCGGGAATTAATTGTAGCTATAGACTGGCAGGCGGTCTACAATGAAAGCGATGTTAACGCAGGTTTCAACATTTTTTTACAGCATACAAACTTCTTATGAATCGGCTTTCCCGCTACGATACGAACGTAGCAGAAATAAGAAAGTACGAAAACCTTGGATATACCGTCATTTGTATAATGACATAAAAAAGAAAAATGTACGACCTTTTCATAAAAACACGTGATCAAGAACAGTTGGTGACATTCAAAAAGTTCAGAAATTACCTACAAAGCAAACTGAAGAAAGCTAAACAAGATTACTATCTAGAACTGCTTTCTAGCATACGTAACGAACCGAAACTGATATGGAACGCAGTGAATAATATAACAAGTAGAAAATCGAGTATCGCGTCCCAGATACCATTACTGCACAAAAGTCAAATGACGAGCATGAACGAACATTTCGTTCAGGCTGGTTCATGTACGTCGAGGGGAGGCGAAAGAAGAGCGGTTCATGCAATCGACATCCCACTGGTGACCATTTTTCTACAACCCACAGATAGCGTTGAGATGCAAAATCTGATACACAAAATGAAGACCTCGGCCGGACCCGACGGAATTCAACCGGAGCCGACCAAATATGTCTCAAGCGAAATAAGTGTCGTTCTAGCTTATATCGTTAATTTGTCAATATCTTCAGGAATCTTTCCAGATGCGCAAAAAACTGCTCGCATAACACCAATCCATAAAGGTGGTGCGAAGGATCAAGTCTCAAATTACAGACCAATTTCGGTCTTAAATATATTTTCGAAGCTTTTCGAAAGCGTCGTGGTTGACAGGCTATGGTCTTTCTTGACTAAACACAGTGTAATCTCAAAGTACCAATATGGTTTCCAAAAGTATAAGTCAGCAGAGCAAGCCCTTCTAGATATCAAGGATAAAATATTCGAGAACACGAAAAACAGAAGGTTACACTTGGCCGTTTTCTAGATTTGCGGAAGGCTTTCGACTCGATCGATCACAAAATATTATTCCATAAACTAGAAATCTACGGAATACGCGGCGTCGCTAATGATTTAATAAGAAGTTACCTAACGAATCGAAGCCAACTTGTTCAGGTAAATTCTATTACCTTTGACATTTTGCCTATAAAACAGGGTGTACCTCAGGGCTCAAAACTTGGCCCACTATTGTTCTTAATTTATGTAAATGATATTGTACGAATACCCGACTGACCTGACCTAGCAATGTATGCCGATGATACAACGTGTTTTTTACATCCAGTGACACTTCTGAAATTTCTGTCAGTGTTAATGCGCATCTATATCGCTTATCAGTTTGGTTGAGTGCAAATAGTCTTGAATTAAATGCTGAAAAAACAACATACATTTTATTCAGGGCTCGTATGAAAAACATACCTAATAAAATTAACATTAGTTACAATGGTACAGCAATTAACCATGTTCAAGAACAAAAAAACAAAAATTCTTAGGCGTTTGGTTTGAGGAGCATTTATCCTGGAGTTCGCATATTAGGATGCTATGCAATGACCTTTCTAAATCTGTCGGTATCATTAACAGCATAATCGAGCTGATTGCGCTTTGGCTAAAACAATACTCTCCTTTACTCTAAACTCTGCTATGGGGTGCTGGTTTGGGGTACAACTTCAAAAACAAACTACAACAAATTAATCCTTTTACAGAAACGAATCCTTCGTATATACTGCAATTACCATGGCCGTTTTGTAGACCATGAAAGAGCTCCATTATTTCAACGCTACTCCCTTCTTCGAGCAGACAGAATATATTATAAGAAACTTCTGATGACCAAACACAAACAAAAATTATTCACCAAAATAGACAACGATGAAATACCTCGTTATTCACTGCGCCGGAATACCAAACACTTACCGAAAACCAGAACAAATTATGGTAAACAAACATTCATATATCAGTCGACAGAAATAGTAAAAAAGGTAGAACTGTTAAACTTTAGTGCTTCAGAAAGCTCCTACAAAAGACAGCTTAGTGCATTATTACTCGCCGATGACATTTGCTTTCACTAATTATTAACATTTTCATTTTATTGCATTTGTGTGTAGACATGTATGACCTAACAAAGAGTGCATACTGATAGAATTTGTGCTAATGTTTATGCGGCTTACTGGTTCTAACTAACAAATAGTGTAATAATTTTTGTTACTGAAATTATGATCTCTTGTGCGAAATGTATGTACGTTATATGTGTATTCATCTGTACTGATTTTATCCGCTGTTGTAACCGTGGGGTCTGGGACCTCTGTCAGGCCTTCGTGCCTTTAGTCCCAGTCTCCCTTCGCTCGGACGAGAAATAAAGTACATATGACGATTATGCTTAAAAAAACTTTTGAGTTGTTCCAGCCACGGGCGCAGTCAGGATCTTGTTTAGGGAGATCGAGGGGGTTCCTGCCCCCTATACACAGGCTCGTGCGTGTATATATATATATATATGCAAACTAGAAATTTCGGGGGTTCAAACATTACTCCCCTCCGGTTACGCCAATGGTTCAATCATAGCCCGCATTAAAAAGTATCATGTTGCTCAGCACTTGCGGGCAATGCCGCATGTAGCTCGCGACCAGCAGACAAAAAAACGGCCGTGGCTTAGCTTGGTTAAGCCTGGTGATTGCGAAGCAATAGTGTGTTATTCTCGGATCAGCTTGTAGTATGGCTGGTGGTAGTCTTGGGTTATGCTAGTGTTACGGCTTACAGTGAATCATCTAAGCACCAGCACGTCCAGGTGCATCTCGGACTTGAGCACGCCGTTGGCGAACGCCCGCATCGAGCTGAAGGACGAGAGGTCCAAGTAGCGCATGACGACGTTCTCGATGCTCGACACCCGCCGAACGTCGGCCATAGAATAAAGAACAAACTTAGAGAAGGGAAACTGTACCTTCCACCGTGGTTCAAAAATAAGCAGCGGCAGCGCATGGAACTTACTTTGGCGGACGCCAGATGACGTTGCTCAATCCGGAAGCTGAAGTGCAAATTTTTTTTTTTTAGAGAAAAATTCAATATGGCCGTTTTTTGCCGGTCGCGTACGCTCGTACGCGCCGTGCTTGCCCTGCAGGCTATGCGGCATGCCTCAATGCCTTCGCTGCCGCGTAGCTGGTGCGTTCTAATTGCCAAGAGCCTCTACTGACGCCCATACAAACAAGCCACAAGTGAGTGAACAGAACACGTGACTTTATTGGCAGAAGACAAGCAGTGTACATTCTCGTGCAATAGCAGAAATAAAATTTGCATGTCGAGATACGCTGGAATCATTGACGCGAGCTCGTAAACGGCTCACCGTCGTCGTCGCACGTGGTGGTCAGGTTAACGAGCAACAACCAGCAGCGGAAACATATTGGACAGAGTGTGCCAATTGTTTGCAGCGACAGTCGCCGTTAAAAATGCCCAAATTGCATTGCGAAGCAATCGGGAGACGCAGGCATCTGCTGCCGCAGCCTACACAGCGACATGGGCTACCCCAGATTTTAGCCGTTCACTCCTTTCCAACCTGCACGTTTATTTTCTTTCGGGGGCCGCTAATGTGTGGCTCACACTTGATGTCTCACATTGTCTCACTATGGACAAGCCGCTTTCGTGGGCATCGCCTCCATCAGCTACTTTTGCGCGCCTTTCCAACCATCTGGCTATCAACTTCATACGCATCGGACTATGTAAGCACGTATGCTGGTCTCCGTTCATGGCTAATCGCGGCCGAGAAAGGCCAGAGGCACAATATGCCCATTGCTGCCGCAGGAAAGCGCGAACGGGGAGCACGAATCACGGTGCATGAAAATTGGGAGTCTATGTCGCTGTGCAGGCTGCAGGAGCGAATGCTTACTTAGAGAGACTGCTTCCCAGTGCAACCGACCAGGCCGCAATATTCTAAAAACATAACACTGCGACCATAACCAAGTGACATAACAGCAAAATTAAACAGCAATCAGTCACCGCATGGGGTTCAGACAATACATTATACATTGGCGACGAACCATACAGCAACAGTGAGCATTCACATACACGGGTCTCTTAGGGTACATTGAGCTGCCTACCTACAGGCGTAGTGCCTGCCTTCGTTGCACGTGGTGGTCTACTAACGAGCAACAACCAGCAGCAGAAACAGATTGGACAGAGTGTCCCACCTGTTTGCGGCGACAGTCGCTGTTAAAGATGAGCAACTTGCAGTGCAAAGCAATCGGGTGACGCAGGCATCTGCTGCCGCAGCCTACACAGCGACATGGGCTACCCATAATTTTAGCATTGACTCCTTTCCAGCCTGCATGTTTCTTTTCTTTTGGAGGCCGCTAATGTTTGGCTCACACTTGGTGTCCCACATCGTCTCAATATGGACAAGTCGCTTTCGTGGGCATCACCTTCATCAGCCACTTTTGCGGGCCTTTCCACCCAACTTCATACACGTCCGACCATATAAGCACTTATGCTGGTCTCCGTTCATGCCTAATCGCGGCCGAGAAAGGCCAGAGGCACAATTTACCCATGGCTGCAGCAGGAAAGGGTGAACGGGGAGCACGAATCACGGTGTGCGTAAATTGGGAGTCTATGTCGCTGTGCAGACTGCAGGATCAAATGCTAACTACGAGAGGCTGCTTCCCAGTGCGACCGACCAGGCCGCAATATTCGAAAAACATAAAACTGCGACTGTAACCAAGTGACATAACAGCAAAATTAAACAGCAATCAGTCACCGCATGAGGTTCAGACACTACATTATACATTGGCTATGAACCATCTTACAGGCATAATGCTTGCCTTTGTCACATGTGGTGGTCTGGTAACGAGCGACAACCTGCGGTACAAACAGATTGGACAGAGCCTCGCACCTGTTTGAACCAACAGTTGCCGTTGAATGTGAGCAACTTCCATTGCGAAGCAATCAGGTGACGCAGGCATCTGCTGCCGCAACCAACACAGCGACATGGACTACCCGGCATTTTAGCGTTAACTCCTTTCCAACCTGCACGTTTATTTTCTTTCGGGGGCCGCTATGTGTGGCTCACACTTTGTGTCCCACTTTGTCGCAATGTGGACAAGTCGCTTTTGTGGGCATCACCTTCGGCAGCCATTCTTGCGGGCCTTTCCACCCATACGGCTATCAACTTCATACACCTTGAACCATGTAAGCACATATGCTGGTCTCGGTGTTGAGCAAATCATGGCCGAGGTAGGCCACAAGCACAATTTGCCCATGGCTGCAGCAGGCCAGAACAAACGGGGCGCACCAGTTACGGTGTGTGTATACTGGGAGTCCATGTCGCTTTGCGGACTGCAGGAGCAAATGCTTACCTCGAGGGACTGCTTACCAATGCAACTGACCAGGCCCCCACATCTGAGAAACGTAACACAGTTACCACAACCAAGTGTGGCAGCAAAACCAGATTCTGCAATCAATCTCTTCACTGTAGCTTGCACAAAGACCCAGGCTATCAAGGAAGAGGAGCAATCATCAACGAGACTAGGAATATGGAAAATGAGAAAGCTTGCATTCAAGAGAGAAGCCACTCTGCTCTGCAAGCATTGAAGGCTAAAAACATCAAGAAAAGTAAAATGGTGCATAGCACATGTGCATAGGTTAATGCAAGACGCATGCCGATGCTGCATCAGCTATTTCAGGAGAGGAATTGCGCATGACAACATACACTAGAAGATACTGCTACAGATATGTTAGGCTGCTAGAAAGTTAGTGGTATTAAGTATCAGCGAAGAATCGGTTGACCTTTATATTTGGATGAGGATGAATGACCTCTAACAAAAATGGGCAATGAGAAAGCTTGCATTTATAGAAGAAAAATTACACTTGGCACAAACGGAATTAACATGGCTAGGAAGCTGATTAAGGGCAAACTGATGGAACTCAATCTTTTGGCCAGCGTCGTCCGTGCTTGGTCACATGTTGCAGGTGCATCTGAAGACGAAGAATTTCTAGAAAGTCCTTTTTGAGTTACCTGGATGACTCAGCCAAATGTCCGTGCTGGTGGAATGGTGGCTGAAGCTCTTTTCAGTCTTGACACAGTCCTCTGCAGACTTGATATCTCATTCATATTCTTCTGCATGTGCTTCTTTGTTCTTGGTGTAAAAGCCTTGCAAATTCGGCTCCAGCCCCTTCCTGTTGGCGCAGATAGGAGCTCCTGTGATGACCAAGATGTGCTGTGCATAGACTCTGTTGGGGTAAAACGGTGACACATGAGATACAGCACAGATTAGCCAAACTTATGTGTGTTTTCTTTTATGTTCGAACCAATCATACTGAACCATAAATATGAACAAACATTCATATCTGCTGCAAACAGCAAGCCAATACAGCATATATCAAACATATTTATTTCTGAACCATGTGGTGTTTACCTTGTAGTAGTAGCCAATGTCCACACAATGACCTTGTTGTAGCAGGCAGCAGCTTCTGTTTAGTGCGTGGAGTGTGTTGCTTTATACTGGTGCCGTCCTCATTACTGCATGTCTGGAACAGAAATTTTGACTGAATGAGAAATTGAAAAAGCAAAGTTTTGCAATATGAAATGCAAAAAGGTGTGACATATATGTTACAATGATTTGCGACTACAGAACACATGCAAATGTACACTGTCTGTTCTAGGGTGCTTAAGCAGCATGTTAAATAAATATTGCTATTGTCCATAAAATTGATGTCTGCCTAACTACAATGCATGTCAACAGCGCAAGTACTATTAAGATCACAAATGAGAACATTTGTGGGTTCATTTATACACTAGAAGTGATCACACTGCTAGTTCCACAAGCAAATGCATGAAAGTCATGAAGCTATTAGAACTGATGCATTATTTTTCTGCACGAACGTGATGCACTGCTTCACTACTGCAAAAATAAATGCCCTACGGTAAACCAATCTGAACAGCAAGAACATTTGCAACCAACAAGTACGAAATATGGCTGAATTATCATGCTTGCAACTGTTTAATACATTAAATTCTGTACTTTCACTTCATTTTACCAAAGGATTATTCGGTTTTGTGGACGAAAGACGTTGCCGGCCGACTCGAAAAAAAAGTTTAATATGTATATTGATAAGGCTACTCAGTCACCTACAACCACGGCTACAATAACATGAAAAATGAGACGCGCGTTCCGATGTCGCTCTTTCTTTCCTGGTTGTGTGTGTAAACCAAACGACAGCCTCGCAACTAAAGGTTTATTTAGGAAATAGCAACTGAGATCCTCACTGCCCATATGTAATGCAGGATCTAGTTCGTTAACTTGTGCCCGCCTGGAAGGTAATGAGACGGATATTATATAACGATTCAAGCAGCGGTGTTAAACGACTCACCGTTATTGCCGTTGTCAGCCGCAGCAAAATCCAGCTCCCGTTTCGATGCAGACCTGTTCCGAATGGCTCACGACCGAAACCGAACTGCCGGGCTTACATGTCCGCTTGCAAACACGTAACTTCACCCAAAGTTAAATAACGCGAGACATCGAAGCGCAAGAAACTAGTTTTAGAAACAAAGAAGCAACCAGTCTTGAGTGTACGAACGAATGAATCCGTGCCGCCGTGCACTCGGAAATACCGGTAAAAATTTTAAATCCAGGCCAGAGGTCACGTGAAAGATCGATGATGCTGAACGCTATTTGCGTTTATAATGGCGAAGAAACAATACACTTACTAACAAAGAGTACAATATCTAATTAGCAATGATAATTTTGCCCTGTTTTTATGTGAAAGAAAATGCTTTGGTAATTGTAAGAGAATGTTTGTAAGATAAAATTGCGCTTATTACGACGCCTCTACCGGGAAATGTTGGAACTAACGAACGCATCCCGAAGTGATGCTACTACGTCGGCTTTGTTAGCCGCGGCGCGCGGTCGATTTTTTCGCCCTCTGTGGCCATTTGTTGAACTTGAGAGTGTGCTACCCCTGCGTCGGCGGCTGCGAGGAGGCCGCTGCTGATGTCGCGACGCGCGAGGATGACTCGGGCGCCGCGCCGCGCCCCTGGTGAGAGGAGCGGGAGTTAGGCCGCCGTTGGTGGCTACCGCCTCGCCTCGCGACGGCGTGAGATGGGGCCCCGCCGCGCCGCGCTCCTGGTGAGAGGAGCGGGAGTTAGGCCGCCGTTGGTGGCTACCGCCACGCCTCGCGACGGCGTGAGATGGGGCCCCGTTTTTACACAGCTGGTGTGACGTCACTCTAGGTCACGTGGTGTGACGTCACGCAGCGAGGTAACGCTAAAGGTCAATGGTGCCTACCACCGCCTCGCCACAGAACGGGCTGAAGTGCGACCTAAAGAAGTATTGCTTCGCAATAAAAATTGGAGGACGCTTAAGCTTCGCTTCAAGAGTGGAACGCGATAGCGTTCCCGTCGACCCGCCAATGGGTGTAAGGCAATGCGCTACGGCGCAGCGATCACTTACGAGGCGCCCCGCATCGGACTTTGCACCCACCAATCACGCGGTGAGCGTCGAGCAACGCAGCGTTCGGCGCGGCAACGAAACGTGCGCCTGAGCAAGCGGAACGAACCAAAGAACCCGGTGTCTCGGAGGGGGAAACGGTTTACGCCAGCCAAACGTCGTGATCGGCACGGGCAGAGAGATAGACAGATAGTGAGCTAAAGAAAGGAAGGAGGCTTGATTCTACAACCCGTGAAGGAGCACGCCGAAGCGTCGTCAGGGGAGAGGGGGTCCGGGCCGCGACGCGCCTTGCACCGGTCCCCGCACAGCCCCAATGCGCACGTGGCGCGCCACCTGTCGGGGCAGCGCCGTACATTGAGAGGAGGTGGTCTTCTGTGTTTGCCGGAAGATGGCTCTGCGTGTGCGGAAACGCAGTTCGCTACTCGTGTAACTCCGACTTCTGTAAGTTACATGTTCATAATTACCGATACACACCGCAGTATAACTTTCTGCGGCTCGTTTCTAAGGCAACCCCGCATTCACTAGAGGCGCTTTTGTACCGCTTTGACGCATCGAACTCGTGGCTGAGTGGCAGCGTCTCCGTCTCGCGCTCCGGCGACCCTGGTTCGATTCCCACCCAGCCCATCTTGCAAGTTGTTTTTTATTGATGAAGTGCCTTCCCGGATTTATCGCTCATGGCCAACGCCGCCGACGACACCGGCTTTTCTGCGACACGAGCTCCTTAACGCTGTCGCGGTAAAAGCAAATGGAACACCGCGCGGCAGTTGCCTCCTGCGCGCGTGAGGAGTGGCTTCACTGCATAGCTGGAACATATGACGGACCTATGCCCAACTCTGCTCCCTGCGAGACCATATACAGGCATGCTAGGGGGTGAGGCTAGGGAGGACGGGCGTTCTTCTTAGGCGGCTGCTACGGTTTATTCATGTCCTCCTCACTCGCCGCTCCGTAAAGAGTGGAGACAAGCGCGGCGTCCACTACGGCGTTGGTCACGTGAATCGTCCGTATACATAGATATATATATAGACGCCTTTGGCGGATGCCGTAGGGACGCGTTGCCGGCGCTCAGGTGTCTTGGAAGCGGTCTGCAACGTGGCTAAAGTGCGCGCACGCGTGGGGCTCATCTTCAAAGCGATGCGCGCGTAGTGCCGGTAGCTTCGTATGCTCTGTACTTTCGACGTTTTATTCGCGTTGAAAGTACGCAGGCTAATCGGCTCGCGGTGGTGCCGCGATGCCTAGCGTTTTCACAGACAGTTTCCTCTGTCATCGAGCGAGATGTGCTCATTCATGTTTATCTACACGCGCGTTACACCGCACTGGTTAATTTAGTTAAAACACATTGACGGGCAAGTTGGTTTGAATCCATTATAGCATGTGTAAGCGCGACTAAAAAGGATGTAGAAAGAAACAGACACACAGAGACAGCGCTGTCTCTATGTGTCTGTTTCTTTCCTCGTCCTCGTTGAGTCACGCTTACGCATCTCATCATTGTTAATTTAGTTAGTAAGCGAATCTTTATAAATGTATAGGGTCGATAAAACCACTATCCTTACTTCGTACAGCTGTCCAGTAATTTGCTATCACAATCGCTGCTTCGCCTTTCCGGCGGAAGTGCGAATTTTTTCACTGCACTTTCATAGGAGTCCCACCGAAGTGGTATTCTTGTGTCTACCTGACGTGTTTGCTTGCGTTGTTTGAACCGGCGATGCGGCGCTCACCAACAGTAAGTTACAGAAGTGAAACTGCGGCTCGCCTCATCGAGCAACAGCCAACAAATGCGAAGCAACCCGTTAGCGTTCGGACAACTACGAGCAGAGTCTCGCACAACGACGAGGACACAACAAAATAGACTGCGCGGAAACAGGGGTTCGTATACTTGTATTCAAAAGGCTCGTAAATACAAACAGAAAAGCATACTCTTTAGGGCTTTGGCAGTTCATCCGCTTGTGTCACTCATTGTTGCAGTTCGAATAATACAGAGTGAAGACAAAATATTTTAAAGCATGGTACAGTGACAAAACTGTTGTAACAGACGGTAAAACCTTAGCTAAAACGGCAAACTAACAGGCAATACCGTTGCAACGTTCACAAGAGTCCTCCTAAGAGCATATCTTGGCGCGCTAACTGTTACAAGTAGATGACACCCCTACAGTGACCATTCATGCACCACACGCGATTTAGTCAATTGGGTTAACGCTGTGTTACACCGAAGGCGCTTTCCCAGAAGGAGCTTCCATGTGAGATTCTGATACCATGAACATTTATATACAAGCAAACTATCGCTGCACAAGCAACGGAGCACAAGTGTGCGTGATAAACGTGAGTATTATGTAAGCGTATTTCTTCGGAAGTGGTAAACGCATAGCCTCCCGAACTTTAGTGACACCGCGCGAGCGTCGACGCACCGCATGTGGTCGCCTTATAACGGCGACAATCGGCAACGTCGGCGATGTACGGGCAATCGCCCGACGCACACTCCCCAGTTAGAGTATACTTTGCTGCGCGCTTGCCTTGGAACAGCGCACACAACCTGTCCTTGCTATTGTTTTGGCTTCATCGTTCGCAGGAATATCTGACGATACCTCGAGCACACAGACGAATTCGTTCTTTTTTCTTCGTTTCTTGGCGGATGCCGGTGTGAGGAAAAAAAGATCGACAAAGTAGGTTACGACATAAGCGGTGGACACTGTGTGACATAACTACAGTGAAAGTACCAACTGTCAAGGGCGTGCACAGCAGCCCTGTGTTTCCTGTTTCGCTGGTGGTCGTGGACTATCGTGTCTCCGAAAGAGGAATAAATAAAGTAAAGAGAAAAAACAGAAATAAGACAAAAAACCGCTAAGAAACCAAACTAGCTGTTGTTCCCTCAGCTTCAAATTTAACATAGCGAATACATTCTAAAGCTCCCATTGAAACGTTTATGCCTGTTTGGTTGCAATGTCTTGAACTTATGGATAAGGTATGATTCTCTGTATTTTCTTTCTCGTTCACAACAAAAATCTCTCTAAGATGTAGAGTTTAAATTCATCAAACTTATGACCTGGTTAGTTGAAATGCTCAGCGACGGCTTTGGGATGCTTTTTACCTGTGTCCGCGCGATGTCCGTTTAATCTGACGTTCATTGATTGTACCGTTTGACCGATATATTGTTTCTCAGAGAACGAACAGTCAAGCATATAAATCACATCCGAACTTGTCCAAGTGAAGCTAGATTTCGTGTGTATAACTATTTGCGGTGCTTTTAATTTTAATGTCACTTTGAAGGTACCTGCATGTTTTGAACCTGGAGCGACAACATGCTTTTATTACGAGGAAATGATGTTGCCGGAATTTTGCACGCACTAACATATCTTTAAGGTTCCTGTTGCGGCGATAGGTGCCCCTTGGTGCATACGGGAACGGTGGTTGCTCGATAATATCGGGTGGTACTGTCGTAGGATGTTCTTTGTCTGGGAAAGCATTAGAATATTTTGTTATAAAGGTTGGCGGTCTGTCAGATTCTGGTGTGACAGTCGGAATTAGCGACGAAACAGCTTACACCAGAATCTACACCTACACCAGGACTAGTGAAGTTGCTTCTTCAAGGCCTTAGCCGCAAGGCGGACGGCTTGCTGCTGGACGTTGCGGTCTTCGCTCCGCAGGCAGACGTCCCAGGCTTCTCTACTATATATATTTTGTTTGATGTCTGGGGAACTGGCACATTCCCATATTATGTGGTCTAGCGTACCCCTCTCGCCGCAATCTTTACATTTGGCGTCATTTTCGTCCCTTGTCTGCGTAAGATAGGCCAAAAATGGGCAGATGTATTTACCGGCTTGCAATATACGGGCCTCGTTGTAGGAGAGACACCGATCCGGAGGTGGGAGGTCTCTGCTTTCAAGTTTGTAATGATCAGTGATTTCATGATACGCGATTGCACCATCTTTCATTCCCCCGCCTTCGGGCTGTTCCGCAGCCGCCCAGTGGCAGAGAGCTCGGGCCAGCTCGTGTGCAGCCTCACTGCTTGGATCTTCTTTCTCTGAGAAACAATATATCGGCGAAACGGTACAATCAATGAACGTCAGATTAAACGGACATCGCGCGGACACAGGTAAAAAGCATCCCAAAGCCGTCGCCGAGCATTTCAACTAATCAGGTCATAAGTTTCATGAATTTAAACTCTAGATCTTATAGTAAAATTTGCATCCTGAAAGAAAGAAAATACAGAGAATCATATCTTATCCATAAGTTCAAGACATTGCAACCAACAGGCATAAACGTTTCAAAGGGAGCTTTAGAATGTATTCGCTATGCTAAATTTCAAGCTATAGAGAACAACACTTAGTTTGGTTTCTAAGCATTCTTTTTTCTTCTTCTTTCCTTTTTTTTCTTTTTATCTATTTATTTATTCCATTTCAGTATTTTCTTTTGTTTTCGAGAGCACCGGTTTCCGCCGCGCCTTCTGTTGCCTCTTTCCGAGACGCGATAGGCCACGACGGCCAGCGAAACAGAAAACAGGGGGCTGCTGTGCACGCCGTTGACACGCCGGCTGACAGACGAGCGTTAAAACGTGATTGACAGACGGCCGGGTCCCTGGCCTTGTGCACAGCACTCCTCTATTCTCAACTGTACACCCTCGCCGCTAACACACCTTCGCTTGTTGCCGCACCCACCCGCTTTACGCCCTCTCCCCGTTAGGAGAACCCCACCTAGGCGAGGAAAGCATATGTCGCCTTGAAGACAAGTCCACCTGTCGAAACGTTGGCTCCTGCTTTCGCCTTGTTGTCGTTTCGCCCATCGTTTTGCACAGGCTATAGTCATTCTAGTCGCTTTTCACCATTAGACAGCATCTACACGACGTGTGGTCGCCGCTTGCGCGGTATTGTTAAGGATCTCAGGGGCTGTGCACTTGCCGACTGCTGGCGGCGACCAGCAGCTCACACGCATGAATTCATAACGCGCGACCAGGCGGTACAAATGTATTCCTTCTTCGTCGAGTTAAATCTCGTTCCTCGCAATAAAAATTTACCTAGTGTGGTTTTTCGGCGCAAGAGAACTACCTAGAAATCATGGGACATATTTTGCCATGCCACGATTTCACACAGGCGATGTCGAAATAGGCCACAATACTACGGCGATGCGTGTGAAGGCGATTGATACTCCTACGAAACCCTTTCTTAACGGAGGAGGCTAACAAGATTTTCTTATCCGCGTAGGAAATGGGGAATCGCCAGGAGACTTCAATTGGCGACACTTCACTAGGGAGGCCTGACTACGTTTGCTTGCATAAGTACTAGAAATACATACATTTATTTTTTCTCTACCAAGGACGCAGAACGAAGCTGGAAGCCAAAAAAACATGTCTCAAGATGCAACAATGACGTATTTCACGAACACGCTGCCAGATGCTTAGATAATTTGGTGATACACAATTCATGTTTGGAAAACACGGGGAAGGCGGAAGGTGGAAATTCAAGTCCATGAGAAAAACGATAACAAGGTGAAAGCAGGAGCCAACATTTCGACAAGTGGACTTGTATTCTCCAAGGCACGATAGCCCACAGAGGGAGCAGGTCATTTACGTTGGAAAACCCAAGCAATGAGTTCCTTCAAAGCCTGAGCTGCGGTGCCCCTTATCTTTCTGGGCTGAGAGCAGATAGGGCGAGCATGCATGGGCAAAGCATTCATGGAATCACTGGGCCATGTGTCGCTACAAAATGTACGCTAACCGAAGACGCACGTGCTAACGATGTACACCACAATTACTCTCAATTGCAGAGCTTAGTACTTTCATGAACGCTATGCTCCTTCCCAATGGAAGGAGCATAGCGGATCCCAAATGATTTGAGGACTAAACTAATAAAGCTGCCACAGCAATCTCCGCTTGGGCCACAAAAAGCAGCGCCATACATATATGAACAGGACTGAACTCGGAGTCATAGCGCCTCCTCTTTCCTATGCCATAACACTTTGCCGCGAGAAAAAGAAAGGATTCGTTGTGGGTTGGATCTTCGCAATAATGGTGACGCTTGCAAACAGCAGCTAATTGCCGAAGCCTAGAAAATAAGTTTTCTTCCAAATGCTGTCGCGCTCTTTGGGCACAGTCCTCGTGTGACGTTACCTTGCTCCAGATTCGCCTGGGTGAAAAGTTTGGCAGATGAAGGTAGATCTTCTCCAACTGAGAGCCTACCGTTGTGGGAGGAGGAAACTATACCTTGTCATTAAAATGTGTTTACGGTTCTAAATGCGTGGTTTTGTTTTGGAAAAAGGAAGTCACATTAGGCTAGTGCATATCGCGATTTTGTACGCCAAATTCATCCGCTTCAGAAAATATTACGGAAGCTATGGTGACAGGGTCACAACGATTATCTATACTTTGGTACCTAGTCGCCTAAAGCTTAGTTAGCTGCAGGGTGATCTACACATATTATATATATATGCATGCACAACCGAACAATAACGGTCGCTCTTGTATTACCACGCCATACGTGCACTCTTACAACTAGACGTCGTTACACACTCATTTGCAGGTTCACTCAGTACGTTGCCGTTGAGCATTTCTTTGGTCTACCGAGTCTATGTAATATCTCAATGACGCAATAATACACTCGCTACGCGTATACAAGCAATAAAAACTATACCATAAATGCAATAAAAAAGTGCTTTGGGACGTCTTGCGGCATGGCTTTCTTGCACCACCAGCATCAGGCATGACTTGCAGACCACAAATACACGCGAGGTAAAAGATTGATTACGTGTTGTAACTTAGCTTTCCCACAGCTTAAAGCCCACAATGTTCATTGCACTACAATAGAAACTGAAACCATTCTTCAGAATAGTCAGTGAGACATTTCAAGTACTTAGGGCAAGGTCGCGAGTTGGCAAGTGTGTGGCTTGTCAGTGCAAAAATCAGACAGGGATGGAAGGGATACATTACGACACGACCGCTCATCACGAACACAACGTTTATTTTGAACGCAAATTTAAGGCAAACAACAAATAACACTGTCAGACGCACTTGCTTTGCGCAGATGTTATTTCAAAGAATATTTCTCTCCTTCTGTCCTAGTTCGTTGACCACGCGTATTTTCTGAAATCTTTTCCGCAAATACTGAATAGCGTTCTTTTATGCCCTTGTAAGCGACGTAAGCCCCCCTTTTGCAACAACTTTTGTGCAGTATAAGTGTGCGTTTCGGGCTATGGTTAATATTAAGCGATTTTTTTTTCAAAAGAAGCATTCATTTTATAGTGAGCTCTCGACTCGTGTGTTCTTCCTTCCGTCCCTGTGTAATCTTGAGCCGAAAAGTGAAAACCACGCACAGCAGGCGAAGACGGTGTAAGTATCTTTTTTATCGGAATGGTGGCGCAGCAAAAGATCAGGCACCACAGAACCAGCATGGACAGGCACACAGATATGTTGGTTCTGTATTGCCTGCTCTTTAGCTGCTCTACAATTCCTGATTTAAAAAAAAGAAAACATGCATCAATAAGTCCAACAACTACGTGTTTCACAAAACAAGGCGTGGGACCGGATGGAACGCCCTGAAACCTGCCTCGTTATTACTGTGTTATTTCTTGACTCGATCTGTACTTACTTGGAGGGTGACACACAGTCATATGAGAAGCCGAATTCACGCGCAGAGAAGCGCGATGGCAACGTGCGAAGCTACGCTGAATATCGGATCTTTCTTTCGACGTGGAGATTTATACAACATTGCTAGAGTAACACGACCTTTGTAAGTGTACTACCACCAAGCAATCGTGGGTACGACGTGCACTTTTTAAACAATTTAGCAAGACTTCAATGACATAGCAAACGGCGGGTTTATAAACTTTCGTTCACAATTCAAGCGTACGTGTCTTTGGAATAGCTAAGCGTTTTGCAACCACAACAAATTATTTCCTTGCGCAAATGTCAGCACTAAATTCATTGCGACACTTGATTCATGACGCTTTATGTGCATTATATCGCTAGTAACAGACACCATAGGAAATTCTTTTTTTTATGTTCGGATCATTTTTAATGTTACTGAGGTTAGATAAACAAGACGCACAATTATTCTATTTCAATTCGTATAAGCACCCCAGAAAGTAAATAGACAAAGGGGTTCGAAAACGCATTAGCTGAATTTCGGCGAACAGCTGCGCTCGCAGTGATTCGACGCTAGTTTTGTATCCGCCTCGACGACCCACGCAATCGCTCCTGCCAGTAGCACCCTGCTACTCTCCGTATGAGACTGTACTATCTAAACGGTTTTTTTTTATCGTGGCTAAATGACATATCTCTGCTTCTTGGTCACTACCACTGGCAGCTACCATTCATCAGTTTGTCGTTTGAAACCCCTCTAGAACAGCTACATGCTTGTCTGCAGCTTGCACCTTTGAGCGTAAAAATAACACAGGTGCACGCTCTGATCAGTTACAGGAACTGCCCGTACGAAACAACGAGGACAGGAAGACAAAGTCTATGAAGACAAAGCGCCAACCGGTCGCTTCCTGAACAAGCGGTTCAGTCGGCAATATAAAAAGGATTCAAAAGCTCCCAGTAGTCACTTCGGCGTTCATTGACGCGACAGTAGCTCTCTTCGTATTTTATACGATCCCGGAATAATTTGTAAAGACTGTAAACAGCTGTGGAGAAAGACAATGAATAATCAGTTAATTATTGACCTACAGGGCAATCGCAAAAGCGTCCACTTTACTGAAAAACAACGCGCTTTTAAGGATGCATCTTGACCACTGTTTTAGCGCACGAAAGACGGAAGGAGGCACTTAGCACGCAAGAATACCGTTGATGTAACGCTTATTCTTGTGCATCTTGTTTGTTGCTTCGTATATACTCGTGTACACAAATAAGAAATAAAATCATTGAAAAATTGCTGACGACGACGCTTCGTGGCGTCGCTCATTATTTTCCTGGTGTATAAAACGCTGTTCCGTATGCAGAAAGGGAAGTTAATAATGGTAGAAGTATGACTCCTGTGAACACTAGTTGTACGTTCAGAGAAACAATAATCAAACACGCATAGTAGGCGGAGCTCAAGAAGTTTCGAACACACACAATGCAGCACCTGGGCGTTTCGCTGTCTTGAAGATACCGTTGCTCATGTGCAGGCCTTCGAAAGCCTTTCGCACGCTAAGGTCCACGATCACCGGATCACATCACCTTTCCGCCACCTCGACAGTCCTGGAGAGCATTCCACGAGAAGGTACGACGCAGAAAGCAGCCTACGACGAGAATACGCGGAGGCAGCTCAAACGCCAGTCACCCCTGTTGTCACTTATGCAACACATTCCAGCACCACACACGCTCCAATAGTCCGCTGATCAACGGCAGTAGAAAAAAGTTTTGCCAGCCACAGACCGATCGTCAGCTGAAACATGGCAATCGCTGGACACACCGGGTTGTCACCGGGCCAAGGAGTGCTGAGTTCAAAGGTAATGCCAAATGACCAGTGGGCCTCTTCCGACGGTGGAAGGGCTAAAATGTTGCCTTTGGAAAATCAAGTGAGCAGGAGAAGTCGCGAGGGAAAAAAAAAGCAGCACCACATTCAAGTAAAACGTGATATGCCGTTTATGAGCAGAACGGCCATTACCATTTGGTTGCTTCGTCCTATCATTCTGTGTTGCCGGATCCGCGTGGCAATTTCGCTTTGCCTCGCAACAACGACTAGACTGCCGAGCAGTTTCTCCGCTTCAGAAGCGGTCTCGGTCAGCGATCGAAAGCCGGGTCAATTCCCGGGGGTCCCGGGCGTCCTTGCGTACGTAGGCCGGGTTCTCAAAAGTAGAAAACTTGCGGCCGAAGTTCATCCGTACAGGATAGCGGCGCCGGTAGGCCACGAGCACGATTAGCAGCAGTAGAGCGATTGCAAGAGGGGCAGTGACGGCGACGATGACAGCTACCATGGTTACCGTGAGACCATCCTCCAGGCCATCGCTACCACCTCGATCCGGGATGTCAAGGTCGTTATCGACGCCGGAGGTTGCGACGTCACCGGGCTCGGTGTCGTGCGGAAGGAGCTCTTCTCCAACCAATACGGCGGCGTGGTCAGAGGCCCGCCATGGATCCATGTGTGCCGAAGGCTTGCGTGGAGGCCCCTTCGCCAGTACTGCAGCCCGGTTGATGTCCTGCTCGTATGGCTTCCAGCGATCCTGCAACAGAGACAAGGAATCACGGCGCTCATCAAGTTGCAAAATAATCCGCTCTAGCCTAGTTGGCCCTGCCTGAAGCCGTGAAATGGAGCTGTTCCAGGTTTTTCGAATGCTAAAATGACGTTGACGCGTCGCATTATAGTAAAGGGCGCAAACATGAAACAGCGCGCGAGCGCATTTGGTCTTACATTAGTGATAAATAGAACATTGACACTCAGTACATTAGGCAGACAAGTCGTACCAGGCGTATTACTTTACTGTCGTGGACGGCTACGCCAAACAATGGTTGCTATTTTAAGCAGGAGAAACGTGCTCCTTTGATGCAGTTGCACACGCCAGCCGTAAAGGCTCATTCGTACTATGCATAAAAATAAAATGTTCAGAATAAATTTTTTGACGTTTCAGCTCCTCTATCCATGTTCACTTGTGAGCAGCAGATATCGTACAATAAAGCTCTGAAAATGGCCAAAGCCTCCCTACGACTTCATAGAATTTCGGGAATGCTGTAGTACGCTAACGTGTTTATATATATATATATATATATATATATATATATACATATATATATATATATATATATATATATATATATATATATATATATATATATATATATATATATATATATATATTACACTAAAAGGATAAAAAGTCGGGCGAGTTGGCACGGAAACATATTCTTGGTTTGTAGCGCGAAGTGACACACATAGATTAGAAGAACGCAGGACGGGCGCTATCAACTACATATATCAACATTTCAGTGATTGCAAATACCGCATAACATTGTTACGTAGGAAGACGCACACGGAAAGCTATGTACAAGTATATTTACAAGAAAATACGCTGCGCTTGGCCAAGAGGCAACAGCCCGCGCTAGCTTCTAATCGTCGTCGTCGTCTTCTTACTGCTCGGCTCTTCGTCATTGGAAATACTATACCGTAGCACTACCCCCGGCGGCAAAAGCGCCGTCCCGGAGCGACTAAAGGCCGGACTCGGAAGCAGTGTAGTAGGTCTTGAGCCTACTGACGTGCACGACATCACTAGATGCCAGAGTAGGTGACGAGGTTGAGCTCACAGGAGCAATCTTGTACGTCACAGGCGTCACCTGGCGCAGCACGCGGTAGGGCCCTGTGTATCGCGAAAGGAGCTTTTCTGAAAGTCTGACGTGACAAGAGGGCGACCACAGGAGCACGAGTGCACCAGGCGAAAAGTGTAGGTCACGGTGGCGGGCGTTGTACTGACGCTGCTGCGTGGTTTGCGAGTCCGTCAGTCGAGCACGGGCAAGCTGGCGTGCATGGTCGGCGAGGGCGATGGCGTCGCGCGCATACTCGGTTGTTGAGATTGCTGCAGGAGGAAGCACCGTGTCAAGGGGCAAGGTCGGTTCGCGACCGTAGAGTAGATAAAATGGAGAAAATCCGGCGGTGTCGTGCCGGGAAGAATTATAAGCAAATGTGACGTAAGGAAGGGCAACGTCCCAGTCGTGGTGGTCTTTCGAAACATACTTGGAGAGCATGACGGTAAGAGTACGGTTTAACCGCTCTGTCAGGCCATTGGTTTTAGGATGGTTTGAGGCAGTCAGCTTGTGTTGAATAGAGCAGGAATGCACAATGTCGGCGATAACTTTCGAGGGGAAGTTACGACCACGGTCAGTAAGCAGCTGTCGCGGGGCGCCATGCACTAAGATAATGTCATGCAAGAGAAAGTAAGCGACGTCAGTGGCGCAACTGGTAGGGAAAGCCCACGTGATAGCTTATCGGGTGGCGTAGTCAGTTGCGACGGCTACCCATTTGTTCCCAGAGGATGACGTGGGAAAGGGAGCGAGGAGGTCTAATCCAACACTAAAGCACGGTTCCACAGGGACGGTGATCGGCTGGAGATGACCGGCAGGTAGCACCTGAGGTGGTTTCCGACGCTGGCAGGCATCACAGGCAGCAACATAGCGTCGGACGGAGCGAGCGAAACCAGGCCAATAGAAGCGGCGGCGGACGCGGTCGTACGTGCGGGTTACCCCAAGATGTCCTGCAGTGCGTGCGTCATGCATCTCAAAGAGTACAGTCTGTCGTAGATGTTTTGGCACGACAAGAAGAAGATCAGGGCCATCAGGCAGGAAGTTCCTTCGGTACAGAATGCCGCCCTGGAGGACATATCGGCGAACGGATGCATCGGTAGGTGTAGAGCGCAGACGCTCGGTGAGTACTCGCAGCGATAGGTCTCGGTACAGCTCATCGGCGATGTTAGCGAAGGCAGACACAGACAAAATGCCGTCGGCGGTACTACTGTCGGCGTCGTCAGGCTCGTCTACCGGGTAGCGAGACAGGCAGTCAGCGTCCTTGTGTAGTCGGCCAGATTTGTAGGTGACAGAGAACGAATATTCTTGGCGGCGTAAGGCCCACCGACCAAGTCTTCCTGTAGGGTCTTTCAATTAGTATAACCAGCAAAGCGCGTGATGGTCTGTGACAACGGAAAAGGGTCAGCCATATAAGTATGGGCGGAACTTCGCAACCGCCCAAACTAGGGTCAGACACTGCGCTCAGTGATGGAATAGTTGCGCTCGGCGGGCTAGAGGAGCCTGCTGGCGTAAGCGATAACACGGTCGTTGCCACGCTGGCGTTGTGCCAGTACTGCGCCAGTTCCGTCACCGCTGGCATCAGTACGGACTTCGGTAGGCGCAGAAGGATCGAAATGGGCCACAACGGGAGGCGTTGTGAGAAGGTCGATTAGAAGCGAGAATGCAGAGGCCTCGTTATCACCCCACTGGAAAGGGGCGTCTTTTTTCAAAAGCTCGGTTAGCGGTTGTGCTATGGCGGCGAAATTCTTCACGAAACGGCGGAAGCACGAGCAAAGGCCGATGAAGCTGCGCACATCCTTGACACACTTTGGAACAGGGAAGTGCGTAACAGCATGGATCTTGCCTGGGTCCGGTTGCACTCCGTTCGCGTCAACGAGATGTCCAAGGACGGTAATCTGGCGACGGCCGAATTGGCACTTCGATGCGTTGAGTTGCAGACCGGCTCGCCGAAAAACGTCCAGGACTGCTGAGAGGCGCTCGAGGTGCGTAGCCAATGTTGGGGAGAATACTATAACGTCGTCCAAGAAGCACAGCCACGTGAACCATTTGAAACCGTGAAGGGAGTCCATCATGCGTTCAAAGGTGGCAGGAGCGTTACATAGACCGAACGGCATCACTTTGAATTGATAAAGACCGTCGGGTGTTACAAAGGCAGTCTTCTCGCGGTCGAGATCGTCCACGGCAATCTGCCAATAGCCGGAGCGAAGGTCAATGAGGACAAATAGCGAGCACCGTGGAGGCAGTCAAGGGCGTCATCAATCCGAGGTAGGGGATACAAGTCCTTTTTGGTAACCCTGTTAAGGTGCCGATAATCCACGCAACAGCGCCATGAGCCATCCTTCTTTTTTACCAGCGCAACAGGTGACGCCCATAGACTACATGACGGTTGAACAATGATCGTGGCCAGCATTTTGCGAACTTCAGTGTGAATAACTTGACGCTCAGCCGGTGATACTCGATACGGGCGGCAATGAATAGGAGGGGCATCGCCGGTATTAATGCGATGTTTGACAGCTGTTGTTTGGGCCAAAAGACGATCGTTAAAGTCAACAATATCTTGCTAGGAAATCAGAAGGCGGCAGAGCGCACGAGCGTGCTCGGAAGGCATGTCAGGTGCAATCATTTTCTGTAAGTTGGCGATGGTACAAGTTGCCGATTGCGACGGTAGACGAGGATCGGCTGAATTGTCGTCTACTGAAATCGATGCTACAGAGTGATCCTCGAATGAGCAAAGTTGGGCCAGAGACATCCCGCGTGGCAGCACTTCACCACTGGCAGGCAGACGCAATTCGCCGTAATAGATAAAACTGTGTGAGGTACTGTGATCCCGTGTGTAAGGAGGACGTCTTGCATAGGAGCCGCGATGTAGTGACCGTGGCAAGCGAACGAAGACGACGGAACTGAGGCGAGTAGGGTGTTGTTCAGCGGGATCCAGAACAGGCAGGTCGAGACGGAGAGTACTGGCGGAGCAATCGATGAGAGCAGAATGTGCGGAGAGGAAGTGTAAGCCGAGGATGATGTCGTGGGGACAGTGAGCGATGACTGTGAATAGCACGATTGTTGAGCGATCGGCGAAGGAGACGCGGGCGGTACATATACCAATTACAGGGGCTGTTCCGCCATCGGCGACACGGACAACAGGCGTCGTTGCGGGCGTGATAACTTCCTTGAGCCGGTTACGAAGGTCAGAGCTCATTACGGACAAATGCGCCCCAGTGTCTATAAGAGCAGATACAGGAACACCGTCGACTTGCACGTCAAGAAGGTTCAGATGAGTGGGCAACGCCAGTAGAGGATTTGGCGGCGTAGGGAGCAATGCAGGGTCACCTCGAGGCGGTGCATCGTCTAGTTTTCCGGCTGGGAGCGGCGTCCGAAGGGAGTCAGCGAATAGGAGCGACGCGGCTGGGGAGAGCGAGATTGTCGTCGTTGGGGCGAAGGCGAACGAGAATAGGAGCGGTTCGGTGCTGGAGGATCAGCGGCGGCGTTATCGGAGCGTGCGGCATAGGGACGAGAAGGGCCACCTGGGGGGCGAGAGTAGGCAGTATAAGTAGGCCGGGTCGGGGAACTCCAGCGACTGCGACAGTGCCGAGAAATGTGCCCGATTCGATGGCAGTGGAAACAAATGGGCTTGTCGTCAGCAGTGCGCCATTCAGATGGGTTGCCAAAACGTGGTGGGTAAGAAGGTGCGGGACGGGGCGCAATCGAAGAAGCCGGGTGGGTATCAGGGCGATGGGCCGAGCAGATGGTGTGAAGACCCATGTTGGCGAACTCCTGGCGGACAACTGCCTCGATAAGGGAAACAGTGACTGCAGGTACATTGGAGGGGCTGGAGTCGAAGGCAGCCGGATAGGCGGCCTCGATCTCACGCCGGACGATCCTGGTAACATCGGCAGTGTTGTTGGGACGAGGAGTGTCCGCACAGCAAGATGTCGCTGGGGTGTTGGGCAGACGGGCAAAGTGCTGGTCAATACGTCGGCTTTTAGCGAGTTCCAGGCGGCGGCACTCTTTTATAAGAGCATCCACCGTCGCTACGTTGTTGCAAACGAGCAAGTTGAAGGCGTCATCGGCAATGCCTTTGAGGATGTGGGCAACCTTGTCTGACTCAGTCAGGTGGGTGTCAACTATGCGGCACAGAGCCAAGACGTCCTGAATGTACGTGACATAGGGCTCTGTTGACGTCTGCAGACGGCCGGAAAGCGCCTTCTGCGCGGCAAGTTGGTGACCGTAGGGGTTACTGAACAAGTCTCGAAGCTGTGTCTTAAGTGAATCCCAACTGGTGAGCTCACCTTCGTGCGTGCGATACCAAACTCTAGGTGTGCCACCGAGGTAAAAGACTACGTTGGCGAGCATAATAGTAGGGTCCCACCGGTTATTGCGGCTGACGTGTTCATACAGGCTGACCCAGTCATCGACGTCTTCCCCATCTTTGCCCGAGAATACGCCAGGATCACGGGGAGCGGGGATCGTGATGCAGGTCGTCGAGGTGGCAGCAGGTGTCGGAGCCGGCGGAGTCGGGTTGTCGTCGCCGGGAGCCATGAAGGAAGGCTCGACGTACCGTCCACTGCGAAGCTCGGTGACGAGGTACAGGGAACGTCCACCTCCACCAGATATGTTACGTAGGAAGACGCAGACGAAAAGCTATCTACAAGTATATTTACAAGAAAATACGCTGCGCTCAGCCAAAAGGCAACAGCCCGCGCTAGCTTCGAATCGTCGTCGTCGTCTTCTTACTGCTCGGCTCTTCGTCATTGGAAATACTATCCCGTAGCAATATGAACACGACAAGGTCTAAAGACTGTCAGTTAAACATATCGAGAATAGGGAAGTCATTAAAACCAAACAACAAAAGGCACTACTTGAGATTGACGTACGTGCTGAGAAAGTCTTGAAATTCGCTTTCTAACGCAGATATTGATGCTTGGCAAATGCAAGTCTCTCCTAATCTTTTAATGTGAAATTCCTCAATTATTTCGCGTGTGGTTCGGCATTTCTGTGTTGAAATGACTTTTGTGTCTTGAAACAAAGGTTTACAGCCGCATTTGAAACAATGCGACGCTTGATGTGAAGCATTAGGGTTAAGTTATTGTTTGTGTTCTTTTAGCCTGATATTGATACACCTGCCACTCTGCCCAATGTAAGCCTTCCCGCACCTGAGTGGAATCTGATAAACTATACCAGTGTCACAAGGCATTAAAGGGAAGGAAAGGGAGTTAACCGATGGGCCTGATTTTTATTAGTCGTATCATAAGAAGCCAACAAACGCTGACACCAACGACAGCACAAGAGAAATTACTTGGACTTAATAAATGAAATAAAGAAAGGATAAATTAATGGAAATGAAAGTGGACGAAAGAACAACTTGCCGCAAGTCGGGAACAATCCCACAACCTTCGCATTACGCGTGCGATTGCTCTATGAATTCAGCTACCGCGGCGCCGTTTCTACTGGGAAACATAAATACCCAAGAAAGTGGATGGGGAAACGGCGCCGCGGTAGTTCAATTGGTAGAGCATCGAACGCGTAATGTGAAGGTTGAGGTATCGTTGCCCACTTGCGGCAAGTTGTTCTTTCGTCCACTTTCATTTCTATTCATTTATAGTTTCTTTATTTCATTCATTAAGCACAAATAATTTCCCCTGTGTTGTCCTCGGTGCCAGTGTTTGGAGGCACTAAAGGGCACACATGCCTAATGTCGCAATCCTTTTTTATTCTTTTGCCACTCTGTTCAATTCCCTATCTCCCTACTTATAGTACACAATTTGCGCAAACAGTCTCACTGAGAGCGGCCTGTTCAGCAGCCTAAGCGCGGCAAACTGGTTTCATGCGGACCCGCTCGATGCACGCTCGTATCTGCTGTCAGCCGGACCGCTAGTTTCGTACTATGGTCGGCTCGCGTGAGTTCTCACTCGCGCTTGTTTAGTTTGCTTGATTTAGTGTCGTTCGCGCTTGTTTCAGTTATCATGATTTGCGATTGCATTGCAATCTGCTCATACGCATGACGCGAATTGTGTAGTAGCTTCTGGAAGCCAAGCGGCACCAGCGATTAGACTGCAACCTTCGACAAGTCATGTATAAAAGCCGACGCGCTTAACCCGCAGATCAGATTTTTCACAAGTGCCGACTCTGCGATATGTCTCGCTCAAATTATAGGCCTGAATATATCGCGAAATGAAACAACGTAAAGAGGTGCGCTCAAATTTCGCATTAGGGAGTATCGCAATCGTTGGTGAATCTTCGTTCCTTGTCGCTCTGTCAAACCGATGCCACCCTCTTCAATGCAATAAACGGAATCGATCAACAAATTAGCTGTTTACTATATTGAATGGAGACCTGGCAGTTTCCGACAGAAATGTAGTGGTTAAAGGCCAGATGTCGCACTCAGCGAGTGTCCGCGATGATCGAGTGAGATGTGTTCCGTGTTTGGCTGCGAGCGCGTGACAACTTTTATTAAGCAAGCTAATATTTACAGCACCTTATGCAGCTGAAAAACTACTAACTCTATTTCGCATAGGTGTCTAATAAATTGCTATCGCAATCATTGTTCGGCCTTTCGGGTGAAAGTGCGATTTAAAAAAAATACCCTATACGTACATAGTTGAAAAGGTATGGCAGGCATCTTACGCCTACATACCGAAACATGTGAAAAAAAAATGCAATCGGATGCAATAAAGGCCGAAAAATATGTGACAACTCAGCTTGCGCCCTTAAAGAAATCTACAAGCATTGAGGTGATAAGGCATTCATCAGCCTTTGTGAATAATAAGCGTCGATTACAATTCCTGTAACTGACCGCTGGTCGGGAAAGAAAGCCTTGGAGCCACGAAGCAATGACGTGGATGTCCGCTCCGTGGCAAGAGAGAAGAGTGACACAGGAAGGTTTAGTGAGCAAAAAGAAATACTTTCAGTGAAGCAAGTGCGCAATGTTGTTATTCCGTTGTGCAAACAATATTTTTATAAACTGGTCACCCCAAAAAGGTTGCCAACGCTCTGGCAGGGCCGCGTCCTTGTGTATTTGTATCAAATATTGCTAGCCTGTATTTGCCATCAACTGTTCTCGTTCATGAACATCAGGCATTGAAAATCATGCGACATGGCAGAAGCGATCCTAAGAAATTTCGATTTTTTCGCGCTCCACAGCACAAGCGCTTGAATATCAGTGTGTTGGGCTGTTTGTAAACAAATTCAAAACAAGGCACAGCGTCGGAACGCGAAATCAGTTGTATCGAAAGGGCGCGCAGAAAGGCGGCAGGCTTCCCATTTCCACTGACGGACACACGAGAAAGGAACAACGTGCAGCCGACGAATATGATACACGCTTGCAGCTGGCGTCTGGAGTCGAGGTCGTCAGCCACGAGGAGTAGCGAAACGCAATTAGCTGTGGATGTTTCCTCGCATTGCAGCAACCCGACCTCGCTAGTTTGGATACTACGCAGCTCCTCTGGAACCACGATACGCGTGAATGAATGACAGCGCCACTGGCGGCCAAGCGCCCCTCCTTCGGGACGTTCCCAGGACGCGGGTGGGGGAGGGGGGGAGGTAGCGAAAAACAGGCCACGCACAAGGGACCCCATTCAGCAGTCTCCGAGGGTTTCTGTTCTCGGGAGACGAAACCCACCGAGCCCATATGCACAGGCTCTCACGTGGCCTATACTCTCGCTCCTTAAGAAATTAAAATCTGAAAACAATGTTGCATTTTGCTTTACCACAATCATTCGCACTCTGCGACGAGCCCTGTGGATGCGAGGGAAATGCTTGCTTGCTTCTAATGCTCCATTTGTGCTTTGAATAAAGGACACTCCATAATGCACTGTGCAATGACAGAGACTTGCTAACTTTAACAATACTGCAATGTGAAAATGGTTTTATATTAATTCTCATAACAGCTATTCATTATTCGAAAGTATTCGACATTAGACTCGACTCGCTTCTGAAACATTTCCATCCGCATTCTATTCGATCTGAAAGATCTCCATTCGGGCACCCATAATAATTGTTATCGTTGTTGAAGTTAAAGCTAAAAGGCATCAAAATGCAAGGAGCACTCAACTTCGTCGTGTTCGCCTGTCTTCTCACCGATTGAAGCCGGCGATACGTACACAAAAGCAGATCCAACGCTCATTATGCAATCAATGGGAAGCGAAGCTGTAGTGAAGCGGTCAACTAGGGGAGGAAAGAGAAAAGTAGAAGGCAGGGAGGTTAACCAGAATAACGTCCGGTTCGCTACCCTACACCGGGGGAATAGGAAAGGGGAAAACAAAGATCACAGGGAGAGAGAGGAGGGAAGGAAAGAAGGAAATTGCAACAGTTCGCTGACGCGTGTGGTTTTACAGGAATTGCATTAATAGTGACAGATGGTCGCACAAACCCGTCGTCCTTAAGAAACACAAATGCGACTTCACCGCTTTATGGGCCGACGGGCGGTGGGGGCGGTGTTCCAGCAGCACCTGCACAGAAATCGGCGGATAGTCCAGTTTTTCGAAAGCTTTGGCAAGTTCTTGTCTCTCTAGGGCATATCTTGGACAGTGGCACAGCAGGTGGTCGATGTTTTCTTCGGTGCCACAGACCTCGCATGTTCCACTGTCAGTCACTAAAATTATTGTAGAGTCCTCGTGACCTCGTGGCCTTTTTGTTGGACATCATTATAAAGTTTCACGACTTCGTATCTCTATTGGTCATTCGAAAGCGGAATTGGAACACTGTGCTCTTTTGATGTGCTGTGCGAGCAGCGTTATCGGCGGAATCATTGCCGCTGATTCCACAGTGGCCAGGTACCCATTGACAAACGATCTCGTGGCCTTTTTGTTGGACATCATGGTAATTTTTCACGACTTCGTAAGTCTATTGGTCATGACATCCGTGTCGGAGAACTGACTGAATGACTGAACTGAATGCCGGTTTTTAATCACAGAACACAGCCCATTTTCGAGGTCTTTCAGAATCAATGAATTCCAGTCCTCGACACAGGGCCATTAGTTCTGCCGCCGTTGTGGTCGTGACATGCGATGTCTTGAACCGCAGTGTCATTCCTCGCGTTGGTATAACCACGGCACCACCAGAACTGCACGACGTAGTCGATCCATCGGTATATATGTGCACGTGGTTGCTGTACTTTTCATGCAAACGAAGTAAGCTCAGCTGCTTTAGAGCAGGGGCCGGTAGATCTTTCTTCTTCTGTAGTCCTGGAATCATTATATCTACTTGTGGACGGCTCAAACACCACGGAGGAAACGCTGGCGTGGCCGCAGGTGCGTACCCTGAAGTAAACGATGCAGGATGTGCACTGACAATACCGCAAAATGTCGAGCAGGGCCTTGCAGCAGTGAGGCTCGCCAAGTGGTGGGAAGGGGTCCTAGCATAATGCCTGAGATGCATACGCATTGTCTCAACGGTAATGTGCGTCGTGATTGGGTAATCCTGCGCAAGGGCAATGGTTTCAGCCGTTGATGCACTGCGGGGTAAGCCAAGACATATCTTAAGGGCTTGGGCTTGAATACTCTGAATCGTACGTAAGTTAGTCTTGCAGGTGTTGGATATTGAAGGTAGGCTGTATCGCAGGAATCCAACGAACAACGCCATGTACAACTGTAACATAGCGTGTATAGATACTCCCCAACTTTTTCCTACAAGGAACCTGAACAGGTGACAGATAGCAGTCAGCCGCTTTTTCACGTAATTGACGTGCGGAGTCCAAGACAGGTCTCTGTAAATTACGACTCCCAATAACCTGTGATTTCTGCTGTATGGTATAAGTTGTCCGTTAATAGATACGCCGTAACCAGACATTGGCTTCCTCGTGAATGCCACCATTGCGCACTTTCCGCATGAAATTTCAAGTCCTTGTTCATGAAGGTAGCAAGGTGTCATTGTGGCTGCCTTCTGAAGCCGAGCGCGAAGCTGAAGTCGTGTCACACCTGATGCCCAAATGCAGATGTCGTCCGCATAGATGGAAAGTCGTACGGTGCTTGGCAGGTTGTAAACTAATCCACTGAGGGTGACATTGAAAAGAGTCGGGCTAAGCACTCCGCCTTGAGGGACTCCTCGGCTACCGTAATGCTCGGATGTCGGGCCGTTTTCTGTGTGCACGTAGAATGGTCTCCTTTGTAAGTAGTTGCACACCCACATATACATTTTACCACCAAGTCCGACGGCTTCTAACGTGCTAAGGATGGCTTCATGGGTGACACTATCATAAGCTCCTTTAACGTCTAGAAACAGAGCAGCAGATAGTCGCTTACAGGCCTTTTGGTGTTGCACAAATGTTATCACGTCAACAACGCTGTCTGTTGACGAACGGCCCCGTCTGAATCCGGCCATAGCATGTGGATAGATTTCATAGTACTCTAAGTACCATTCCAGACGTGTTAAAATCATTCTTTCCATTGTTTTTCCGACACAGCTGGAAAGTGCGATCGGTCGGTATGATGAAATGTCCAAAAGCGACTTGCCAGCTTTGAGAAGTGGAATGAGGCGAGTTGACTTCCACTCTTGCGGAACCGTACCAATCTGCCAAGAGTCGTTGTACAATAGCAAGAGTGCCTTCCGAGCTTGGTCTCCTAGGTTACACAGGGCACGGTATGTAATACCGTCAGGTCCTGGCGCTGAAGAACGCCTGCACAAAGCCAGCGCAGCTTCTAGTTCTTCCAAATGCTACATATATAACGGCGATCCGTACACACGTGTCTACTTTAATTCTAAGCAACGCGCATTTATGCGCAATATTTTGTCTTATCCACCACGAAAGTTGGTACCTTAACCTTATGAAATGTTCATGTTTATGCTCCCAAGGTGTGCAGAAACGCACACACATTTAGGCGGATGCACAGTGTGACACGTCTGTGCAGCCATGTCAGAAGAACAGGCGAAGTGTAATGCTTGTCGATGGAAGCAGTGACAGTTGCATGCCCACATAAGTACGGCCTACATCTAGCTACATTAAGGGATTCTGTATGTTCTGTCTCACGGCAGCACACACCCATTTGGTAGGACAGGCCAAAACCGGGCACAAACTCAGTGGCACATACCGAATGGCTAAATCACAGCAAAGCAAGTAAACCAAGAAATTCATGAATTAACGCACTATTGCATTAAGAGCCCGGTATGCTATTCGCGGTGACCTGTGACCCGCAAATAAATTATCAGGCTTGCGCTGAAATTTTTTTCTGATCATGCACAACAGAAATGAACTTATTGGCATTACTTTGTCGGTCAGCATGCCACGTTTACGTAAGCCCACTTGCTAGTACTCGCATTCGACACTCATACACCCTTTATCAGTTCTCAGTCTTCTGAGACGGAAATTCAGTCCCATACCCAATGGTCTGAAGCAACAATAATATTTCACACATGTACGATCAGCACTTGACTACTATGTTGGAACCCTTACACTTCAGAATTAACAAACTTCAAAAAATACAAAACAGGGCGGCCAGGTTTGTCCTTGCAAACAACGACCGAATACTCAGCATGTGAGAGGCTAAAGATACTCTCCAGTGGTCGAACCTAAAGACTTGCAGAAAAAACATGAGTTTGAAATTGTATGATAGCTTATGTAATTCCCAAAATGCCATTAGTCCAGTTAAATAGATGAAACCTCCTTCACATATATTCCAAAGAGAGGATCACCCTTTCCTCGGTATATAAAGTCAAGAAAGTTGCTTCGTTTTATTTCAAAAAGCTCAATTAACTTGCTTTTAACGGTGATGATTCCCGGTTTCCAGACAGTGTGCGCCTGGAACCTTCCTCCGCCTGAAGTCACACAAATTACATCTGTTAATGTTTCTTTACTACACTTCGAGTGCACAAACACCTCTTATAAATTTGAAACTTTCACAAGTTACACCGAAGATGTCATTGACCTGTGTAAGCGCGTGAATCCGTCAATGGCAGAAAAGGAGAAGATAAAACACATTATGAAAGGCACTGATAAGGACGCCTTTCAAATGATGTTAGCGAAGGACCCGTGTACCGTGGCCGAAGTTATCAATTTGTGACAAAGTTTTGACGAGCTACGGAAACATGGCATCTAAGCTCGGCGCCCACCGCCTACGCAAAATTCGTTAGCAGCATTGGTTATCGGCGACAACCACACAACTGTGCTGACGCAAATGAAAGAATTTGTGCGCGAGGAGGTCGCGCGACAGCTCTCGAGTTCGCCGACCACGGAGAAGCCTTCTCAATATTTGGCTCCAGCGATCCGACAGATGGTTCAAGAGCAAGTGACCAACGCTCTTCCACCTCCGTGTCAGCCGGCTCCCGTGGCCGCGCCTCTGACGTATGCGGAAGCCGTTGCACGGGCGCCTCGGCCGCCGGCGTTCTCTCCTCCGCCTCGTCAGCCGGCGGCTCCCTTTTTGAGTGCAGAGCAGCAGGGTACAGATCCTTGGCGCTGACAACCACCTTACGTGCTATGCCTGCGGTACCCCGGGACATGTACCGCGCTTCTTCCGCCAGCGCTTGCCGGCATTCGTGGGCACCCCGCGACCACCCAGCTCCGGCTTCCGAACATTCCGTATGCTTCAACGACCGCCACCCGATGTCTACGCTGCTGATGACATACCAGACCGCATTCACAGCTCTACGGAACTCGTCGCTTGCCTTCCCCTCGTCGGCGCTCACTCTCACCCATGCGTCGTAGGCCCAGTGCCAGTACTACTGAGGCGGAAAACTGATTTCCGCAGTTCCTGAGGCACGAACTGCGTCATCGTCGGGACATCAAAGTCCTCGTTTTTTCCCCGGCTAACGTTATCGAAGTGTCCGTTGATGGCATCAAATCTCTTACGCTCGTCGATACAGGTGGTGCTGTATCCGTGATTAGTGAGAAGCTTTGTCGTGCATTACGGAAAGTGACCATGATGCCTTCGGTACCATTGCTTACAACAGCCAGTGCACAACAAGTTCAGCCAGTCGCTATGTGCACTGCCAGGGTGCTGATTCGAGATATTTTGTATTCGATTGATTTCTTTGTGTTAACTTGTTGCTCCCACGATGTGATCCGCGGTTGGGATTTTCTGTCGCGCCATCATGCCGTCATCGACTGTGCACGTGCTGAGGTTCAGTTCTCCGTTCTGTGCGATTTGCCATCTCAGGACTATCAAGTTCATGATGTTAGCAGGATCTGTGTAGCTTCAGATACTGACCTTCCTTCTCACAGTGCTGTATTTGTCCTTCTTTCATGCGCATCGCTTGCCGAAGCGACGGTCATGTTTACACACGCTGCCGTCTTGATTCGCCGCCAGCCTGTATTCTGGCCTTTCGCCCTCCTCACGGTTCACCATGGTGCTGCAGAAATACTGATTTCTAACCCAAATTCGTACACTTTGGCTCTGCACTGTGGCGAGACAATTGGTGCCATCCAGACTGTGGACGCTCACATTGTTGTGCATTTCCCTGTTGCCGACGACTTGGATACTGCCAACGTAACAGCACTGACACCCAATGTGCCAACTAACCGAGTATCACGGCATGTTTTTGTCGCTCTATTGCCGATGACCTCGAGCCGAAACAACGTGAGCGGCTAATTACTCTTTTAAATGATTTTCAAGCCCATTTTCACTGGAACCAAGAATCATTAGGCCGCACAAGTACCGTCTTACCACACTGATACAGGACATCACGCACCATTACGCGAGCGTCCGTACCCCGTGTCGTGCACCGAGCGTCGTGTCATCACCGAGCAAGTTGAAGACATGCTTGAACGCGGTGTTATCAAGCCATCCTGTAGCCCTTGGTCGTCTCCCGTAGTACTCATTAAGAAAAACGATGGCTCAATTCGTTTCTGTGTGGACTATCGTCACTTCAACACGATTACACCAAAAGATGTCTATCCTCCACCGCGCATAGATGACGCCCTGGATAGTCTACATGGTGCCGAATTTTTTTCTTCTTTGAACTTGCGATCAGGCTATTGGTAAGTGCCAGAAGATGAATCTGATCGCTCGAAGACAGCTTTCATTACGCCTGATGGCCTGTATGAGTTTACAGTAGTGCCATTCGGCCTCTGAAATGCGCCCGCGACGTTCGAAAGGATGATGGACAATATTCTGCGAGGCTTCAAATGGAAGACGTGCTTGTGTTATTTAGACGACGCGGTAACTTTCTCCCTGATTTCACCACTCACCTCTCTCGTCTACGCGAAGTCCTTACCTGCCTTGCCACCGAAGCGGCCTTCAACTTAACTTGAAGTGCCGCTTCGGAGCCTGCCAGCTGACCATACTTGGCCATGTCGTTTCCAAAGACGGCGTCCTTCCCGACCCTGACAAACTTCGTGCTGTCGCAGAATTGCCGCGACCGACTACAGTGAAAGAGCTCCGAAGTTTTGTCAGACTTTGCTCTTATTTTCTACGCTTTGTGCGCAATTTTCCCTGCGTCATCGTTCCCCTGACGAAGCTCCTGGCTGGACCTGGTGACCTTCGCGATTGTACTCCGGCATGTGAGCAAGCCTTCACCACTTTGCGTCATCTGCTTACCTCACCTCCTGTTCTACGCCACTACGACCCGAGTACACCGACCGAAGTTCATATGGACGCCAGCGGCGTTGGTCTTGGAGCCGTCTTTGCGCAACGCAAGCCTGGCTTTCCCGAATATATGATTGCATATGCGAGTCGTGCCCTCACAAAGGCAGAAACCAATTATTCTGTCACAGAAAAAGAATGTTTGGCTACAGTTTGGACCTTAAACAAATTTCGCCCTTGTGTGGCCGTCCATTCGACGTTGTGACAGACCACCACGCGCTCTGCTGGCTTACGTCACTGAAAGACCCGTCGGAGCGTCTTGGACGTTGGGCTCTTCGGCTCGAAGAATTTGACGTTCGTGTCATCTATCGATCCGGGCGTCAATATTCTGATGCAGATGCGCTCTCCGGATCGCCCATGCGATCCGACAAAACGCCACCCTCATCCATAGAGAAAAGATCCGTGGATTGTGTCTCTCATTGACCTTCTTAGCAGTTCTTCAAAGGCTACATGCCCTCGAGTCCTTCGTCGCCAAGCCACCCATTTGTTGCTACGGGACGCCATCTTGTACCGCCGAAACTATCAGCCAGACGGTCGCAAATGGCTACTAGGCATCCCTCGCCATTTGCGTTCCGACATATGCACGTATTTCCACGCAAACCTACAAGCTCATGCTGGCTTCCTGAAAACCTACGAGTGGTTGCGCCAGCGGTATTACTGGCGCGGCATGTATTCTAATGTCCGCAAATACATTCGGTCATGTGCAGCCTGTCAGTGACGCCAGACATCGCCTCATACGATAGGCCCTCTGCAACCTTTACCGTTTCCTGCACGTTCTTTTGATCGGCTTGGCATTGACCTTTATGCCTCTTCCATGCACTGCAAACGGAAATCGTTGAATAACTGTCACAGTAGACCACCTCACAATATATGCCGAAACTGCTGCATTTGCTTCGGCTGTTTCTCGCGACGTCGCCGCATACATCTTACGGCGTTTCTTCTTAGCGGCACGGCACACCGAGAGGAGTGTTCAGCGATCGAGGCCGTGTCTTCTTGTCCGAAGTTATTAATGAGCTACTTGCCGCGTGCCACACTATTCACTGCACCTCTCGTATATCCCACAGACTAACGGTCTAACGGAACGATTCAACCGCACTCTTGGTGGCATGCTCACCATGTATGTTGCGTCTGATCATTGCAATTGGGACGATGTCCTCCCTTTTGTGACGTACGCATATAATACCGCCGTTCAGGCTGCCACAGGCTTCTCACCATTTTTCCTTCTTTATGGGCGTGAGCCATCCACTACCCTCGACGACACCGTACTACCATATCATCCGGATGCCTCTCAATTCACCCCTCTTTCCGAAGTTGCTCGCCATGCTGAAGAGTGCCGCCAACTGGCTTGCTCGTACCCGTCAGATACCCAAGTAATCCACAAAGTTCGCCACGACAAGGATCAGCCCACGCAGTCCTTCGCCGTGGACGCTCACGTCTGGCTTCGGCTGCCCTTCCAAGCTCCAGGCCTTAGCCCAAAGCTTCCTCCGAAATATCAGGGTCCGTACCGGATCGTCGAGTGTACACCGCCTGTGAATTATGTGGTCGAACCGGTGGCGCCATCTTCGAACAAACGCCGCCGTGGCCGCGAGACGGTTCACATCAGCCGCCTGAAGCCGTACCACGACCCCCTTATCGTGTCATCACCTTAGGTCGCCAGGATGGCTCCTCTTCGCCGCGGGGGCAATTGTAGTGGATAATATGCATGTGGTGCTGTGCAGACTGCCACTGATCCGGCGCAAGACCCAAGCTCGGGCTACTGATGAGAAAGCTAGGACTCGTGATCAAGAGCTACTTGCACCATATGTAGCGTGCCAGATAGGAAAGAGTGAGATTTATTTCATTTATTGCGACGAAAATTAGATGGCACCAACCAAAAAAAGGAAAGTTGGAATGATGTCTCGGCTCCCCCACGGGAGCTTTGTTCACAATGAGGCAGAACGATTTTGCGCCGCTCTTTAAGAGGAAGCTTAAGCTCCTGCCCAACTCCGACGACGCCTATTCAAATAGATGTAAAACACAAAAATGCTTTTCTGAGATAAGCCCTGGACTGATTTAAATGAAATTTGTTGCATTTGAGAGAGAAAATTAAATTCTAGTGACTATATTAGTGAACTTCTATTTAGGGACTGAATTCTGTTAAAAAAAGTTTCAAAACCTTGAATGTACGAACAAAAATAGAACCACGCAGTTTTCAAGTTAATAGGTGTGCGTGAAGAACAGTTATCCAGATTCTGTAAACGGCATCCATTAGATCATTCAAAGCGGACAAATTCAGTATGTCAATTTATATCTTCGTGAATTCGTCACATTGCGCACAAGGGTTCTGCAAAAGCTCTATTTCCATATTGCTAGACGCGTGTAATATTTGAGTGTTTGAACGAGGCGCCTGGGCGCCATCACTCCAGAAAAGAGGACGAAGATGCGCTCGCGCTGTGAATCTAATCGGTCAGCGCTGCAGCCGCCGTTGTAAATATAACCTGTAAATAGTTGCTCGTCTTACTGACTCGTCTTTCGCGTAATATTGTGGTGGAGGTGGAACGTTCCCCTTCCTCTCCACGGAGCACCGGAGCGGCCGTAACCTCGTCTTCTCAGCAATAGCTTCCGATGGAACCACCCCGTCGCCACCTACACCTGCGGTGCCAACTACAACGTATGCTACGGTTCCTAGTCTCCGGGATCCTGGGACATTCTTCGCTCAAATGACGTTGACGTCGACGACTTGCTCAGCATGTATGAGCGTGTTAGCTAAAGCCACCACTGTGACCCTACCATCCTGCTTGCCAATGTCATCTTTTATCTGGACGGGACACCGCGTGTCTGGTTTCGCACCCATGAGATCGAGCTATCCAGCTGGGACATTTTCAAAGAGCGGCTTCGCGACTTAGTTGGCAACCCGTCAGGTGGCCAGCAGGCTCCGCGAAAGGAGCTTGCCACCCGTGTCCAGTCATCGACCGAATCGTATGTCCCCTACCCTACATACAGTAAGTGCTCGCGCGTTGCCGGAAACTCGAAGAGCACATGGCCGAGGTTGACAAGGTGGGCCATATCCTAAAAGGCATCACGGACGACGCCTTCAATTTGCTCGTCTATAACGACATTTCTACCGTCGACGCGACCGTCAAAGGATGCCGCCACTTCGAGGTAGCCAAAAGGCCGCCGCGTCGTCCCACAGTTTTCCCGGCTCCCAAACACCCCTGCCACGTCCTCTTGCTCCGCTCTTACCGCTACACGACCATTTCAAAAGAACGCCAAACGTATCGTTCGCCGTGAGATTGAAGCGGCGAGTCAAGCCGCCCTACATCCACGACCCCTGACGGTACCTTTCACCAAGCCACCCCACTATTTCCGTTATTCAAACAATTGTGCGGCAAGAAATTGCAAACCTTGGCACCCCTACCGCCTGCTCTGTCTCCCGACTTGATTCGGCACCCACTCCCACGTCCACAACCTGTAATGACGAGTATTTTGCTCCCAGACCACGCAATCCTGCCGAATGGCGAACCCCAGACGACAAAACGATCTGCTTCCGCTGCCACCCCGTTGGTCATGTATACCGCCACTGCCGCACCGCCTGGATGCCGCCGTACTGGGGCTCATTCCCTGCTCCTCGCCCATACGCCGACGCTCGCCGTTATTCACATCACCATCTGTACCCTACTTCTGACGGCCCTGACAGCCGCTCTTCCGTGCGAACGCCGTCGCCTCAACGCTGTCGCCCTCCGTCACCTCAGCCTCACCGCTTTTCGTCGCCAAATCAACGGAAGCAAAAGTAGGCTGTGCAGCTCTTAGAGGTAGTGCTGCATCACGTTCGTCCTGTTCAAATCCTCCGTTGACGCTCTTCACCAAAACAAACCTAATTGAAGTAGACGTAGATGTTTTTTTTTCTTTTTTCTTTATTACCTTCATTACAACACCACGCAAACGCGTACAAAGTAGTTCACTTGGTACAGAAAAATAATATTACATCATTTCCAGAGACTGTACATATTTAAAAGGCCCTCAAAGAAGATATCACCGACACCAAAGTGTCAAGCCCCTGAAACCGCTCTGGAGGATCATGTGCTTGAGGGCATCACGCGTTTACCTAAGACTTTCACTTAGGTGTTCCCTCGCAGACCTTTCATCTACGCGGGCATTCCTGACATACATACGCGTGTCCCACGCGCTGCTCATACACAAATGCATTATCAAGTCAGCCGGCACTCCCCCGTGTGTGTACATGGTAAGAACCGAATACCGAAAGGACTTAACGGCAGCTTTTTCTTCAGAGTTCGTTTGAGAACAACCCACAAGAAAACGGAGTCATGGCAATCCAAGAAGATGTGCTTAATTGTTTCAGCTTTCTTACATATACGATGCAGTTAACAGACCATGGAACAAAGAAGCCCTTGCTTTGTAGCCACGGCTTCACAAGGAGAGTGCCCAAATGCAATTGAAAAAAGAAGGTGTTCCGTTGACGGCATTAATTGATACTGGAGTCCAAGAGAGAATAATTAGCGCTAACCTATGTCGTCACCACAAAACGTTCTTACGCCTGCCATCACTCGAGCCGTACGCGTCACCAATGGCGCCACTGTTGCCGTCAGGGGTATGTGCACTGCTCGCATAGGAATTGCTGGCCGCCAAGTTCCAGTCCTGTTCACCATGTTGACCAGTTGCCCTCATGATCTAATCATCAGGCTCGACTTTCTGACGACGCATTCTGCCCTCATCGACTATTCCACCGGTACGCTGTGCCTCGAGCTTCCTCTTCTTTCAGACGTTCGCCCCGAACAACCAAACACCCGCTGCACTACAGCGTTTGTTCGCTTACCTGCAAAAGCCCTAAGCATCATCGAATTGGACTCAACGGCAACCGTGTGTGATGGCGACTATGTCGTCGCACCTATTCGTGATCTCCTGGCGCGCGACATCTCTGTGCCACACTCCATCCTAACCCTTGCCGCTAATTGGATGTGTCTCCACGTTATCAATTTTAGCTTGACGAAGCAAGTGTTACCTGAAAGCATAGCGGTGGCCACGGTCCCGTCAGTGACAAACGACCACGTCACTGCTTTTGCATCCGACGCGTCTACAGATCCTCCTTAGTACCTGCAGGATGCCTTGAACCTCGACGGCCCATTACGTCCCATGGTCGCTACGGACCTCGCATGTGTCCAAGCAGCCACCCTATATCGACTTTGACACATATTTGACACTGAATATCGACCACTTGGTCAGACGTCCCTTGTTAAGCATCGGATAAGCCCTGGTGACGCTGTTTCCTTTCACCGCCGACTATATCGCGTGTCCCCGGCAGAGTAGCAAGTTATTCACCAGGAAGTAAACAAGATGCTTGCCAGAGGCATCGTTGAGCCCTCGTCGAGTCCTTGGGCGTCGCCGGTGGTGCTCACCAAAATAAAGGTGGCACGTTGCGTTTCTGCGTTGATTACTGCCACCTAAACCGAATTACTTAAAAGGAAGTTTACCCTTTACCACGAATTGACGACTCTCTTGATTGTCTTCACGGTGCCAATTACTTTTTGTCCATCGACCTTCGATCTGGTTGTTGGCAGATTTCCGTCGATGGGCAAGACCAAGAAAATACCGCTTTTGTCACTCCAGATGCCCTGTACCAATTCAAGGTTATGCCGTTCGGTTTATGCAATGCCCCCGCCACGTTCGAACGGATGATCCACTCACTACTTCAACGTTTCAAATCGTCAACTTGCCTTTGTTACCTCCACGACGTCCCTGTGTTTTCTCCTACATTTGAGACGCACGTTGAGCGCGTCGTAGCTATCTTTGACATCTTCCGCAAGGCTAGGCTCCAATTAAACTCATCGCAGTGTCACTTCGGGCGCCGACAGATTTCAGTGCTCGGCCATCTCACTGATGCTTCCGGAGTACAACCCGACCCAGAGAAGGTTCGAGCAGTAACGGCTTTTCCTATATCTCAGTCTGTCAAAGACGTCCGGAGTTTTGTGGGACTCTGTTCTTATTTCCGTCGGTTCATGAAAGATTTTGCAGCAATCGCTCGACCACTCACTGAACTTCTGAAGAAAGACGTGCCTTTTACGTGGGGTTCCTCTCAGGCTGCCGAATTTTCACGCCTTATCACGATTCTCACCGATCCACCGCTCTTACTACCCCACTTTGACCCGTCCGCACCTACAGAGGTCCGAACCGATACCAGTGGTTATGGGATCAGTGCCGTCTTATCGCAAAGTAAACACGGTCACGACCGCGTTATAGCCCACGCTAGCCGACTCCTGACAGCTGCATAGCGCAACTATTCGCACACTATTCGCGCACACACACAAATATTTAGAAATGCAGCGCTTCCTGTGCACATAAAGCATGTGCAAACACGGCAGGAAAAACTCCAACAAGCTATCAGCGAGCTCCGTACGCACATGTGTACGTACATGCATGACCACCGCGACCACCATAACTACCAATCCCCGAGGCCCTGTGTTGTACCATTGTTTTTCATCTTGCCACAATCACTCTAAGCTGCAGAGACAGATGGCGCTGCAGTAGACCGGTGTGCTCCAGCACTCCCGGCCGTCATCGCAAAAAGAGCCAGGTTTTCGCCTCCGGACGACACACTACCCTATTCCAGTACACCATAGTACTAGGACCTTTATGCTGTATAGATCGCCACCTTCGTCTTCAAAAGAGAACCGGTCCGTTTGGAAGTCTTCTCGCAGTATTTAATGGTTTGCTGCCCATTTACGAAGCTCCATGCAAGCGTCCGCTAGAATGGTCCTTGCCTCCGCTTAAATTTGGAGTGCCTTCTGAATGCTGCATGTACAGGCTACCAAATCGTCTACATAAAAAGATTCACTGAGGCGTGCTGCTTTGTCGGTAAATTGGCCTTCAGAGACGAAAAAGTGATGGCGCAGCGTTGCCGCTAATAGAAACGGGTTGGGCCCGGCGCGGAAGGAAATCCAGGCCATTCGCAACTGTACAGTTGGCGGCAATGCTTGACGCTCTTTCATTCATTTTTTTTTTCTGTCAGAAAGCCGCTGCAGACACTGTATTGGACTTTGTCGGGACAGCAGCGACAGGTCAGGATAAAAAAATACTTTGACTCACGGCGCTCGACGATGCGAGGGTGCAAACATGCAAGCACCCAAAGGTAGGGAAGCACCACAGAACAAACCTGTGAAAGCCTGTGTTTATCTGTGGGAATTATCATCACAGTATCACGGCGCATCGATCGACCTGTGAGAATGCTCATCACAGACGTATCCGCTGGGAGATTAGCGATCCAGAATATTCGGAGTACAACTCTGTCCTCGGGCGAATGACCATCTGCAGGTACGCCTTCATCATATCAGCCACCATAACGATTGGATGGAACCTGAAGTTTAGAAGGAGTTTCAGTAAGTCAGAGTCCATTTTGGGCCCCTTCATAAGCACGCTGTTCAGGACTGGATGACCGGGAGCATGAGACCATGCGTCGAAAACAACTCGCAGCTTGGTAGTCACTGCGTCGAGCCGAATCCCTACATGATGCGGCATGTAACCAGCATTCGGCTTGAACGGCTTGCCTTAGTCGGGAACTCCTTCAGCGTGACAACTGTGAAAAAAAGGTCTGGGTCGTCTTGTCTTAGTGGCCGAGAAGATCTGGTTGTCCCTTGGAACGACAGAACTGCATCAAAAGCCTCTGCCTAGCCAGGGCGAACTACTTGCGGCCGCCGTCAAGACCCGGCTCCCAAGTAAGGCGAGGAACCTCGTAGCGTCCTCACTTGTTCGAAACGTGGCGCTGGACTCAAGAGCCACGTGGGCGTCAACACTATATTCAGGATTACCTAGCACCTCGAGACAGTAGAGGCGCTACATGGAAGAGATGTCCACGTCCAATAAGACGTCGTTTAGCGTAGACTCTCCGACAGCAAGGAAGGGTGATGTGGTTTGCACAGCTGAAACTTTTGATAAGTAGTGAAGCATTCCCTGTACGGTAAACCAAAAAAGGGTTTCCACTGCCGTGACCTGTGGCGCTAGTCAAGCTATCCGTCCGATAACAACGTCCTAGTAGAAGTAGGGAGCCTATCGGGACGCTGTTCTCGTCTTCCCGCGAAGTCGTCGCCTCGTAGCGAGCACCAGCGGGAACAACACCATGGTGTGTCATCATGGTGACGACCGCGCCATCCGCTTGTGGGCTAGTTACCACAGAGGTTTCCGGCACTTCGAGGGCATCTATAGGGGTGCCATTGGTACTGCGCTGGCTTCGGAGTGTGACGGTAACTAGATTGCATTGAATGGTCACAGGGCGATGCGTTTTCCTGAATGGGATTTGTTGAAGCGCTCCACGTATGCCTTGAACACGACAATTAAGTGTTCGTGGAACGCCCTGCTGAAACAAAGTGCGCTGACTGCCCTTGTCTAGAAGCAAGCCGCAAAAAAATTGACCTTGCTGGTGCGGCAGTCCAAGCTCTTCCCGTCTGTAGGAATATGGGCATGAGTCCGGTACCAATCGTTGACACAGACGCTGCATGAGGTGGTGTGTCGATAGATTCCGGCTCGCTTGAGCGTGGCTTGCAGGGCCCAAGCGGGTTACCCAGACGCTTTGATTGGTTTGGACTCGGAGTGCACAAGTTGCACAGCGACGTCAAGTGTTGTCCAGCACAATGGGCACATTGCAGGTTTCTGGCGCTTCGGCATTCATCGGCGATGCGGTTGCGCTTGGCGCAGCAGAAGCAACGCCTGCGCACCTGAAGTTTTCTGCGTTTTTCTTCTGAAGTGAGCAACGTGGTGCATTCCTGAACTGTGTGGTCTGACGTGTTGCACAGGAGGCCGTGACACGTGTACGGCGACCTTACATCAATTGATAGAGCCGCTGCACAGGGCGGGTTAAGCTCCAGGGGTCGCGATTCACGCCAATGATGCCACTGGCTTGCACATGAGCTGGCTTGGTCGAGACAGCCTTCTTCCCTCACATCGACTTGAACTCGTAGGAAGATCATAAGATTTTTCACTCGCTGGGACTTGTCTTCTGTAACCGCTGCCGTGTCAGCGTGGTTCGACGAAGAAGCCTCCCTGAGCCGCTGACAGTACAGGATATCAAGGTCAGGTGGTAAGCCCTTCATGATGACGCCTTGGTGAACAGCAGCGTAGTTGTCTGGTGAAACGCCAAGGCCCTCCAGTGCGCTTATGAGGAAAGTGATCTCCTCGTAGAGATTTCGAAGCTTGTCAAGATGTTCTGAGCTACGAATGGGTGCCATTGCGAGTCGGTGGTTCAGGTGATCATTGACCAGCATGTTACTACGGCCGAGCCGGTTAGACAGCACCTTTACGACGATATCGCACTTGGGCTCGGCGAGGCGCATACCCTAACTTGCCGTCTTAGCTGTCCCCGGACAGGTACGTCAGCAAATATTTAAGTTCGTCTATTTTTGGATAGCGAGTCATTGCCGTGAATGCTTGCGTAGTACTGGTCCCAAAAATTTTGCCAGTCGCGTCGCTCTCCAGTAAATATCGGGATGTGCAGCTTTGGTAAGGCACCGCGTGCGCATGACGCGGCAGGCGAGACTCCGGGTAATGCAGAAGGGGCTGCTGGGTGGCGAGACAAGTTGCGCTGTTGGACTCGCGGTGGATTCAACGGAGACAGGCAGTATCGGTGTACGGGGCTTGGTAGCGACGCTTGTCTTGGTAAAGTTGACTTTTTCTTCATACTCGAATGCTGAGGTCAGGTCCGCTTCCATGTTTGCATCTGTGAGTGCATCTTGGATTGCGCGGTCGAACTCGACGAGCTCCACCTGTTTCGCTAAGACAAGCTTCAGGTGCTTGTGCAGCACACGCGTAGTGGTAGCCTTGTCCATCGGCAGGGAGTCTATCGTAGCAATGGCCTTGGTGATGCAGGACGAAGCCGTGCTTGGTGCGGAGTCGCTCCATTGCCGGAACTCGAGGGCCAGACGACAGGGTGGCTTTTGTCACTACTTGAAATGTAGCAAACAATGACGCGGTTCAGACCTGCAGCCGGACGTCTGACTTGTTCCTCATCATTGCAGCAACTGCGCGAGCAGGTCCCGTGGCCGTCGCTCGTGCTGGCAGCACCTTCTGCTTCTCTATTTTCAGCAGGCATGATGAGAGTCACATCACCAGACTGGAATCACGACGATAGAACGACCACGACGGCATCACGACAACGAGCGCATACCTAGTGGCCCAAGCTAGTCGGCAACTTGGACAGCTGCGTAAACGTAGGAACAATAGATAGATAGATAGATAGATAGATAGATAGATAGATAGATAGATGGATAGATGGATAGATGGATAGATAGATAGATAGATAGATAGATAGATAGATAGATAGATAGATAGATAGATAGATAGATAGATAGATAGATAGATAGATAGATAGATAGATAGATTTGCTCAAAACGGCTGAACCAGCCAAAGACTGCTAATCGCATTGAAAATTATCAATATTTGTCGTGTTACATAGATGCGCATGACACTACCCCATAACATAGTATTGTCCGCAAACGCTTTATACTGAGTTCTTGCTAAAATGTCAGAGCCTATAAATGAAACCTGCTATCAAGAGTCATAAGCACTATTTTTTAAAATGAGACTAAGTACGCTTGGATGAGGTCAGCTGCAACAAATCCAAGGCGTTTTTGCCATCTGACTGCACCTAAAAATGAGCACAGGAATGAGGTGGCTGAGCAAAGGCCTTCTCATTATGTCCTACCAGGATGGTAGATGACAGTCGGCAAATGGCATATCGCTTATAATGAGTTGCCGCGTTTGTTCAGCATGCTAGCAAATCTTACGAGTCCAACACGAATGACGCTGCTTCCTAATATACGACGTGGCCTATGAAATGAACTACTAATCAATGAAACGGAAGCCAATGCAATCGAAAAAACTTAACCGGCTGTTTTCATACGCGTTTTTCGAGATGAAAATAAATGTAAACAAAAACACCGTGGCTTATCTGAACAGCGCCGCTAGAAACGCTATTGTTCAGAAACAAGCTGCAAAAGTTCAGTGCCTCTATTCAGCGATCTCTACTAATGAATTTTTACACACCGCACAAAATATACTTAATTATCTACAACCGCTGCCACTCTAATTGGCATTTGGGCTAGCTTCTATTGAACTCTATCGCATCGCAGACGCTGCATCGCTGCACGTCCACACCCCACACTCATGGGCGCTGGAGACGCTTCGCACCCCGGATGGCGCGTCATGTCGTTCGCCGCCGTCAAGGCCAGCCACCCCAAGCCACGTGCCCCGCGGAGGCGTTCTGGTCAACATCATCGCCCGTGGCGACGAGCAGCTGACCCCCGCGGCCACCAAGGCGTTCACTCGGTGGCGGGAGCTTTGATCGCTGAAAGGAGCCGCTTTCAGCGTTCTTCGCAGTTTATGCCCGGGCTGGTATCCGATGGCGGGACCGGCGACGACGCTGTTCGCACGGGGCCGCCTCGTTCGTCGGAGGGGCCGCCGTCGCGATCCCTCCGACGACCTCCAGGCTACGCGCCCGGAGGTCGTCTGCGCAAATCTACAATACCGCCAAAAACTGTGAATCGTATGAAACCCACTCGGTGGAATCGGCAAGTAATTCAGGGTTGGTGGAAGTGTAAAATTTTGAGAACAGGTTCAAACGACGTTACCAAGTGAAAGTTGAGAAATTTAACTGCTACACATACCGAGTGATTAATACATCAGCATTAAAGTACAGAAAATGAGAAAAATAAAAGGAAAATAGCAATAAAATGTGACATGCAATTCTTGTCTCGCGCATAACATTACAAAGGGCTTCAGAATGGTTTCTGTGGTAAAAACCCAGATTTGTAGGACACGGGAAGAGCAGAGAACTGATCACTAATGTCGTTTATTTCGTTCCTCTTCCTTCCATTCTCAGATGTTATGTGCGTTCAAAGAAACACCACAGCAAGTACTTTCTTGCCACAGTCGCGGAAAGACTAAATGCATTTCGTCTGTGAGTGATTCTTTAATTCTGTTCCACTAAGTATTTCCACTAAGTATCAAAATATATATAGAAGATTTTTAAGTTTGCAATTTCTTCTGGCCTTCTCGCTTGTTATTTTTTTTTTCAATTTCTAGTTTGTGATGAGTAATGCTCAATGTTGACGTTATCATATGCGGGCGCTTCCAGACGTGCCGCTGTAGACTTGACAGGCCCCTTTCTTGTACTTTGTAAGCAATACCGTAAAACTATTATTATCCTTAGAAATAGATTTATTACGCTAATCAGTCAAGAACTTAGCATCGGGGCAACTATGTAAAACCACGGTTGTTTGTAACATCTCCGCTGCTTAGAGCATCATGTTCAAAATTTCAGAAAGGAAAATCAAAGAGAAATATCTACCAAATTAAGTGGCTTAGAAGAAATAAACCCACAAGACTATGAGGCGGATGCTCTGCGACTACGTGTCCCACAGTCGCATATTATTTGTGGTGAAGAACTCTTGCATTAAGGACTTACTCTCCGAGTTCCCAAAGTGTTTTCACTGATGACATTGATGAAAGCATCTGAAAACAAACTTATTTCTTCCCCAAGTTCACCAGCTTGTTTGCATTTTGCTTTTGTCTTTCTGTCTCTCTCTCTGTTTCTCTTATTTTTTTAAATGTTCCGCTGCCATCTGAAATTGTTGTTTAGTTGAAACTCGGCGCTTGTCAGTGTCCGCCTGGTCGTCAATGTTTTTCTATCACGCTTCAAGATTACTACGAGTGATATGGTTATCAACGTGCGAGATAAGTAGCGGATGCACTTGTTTTCACTCAACTGCGCCGATATATTGTTACGTACGAAGACGCAGACGAAAAGCTATTTACAAGTATATTTACAATCCAATACGCCGCAGTTGGCCAAGAGGCAACAGCTCGCGCTAGCTTCCAATCGTCGTCGTCGTCTTCTTACTGCTCGGCTCTTCGTCATTGGAAATACTATACCGTAGCACTACCCCCGGCGGCAAAAGTGCCGTGCCGGAGCGACTAAAGGCCGGACTCTGAACCAGTGTAGTAGGTCTTGAGCCTACTGACGTGCACGACATCACTAGATGCCCGAGTAGATGACGAGCTTGAGCTCACAGGAGCGATTTCGTACGTCACAGGCGTTACCTGGCGCAGCACGCGGTAGGGCCCTGTGTATCGCGAAAGGAGCTTTTCTGAAAGTCCAACGTGACGAGAGGGCGACCACAGGAGCACGAGTGCACCAGGCGAAAAGTGTACGTCACGGTGGCGGGCGTTGTACTGACGCTGCTGCGTGGTTTGCGAGTCCGTCAGTCGAGCACGGGCAAGCTGGCGTGCATGGTCGGCGAGGGCGATGGCGTCGCGCGCATACTCGGTTGTTGATATCGAAGCAGGAGGAAGTACCGTGTCAAGGGGCAAGGTCGGTTCGCGAACGTAGAGTAGATAAAATGGCGAAAATGCGGCGGTGTCGTGCCGGGAAGAATTATAAGCAAATGTGACATAAGGAAGGGTAACGTCCCAGTCGTGGTGGTCCTTCGAAACGTACTTGGACAGCATGTCGGTAAGAGGACGGTTTAACCGCTCTGTCAGGCCATTGGCTTGAGGATGGTATGAGGTAGTCAGCTTGTGTTGAATAGAGCAGGAATGCACAATGTCGGCGATAACTTTCGAGGGGAAGTACCGACCACGGTCAGTAAGCAGCTGTCGCGGGGCGCCATGCACTAAGATAATGTGGCGCAAGAGAAAGTCCGCGACGTCAGTGGCGCAACTGGTAGGGAGAGCCCGCGTGATAGCGTATCGGGTGGCGTAATCAGTTGCGACGGCTACCTATTTGTTCCCAGAGGATGACGTGGGAAAGGGACCGAGGAGGTCTAATCCAACACGAAAGAACGGTTCCACAGGGACGGTGATCGGCTGGAGATGACCGGAAGGTAGCACCTGAGGTGTTTTCCGACGCTGGCAGGGATCACAGGCAGCAACACAGCGTCTGACGGAGCGAGCGAGACCAGGCCAATAGAAGCGGCGGCGGACGCGGTCGTACGTGCGAGTTACCCCAAGATGTCCTGCAGTGGGTGCGTCATCCATCTCAAAGAGTACAGTCTGTCGTAGATGTTTTGGCGCGACAAGAAGAAGATCAAGGCCATCAGGGAGGAAGTTCCATCGCTACAGAATGCCACCCCGGAGGACATATCGGCGAACGGATGCGTCGGTAGGTGTAGAGCGCAGACGCTCGATGAGTACTCGCAGCGATAGGTCTCGGTACTGCGAGCATATCGGCGGTGTTAGCGAAGGCAGACACAGAGCAAATGCCGTCGAATCCTGGCCACGGCGGCCGCATTTCGATGGGGGCGAAATGGGAAAACACCCGTGTGCTTAGATTTAAGTGCACGTTAAAGAACCCCAGGTGGTCGAAATTTCCGGAGTCCCCCACTACGGCGTGCCTCATAATCAGAAAGTGGTTTCGGCACGTAAAACCCCATAATTTAATTTTTTTTTAAATGCCGTCGGCGGTACTACTGTCGGCGTCGTCAGGCTCGTCTACCGGGTAGCGAGACAGGCAGTCAGCGTCCTAGTGTAGTCGGCCAGATTTGTAGGTGACAGAGAACAAATATTCTTGGAGGCGCAAGGCCCACCGACCAAGTCTTCCTGTAGGGTCTTGCAATGAGCATAACCAGCAAAGCGCGTGATGGTCTGTGACAACGGAAAAGGGTCGGCCATATAAGTATGGGCGGAACTTCGCAACAGCCCAAACTAGGGCCAGACACTCACGCACGGTGATGGAATAGTTGCGCTCCGCGGGCGAGAGGAGCCTGCGTAAGCGATAACACGGTCGTGGCCGCACTGGCGTTGTGCCAGTACTGCGCCAATTCCGTGACCGCTGGCATCAGTACGGACTTCGGTAGGCGCAGAAGGATCGAAATGGGCCAGAACGGGAGGCGTTGCGAGAAGGTCGATTAGAAGCGAGAATGCAGAGGCTTCGTTATCGCCCCACTGGAAAGGGGCGTCGTTTTTCAAAAACTCGGTTAGTGGTCGTGCTATGGCCGCGAAATTCTTCACGAGACGGCGGAAGTACGACCAAAGGCCGATGAAGCTGCGCACATCCTTGACACACTTTGGAACAGGGAAGTGCGTAACAGTATGGATCTTGCCTGGGTCCGGTTGAACTCCGTTGGCGTCAACGAGATGTCCGAGGACGGTAATTTGGCGACGGCCGAATTGGCACTTCGATGCGTTGAGTTGCAGACCGGCTCGCCGAAGAACGTCCAGGACTGCTGAGAGGCGTCGAGGTGCGTAGCGAATGTTGGGGATAATACTATAACGTCGTCCAAGTAGCACAAGCACGCGGACCATTTGAAACCGTGAAGAAGGGAGTCCATCATGCGTTCAAAAGTGGCAGGAGCGTTACATAGACCGAACGGCATCACTTTGAATTGATAAAGACCGTCGGGTGTTAAAAAGGCAGTCTTCTCGCGGTCGAGATCGTCCACGGCAATCTGCCAATAGCCGGAGCGAAGGTCAATAGTGGAGAAACAGCGAGACCGTGGAGGCAGTCAAGGGCGTCATCAATCCGAGGTAGGAGATACACGTCCTTTTTGGTAACCCTGTCAAGACGCCGATAATCCACGCAAAAGCGCCATGAGCCATCCTTCTTTTTCACCAGCAAAACAGGTGACGCCCATGGACTCTATGACGGTTCAATAATGTTCTTGGCAAGCATTTTGCGAACTTCGGTGTGAATAACTTGACGCTCAGCCGGTGATACTCGATACGGGCGGCGATGAATAGGAGGGGCATCGCCGGTATTAATTCGATGTTTAACAGCTGTTGTTTGGGCCAAAGGACGATCGTTAGAGTCAACAGTATCTTGCTAGGAAATCAGAACGCGGTAGAGCGCACGAGCGTGCTCGGAAGGCATGTCAGGTGCAATCCTTTTCTGTAAGTTGGCAATGGTATAAGTTGCCGACTGCGACGGTAGAGGAAGATCGGCTGAATTGTCGTTTACTGAAATCGATGCTACAGAGTGATCCTCGAATAAGCAAAGTTGGGCCAGAAGCATCCCGCGTGGCAGCACTTGTGTCGTCAAGCCAAAATTCACCACTGGCAGGGAGACGCAATTCGCCGTAATAGAAAAAACTGTATGAGGTACTGTGATCCCGTGTGTAAGGAGGACGTCTTGCATAGGAGCCGCGATGTAGTGACCGTCGAGGACTGGTGGGGATGACACGAAGTCAACGTAAGTCAATGCCGAAGGTGGCAAGCGAACGAAGTCGACGTAACTGAGGCGAGTAGGGTGTGGTTCAGCGGGATCCAGAACAGGCAGGTCGAGGCGAAGAGTACTGGCGGAGCAATCGATGAGAGCAGAATGTGCGGAGAGGAAGTCTAAGCCGAGGAAGATGTTGTGGGGAGAGTGAGCGATGACTGTGAATAGCACGGTAGTAGAGCGATCGGCGAAGGAGATGCGGGCGGCACACATACCAATTACAGGGGCTGTTCCGCCATCGGCGACACGAACAGGCGTCGTGGCGGGCGTGATTATTTTCCTCAGCCGGTTACGAAGGTCAACGCTCATTACCGACAAATGCGCCCCAGTGTCTATGAGTGCAGACACAGAAACACCGTCGACTTGCACGTCAAGAAGGTTCAGATGAGTGGGCAACGTCAGTAGAGGATTTGGCGGCGTAGGGAGCAATGCAGCGTCACCTCGAGGCGCTGCATCGTCCAGTTTTCCGGCTGTGAGCGGCGTCCGAAGGGATTCGGCCAATAAGAGCGACGCGGCTGGGGAGAGCGAGATTGTCGTCGTTGGGGCGAAAGTGAACGAGAATAGGGGCGGTTCGGCGGAGGAGAATCTGTGGCGGCATTATCTGAGCGGGAAGCATAGGGACGAGAAAGTCCACCTGGGGGCGAGAGTGGGCAGTATATGTAGACTGGTTCGGGAAACTCCAGCGACTGCGACAGTGCCGAGAAATGTGCCCAATTCGATGGCAGTGAAAAAAAATTGGCTTGTCGTCTGCAGTGCGCCATTCAGAGGGGTTGCGGAAACGTGGTGGGTAAGAAGGTGCGGGACGGGGCGGAATCGAAGAAGCCGGGTGGGTATCAGGGCGATGGGCCGAGCAGATGGTGTGAATACCCATGTTGGCGAACTCCTGGCGGACAACTGCCTGGATCAGGGAAACAGTGATTGCAGGTGCATTGGAGGGGCTGGAGTCGAAGGCAGCAGGATCTCACGCCGGACAATCCTGGAAACATCGCCAGTGTTGCTGGGACGAGGAGCGTCGGCACAGGAAGATGTCGCTGGGGTGTTGGGCAGACGGGCAAACTGTTGCTCAATACGTCGGCTTTTAGCGAGTTCCAAGTGGCGGCACTCTTTTATAACTGCATCCACCGTCGCCACGTTGTTAAATACGAGCAAGTTGAAGGCGTCATCGGCAATACCTTTGAGGATGTGGAAGACCTTGTCGGACTCAGTCATGTGTGCGTCAACCTTGCGGCACAGAGCCAAGACGTCCTGAATGTACGTGACGTAGGGCTCCATTGACGTCTGCACACGACCGGAAAGCGCCTTCTGCGCGGCAAGTTGGTGACCGTAGGGGTTGCCGAACAAGTCTCGGAGCTTTTGCTTAAGCGAATCCCAACTGGTGAGCTCATCTTCGTGCTTCCGATACCAAATTCTAGGTGTGCCACCGAGGTAAAAGACTACGTTGGCGAGCATGATAGTAGGGTCCCACCGGTTACTGCGGCTCACGTGTTCGGACAGGCTGATCCAGTCCTCGACGTCTTCCTCATCTTTTCCCGAGAATACGCCAGGATCACGGGGAGCGGGGATCGTGATGTAGGTCGTCGAAGTGGCAGGAAATGTCGGAGCCGGCGGAGTCGAGTTGTCGTCGCCGGGAGCCATGAACGAAGGCTCGACGTACCGTCCACTGCGAAGCTCCGTGACGAGGTACAGGGAACGTCCACCTCCACCAGATATTTTACCTAGGAAGACACTGACGAAAAGCTATTTACAAGTATACTTACAAGGCAATACGCCGCAGTTGGCTAAGAGGCAACAGCTCGCGCTAGCTACCAATCGTCGTCGTCGTCTTCTTACTGCTCGGCTCTTCGTCATTGGAAATACTATCCCGTAGCAATATGTATGCAGCGCAACGATTTTGAACCCGTGCGTTTTCGTGCTCATCCACATGATGACTGACTGCATCGAGAGCGCTGCTTGCAGCCCCCGCAAAATTACACGTGATCAAACATTTCGGGCTCTGCAATAACCTACAGCATCGATGTGAAACAATACGAATACAACAAATGCACCGATACTTATCTGCAGGGGTCAATCGGGAGCGTTTGCTTGCTCTCTTGTAAATCAAATCCCGGTGGCCGCGTTTAAATGGGGGCGAAATAGAAACGCTCGTGTACCGCGCATTGGGTGCACATTAAAGAACCCCAGGTGGTTATAAATCAATCCAAAGTCAGGCTACGCCTCATAAACCATATCGCGGTTTTGGTACGCAAAACCCCAGAAGCTCATTTTTTATGCGAAATCTTATGCACTGATGACACAACCTCAAACAATCACCTCTTCTACGGGCTACCTACGAGGGACGTCCCCAAAGTAACTTTGTCATTTATTTTCACACCGAAACTTTATTGCCATATAAGATACACCAAGACATACACCAAGATACACCAAGACACCTTGCAGTATGTGTCCACATAGACGCCACCGACATTGAGGCATTTGTCGTAGCGTGCAGTCAGTTTGAAGAAACCACTCCGGTAAAATTCGGTGGCCTGCGATGCAAGGAACTGTGGCAGAGACTACTCCACCTCGGCCTTATTTTGAAAGTGACGTCTTGAGAGAGCGGCTTTCAATGCAGGGAACATGTTCGTACCGGTAACTACGCGCACTTCCACTGGCGACCACGTTGTCAGCACACGTATGTCTGCCATCGTAATTTGTACAAGGGAGATCGCAGGGAGAGCCCTTTGTCCTATAGTGGACTTCGAATAGCATGACGACGGCGACGACGACCTCGGGTACCTCGGGCAGCCGGTCTGCTGCTACTCTCTCTTCGGCGCTCTGCGCATGCGTCATTCCTCCTCCGCTGACGCTCCTCGCGTCGTTGAACCAGGCGTTGATTCTTATGGCGATCGTTTGTTTCACCTGGTGTACCGTTCTCACTTTAAAAAAAGATGACGAATCTTACTTTCGGAACGTCCCTCGTACAACATACTCCGCGAGCTCTTGGCGCAAGCTATTAAGCAGGGTGCGTTGGCACGTTTCCGTGCAGTAGCAAACATGTACCAATGAACACTCACAGTTCTTAGTAGCGCTCATGCTGTCTGTGTAGTCCTGCGTTGGTTCCGTGGGTTGCTCTTACCCGTAGCCAAATATGCTTCACCAAATGGGGCACAGTTGTGCTCTTCTAAAAGAAAGCTCTGGGCTCCCATCTACGTACGTAGGAAGGAAGGAATCGCCTCTATCGGCGATCATAACACCGAATTCGATTATGTTTGTTCTATCTGGAAATGAAAAAAAGAATATTTATTTACACTACCTTGTTTTTGTAGCGATTGTTAGAAATCGCAATATTTAGAAACAAGGAACTATCAAGATTACAAAACGTGACTCAACAAATAAAAACATGTCGGAATTCTGTCTCCATCAACGCCTAATGATACATGTAAAGCGGACGATATTAACGCCACTTTCAAATAGACCACTCATATTTGAGCAGGACTTTCGTAGAACCTTTATAAACATCCTTACAACAAATACACTTAAGTTCTAAAATTATAAGTAAAATAAGTAAATAATTAAAATCCAAATTTTGCTTCCTGCAGTCACTAGAATGTAACTTTCTCAAGTGCGGTAGATTTTCTTTAAATCGGTTCAGGCATTGTCCCATTAAAGAATTTCTGATTTGACATATATTTTAATGGGCGGCAGCGGAGTTTACCTAGAGCTTCATCTAAAACACAACGCAAACAATAAGGGTGGCCGTTTGGGCACGTTGGTATTCCATATGCCAGAAGAAATAAATTGGCGACGCAGCCTTCCTTTCGAGATGACTGGCGATGCTAATCCGATTAGCAATCTATCTCATGATGGGTGTATAATTGGTGATGATATTTTATGTTTTGATGATTTTTATGAATACCTACTGACCCAAGTTAGCATCAAAGAATTCTGTTAATGAGCAGCACCTATACCCAGTGGCAGAAACCTGGTGACAACGTAAGGTTCGCGTCTTAGAGCTGCTTTGTATAGTGGCACATAACCAGCCAGTTAGCCCGACAGTTGGTTTTTAACTCGGTTATCTGAGTGCTGCAGCCCAATGCTGTAGCCATTGGTCAATGGTCTGCGCAGTGACCTAAGTAGGCGTGAAAAAGGTTACCCGCTGACAGACAGGCTTACCGCAAACTGGGTAAGTTCTCAAAGAATGATTATGGCTCTGAATGACTTGAAATGGACACGAACAGAAAAAAACAAAGACATAGCCACGGCACTGATTTTTAGATGAATAACTGCGTGGCATGAGACAATCTGAGGATGTCGCTCGACTAGTTTCCTAATAATGGACCGTACCCACCAGGGGGTATTGAAGAAGCCTCATGAAATGAAGCAAATGCATTAAGCATTCAAAAGAAATAAAAGGTAACGATGTCATTTGAACACGCTCGAGAATAACAACGCAGCGGCATGAAAAGAAAATTAAGGTAAACGTTAGCGTTACACATCTCCAAAAATGACTTGATTATACGGCACACAGTAGTGGTGGATTCCAAATGAATTTCGACAAGGAGCGATTTTTTTTTATTTACGGTTACCTCTACATAAGCGCTGGCAGGAGCACTTAAATCGCTATAGGGGGCGGAAGTACATTTTTAATGACAACAAAAAAATATACGATATGATTAGTCGAACAACTTGCTCAAACTACCGATGATTTTGAAGTATTAGCAGTTATTTGTGGTTTAAACGTGTCTGTGCTTTTTTTTTTGTAATGTACTGCCACCCAACGGGAAGCGCGCCTGCCTTCTTAGCCTTTGTGGATAAATTACTTGTTTGGATTAATGAAAACGATCATAAAAGTGTTTTAGGTGGTGACCGATATGTTAATATGTGAAAGGATACAGGCACCCTACGGGAAGTTTTCCCATTCTCGACTCGAATGTATGCGCGAACAACACCACTACATCTACTCGGCATAGGCATACCTTCGCCACACCCATTCATGTTTAAACATTTATATCTGGAGCTATTGGCACAGCGATTAGTGATCATCGCCCTATATATATATATATATATATATATATATATATATATATATATATATATATATATATATATATATATATACATATATGGCTGAGGGAGCCACGCTGGCCCCGGTAGTGAAATGAAGAAGAAGAGTACGACGTACGTTCAATAAGCACACTATATTTGACTGACGTTTCGGCTGGTGGACGTCAAGGTAACATGTACATGCATTTGGGCTTCCTTATAAACCCGCAATACATCAGATAAAGTTGTGCGCAATAATAACAACAAGAAAAACAACATAAATACAGCGATACCACATAGTCATGTGTTCGACGAAAACTCGTCTGGCGAGGAAACATAATGGTGCCAAAAAACGTGCACTCGCCAAGAATAGAATTAAAATAAAGAGCCGACGTTTCGGGTCCCGTACGGGTCCGTTGATCACAATGAAGTAGCCGCGCGGCTACTTATGGGTGAGGTGGCGCTGTGTTCGGGTGTATATCTCGGGAAGATAACCCCGCGTCCTGTTTATCGTGTGTCTAGTTGATTGGATGTAAGATGATTCTAAAAGCAAACGGGCAGATAAGTGTTTTCTTTTTTTTTTGTGATGATGGCTGCCGAGTCGCAGTCAATGATGTGTCCGGTTAGTTCGTGGTGTTCCGCCAGGGCGTTCGCTGCTGTGTGGCCCTTGGCAACGTCATTCATGTGTTGTTTCAAGCGCCGTTTAAAATTTCCGCTCTCGCCCATGTATGAGACGTCACACTCCTTGCAAGGTATTTTGTATATCACACCCCGGTAGTCCGTGTGTTGCAAAGGGTCTTTTGCGCGAACCAGCTGTTGTCCAAGTTTTCGGGAAGGCACGTGGGCGATTTGAACACCGTAGCCCTTAAAAATTCGTGCAAGGGCTTCGCTTGTTCCCACTGTGTAGGGTACCGCCGCACGCTTCACTGTTTCTTTCGCCGTTTCACGGCGGGGCTTCGCTGCTTTGCGGTCCTGCTTTCTGAGCAGTTGTCGAGGGTAGCCATAGTTCAACAGGTCCCTTTTTACAACCTGTAGCTTTTGCCTACGTTTCGTGGGGCTGGAGCAGACGCGGAATGCCCGGTTGAAGAGTGCTGCTGCGACGGATTGCTTTTGTCCAATTGGGTGCGCCGAGTCGAAGCACAGGTACTTTCCCGTGTGCGTTGGCTTTCTGTAGACACTAGTCCTCAAGCCGCTTGAAGTCCTCTCTACGAGGACATCCAGGAAGGGAATTCGCCCATTGTTTTCCTCTTATGCCATGAACTGCATACTCGGCTTAAAGGAATTTAGGTGGTCGAGGAAATTTGTTGCGTGCCGGCGAGGGATAATGCAGAAGCAGTCGTCCACGTATCTTAGAAATAGCTTTGGCCACGTCCCGAATGAAGATAAGGCGGCACTTTCCAGATCCTCTAGAGCAATGTTAGCGCAAACGACGGATACAGATACCATCGGCGATAGCGATACAACTCCGCCTATGGCAACTCCGTCTGTGGGTCGGCGCTACCCTGTCCGCAAGCCCTCCACTCGAGACAACACTGCTCACTACCAGTCCCCGGTAACTCTGTTCCCCATTTTCCTTCTCGTACGCTCTTGAAAGTTAGAAAGATTGCTGAGAAAGGCTTCCGTTCCGAGTTGCATGTCACCACGTTGTCGTCCTACTTGAGCGGTTCTGTAGTTCCAAAAGGCTTACAGCTAAGACTGAAACCGGCCACCTCCGAACTTTCCGCTTTTAACAAAACAAAATGGCAACAGATTAAATAATGCCTCGTTGAAGTTACTGCACGTAGCTGGTGATCACTACAAATCGGGTATGTTACGTCTTGACAGCGAAGCGCCTCGCAACGCAGTTGGGGACGCGTGAATCTGAATACTTGGCAGCCTTTAAACATACCAAGAACAACTCATCTGCGCTCAAACGCAATAAGTGTTTTCGTGACGGCGTAGCCGCTTCTGAATGTATTGCCAATACAAATACTGTCCTCGTTGAACCATCACTTATAAGTAAGCTCGCTGCACCGAGCAACAATGCCGCAAACCTTTCCACGGTTACTCTTTCCGATGCTCATACAACTGCCTTATCGAAAGGTGTTACTTTTTCCCCAGGCTCAGGTGGATTCAGTGAATTTGAGCTTTTAAAAGACCTGGACAACTTTGCTCGAAGCATGCGCCTTGAAGAGTACTTTCATAAGCGTGACAGTGCTTGCTAGACTCGGCTACTTGCGCACACACACAAGCACTGGACACCACCGCCGCAACGCGATAAATGTCTTGATATGTACAGGCGCCGACAAAAGTGGTATACTCCATGCAGCGGGAGCCGGAGCAGCCACAGAACACCTATACAAATTTAGAGAAGGGAAACTGTACCTTCCACAGTGCAACGGAAATAAGCGTAGCGGTGGCTACGTGAACTAAAGTATGCGACCACAGATGGCGCTGTACAACAGAAAACGGAAACAGTATTGCCGCTTTACCAGGTGTTCTGTGGCTTTACTGGGTTACTAATTGCTGCGCCTCGATTGTGCTCCCGCCAGTTTGGTTGCTGTGTCGCAAACGTAATGTAGGCGCTACGTTTGCCACACAGCAACCAAACTGGCGGGAGCACGATCGAGGCGCAGCAGCCAGAAACCCAGTAAATCCTCAGAACACCTGGTAAAGCGGCAATACTGTTTATGTTTCCTGTTGTACAGCGCCCTCAGTGGTTGCATACTTTAGTTCGCGACGCCACCGCTACGCATATTTCCGTTGCACTGTGGAAGGCACAGTTTCTCTTCTCTAAGTTTGTATAGATGTTCTGTGGCTGCTCCGGCTCCCGCTGCATGGAGTATACCACTTTTGTCGGCGCCTGTACATCAATGCTGTACAACGTGATATCCTCGAGGCATACAAGACCCGAGTTCCTTACCGACCGAATCTGAAGAAGGAAGAAAGAAGAGCGCTTGAACAATTACGCAATGACCATGACATTTTTATTAAACGTGCCGATAAGCGAGGAGCAATTGTTCTCTTTAATAAGCAGGATTATATGGCGGAAGCTACCAGGCAACTCTCGGATGCCACTTTCTACGAAGCACTTCCGGATGTTCCAACCAATAATTTTAAGGGAATTTTGAAGGATACGCTTATGGCACTACTAAAAGAGAAAAAGACAGATGAAAAAGCCGCTCGGTCACTTGTACCGCTCAGTCCTGTGGCTGGTAGATTTTACTCGCTCCCGAAGATTCACAAACAAGGAAACCCGGGCCGCACGATTATTTCCGGCGTAAACACTACAACTGAGTACCTATCGCGCTACGTATACTCCCTCATTTACAAGATTCCCGAAACATCATCGTCATTTGTAAAACATACCAATCCCTTTCTCAAGATGTATTAAATCTTGCCATTCCGCATAACGCAATCCTTGTAACACTCGACGTCACCTCTCTTTATAGTAACATACCGCATGCCGATGGAATTGCAGCCGTCCTTAAGACTTATGAAGATTCCTATTTCGAGAAACCTGTTGATAAAGAAACCCTGGGATCGTTGTTAGATCTTATTCTTGAGCTCGATAACTTTGAATTTAATCATTGTCATTACGTTCAGATTAGTGGTGCGTCAATGGGAACTCTGATAGGCCCAAGTTATGCTAATAGCTTCATGGGTGTTCTGGAAAATATTTTTTTTATCGAGTACTAATCTGCAACCTTTCTTTTATAAACGCTTTGACAATATCTTCTTAACTTGGGCTCACGGAGAGGCTAGCCTGTTAAAGTTCATAGAAGGGTTCAATCACTTTCACCCTTCAATCAAATTTTCGCACAATTACTCGTCAACTTCGGTCAACTTTCTGGACGTCACAGTTACGCTATCGCAAGGTGAATTATTGGCAAAAGTTTTTCGCAAACCTGCTGATAGCAACCAGCTTCTACATTTCCGGAGCAGCCATGTGCGACATTGCAAAATCAGTATCCTCTACAGTCAGGCTCACCGCTTCAAGCGATTGTGTTCGAATCGCAAAGATTTCATTTCTAATTGCGAACAACTCAAAAGTGAGTCTCCTTAAACGGCAGTATCCGCCAAAGTTAATTGACGACACCATATACCGAGCAGATCAATTAAGCAGAGCCGACATTCTTAGCGAAAACCGGTTACCCGAAAAACGTAACAGCACCAATCTTGTACTAACATTCTCGGCATCAGCGCCAAAAGTCTTTTCTATATTGAAACGCCACCACAATATCGTTTCCCAAAGGGAACATCTTCTGGATATTTTTTCTTGAACCCTCTCGCGTCGTGTACCGATCGACGGTGTAAGAACCTTCGCGATATGTTAATATTCTCCAAATTAAATGAGCACAACAAGACGTCTGGCTGCGCCCCATGCAACAAAGCGCGTTGCAAGGTGTGTGCACATGCAAACCACAGAGAGAGTGATTAGTACGTCCTCAGACTTCACCCTAAAACTTCGCGGATCTTTCAATTGCGATACCTCGAATGTTGTATGCATGCTTGAGTGCACAGTCTGCAGAAAACAGTATTTTGGCCAAACAGGAACCTCGTTTCGAATACGCTTTAATAACCACAGATCGCATGCTAATACACTTCCTAACCTACCATTATCAAGACATATTCGCTTACCAGGCCATTCTTTCGAAAAACTCAGGGCCACTATACTAGAATCAGGCTTTCATTCCCATCACGATCGCGAATTCCGCGAGTCTTACCGAATCTACAAGTTTAACACCGTGTCTCTGGCATTACTGAAAGCACAGGCACACTAACCAGCGTGCCTACTAAGCATCCATGACATTAGCCGTGACGCCTTATGTATGCCATGACACGCAGCTTTCTTCCAAGAACCTCCTATTATTATTGTATTCTTTTCGCTGTTGCGTCAATTCTGTGTCACATAAGGTCCATAGTCTGCACACGACACTGTATTCCACCGTAGGCATGCCAATAAAAGCCCTGGTCATTCATCCTGCTCGCTATAACGACTACTGAGCAGTGCGCTTCACCCGCAGCCTGAATGTACGGTCGCGCAGTGCCTTATTATCTCCGGTTCTTTTTAACGTATTATTTTTTATCTATTGTCTGATTTCAAGGGGTTTGCATTGTAATATTGAGTAAACGAACGATTCATTTCTGTACTGTGCGCCACGTGTGTGGTATCGCTATATATATGTTGTTTTTTCTTGTTATTATTGCCCACAACTTTATCTGATGTATCGCGGGTTTATAAGGAAGCCCAAATGCATGTACATGTTACTTTGACAAAGGCTGGTTCACCAGCCGAAACATCAGTGAAATATAGTGTGTTTATTGAACGTGCGTCGTACTCTTCTTCTTCATTATATATATATATATATATATATATATATATATGTGTGTGTGTGTGTGTGTGTGTGTGTGTGTGTGTGTGTGTGTGTGTGTGTGTGTGTGTGTGTGTGTGTGTGTGTGTGACAAACAGCAGGAAAAAACGCAGATGTCACATTTGAGACCATGCGCACTGGAATTATTTCGTAAAGCAATTTCTCAAACTAGCTGGGAATATGTTTTCAACGCTTCAAACCCAGCTACTACTAAAGATATTTACTTAACAAATTTTCATGCAGTTTATTCGAAAATAGTCATTCGAAAACCGCACCACGGGTAAGGAAGGCTCGGAAACGATCGATCATGGCTGATTCCCTGCTATTGATGAGGCATAAACATATACTGAACAAGCATTTTGCACTATACACAGTAGAACATTATCGGATTTGCGCTAAAACTAAAATGTCCCTGTCATTAACCCTGTAATTAACATTTGTGAACTCAGTAAAGAGCCTCGGTTGGCCAGCGCGCCCATTACAGAAAGCTGTATCGTCACCCCCTAGAAAGTAGCCTTTCTCGGTAACGCGGTAAGCCGCACTCCGCCACTGCCGCAAAAAAAGCTCGCCAGCGCACAACTCGTGGCGAATCGCGGCCGTTGACAGAGGCCAGACCTTTGCCACCCGATGCCGCCTTCGCTGGCAAGCGCCGTAGCCTGAAGAGAGCGTCGAGAGTGTCGTCCGCCACATTGCGAACTTCGGCGCGTGAAAAAAAAAAGAGAAAGAAACGCGGCGCCGCGGGGCCAGCGTAGTCTGCCGCCACGCGGCGCTGGACCCGGAGCCGCGCCGGCATTGGGCGCGCCCATGAGCGCCCACGTTCTCCGGCACCGGAAGAGAAGCGGCCACGATTCCGCGAGCAGGCTTCGATGAACTCGCGCGCGCTCTCATTAGCGGCACAGAGTGCGAGGGCCGCGGCGGGACGCAGCATCGCTGGCAAGAGCATAAGCTCGCGCGTGGCACTCTGCCCGACGGCGCACAACCCAGCTTGTCTGCAAACGCTCACAAACAGTGCACGCTCTGAGCGACCACACAAGGTCGTACGAGCGTGGGCCACCTACGTGCCATGAACTTGCGCTCTACAGATTAGCCGGAGAATACTCATTGCCTAACGTTGCGCGGAGATGATAGAACGGATTTTCGGCATCACTTATCAACTAGAAGCACACACACAACCGTACGTAAAAGATGCTGAACAATGCCGTTACACCACGACATTATTATTATTATTATTATTATTATTATTATTATTATTATTGTTATTATTATTATTGTTGTTATTATTAAAGTTCATCTTAATTAATCAATCATGTTTATTTAACATGCCGATGAACAAGCAGAAGGTCTGAGTGGCTGCGCACGCACATTACACCAACAATAACAGTGCAGCAGAATCATCAGGACGTAAGGTCAAGAGACAATGAAGCCAACGAAAGCATCGGCGAAATGAGCTGTCATTCACTTGGAACCTAGAAAATAATGAAATTGAAAATGACAGCGGTCGGAAAGATACCTTGTCGCAACTGGGATCCGAACCCACGACCTCCGCATTACGCGTTTGTTGCACTAGAAATTCAGCTACGCCGACGGCTATCAAAAACCCGCAAACGGCGGACAAATCAGCGCATCTCTTAGGCATGGACGGCCCTTTGGGTCGCACTTTTCGCCAAGGTAGCCTAGGCGCCTGCGGCATTATCTCACTGAGCTTTGTCGAATAGTCGGTTGCGGTAGTCGGAAGTTCAAATCCCCCGCCCCGTTTTACTTTCTTTTTTTTTTTTTGACGATGGTGTATCTGAATTTGAGATTTTCCAGTACACTGCATCTGCAGGCTTGGAGAGACGCCTGACACTGGCGAAATATGCCGGGAGCGAGTGGGGCTATACTGATCCAGGTACAACCAAATTAGGAAAGCCCACTAAGCTGGAACTAAGACACTCCCTCACCAGAACAGGAATTGGCCTCCCTGATGCAGCATTCGGTCACAGTATCCCTGGCGATATCTACAATCTACCTATGGCCCTCAGTCCCCAGCAGCTGCGGAGCACTTGACCAAGGCGGCGGCCAGACCTGTAACGCAGCAGAGGGTGCTAAGAATCTCTGGGTCCGGACCGGCCGCCAATGGAAAGTGACCCTGTCAACCTTTAACCGCCGAATAGCATAGCAGGACTCGTTGAGAAACTATCACACGTTGTTTGGGATATTATCGTCGTTAGTGAGATTAGAAGAAATGGTGAGGCTTATATATTGCTGAATAACGGACATGTCCTCTGCTATAGAGGTCTATAAGAAGCATTACGGGGGAGGATTCCTAATTCATAAAAACATAGCGCGCAACATTGACGAATTCTACAGCACTAATAAGAGGGTAGCAGTAGTCGTAATCAAACTTAATATGAGGTATAGATTAAAGGTAGTACAAGCCTACGCTCCAACATCCAGTCACGACGATAAGGAAGTAGATCAGTTTTATGAAGATGTTGAATTAGCGACGATGAAAGTGCAAACTCGATATACAGTAGTAATGGGCGTCTTCAATGCAGGTGGGGAAACAGCAGGCGGGTGAACAGACAATTCGCAACTACGGCGTCGATTCTAGAAACGCTAGAGGAGCGATGCTGGTACAAGTCGCAGTAAAGAATAAGCTGAGAATAACGAACACCTTTTTCTCACTCACTTGTCATTTGCATTATGAAGACGCTATTAGCGCCCTACAAAATGCATGTTCATAAGGCTATGCAATGGTTTGAAGAAAACTGTGTATATATCAATGCTAAGAAAAGCAAAATCATGTGCTTTCGCAATTCATTAAAAACTCAAAAAATAAGTTTGCCAATATTTCTACATAATGAAAATTGTATTTCATGTAAATGTACTGCTATAGAATATGTGGAGACGTTCAAATACCTACGTATAACGTTCAACAGCGGCATGTCTTGGCAACATCACATGGCGTTTTTGTGTGGCAAACTACCGTAGTGTTGCATATTTACTTTTCAACATAAAGAGTTTAGTACCTCTACCAGTCAAGAAAATGGTAGTGCATGCACTAGCGTACAGTGTGCTGAGGTATGGTATAACGATCTTCGCATTCTGTACAGAGCACTGGAAAAATCGGATTAATAAACTATTACAAAATATATTAAAAATGTGGCTTATGGTACTACACTTAACGACAATAATATTTTTCAGGAATTAGGATTTTGCACATTGGAGGATTTATTTAGCAGAACTGTTATTATGCGGCATAATTGGAGCGATGAATTCAAAGAGGCATACGATGCACCTCGATTGTTAAGAAATAAAAAAACGTTTTAAGGTACCCTATTCCACTACAAAGTATGGTGAAGCGAGAAGAAGTGCATACATCCCAAAAATATTTAACGATTTGGCCGATGAATTCTTTTTGGCAACTTCGAAAGAACAGTTGAAGAAATTATTGATGAAATGTTGAAATTTACTCCTGATTTTTACTTAAGTTCTTTATGTGTTTCTCTTTATTTACTATGTCATTGTCTGTCAACGGGTAATACTACCAAACATTCTTCTCAAAGTTGAAAAAAATGTCTTATTATGTAAATGTCTACCTTCTCACTTTTTATGTAAATATGTAACCACATCGCTGTACCGACTCAACCGGGCCTGGTCGCACAAGTCGTTGTGGACTTAGACAGGCCCGTTTCTTTGTTTTGCTTTTGGATGTGTGTCAATAAATATTATTATTATTATTATTATTATTATTATTATTATTATTATTATTATTATTATTAACAAAATCTAGCACCTCAGTTCCCCTACTGCTGGTGAATATAATTTTGCAAAATAACAATGAATAAAACGGACACTTGCGAAAAGAAGAGGGTAGCTACAAGAAAGTGCAAGGTAAATACAAAAGATAAAAGAGGAGAAGGGCAGCTGAACTATGTCTGAAGCTATGACACAAGACAAAGGTCGGAAAAGAAAGACGATTGCAAGTTAGGAAAATATCGAGATCATGAAAATATGCGTTACAAAGACTGTATTCTGCGGACCGTTGAGTGCTGGTGATGACAAGCCAGAGCGTGGAAGGTTCATGTTCTCTAGTTTTCTTGCGCAGAACACACAATACGACACAACTGAATTCAGGACAGGTGAGGACACCATGAATGAGTTTAAAAAGCAACAGAAGGTGAGCGCGATTACGTAGGCAGCAAAATAAGGGCAATGACAATAATCCAACAATGTTAGAACAAAGTCCAATGTCCGTGTTTGCAAAACATTGATGGTGTATGGTTAGAAACCTATTCTGAACCAGATCTATAATATCACTGCTGCATCTCGCAAAGCCATTCCAGACGACTGACGCATACTCCAGTTGAAACTGCTGAGTTCCGCAAGTTGTGCACAACGTCCGAAACGATGCACGAGTCTTGAATTCCCTCGATAGTCTGCAAACAGCCATGGGAGCGCATACCCCGCATCGCAACGATTTGTCTGGGAGCAGAAAAGTGTAAGGCTGCATCAAAAAATGCACCGAGATAATTGATCTCACGCACCTTATACAATGGTACCGAACCGACAGAATAGTAAAAAGGAATGATTACCATTTTGCGTGTGAAAGTCATTACTTTGGTTTCAGCAACATTCAAGGTAAAGTTATCTTTGCACCGTTAAGAAAAAGAAAACAGGTCCGACTATAGGGTGCCACAGTCATCAATAGTGTGAACTTTCTTTAAAATCACGACGTCATCGGCTTATAGATGGAAACACCAGTTAAGAATAGCGTCAAGAAAGTAATTAATGAAAATTAAAGTGAGGAGTGATCCTAATGCTCATCCTAGAGGGATGCCGCTAGTTTCCATGTAAAAATAAGACGTTTTGCCATACACCTTAACATAACATGATCTATCAAGAAGATAACTGCGTAAGAGATTCAGAACTGACGAGTGAACATCAAAGTCGGATAAAAGCCTTATCTCGAATAAAGTCCACCAAGACGTTCCCGTCTAATAAAATCATTAGCAGTTCTAATACACTTCCCTGGGGCACTCCTGAGAGAACGTTCATTAGAGTGACCCATAATCTGTACAAATGGTCCCCTTTCCTGAAGGTAGGCTCTAATTTATAGAAGGATTTTGAATGGAACACGCATGCATTTTAACCTGCGCAATAATTGCACATGACGCACTTTAACAAATACCGCAGAATGATCCAAGAAATGAGGCGTCAGCTAACTCTATATATCAAGGATATATTCAAAATCGCGTACAGCCAACAGATATTGTCTTACTGCAGATACATGCTTTCTAAATAAATGTTGACACACTGATAATAGGTTCGCACTTTTCGAAAAACTCGGGAATACGCTTTGAAATCGCTTGTTCCAACAGTTTACAACAAGTGCTTGCTGTAAGAGATGTAGGCCGCTAGCAGTACAGCGATAAACGAGCGCCCTTTTTGTGCATAGGCATAGTGCGCGCTGTACACCAGCCATCTGGAATTTCACAGGTTGCAAATGAACAAATGCAATCATTATGACATAATAAATAAATTTCGGGGTTGTACGTGCCATAATAACGATACCATGATGAGGCTCTTTGTTTCGAGGAAGTGCGCTTGTCTACCTTTTCACTGCAGGCTTGTGCTTTCAGCTCATTACTGCTATTGCATACCGTCGCTGCCACCAGGCATTATGTTTTTTTTTGCGTTGGTTTACTTCTTCGTGTCGCGGATTTTTTCTTTTGATAGAGCATGACCAAGGAAACGGCTAAACTGAAAGACAAAAGCGTCGCGAGGAAAGGGATATGCGCAATAAGATTCGAGAACTGAAGGTAGAACACAAAAAATCCGACTCAGAGCATCGAGTACGGTCACGCCTCGGTTGAAGAACTGATGGCAAAATTGAGAGCTGAAAAAACCTGTAGAGAGAAACTAGAAAATGGAAATAAAGTGCTTCAAGAAAAATGTCAAGCCCTTGAATTCAGGGCCCGAGAGATTGAAAAAGGTTTGTGCACTCGGAACAGTACTCAAGAAACAAGAATCTTGAGATACAAGGCGTTGTTAAATCAGGGAAGCCATCAAAGAAGAAATTAGAGAGACTGACAGTGAAGTATGTCATCGTGTTCCAACCCGAGGCCCGGAAAAATGGAACATCACTGCACAGTTCAAGTCCCGAAGCATGCGTGACGCTGCGCTGAAGAAAGCAAGGAAAGCGCGACTTTCCAACTCAGACTCTCAGAAGATGGTACGTGAACGAGCACCTGTGCCCTACGCTAGAGCGGCTGCTCGGAATTGCTCTCGGCAGAAAACCTGATCACGAATGGCAATCGGTCTGGTCGAACAATGGCACGGTTTTCGCGAGACAGTCTGACGACGAACACCAATCCTAAGGATAGAGTATGACGAAGCTCGTTTCAAGGTATGATGAATGTTGCGTTGATTGGTATTGCCTTACCGCAAACTATTCACCCGCCAGATACTACACATACCTCTGTGTTGCATTTATATTCTCGTTCCGCTGTTGGCAAGGGTGACATCATTATTTGTCTTATCAGTCAATTTTCGTGCCAGTTTGGACTCATATTGATATGTGAATCTTGGTTTCAAAGCAGCTATGATGTTCAAGTGGAAGGCCATACCTTATTTTACATGAACCGTCAGAATAGCCCAGGAGGCGGAGTCGCTTTTTATACTGTAGAAGAAGCGACATTTGGGCGAGTTGGTGCTGCTTGAACATCTTCAAGGGATAGGAGAGCACGTGGGTATTGGTTGTAGTACATAAGTTTGTGTATGCCTTCTAATAAAGTTGGTTGTGAGTTCAGCGCTATCCTGTGTCTTTCCTGCTTTTTGTCTTCCGTCGTCTTGCGCTGCCCCTTCAAGATAGTCGCTTTTTATGCTAAAGATAATTGTGATCACGAAATGGTGCCAGATTTTTCCTTCGTAAGTCGTGATTACGAGGTGATAACTGTGAAGCACACAAAAATTGTGTTGTCAGTAATATATCGCCCTCCGAACGACAATATCGAGAATTTTTTGGCTTGTTTTTTAATCTTTTGGAATTCTCCTTAGTCAAAAATTTTCATTTTTTCTGTGGAGGTGATTTTAACATAAATATTCTGGAGGATGATAAGCATGCACACGACATAAACAGTCTACAACTTTCATCTAGCTTTACTAATCTGATTACTGCGCCACCAAGGGTTACGCCTTCCACTTAATCTGCCCTCGACCTTCTCATTACAAATATTGAAACGCCTTTATGTACTACGGCTGCAATTTCCTATGATACTAGCGATCATTGTCAACTTTTTGCAATGTATTCGATGAGTAACAATATCAAAGAACACGAAGAATTATTTACTTATAAACACATTTCTAACGAAGCGCTGGATTTATTTAGTAAGGCTGTAATCACGCACGGCTGGAATTTTCCGTTAAGAAAGAAGAACGTAGACGAAGTATATAACGACTTTCTTGAAGCCTTTGTGAGCATTTACACTGCAGACATCAGCGCGATCCGCTTGAAGGCGCTGCGGCGGTACTTAAAGGACACGGTACTTTCTAACAAATTGTGACTGTACACTGTGTGACGTGGGATTGACTGTGACACTGCGTAACACTAGGATCGCCTTTGCAGGCTGCGTGACAGTGCCCACAGAAGCAGTTCGCGTGCATCGTGTGTGTGCTTCATTGTCTTTTTTTTTCGTTTTTTATCGTTTTCTCTCTCTCACCTATCGCAGCACTTTGCCCCCTCCCTCAGTACAGCGTAGCCAACAGGAGATAATATCTGGTTAACCTCCGTCTTTCGTTTGGCTCTCTCTCTCTCTCTCTACACTGCGCATTATCCATTCAGACCGATCAGACGTTCAAAGAAGATACGAAAAGCGTGGATCACGAACGAGCCCGTCATGCTAATAAAAAGTAAAAACCGCCTTCATCATACGTTCCTGCATTCGAGATCAGAAATAACCTTAAGGAATTTAAGAGAGAAAGAAATAGATTAAATAAAATACTAAGGCAAGCCAAAATAGATTATTATGAGCGTGTGCTTTCTAAAGTTAACAAGCGTCCGGATGCGGTATTGAAAGCAATAAACTGCGTCTTAGGAGGTGAAACTAAAACTAACATACCCAAATCTATAACTGGTAACAATTGTGAACTTACCGGTAAAGACAGGGTTGACCACCTTAATACTCATTTTGTGTACGCAGGCATAGTGCACAGCCATGACCCCCGAGTTGCTTATTCATTGAATTATAGTATTACAAAGACTATATTCATGGAAACAACTAATGACATGAGGTGTTTACAACAATGGTAAACTTAAATAAGTGCAATGCATTAGACATCGATTATTTACAAATCAACACAATAAATTACGTTTAGAACACTTGCCCTTCACTCGTGCGTTGGTTCACGTATTCAATTTTGCAATAGAGTTAGCGACTTTCCCACATCTTATGAAACGAACTAGAATATCGGTGTTATTCAAAGATGGCGGTATTCTTATTGCGCGATGCACTAGAAAAATTATTTCCATACGCCTAACAAGCTTATACACAAACATGACGTTATAACAAATTCACCATTTGGCTTTACAAAAGGAAGATCTACCAAGACAGCTCTTTTATCCCTGAAGCAAAGTGTTACGCTACCTACAGACGATGGGAATTTCGCCATCGGGCTTTTCATTGACTTCAGCAAGGCGTCTGATTGCCTCAGTCATTATATTCTTATATCTATATCAGCTTTCAACGTATGGAGTTCGCGCCAATGCCCTTGCCTTGATGAAATCATACTTGAAAAACAGGACTCTATGTGTATGTATTGATAACGTCCAATGTTCTTCCTTGTCGATTAAAAACGGGGTGAAACAAGGGAGTGTTTTGGGTCTGCTATTATTTGCCTTATATGTTAATGACTTAGTAAATATTCATGCTACAGTTAATTTCCTTGTATTTTAAGATGATAGCACTTTACTCTTTACTGAAAAGGATGCAAACGAGCTAATTATTATGTGTAATGCACTGTTACGTAAACTGCCTGAGTGGTCACAGTCAAATTGGATTAGAATTAATCCTGCTAAGGTGAAAACTATTCTTTTTTAGAGCAAGAAATAAATGTTTTAAATTGGAACACTGAATTAATTATTTATATAAAATATTGAGCTAGTTAACGAACACCAAAAAGTGTAACTTTTTATGTAATTTAAATAGCGATTCTCATGTATAATCAACTTCGCAGTAAGTTTTCTGCCGAAGCCGGTGTGCTGGCTTGTTTTAAAGCTCTCATGCCGGTAAAAACCAAGCCACAAAGTTATCATGCATTGTTTACCTCCCAATTATTGTAGTTTAGTATGGGTCCCCACAAGGCAAACGAACATGAACAAATTAATTACACTACAAAGGGCGCTCCTCCGGAACATTGCCAATACCGATCCCCGATCGAGGACGAAAGCTTTGTCACAGAAACACCAGGTTATATGGGTAGATCGATATTACGAATAACGTGTTTTACAGATAGTCTGCTTTGTAAAGGAAGAGTTAAGAAATTGGCTTACATCCATAGCGACCCTGCAGCGCCATGAAGTACCAGTACATATTAGAAGCCCATAACCTTGGTATGTACGATGCTTTCGCACTGAATACAGATTACAGTCCATTAAACACCATTTCCCAAAAATCCCTCATATCTACTAATTTGTCTCTCAGCGAATGGAAGATATATTTTGTGCCGTTGTAAACACGCATGTATTCATATCAAGGGTGTCCCAGCTAACTTTAGTGAGAATTTAAAAACGCGCGAATGACATGTAGCTGGACAGAACCAAGGTAATGTTGTTTGCTGCAATTCGCGCGCAATACAGCCGCGTGAATGGGTGAGTGAGTGAGTGAGTGAGTGAGTGAGTGAGTGAGTGAGTGAGTGAGTGAGTGAGTGAGTGAGTGAGTGAGTGAGTGAGTCAGTCAGTCAGTCAGTCAGTAAGTGAATAAACTTTATTGCAGGTCCGGCGAGGACGCGAACTCGTCGCGAACCCGGCTAGTCCCACGTCGGGACCGGCAGGTCTAGCCCACCGGCCCGGTCGCGGGCACGCCGGACGGCCAGGATTTGCTTTTCTAGAGCGGGGCTACGCAGAAGCGAGTCCCATTCCTCCTTGATGAACTTGGGGTATGTCCACCCGCACTCCCAGAGCATGTGAGGTAGAGTGGAGGTCTGGCCGCAGGAAGGGCAGGCGTCGTCGCGATACACGTCGGGGTAAGCCTCGTGGAGAGCGGACAGACACGGATATGTGCTGGTCTGTAGAAGCCTAAGCGAAACGGCTTGCGCCCTATTCAACTTGGGGTGAGGGGGTGGAAAGACCCTTCTGGACATGTAGAAATATTTAATAGTCTCGTTGTGAGCAGCAGGACCGTCCCTGTGACCGTAGAGAGGAGGGGAGTCAGTGCTCCTTATAGAGGAAGCGCGGTAGGTGAGGTGACGCGCAACCCTGTGAGCAGACTCATTTAGGTTTGGGGGAGCACCCTCGACCGATCCTACGTGAGCGGGAAACCAGTGAATTGAATGCTTTCTGAGAGCATGTGGACTCGAGCCGCTAAGAAGACGAACAGCTTCCTTGGCGATGCAACCCTTCTGAAAAGCCCTAACTGCCGTTTTTGAATCACTATAGATTTCGGACCCACGACCGTCTAGCAGGGCGAGGGCGATGGCGACTTGCTCGGCGACTCCGGGGTCTGAAGTGCGAATCCAGGCGCTATTGGAAATCTTTCCGCTCGAGTCGACCACAACGACGGCAAAGGTCTTCCCGTCAGTCTACTCCGCGGTGTCGACGAAGCTTGCTCTAATGTCGTGTTGCTTCATCTGTTTGAGGATGGCTGCTGCTCTGGCCTTGAGTCTGCCCTCGTTGTGGACGGGATGGACGTTTCGGGGCACAGGGGCCACTACGAACTTGTCTCGAATGCACCTAGGGATCGGGGTACTGACCATCGGGAATGCCGCAGGGTGGTTACCCAGCTCTTCGAGGATGCGTTTACCTGCCCCTGTGGTGGTCAGGCGACTGAGTTTCGCGCGTTCTTGGGCTTCGGCAATCTCCTCGGCGGTGTTATGTACCCCCAGCTTGAAGAGATCCTCGGTGTGGGTCCTGATGGGTAGCCCAAGAGCCCTCTTGACTATTTTGCGGATAAGAACGTTGAGCTTGTCTCGCTCCGCTCTGAGCCAGTTGTGCATAGAAATCGTGTACGTGAGGTGGCAGAGTACGAATGCATTGATCAGCCTGAGAAGATTGTTTTCCTTCATGCCTCGATGCCGGTTTGCGATTCTGCGAACGAGGCGGAAAGCGTTGTCCGTCTTTGCGATGATCTTGCGGAGAGCAGTTCCGTTCCCGCCGTTGAATTCGACAAACATGCCCAGGACCCGAATAACGTCGACACTGGGTATCAACCCCCCCCCCCCCCCCCCCCCGTCACAAGTGCGAAGTCTGATGCTGCTTTCAGAGACTGGCTTCCAATCTTTGGGTCTGCCTCCCTTCTCTTTTCTGTAAGAAGGAGCTCCGACTTGGCGGGGGAGCATCGAACTCCGGTGGGGCGGAGATACTCCTCGATCACGTCGATCGCCTCCTGCATGGCTTCTTCGACTCTGCCCTCGCAGCCGCCGGAGCACCATATGGTGATGTCATCGGCGTAGATGGTGTGCCTGACATCCTTGACGCGCGCCAACCTCTCGGAAAGTCAAATCATACAGATTTTAAACAGTGTTGGGGAGATGACGGCGCCCTGAGGAGTGCCCCGCCCTCTGAGAGACACATCTTCGGAACGGAAGTCTCCAATGCGAAGCTTGGCCTACCTGTCAGTTAGAAAAGAGCTGACGTAGCTGTGGAATCTGGAACCGAGACCCAGGTCTGAAATGGTCTTGACGATGAAGGTGTGGAGCACGTTGTCGAAAGCCTCTAGAGGTCCAGACCGAGCAGAGCCTTGACGTCTCTGGAACGACCATCCACAATCTGATGCTTGATTAGTTTCATGGCATCCTGCGTTGAGAGTCCGGCGCGGAAGCCGGTCATGTTGTACGTGTAAACCTCGTTGTCTTCGAGGTACCCGTTAAGCCTGTTGAGGACGACGTGCTCCATGACCTTACCAACGCAGGAGGTCAGAGAAATCGGCCTGAAGTTTTCGATGTTCGGGGCCTTGCCGGGCTTGGAAATGAGCACCGTGCAGGCCGTCTTCCATTCTGCACGTACAATGCCACTCTTCCAGGACTCGTTTATCTTGTCGGTCAGAAAGACAATCGACGTGTCGTCGAGGTTTCTCAACATTCTGTTGGTGACTCCGTCCGGACCCGGCGCAGACTTGCGGTTGAGCGCGAAGATGGCCTGTCTGACCTCGGCAATGGAGAAGTCTTAGTCCAGCTCGGGGCGTGGAGGGCCTCGGTAGTCCGGAAGTTGGGTCGACGGATCTCCGTCGCGACGGACAGGCAGGTACTTCTGTATGAGTTTTGCGACGAGTTCATCGACTGTGTGAGACCTGGTGGCTTCGTGAAGGGCCCGGGCCAACGTATGCCTTTGATTTGACTTCGAGCCGCTTTCGTCGAGAAGGTGCTTCAGCATACCCCAGGATTTGCCGTTGCGCATTTGTCCGTCGATGGATTCGCAGAGCTCGTCCCACTGCTGCTGGCATAGCGCCTTGCAGTGGTCATCGATGACCTTGTTGAGCTCCGAAATCTTCTTCCGGAGTCTGCGATTGAGCCTTTCCCCCTTCCATCGGCGGAGCAGGGCGGTTTTGGCCTCGATATTGTGGGGAGTCTGCTGTCCATCCGCTCAACGTCCAGATCTGTTTCCACTTTCTTTGTGGCCGTGGAAGCGTCATTCCGGATGCCTTCACACCATTCTTCGAGAGTGGCGGGTGCCCTGGCTCTCCCGGGTTCTTCACGAATCTTGCGAAAATGGTCCCACTCGATGAACGTGAATTCTCTAACCCTACTTCGAGACGCCTTGAAGTTGGTCTCGAGAATGTAGTGGTCGCTGCCGAACTCCATGGCGGTGTTCTCCCAACCCACGTCCTTGACGTTCCTCACGAAGCCGCGTGATTGGCCGCTCTAGGCATTGCGTATTCGCGGGCTTCTTTGACGCTCAGAAAAACACTTTTATGTAACGTATTGAGCAACAGAAAGTTGTATCGGGAGTTTTTCATATTGCCCTACAAGTTTCTCATTGACAGTTTTCGTCTAATTACATTATTTGAGAAGTTCACTAATCAAGCCAAAATTATCTAATTCGGTGTAATTCAGAAATTTGAGCATCTCCAAGCGATGGCAAAAATATTCCCTAGATTCTGTCCAGCTGCGCATTGGCGTATGTTTAAACTCTCGCTAATTCTAGCCGGGACCACCTGCATATTCATGTCTGACGATTCTAATTGTAAGGTCACCTTTGAGTTTTCTCTTAATCTTATCAGATATGCTTGAACGTTGTCTGTTTCTGTATTGGACGGCAGTTATTTCGTCAAGGGGTTTGTATACAAGAAATGTTAAACTTGATTTTGTTTAACTTTGGTACGTGTTGAACTGCTTCAGTTTGTTTAACGTTTACGGTACAAAGTACCGACGAGGGTGGGGATATGGGGCTTGTTGGTCGGTCATCATTGAAAGGTATCCGTATAGCACAACAAAACAAGGACACAAGCAGAAACGAAGACGTCTTCGTTTTTTCTTGTGTCCTTGCTTTATTGCGCTATACAGATCCTTTGCAGACACTGCATTGGACTTTGCCGGGACAGCAATGATCGGTCAGGATTTTCGAAGAAATCCTTTGACCACGGCGCTCGACGATGCGAGGGTACGAACGTACGACCACCCGAAGGTGGGGAAGCAGCATCACAGACCTGTTTACCTGTGAGACTTATCATCACAGTACCACGGGCGTATTGATCGACCTGTGATTCACAGACGTATCGAGGGTACCACCCTTTCAGGTTGGAACAGTTCGAAACTGTTGCGCTATAAGGGACTACAGCCCAGGGGGGCGGGGTTTGCGAAGCCTCGGTTTCCTCGGTTTCGCAAGATACAGCCTCTCTGTGCTTGGTAACACCTGCAAAACAAACCTGCGTGTACTCCAGGGACTACAAGTTCAAGCGCTAAGGACGTGTCTTGGTCTTCCGAGGTGTGCGTCTACAGCGGCAACGAATGTCATAGCTCGAGATCACCCAATATCAACGTACTTGGTAACCGACGCTCTCAGGGCGCATATTCGACACGTTTCCCGACTACCGTCTCACCATCTTGCAGCTCTACCCGCAGAAAGGCCACACGCAACTATCAGCCGTATAATTGTTGCCAATCGTACCTCATTGCCATCGAACTACATGCCCGCAGCAAGACCATCCTCACCTTTATGGTGTCTGCACAGACCTGAAATACGCCTCACCATCCCAGGAATCACGAAGAAGGCTAACATGCGGTCGTTTGCCCTGAAGCAGGCCGCATTAAAGCTTTTACATGAGGTGCACAGTGGCCGCGTACACGTTTACATCGACGGCTCAGTCACATCGGCAAGTTCAGCTGCTGCTGTGGTGATACCAACAAGATCCATCAAAATACAGATAAAACGTCACATGTATCATCAACGACAGCTGCTGAGCTGGTAGTCTTGTGTGCAGCTCTTCATTTCATTCAGGAGGGACCACCCCATGCATGGTCAGTGTTCTGTGATTCCAAGGCAGCCCTACAGAGTGCACTCTCAGCACTGAGCCATGGATCACATGAACAGCTCGTCGATGAGATCAGAGAAGTACACCATCGCATAATTGACGAAGGACACGATATCCTGTATCAGTGGTTACCTAGTCACTGTGGCATATATGGCAATGATCGAGCAGGCGCAGCTGCCCGATCTGCCCATGACAGCCTCAACTGCGTTGCCATTCCTCTTTCGAGAGCCGACGCAGCGAAAAAACTTGCCGTACTTGCACATGACCTCACGTTAGCTCAGTAAAATTCATCCGATTTCACAAGTGCACGCCTTCATACCCTGGACCCTAATTTACAACTCCGTATTCCGCCCGAGCTTCCACGACGCGACTGCACTCTTCTAGGTCGTCTATGGCTTGGAGTAGCATTTTCAAATGCGTACTCTTTTCTTATCGGAATGCCCAACAGCCCACTTTGTGACTTCTGCGGGTGCAATGAAACAATCTCGCACCTTCTTTGCCAGTGCTCTCGTTTGAAACCGCAGAGAGCAGTCGTCTCAGCCACCATTGACAAACTAGACAAGCGCCCAACGACAGAAAACATGATCCTTGGAAGCTGGCCTACGCGAACATCAGCGCGATCGGCTATGAAGGCGCTGCTGCGGTATTTAAAAGACACTGGACTTTCTGACAGATTGTGACTTCACTGTGTGACGCAGGATTATGCGGTGACACAGCATAACACTAGGAACGCCTTTGCGGGCTGCGTGACAGTACCCACAGAAACAGTTTGTGTGTACGTGCATGTGTGTGTAGTTTGATTTTTCTTTTTTTTTTCTTTTTTTTCTTTCTCTCTTTTACCTATCGCATCCCCTTGGCCCTCCCCTAGTACCGGGTAGCCAACCGGAGATAATCTCTGGTTAACCTCCCTGTCTTTCCCTTGCCTTTCTCTCTCTCTCTCTCTCTCTCTGAGATCCCTTAGAAAGTACCGTCTGTTATGGCGCTGTCGTCTACAACATCGCCTCCTCGGTGCAGCCAAGCTGCTTCCGGCAGCTTCTAGCCCAGGGGTGCGATCGGAGATGGTTGTTCGGCGCGTTCGTTCGTTTACCGGAGCGCGCGATTGGCCTACTCCGCGCCGACGTCGCCAGCCGCGGGGCGCGGCCGCGTTTTTGGTGACGTCAAAATGACGACACGCTCCTGTTAATCATCCTCCCACTGAGCATTTCGTCTGCTAGGCGCCGAACCCGACGGGAGCTGGGAAGTTTGGAGCGATCATACGGCTTCCCATGGCGTGTCTGGTGGATTAGATTGGATCCAACCGACGGCTGCGGCATGGCACGTTTGGATACAATCCATTGTTTAATTCGAGAAAATGGCGCTTCCGTTGGGAACTTAGGTTGTTGCGCTGGCGTTTCTAGAGGAAGGAGGAGAGCGGGTGGCGGTGCGAAACGCGTTTGAAGAAATGGCAGAAAGTGAATTCCGGCGTCGTTTTCGTTTCTCGAAACAAATGATTAGTTGGTTGTACAGCGAAATCGACCCCATCATCGGTGCCAGCGAGCCACTGGAATGTTGTCGCTGCCTCTTGAAAAGTGTGCCACTCTTCCCGTCGTCTTTTTCTTTTGTCTTCTCGCTGTGCGCGACACCACCTAGGGACGACGCAAATAAACTACTGGTTATAAATTGCAGTAGTCACGCGTACTGCTATTTGAAAACGTGTTTGGGCTTGAGAAGAAAAAATACGTTTTTTTCTCTAAAGATTTCGTTCATTTGAAAGACGAGAAACATTTCATTTTGTAGTGTACTGTATGCAAGCAGACGACAAAGACGGACGTAAACTTCCGGGGAGGTCACCGCTTCCTGATTCGCTGCTCTCTCCGCCCCGTTGTCACAAATTTTGCATACTGCCACTTTTTGACGTTGCAGCAACCGAACAGAACGCGTATCAAACAAAATATCTCCAATCGCGCCCCAGGAGGACGTTGCTGGTGTCCACTAGAAGGACTGACAAGGTTGAAGCTGACTGCGGGCTCAGCAGCACAACGCCATGGCCACTGGTCTACAGTCTGTCGCGAACTGAGTCCATGACACATTTGTTTTGGGATGCTTATCAAATGGCGGTTTGGGGAAGCTAGTACAGAGAAAGAGAGAGAGAGAAGCGCTTCATTGGGCACCCAGATGATTTTGCCGGCATGCATGGCCACTGACCTGGGGCCCATAGAGTTTCCTCGAATAATTACTAGAGGGAACTCTGGCGCTGCAGTCGTGGATTTGTCTAATCTGCGTGCTTGTGCATTCAGACGTTCTTGTGGCTTTGTATATTACGCTATATAAATCTTATTGGCGTAAGTTTCAGCGCAGTCTGTACTCTTCGAAGTGCAGAAGACGCCGCGAACACGCACAACGGCTATTAATTGCAACGATTGAGCTTGTCCACGTGGCCAAATCGAAACGCGCCAAGCGTGGCATGCCCGCGATCAATTCATAAGGGCGTTTCACATCGCTTGTCGATGCGTGCGTCCGGGGCTTAATGGTTTCAATATCAGGCTTCTGTGCTAGAGTTCCTGTTTTCTAATACTGCCGCCGGACATTTTTAATGATGTTCATTTAGTTATTTATTACGCAGTACATTGCTGAAGATGACCAGTTTACAAGCCGTTTGAAGCCAGAAGGACGCCGTTCAGGCAAACCCATGTACTTCCCATAATTGCCATGCCGGTACAACCACTCTCATTGCAGCTCCCGCAGAGACTAGCGCCAGAGCTCCCTCGAGTAATTATTGCATGAAACACTATGCTGGTGCCCTCGGTCATACTCCAGGAAATGGCATTTTATTAAGTTTGATAATGCTCTTTGCAGGTCATAAAACAAGCTTTGTGTCATTTAAATCCCAACACTGCTTTGAAAACTCTTGTCTTCCTCCTTTTTTTTTTCTTTTCTAGTAAATCATAGGGCCTAGTGCATTTTTAATGTAAAAGATGCATATATTTAGGGCCCTTTTCTGCAGATATTTGGATATTTTACCACGTACGTCCGAGTTCTTGCAGTTTTATTTGTTCTTTATTGCCTATTCGTGTATATTTACTTCACGTGTTCTACATTAACATCTGCGTCCTGCCGCCACAGTTTGTGAGAATCAAGCGTCTCTGTTTCGAGGAGAATCAGGCCTCCTGCCTTTTGTTCTGGGTCTCGAAGAGTCAGAATGCGTACAAGAGTAATGTCTTAAATTCAAATATGCCTACAAGTAAGATATCAAGAAACATGCACGCTTTCTTACAACACACTGACAACTTTGCCTAAAGATCTCCACGAAGGACAATTTTTGAAACTAAATAGAACAACGAATTTGCTGCGGCCTCTAGTGTATAACACTGCTTATCTTCACCAGAAAGCCAACATTCGTGGTCATTCAATCGTGTTCCATTGTGGTATCTAAAGAAACAAACAAAAGAGGGTGAAGCTACTTTCGTAGCAGTAAATTTAGGATAACTTCGAAAGTTCCATGTTTCAGTATTGACTTTCTATCGTCGACGGTAGACAGTCAGTAAGTACAAGGACCTATTTTTTTCTGATACGGCCACTTGGACAGTTTCGTTAGTGATTCTTCGCATTATTCATCGCGCCCCCGTGCGCTCTAGCAGCAGAGCAATATTTGCCATAGTCGATCACTGTTCGCGACAATTCGCAAAGTGAATGAGATCATAGGAAAAATAGGGCCGGATTCTGAAATGCTCCTAACCTTAGACCGTTTCCCCACCTTCCGCAAGGAGTCCTCCATGCTACCTAAACGTTAGGATCCCTCGGAAGGCCACCGCGAATTCTTAAAGCTTCCTTTCGCCTTCCCTGCGGAAGGAGCGCCTCACCAAAGGAAGTGTAACGTTAGAGGCTTCTGGTTTCGAGATTACTTACAAACAATGCAACATATTAGTAATTAATTACCAAGGTAAAGTGCCGGGACTGTTAAAATTGCATTTCTACTTCTATATCGGAGCATAAATTATATTTCTTTGGCTAGTAACGTAAAAATAGTTCAAAAATGTTTCATATGGCAGTAAAGAAAACTCAGTCTAGCAACCATGGCAGCATCTGAGTTCGATTGGTCAGGCGTCGCTTTCTTTTTTGTTTTTGCCTGCGTTTTGTTTCATGTGTGTGTATTTGCCGAGAATACCCCATTCCTGTTTCGGAAGACTTCTACGTCGTCTCCGCCGGTACTTTTAATGGGTATATGAGTACAATCGATGCTCCCAGTAACGCCAGGGAATCCTACGATTGAATAGAACCTGGCCATGACCACCCTCGCTTCACTGGCGCTTGGCAGCCAAACGTACTTGGGATACAGACGTAGGCATATGAGCTTTGTCACCTCCCAAATACATCGGCACACAGAGGGTTGGGATACGCACACAAGGTCGCCTACAACAGTTTGCATGGCACCCGTTCCGTAAGAACGCAGTGCGACGAGGACCTTCAAGAGAGCAGCCAGCGGCTCTCCTCTGTTGTCAGGGCTACAATGCAGTTGCAGCTCTGCCAGTATGGCTGTAACAGCTCGCTTGGAAAAACGTTACCGAGCTAGGAAGTGCACTTCGTCGTAGTATTCCAGTGGATTCTGCCTGTCAATCAGATGCCGGGCTGGAGTCAAAGGCGGAGGCTTGTACGAAGTCCCGTAAAGAAGTTCATCCGCTCGTCGAAGAAACCGTGCATAGCTTTCGAAGCTATCGTCTTCGGATAAATATCGCAAGGCCGTCATTCTCGCCGCTCGCTTTTCACAAAATCAAAGTAAAAAGATATGGCACAAAACGCGGTCCGCGGAACCAAACTGAACGTCAATACACGGCGGCTGGCTGCCGCGGCCTTGGCTGCGCACGGCACCTATTCTGGCCGAGCGTAACGCGTACAAAGTCGCGCGGAAAAGCATGTGTTCGGTTAGAGGAGCACGGTTAGGAAGCATGAAGGTAGCATTCCCGCTCCCTAAGCGCGGGGAAGCACCAAGGAGGCCCTAACTTAGTGCCCCTTAGTAAGGTACGTTCCAGAATTGACGGCAGGTCGCCTTACAGTGTGTGAGATATCCTCAGTAAGGAAAGGAGTGTTTCAGAATCCGGGCCATAGAGTAACAGTCTTTAAAATGCGCTGGTGTCCTGTTAAATCTCTTTTTAGCAAGAGTTCTTTAAATGACAAATCTTTCTTTCTAAGACAAGAAGCGCATCTGTTTCTTTTTCTTTCATTTTGTTGTTTTGTAGCATCGTGCTGGACCAGGGTGGATGCCAGTGTTTACCATATATCCCAGGTACCAGATATATTGGCTGAATAAAGGCTGTTTATATGCACACATGCTTCGAAATGCCGGTGATATTTCGACAGAGACAGTCCCCATGTAAATAATCCAAACACTCTCTTTTGGGAAGCCCTGACGATATTTTAACAAGGCATTCAGAAGCTGTCAATCTTCACCGACTAACGAACATGTCGAGTCAGATTTGCTTCACGAAATATCATTGCAACGAGGTCGAAAGTCATTTGAATCTAAACATATAGTAAACTATGCGTATTAGGTCCTGTCCTTCATGCCCTTATTATCTGAAAAGGCATCGTAGTAGCTTCCAATACAGTGATGAGGTGAAGCCAAAACTTTCGGGAAAATGCGAAGACTGAGTATACTAACCCATACAGTGGCCCCGCCTCCCGTTCATAAGCGTCAAACAAAAAACAAACAAACGAGCGAAAACACGGTACATACGCATCACGAACGGGGCAAAATAAAACAGAAGAGACACAGAGTAAAAGGGGGCCCAACCCCTACCACGTTCACGGTGCTCGCACGCTTCAGATTTTTCCGTCTTTTCTTTCTTTACGTGGCCATCCTTGCCGACAAGCATCATTAAGAATTCTCGAGCGTGGCGCTCTCTGAACCGCAGGATGTCGTTAGACTCGTGCCGATCACTACGGGAGGCAGCTCGCCTATGTATAGCTCACGGGAGCGAATGGAACGGGGCGTCGAATCCAGGAATATCCACGATGTAAGGCGCGGTACTACGATAATGAAAATTTTCCAGACGGTTACTGGCGTCCCAACTATGACGAAACGCCAAACCCTCAGGTAGTTGAAATGTGCCCGCGTAGTGCTGCAGCAATACGTGCACTCAGCCACGCGTAGAAATATGTCATATCGTTTATTCTGAACAACAGACGCACGTGCAGCTCGCGCTACTGAACACCAGTAGGCGTGTTAGCCATTTAAAGTGAAGGTATCGTGGTGAAGTCTTGCCCATCATACACACCAAATTAATTGCACGCGTGTGTGTGTGTGTGTGTGTGTGTGTGTGTGTGTGTGTGTGTGTGTGTGTGTGTGTGTGTGTGTGTGTGTGTGTGTGTGTGTGTGTGTGTGTGTGTGTGTGCGTGTGTGTGTGTGTGTGTGTGTGTGCGCGCGTGTGTGCGCGCGCGTGTGTGCGTGCGTGCGTGCGTGTGCGTGTGTGTGTGTGTGTCGAATCCGGCAACATGACGCATTCAGGCAGCATGTGTGGGTTTATTGACCAGTTGCCTTCACCCAAAAGAATCACGTACTTGTGACGCCTGCGGTTCCACATCCGCCGGCAAGGTTTGTGAGTGGTGGCACTAGCAATACATAAATACCCAAGAAAGTGGACGGGAAAACGGTGCCGTGGTATTCAGTTGGTAAGAGCACCGCATACGTAATGCGAAGACATGAGATCGTACCCGACCTGCGGCAAGTTGTTTTTTCATCCACTTTCATTTCAACTGATTACCCATTTCTTCAATTGAATTAGTAAGTACAAGTAGTTTCTCCTATGTTGTCCTTGGTGTCTTTGTTGGCTTCTGATGATATGATTAATCTAAATTGGGCCCATTGGAAAACCCCCCTTTCTTCTACATAAATAACCATATATATATATATATATATATATATATATATATATATATATATATATATATATATATTGTAAGCATTTGTACGGACTTCATCTGTACAAAGTCATCGTCAATCATCGGATCATCGGCTCGTGTTCGTTTCTTCATCGGCGCCATTTTTCCTTCTTGGAATAAAGCGTTGTCTCGACCGTGGTATTTCAAGTGGTGGAGGCGCTTTAAGATCCCTTCGACCTCAATCCACTTAAAGATCTCTCCTGGAGCTACGTTCGGGACGCCGCTTACGTTCGGGACGACGCCGCCATGTCGCAAGACTAGACCGCAGTGTCCACGATCTCGGTTGAAGTGCCAGCCCTGCCAACAACCGATATCGCGATGCTGAAATCTTCACTGGCTTGCCTGGTGAGGTCGTTGAAGACTGGCTCGACAACTACGATCGGGTCAGCAAATACAACTGGAACGAGACATCGAGGTTAAACAACGTACCATTTTACGTCTCTGAAGCAGCTAAGACATGGTTTCTGAATCACGAGAGGGACTTCCGTGATTGGTCGTCTTTCAGGCAGCAGCTACGGCGGATTTTTGGCACACCCACGGTTCGTTCGGAAGTTGCGAAGAAGAGGCTGTCTGAGCGCGTCCAGCACTATGGCGAGTCGTATACCTCGGACATTGAGGACATCCTCGCGCTTTGCCGCCCTGTCGACAGTGCCATGCCAGAAACTGACCGCGTGCGACACCTTCTTAAGGGCATAGGATCTACTGCCTTCAACGCACTGGCCGCTCAAAACCCGTCGACGGTGTCGCACGTCGTCTCCGTCTGTCAACGCCTCGACGCCCTGCAATCAATCCGCTTGCAACCGGACTTTTCCGACAACCCCCTGGCAAACAGTATTGTGCTCCGGTCTATCATTCGAGCCATAATTCGTGAGGAATTGCAAGCGCATGGCTCACCCCCTTGCAGCGCCGCTCACGTCCAACCTGCTTCTGCTGACCTGCGCGGCATTATTAAGGAGGAATTGGCCTCCCTGCAGAACGCCCACCATACCAAAGCCTCTCCCTGCCCACAACCGGCGTCTTACGCCCAGGTTGCTGCAATGCCAGCCTCGCCGTCTCCAATCACACCACCTGCGCCTGTTCACGATCATCTGGCACCTTTAGTCGCCCGAGCTCCGAACCCGCCTTACTACTCTGCCTGGCGTTCGTCGAGGCCTGTCTGCTATTACTGCGGCTTTCTAGGACATATCTCTCGGTTTTGTCGACGCCGCCAGCAAGACGAACGTCGTTGTTACGTTGCCTTTGAACGCGATGAGCCACCTCCTCGTGTCTACCGCACTTATGACGATAATCCTCCCGTTCGCTGATCGCCATCTCCGGCCGACTTTTCCAACACCGCACGCAACACACGTGCTTCGAGACGCCGCTCCCCATCGCCGCTCCGACGTTCTGTTTCGCCACTTCGACCTGTCTCCTGACTCCATGTCCAGCGACCGGAAAGCTAACGAGTGCAGTTTTTGGAGGGAAAGCTGCTTCGCCGCGTAGAGCTCCAAGTCCTCTTGAACGTCCTTCGAACATGTTATTGGTGTCTGTGGAGGCTGCGCGTTTGTTAGCTCTGATTGACACGAGAGCTACTATATCTGTTATGCGGGCGGACCTGTGCTTTCGTCTGCGGAAAGTGAAGACGCCTTATATTAGATCATCCCTGATTGGGGCTAATGGAGCAATCATTCGACCATCAGCCCAACGTACAGCACGCGTCTTCATTGATGGTTTCCGTCATCACATTAAGTTCGTGATTTTATTACCGTGCGCTCATGAACTAATTTTAGGTTGGGACTTTCTCTCGTCAGCGTCCGCTTTAATCACTTTCCGTCAACGTGTAGTCCATATGACCATTGCAGCGGGAGTGCTGATGAGCCACGACAGCGTTTTCCCACTGCTGCCGATTCTGTATTGCCTCCTGGCCACGAGAAAATCATAAGTCTCTCTTCTACGGACATCACCAATGGCGACGTGTTCATCAATCCTTACGGCCGCTGCCTTGCCCGTGGGATTGTCTTCGCTTCCTGCCTGGCGCGGTTCAAAGAAAGTTCTGCATTAATCATCGCGTTAAACGCGACTGCTGAGACAATCCTCCTACCTCAAGGCTCCGCAGTGACCTAATATGTGGATACCCAACCAGTCTCTCTGCTTCCTCTTGCCGCCTCGCAAGCTCTTCCTCAACACGGCAAATCCGCTTCATCTGCCGTTGCTTCCGTGATAAGTCCTGACCATACTGCTGCTCAGAGTGAAGCGTTGCTAAAATTGCTCACGAAGCATCAGGCCTCCTTTGACATGGATACATCGTCACTGGGACAGACTGCCGTTGCCTTCCATCGTATCGACACCGATGGCCTCACTATTGTACGCCGTCGTCCCTACCGAGTCTCTTCGGCCGAACGCAAAATCATCGACGAGAACGTCGCCGATATGCTGAAAAGAAACATCATACGTCCCTCCGCCAGTTCTTGGTCATCGCCCGTCCTTTTAGTGCAAAAGAAGGATGGATAAGTACGATTTTGCGTTGACTACCGCGCGCTAAACAAGATCACCCATAAGGATGTATATCCGATGCCACGTATCGATGACGCCCTCGATTCTTTGCAAGGCGCGCAATAGTTTTCCAGCCTTGATCTTCGCTCCGAATATTGGCAAATTCCAATGCACGAAGCGGACAAAGAAAAGACCGTCTTTTCTACTCCTCCGGATGGTCTTTACGAGTTTAACGTAATGCGTTTCGGTCTATGCAATGCTCCCGCCACATTTGAAAGAATGATCGACACTGTTCTTGGCGGCCTCAAGTGTCTATGTTACCTCGACTTTCACTGACCATCTGCAACGCTTAGATGAAGTGCTCACATGCCTTTCTAATGCCGGACTTCAACTAAAGACGAGGAAGTACCGTTTCGCTAGCAGAACGATTAAAGCCCTGCGTCACCTCGTTAGCAAAGACGGCATCCAGCCCGATCCGGAAAGAATTTCCGCAGTGCTCAACTTTCCACGCACACTTCGTGTAAAAGAACTGCGCAGCTTCATTGGACTCGCCTCATAGTTTCGGCGTTATATCCGGAACTTCGCCAGCATTGCCTCGCCCCTCCACAACCTCGTTGCCAGTTCAAGTTCCTTCGATTGGAACGATCAGTGTGAAGCCGCGTTCCAAGAACTCAAGCGCGCACTAACATCCCCACCTGTTCTTTGTCATTTTGATGACAAGGCGCCTACATCACTGCATACTGACGCTAGTGGTCAAGGAATTGGTGCCGTACTGCTGCAGCACGACCAAGAATTTTGCGAAAAGGTTGTTGCATATGCAAGCCGCGTTCTCACTTCCGGGGAAAAGAAGTACTCGATAACCGAACAAGAGTGTTTGGCTGTTGCCTGGTCCATTAAGAAATTTCGTCCATATCTCCACGGCCGACATTTCACGGTTGTGACCGACCGCCATGCTCTATGTTGGTTGTCGACAATCAAAAACTTGTCTGGACGCTTTGGCCGCTTGAAACTCCGATTACACGCATATGATTTCGATGTCATATACAAGTCCGGAAGGAAGCACCAAGATGCCGATGCTCTTTCACGATGCCCATTACCACCATCATCGGAGCACATCACATCACCTTGTCAAATTGGCCGCACGGAGGACGCATCGTCTATTGCACCGATTTCTTCCTTGACTCCATCAAAGCGCCCTTCAGTGCTTTCCACTCACCAGTGCGGCGATTCTTATTGCCATGATATCATGAATCGCCTTAGCGGTATTTCATTTCCACCCAATTCCAGGCTACGGAAACAGTTCACACTGTTCAAGTTCGAAGAGGACGTGCTCTACCGGTACATTTTTCACCCGGAAGGCCATCGATGGGTTCCCGTTCTACCACGCTCTCTCCGCGCTTCAGTTCTGCAGGCCTCACACGATGACCCTACGTCAGGCCACTTGGGCTACCATAAAACACACGAGCGCATACGCAGCCGATTCTTTTGGCCAGGTCATTCCACGAGCATAGCTAGATATGTTGCCGCGTGCACGCTTTGCCAACATCGTAAGCGACCTACTACTGCTCCGGTCGGGAAGCTACAACCACTTCCTTGTCCAGCACAACCCTTCTCTGTCGTCGGCATTGACCTTTTCGGGCCACTCCCACCTACTCCAGACAGCAACAGATGGATCGTCACTGCTGTTGACCACTTGACCCGGTACGCTAAAACAGCTTCAATGCGTTGCGGAGCTGCCTGAGAAGTAGCGGCCTTCTTCTTGTAGGCTATCTACTTACGTCACGGGGCGCCTCACGTTCTTTGGTGCGACCGAGGCAAGGCATTTCTTTCAAGCACTCTTAATCAAGTTCTGCAAGCGTCCAACACCGTGCACAAGACAACGTCTAGCTACCACCCTCAAACCAACGGCCTAACAGAGCGATTTCATCGCACGCTGTGCGACGTGCTATCCATGTATATTCAACCTGACCATCGCAACTGGGATGCGATTCTTCCATTTGTAACATTTGCGTACAACACGTCTGTTCAACGGACCACCGGATACTCTCCGGTTTTCTTAGTATACGGCCGCCATCCGACCTCATCACTCGACGTTTCTTTCTTCTCTGGCCCCGTCAACGCTTCGCCATTCATTTGCGACCAGTTTGTGTCTCGTCTTGCCCAATGTCGTCGTCGCGCCCGTGTGAACACTGAAGCCACCCAAGACGATCGCAAACATCGGTACGATGCCTCTCACCGCGTCGTTTCCTACCGCCCTGGTGACGATGTGCTCCTATGGACACCTGCAGGAACACCCGGTTTATGTGAGAACCTTGAGTCTCGATATATTAACCCCTACGAAGTCATAGAGGAGACCTCGCCGGTGAACTATCGCGTTACACCTGTTGATGTCCCAACTGACCGACGCTGCCGCGGAACAGAGATGGTGCACGTTTCTCGCCTGGAGCCCTTTCATCTCCGTTCCACTGTCTAATGTGCGGCCAGGCTGGCCGCTTCCGTCCACGGGGTAAATTAGTGTAAGCATCTATGCGGACTTCATCTTCATCTGTACAAATTCATCATGAATCATCGGCTGGTGTTCGTTTCTGCATCGACGCCCTTTTTCCTTCTTGAAATAAAGCGCAGTCTCGACCGTGGTATTTCAATATATATACATATATATATATACATATATATATATTGTGGGCATTTATTGTGCACTTCCTCATCTGTATATTATCATCATCATGTGTGTACCCTTGTTCATGAGTGAGTGAAGAAACTTTTATTGCAGGTCCGGCGAGGACGCGAACTCGTCGCGCACCTGGCTAGTCCCACGTCGGGACCGGCAGGTCTAGCCCACCGGCCCGGTCGCGGGCACGCCGGACAGCCAGGATTTGTTTTTCTAGAGCGGGGCTACGCAGAAGCGAGTCCCACTCCTCCTTGATGAACTTGGGGTATGTCGACCCGCACTCCCACAGCATGTGCGCTAGAGTGGAGGTCTGCCCGCAGGAGGGGCAGGCGTCGTCGCGATACACGTCCGGGTAAGCCTCGTGAAGAACGGACAGACACGGATACGTACTGGTCTGCAGAAGCCTAAGCGAAACGGCTTGCGCCCTATTCAGCTTGGGGTGAGTGGGTGGAAAGACCCTTCTAGACATGTAGAAGAATTTAATAATCTCGTTGTGAGTAGCGGGAGCGTCCCTGTGGCCGTAGGGAGGAGGGGAGTCGCTTCATCGCACGGGAAATCCCATCATCATAGTGGACTTTGCCGAGGGTCCTTCGCCGCGTCTGTCAGGCTCAATAAAGGCCAGCCCTTACTGTGACGTCACAAGTGGTGGAGGCGCGTCTTGATCCCCCGTCCTCTGCATGCCTGGCATACTCCCTGGAGCTTCGTTCAGGTCGCCGCTTGTGGCGACTGTCCGCCAGCATGCCGCAGGACGAGCAGCCTGGATCTTCTACCGCAACCATCTCGACACCGCAAGCCGCACCTTCTCTGATCATCAGTGGCCAGCAGCCTGATCCCCATCTGTTCGGTGGTCTTCGCGGTGAAGATGTTGAGGACTGGCTGGACGATTACGAGCGCGTAAGCTCTGCTAATCGTTGGGATGATCTACTCAAGCTCCGCCATGTCTCGTTCTATCTGACGGGAGTGGCGAAGACCTGGTTTTTCAACCATGAGATTTATTTCTCCGATTGGACCACCTTCAAGCGGCAGCTTCGACAAGTATTTGGAATGCCGGCGGTTCGCTCCGCCCTTGCGAAAGAAACTCTTGATGCTCGCAAACAACACTCCGGTGAGTCCTACACATCATACATCGAGGAAGTGCTTGCACTCTGTCGCCGTGTCAATGATGCTATGGCTGAGTCGGACAAGGCACGTCATATTCTTAAAGGCATCGAGACTGCGGTCTTCAACGCGCTCGCCGTGAGGAAGCTGGCTACCGTCGCTGACATCATCTTGACGTGCCAGCACCTCGATGAGCTCGAGTCCATGTCCATATGCTTGCAGCCGGATTGCGAACACCATCCTACGGCGGACCCTGACTTGCGTGCAATGATTCGGGCCATTATCCGCGAGGAACTGCAATCACTTGGCTTTACATCTCCATTGGTTCTTCCTCCTCAGCCTTCTGGTGCAGCGTTGCACGACGCCATTAAGGAGGAGCTCGCGTCCATGACTTGCTCTCCGCATTTTGGCCCTCCTGCTCCTCGCCCCCTGCCAACATACGCCCAGGTTGCTACCGCGCCTCCAACCGGCGTCGGTTCAACGTTGACTCTACCCCATACGCGCAGGTTGGTGTCGCTCCACCGGCCAATCCCCTCAATAACCCTTCAGCCTTCATTGACTCATCTGACCGCACTATCTCATAGCGTATCGAGCGGGCCCTGCTACCCGCCTTGGCTACCATCTCGTCCTATATGCTATTACGGTGGTTATCGCGGCCACATATCGCGTTCTTCCGCAAGCGCCAAGGAAGGAAGGAAGGAAGGAAAAAGTGGAGAAGGAAGCCAGGGAGGTTAACCAGTTTAGCCTAACCGGTTTGCTACCCTACACATGGGAGCGGGATGGGGGGGATGAAAGATGGGGAGAAGAGATAGAGGGCACATAACAAGATGAACGTCGCGGGTACGACATGAGTGAACGCGATGCATATTCTGGTGGTGCCACTTCTCAAAACCGGCGTTACGCGTCCCCTCCGCGCCGTTCCACATCTCCGCCCGCAACAACCGAGACAGCGAATGGTTACCGCAGCACCAGACGCCGCTCACCTTCGCCCTTCCGCCGCTCCTCGTCACCGCTTCGGCCTGTCACGTTCACCTCTGACCGTCGCCCGGAAAACTAAGTAATGCAGTTTTCGGAGGAAAAACTGCATTTACCGACAGGACTACAATTCCACCAGCGCCCCCTTGTAATATGATTTCTGTGTTCGTTGAGGGTGTGCAAGTTGAAGTTTTGGTGGACACTGGTGCCACTTTATCTGTTATGCACGCTGATTTGTGTGAGCGTCTGAGGAAAGTTACAACGCCTTACGATGTACCACTGCTGATTGCAGGTCAAGGAGACTCTATCCGCCCTTCCATGTTGAGTACTGCGCGAGTAATGATCGACGGCATTATCCACCACATACCGTTTGCTGTACAGTAGCCATGCTCCCACCAGCTCATTTTACGATGGGATTGTCTTGCATCTGCTTCTGCTGCTATCTGTTGTGGGCAACGTGTCGTACATATGACCGACACCAATTATTCGCTTGGCGATGGAAAGTACAAGCCACTTCGTCTCCTCGCTGCAGAATATGCCGTGCTACCTCCAGGCTGCCAGAAAATTCTGACCATCACGTTCGACGTCATCGACCATGGAGACACGTCAGTATTACCTTCTTCGCGTTGGTTCATAAAGGGGATAACCATTGTATCAGTCCTAGTTAGGTTTGACCATGGGTCTGCGCTTCTCGCCGCAAGGAACACAACACCCGAAAAAAATTATCCTTCCTAAAGGCGCCACTCTGGCTTGCGTTGTTGATTCCAAGCCTCTATGTGTCGTTCCCCTGAAGGCGACTTCCCCCAAAATTTCTTACGCTGGACATTCCCCCTCTACCTCCGCTCTTGCAGCCGTAATCGACCCCGACTTGACCCCTTCGCAGACGCAACCGTTACTTAGTTTGTTGAAGAGGCATGAAACTTCATTCGACGCCCATTCTTCGACATTGGGTCAGACTTCCGTCACAACGCATCGCATTCAGACAGACGGCAGATCCATCGTACGTCGCCGGCCGTATCAGGTGTCTCTAGCCGAGCGCAAAATTATTGACGAAAACGTTATCGACATGCTGCAACGTGAGATAATCCGCCCCTCTGCTACCCCTTGGTCGTCTCCCATTGTTTTGGTCCGGAACAAAGATGGCTCCGTGCGATTTTGTGTCGATTACCGAGCGCTCAACAAGATTGCGCGCAAGGATGTATACCCTATGCCTCGCATTGACGATGCCCTCGATTCTCTGCAAGGTGCCGAGTACTTCTCCAGCCTGGATCTGCGTTCAGGTTACTGACAAATTCCGATGCGCGAAGGCGACAAAGAAAAGACAGCGTTTGCAACCCCAGATGGCCTTTACGAGTTCAACGTCATGCCCTTCGGCCTCTGCAATGCTCCCGCAACTTTTGAGCGCATGATTGACACTGTTCTGAGCGGCCTGAAGTGGAAAACATGCTTGTGCTATCTGGACGATATCGTAATTTTCTAATAGACATTTTCCCGGCACCTGCAACGTCTCGACGAGGTTCTCACATGCCTCGCTAACGCTAGTCTTCAGGTCAACACCAAAAAGTGCCTTTTCGCAAGCAAGACGATCAAGGTGTTAGGTCACATTGTGAGCAAGGATGGCATTCGACTTGATCCTGAAAAAATTTCGGCGGTGCTTTGCTTTCCCCGACCAGAAAAGACCAAAGAACTACGCAGTTTTCTTGGCATCGCTTCCTATTTTCGCCGATTCATACGCGACTTCGCCTCTATAGCTGCTCCTTTACACAACCTATTTCGTTCTGGTGCTCCTTTCGTGTGGTCACCGGGATGTGAATCTGCCTTTGACCAGCTGAAGGGCGCCCTTACACCTGAACCTATCCTGTGTCGTTTTGATCAGACTGCACCCACCATCTTGCACACGGAAGCTAGCGGCCATGGCATTGGTGCTGTCCCCCTCTAGCGAGACACCTTTTTGCCTGAGAGAGTCGATGCATAAGCAAGCCGCGCACTCACACCTGCCGAGAGAGAGAGAGAGAGGAAAGGGGAAAGGCAGGGAGGTTAACCAGAGAAAAAGATCCGGTTGGCTACCCTACGCTGGGGAGAGAGGGGAGGGGGAGGTAAAGTGGTAAAAAAGTAGAGATAAGGAAAGGAAGGAGAATAGACACACAATCACAGTCGGTCACTGTCACTGAATACTGTCATCGCACAGCACAGTGACACTTGAAGCACTGTCAACACCTGTTCAGGCTACAGCCGCCTGTCCAATTCTGTCGCCCTCAAGAACCGCAACAGTGCACTCGTCGCCCTCTGCTGCGAAGGCTTATGATGGCGGTATTTTAAAATAAGTTCCTCTGTGAGAGGTCTTTGGTCAAAGCGCGCTATCGCGGTTGCGAGTGATTGTCTCTGTAAATTATATCGAGGACAGTCACAAAGAAGGTGTTGAAAAGTCTCCTCGTCACCACAGCCCTCACACGAGGCGTCGTCGGCCCATCCAATTCGGTAAGCGAAAGACTTGGTGAAAGCCACCCCTAGCCATAGTCGACAAAGTAGGGTAGCTTCGCGACGGCAGAGTCCAGGTGGAATACAAAGGCGTAGAGAGGAGTCAAGATTGTGGAGTCGGTAGTCGTGAAAACTTCCAGCGTTCCACAAGGAGAACGTGATGTCACGGCTGGTCAATCGAAGTTTTCGAGCGGCATCTGTCCTTGATAACGGTATCGGCTCCTCTTCGTCCCCTTGAAGAGCCGACCGAGCAGCGTTATCAGCGTGTTCGTTCCCCATGACTCCGCAGTGACTTGGAAGCCACTGAAATGTCACGTGGTGTCCTTTATCAGTTAAGGTATGAATGAGTTCTCTAATCTCAAATACCAGTTGTTCGTGTGGTCCGCGCCGCAGGGCCGATAGCAGAGATTGCAGTGCAGCCTTCGAGTCACTGAATATTGACCATCTTCGAGGTTGTTCTTGGCTGACGAGACGAAGTGCAGCGCGAAGGGCTGCAAGTTCCGCGGCCATCGGTGTCGTTGGGTGACATGTCTTGAAACTGATGGTGGTGGCTTTCGCTGGGAAGACCACGGCTCCAGAGGAACACTGGAGAGTTGCCAATCCATCAGTATAAATATGGACATGTTCGGCGTACCTCTCGTGCAAAAAGAACAGAGTTAGTTGTTTAAGAGCAGGTGATGACAGCTCAGATTTTTTCCTGATTCCTGGTACGGTGAGGTGTACTGCGGGTCGAGCCAAACACCATGGAGGAATCGATGGCTTAATTGCGGGGGTGAAGCCTGATGGGAGGCAGGTATAATACTTCGAAATCGTAGTACAAAATGCTGCCTGCGGCCTTTCTGACGGTAGTGTTGCCAGATGGTGGGAACAGGCACGGGCAACGTGCCTAATGTGCACTCTCAACACCTCTACCGCAATGTGTGTTTGTATAGGTTGGTCCCGAGCAATCGTAATAGTCGCTGCTGTCGATGTGCATTTTGGCAAACCAAGACAAACCCTGAGAGCCCGAGCTTGAATAGCCTGTAGAGCACGAAGATTTGTCTGGCAGGTGTTGGTCAGTAAGGGCAAACTGTATCTCAAGAAGCCCAGAAAAAGAGCCCTGTACAATTCCAACATTGCATACACTGACATTCCCCAAGTCTTTCCTCCCAGAAACTTGAAAAGTTGGGAGATTGCTGTCAGGCGCTTTTTCAAGTAGGTCACGTGCGGGCTCCATGACAGATCTCTATCAATGATTATGGCAAGAAATTTGTGAGTCTTCTCATAAGAAATTATCTGGCCATTTATCGATATGGCGTAGGGTGTCATTGGTTTGCGAGTGAACGCCAGCAGTGCACATTTGTCTGACGAGATTTCAAGACCTTGGTTGCGGAGGTATATAGCTGTTAGACTAGCAGCTTTTTGAAGTCTTGCACGTATCTGAGGACGTGTCGCACCTGAGGTCCATATACATATGTCGTCGGCGTACATTGATATCTTGATCACTGCTGGCAGATGATCAACGAGACCAATGAGTGTGAGGTTGAATAGGGTAGGGCTTAGTACACCACCTTGAGGAACACCTCGGTACGTGTAGTGTAGTGCCGTTTTGCCATCACCGGTACAGACAAAGAACGATCTCATAAAAAGGTAATGAGAGATCCATTGGAAAACTCGACCACCTAGGCCAACCATCTCAAGAGCATCGAGGATAGCCTCGTGAGATACGTTATCGTATGCCCCCTTGACATCCAAGAACAAAGCTGCAGATAGTCTTTTGCGTGACTTTTGAAGCTGGACGTACGTAACGAGATCGACAACACTGTCTACTGAAGAGCGATCTCGTCGAAAGCCAGCCATGCAATTCGGTAACATGTTGTAGTGCTCCAGGTACCATTCCAAGCGGGCAAGGATCATCTTTTCCATTATCTTTCCCACACAGCTGGCCAGCGCTATTGGGCGGTATGAGGTGGGTTCAAGTGGGGACTTGCCTTGCTTCAGGAGAGGGACCAAGCGGCTTATCTTCCATTCTTCGGGAACCATGCCATCCTGCCAAGATAAGTTGTAGAGATGTAACAGTTCTCTCCGTGCGCTATCACTCAGGTTGTTCAAGGCGCGGTAGGATATTCCATCCGGTCCCGCGGATGAAGAACGCCTGCATAGAGCAAGAGCCGCTTCTAGTTCCTCCATTATGAAAAGAAGATCCATGCGGCCGTCACGTGAAACAGGGATGCGACTGGGGGCTGGAAAGCCTGGACCGGTTGCTTGGCCAGCGATCCTTGCACAAAAGTCCTCTGCAACATCAGCCTCTAGCCGCCCCTGGAAGAGCGCCAGCGCTTTGAATGGGAAGCGTTGTTCAGGGAGGGAACGTAGACCACGTATGGTTCTCCAGATGTGGGAAAGTTGCTTTCGGGGGTCTAGTGACTGGCAAAATCTTGTCCAACGTCGAGATGCCAATCTATCCATGCGACGTTGAATTTTCTTTTGTAGTCGTCTGGCTGTCCTAAGGTCTTCGATGGATTTTGTACGCCGGTAACGCCGCTCCGCACGACGACGGAGTGCACGAAGTCGCTCCAACTCTATATCCAATTCCGTGCGCTTCGACGAAACCGTGACCGTGCGCGCGGCGTGTAGCATTGCAGACTTGATTGCTTCCTCTAATCCAGAGGACAAGCCCTCTCGACAAGCATCCTCCATGGTGGAAGTAAAAGTGGTCCAATCAATTAAGCGAATGGTGTTCCGTGGGGTGGGACTGGACATTCCTTTGATGACAAGGTATGTGGGAATATGGTCACTCCCGTGTGTCTCGATATCCGAAAACCATTTAACATATCTTGTGAAAGTGCTGGAGACGAAAGCTAGGTCAAGACAGCTGCCATAATTCACGCCTCGTATAAACGTTGGGCTGCCGTCATTCAGGAGTGAAAGGCCGTGGTTACAGGCGAAGTTTGCAAGTCTTTGCCCTCTTGCATTTGTTCTTGCGCTTCCCCATGCTATATGGTGCGCATTAAAATCTCCGATGATGACATATGGGGCAGGGCACACAGACAAGATGTTCGTTAATCGTTTGGGATCAAAAATACTTGAAGGCGATATATAAACGCCTACAAGTGTAAACATGAGTTTGCCCTTTTTAATTGTTAGGCAAACGTATACTATACCATCACCGAGCAGGAATACCTGGCTGTCGTTTGGTCCGTCCACGATTTTCGCCCTTATCTCCACGGCCGCCTTTTCACCACCGTTACGGACGATCACGCCTTGTGTTCACTCTCCACACTCAAGAACTTGTCAGGACGTCTTGGTCGCTGGATTCTTCGTCTGCAAGAAGATGACTTTGAGATCATCTACAAGTCTGGTAAGAAGCACCAAGACGCAGACGCTCTTTCTCGCTGCCCGCTTCCTACAGCCGCACTCATAAATGACTTCGCAACCACCTCCAGGGACGCAATCCCTGACGTCTCTTCTACAACGATTTTGTCCTTCGCCACTCTTGACCATCTCACTTCGGACGACCATAAATCATTTTCTTCTCAACAACTCGCCGATTCGTACTGTCGACGTATTATACACGGCCTTCGTGGCGCTTCGCGCCCGCCTAATGCCAGGCTCCGTAGACAGCTGACACAATTCAAACTACAAAACTCCGTGCTATACCGCCATACCCATCATCCTGACGGACACCGCTGGGTGCCCGTACTGCCCCGCTGCCTCCGTGCTCGTGTCCTTCAGGCCTCTGATGACGATTTGACTGCTCGCCACCTTGACGTCCAGAAAGCTTACGACCGCATAAGAAGTCGCTTCTACTGGCCTCCATGGCCTGTCTACTAGTGTGGCGAGATACGTCTTGTCCTGCGCCATTTGTAAGCGTCGAAAGCAGCCAACATCAGCTCCTGCCGGGCTGCTACTACCGGTCTCATGTCCTGCGGAACCATTTGAGGTTGTTGGCATTGATCTTTATGGGCCACTTCCTATGACTCCAGCCGGTAGTCGATGTATAGTTACAGCCGTCGACCACCTCACGCGCTATGCCGAAACAGTTTGTGTCAATTCTGCATCTGCTTCCGAAGTAACTACCTTCATTCTTCAAGCCATAATCCTGCATCACGCCGCCCCTCGTGTCCTTCTGAGCGACCGCGATAAGACATTGCTTTCAGAACTGGTAGGCGAAGTGCTCAGAGTCCCTGGCACAACTCACAAGACTACTTCAGGTTACCATCCTCAGATCAGCGGCCTGACAGCGGTTTCATGGTACGCTCTCTGACATGATAACCGCCTATATTTAACCAGATCACAGAAATTGGGACGCACTTTTGCCATTCGTCACCTTCGCGTATAACACCGCCGTTCAACGAACAGCCGGTTACTCGCAATTCTACCTTGTTTATGGTCGTTCGCCCAGTTCCTTTCTCGATGTTTCTTTCTTTTCTGTCCCTGTTAGTCTATCTCCTTCTTCCTGCGAAGAATGTTTCCCGCGTTGACCATTGTCGCCGGCGTGCCGGCTTCAACACCGAAGCCAGACAACAGGATCGCAAGGAACATTATGACGCATCTCATCGCGTGGTTTTCTACCAGCCCGGCGATGAAGTACTGCTATGGACACTACTTCGCACTCATGGGTTGTGCGAGAAGTTTCAGTTCCGCTTTATTGGCCCATACACAGTGCTGGAAACGACCTCTCCCGTTAATTATCGTGTGACCCCTGTTGTTCCCTCAACTGACTGCCGTTGCCGCTCTACCGAAGTGGTCCACGTTTCTAGTATGAAGCCCTTTGCGCGGCGTTCCCCGTACCTTTGGGCTGCGGCCAGGATGCATGGCCGCTCTCGTGCGGGGGAAATTAGTGTGGGCATTTATTGTGCACTTCTTCATCATCTGTATATTATCATCATCATGTGTGTACCCTTCTTCTTCATCGTGCGGGTAGTCGCAGCATCATAATGGACTGTGCCTAGGGTCCGCCGCCGCGTCTCTCCGGCTCAATCAAGGTCGGCCCTTACTGTGCCGTCACAAATATATATATATATATATATATATATATATATATATATATATATATATACATATATATATATATATATATATATATATATATATGTCGGTCAGTGGACCGACAGCGATATCTTCATTTCAAAAGCAGTCATGTCAAACACTGCAAAACGCGAGCATTCCCACAGCCAAGCTGTCCGGTTCAACAGAATTTGTTCGGACGACCGTGAATTCACTCGCAACTGTAACCAGCTTCTTAACGCGCTAATCGTACAGAAATAGCCTTCCCAAATAATTGACGATGCCCTTAAACGGGCCGACTGTCTCGACCGGAAAGAACTGATCTGCACGGACAAGCGATCGGCGCCTATTTCACGAACTAATCCTAACGCACTCTGCATCTATTCCTAACGTGCCGCACATTCTTAGGAAGCACTATAACTTACTGACACAGAGCGACCGTCTTAACAATATTTTCACGGAATAACCAAGAGTGGTCTATCGTCGCTCTAGGAACCTGCGTGACCTAGTAACCTCTTCCAAGATTAAAGCGATTGCTCCTGCTGGTTGTCATCCCTGCAATAAGCCCCGTTGTAAAGTTTGTACACATATGACCACGTCAAAGACTGGTAGAAGCACAGCATCCAATTTTTCTATTAAAATAAACGGCGACTAAACTTGCGACAGAACTAACATCATCTACCTTCTTGACTGTCAGTATGTCAGATGCAGTATATCGGTCAGACCGAAACATCTTTTCGTATCAGATTCAACAACCACAAAGCACACGTTAATAGCTTGCCGCACCTTCCATTATCTAAACATGTTCGACTGCCAGGCCATACGTTTGACAACATCAAAGTAACAGTAATACAATCAGGTTTCAAATCACACCATGATTGAGAAGTATGGGAATCCTTTCTCATTCATAAATTTAACACTGTTTCATCTGGTATCAACGAAAGCGTAGGAAAAATGTATGCCGTATCTTGATGTGTTTGTTCTTGTACAGCATTGACAAATCATGCCAAATGAATTTGTTGCTAGTTTTGCCATGTCGTACTTGACGTCATTCTGTAACTTCATGTATAATCATCGCGATATCATAATGATATTTCATACATATCATTTATCGTGCTTGAGTTATACATGCTGCTGCATTTTTTCTGTTATTTGCTAGTGTACACGTGCATGCACTGCTGATTATGCCCACGTGCGCATGCCCATAAAAGCGGGTGCGTACTTGTATCTGTGTTTATTCTGACGAAGGCCGTGCCACGGCCGAAACGTTGAACAATTGAAAATGCAAATTTCGTAAGTGTGCTCCGTTTCTTCAACTACCTATGCACCGGACCTACAGAACTTTTCCTTGTATCATATATATATATATTCAATGTGAAGGTCTGTGACCAATGTGAAGATGTGACCATCCCTGATAAGTCAGCAAGTTTCCCGATTCGCGTAACAAGGATTCCATAATAATCGTTCTTGCACGCCCATCACCGGACCTACAGAACCTTTCCTTGTATCATATATATATATATATATATATATATTCAATGTGAAGTTCTGTAGGTCCAGTGCATAGCTAGTTTCGGCCGTTGCACGGCCTTCGTCTCTATAAGCACAGATGCAAGTGGCCAGCCGCTTTTATGGACATGCGCACGTGGGCATAGTCCGCAGTCCATGCACGTGTACACTTGCAAATAATAAACGAACATTTAAACAGGAGAAATAACTTAGCGCGCTAAATGTTCCGCATGAAAAATCAATATGGTGTCACGATAATTGTACGTGACGTTACAGAATTATATCAATTGCAACATGGCAAAACGAGGCAATTGCATGTTTGCAGATGTTTGCATAATGGCAGGTGCGGCAAGCTGTTAACATGAGATGAGAGATAAGCAGATGAGATCTTTTCGGTCGAGGCAACCGGCCCGTCTAAGGGCATCGTCAATTATTTGTGAAGAGTATTTCTGTACAGTTCGCATATATATATATATGGGGGGGGTGATTATTCGGCAAGCAAATCCACTTTCGACTTTCGACAGCGTTTGCCACTGACTGACGAAATCGACAACTTGGCACTCTTCCGCTGCTTAACAAGTACGTAGACGGAACAAGACCATCCCTGATAAGTCAGCAAGTTTCCCGATTCGCGTAACAATGATTCGATAATAATCGTTCTTTCACGCCCACCTACGATTAAACAGACGATTTTAATTCATGTTCCCTTCCCGATATCCCGGTAGCAGAAGCTATGAAAGGAAAATTACATCATCGCTTAAACGCGCATACCGGCCGTGCTTGCTTATTGGCTATGGTGTAGGGCTGCCAAGCCCGAGGTTGCGGAATCGGATACCGGCCACGGCGGCCTCATTTCGATGGGGGCGAAATGCGAAAACACCCGTGTACTTAGATTTAAGTGCACGTTAAAGAAGCCCAGGTGGTCGACATTTCCAGAGTCCCCCACTACGGCGTCCCTCATAATCAGAAAGTGGTTTGGGCACGTAAAACACCATAATCTAATCTCTTAAATGCGCATTCCTTTAACACACTTGCTGCACTGCGTCTTGTCTGCACTTTGCTCTTGTGTTTCTCCTTTGAGGATTTTCGAGTTTGCATGCACTTGATGCTTCATTGTACAATTATTCGGAAATGTTCTTATGATTTGTGTAATTCCATGCCGGCTATGCAATGTAATATTTTAAAGCTGCTCTTGCCCAATGCCCGTTCTGCGGACCTGTAAGGTATTTTGTATAATTAAATAAAAAAAGAATCACTGAGGACTACGGTACTTTCTACCGCGAAATTTGAGCGCAGCTCTACACGTGTTTTCATGCCACGGTATGTTAGCTGGCGCGGACAATCCGGATCTTGCAGCACGTTGCAAACGGAGCAAAGCTTGTGGCTCGACTGCCCCGCTAATCAGGAGATCGCGAGAGGCAGCGCGCGGGCAGAGGCTGTTTCACGTGGCGCGATTAGGGCGAAAGAAAGCGTTCGGCCGCGCACGTCGCAGAGCTATTTTCACTGACAGCTTTCACATGCGTCTGCGACAGCGCGATTTCCGCTACAGCGATTGCCAAAGGTTGCCCCCTGCTAACGAAGTATCAATGCCTGCATCACTAAAGAAAAACAACATAGAACCTAGTCAAATATTAGAATTTTCCTCGTATTATTAAAAAAGAATAAGTACACCATTTTTCAACGTGTAAAAGCGTTGAGACCTTACGATTGCTTGCAGATGCGGTGAGCGGGACGCTGCACAACAAGAGCGTGCGGCTTGTGCGGCGTCGGAGGTTCCGCTGAGTGCCCTCCAGTTTCCTTTTTACTACGGAAGCCACATTCCTGGATGAGTATTTGCTTTTGCGGAAGAATAAGCTACTTTTGAGTCTGCATGTACAAGCAGCTGGCACAATTTGTAGCTATGAAGAGGTTGAGGACGATGGCGATTAAGTGGGTACGTGCCGTATGTTGAAGGCGGCTCCCGACCTGGACAGCTTCTCCTTTTAAAGTAATTGCGTGTGCGCAAGAAATGAAGTTACTAAGCCGCAGGCGCTGGTGTGTACGCCCTATCAAAACGTCACGAACCCCCATGTTCAAGAAGGCAACTTAAGTTGAAGCTCATGCTTGACTTAGATGACGCCTGTCGTGAACGCGCCCGCGGAAACGCAATGAGCACGTTCAGGCCAGACGTCAGTCAGACCAAGCACGGGCTTCAACTTAAGTTCCGCATTTGAATACGGCGGTAAAACTGACGTGCGACATTGCTCCACAGAGCTACCATCGTTTTCGACAGCGCTTTCTGTTACGTCACATGTTGACCCTGCCCACATCGCGCCGATTGCTGCGACTCAGCGTCGGGGCGACCAACTTGTTGAAATCCAGTCGAGGAGAGCCCGCGTCGTCACGGCAGTCGCTGATAGCGTCCTCGATCACCCGCACCGGTGCGCACCGGGGCACCTTGGTGCGCACTTTCATCCTCGATCAACCACACCGGTGCGCACCGACCATCCTCGATCACCGGAAGCGCACCCTGTTGGAGCGGTTTTCCGTTGCCCCGTCTCGCACCGAGAAAATCGGCGGTGCGCCGGGGTGCAATCCCAGCAAGCACTGCGGGACGCGCCACGCGCGCGCGCACTGCCGACTGCAGAATCGCGGACGCTCTGGCCCGATAGCTGCGGTTGCAACGGAGTTGACAGAGTTAACTAGTGGAGTACGGCAATGAGAAAGGAAGCGCTGCTAGCTGCCGCAATCGATGAGCTTTTGTCAAGTTCGTCTGAGAGCGAAGACGACATGCTGATCGACCTCGTCCAATAACAATGTGGTGAATAGCAGCCGAAAGTGGACAGGTTCGTTGAACGGGTCGTCAGGATTAATTATAAAATCCATTGGTGTTTGCTTGCAGCCAGGTATGTCAGAGCACGCAGTTTGACAAGATCCGAGAGTTTGCCGCGGATGCTCAGCACCTGTAAGCAATAAAATGTGTGCGCGCGCGTGTTCGCGCACGTTTTATGCGCCAGGAGCAAAGTAGCGCTGCCTGCAAGCACCCTGCACGGGGTGCAGTTTTGTCCTCGATGTTGACTCTCCGCAGTGCGCCACCACCGCGGTGCAAAGCGCATTATTCTGGTTTCAGGGCAACCCCGGGGCAAGGTGATCGAGGACGCTATGAGTAACGGAATGGGCTGTGTCGCTGAGTGAAAATCGCGCCATGTGAAACAACCTTAACGCGCGGGTAACGCGTTGGTTCGATTCACAGCAGCCACCCAAGACAGACCTCTGTTCGTAGAGCGCTTTGTTTCTATGTATGGTATCCTCGGGCGCGTCGCCGCATGCGTTATCGATGGTGTCATCGGTGAACAGACGGCGCGCGCTACTGCGGCGCCACCTCGCAGCTATCGTCGCCGCAGAACACGTTTTGAGCAGCGCTGCGCTTTTCTTCTCACGCTTCTCGAGCTTTCCGCCTCATGGTTTCGCAGAAACCTCCACCATCGCTCTCCTGCTCGCGCACTCTTCGCTCCCGCTGTCTTCCAACCCCCACTGCGCGTACACTCCTTCATCCCTGACTGTGCTTGTTCGCTCGGTTATGCCGACGCTAAACGCAGGAGCGGGTGCCTGAGGGCTGCGGTCCAAAATGTTAAGTGGCTCGATGGGATCGCGCTTGGTGTCCTAAGTTTGTGCTACGCACTTCCATTCGCACAGTTCCTGTGTTCAAGAAAGTCGGCTTTTATCTGCACACGACATCGGGTTCAGTTCTCTCGAATGGAGTCGAAAAAATCACGCCTGAAAGCGCGGAACACAAGCCCCCATTCCGTTGTTGGACATAAAATATAAGCTGCAAGCGTTCAAACGGCAAGAATTCCCATTGACGGCTTTCTCTTTTTCGCGCAAGTTGGACGACTATATCATCCGACAACGTAATCTGGTCGTCGCTCTTTCAACAGGCGCTGACTCAGACAGAGGAAAAGCGTGCTAAAAGGTGCAGCCATGTCAAAGGGGAGGGCGCAGAGCTGGTAAGCGGACACCCCGAGGATAAGCGGCCACCCGACGCGCATCTCTTTCCCGCGGAGCATCGTTGACGCTGTCCAGACAGGCCCGTCAGCTCGCCGCAGCAAGCGGGCTCGGCAGCAGTCGCGGAGATATGAGCCATATCTTTACGGGTGAACTCGAACAGATGAGGGGCTGGACACGTGGTGAAGATCAGGCGAAGCAGTTTTTCTCAAGATGTACAGTCTCGTCCACTCTTAGGGTGAACACAGCTCACCGTGACCGCGCTCCGCGGGGCGCCAGTGCGTCCGGCGCGGCGGCGCATCGAAGCGAAGCGGCGCAGGCGCACACGGACCCAGGGGAGGTGCTTCGCGTCGTCTGCTACAGCGATGGAGCGCGCCGCATCTTGCTTTGCTGTAAAGTAAACTTCGCTAGACCCAGGTGACTGAGTGACCGAGGCGGCATTGCGGAAGGCGTACTTCACTAACTGGAGCATTTTCCAGCTGGTTCCGTCCACAGCTTGTGAACAGCCTGCTTAATCAATATACATAAATAGAAACAAGCATCTCACCACATAAATCACTTTGCATGTTTTTTATAAGTGATGAGGGTAAAAATAAAGTCATTTTTTTTTCGCGTTCTTAATTAGGCTGGGGCCTACAGGCGACGCTTGATAGTCGTGTCAGGGACGTCACCCAGCCTGAGGCTGTTCTTAATTTCTCGAACGGTGGAGGTCGGGTTTGCAGCAGCAGCCGCAACAATGGTCACTCTTTGCCGCGCTTTACGGGAGCATCCGCAATTCTTCCATCATTCTTGTAAGCCTGGACGATTCTATTTACAGTTTTCAGCGGCCTTTTTGTCATCTCCGATATAACGCGTTGAGAATAGTTTTGTAGGCACAGATCTACAATGCGTCGTCTTTCTTTTTCCAGTACCCGCGACATGGCTAGTTTCCAAAGCGCACCGGGGAAATGAAATTATCCTGCACTTTTACAGCGTTTTTATCGCCGAAGTGCCATGGCAACCAGCAACCGAACAAAATGCAGTTCATCATGCAAGTCGACGGAAATGCGTTTAATGGAAACACCTCTGGTGTCTTTCGATTTGGCGAGTCATCCCAGAATCTGTAACTCGTGAGTGGCCAGTCACCCAGTTGAGTAGTCGTTGGCTGCACCGCATCATCATATTAAGCTAGGATGGGGTAGCATGACCTACGCAAAAAAAAAAGGGGGGAGGTTGGCTCAGCGGTTGATCAGGCTGACGCCCATGGTCAGTTAAAAGTAGACTGGCCTTAACACAGCAATCTGGCTTGGGCCGGGCTTAGCGTTTGCAACCGGCGAGTCCGTTTGCCGACCACCGGCATGCTGTGGGCAGACGACACCATGCCGGCCTCATGACCGTCGGTTTAAATGTCGTGGCCGCCTTCGTCCAACACACGGACCGGCCACTTCCCCACGACGGCAACAGCATCGCTTGTCCGCGGCAAGGGTTCCTGTGCCGTATTCATATTTGAGCTTTACCCACTCAGCCCAGCCCACCCCCACCTACCTCCCCCCCCCCCCAAAAAAAAAAGAAATACATTCCTCTTAATCTCCAAATTTATCCGATGCCCACCTCTATGGCGTAACTCCATGTGTCGCTTCGGGACGTATACCGCACAATTAGCAAATTATTATATGCTAGTGAGAATATGCATATGGCCCATTCTGAGGAAGTACTGAAATGAAATAGAAGCGAATAACGACCTAATTACCCGGCAAGACGTAATTTAAACTAGAAAACAGACATGTAGATTATAGATTTTCCACTTTAGTTACCTATTCGAAACGGACGGAAACAGCATTCGCATGCGGCGTGCATTGATTCCAAGCAGAAAAAAACAAACAACAACAACAAAAAGAAAAATGTCGGCGCCATATGTTTTACTTCACCTAATCAATGTGATCAAATAATTGACCGACGATTCCTCAAAATGAGAATGCGACATCTCGCATCAGGTAGCCGTCAGAGGACCGGCACCGCTTCGGTGATTTTACACAAGCTGTGACAGCAAAAATGAATTTAGTTTTTTTATAGGATGCAGAAAGATGAAAAAGGGGAGTAAAATCGCCGCCAAATCAGTTGCTATGCCGGGGAGAGCACTTTCCTACATCGCGTGAAGCGCTCCATGCACTCCTACCAGCGACATTAACGCGTCAATAAGAGAGTGCGAAGCAGAGGATATCACTTCTTAGTTGTTGTCGAAGTAATAGTATTGCCCTCCTTAATGGTAAAATCCATGGCAAACATGATGATGCGTGATTGAACAATCGCTCTCTAACTTTCTGCGAAATTTATAGCGGGTTTCGGTCGTTTTCTTAAGTCAATTAAGCACATTCGTTCTAGCATCAAGACATGCGCGAAACGGTGCGCTAGGCTCATCACATGATGACTCCAACCAAGAGTGCGCCTAATAGGTTTCTCGGTATGCACTACACCAAGTGCTGTGAGAGTAAAATAAGAGGGCCCCCGCCTAATAAAGAGCGCGAAAAAATGACTATTTTACCCTCATCACATGTGAAAAACACGCTAAGTGACTTATGTGGTGAGAAGCTCGCTTCTGTTTATGTATATTGATTAAGCAGGCTGTTCACAAGCTGTAGACGGAACCAGCTGGAAAGTTCGTGAAGTGCGCCATCCTACAATGCCGCCTCGGGCACTCAGTCACCTGGGTCTGGCGAAGTGTACAGCAAAGCAAGCGGCGGTGCGCTCCAGCGCAGTAGCAGACGACGCGAGGCACCTCCCCTGGGTACGTGTGCGCCTGCGCTGCTTCGCTTCGATGCGCCGCCGCGCCGGACGCACTGGCGCCCCGCTGAGCGCGGCCACGGTGCGCCGTGTTCACCCTAAGAGTGGACGAGACTGTACGTGGATAAATAATAACCCTGACTTGTACAAGATTATTTATTCTTATTTCATTTATAAATACTGCAACCACGATCTTGGGTTTAAGCCGGGCGGATTTATATTTGCTAGCTTTCTGAGAATGGATAGACAAAGGAAAAAATAAGTGCACATTGAATACGTGTTTCGTGCATGCAGCACCATGTTTCACGTGGACTAAACACATGTGCAAGATGCACTAATAAATCGTAAACAAAAAATGTTACGTCAGACACAAATCACTGTTCAAGGGTCTGAGGCAAAAATCTTTCAGGATGATTGTAAGCCTGCTTCGATTAGTAAGTTTATTACATTCGTGTTTATGGTCTTCGAAAAAAAAATACTTAACAGTTTTGAATAAAGTTTAGCGTCATATACAACAATCCAGCGCGCGGACAGTGCTCCGAGAAAGGCCATTCAGTGCTAGAAGAATTAGAATCCAATGTCAAGAGGCGCAGAAGGCGGCAACATCTGTGTTGCTGACGAGGGCGCTCATCACCGATTGTTTTGTTATACGCGATTTGAATCGTCATGACGACACTCCTCCAACGCCTTTTAACGGCTGCATGACTGGCCACTATGTGTTCTCGCGATACTTGATGGCTGACCTTTACAGCTGTCCACATTTACAATATAACATTTCTGTGTTTTGGGGGACAAATGGCATGTGCTGACTGTTTGACCAGCAGGTGCTGTTTGCGCACGAACACGTTTTCGTCGCGTGTAACCTTTATATCACCCAAAATCTTCCTGTTCACCGCCCCCGCGTTGCTCAGCCAACCACACGCAATTCTTCAAATACCTGCCTCTGTTTCTCTTTTCTCTCTTTCTCTCGGTCAACGATAAAAACATCAGTAGGCTTTAGTTATTCCTATGCCTCTGAACTCACTGCGCTAATTTCTCACAGCAGCAGCATCTCAAGGACAATGGCTTTGCGATTCACTGACTAGTGTGACGTCACCTTGGTCCGTGGCATCATTGAATGTGTATCGACTGGCCGTCACTTCGTTGTCTCCGCCGTGGGGTCATTGCCTCCTGCTCGATCCGAAGCGGCTGTCCGACAGGGGCACCACCGCTGCCATTCGGCAAACCTGCTTTTGCTCTTGAACAAAGCCAGTCGACTTTCCATTCTCAACCTGTCAAAACGTGTATTACTTGCCTCCGTTAAACCCAGCTCCCAAAAAGTGGTGGACCAGGGCATTTACGTTTTCTTTTTCGGACACTAGCCATGGACGACGATGCTCCAACTCCTGCTGACAGAGACGACGCCACGATTACGTCTACTGTCACCGCCGCAGAGCTTCAGCTTCCTAGCTCTTCGCCCAAGGATCCTCGAATGTGGTTTATGCAAGTAGACGTACGTCTTTAACTACGGCGCATCACTTGAAAAGGTACCTGCACGTCATCGCCGCGCTGCCCTCCGACCTCGCCGCTGCCATAGGCAATTTGCTAGCGGGCTTCGACCACAGCATACGACCAGCTGGTGCGCACGGTCCTGCAGCGCCTCGAACGATCGCAACCGACTAGGCTCCAAGTGCTCTTCGCCGATGAACTCGGTGACCAAAAAACCGTCACAATTCCTGCACCGGTTGCGTCAGTCACTGGGTGAGCGCGCTCCTCAAACAAGAGTCAACTTCCAATTTTGCTCGAGCTGTTCTTGCAGCGCCTCACACAGTCCACACGCATGGCACTGGCGAGTTCCGACGAGAATAGTCTCGATCGGCTCGCTGCACCTGCTCACCGCATATGCGACTTCTCGTCTGCGGCACAGCTACCTATCGCCGCTGCGAGAGTATCCAACTCAGGAGACCGACTCTCGCGCCTTGAGGAAACAGTTGACCGCTTTACCAGTGTACTGGAGAAGCTGACGACGGGTGGCAATATTGGCGACCATCTTCGGTGCAAGCATTCGCCTTCACAGTCTCGCAGCGCATCTACAGACTCGCCGCGGCAGTTGTGCAGGCACCACTGCCGCTTTCGCGAACAAGCAAATCGCTGCACCCAGCCCTGTTCGTGGACGGGAAACTTACTGGCCAGTCGCTAACGGTGGAGTGCGACATCGGCCTTTGAGCAAGCCGCCTATTCTTCGTAGTCGATCGCATCACCGGCACCCACCTCCTCGTCGACACCGGAGCCGAGCTGTCGCTCGCCACGGCCGCAGATTGCCAACGCGGCAAGTCCACACCCACGCTCCACGTAGTGAACAACACTGTCATCGCGTCGTATGGGCTACTGTCAATAACGCTAGACATCGGACTACGGCGCTTGCATAGATAGGTGTTTGTGATCGCCAACGCCAGCTTTACCATACTGGGAGAGGACTTCCTCAGCCATTTCAACCTAGATGTGAGTGTTCGCGATCGGCACCTAAAGGATAACGTCACATCTCTCGATGTACTTGGCCTGCAGCCCAACCTCACCTCATCTAGCCTCCATACGTTTCGGCCGGTCTCAACGTACGACAAGATACTTTCCAAGTACCCGCAACTTACGAATCCCCGAAACGATTCGCTGCCCGTGAAACACAAGGTGACGCATCATCTCACAACCACCGCCTCACCTGTCGCCGCGCGGTCACGGAGGCTCACTGGACGTAGGTTGTAAGTCACCCGCCGTTATTTCGAACACATGCTTGGTCTTCACCTCTCCATCTGGCTCCAAAGCACCACAGTGGCGACCGGCGGCCTTGTGGTGATTAGTGAGCTTTGAATGCCGTCACTGCTCCGAGTCAATATCCCCTTCCCCACATACATCACTTCTGCGCTCGTCTCGAACGAACCAAAATGTACAGCACCGGATCGTATCGGAAAACATTTATTGGGCTCTAGAAAAGAGATCTTCGCGGCTTCAGACGGCCTCTTCTATCTTCTGATGGATTCTTCTGTCTGCAATCACAGGGTTGGTGCCCTATTCCAAGGCTCCACTGAGTATGGCCAACCCGCGAGCTCGCTCTACTAGGCGCTTTTGGCCGTTCAAGCTTACGCTGGAAGCATACTCTCCCACTGTTCCGCACTCGGGTTTTTAATTTTATAGATAGTTGGGGACTCAATATTTTGACAGGCCCATGATATGTGGTACAGATCTGGTTTCTCTCCGCACCATGGGCCCTTAGCCTCATATTGTGTAGGGAAAATTTTATTTAGAAGGTTTAGATTCGGGAAAGTACCCGTCTGCAGTTGTCGCCATGCAACAGCATCCTCTCTGCTTAGATCCTTATCCGAAGGTGGGTACTTCAGTCTGACCCCTTTATAATAATTTAGGATATCTGAGTAGCCCATGGGTACTGGCTCGGATTCCTCCAGGCTGGATGTGTCGGACGCCCGGTTGGTATGCCCTCGAGCTATCCTATCCGCCTCTTGGTTCCCTGTTATGCCAGTGTGCCCTGGTACCCAGATTATGGTATGCTGAACTTTGTTTCCCGGGTCGCATGAGCTGAGTATGTGGCGTGCTCTGCGCCCCATTCTGCCGTTTGTATAATTACGGCATGCTGCTTGAGAGTCTGTTATTATTGTTAGGGACCTGCCAGATCGGTAGCCCTCCAGTGCTGCGCTGCTGATCTCCTTGAGGTCCGAATTAACCACCGACGGCACTGCTCTGCTGTTGTGTCTTCCGTCTTTGACGAACGTTGCCGCGTCCGTATACCTTGTGTTCGCCAAGGTTCTCTGCACGTACTCGCTCTTGCTTCTCTACGCGCCTTGTGCAGGTTCCGGTCCATATTCTTGGGTATCGGTGCGACTCGCAGTGTACTGCGATACTTGTCCGGAATGGCCTCGGTACGTTCGATCTCTTGGATCATGTTGCCGTCGCCATATCTTCGCAGGAGCACCCTTCCTGTGGGGGTCTGCATCAACCTACGTGCCTGAGAGCATAGTAGTGCTTCTCTTAGTTCACTGAAGATATTGTGCAGTCCCAGGGCCAGCAGTTTCTCGGTCGATGTGCGATGCGGCAGGTGAAGCGCAGTTTTGTATGCCTTTCGCACTATGGCGTCCGCTTGTTCTTCTTCTTGCTTGATGCATTTGTGGTAGGGAAGGCTATACACCACTCTGCTAACCACGAGGCTCGTGACTAGCCTAAGTGTGTCGCTCTCCTTCATACCGTGTCTCTTGCTAGATACTCTGTTGATCATACGGGCTACCTGCATGGTGGCAGTCTTCAGCAGTGTCAGAGTATGATTGCACCGTTGAATGGACTGAAGCCACATCCCCAGGATCCGAATGGTGGTCTTCTCCGGAATGCGTTGTCCCGCGAGGTAGACGTTGAGGCTGAGCTCATTGCTTGAAGGGGCCATTCGATTTTGTTTGCCTCGCCACACCCTTAGGAGCTCGGACTTCTCCGTCGAGCAGGTGAGGCCCCTGGCCCTAACATAGGTTTCTACGCAGGTGGCCGCTTTTTGCAGGCACTCTTCTTTTTCGCTGAGCGATCCCCGGTTCACCCATACCGTGATGTCGTCAGCGTAAATAGCGTGCCGTATGCCTTCAAGTTGTTCGAGTTGTGTTGCTAGCCCGATCATTGCGACGTTGAAGAGGATGGGGGAGATGACCGACCCTTGAGGAGTTCCCTTGTTTGGGGTGCGAAACTTGTCTGATCTGAAATGTACAGCAAGATCGATTTGATAAACGCGTACCACCACATTTCTGTCGAACCCAGCGACATTCCAAAGACAGCAATCACTACTCCATTTGCCCTGTATGAGTTTGTCCGTATGCCTTACGGTTTTAAGAATGCGGCGCAATCTTTTCAAAGGTTCATGGACAAGGTGACGCCGGACTCCCGTTAAAAAATAAATTATTGGGTCTTACGAGCCAAAACCATGATCTGATTATGAGGCATGCCGTAGCTGGGAACTCCATAAATTTTGACAACTTGGGGTTATTGAGGGCGCACCTAAATCTAGATACACGGCAGTTTTCGCATTTCGCCCCCATTGAAATGCGGTCGCCGTGGCTGGGATTCGATGCTGTGACCTCGTGCTTAGCAGCCCAATACCATAGCCACTAAGCAACCACGGCGGGTGCGGACCCCCGTTCATTTTGGTCTACCTTGACGACATTCTCGCTGCAAGCCGCACCGACGAAGACAGCTGACGCACGGTCGCGGATCGGCGCTGTGCCTGCTGGCTCCGTGGATTTCCAAGCTCTAGCCTCCTCCTAGCAGGACGGGCCTGAGCTGCGCGAATCGGGGGAAAAAGGCTGGTGGCTCCAGGTTGCGGAGGTGCCGCTTCCCTATACAACATTGGTCACCTGTGACACATTGTGGGCAGCTCCTCGCCCGTTCGTGTCCCATAAGTTCCGGTGGACAATTTTCGATTCACTGCCCGGGCTGAGGCATCGCGGCATCAGAGCAACACAGAGTCTTATCGCAGGCCACTTCGTCTGGCCAGGTACCAACAATGATGCTCGAAGCTAGGCAAGAAGCTGCCAAGCCAGTCAAGCCGTGAAAGTGAGTCGGCACACGCGTTCAGCGATGAAACCGTTTTGACTACCGGAGAGCCGTTTCGATCACGTGCATTTAACCTGGTGCGGCCTTTCCCGCCCTGCCAAGGTTTCAGGTACCTCCTCACGTGTGTCGACTGGTACTCAGTGTGGCCTGAGGCGACGCCTTTACAAGACATTACGGCTGAAATAGTGGCGGAAGCATTTGTTGCTACGTGGGTGTCTCGGTACGGTTGCCCTTTGAGCATAACTGCTGACCGAGGCCAGCAATTTCAAAGCTCGCTTTTTTCTCTCTTGGCGCGACTGCTCGAGACGCGCCTTCCTAACACCCAATCAAATCAAATCAGTTTATTCAAACATCCTGAGATGCTTAGGGGCACGGGCAAAAAGCCCTGAAAATGCCATGCCCTCTACAGGTTCATGCCCTTTACAAGGCATACAGTGGAAAGCGCGGCATGTTAAAATACACACAGTGAATTTGCAGGACAGGTGCTCACGGACAGAAATGGGCACAAAAACAAAAACTAAACTGTTATATAAATAACGAAGGCAAATAACATCAGGCTGGGAAATATGAATGATCTGGTGTATCGGCTTACCACCACGGCTTACCACCCGCAGAGCAACCACTCACAGACAAGGTCGAGCGTCTCCAGCAAAAAACATAATGAATCATTGACCACCACGCTCCACACACAGCACTGTGTGGAAAGGATACCCATAGTGCTACTGGGGCTGCGAACGTTCATCGAGAACGACCTCGGAGTCAGTGCAGCCGAGATTCTCTACGGGTAAGCAATCCGTGTTCCCGGCCAGTTTCAGGTCGCACAGCACCAAGGCTACCTTCCTGGCTCGAAGAGTTTCGACCAACATCCCCACGTATCGCCCACGGGCAGCCTGTGTTTAGTTTCGCGACAATGTACAAAACCACGCACATCTTCCTGCGACGCGACGGTGTCAAGCCACCATTGACTCATTCCTTTAAGCGCCCCTTTCGTGTGGTTTCGCGTTCAGAGAAAACCTTCAGGATTGACGTTCGCGGCAAATAAGAGACATTGACAGGCCGTATCGTTCCTTGGGAGCAGCGGAAGTTTTCGACAGGTTGAGAACGGAGAGTTGACTGGCTTTATTCGAAAGTAAAAGCTGTGTGCCGAGTGGTAGTGATGATGCACCTGTCGGACAGCCACGTTGGTTGGAGCAGGGGGCAATGACCCCCACGATGGAGACAACGAAGTGACAGACGTTCACTACAAGGCCTTTCCCCCTAAATGCTGGAGGCTTAGGTTTGAATAACGGCAGGAATGAAGAGTTAATTTTCAAGATAGGCTGGCTCCACGCGGTCGCTTGACACTGTCTCGTCATCCTCTTCGAAAGTAAAAGCTGTTTGCCGAGTGGTAGTGATGGTGCACCTGTCGCACAGCCACGTTGGTTGGAGCAGGGGGCATTGCCCCCTGCTCCAACCAACGTGGCTGTCCGACAGGTGCACCATCACTACCACTCGGCAAACAGCTTTTACTGTCCCCTGCTCCAACCAACGTGGCTGTGCGACAGGTGCACCATCACTACCACTCGGCAAACAGCTTTTACTTTCGAATAAAGCCAGTCAACTCTCCGTTCTCTACCTGTCGAAAACTTCCGCTGCTCCCAAGAAACGATACGGCCTCCGAAATTCACCCACAGAGCCTCGGCTCCTCGAGTAAGCGTGGAGCGGCACCGCGTACACAAGCTAGCCAGAGCGAATATTGAGTAGCAGCTCGCTAAAGGTATTGCAGCGGTGGTTGCCTCACTGAGGCGTCTTGCTTGCTACCTTAAAGGGAATGCAATACTCGCTACACAGCTGGGAGACCTTCGCGTCGACAAGCATGTTACTGCGTGCCCGCCGGTACACCATTTCAACTACTTGAAGAGACGAGGACAAATAGAGCTAGAGGCACAGGGCCGCTTATTGATACAGTGGCTCTAACTAGTTCGAAAACCATGGGTACAGTCAACAGGGGAAAGATTCCAAGCATAAGGCATGATCTTGTTGTCTTGTAGTAGCAGTACCTCGCTATACCTGCTGCCACGGCTGCCAACCATTGGTTCTTTTGTAAAAGCAATCTCAAAGGCATAACAAAATCACGCTGTAAAGATGGGGCTTTAAGAGCAAAGCCACGGCGGTAAATCCTTTCTGTTTCAAATGTGCTGTCCAAAAAATGATCGTCCAGCACAGCTCGGTGCTGGAGTCAGTACACTGAAAGGCCTCCGTCTGATATCATTAAAAAAAATAAATTATGGGGTTTCACGTGCCAAAACCACTTTCTGATTATGAGGCAAGCCGTAGTGGAGGACTCCGGAAGTTTTTATCACCTGGGGTTCTTTAACGTGCACCTAAGTACACGGGTGTTTAAAACTCGTATTTCGCCTCCATCGAAATGCGGCCGCCGTAGCCGGGATTCGATCCCGCGACCTCGTGCTCAGCAGCCCAACACCATAGCCACTGAGCAACCACGGCGGGTTCTGATATCATATAAGGAGTCTTCACGAGGCTATGATACTCGTGAACGCACCGCACCCTGTTGTCTACTCCTCACTTTGTCCTTTCATTGTTTGTGCGCGCTTGACCGTGATCTGCTATGCGTAGCCAACTAGCCCAAAAGTCGCTGCTCTTGTACCTGTCGCTCGACCACAGCCTACGAGCGCTTCTCTTTCTCTTTTGCCTCCCCTCTAGCAGCAGTGTCGCTTGAGTGGTCTAGCGCTGCTCCCGACAGCGGTCATCACATCATCAATACAAGTTTACAGTGAATACCTAAGCTTTAGCTTTTCGCCTTTTTCGGACAAGCTCTGTGATTCTTTGGTTAACTTTGGTCCAAAGTGCGCGACCATTTCTAAAAGTGAACCTGGGTACCTATAATGCAATCCGTGCCACACAATCGAAAATTCCCGTAAGAGATGAAATTGAACTTCTGGCGCGTATATTGAGAACTCCTGCACATATTTCCTGAGATACGTTATATAGACAAAAACAGACCCCGAATTCGCTTCATCAAAATAAGCTCCAGAGAATGATGCAGAGAATCACTGCAACATCTTTGGCAGCTTAATAATAAAACGAAATGGCTTTTCAATTCGTTCGTATTAGGGGTGTCAAAATGTAAATGAGTGTGTGTGTGTGTGTGTGTGTGTGTGTGTGTGTTTGTGTGTGTGAAGCATGGGAAGCCGGTCACATGATAAAGGTAGGAGGGGAATGGGATAGTTTAGAAGAACGTGTACGTGTCTATGTACATATGGTGCGGACAACGGTGGTATTTAGTAAACAATGAAGGGGGCTAGTTGGTGAACGTTCATCGTTATATTGCGCTCAGTTTTACACACACGATATTAAGGAAGCACAGGACGTGGACGGACGTAGCGCAAACTACCAACTGTTGGTACTACCAACAGTACGCAACAGTACGTAGCGCAATCTACCAACCAGAGTTGGTAGTTTGCGCTACGTCCATCCACGTCCTGTCCTTCCATAATATCATGTGTGTAAAACTGAGCGCAATATAACCATGAACGGTGGTATGCTGCGGACTACCGTCCGTTGCACTTCGCTCCTCGAAGACGCAGGACGTGTGTCGAGTGAGCTCCTCAAAAACACTTGGAAATGTGGTGAATGCCGTTTACGTCATGGATCCGCGACCTCAAAGTGGTGCGACGTAATGTTCAGTCATTTCTCTCGCATTTGCCGCTGACTCGCTACTAAAGTTCTTTTTAAAGAAAGGGGTACTTCCACTTTATATATCAGAACTCTTTAAAAAATGCTTTCCTTCTCATCCTGGTAGAGCACAATCAGCGAAACATCTATCTTAGGCACCGTCCAAATGTACAGTGCATGCGCACGGTCGAAATGTGCGAATCCATACAAGACTGGCAATTTCGTAGACGTGCTAGAGACCTGTGCTACCTACTGTGCATAGTCGGCTTCGTTTACGTTTACTATTTTGCAGGAACTCACAGTGCTTATATCCGTTAACCCAGATGCCACGCCGTTTCAAAAGTGGGTTCTGATAAAATCGATCCATGAGGATGGGTGGATGGATCTATTTAAATGTGGTTGGGCCCCTATACGTCCGGGAGCTTCCTGGCCGACATCTCTAGGCAAGCACGGTCCACCAGCCAGAGCTGGTCAACCGAGCAAGTGGACCGAAGAGTGGCCTCCCACGAGGAAAAGGACGGGTTGTGAATAGGCTGTACCGCAATGGGCCATCCGTGAGACTGCGCCTCTCAATGTACCACTAGGTTTTCCCTCGTGTTCCTCATCAACGAGAACTCGTTCACGAAAACGATGACGCGTGAGGCTTAATCGGGCGCAAATATCGCCCTGCGCCCCATCTCTTAGGGCGAACACGTTCTATTCGGGGCACTGCGTCATCAACCAAACAGTACCGACAGGGGATCAGACCGCTGCCACGACGTGCCAGGTTGAGCGACGTCGGCATTACCGGCCTTGCTATAAACTCGCACGTCCATCTCCCGAAATTTTGTTTGTGGGGCTTTACGGCCTCATTATGACCAAAAAATGTGTTGTAGCTGCACTGTAGATAATTTCAATGCACAGCGCACACAGCAGGCAGCTACGGATTTGGTGACGCTTGTAAATGTACAGGATAACTGCCACGACAAACTGATTCGCAGGCTTGCATAAACTTTTCTCTTTCTTGAGCACTACTTCAGAAATTAAAATTGTCGCAGTTAACTGCGTATTTGAAGTCTAAACGAAAGTGTGGAATATCGCATGAAGCAGAGAAAGTACCACAATACCCCCCTTATCTCGCAATTCATGGAACCGCTAGGGGGCTCTCCCGCACATAGTTCTATCCTTGGCATTGATAAATCCTGAGCTTAACGCTCAGTCATTTAACGAATGAGTGCCAAACAATGAGGAATGATGCGAAAGAGAACGACAGCGCACTACGGTGAGCACAGCACTGGTCTTGCAGCAGCGATGAGAGTCAGTCGTCAGGGTTCGGAGACCATATGTGTGCGATTAAAGCGAGCAGTTCAGAACGTAGAGACAGCGTACCTCACCGGCGGTGATCTGCGAGGCAGCAGCCATCACAGAAACGATACACAGAGCGCGTATACGAAGCCGCCGCTCACTCTCCCCCGACGCCATGACGTCTGTGAAAACACATTCACAGCAGCCACCCCTTTCTGTTTTTTTATGACAAATAAAAAAAGCGCAGATTTAGCCTACATCTTGAGACCTATGCGAAGCAAAGCTTTTGTAAAGCAGTTAACGAATCGCTATAAATTTGCTTACATAATGCCCGAGTCATTTGCACAAAGGAAGCTCCTGCACGCCCACCCGCGCTACGCAATCCGACTCTCGCGGCGATCATCTCAAAGAGCTCGCTGACCTGATGAATAGAACATCGGGCTGATGTGCTGGGGTCATTACAGCACGCTAATAAGGTTGCTAACGACACGCCCACCGACGTACGCGTCGGTGAGTATAAACGATGGAGTATAAGTTATAAGCGTTATATTAATAGTACAACCATTTGATACACACCGAATTATTTCACAAGTAGTTTCAAGGCGCCAGCGAGTGCACCCGGTCTTCAGAAGTGCCTTGTTAACAGAATATTACAGCATTATACAGCTGCCAAGCACCTTACAGTGGAGCAGCCCCAACAATGAGTGTCGTTTGAACCAACTTTCTGGTAACGTTGGTTTATAGTTACCTGCAGTAGTTGTGTTCTTTTTATTCCCACCCACCTGCAGATCACTTCCAGCTGCAATTATCCGAAACACATTTGCAGCCCTGATTTTGCAACCATCCGGGTGTTGACAACCGAGCTCACCGCTACGCCGCCGCCGACATCGTCCTGCTGCCCGCCAACAAGCCTTATTCGCGGGCCTCGTCCTCTCGCGGAAACGCCAAAGCGCCGTCGACGGCATTTCGTTATCGCGCCTACCAACGGACACGCGAAGAAACCACTTGGATGCCTGCATAACTCACAACCACGGAGTCATTGAAGAAGCGGAGCTTTATTTTTCCGCCGGCTTTCTCTCCACTTGCCTTGTTTTGCTCCGCACTACCCCATCTTAGTGCGGACGCGTTCATGTTTTCTCGATCAGAGCCAGACCGCGCCTCGAGACATGCAGTTTCCTCTCCCCTCCCGCCGCCACTCTTGCGCGAGACGACGCCCAGGCGCAGCGGAAAGGCGCAGTGGCCGGAAGTAAGACCGCCGAGGCGCTGCGGCGGCTGAACAAGGCGTGTTGCCCAATCATGGATTCTTACGAAAAACTGCAGCACATTCTGGTATTTGACATGCCAAAACCAAGATGCGATTATCAGGCACGCCACAGTGGGAGGTTTAATTTTGCCCACCTGGGTTCTTCAAGGTGCGTCTGAGCGTAGAGGAGCAGCGTTCCTGCATTTCGCCACCACTGAAGCGCGGTCGGGACGGAATCAGCAGCGGCACGGCGCATGTTCACGGGGCTACTGCGGCATGAAAGAACCTAGGCAGTTTTCGTCAGTGCGTCGTCATCATAATCACCATCACACTCATCATCAACCTGTCCTAATTTCAGCATAAGCTATTGCTGAGGGGTATAGCCAACAGACTAATATTTGTTTCCAATATTTTTTCACTATACCATGGTACCGCTCCTGGCACATTTTTGATCAATAAAACATAGGTAGAGATTTATCGTTAAAATATTAGGATGCATTCTATCCCACCCTGCGGTGCAGATGGATAAATAAACGCGGCGCCTCATGCGTAAAAGATGACCTGCATAAATAATTGACTAATACGCGAACCTCATACTTGCCTCATAAAGAGAGAAAGATGGAAAACCGGCAAACATAATCATAAGTATGCGTGGAAAGCTTTCGCAATGCGCATTCTCACACAAGCACACATGTTAGAAAAAGAAATCAGATACAGGACTAATGTGGTGCCAATGCACTGACCCACTCATTAAAAGGAGCAGACTGGTGGGCTAGTCAATACTGCTTAACCTGAGGTGTACGGCGCCAACAGGCACGCAGGACAAGTTACAGCTTTTATAGTTACTGTGCTGGTCTGGATCCCCTCGGACATTGTGGGATCTAGTCTTCATCAACACCACTGTCGCCAAGGTCAGATTCATTATTAAAAGCACCGGAAAACGATTTCTTCAAATGCCATCCAATGTTCTCTGACCAGTGTCAACTGCACCAACACCCCATCATTTCACCTGGTGGCTTCGTCAGCTAGCTTCCTTCTTCGCTTGGAGTTTCTCGTCTCGTGATGTCCTTCCCCGTCTCATTGACCGACCATTCCGCCCATTCATCAAGTGCGCGCGCACCAGAGTCATGGTCATACTCCAAGTGTCAAAGATCTTGACAGACTCCTTTTCATCTGTCGACCCTACGACGTGGTGTTTTTTATTCGTGATCCTCATTTTGTTTTAGTTAATGTTCAGGTGCATATATAAATAAGCGAAAAAAAAAAGAATTAAAGACGTATCTTTTGAAGAAAGCCTTACAGCCCATACTGGAACATAAACATGAACCTTTTGAGGCTTATCATGCCCCCACATCATATTTCTCATGTATCTTGCCTGTCCTTTCCCGGTACTTTCAAGTTCCCAAGTGCATGCGTGTATTCCCTGTGAAGGATTGTGCTGACCGCAGTTGTGAAGCTTACAGTCCCCTATCTGCGCAGCTGACCTTCTAAGCTACCTTACCTTGAACCAGTTCTCATTTATCTTCCGACACATTACGTTGATGTTGCCACGGCTTACTTTGTCTGCTCTCACTGCTGGCTATGAAACTTAGGGGTGCGGGAATAGTGGATTTTAAGACTACACCGAATATGCGAATTGAATAGTGCCGGAATTGAATGTATTATATAGTTTTGTAATAATGCCCAAATAATGAATAACACTTTTAGGCAGTAATATAAAACATCCTGATAATCATAGCAATGGTGCCTACTGTCATGATCAAGTATGGTGTATTAAAGTAACACATATAACATTACAATCATAAAGAAGTCACATGAAGATGAAGACGTCATACCATCAACACTGAATGAACGAGCTAAGTGTCGGCCTACAAAAACAATGTTTCGACAAGATTTGTCTTTGTGAGGGCAACAACTGATTTCTTTGGCTATAGTGGCGTTCAAATAGCGAAATTTTTTAATCGGGTTGCATACAAACATTTCTGGAAAATGACCTTCGAAGACTAAATCGAATAGCGAATATTTCCAATTTCTAAAGAAAGCGACATATACAGTTAACGTGAAGTCTCGCAAAATGGGAACGTTTATTTACGCTATATTAAACATATAACGCTAATAACCACTGGATTTCAGGTCACTTGATATGCTTGTAAGTGAAAAACAAATTATATGTGATTGTGCGTGCATTTTGCACCGTGACAATGGAAGTCGTGAAATGAAAGACAGCACGCCAACACGTGTAAATTGTATAGGACTAGTTGAAAGCACTAAGTGCAGTACTGCATCGTCACACACCCTTTTTATGAAATCTTAACATAGTGAGATTAGCTACGTAATTACTTCGTTTGCGTAAATCGAGAAAGAAAATCTGTATAGTGCCTACGTACAGTCATATATACGACAGTGAACTGCAGAACAGGAGTGATCTCCAAACATTCGCCGAGGAACTGGTTCGTCGGAGCTACAAACGCGGTTCTCGTTTATTCGAATTATTAAAAGAAGAGTCTCCGCTTGTATCCGTCATCCTCCATGTAGCCTTCAACAAGCGCTGTTGCCCTTACAGTATTCGAACGAAACGAATAATCGATAACTTGGAATACTGAATTCCCTGAAAGAATACGAATCGCACAGACACTTGGACTCTCATTCCAAATTTCGGATATTCGCGCCCCTACTTGGCAGCTCCTAAATAAATGTATCAGAACAGGCAAGCAATTTCTTCGTGTGAAGATGACTACTCATAGCAGTACGATGTTCGCATAACGATGTTCAGAAAGTGGTGTTGAGGGACACACAACATCGGCGTGCGAGCGTAAGTAAAGAAAGGTGCGTCGTCAGCGGTCACAGTCACAAAGGCCAGACTTGCTTCCCAGTTGGAAAAGTCGCAGTATATGGTGCCACAGTTATAGTGTTACAGAGCTCTTCGGAATAGACGACCATGCACAACACAGTGAAAAAGTGTTGGTATGGCAGGCCGTTTTGCTGAAGCTGCTATTGTACCACCCTGCGTGTCTGCCACTGCGTCTTTTGACGCATGTATTCTGACTACGTTCCACCTGCGCCTCCTGCGGGCCATTTGGTGAATCTTCTGGAAGCGACACAGAAACGAGCTCACTCAATCGTCCTCAATGACGTCGCAAGGAATGACACAAGCAATACCAGCTGCGACTGTCCTTGCTGCGTATCCGCGGCATCCAAAAATCTGCAAGACTGCAATTGAGTGGGGTTGCACGAGCGGGTGAGCAGCCACCACCGACGGTCACCTGAACAACGTAATTGTTCTGCCCGACAGGGAACGGCGCGAGTGTCATTTTTAAGACCTGCAAGGACCACCTGCGACATCTATCGGAAAACGTCTGGGTCGGAATGTCGTTGCGAATTGTGAGTTGCCATTGTGGATTCAAACGTCTCTCGAAGGCTACATGCCTATGTACAAGACTCGTTGGCACTCTGGCGGAAGGCTGACGCTGCAAAGCCAGAGCCTGATAAGGTCGGGCCCGTCGTGAGAGGTAGCGCCGATGTGTTTTGTTGAACTGAATCCTTGTTTATCATCCGCTTGCCGGTGACATTGAGGAGAACTCTGGTCCTACCAACGATAATATTGAGCAGATTCTTAGTATCGTCACTGACATTAAGTACGCGCAATCTGTTTTCGAAAAGGAACTTCAAAGCGCGCACTCAAATTTTTGACACATTGAAACAACACATGCTGCACTAGGGCAGCGTCCTGAAAAAGTTGCAAAGCATGAAGCAGCGGTTCGCGCCATGCGCAGAGAGTCTACACAAAATTCTAAAAGAACATTTACGACTACGAAACCAGGAGCAGGAGGAACAGGTTAGTCATTTCCAGGTTTAAAGAAACAGACACTAAAGAAACGACTGGCCTTGGAACAGCTGGTTTTTTAATGGAGATATTAAAATACTTTTTGTCATTGCGGTTAAATCAGCAGAACTAATACACTGGGTACCTAGAAAACCCGAATTCGCCCTCTGATGCCGAAATTTTACTCCACAGAAAAGATAACAGATCTTTATAATGAGATTTAGTTGGAACGAACGGGCATATTCATATCTGAAGGTTTTTTCACAGGAGCTCATGAGACAAGCAGAAAACCATGGCAATCATGTGCGGTTAATCTGCAAACGGCGCAAAAGTGATTCCAGTTTTTGATAAGGCGAAACTTAATGGCGACATATAATGTTTGGGACGACAACGAAAATAGGCTGAAGGTAGAATTGATAGAAATGTAGCAGCAATAAGCCCTCCCAGTGCGTCACATAAGAAGTTTGCACCTTACACATGATCATGTTTTAATGCAAGGAGCACTGTGAACGAAATAGACAAATTAGGCGATTTACTGCTATTGCACAGTCCTGACGTCACTGTGATAACAGAAACCTGGTTGAACGCTTCCGTACATGATTCTGAGGTCGTTCCTGCACCCCACGTTTTGCATAGCAGGGATCGCGATGGCCGCGGGTGCAGAGTAGCCCTTGCAGTTAAGCGTAGTCTACTGCTTTACATAGAGCAAGATATCGCTGATCATGAAAGCACATGAGGTTTCATTAAAATATAGTGACATTACGGTATTAATCGCTGGTATCCATAGAAGGCCTGGTGCTCCAGAAGATTATCTTTGTAAATTGCGTGATTTCGTACCTCACAGGACAGACAACCAAACTAAAATGGTAGTAAGAGGCGATTTCAATCTTCCAGGCGTTTCCTCGGTGCAACTAAGAGCCTGCAATACAGAATTGAGAAATTGTCAATTGCCTCTTGACTTAATGTTTAGCTATTCACTGTTGCAACTCGTTAACGAGCCACCACGCATACAAGGCCGTTTCCTAAGTATTACTCTTGTATCGCATTCATTAAACTCTGAAATCAGCTAAAGGACGGCGTCTGAGACCATGCAATGCTGCTATTAATATTTCCTAACCCAAAGCAGGGCAAGAAATCATACTGGCGCTCATCAACGTGTGACAGCAAACGATTATAATGGCGGTAAGGATGAGAGCGTAACAAACTTCCTTAGGACATTGCTACAAGCATTTTTTACCGAACCATCAATCGTTAATGCTTTAGGACTGAAACTAAAACAGGGCATCTCTGCTGTGAGGCAAATTCTATTCCATCAAAAACTCAAAAACTAGGCGCCAATCACCGCAGGTCTCACGGACAATTATGCATCTGAAAGAAAAAAGCTTTACAGACGCGCAGTAAAAAAGGAAATCGCGCAGATATTACTAATCGTCGAGGGTGCTAAAAGATAAAGTTAGAAATACTAGGAACAAGTTTTTCTCGAACACGTTAATTTACTTTATGAAGAATGCAGTAAATTGTCGCGGTAGCTGTCCAGCACAGAAGAGTATATCAGTAAAATGGAAATTTCAAGCACGATTATTGAAGATCCTCATATTATAGCAAATTCATTTATTGCTGTTTCATTAAGTGCCCACGCGTGCGCCCACCCCCATCGCCTCCGTAGGAATGCACGACTCGGAGAGGCCAGAGGTGGTTGACAACCGATTCGGGCATTGCTCTACGCGGAAATTAATGGAACACATTGTTGATAAAGCCGTCATAAGTTACTTGGAGGATAATGAGTTGTTATATTGCAGGCAGCATAGTTTCGGAAAAGGCCCTTGAACGGTCACGCAGCATCTTGAAATAAGGCATGACTTTGCCAGAATTATGAACTCAGGGCTACAAGCACACGTCCTCTTTGTAGATATTAGGAAGGATTTTGATCGCGTTGTACACCAAATAGTAAATCAGAAGTTAAAAAGAAATTATGGGGTGTTACATGCCAAAACCACTTTCTGATTATGAGGCACGCCGTAGTGGAGTACTCCGGAAATTCCGACCATCGGGGGTTCTTTAACGTGCACCTAAATCTCAGTCCACGGGTGTTTTCGCATTTCGCCCCCATCGAAATGCGGGCGCCATGGCCGGGATTCGATCCCGCGACCTCGTGCTCAGCAGCCCAACACCACAGCCATTGAGCAACCACGGCGGGTATCAGAAGTTAAAGTATATTGGCAGTAAAATCGTGCGCACTATGTTTCCGTTCACTGCGCCGAATGTTCGCTGCTCCACGTCCTTTCTGGAGTGCCGCAGCGATCTGTTTTGGCGCTACCTTATTTCTTATGTATGTTATTAATATTTAATCTCGCGTCCAAACAGGCGCAACGTCGAGGCTTTTTGCCGATCACTGCGTTGCACAACGGTGCGTTCTCTGGATGATTAAAACTTCACTCGATAATATCTTTTGGTGTGAAACTTGCAGAATGGAAATTAATGTTAACACAACGATAGCTACAACCATAAACGCAAGGATATTCTCCTGCAGTTTAATTACACTTCAATGGGCACGGATATAATGAAACCGAACACTGCTAAATATTTAATGGTAACAATCACAGGAAAATTCAATTGGGACGTACACATAGAAGGATTATGCTCAAAAGCAGTTAAACGAAGAAAACTAACTACAACGCCATCTCATGTTAAATTAACGGCCTATAAGACACTCTTAAGACCCATCGTTGAATATGCTCACATTACGTACAGCCCTTATTTGAAATGGCAAATTTATCAATTAGAAAAGTACAGAACAGAGCATTAAGGTTCGTGTACTCGAAATACTCAGGAGGAAAAGTGCGACGGCAATGCGTACTCGAGCAGGCATCCCCAGGTTGGCTACAGAGCGGTGCATGCATTGTAGATTCCATGATGTTTTTGTACAGTTTCTACCACAATCGTATACGATTAGCGAAAGCACCCGTTTCGACATTCGAGCCGAACTGATCATTAGAAATGCATTAGACCTTACATTTGAAAATGTAACACACACAAACATTCATTATTGTTTTTAGTCATCTGTCGAAATGTGGCTGCCAAAGGACGTTGTAAATGCTAAGGCGAGTTTGTCAGAAGTCTGGACTTGCAATTTTTTACAAAAAAAAAAAAGTTGTCTTTGTAGTCCTACGAAGTGCTGCAAAAAAATTGAGGAATCTGGTTTTTTGCTACGTTAATTTCTTGTCTCATGTTGTGTCTTGTGATTTGAGGGCTAATCACATTGTGGACCACTTTCTTGCATATTGTAACTCACTCTATGTATTTTTTATGATATTTCTTTCCCTTGTACATGTATGTATTCACTGATAACATTCCGAAAATTATTGCCTGTGTACTATTGTCGCTTCCAGCCTAAAAAAGGCTTACATTATCTCGGCATAAAAATATTAAAAGCCTTCATTATACATTTATGTCAAAACTGCAACATCTGCATCGACGTTATCACAGAGTGCGGCTTTTGGAGCAGGCAACAGGCCGTCGTATCTATCAGCAATTTGCCGGGTTTCCAAGAACATCCAGCCACACAAACCGACATCAATTAATCGGTCGCAACAAAGCATACTTGGATTTATTCCCATCAGGACACATAGGCCCTTCCAACTAGCATCAAGTATAGCCCAATGCGAGAAAATATTCACTGCGCCTGATCGCCGTCGAGCAGAGCGAGTGCGTCGTCCTGGGCAGCGCAACGTGCGCTGGTGCCACTCCTCGACTGCAGTGCGTTCACGAAAGGTGCCGCATTCAGTCACATGTTTGATCACGCAAAGCGTGAAGTACTAACTATTCACTTTGCCGACTGTACACAGCCAGGAACAATGACTAGAACAATATTTTGTTGGAAAGCTAGGAAAATTTATACTTTATACTGAGTGCGTGCCAGCCGAAGATAATGTTGCACACATCTCGCTATAGTTTTGCAACATAATAAGCGAGAAATGGCTACACGTGTCTGCGTTTCCTAACAAGTGAGCCTCAATGCGCAAGCGTGAAGCGCCTAAGAACCAGAACCCTAACTGTTCACGTGGCCACGAAGTTGGGGTGCCGCCTTAACACGTCCCCTGAAAAAAGGATTTGCCTTTTTTGTTGCGCTGGCAGATTTTGCCCTCACGGGTGGCACCTACTTCCCGCGTGCCGAGAGCGGCCTTTCTCTCCGTCACCCCCCACTTTCGGCGAGCCCCCGATGACAGGCGGGCAGGAGACCGGAAGCGACGCGTGCCGCATCCGCTTACAGATGCCTGCTCAGTGACCGGGCCACTGATATTCGCGTATTTCGCCAGCTCAGGCGCAACTCGAACCACGCGCGCGCATTGGACCGGAAGGCCTCGCCGCCGACTTCACGCGTCGCTTGCGCAATCATAGCTCGCGTGTGCGAGCTATGAGCATGGATGCCGCATATTCAACGGGCAACCTTACGTCCCGTCCAGCTAGCAAAAAAGCCTTGACGATTCACTCACCTAGAAATGCGTGCTCCTCGAGCTCATTTTCGTCAAAAAGACTAATTTACTCCTCAAAATTTTGTGGCGTGGCCCCACCAAAGAGTCAAACGATTAAAGGAATCTTGAGGGCCATCCTAAAGGTGTACGATTATCTGTGCCGTATCTACAATTATACGTACGTACTTTCGACCTCGCTAGCGGAACGTCACTAGTACGCACCTAAAAACTTACTGCAGTCTTGAAGACCTTACATATGAAATAAGTGTCGCCGAAACATCTTTGCACCAATTCACGCCCCCAATCATTCGTTCAATTATCATTTTTATTGCCAGCCACATTAGATTAGAACGCTTTTCACAACCCCGTCATTCTAAGTTCACTTTTAATCACACATAAAGGCATGCATGCGAAGACGAACAACACTAGAACAAAAAAAAAAAAACAGCAGGAACGCCGACACGTTTTGCTTATTTCACTTTTTGCGAAACCGCCTGCTGCGGTAGCGCAACAGCTGTGGCATTGCGCTGCTAAGCACGAGGTCACGGGTTCTAATCCCTGCCGCATTGGCCGCATTTCGATGGGAGCGAAATGGAAAATGCTCGAAAGTGCACGGTAAAGAAACCAAAGGTGGAAAGTTAATCCGCGACCCTCCATTGCGGTTCTCTTATAGCCACACTGCTGCTCTGACTCGTCAGATCCAATGAATGAATGAATCACTCAATCAGTCAGTCAGCCTTTTCCGGTGCAACGCGATCTTTCAAATGATAGCAACCATTTGTGTTGGAATTCCCGTTGCACTTTTGTCCGTTTTTGCACGTCTGCCTATCCCTACCATGATTGTGCAAAAGCTTGCTACTTCTCGGTCGTTGTAGGTTAGGTTTTTTTTTTTGTTGTTGTTCGCGCATCACGCAGTCATTATAGTGATCACTACGGGACCCCTCAAGTATACATGAGGCGCGTGATAGTGCGTAACGTCTGCCGAGGGCGTTCGTATTTTACTGGATTTCGTTCACTATTTGCCGTCTAAGTACGCGGCCATCAATCATGGAATGCCAACCAGGAGGCGGTCAAGTGACTTCCAGTAACACACGACCACAGGGCGAAGGCGCGAGCAAGACTCGCAGCGTTACTCTCAATAAAATCTAAAATTTTCCAAGCATTTAGCACATTGAGCGTCTAAGAAAAAGGGGGTCTGGAGAAACATTGTCAGGTTAGCTTTCAGATCATAAAGTGGTTGGTCGATCTCTATGAATCATTGTTGTTCTTTCCTGCTTTGTTTTGGTTTATATTTATTTATTTTTTGCTGTTATTTACTTACTGTAAAACTAAGAATGACCCACTCACTGTGGCTCCATGTTCCTTAACATCCATCGAGAACAAAGTGACGTGTGGACGTAGTCGGAGACTGCCTAATTTAGTGATTCCTTCCGCTCGATTTTATGACTTACGCGTAGCTCACAACAGGCCGATTGTAGTGATAACACAGGCAGCTCGGACAACTCACGAAGCGCGATGAGCCAGAGATCTGGAATAGTACCGTTACATGATCCCTGTAAAGTACATGCCCCGGTCTTAACGTGCGATGGGTGACCTCCTGACGACTTCGGTCTCTCCACTATCTCTAGCCAACGTTGAACTGCATTCCGCTTTAACTTGCGTGCAATGGGCTTACATTTGCAGTACCTAAATGCAATTCCATCCTGCTGCTAATTCGCCACAAGTAGAGCACTTATCACGAACACAACACTCCTTCTTGCACACATACGCGTCGGCATTTGTTCGCCAACCACAGTCCGAAGGCAGAGCGGACAAAACAACGCCCCTTCGGGAATAAATAAACAACACCTATTCCCATTTGCACAGTCTCTTGAGCATGTTAAATAGAGTGGGGCTCAAGGCCTCGTGCTCAGCGACCTGGTTCATACCCTTCCGCAATCCGTCCATCTGTCGATATATGCAGACGATATATGTATTTGGTCATCAGGAGCGACGCGTCCATAGGTGCGTGCCAGACTCCAAAAAGGGACCACACTAACATCAGGTTATCATCGAGCACGAGGTCTGGAGGAGTCTTCCGAGAAGTGCTCGCTTTCACACGCAAATCAATGAGACCGTACGTTGTCAGAATTAATGGACAGCCGATTGCCCACGAGAAGACTTTCTAGGAGTGATAATAGATAGAGACCTCTCCTTGAGTCCTCATGTCTCCTACCTAAAAAGGAAACTAGTCCTGATAACCCATGTCCTCAGATTTCTTGTAGGAAATTCATGGGGTGCGCCTGTGAGTCCGATGCTCCAACTGTATAACGCGCTGTTCCTGTAGCCTCGTACAGTACAGCTTACCTGTACTGGGTAGGACCAATAAGACCAACCTCCGTGCCCTCCAGTCTGTGCAAGCTCAAGCTCTGTGATTTTGTGTTGGCATGCACGGCAGCCACACAATTGCCATCGCGCGTGACCACCCCACCTATACGTATATTCATGACTTTTTGAGGATGCACATCAGGCACTTCCCCCGATTTCCATCACCTTATCTTGCCTCCCTTACTGCCGCTCGATGTCGTTCAGATTTTAGCAGGATTATTTCCGCCAACCGGGGAACTTTACCGCCAAACTTTTTCACGCCTGCAGCACGACCATCTCTACCGCTGTGGTGCCTGCATCCACTGCAGGCCCTTCTTTTCATTCCCGGCACCAAAAAGGAAACGATGTCATCTTTCGCTCTGAAACAAACTGTGCTTTCGTTCCTACGTGACAAGCACAAAGATCGCACCCATGTTTGCACGGATGAATCTGGCTCCTCGGAACGTTCAGCTGGAACAGTGGTGGTAATTCCCGCAAAATCTGTCACCATCAAATTCAAGATGTCTGACTTTACATCATCGGCTGTTGCAGAACTCGTAGCTATCCGTGCTGCTCTGGAGTTTATTGGTCACAAATCACGACATTCATGGTCCATCTTTTGTGACTCGAAGGCAGCTCTCCAGTGTCTGCTGTCCTCTTTCAACCACGGACCTACTGTGCAATTAGTCGCAGACATCCGACTACTCCACCATCACGCAATCAACAAAGGGCACAACATCATCTACCAGTGGATACTGGGTCACTGCGGAATTTCGGGAAATCACAGTGCGGCTGACGCTGCCCAATTGGCCCACGATGGTGCCCATGTAATACCAATACCACTGTTCAGAACAGATGCAGCCACAAGTCTTCGCTCCCTCGCATGCGAGCTTACGCAGACTCTGTGGAACACCAGTGAATTCACGAACGCACGTCTTCACGGATTGGATCCACGTTTTCAACTCCGTCTTCCACCAGGGTTACCACGAGTGGAAGGAACCCTTCTGTGCCGCCTGTAGCTCGGCGTTGCATTCACAAACTCCTATTCCTTCCGCATTGTAATGGCCGGCAGCCCTACTTGTGACAGCTGCGGCTGCGAGGAGACGATCGAGCACCTCCTCGTGACTGTCCCCATTACAATGTGCCAAGAAAAGAGCTCGTGAGCGCGCTCTAAAAACTGGCCAATCGGCCCTTCACAGAAGAAAACGTTCTAGGACACTGGTTCACACTGACACGTGTACTTATCTTTATCAGTCGACCACGTTTCGCCGCCTAACAAATGTTGTCGCACAGCGCAGGACGCGCCTGCATGTAAAAGAAGTTCCTGGAATGTTATCGATGGTTCCGTCCACTATCCTTCACCGCAACTTGTGTAATCTGATTGCATGTATGCGCGACGCGAATAGTGTAGAACTTTGTGGAAGACACGCGGGTCCCAGCGGTTAATCTGGAATATTCGACGACTGATCTATAAAAGCCGACGCGCTTTACCCGCTGATCAGATTTTCGACGATCGCCGACCGTGTTCGCCGCTATCGTTGTGCTATAAGTGTAGCCTGTTTTGTGGGCACAGGTTCGCCCAATAAAAGTTAGTTTTGTCTTTCACAGTATTGCCACTGTGTTCTTCAACGTCACCACCACGTGACAATGCAGGTTTCGGCACTCAAAGCCTTAAAGGGCTTGTGAATTTTGCGACCCCCTCTGAATGTTGTAGCGCGTAGCATCGCGTTATTGTGTGAATTTTTCGCGGTTCTTTTCTTCTTCTTTCTCCTCTTATTCCTTTTACTCCTTTCCCCAGCACAGGGTAGCCAACCGGTACGTACACTGGCTAACCTCCCTGTCTTTCCTTCCCTTTTCTCTCTCTCTCTCTCCCTCTCACTTGAGCATGTTACCGGAACAGAGTGGCATTTTCGCCATGTTGGCAATCGCTGGATCGCGAGAATAAATTGTTCGATGTAGCGCCTGTGGTATATGTGCCTCCCCAGAGCGGTGACAATGAAAACAGTGACAACGATTATTTTCCGTACTGTACATTGACGGCGACTCGAGAACCGTTACCACAATTACACTTCTTTCAACTGTGCGCCACAGACGGCACTGTCAAATGAGGACGTTCTCGCTCGTATCACATCGTTGGACATCACTTACCCCGTGAAACAGCGCACGAAGAAAAAGCAACCACTGATCTGTCAAAGTGAACATCTAAGCATTTTAAGAATAAGGCCTATTCTGTTTCAGCACGCACATATCGGTTCATTTAGTGCTGTAAGAGACGCAATCTTTGCCTCTTTTAATGTTTCTTCGTGCATGAGTATCTGATAAAATAAAATAAAGATAAACCTTTATAACCAAGTGACCTGCGTACGGAAGAATATTCTGGATCACCCTGGCTTCGTCACAGAGGCGTAAGAACAGTTACGCATGCGCTGCAGAGGCACTCGGCCTGCGTAATCCCCGCCGCCTTCTCCACAACAGACAGCGACGCGCTCCGACCACAACCGGCTCGCTCTTCTTGAACCACTGACGCATCCCAGTCTAGAATCAATGGAAAATTTTCAGAGTACTGCATTCGTCTTCCCCGCGCCGCCGACGCGTTCATTGGCCCAACCGTACCACGTGACTTTGGAGTGCCATATACCTTCCAAGCGCCGGGCGGGCCGGCTGAGTTAGAGCGCAGGCAGCGCAGGTTCCCTACGTTTTTTGTTTTTGTTTTGTTTGTTCCGATTGTCGCGCTCGCGTTTGAGTGCAAGGAAATCATGCCTGGCTACTGCGCCTTCGGATGCAGCAACCGAACCGAGTCACTTTTTACTCGATTCCGACCGGGAAAGATGACCCAAAGCGTCGTTCGGCGTGGTTACACAGAATCGGCCGAGAGAACTTCGAGCCTACAAAAAACACCCGCGTGTGCGAGGCATAAGTACACTTTGCTTGTGCTTTTCAGCATTGTTTTAGAAGCTATTTAAGCGAAGTGCACGCGGTGTTAGCGATGGTACGAAAATAGGAATTCATTGCAGGGATCGTTCGCGTCTTGCACGCTTGACGCAGGTACAAGTGTACGCGTTTGTTGCTCAACAAATGCGGTTGTTCCGTGCTCATGGCACGCGAAGGCACACTTGTCGCGCGAGAATTCCGCGTCCTCACGTGCATCAGGTACTCGCATGATTTCTCCGCGCCCGTGAGCGCGCTCTCGCCTCGAGTCACTCGACCCATATGGCACTTGTCTTTCGCAGATCGTGGCGATCGCAGTCAATAAAAACATGGTCAATACGAGGCCCATGATACTTCCTTTTTTCCACTTATCCTTTGCTCATGTATACATACGCATTTCAAGCTTGAAACCAATGGCCAGGTGATATTCACAACACATGCTTCAAATTATGAGCTTCTAAGCCGAGCACATGCAATGAACTGAAGTCAGCAAACATACTATATTTTATGTTGAAACGCTACGGTGCATACCCAAATAATGTTGTGCTGGATGCATAAAAAGAAATACAAAACAACAAAACACGCAGTAGCTTTAGTTTCACTCTGTCACTATGCATGTTACATAAACCGCTCTAAAAGCACAATAATTTTATACATCGCCCATGTAACTTAGAAAAGAAGTGCTGCGCCACCAGCGGGCGTTCCTGCCTTTCTTTTTTTACACAGGCAGCAAATCTTGGCAGTCTAAGAAAACAGTCATAAATAAGTTGAGAAGAGTAGCCGCTCATGAACGCACTAGACAGCCGCGTTCATAAATCGCAATGTAGCAAACTCTCGCTCATTACCAGTGTACAGAAGTAAATATACGCTGCTGTAATCACGCAAATGTCTCATATTGGCCTTTCAAAAGATTTAGTGCACAAAATGGTCATCGAAGTTGGTATTTACGCCTGCTGTGCACAGATCGTCTTACGATCACGGCCAACCACCGGTGCGCACACGGCAGTCGCATGTCTGTCGTGCGTATACGGCGGACGAAGTCGCCCGGCAGAATCGAGAACGCGCGGTATCCGTTTACCAACTAAATTAAATGTACCAGATTTAGCTTGTGAAATTATACAATGAACGTACGTGCCTGTGACACTGTCAGGTCTTAGTTTCGTCCTGCTTGGAAAAATTCAATAGAAGCCGACGGCGGTCCACGATGTTCATGCCAAAAAGCACAAGCTTCCCTCATTCCGGCTCGAAGTGACAAAATGTTTCCTTCGTAGCTCGCTCCGCGGAAGGGGGAAAAAAACGCGTGCATAAGCTCCGGATATAAGCGCTAAGCTGCTGACCACAATCGTAGCACAGTTCCAGCAGTAAACACGATCGGCGTGCAAAACAACCACCGGCTGCATTACTTCGCACAAAATAACATTTGATTTTCGTTCTTAGCAACCATTATCTCCGGGCACAAAGTATTTGTACTTCAGTAAACACTCAACCGAATGTGTCACCGAATATCAAGCTCTTCCAACACGGCGGCCTTCCCGCGACGCAGTCGGCTTGGAAGGTATATGGCGGTGGCCGCTCAGTGTTGCCAGTCAAATCCCCACCTTTGCGGTACTCTGAAATTTTTTCCAGTGACTCTAATCCCAGTCGTCCTTGTTGCGGCCTCTGGCGGCCGAAGGAAATAGGCCGTGACGTGGTCGATCAACCCACTCGCACCGCAGCAGGGCGCGCCTCGCAGATCGAACGAACGGCCAAGTGAGGCGGCGACAATCGAACGCCAGCCACTGTACCGGCCACGACGGCGCTTGACAAAGAGCTGCGGCGTAATCCTCGCGCTTGAGAGACCGGTTTGTGGCGTGAGCCGGGATATAGCGCGAGTGTTTCCATGCTTAAAAAGAGAGCGAACGGCACTGTTCGGCTCTTTCGCCCTTTTTCGTAGTCGGAGGTCGCTCGTCGGAGTTTCAATCGAAGGCGCCGACGAAAAGAACGCTCGCGTTGCAGTGCGCGCTCATGGAAGAACGCCAACTGTCATTTCTCGTGGAGACGCATCTACACTACACATATGTGTGCTGATTAAGGCCTGTTGTCTACATAATTACGTATGAGACATTACGCCGCAATGAGTCTGCGGCCATGAAAAAACTTCCGCTCCAATGTTCTACACAGTACAACTAAATATTACAGATAATTTGCCGACAAAAAGCGTGTTTTCAAGTTAGCCATACGTAGAAGACGCGCTTTTACAAGCTTTAATGCGAAGCTGTATATGGCTACGTTCTTGAAAAATTGCGTGCGTCTATCGAGCAGTGCAGATCAAGAATTTCCCCCCTTAATTTGGCCAATCCCGAAAATAGTGCAACACCGGGTCGACCCGCGGCGGAGGTGAAGCAGGCTTTAAGCATTCCGCCGACTTGCGCAAATGTTTTTTATTGAGACGAAAGCCATAAATTTCTATGTTTCAACAGAAGCTTGATGTGGGCGAGTTGGTTGAGCATACTTGATGAAAAAGAGAGCGCTACGAAGACGAGGACGAAAGAACATGTACGACAGACAAGGCGCTGTCTTGTCTGCTGTCTTGTCTAGCGCCTTGTCTGTCGTACATGTTGTTCTTTCGTCCTCGTCTTCGTAGCGCTCTCTTTTTCATCAACTATGTTTCAAGGTCGCGTTTTGAAGTACAGAAAAGAACACATGACCCAAGGAAGGCCAGAAGCGAACCAAAGCATGACCAGCCGTTGAAACCAGATGATTGATTATCGAATCATGATAGCGATCCGATTAAGGCGCAGTGAGGAGGATTAAGGCGCATTCGGGTGGATTAAGGTGGGTTAGCGGGAAATAAGGTAAATTATGTAGGATTAAGGTGTATTATGGCGGATTAAAGTATATTAGGGTGAGGTAAGGTAGATTTTCATGAACTATGCTGCATTAAGATGGATTAGGGTGCATTAAGCTCGATTAGGGAGAACTAAGGTGAAATAAGGTGCATTACTGTGGATTAGAGTGGATTATGGTGGATTAAAGTGATTTAAAGTAGGCTTTACAAGGCTTTCGTCTCCGCTTCTCTTAGGCGATGGCTAAGGACACTTGGGAATTAGATCCAAATACAACCCGTATCATATATTAAGCTTATAAGAAAAGACACTACACTCTGACCCGCATCGGCCATGCCTACGCTCGCACCGCACTCTTTGGCGGCGTTCCCAAGAGCTTGCCTATCTCCTTTTATTTCCTTCCGCTCTGCCATGGTGGCGTTCCCGTAATCGTGCTGCCTGCAGGACCGCGTGGCGGAAATAAACGCGAAACGTCCCTGTGGCCCCGCTCCCGCAAACTTGGAACGTTTCACCTGAGCAACGGCCAGGTTTCGGAGGGAGTTTGTAGAGAACCAATTTTGTGTGACCTGTGTTGTGTGTGACCGCTTGTGGTTTTCGAGTGACCTCACAACCATCACTACACTGCGGGACGTCGACCAACGCACGATCGCCTTGGCTACTGTGAAGCAGTGTGTGCGCTGAAAGTGCGGCGAGGTGCGTGTGTAATCTATGTGCCGGGATTCGTTAGTAGAAGGTGTCGTGCCGCGTTTTTCAATAATACATGGTTATGTATACACCCCGGTGGATCATCATCTTCCAAGGCTCAACATCGAGGAGGAGCGACTAGTCGCGCCTCACCTCCCATTTATGTGCATACGGCGATTGACGCATGGCAATGGACAGTTCGCCATTAAGGGGCCCACATACACTGATTCGATGGTCATCCACCTTTGCAGAGTGGAACGGCACTGATATTATTTTATAAAAGAAATACTTTCCATCTTTTAAGCACCGACAATTTTATGTTCTGAGTCTTACACGGCAAGATTGATTTGTACATTTGTGATTACCTGCAGATTAAGTTTATTTTATTTTAATCGGCGGGCTCTGTTTTGCCACATACCTGACGTACGGTAATCTATCTGAACCTTTTGTCTTTCTGTAGTGACAATCGGAAGCCTTCAGGATACATGTTTGTAAACAGTACGATGGTCTATATAAGTTGGTGCCAGGTCAGGCGCACTTAATTAAGGTGTTTCTCGGTGTGATTACCTTACCGCCCGCTGGCGTCACGTCACTAGCAAAACTGGTGACATGCGATCTTTAAATGACGCTCGCCCGTAGAAAAACTTGGTCGTCCGTATATTAACCACCCCCCGCCTTAAATTGTAGGAGAAATTTTTTTTCAGAACTGAATGCATTTTGTCAAACATTGGCTTGAAATGTGGCAGCAAACTAGCCATAAACGCAGTAAGGGAAACTTTGTGATAGGAACCTGGTTGATTAGGTCGTCTTTTTAGCCCTGTGGTTGGCGTTTCAGCACCTCTTGTTTACTATAATATCGCTGGAATGGCTGCATCGAGCTACGTGGTGTTCACATTCGTGTTCTTCAATTATGCTTGTATATAAAATATGCTTGCATAGCAAGCACGTTTTATGAACCTCCCTACGAGAAACATTGACGCCAAGCTATTCTCAAGTTCAATTATTCTTATTCCTTGGCTCCATCCTAAACACACTTTAATAAAAAACAAGTCACATTATTGAACTTGAGCCACTTTGTGTGCCAGAACCGCGAACGTATCCTAAAGCAGGCCGTAGTGGGGTACACTATTTTTGTCATCATCCTCCTTCCCACTTTATCACTCGCCTTCCCAAGCGCAAAGCATCGGGATAGAGTGCACACGTTCTGGCCTACTTAGCTGCTTTTCTATAATAAACTCTACCGCTACTAGGTGGCGTCCAAAGCTCCGCTCCAATAACGATTGCCTCTGAGTAACGGAAATTGATCCCGAAGGCTATGCTTTAGCTGAAGTTATTGCGGAGCCAGAAACACGTCCTGACCGCAGCGTTGCTGACGTCTGTTGACCATACAGCATCCATTGATGAACCTGGCATGAAAACAAGAAACGTACGGAAACCTCGTCACGGAGCAACAGTGACTCACCCGGTCCAGCTTGCTGCTCTGCGGTAGCGGGTCGAGCGCCTCCTCGGAAGACGGCGGCACAGTAGTGGTGGGCAACAGCGGCGGCGACGTCGTCACAGCGGTTGTCACAGGCTCCTCCTCGTTGACCCATGTGGCAGCGAGCTCGGTGGTGGTCGCCGGAGCCACGGTGAATCCCCGCGGTCCGCCCAGGGGAACGACCAGGTCGTCGTGGGCCGACGCGACCACGTGCGCGTCCACCGAGACGTCCTACGACGCGATTGGACGAAGAAACGCTCAAGCCACAACGCTCGCACTAACTTCGCCTCAGCCACACGATTCAGGCGCGCCGCACAAAGACTCGTGCTATTTGTTTGGGCAAAGCGAAAGGGCTCAAAGCAGGGAGTGAGACACGTTCCTAGGGGTAGGCAGCACAACCCGGACGAACGACAAAGGATGTCAACGATAGGAGCGCAGTTTAGTGGCCAACCCGACCAGCTTGCTGCGTTAATTCAGTGACACGTGGTTGAATTCAACTTCACGTACAACGTTAAAGAGAGTTTTACCATCATCGCCGCCTCATCTGTGCTCATACACGTGCCAACACTGCATGTGGCGACACGTAACCAAAAAAGTGAGCATGGCACCGCTCCGTACCATAAGCATTCGCAACGGACACGGTCGCAGGAACGACGCTAGCAGCCGCGGCATACCCATTGAGAAGCACAATATTGCAGCCTACAAACAGTGCAAAATTATAAGATCAGATCAAATCTCAAATCTTCTTTTGCCATTTGGGAACCGGCATGGGTACCTCGTTCATAATGCAGCGGACAAAACGTAGTCAGTCGCACGTCACGTAGTGCGCGGAGACAAATTTCAGCAATGCAATGTTACCAGCCGTGCGGTTGACAGTTTTAGGTGTCGCCTGTGTTAAAAGTGACACGAGCCTAAGTCTAGTTGTCAGGTCCCTGTTATCAATAAGTGTCTGCAAGTCGTGTTCTCTAAGTCTTACTATCAAGTTGACGGTTTCGCCAATGTAATAGAAGACGCTGTCCTTGCAAGGTGATCTGCAAATTACTTCAGAGTTTTTGTCGCCTGCTCAGAAGTCCTTTGCATGAGAAATTTCGTTACGGAGTTTCGTGGGCATTGGGTGCGCAATGTTGAAATCAAATTTTGTAAAACGCGGGGCAATGTTTCGCCTATGCATGACACGTCAGCGGTGTTTTTGGCGCCGTTACTATAGTACACCTCAATTCTTTTATAGCTTAAGGTCAACTACGCACTTTCCTATCTCGTATAGTGACGAGAGCAATAGGTTAACTGTACACAATAGATTCGACACTACGGAGATCACTCAGCGCCCGTGCTTACAGCGTCCGATTTGTTCACTGCCGCTGAAAAAAACAGCGCCGTGTCCACATGCAAATTTCTCCTGCTATTGCTCGACGGTTGCATGACACGACTTCCTCAGTGCTGTTAAAGATATCAACTGGTTCAAATGCGCGGAGAGAAAGAACACAAAAAGCAGGCCAAGACGACCCGCAGAGAGCAAACTACCGACACCTCGTGCAACGGGCTCTTTCTTATGCGCTCCCCGGGATCCGTGCGGCACCGTCGCCCTCATCGCTACGGCCGTGTGCAGAGCGCGGGCAGTTGGATTTTGCATTAGAGAAAAGTTCTTGCCTGAAGACGTTCGAGGCTTGTTTGGCAGCTGTCTGCCGTCATCCGGACATGCAACTAGGGTTCTAAAAATTCTACGAGCAGAATGGCTTCGCCAGGCGCGGGTATACCAGACCAACTTAAGCGTACAAATGCACAATACATTTGAACCATACCCGGAAAAACTTCCGAAATTCGAAAACACGTGCCTATGGCGGACCAAGTCACACAAGGATTGTGGCAACTTCAGTTTAGACATTTGCGAGATAGTGTGACAAACGATCACCGGACACCCACCTGCAAGGTTCGCGTTGACGATAAAATTCACCTTCCTGTAAGAATCCGGAAAGTTCTTGCACACAGACCGAAATTCGCCGTAGAAATCAAGAGGAACCGGCCAGGACAGCTTTCCCTAGTTCGTCAAGTCTCCTGGCCAGCACCGGAGGAGAAAGCCGGCAAAGTAATCTCCGAAGGCGTCGACGCTCTAAAACACTCCAAGCCTTAACGTTCAAGGGCATAGAGTTTCATATTACTATAACTAGAAGCAAATCTAGCGCAGTGAACTATCATGGGTATTCTGAACTAATTGGTATTCTGCTGACTGGGGAACCAGACTAGAGGTATTTTTTAGCAGTTTTGGTTTTGCTCCAAGCCTAATTGCTATAACCCGAAGTGGGACGGTGCAACCCAAACCTCTGTGCCTTTGTTTTGTTGCTCGAAGTGGCGATAGCGCACCTGGGCCAGCGGCTGCGCCGATGTTTGTGTCGCGGTGTTGTGTCGAAGCCCTGACGAGAAAGCGACGGCATCATAAACGTTGACAGAACGTGTTTTGACCATTTTAGCTTGGTTTCTTAAATGTGTTAGGTTGGCGCTGTAGCGTTACGTGCTTAATCAAACTTCAGAAGAGCAAAAGGAAGGCACTACTGATACAAGACATAGAAAGTTGTACTTCCAGTGGTTTGCGTCAAATTTTGTTGAAGGCTTCATCACGCTTTCTTCGTTTATGTGCTCATTGAAATGTGTTTTAGCACTTTGAGAACACAAACTTACTTGTGGTAAGAAAGGTTGCTGCTTCCTGACTGTAGTCTGCTGTCTAAAAATGGTTAAATGCGAAGCCGCGCCATAACAGCTGTTGGCAGACGCTTCAGAAGCGGTACGTCAATATAAAATACAATGAAGCATACTTGTAGGAGGTCACAGGTGTCCTAACTAGCGCTGCAGCAGATGTGCTTAAAAGTACTTGAAGACGTTCAGCAATCGTGACAGCCTACATCGGGAACAGAATTGCAGGAGAATGCATACCCTGGTGTGCCCTGGTGGCAAACCGTGCTTCAATCTCAAAGTCAAACAAAGCGTATGTAATGTGTTCTCCATTATATAAGATGCTGCAGAAATGAAATTAGATTTGATGCGATAATATTTGAGTATAGCTTCGCTTACTGCGCCGAAAGCAAACGCCGCAAGTTAAAGATCGAAGCCAATCCGAAGCCTGTGCTTCCCATCATTCGTATGTGGGTTCAGGCAACGCTCAGGAGAGCCCCCGTAAACACTAGCGCCACATTTCCCTCTAGGGTATTTATTTAGAAGCTCTATGTTCAAGGGTGTCCGTACGTCGCGTAGCTTCGTATTTAGTAGATAATTCATAGTGTGTAGTACCCGCCGATAAGGAGGGTGATTGCGCACTCATGGCTCATGGGTCTTTTTTCTGTGAGGCTAACGAAGCCATCTCAGGCGTGTTTAGGCAACATAAAAGCGTCTCATTAGGTAAAGTCGAAGCAAAAGCTATTGAAATGTGCAAAAAAAAAATGAATCTCAATAAGCTTGTAAAAGGCATTGAGAAAAATAGCGGGAAGTCTTGAGAGGTATTTTTTATCCCGAAGGCACACAAAAGTAACGTCCCCTGCAGGGTAATTGTGTCTGAAAAAGGGACCTGGCAGAAGGAAATAACCAGTTACCTGCTAAAAACGCTAAATCTTCTCGACATAATGACCCCTTCTTTCTGAAGAGTTCAGACGAAGTTTTAGAATTTGTTAAAGTGCACTCTGACAAGGGGTTGTACGTATTTTTCCCTGACATAAAAGGCCTCTATTAATCTATTCCTCAATCTGACCTCTTAGCATGCGTTGAAGAAAGCATTGACGAATTTGGTGCTGTGCGGTTTTGCAATGAAGCCGCAACTTCTGTTCAGAGTTTTTTAGCCTTACTCAAGCAATATCTGACCTCAACGTTTCTCCAGTGGAATAATGTTTCGTTTCTACCGAAGCAAGGCGTATGTATCGGGTCTTGTTTGGCACCCGTCCTCAGCAACCTGTACCTTGCAGCACTAGGTAAGTCTTGGCAGAGAGGTTCAAGGGAACCTCACTTTACAAAGAACTCCGATATGTTGATGATTTCCTTTTATTTCTTGACTGCACTTCTAATATTTTCAAAAAGAATGTGAGGGTGTTACAAGCATAATTTGTGAATGTATTAGTCCCCTTGATGCGACTTTTGAAATGTCGATAGGCGCATCCGCTTTCGCGATCTACGATTTGTTTTGTCTGACGATCACATCTGCTAGTGTTACCAACCTAGAGCTAATAAGGTTCTTTTATCGTACAGTTCTGCTCATTCCAAGCATATTAAAAGGGACATAGCGAAAATGTGTTTCAAGAATGCGCTAGAGAAGTCGTGCCCTCATTTAATTTCTACCAGTTTTCAGCAACAGGTAGTGCGGTTGAGTGGGGCTGGTTTTCCAAGCAATTGTATCGATTGCTGAAGCGATGCTCAGAGCAACGCAGTCGGGAGAGACTCGTTCCTCGACGTCAGCCAGCGCAGGGTCGGATAAGAAAAGCTTCGCCGTAATTCCTTACATCCACAGCTTATCGCATAACCCTAAGAAGACAGGAACACGTGGAAAAGTTGACGTCGTATTCACTGCCCAAAAAACCCGCTCATCATCTTGTGTGCAAAAACAAGACCATATTGTCACGCGCTAAGGCAAGAATAAGCAGCAGTATCAGCAGCCAGACACGAAAATGTCAGACACAAGGAGGACGGTTCACCAGCTGGCGCAAGATCCTTGACTTCGTCGTCTTCAATCACCGTTTTTGCTGGGCACGCAACGCTGGCTCAAAACACCAGGTGGCAATATAGTAAAGTAAAGGACGTTTGCGAAAAGCAGCACAGAAAATGGTACGTAGGACGTGTGTCATTTACCGAATTCCATTGCCTTGTGGAAGGAGTTATATAGGACAAACTGGCAGATGCATTAAAGATAGGCTTAGAGAGCAATCCAATAAACAAGCCTTCGCCGGATGGCTTCCTCGCAATTCATTGTCATAAGCGCGGATGCGTCCTGCCATTCGAAGATGCAGTTATTATCGGGAGAAGCAAATGCGAATTCACTCGTCCCATCATTGAAAGTGCTCGCGTTGAAGAGTTTGGCAATGCTTGTGTTAGCCCTTCGTCCTTGTCACTATAAAAAAAAAGCAGTTCGAATTCCTGCGCATGCGCTCAACATGATAGCTATTGCCTAGTCTGCAATTGAGTTCTACTATCATTTGCTCTGTTATCTTGTCAGTAGATACGCGCTTAAAAGCGAGAAAGTCTGAGGGTATAAAGGTGGCATCCGTCCAGGAATAAACATTGTTGTTGGAAGTTAGCGCCTATGAGTGTCTGCTTTCTTTTTTGCGTCCTCGTGGTTTTTTCTTTCGGTTTTCTTGCGCTACAAGAAAAACTTGAAAATGTTATACCAACAAGGCCAAATATGTACGCTGATGGATACCAAAAGATGTTTATTTTCCTAGAGCACAATTTTAAAAGCTCGCACAAAGCCGCCATGCATACTCAAACGACTGTCTCCGAAGAAAGTTCCTTACCGGAGAGGTTCACAGATAGGGTGCTTTGCACTGAAGACCTAATTTCAAAATATTTTCAGCCTCAATAATTTCTCTGGTAACCTTGTCATACATGAAGCTTATAATTAGGTGACTGCGCTGAAACATCAACAGGATTTATTACGGACAGCGAGCCACACATCACGTCCATTTCTGACATTGTGTCCTCTATCATTAAGGCACCCGCCGGTCTGCCGGGTATAACCTTTACGGCAAGAGAGGGGGTTCCCACAAACGACATTGCTGGGAACGAAAGTTACTCTGCATTTCCTTTCACATTCGGCCCAAAATGTTTCCGAGGGGCTGGAAAAAATTGTCTTGGGAGGCAATCATTTGCGCATGCGTGGTGGCTTTGTGCGAGCGCTTAAAATTTTGCTCTAGAAAAATAAACCTCTGCTGCCAGTTTGCGCGCCGGGTGTTTCTCGTCCTCCTTTCTTGAGGTCCTTCCCACCGGCACTATGCAGCCCTGTGATCATGAACGAAGAAGCCCAGATTTTCGCTCTCCTGTAAAAAATGTGTTCTTTCAAATACACATGTTCCGTAAGGAGGAACGCTGCACTAGTACCTGTACTACTCTACCTGTACATGCAAACCCGGTGAATACAACGTTAATAAAGGAAAAACATGGAAATGTACATTTGTTTAGAACTAATCAGAGTGTGGCTGCATGGCAGGGGTTTCGGGAGTCCGAGTGGGGACACTCCTTGGTTCCTTATTCAGTCGCAAAAAATGAGTTTATTAATTATTTAATTACCCATTTCGCTGACTTATTTAGTCATACCGCATGTCGAGCTGATTAGAGTTAAGATCAGTAAGCGTCGATGACGTAGCGATAATTGAGCATCGCATGGCACAGCACGCCGAATACGGATAGGCACACGCGATTTTGAAACAATCACCACGAGCGGACTGACGAAGGCTCTATTTTGTACATCTTAACACGTATCGGTGAGTGTATTTACTTCGTATTTTATAACAAACTGTTCGCAACTGATTCAATTATCACTCGGGAACACATGAAGCACAGCTCGCTGGTGAGCGCTATATCTCGGCGCGTAAGGACTGTGTTTGAGGCTGCAAGCATTCGCTTTACCGGCTGGACTTGTGCTAGAGCTGTATGCGCAAGATGTCCGCACCGATCTGCTATCTTTTCTTTTTATTGCGGTAGCATTCGGACTGTCATAGTGGAAAAAAGTGCATGTGTGTGAAATGGTGGAAGCGGGTTTAGTGATAGAGGAACGTGTCGTAGTATATCTGTATATATATACGGGTTGTCGTAACTATGATGAAACAATATTCGAAGATTGCGTAGCGCCTACTGAGCAACACAAAGCTGTATTGGGAGTTTTTCATGTTGCTTACAATCTTATCTTTGACACTTTTGATCTAATTATACTATTTGCGAAGTTGGTTAACAAATTTAAAATAATTATGTAATTAGGCGGAGAGCAAATATAATCGGAGTATCTCCAAGCGACGCTAACAACATTAGCTTGGTTCTGTCCAGCTACGTGGCATTTCCATATTTTCTAATCTTGGTGCATGACAGTTGGGACACCCTGTATAGTCAATCATAAGAAGGCTTCTTATGATATCACTAATAAAAATCGGGCCCCTCGGCTTCCTTTCCTCAAGGTAATACATATGTATGTATAGCTTTTGTAGCTGTGATCCGAGCCACGGTGCTGACCGTAAGAGGATGGTGCACGCACCCGCGAGATTGTTAACCGGAACTATACTAGTTCAGTATTTACAGAGGCTAGGTACGAACCTCGAACCCTTTCTTCTCTCTTCTCAGTGCTCTACTCTAGTTCTCTACTCAGTGCTAACCTTGAAAACCGAAGCTGGGTCGTTCCAAGCGTCCGCAGTGCACGAGTCGCTATCCTGTCGGGTACCGTTTTCGAAAGCTCCTAAGGAAGAATGGAAGCCATAGAGGAGCATAGGGCATTCACGCCAGCGGTCGTCCCACGTGAGACAACGCACGATGAATAGGCTTCTACTATGCACTACAGCCACCTATGCCAGCGCTGCAGATGTGCTGGTTAACTACTCTCTTCTTAAAGAATTACGCAATGAAATTTAAACCGCCACCTATATATATTCACTGCAACAGTGAAACGTCTTGAGGCACATCAATCGTTTAACGAAGCGAGTAGCATTCTAAAAGCGTTTCAATATTCGCTTACACTGACAACGATCAGCAACCCACATGCCCGTAATTTACTGATACGCACATTTAGTCAAGCAGCCTCTCTAGCCCCCCTCGCGACAGGTGACATTCCAGACACGCATTACACTACACTAGCTAACCACTTAGATACGTGTGCGAATACAGTGGATCAGGGCGGAATGAAGTGGCACACGCCACGTCCCGTGTAAATCACCGGGGCCCTCCCCCGTGGTGGTCGGATTCACTGAAGCGTACCGAATTACTTGCTCTAGCGCGTCCCGACCGGCGCGCAAAATTAGACGAAATGTGCACCAGCCGCACAGTTCATCCTAATCCGCCCCAGTCCATAACGCGACACGAGGCAGCCCTATTGAGGCGTGCGCAAACACACTCTCTACTTACCCCCGCCCCATTCAGCACTACACACAAGGCAAGGACCGGTCTCAGCGCTCGTTCTGTGTCCTCCCTTGTCCGTGTTTTTCGGCGCTGTTTTAAATATGAATGATCCGTACCAACTAGCTCGCCCCCAAACCCTTCTGGTCTCCCGCCTGCGTGGCGTGCGGTGGCTTCCCGGACAACGCCCACCTTATATGGCACTGTGCGGCTGGTAATGCAGCCATGCGCGGGAGCCTCGGTCAAATACCTACTACTACGCGAAGGCCTGCGACCCTGGAGGAGCGGCTGGCGGACTCTTCACCAGACATCACGCAGGCGCTGCTCGAACACCTTAAAGTTCTTGGCCTGTCTGACGAATACGCCTTGCTCATTTCAGTGGACCCGGACCGGAGTCTGATTCTCCACAGTCATGTGCTTTATTTTTTGTTCCGGCGCAAGCAACGAGAAAGAATGACCTGTTGGTCGTCGGCTGGCTCCTCCTGCGGCACGCACTGCGGCGGCGAGGCGCTCCACTCGCCGGACGGCAGGCACTCGGCGGCCGGGTCGCCGACCATGGCGTGTCCGCTGTCGCAGCGGTAGGCGACGCGCGAGCCCACGCCCAGGCTGTGGGCCACCAGCGAGCCGCTCGCGGGCTTTGCGGGCTCCGGGCAAGCGGCAGGACGAGCCGCGTACTCCATGTACACTACGGCGTCGTCGGCGGGCCGTGCGCTCGTCAGCAGCAACACGATAAGCCGGTTCGACACGCTCGTCACATTCAGCGGCGGCGGCTTGAGCTGCACGCCGCTCATGTTGGCCAGCGGCGTCGACTCGTCGCCGTCGAACAGGTACAGCTGCGGCCCGTCGCCACCCGTTGCACCTGGCAGGCGCAGCTGCCTGAAGGTCGCCCACACCTGCGACAACAGGCGGTGAGGTTCACGCGCTGGGCTCCTAGCGCCACGTGGAAAGGTAGAGAAGTATACTCGTGATAGTGAATTCCTTGAGGTTGAGACAGTTATATGGGGCTCACTTGCAGGGCGTGTTGTTTCTCTGCGATCACATAAATCATCGGAGCCGCCCACCCGAAAGCACCAAGTAAACCATGCAGGAGTCGCAGACAAGGGTCCGCAGATGACTACAGAAGAATTATTTTCTGCGAGTAGCAGACGTCCGTGCAGTGATGGTACTGAACTTATAGTGAACGTGCACAAAGACTGAAACCGTTACAATAATACCGTTACAGACACAGAAGAGGTGAAACGCAAGCTGGCTACACCACGCCACATGCTGTTGACTGATGCTTGAGCAAAACATATAGCAGGGGCCATAAGAAGACACAACGGACCGCGCAAAAGCGAATATAATGAGGTCCCGAACTGCCAGACCATTCACAACTGGAAAAACAACCGACGTGACAATATACACACATCAGCCATTCGGTATAGGTTGATAGAAACTCTTCACTCAAGAGACCATTGGTACGTATATTTACAGCTTTCGCATTTGCTGTCACTGGTAACACTGAACCGAAACTGCTTCGCGCTGCGTACCTGACAGGAAAAGTACTATTTTTACTGGCCGCCTAACAAGTGTCTCGCTCAATGCACGTCAGCGGAAGGTGTGGTTGATGCCAGTTCCACTTGCAGGAAAGCACCCGACATTTACACTCCTGAGGTTTCTTTGGTGAAGAATAACTGCTGGTTGAACTAGTTGCTTTCTATTCGCCGTAATAGCAAAAGCCCAGACTGAACCAATACGACGCCGTGCTTCATACTATATCGTCAGCGTGTTCTACTACTGTGCGCCCGAGATACTACACTAGCCAGTGCAAAGAAGAATACACGAAAAGAACACCTTCGTCAGAAGGAGCACGTGAACACGCTAACACTGCGCTGGACTACACACCCCGCGCTGCACCTGTGATGGCATGGCAAGCGAGCGCATCTGAACCCCAGCTGACTTGAGTTGCCGCCCTTCTTACTACGATGATAACTCGAACGACGTCAAACTACCAGCGTCCCAGGGAGCAGCCGTTACTCCACCTGGTGGCCGGGCGGCGCGCTGATGTGCCACTCGCAGCGACGGTTGGCCGGCAGCCTCCTCTCCAAGTAGCCGGGGCTCGCGATGGCGCCGGCACCGGCGACGCGCCGCACGGGGCCCCGGCGGCAGTCGCTGGCCGCGCAGCGGGGTGCGGCGCGGCTCCAGCGGGGCACGCCGTCGTCCCCCGGTTCGCAGCGCGCCACGGTCGCGTGGCCCAACGGGTCCAGCGGCGGGTTGCACGCAAAGCGCACCTCGCGGCCCAGTTGCCAGTCGCGGCCCACCACGTAGCCCTGGCTCGGGGGCCGCGGTCGCTCGCACTGGTTGGGGTCGAAGGCTCGGTAGCGGAGCTGGAAGCTGCCCGGCTCCGAACCATCGGCCAGGGGACTGCGCGAAACGAGTATGTATCTGTGGTCCCGATGATAAAAAAGGGGAGACCGACACTAAGCGCGGACAGGGAAACGCAATCTGGTGCAGCACAGACGAGGGAGCTTACGCTGTGGTCGGCGACCCAACGATTACAATAAAGAAAGCTTTGCTCATGATTGTCAAATTTCTAATTTAATATTAGCCTTGCTACGAACCTATGCTTCATGAATGTATGCGTCGATAAAGTTGCATGCTGTTTCGACGTAACCTCATTGTATTCTTTTGCTTCTTGTTGCCCTCTTTCCAGCATATACAGCTAGAGATGTGAGGACCCAGAAAAACGGAGAATTTTGAAAAAAGGACAATTTTTTTCTCGTGTTTTCCCAAGTCATGAAAAACCCAGAAAATACAATGTATACACTAAACGGAATGAAATGTGGAGTAGTGACGTACATTAGGCGAATGTTAGATCGCTTCGTGAGTAAACATTCAGGCGACACATTTTTCATCCTGTCTGCGTAACATTTTTGGTGCAGGTGATGCGCTGCATCTCCATCGCTTGTTGCTCAGAAAGGCAACCTCGCCTTGCGTTGCATATGGCGGTAAGCAGGGTCCACCCTTGCGGTAGAATGCTTCTGCGTTCCTTTACCCTAATTGTTAAAGTGCGCGTGAAGCGAGAGGTTGACAGTTCTGTGCTGCATTTTTGAGCTAGCCTCTCTTGGCGTCATATCAAGGGTACCCATCTTTCAGTAGTTCCGTCTGAATTTATACCGTAAGGCCACAGAAGCGCCCCCTCCCCCCTCCCAACCCGCGCCCCCTCCCGCGCCCCCTTCTTTGTGTTTCCGTTGTACATTAAGAAATTATTGAGCGAGTATAGCTGTTCCCTGCAATCGAAAGGTTTCGTTTTATGTCATGTTCCAATGACGAAGGCGTCCATAAGATTTCTTTCTTTTAATTGCTTCTCAATCTGGACGCAGATGTCCGGCCGCATGCTCAGCTTGAACTGATGCACTTCGAGAGCAATATTTTGAAGGTCTTGCGTGTGACAAATAACAATAATTTTGTTCGACAGATTGGATGTCAGGCGGGTAATTCTTGCTTTAAAAGGCACACGGAAGGGTAAATAACCAGTATTAATGTATTAGCCTTCACAAATGGCAAAAGGTTCCTTCGAGCATGAGGAGCAATCTTGGTAAAGCAGAAAAGACACAAAAACAAAATTCTGGTGGCGACGCTGCCACGAAGTACCCCGCACTGGCTTGTCAAGATGTCATAGGTTTGGACGGTATTTGCACGAGTCCTGTAGACCGCACCAGGTTTGCCAACGGTGGGCGCCGTCGATATATAGATGGATGGATGGATGGATGGATGGATGGATGGATGGATGGATGGATGGATGTTAGCAGCGTCCCCTTTGAAACGGGGCGGTGGGTTGCGCCACCAAGCTCTTGCTATTATACTGCTTCATGTCCTACCTAGGTTAAAGAATAAAAAAGGAAAAAAGAACACTATCAACTACCATGCCCAAATTTTCTGATCCCCTATTGCGAACTGTGCTTTTGTACGCCTCCGTTTTTTTGCGTTTCCCTACTCTCCTTCCACCAATCCTCCAATCGCGTCTTAGTCGCCTTTTACTCACCTTAAATTTTGGGCGCGTATAGCGCCAACGCATGGGCTCTGCCCACATTTGGCGCGCCTTTTGAAAGCGAGGATGGCGCTTCTTTTTTTCTCGTACTCTTTTTTTTGGGGGGAAAGGGGAGCAGCCAGTACCACCATTTGGTCGTTAACCCTTTGAGGGTCAATGACGTGAATATACAGCGCCGTGAACAAGTCCAAAAATGGTCGATGCCGTAGATATACGGCGCCATCTGTACGTTTAAAAAGCGCGCGATTTCCGAACTTTTTCTTTTCTATTATGTGCTGCCACTATCTGGGAATACCGGGAATTATTTTCGCGCGCCTCCCTCTCTCCGTTTTTGTTACATGGTTTGTTTTACAGCTAATTGGCTCCCGCGCGTTATAGTATCGCGCATTGGCGAACGCGCGGGCGGGCGGCGGTTTGGGCTTTGTTTCGCGGGCGGTTTCGGCTTCTTTCGCTTGCAAAACTGATGGCTATCTCGTTACTAATCGCTCCAAGGGCTATCGCTTGTTTCTCGCTCGTTTACTGCTCACAGGCGTGCGCATAGGCATGATGCCGCCGTGCATGCATTACCGTTGCTGTTTTCTTTTCTTTCTTTTTTTTGGGGGGGGGGGGGGGGGGGCTCTCGCGAGAACTAATTGCCTCTGGTTGGTGATAAGATGAAGATTAGCGGATGTTTGTCACACGTTTTGCTTTTTTGACGGGCACACAACGAAATAGTTTTGTCGAGTGCGCGCACCTACGCAGTTAGATTACGCTATAGATGTATAGATTAATGTAAGAACAGGAACAGGCTAGAGCTGCGAAATATTCTCGTGTGCGCATTTTCAAAGCCTTGAACTATGTGTATAACAGTGCATCAAGATTTTAATTCTTACAACTTTATCTGCTTTTTATTGTTGTTATTCATGAATGAAGAGTACAAATATAGCAACGCAAAATATTTTTTTCTCGCTTTACGGTTACACTAGAAAAATTACGGAAATTTTTTTTACCAACTAAATCCGTAAGAATTGGAATCTGCAATAAAAAATCTGACCTTGGGTGGTCGCATATGGCGAAAAAAATTGACCCTTGAAGGGTTAAGCACGCGAAAGTTAGGGAATTCCGGAGGAATAATTTTACCTACCTTACGTCCGCCCGATGCACGTTTTTTGCATTTCGCCCGCATCGACATATGGCCGAACGAGATGGTAGGCCTAGCTCGTTGACCGCCGCAATCACGACCGACGGCGCCGCCGATCTGGCCGCAGCTCGTCACAGTGCGCTTATTTTTTGACAACACGATTCAAGTGGCCCTAAATTGGTTTCCTCCATGTCATCGGTGTGAATAGAAAAGGAAACGCACTGAAATGAGGCAGCAGCTGCGCTCAAAGATTGCTGAGCCACCTTGTTCAGACGGTCGGTGTTTGCTTGCGTCTGCAACTCGAAATGCCGTCGGGCATTTGTTCGCGTCGGGCATTTGTTCGCGATCACGCCAGTGGTTTAGTACTGGGCGCTGCTTTACGAAGCAGGCAAACATTGGACATAATTTGCTGTATCAAGTACTATGTCATACCAAAAAAAAAAAAAAAATTGGCCGACGATTGCGCTTCTTGGTAATGCGATCTTTGAGCGCAGCGGCTGCCTTATTTCAACAACAGGCCACCACGTACAGAACACGCAGTGCCGAACGGAGGCGCTTCTGCTTTTCGGATTAGGCAGCTCACACCGCGATCCGCCGCTATCGAGCCAGCGCTCCGGCGATGCGCCATCGCGCCATCTTATGGGGAGATTAGCAATTATATTCAATGTTTCCTCGGAGGTGGGATGAAGAAATGGGTGCATAACATGGTTGTTGAGTAGAGGTCACGCAGTCATTGAATGAATGAGCTTTATTCCCCTTTTAAGAGAGGGGAGGGGCCGCGGGGAGAGGGAGGTCTAAGTACTCCAGTCCCAGCATGTAGGCGTCCGTCACCACATTATTTGGCTAGAAGTCCGTCTACCAGTCGTGGTATACGCCTCCGCTACCTCCTCAGCCCACCTCAGGACTCGGTCCTGGTGGGATCGGAGCTGCGCAGGGCAGTCTCCCACAGCTCCTCGCTACAAATTAATGGTTTGAGCACGCGGGGGCGAGTTTTGATGGGGCATTGCCACATGATATGGGATAGATCTGCTATCGGAACAGGGCAAAAGCGACACTTGGGTGTCGGGTATGTGGCGGGAAAGAACAAGTGCAAAGTGTGCGGGGTAAGAAAAGCGCGAGTTTGTAGTTGTCGCCACAGTATTTCTCTCTGACGCGTGTTAGGCACAGAGAGAGGTGGATACATTTAGCGTTGGTGTCTGTAATGTGTGCAAATTTCATGGAATGTGACTAGTGTGTCTTTATTGGTGTGTTGTTGGGAGTCATTGGATTCTAGAGTTAGGCCCATATTTGCGGCCACTGGGTCCGTGAATCCTCGAGCAGCGGCATGAGCCATTTTGTTGCCGTGGAGTCCTTCATGTGCTGGAGTCCATACGAGAGCGATGTCGTTTTCTGGTGGGTTAGCTACAAGTAGAGAATGCGCGAGGTTGTTAATGTAGCCGTTACTGAAGTTCCGGATAGCAGTCTTAGAGTCACTAATGACGATGTCGCAATCGGGCACCCCGATGCGAGTGCAATGGCAGCCTCTTCTGCGTCGCCCGCCGAGGTGGTCTTGACTGATGCTGAACAATGTTGTCCTGGTTGTCTACGACCGCTACAGCATAACGGTTTTTAAGGGTGTAGGCTGCAGCGTCCACATCAGCCTGTCCATAGCTGCGTTGTAGCGACTTGGCTCAAAGTTTGCGGCGTTTGACGTGAAATTCGGAGTGCATGTTTTTGGGTAGGGGCTGGATGTGGTTTTGGCCGTGTATGCTCGGAGAAAGTTGGTGTCGCTTCCTCTCGTTCAATGGTGGAGCATGATGAAGTTGTCTCAGGATATCACGCCCAGCTTCAGTGGTGGTGAGTCTGTGGTATTGCACTCATTCACTCACAGACTCAATGTGGCCGAACAAGGTTGGGGTAGGAAGTTGAAGAGGATGAAGTGCTACAACTCTCTTTCGAGTCACTGCAACGGCACTGCACCAGGTAAGGGGAGGTATAGGGCAAGAAATCAAGAAATCGGCAATGTGGCCATGCAGTAACGACCACATTAATAAGCAAAAAAAAAACTGCAGATGCAGTGTACGTGTTGGAATCTATGCGAAGTGACGTTTTTGTGAAGTGGTCAATTAAATGCTGTTAAAGTAACTGCAATATATACAATTTGTCTTATTTTCAACATCCAACATGTCATCTTTTGCAAGGTTTTCTTATGCACCGCATAGGTCACAACCTTAATGTCATGTAATCTTTATGCATTACACTGTTCACAAACCATACCGAAATGCAAACGGCAGTTAATGTACATGCCCGCTGCGAGACGTCAACACAGTGACGTTTGTTGAGCAAGGAATGGTGCGAGGTGTATGCAGATGAATGAATGACGTGCTTGTGTACCTATTTATTTATATACCTCGCAGGCTGCAAGGTTGGAGTATTATGCAAGGGGGAATAAAAAAGTTGTTAAAAAAGGAAGAAGGGCACAACATTAAGAAAAAAAAAAACAGCAATAAAAGCAGTACCAATACATTGCACCAACTAGCCCAACGTGTTTTACTGGCACAACTTTATACAATACTTAACAACCAATAACAGAAAAAGTTACTGCCCATGCACCCTGTACAGACGGTAAACCAGCGAAACTGAAATGTGCGGCCCCGGTGTTTATCACTGGGTTAATTCCAATGGTTTATTCAGTCTTTCTATATTATTGGTTATGTCTGTGTTTCTTAATGAGGTTATGCACATGTGTGTGTTGGGTTTATAACATTGTTTATTTGGAATGCCACACATTGCACTTTGCAAGATCACCATCATGGAAAGTGCAATGAGTGGTTCATTGTGTTAATCCAGCGGGCCCATCAAAGTCTTTCTGAATTATGTTACGCACTTGTGTTTTGTAATGCGTTAATCATAATGTTTATGACTCAGTTATGCACTGTAGTTACCAAGTGACACACCGGGGCTGCACATTTCATTTAATTAAATACAGGGACACATTTTCGAACCTATTGAGAAGTCGGAGAGAGACTGCTGCACGCACGCTCTGCTGCTAGAGAGAAACGACGTCACTATCGCTCTAGCCAATGGCCCACCACATCTTTGCTGCGAGATAATAATGACATCATGATCTTGTCTCAACGCCATCCCCCTCTGTGTCCCTTCCCTGCAATAATACGCAGATAAATGTATGTTTGAAATGCATAAGCATTTCTATGTCTACCCAACAAGAAATTTCTCTGTCCATCATGCAAGGCGAATACAATGGCTATCACTCCCTTAAACAATGGCTCATACCCCTACAGTAGGGTTTTTGGGATCAGACCATGAGTGTTTCGCCTAGGCATATACAGCTTCACTGTAAAAAGAATGAACACCTTTCTGCTAGAGACCAAGACAATCATGAGGTGTATTAACAAATGAAAGTTTATTGAACATGCCGAGTAAATGCTGGTCGACAAGCAATAAATCGAATTTACACAAAAAGCAGAAGCAAGATCTGATGTATGTCCATACAGATCCCAACATGAAACGCATCCATCTCTGAAAGTGTAACAGCGGCCATGCTGACACAAGATTCTCCCAGTGTCTTTGCATCTACAGCTTCCATGATTTCTCTGGGCAGCCGATCTCCACAGAATGCTAGCTTCTTCCTTTACAATGCACTCTCCACATCTGAGCGTGCATTGTAGAGGAAGAAGCTAGCATTCTGTGCAGATCGGCTGCCTAGAGAAATTACGGAAGCTGTAGGTCTAAAAATGCTGGGTTAATCTTGTCAGCACGGCCTCCGTTAGAAATGGATGCATTTCCTGTCAGGAAACGCACATGAATTTTTGCTTCTCCTTTTTGTGTATGTTCAGTCTATTGCTTGTCAGCGAGCATTTACTCGGTGTGTACATTAAACTTTTGGTTGTTAGATCATCTCGGTTTTCTTGTTCGACCTATGTGTTCTCTGGTGCCATTTGCAGCCAGGCTATTCATATTTCTTTTAGACTGCAACAAGTCACTTTAATGGCCCTCATGATACCTTATAAAATCTTTTATTTGGCCAATGTAGCAAGACTGTACAGTGTGAAACAGTAAGAACAGGGTACGTTAACTTCTAATTAAAAGGTTTATTGTGAAAATGCAGTGATCTATAAAGGTTACCACAGAGTAGTACAGCAATAAAACCTGATAAAGACTAGTGCTTGATGAAACCAAACATAAAAGCAGGAAAGGGACAAAGTACATATAGATATACAAGTCCAGGGAAAAAAAACATTGTGATCACCAAGTGTGCATGTGGCTACCTTCCAGGAAACTCATTTTTTTCCCAATGGCATGGAACTGGAAGAATGTGCTTGCATCAGCAAGCTGTCAGTCTGTCTATTGGAATAACAACAGTGTTTCTTGAAAGGTGCTGGCATGCAGGATTGGCAATTGTAGTGATTTTTCCTGCACTTGGAATTTTTCTCTATTTTCTTTCTGTAGCATTTTTATTTATGTTTGGCTGCATCAAGCACCAATTTTTATCTATCCTTCAAAGATGTATTTCTTTTTCTGGGGAAATCTGTTGAACTTTAGTTAATAATGAATACACACAAACTCATCTAGTTTTCAGCTATCATGTCGGGCTTATAAGCCCGCTTGTGTCCTGGAATATCTGCACGGCTATGTATCCTGTAATCTAATTTCTGGCCATGTGCTTGCAAGTCGCGTGTCAATCTCCTGATTTTCCTGACAATCTTGTGTGATGTGCAGGCCCAGACAGTTTCTGGTGAATCCATACAGGGTGTTGTGCAGGGTGTAATCTGCACTACAAGTGCTGCTTTGATTGCTTTCAGTTCAGCTTTTCTAGGTGTACGATGACCTGGAATGGTACTCACTTATATGTGGTTTAGTTTTATGTAGTGCCATACTACTGTTACACTGCTATTGCCAGATCCGCCCTTAAACTAGCTCTCTTAACTATACTACACGCAGAGACAAAGCAACAGCGCGCGCATGCGATCCCATAGATGAGATGAATATATATATATATATATATATATATAGAAAACTATCAGTCATAGCTCTCGTAGTATAGCCCTCTGGGCCGTTTCCTTTTTTTTTCTTTCGAAAGTAGTCCTATTAGGGTTATTATAATTACACGAAGGTATTTCGCCCTCATCAGCAGCAGTCCTTGGTATAGTTATTCTGGCGGCTAGCTTCCCACGCTATGCGTGCCGCCATCGCACCTGGTTAAGCTTTTCCTAGACGCTAGAGTTATGCTTTGTCCGCGCAACCTTGAGCGATCGGAAAGCGCGTTTCCCCCTCTTGGCCGGCGGAGAAGGGAGGCTTCGTTCCGGCCGCGAAGCTCTCCACATCTCTGTAAGGTGCCTTGTGGATGTCTCGTGCTGACGATGCCCTCTCGGTGAGCGCATATTTCCCCCCCTCATCTTTTAAGAGGTTCAATACATACAAGCATTTGTCTCGCAAACCAGATTTTTTTTTTCAAGGGAATTTTCCACGTCTCAGTAATTTCTCTCGTCGTATTCGAGTGCTGATTGCCGTGTTATAGTTTGTTAACGAAGCTCTCCCCTCAAGTCTAAATATTTTAAGGCAGTTTGTCGTGTGCGTATCATGGCCACGCACGCTTATATCGCCTTCCGTTTCTCTACCACGGTTGCGCTTTAAAACCACGACGCTGCAAGTTTGCTTCAGAGACTATCCTTTCCTTCCCACTTCTCCGCCCTTAAACTGGCTCTCTCAACTACTACACGCAGAGACAAAGCAACAGCGCGCGCATTAGATCCCATAGATGAGATGAATATTTACAATTATTATTAGGGTTATAATTATATTCGAGTGCTGATTGCCGTGCTATCGTTTGCTAACGAAGCTTTCCCTCAAGTCTAAATATTTTAAGGCAGTTTGTCGTGTGCGTATCATGGCCACGCACGCTTATATCGCCTTCCGTTTCTCTACAACGGGATGCGCTTTAAAACCACGGCGCTGTAATTTTGCTTCAGAGACTTTCCTTCCCTCCCTTCTTCTCCGCCCTTAAACTGGCTCTCTTAACTACTACACACAGAACAAAGCAACAGCGCGCGCATTATATCCCATAGATGAGATGAATATTTACAATTAGTATTAGGGTTATAATTATATTCGAGTGCTGATTGCTGTGCTATCGTTTGTTACCGAAGCTTTCCCTCAAGTCTAAATATTTTAAGGCAGTTTGTCGTGTGCGTATCATGGCTACGCACGCTTATATCGCATTCCGTTTCTCTACTACGGGTGCGCTTTAAAACCACGGCGCTGCAGTTTTTGCTTTTCTTTTCTTTCTTCTTCTCCGCCCTTAAACTAGCTCTCTTAACCATACTACACGCAGAGACAAAGCAACAGCGCGCGCATGCGATCCCATAGATGAGATGAATATATATATATATAGAAAACTATCAGTCATAGCTCTCGTAGTATAGCCCTCTGGGCCGTTTCCTTTTTTTTCTTTCGAAAGTAGTCCTATTAGGGTTATTATAATTACACGAAGGTATTTCGCCCTCATCAGCAGCAGTCCTTGGTATAGTTATTCTGGCGGCTAGCTTCCCACGCTATGCGTGCCGCTATCGCACCTGGTTAAGCTTTTCCTAGACGCTAGAGTTATGCTTTGTCCGCGCAACCTTGAGCGATCGGAAAGCGCGTTTCCCCCTCTTGGCCGGCGGAGAAGGGAGGCTTCGTTCCGGCCGCGAAGCTCTCCACATCTCTGTAAGGTGCCTTTTGGATGTCTCGTGCTGACGATGCCCTCTCGGTGAGCGCATATTTCCCCCCCTCATCTTTTAAGAGGTTCAATACATACAAGCATTTGTCTCGCAAACCAGATTTTTTTTTCAAGGGAATTTTCCACGTCTCAGTAATTTCTCTCGTCGTATTCGAGTGCTGATTGCCGTGTTATAGTTTGTTAACGAAGCTTTCCCTCAAGTCTAAATATTTTAAGGCAGTTTTCCTAGCCTCTAAAGCCGCTCGAGTTCGCTCTTCTCCTCCAGCGGCCATTTTTCCTAGAAAGTATGCCTTCCAACTACTCGCGGACAACATGAGTCTCTTTCCACGTAAGTGTGAGGCTCGGAGCAGGAGCTGTGGCGCTTGAAAGTAGCCTGGGGCCTGACGAACCAACCGACTGAGCTATCTTTCCGGGCAACATCGAAGGGTCACGAGTTCAAATCACCTGTTATGTTCCTTTTTATTTCGCCCCTTTTTTCTTTCTTTTTTTTCTTTCTTTTAATGTCTTTTCCTTTATTTTATCACTGTACGGGAACCCTCCTACAAAAAAAAGAAAGATATATATCTTCAAATATGTATGGCTTCACACTCACATGTGCAGGTCATAAATACCAGGTTCTCTAGCCGAGTGCCATCCATGCGGTATAACCGAGCTCAGATTGGTCCACCTTGACTGACCAAGTAGGGCACCACTGTAGGTTAAATGAGGCGTACAACTCCTGCGGGACCCGCCGTGGTTGCTCAGTGGTTATGGTGTTAGACTGCTGAGCACGAGGTCGCGGGATCGGACCCCGACCACGGCGGCCGCATTTCGATGGGGGCGAAATGCGAAAACACCCGTGCACTTAGAATTAGGTGCACGTTAAAGAACCCCAGGTGGTCGAAATTTTCGGAGTCCTCCACTACGGCGTGCATAATCAGAAAGTGGTTTTGTCACGTACAACCCCATAAATTAATTTTTAATTTAACTCCTACGGGGACGGTAGAGTATCCGTCTCCAGTGCAAGAGGACCGTGATTCAAATCCCGGTGCCGCGCTATTCTCCACCGGAAAATACAAAAAAAAAACGTGTGTTGAGAAAATTGCACAAACAGGCCTGGAGTGCGGCCTGATCCCGGTGACCAGAACCGGTAACGCACTCTCTCACCAGAGCAGGATTGGCCACCCTGGTGCAGTACTTGGCCACAACCTCCTATATAAATACAACAATCGAACCCCGGCCCTCAGTCCCCAGCAGCCGCGAAGCAACTGACCACGGCGGCGGTCAGATCTGTGACGCTGCAGAGGGTGCTAAGAATACCTGGCTCCGGACAGGCCGCCATTGGAATCTGAACCTGGCAACGTTTAACGTTAGAACGCTATCTAGTGAGGCGAGTCTAGCAGTGTTATTGGAGGAATTAGAGGGTAGTAAATGGGATATAATAGGGCTCAGTGAGGTTAGGAGGACAAAAGAAGCATATACAGTGCTAAAAAGCGGGCATGTACTGTGTTACCGGGGCTTAGCGGAGAGACGAGAACTAGGAGTCGGATTCCTGATTAATAAGGAAATAGCTGGTAACATACAGGAATTCTATAGCATTAACGAGAGGGTGGCATGTCTTGTTGTGAAACTTAATAAGAGGTACAAAATGAAGGTTGTACAGGTCTACGCTCCCACATCCAGTCATGATGACCAGGAAGTCGAAAGCTTCTATGAAGACGTGGAATCGGCGATGGGTAGAGTGAAAACAAAATACACTATACTGATGGGCGACTTCAATGCCAGGGTAGGCAAGAAGTAGGCTGGAGACAAGTCAGTGGGGGAATATGGCATAGGCTCTAGGAATAGCAGAGGAGAATTATTAGTAGAGTTTGCAGAACAGAATAATATGAGGATAATGAATACCTTTTTCCGCAAGCGGGTTAGCCGAAAGTGGACGTGGAGGAGCCCGAATGGTGAGACTAGAAATGAAATCGACTTCATACTCTGCGCGAACCCTCGCATCATTCAAGATGTAGACGTGCTCGGCAAGGTACGCTGCAGTGACCACAGGATGGTAAGAACTCGAATTAGCCTAGACTTGAGGAGAGAACGAAAGAAACTGGTACACAAGAAGCCAATCAATGAGTTAGCGGTAAGAGGGAAACTAGAGGAATTCCGGATCAAACTACAGAACAGGTATTCGGCTTTAACTCAGGAAGAGGACCTTAGTGTTGAAGCAATGAACGACAACCTCATGGGCATCATTAAGGAGTGCGCAATAGAAGTCGGTGGTAACGCCGTTAGACAGGAAAATAGTAAGCTATCGTAGGAGACGAAAGATCTGATCAAGAAACGCCAATGTATGAAAGCCTCTAATCCTACAGCTAGAATAGAACTGGCAGAACTTTCTAAGTTAATCAACAAGCGTAAGACAGCGGACATCAGGAACTATAATATGGATAGAATTGAACAGGCTCTCAGGAACGGAGGAAGCCTAAAAACAGTGAAGAAGAAACTAGGAATAGGCAAGAAATAGATGTGTGCGTTAAGAGACAAAGCCGGCAATATCGTTACTAATATGGATGAGATAGTTCAAGTGGCTGAGGAGTTCTATAGAGATTTATATAGTACCAGTGGCACCCACGACGATAGTGGAAGCGAGAATAGCCTAGAGGAATTCGAAATCCCACAGGTAACGCCAGAAGAAGTAAAGAAAGCCTTAGGAGCTATGCAAAGGGGGAAGGCAGCTGGGGAGGATCAGGTAACAGCAGATTTGTTGAAGGATGGTGGTCAGATTGTTCTAGAGAAACTGGCCAGCCTGTATACGCAATGCCTCATAACCTCGAGCGTACCGGAATCTTGGAAGAACGCTAACATAATCCTAATCCATAAGAAAGGGGACGCCAAAGACTTGAAAAATTATAGACCGATCAGCTTACTGTCCGTTGCCTACAAAGTATTTACTAAGGTAATCGCAAATAGAATCAGGAACACCTTAGACTTCTGTCAACCAAAGGACCAGGCAGGATTCCGTAAAGGCTACTCAACAATAGACCATATTCACACTATCAATCAGGTAATAGAGAAATGTGCGGAATATAACCAACCCTTATATACAGCTTTCATTGATTACGAGAAAGCGTTTGAGTCAGTCTAAACCTCAGCAGTCATGGAAGCATTACGGCATCAGGGTGTAGATGAGCCATATGTAAAAATACTGGAAGATATCTATAGCGGCTCCACAGCCACCGTAGTCCTCCACAAAGAAAGCAACAAAATTCCTATAAAGAAAGGCGTCAGACAGGGAGATACTATATCTCCAATACTATTCACAGCATGTTTACAGGAGGTATTCAGAGGCCTGGAGTGGGAAGAATTGGGGATAAAAGTTGATGGAGAATACCTTAGCAACTTGCGATTCGCTGATGATATTGCCTTGCTTAGTAACTCAGGAGACCAATTTCAATGCATGCTCACTGACCTGGAGAGGCAAAGCAGAAGGGTGGGTCTGAAAATTAATCTGCAGAAAACTAAAGTACTGTTTAACAGTCTCGGAAGAGAACAGCAGTTTACGATAGGTAGCGAAACACTGGAAGTGGTAAGGGAATACATCTACTTAGGGCAGGTAGTGACCACGGATCCTGATCATGAGACTGAAATAACCAGAAGAATAAGAATGGGTTGGGGTGCGTTTGGCAGGCATTCTCAAATCGTGAACAGTAGGTTGCCACTATCCCTCAAAAGGAAAGTGTACAACAGCTGTGTGCTACCAGTACTCACATATGGGCCAGAAACCTGGAGGCTTACGAAAAGGGTTCTGCTGAAATTGAGGACGACGCAACGAGCTATGGAAAGAAGAATGATGGGTGTAACGCTAAGGGATAAGAAAAGTGCAGATTGGGTGAGGCAACAAACGCGGGTAAACGACATCTTAGTTGAAATCAAGAAAAAGAAATGGGCATGGGCCGGACATGTAATGAGGAGGGAAGATAACCGATGGTCATTAAGGGTTACGGACTGGATTCCAAGGGAAGGGAAGCGTAGTAGGGGGCGGCAGAAAGTTAGGTGAGCAGATGACATTAAGACGTTTGCAGGGACAACATGGCCACAATTAGTACATGACCGGGGTAGTTGGAGAAGTATGGGAGAGGCCTTTGCCCTGCAGTGGGCGAAACTAGGCTGATGATGATGATGAATATGGCTTACAGGACAAACCTTTCTGTTTTCATTTCTTGTTAGTTGTTGCACGTGTTTATTCTACAGGCCATGCCTTTCGTTCCTTTTTTGTTGTGCCGGGCTATTTCTGCTGCGCATCCATGCCTTTTTCTTTGTGAAGTTGGCCAGTGCGTTCAAAATATTTGTGCTCACAAATAAACTTCTAGTTGAGTCAGCGTTCATGTGTGTTCTTACCATAATTCATCCTTCTCGTGTCTGTTTGGGTGGTTGTCAAATATGCATGTACACCGAATTGCCGAAGTGTCCAGAGAATTGACACATGAAGTTATTTGCTTTGTTTATTTCTGGGAGAGCGATATAGGGTTTCATCTTCTTTTTGTTTTTATCACGCGCGTATATTTTTCTACTTCAACTTCAAGGAATCCCCTGAGGAAGCCAATGAGGGTGATAGTAACTTTATTTGTGTGTAAGATTTATAAATTACATCCATTCAAGGCATGACATGTCACATGCCTCTTTGTAGGTATGAAAGCATTCGTAGTTTTTAAACAAACTAAGCTCTACATTTCGGTTCTCATCACGGTGCTCTGTACTGTGCTGCATTCTCCAGGCGCAGGAACCTTTTCTATGCCGTAAGTGGATGCGGTCTTTCTGTATATATTGGAGAAAAAATTGTGAGCTTAAATATGCATGTATATCACGTAGCCGCCTACCACAACTGGTACGTCGCGGAAAAAAACAAGACCAGCACGCTCATAAGGAAAACGTAAAAGATAGCCTTGGGCCTCCCGGAATCGACGAGAACCGAGCTCCTGGCTCAGCTGGGCATATACAACACCCTGGAAGAAATAGCCGAAGCACAACGCATCTCGCAGCTTGAACACCTGTCGACCACCACGACGGGAAGGTACATTATGAACACGCTCGGCATAACGTACCACAACCAGCACGGCCAGAAAATGGAAATCGCCAACAAAATCAGAGACACCATTACGGTGGCAAACATCCCAAGAAACGTGCACCCCGATTAAAACCGAGGTAGAAGAAAGGCAAGAGCTCAGGCCCTGCTCCGTTCATTCGGCAGGGAGAGAAAGGCGCGCTTTGTCGACGCAGCCGAATATCCGAACGGCCAAAAATACACAGCCGTAGTCGTAGAGGCAGAGTCCAAAATAAGAACCACATACAGTGTATACACCAAACACTCGGAAATAGCGGAGGAAGTAGCGACTGCGCTGGCCCTCACAGAGCAGGAATGCGAAGTCGTAATAAGTGACTCGCAAACGGCAGTAAAGAATTACGCCAAAGGTCGAATTTCCAAGGAAGCCCTGGCAATTCTGACCAAAGCGGGCGGATCCAAAACCGCGAGCTCGAGGATCATATGGTTCCCCGCGCACGTCACCACGGAAGACGACGCGCTCCCGAACCTAAACGAGACGGCGCACTGGCCGGCACGAGACATGACCCGCCGCGCCGAACAGGGCAACGCCTCTCGCACGATAGTTACCACTTCTCGAGCAGAACGGGACAGGCACACCAGATACAACGACATAACCAGTGCATATTTGAACGCCAGAAGGATATACCCACCGCCGAGTCCCAAATTAAACAGGAGGCAGGCCGTCGCCTGGAGACAACTCCAGACGAACACCTTCCCTAATGCATTCCGTCTGAAACGTATCTTCCCAGATAAGCATCAGGACGACACGTGCAAATTGTGCCAGGAAGGACCAGAAACACTCAAACACATGCTGTGGGAGTGCAATGTAGTTATAGGAGGGATGGCAGTTACTCCGGAGACCCTGTCGTCGAGGTGGGCCGCCGCTCTGCGCAGCTCAGACCTCCAGACGTGGGCAGCCCAGCAAGCCCGTGAGGCGGCGTTGAGGCGGGGCCTTGACGTTCCCCAGTGGGAGACCTGGTCCCGGGTCGCGTTAAACCTTACCGGACGTACAAGAAATTCCTATCCATCCACCCATCCATCACTATCTTGTAATTTTTTTTCTGCACGGATGCTGTATCTCCCTCCGTTTTTGTTGCTGCTTTGTCCCAATATTTAGGCAACCTTGACTTACTTTGTGCAATAAAATTCTGGTGGAATTTTAATAACATTTTACCTGCGCAATCAAGGTAATCGGTGTTTCATGTATGCATTTATTTGCGTTTTCACTGTCTCACCAATCTGGCTGTCCAGTTATTGGAACCTTTTCCCATCCTTTATAACTATTTATGGGCTACTTGATACTGCAAGTGCAGGTGACCATTTATTTGGCTGTTTAGAATTGTGGTAAGTGTGTGTTACTACCAATTTTCTGTGCTAAATAATTAAGCTTTGTCTTATCCCTCAAGGTATTAGTCCTGCCTTATCTCTTTATTGACCGAAGCACCACTTAGTTGCTGGGTATAATGAAAAAGGCCCCAAAAAGTGGTTTCATAAGCTTTGTGCTAGTCTAGAAAAATTAACTGAAAATGAGCTCACTAAATTGAAGAAATGCCACCAAGAAACTCTTCTGTACCCCGTATTAACATAATTAAATGGTGTACGGTTAGTCGTTGACTGTACCAGGGAAATAAGCTGCATTCATTACACAAAAGCTTTACAAGATTATTTCTGAAGAAAGCAAACCTGGCTCGTCGGAAACACATGATTCATGTGTTCATCACCATGCCCGACAACTTTCTAAATGATGTCTTGTCAATTAATAGCTCAGTTGAACGATGTTATTTCATAAGATGATTGGGCAACATGAAGGTATCTACATATCGAAGACAAAAAGCTCAAACAGACAAGTCTACTTTGGCACTTCATTAAAATTTAATTGTGGTGAAAGACGCTTGCTAAAGCTTGTGTATATTTACGCGAAGTGATTTGTTTCCAGTGTATTTGTTATTTTGCCTTGCAGGAAGCCGTAACCTCTTCCTGTGATGTGTTGGTGTGCGAAACATTTTAATGTAACATATTCAAATGTCTTTTGTGTATTCATACATGCAAGCCAGCTTCAAGAGTTCATTTGTTCAAAGTTGGTTGTTACAAGGGTATGCTTAAGCCATGCCTTTTGAGTCACTTTTCCTTCTAATCATGAACTTAAGTCACAAGGGAAGACCACAATGATTGTTCTGATTGAATTCAAATGTATAATTTTTTCCAGATGTAGTTACACTGTTAAGAGTTCTGTAGGTACTAGCCTATGTCTCCAGGTTCTATGTAGTCGTGCCTTATGTACTGTAATAATGTGTCGTGTGCATGGATTTTTAGTGTAAATAAAGGTGCTTCAAGTTGATCAGTCTCTCCTTTGCTTTTGTTTGTGTTAGGGAAAGTTATGAGCAGGCACCGGGGTTGGCAAGTGTGAATAGCAAAGCGATTTCAATATATGAATAAAAATCCACTAGCCCAACGAAATATCAATCATATTTGAGGGGCGAGTTCTGAAACCTCAATGACATTTCAAGTGGGCCACAATGTATTTTTCAGTGCTGTGGCAATAATAACTCAACAACAGGTATACTGAACTACCACAACGTCAGTTCAATGCTGCAGCAAAGGTAACCCAACAACCATTCAACAAAATGAACAACGATCTGTCTAAGCACAATGGGCTTTCAATGGTAACTTAACAATTATTCAACATCGAGACACCCAATGGTGTTTCAATTAAATTTCACTGACCAATATTCAAGAGCCCTCAACACTCAACCTAATAATTCTCCAACAGATTCTTCATGATTCTTCAATACAAAACTCAACATTGGCCAATGATATTTCAATCGCTGCTGAATAAATTTTTTGTAAGGGGACGTGCGTTCCAAAGGACCAGAATAACGTTTTACCATACCATTGCCTACAGACAACGTGTAATTACCACATGCCAAACATATACTACATCGACGATCTCACAAAACTCTCCTGTAGTCTGCAGAGAGTACACCCGACTCCCAAGTCACAGGTTTCGAGATCGGTATACAGGAATTTCGAAAGCAAGAATCTCCAAGCAAACAAAAAAGTGGATTAGAGAATCTCCATCTGTTGCCAAAGCTATCAGAAACACGTATTTCCGTATAACTTCGTCTGCTATTTTTTTTACTTCCGTATGCTGAGGAAGGGCAGGACGGACGGACGGAAAAAACTTTAATGAGCAAAGGACCTGGGAGGTTGCCAGCCCGGGCTCAGGCCACCCGGGCATTATCTGCGATGCGGTAAGGCATAGCCTTTCCACCGCTGCCCGGGCCAGCTGGATAGCACATTCTTTCGTTGTCTCGAAATTATCCGGGAAAAAACAAGACAGCTTTTGCTCGTCCTTTTTTTTTCGTGGCTTCAAAATTTCCGGAACATTTATATCACCATATATTATCATAACACGGTGCACGAACGTTTTCGCATCAGGCGTTCGTCGGAATGCGACCTCTGCCAAACCTGCGATCGAACCTCCGCTCGCGTGCAGATTTATACCACGGCAGATTTATAGGGAAAAAAATACATGATGGCTCGCCCGTAATCGAGAGTAGATGTGAGCATGAAATAGCTACCGAGAAACTAAATTCACTGAAGATGCTACTAGCCACAATCTTAATATAGCTGTAGTGCATGTTCGCAATGGCAACGTATGGCATGGTGCGGTGTGGTGTGATGACACCAAACAACACCACGCCATACTGTGCACTGCTGCACATGGACGCAATAGGTTCCTGTCAAAGGTAGAACCTCAGTGGAGGTGTGGTCCAGGTCAAACGGCCATTTGCGACACGGCGGACGCTGCCGGCTTGGACGCAGCCGGAGGGTGTATGGTGCCCTGTGTTTGCCTTTTGAAAGCCGCTATTGCAAATGACGAATAAAACTTCAGCGTACTAAAAGTTACAGCTTGAGTGATATTGTGAACCAACATAGGAAGAACGTGGAAGCAACCTTTTTCGTAGCTTGCTTGAGAAGTAACTAGGGTATGCAATCCAGTCTTGACTGCTTGTCCGGATGATCTTGTTCTGTAGTCGCTACTTTCCCGGATGTTCTCGTTTGAGTGCTCGGATAACGTCTCTGGCTTTTGGACCAAGGTCGCCTGAAGGTCGCCGACAAGGGAAGCTACAAGAATTTCACGCTAATTATCCACACCTGCATTGCACGCGGCTTGTTCTGCCCCCATTCGTTTCTGCAGCCCTCACAGCATGTTTTGTTCAATGCTATACAACAGATATCGAATGCATACATCGCCAAGCAGGCCCCGGGACGCATTCAGTGCGTGCACGCAGCGTACCTGGAGACGAAGTGGACCTCCACGGTCTCCCCGGCTAGCGTGGCGTCGAGGCAGTTGACGCAGTCGCGCGTGATCTCGCTCACGCGGCCGTTGACGCTGAGGCGCAACGCGGCGCTCCTTAGCGCCGGCGACGGTAGGTGCACGTTGTCCAACCGCACCAACAACCGCAATCCCGGGGCGGCGCGCAGCACCCACGTGCAGTTGAGCCGGTCACTGGCTCGAAGTGGGCGAGGCGGCCGCACGATTCCCTTGTCGGCGCCGTCGCGCGTCTCGCCGCACGCCTCGGCACCGCTGCAGGTCACCACCAGCAGCACAAGGGCCAAGGCTGGCAACGCCATTGCTTCCTCCAGTCGCCTGTGTAAAAACGTAGTCGCTAAGTATGGATGGCGAGTGGGCCCAAATTTATATCCAGCCCGCCAAGTCACACGATAAATAGCATAAAACATCATTTACCAATACTTCTCTCCAGTCAGTGGATCCTGTAGTCTCACGAGTTCACGCGAACTTCAGTGCATAAATTTAACTGCAAAAATGAGTTTCACCGATGCAGCCAGATTGTAGCGGGCTTACCAGTACACGGAGACCTGAACATCTTGCTCACATGAAATCGCCATGAAGCACCCCGGATGAAAGAACTTCGCCGCCTCTCGCAGCTTCTGCGGTTCCCTTATGCAAGAGAAGTTCGAAGCCCGTGGAGACGTACGGACCGTGAACCTCCTAGTTCCACGTGCGTGTAAGCCCGGCAAGTGGGAGAGTCGACTGGCGCAGCAGACTTACCTGTCGCTGTTTAATGCGCGAACCACTTAGCGACCACCTGAGCAATATACTTAGTACTGCGAACATCAAGGACTCTGGCTCATCTTTCCGGTCCAACTCAATTTTAATTAGCACCAGAGCGCGAAGACAACTGGCTGCCGACATACGAGCACATAACCATGCCCTATTGTGGCCGTAATACATGTGCAGTTTACTTGATGAGATGTACAAGCATCACCTTCTCTTGCATGTTCACACTTATTCTCGCCAGTATTTACGCTGATGGCGTGCGCCTGTCCATGAAGTTTTGTTTCTTCTCTGACACGCGCTTCAGGTATGTAAATTTAGTTCAATTTTAGACTGTGGCTAAAGGCACGTCAGTCGTCTCCCTCCAACTATATCTGCAGGTACGTTAGAGTGATCCGGCAGTGCTTTAAACGCGTAAGCGTTTCTATGCCTACCAAACTAGGAAGCCCGTCCGTCCCGTAAGGTGATCGCTTTCAAGACAGGACCCGCGCAGCGACCGTATTGACCTTCATGCTTCCTCTCGTTTCGACGCAAACTAAGCGGCGAGAACACAGCGCACACGAAGCTATCAGCATTCGGCGAACTCTGTCTCGATCGCAGATTGCTTTCAAGGTAGGACCCGCGGGTGTCGCTTCGACGCGAACTAAGAGGCGAGAACACAGCGCACACGAAGCTATCAGCACTCTGCGCACTCGGTCTCTATCGCAGATCGCTTTCAAGGTAGGACCCGCGGGTGTCGCTTGGACGCAAACTAAGAGGCGAGAACACAGCGCACACGAAGCTATCAGCACTCGGCGCACTCGGTCTCGATCGCAGATTGCTTTCAAGGTAGGACCCGCGGGTGTCGCTTCGACGCGAACTAAGAGGCGAGAACACAGCGCACACGAAGCTATCAGCACTCGGCGCATTCGGTCTCGATCGCAGATCGCTTTCAAGGTAGGACCCACGGGTGTCGCTTCGACGCGAACTAAGCGGCGAGAATACAGCGCACACGAAGCTATCGGCACTCGCCGCACTCTGTCTCAATCGCAGATCGCTGTCAACGTAGGACCGACGGGTGTCCTTTCGACGCGAACTAAGAGGCGAGAACACAGCGCACACGAAGCTATCAGCACTCGGCGAACTCTGTCTCGATCGCAGATCGCTTTCAAGGTAGGACCCGCGGGTGGCGCTTCGAGGCGAACTAAGAGGCGAGATCACAGCGCACACGAAGCTATCAGCACTCGGCGAACTCTGTCTACATCGCTTAATGCTTTTGAGAATGGGCTCGCGCAGCCACGCCATACGCAGCCGGAGTACGGTTGATCAAGGTTCATAATGATTCCACGGGGATGGATAAGGATCTAAAAGAGCGATAATAGCTCATAATGACCCCAACATCAGCAGCGCGCCTGGCACGGCCACCTGCGGTAATTTGCTTGCGTCATCGATTCACCTGCCGCCGCCATCAGCACCCGTTCGCGTCACCACAGCGTTCTCGTCTGTATTGGCCTGATCAAGTTTCATAACATCGATGACGCAGCGCTGCATTGAAGTACCAAGGACCACAATGTTCACACATACTTAGGCAACTGCCAGAGGAGTTTCTGGATGATTTTTTATGAAAGTCCGCCCAACGCTCCCAATTGCATTTTCCACGTTTCACGTTAGGTACGTCGGGATTCGCAAATAAAGAAATGATCCAATTTACTTCAATCCACTAAGGGATTGGTAGAAATGCATTTGTATGGCAGGATTTGAGGATTACGAACCTGTCCAAGTCGAAATTGCAATTCACACCTTAAGAGAACCGTTACGGAACGAAAGCAGAGAAGCGCAACTCTTCTCGGCTGACCGGTCTTGAAGGCCCACTTAGTTTTCGTTCGAGAACAGGCGTAAGTGACCATTGTCGCACCGTTTTCTTTGTCGCCCAAGCAGATCTCCTTTGGTGCATCTTCAGCAAACTTGTTTATCACGCCACTCAGCTGACCACTAATGAAAACCTAAAGAGTGGTAGCACGAGTTACGGTGCCGAATACGACGTCATGGTATTGCATACCTTTGAGAACATTTTCGGCCATGTCAGTAGAATATATGCTCTTCTACTTTGATGCTGCTTCTTCTACTTGAAGGAGTGAATGCTGCATAGATGGGGTTTGAGCAAACGTGATCGAGAATGCAGGTGCTGTGGCTCGCTTCGAGGGTAATCAGGGCCAACATTGCTGAGAGCTCGCTTTCAAAACGATACGAGCAGTGACCCCTTGTGTTCAGTGCATTAAATGGTAAAACGTTAGGAGGGAGGAGGAGGAAAGAGAAAAGTAGAAGGCAGGGAGGTTAACCAGAATAACGTCCGGTTGGCTACCCTACACTGGGGGAATGGGAAAGGGGAAAACAAAGATCACAGGGAGAGAGAGGAGGGAAGGAAAGAGGGAAATTCCGGCAAGTTCGCTGACCCGTGTGGTTTTACAGAAATTGCATTAATAGTCACAGATGGTCGCACAAAGCCGTGGTCATTAAGAAACACAAAAGCGCCTTCACCGCTTTATGGGTCGACGGGCGATGGAGGCGGTGTTCCAGCAGCACCTGCACAGAAAGCGGCCGATTGTCCAGTTTTTGGAAAGCTTTGACAAGTTCTTGTCTCTCTAGGGCATATCTTGGACAGTGGCACAGCAGGTGGTCGAAGTTTTCTTCGGTGCCACAGACCTTGCATGATGCACTGTCAGTCACTCCAATTAATGTAGAGTCCTCGTGACCTCGTGGCCTTTTTGTTGGACATCATGGTAATGTTTCACGACTTCGTATGTCTATTGGTCATGACATCCGTGTCGGAGAACTGACTGAATGACTGAACTGAATGCCGGTTTTTAATCACAGAACACAGCCCATTTTCGAGGTCTTTCAGAATCAATGAATTCCAGTCCTCGACGCAGGGCCATTAGTTCTGCCGCCATTGTGGTCGTGACATGCGATGTCTTGAACCGCAGTGTCATTCCTCGCGTTGGTATAACCACGGCACCACCAGAACTGCACGACGTAGTCGATCCATCGGTATATATGTGCACGTGGTTGCTGTACTTTTCATGCAAAAGAAGTAAACTCAGCTGTTTTAGAGCAGGGGCCGGTAGATATTTCTTCTTCTGTAGTCCTGGAATCATTATATGTACTTGTGGACGGCTCAAACACCACGGAGGAAACGCTGGCGTGGCCGCAGGTGCGTACCCCGAAGTAAACGATGCACGATGTGCACTGACAATACCGCAAAATGTCGAGCAGGGCCTTGCAGCACTGAGGCTCGCCAAGTGGTGGGAAGGGGTCCTAGCATAATGCCTGAGATGCATACGCATTGTCTCAACGGTAATGTGCGTCGTGATTGGGTAATCCTGCGCATGGACAATGGTTTCAGCCGTTGATGCACAGCGTGGTAGGCCAAGACATATCTTAAGGGCTTGGGCTTGAATACCCTGAATCGTACGTAGGTTAGTCTTGCAGGTGTTGGATATTGCAGGTAGGCTGTATCGCAGGAATCCAACGAACAACGCCATGTACAACTGTAACATAGCGTGTAGAGATACTCCCCAACTTTTTCCTGCAAGGAACCTGAACAGGTGACAGATAGCAGTCAGCCGCTTTTTCACGTAATTGACGTGCGGAGTCCAAAACAGGTCTCTGTCAATTACGACTCCCAAGAACCTGTGACTTCTGCTGCATGGTATAAGTTGTCCGTTAATAAATACGCCGTAACCAAACATTGGCTTCCTCGTGAATGCCACCATTGCGCACTTACCGCATGAAATTTCAAGTCCTTGTTCACGAAGGTAGCAAGATGTCATTGTGGCTGCCTTCTGAAGCCGAGCGGGAAGCTGAAGTCGTGTCACACCTGATGCCCAAATGCAGATGTCGTCCGCATAGATGGAAAGTCGTACGGTGCTTTGCAGGTTGTAAACTAATCCACTGAGGGTGAGATTGAAAAGAGTCGGCCTAAGCACTCCGCCTTGATGGACTCCTCGGCTACCGTAATGCTCGGATGTCGGGCCATTTTTTGTGTGCACGTAGAATGGTCTCCTCTGTAAGTAGTTGCACACCCACATATACATTTTACCACCAAGTCCGACGGCTTCTAACGTGCTAAGGATGGCTTCATGGGTGACATTATCATAAGCTCCTTTAACGTCTGGAAACAGAGCAGCAGATAGTCGCTTACAGGCCTTTTGGTGTTGCACAAATGTTATCAAGTCAACAACGCTGTCTGTTGACGAACGGCCCCGTCTGAATCCGGCCATAGCATGTGGATAGATTTCATAGTAGTCTACGTACCATTCCAGACGTGTTAAAATCATTCTTTCCATTGTTTTTCCGACACAGCTGGAAAGTGCGATCGGTCGGTGTGAGGAAATGTCCAAAAGCGACTTGCCAGCTTTGAGAAGTTGAATGAGGCGAGTTGACTTCCACTCTTGCGGAACTGTACCCGTCTGCCAGGAGTCGTTGTACAGGAGCAAGAGTGCCTTCCGAGCTTGGTCTCCTAGGTTACACAGGGCACGGTATGTAATACCGTCAGGTCCTGGCGCTGAAGAACGCCTGCACAAAGCCAGTGCAGCTTCTAGTTCTTCCATAGAAAAAGGGCATTCCATGTGGGGATCGCGTGAGAACAGTGGGTGGTCGAGCGTTCCCGTACCCGTTCCATCGGAATTTGTCTCACCAGAATCTTTATGCAAAAAGATTCAGCGACGTCAATATCTCTACATTGTAGATAAAGTGCCAGAGATTTAAACGGGTGGCGCTGACCAAAGGTTGTGCGAAGGCCACGAACAGTCCTCCATATAAGCGACAAAGGTTTTCGCGGATCCAGGAACTCGCAAAAGGAAGCCCATTGTCGCGAAGCCAGCTTGTTCATGTGACGCTGTATTTTCTTTTGTGTTCGTCTAGCCAATCTCCAATCATGATTGGATTTCGTGCGTCTATATCTTCGCTCCGCGCGACGGCGAATTGCTCGAAGTTTTGCTAGTTCGATGTCGAAATCGGTGCGGGAAGAACTCCTCGAAAGCAAATGCGTGGTTGTTTGTATGGCATCCTTTATCGCGCACTGTAGGTTATGAGAGTTGCCGTGACGACAAGAGTCTCCCATTATTATTTTGTATTTAGGCCAATCGGTGCACTGGACGGTTCTGGAGGACTTGGAGCTAGTCAAACCTTCGATCTTCAAATAGGATGGGTTGTGATCGCTACCCCGTGTTTCTAAATCGGAAAACCAGTGCACTCTTCTCGAAAGCGACCGTGAAACGAAGGTTAGGTCCAAGCAGCTGCTATACGCTGATCCACGCAGATAAGTAGGGCTACCATCATTTGACAAGCAAAATTCGTGTTCAGAGGCAACGGACACCAACTTTCTGCCTCTAGAGTTAACTTTGGAGCTTCCCCATAGGTAATGGTGGGCGTTAAAGTCACCAGTGAGCACCCACGGCTGAGGAGTCGACGTCAAAATTCCCCGTAGGCGCTCAGAATCTAGACGGCTTGCTGGAGATAAATAGGCTCTAAGAATTGTAAACGTGAGCTTTTTCTTCTTCACTGTTAAGCAAACGTATTTATTTGCTTCGTCAGGAGGCACTGGGTGATGTACATAAGTCAATTCACGGCGTATAAACACAACAACCTTGCTGCACTCTCCGTGGGTAGAGGACATAAAGCACTCATACCCAGACAGTCTGATGGGAGCTGACAGGTTGGGCTCGCAAATCACGATAATGGGGAACTGGTGCGTAAAGACAAACTGTCTAAAGTCGGACATGCGCGACTTAAGCCCTCTGGCGTTCCACTGAAAGACAGATGCATTCTTGACTTCCTCTTGAAACGACGGCATCTGTCGGGCCGTGGTTTTACCCTAGAGCCGCAAGCACCGGACTCAAGGTGTCCAGCAACTGCAGTGCGCTCTGTACCGACGGGGTTTTCATGCTGCTCAGTAGAATGCGCACGGCGTCCATAAGTGACTTCAGCATCACTGTGACTTGGCGATCCTCAGTCGTCGTCCCATCCGCGGTTCTTGAGGTCATTGAGGGCGGCGCAATTTGATGCGACTCCGAGGCAGGTTGTGCTCGTGGAAGTGTAGGCCACTCTTCAGGGGGTGAGAGTATTGCCCAAGTCTTCGTTTTCGCAGTGTCTGTTTGTGTGGAAGTCGGCGTTGATACGGTAGCCGCTTTGCCTGAAGATGGTGTATATCTTTCAGTAGACGCAACTCTTCGTGCTGCTCTTCGGTGCCGATGTCGTCGTCGCCTGAGACTAGTGGCAGCCTCTTTGTGTGTTGAATGGTCCCGTACCATACGTTTCTCATACCATACTTTCTCCTCAAAAGGTTAGAGGAGAAAGTCAGTAAAGCGCACAAGGATTGGCTATTAGAAGCGCCGAAATTATTAAAATGAAGTGGCAGAAAGGTGAACAGTTCGCATTCCTTGGTTCACAATACAAGTACAAAAACTATCGCAAGTTGGCCGCCCATTTATGGCATGGCGGTAAAATATCCCATTGCTACGCTAGGTGCCTGGGTTGGACACCAATTCATTCATTATTTTTTCTTGCGTTTCCTTTGTTTTCTCTTTTTCTTTGTCTGCGGTATTTTGCCTGACTTGGCGAGAGCCTTCTCACCTTTTACAATTGACAGGGCAAAATAACCAGAAGCAGTGCGTCATCACTGCTGTCGGACCACGCGTTAAGGTTGTTGAGCCGTTTTTGAGCCGCACAGAGCCACAGTTGAGCCACTGACTGTGCACGACATCTGGCCGGGAGAGCGGCCGGGAGAACGCACTGCTTGCTGTCACTTGCCATTAGCAGGCAGGGAAAATGTTTTCCACCACGCCAAAGACACTGCCAAAAATATTAAAAGGAAAAAAATCAACTAAATAAAAAATTATCCCAACGGAAAATGAAATCAGGGAAAGTAGCATGGCAGGCGGTAACGTTACCTCAACGTCACCGCTGAAGCTTGGCTATTGGCTATTTTAGTTGTCATCATAACTACTGCCTCAAAACTGTTACAAGCTCTGCCGCATTATTTTTGTTAATTTGGCGTTTCGCAGGCCGATTCTTGCGCGCTTTATTCCCATTCTACTCTAGCATCTTGAACTTTAACGTATTTAACGCACAGAACCGCGTCGAAACGCATCTTTCGTTGGAATAGCCAGCCCTCTGCCAGTGTTGCAGCGATTACCGTGGAAGTTCGCCACTCCTTCCTTTTGCTTGTGCAGGTTCCCAGCTCGCACGTGTGATGACGAGAATGTATGTGTTTATTATAAGCAGCTATATACCTATTTCAACCACTGCATTCTGACTGTAGTGCGAAGCTTCGCAAAATGGGGTTTGGGAAGAGCGTTTTCCTGTTGAATCCACCATTCCGCCGTATATCTCTTACGCAACAAAGTCGATTGTTCGCGCCTGTGTCTGACGTAGCTACGGATATTTCTTACGCATTATTGGTCATCGATCCCATCCATCGAATGTCTAGAGCACGCACAAAGGTCCTGAAAATACATGACTAGGTCCGTGCCGCATAACGCGGTACACCATTCTAGAAATTTCTTACGCATAAAACAAGATTCTCTGATCGGAAGCAACTATTACCACGAGACAAGCTCCTCAGAAGAGCGATCTGTAAACAAAGAGATGAAGTAACACCCAATAGACACTTCACCAACTTTATAGCAGAAATCACCATCAGTTACTAACCGAAGCCAGAATACCCTGTGTGTTCATATATTATCGCACAGCAACTATAGTGTCTTCCTAACGGCCGTGAATGTACTTATTTTTTAATGTTGAGAGGACTTGCTGCAAGGCATATCAGGAATGAAAGAAAATTATATGACAGCTTCCAACGCCGTATCGCGCAGGAACTGCTTCGATGCCTCCATAAACGTATTGTCCATCATCCAACGAGAGCCTATGTCTACCACCTTATTCGCAAACGTACACCGAACATGTGCAGCTATTCTGCATACCAGCTCAACAAGATTTCAGGCATTTCCTCAGCTTGTATATTGTAGCTTCATTATTTGTTTATGAGACCGTTTAACATTGACCATGGTCTAACCTCGACTGAAGCAATAAAAGCTTATGTGAAAGAAGTATAATAAAAATTTGTAGTCACAGTACTGCCAAAACAGCAAATGCTCACGTTTCTCTTTTTTCTTTTTTTTTTTTTGCAATGCATTAACTACGTGGGCGGAGCCACCGACTTAGCCTTGGGGCTTGTGCGCTCGGACCCTAGTTTCTCTGGACTAAAATAAAGTTCTTGCCATGCCATGCCATTAATTTGTTTTTGGTGACCCTTACCTACCAGTGCTGCTTGAGCGAGAGGCAGTCGGCTTGTAATGTCGGCTGTGGCGTCATGCGGGATGGAGTTGTTTACTCGGGCGCGGCGGCTTCTTCCCTGCTCTTCATTGCGACAGCAATTATATAGACACTCCAAGGGCATTTTTGCCGTCGCCTTCGCCGTGATGTTCCACATAAAGTTTAAGTGCGATAACACCGTCGCCGCACGTCGTGTGCTGTATGTTTTAGTGAAAGCACGCGAGAGAAGCCGACGCTCGCAGCTCAATCTGTCGCGCCCAAAAGGTTGCGGAGAGGAAACGCGCCGTTTTCCGTCGCGCTAAAGGCCGTGGGGGATGGCATGGTGGGAAGGCGTTGCGCTACGCCAGCAACTGCGCATTTGATGACCCCGGCTCGCACGCCACATATGGAGGCAAGTGGGGAGGCAGCGAGGGAGGGAGGAGGAACGGCTTGAAACTCCGGCAACAAGTGTGCACATTGTGCGGTCGCGAGCGGCCGCGCGCGCCCTACCTTGACAACGATCTGCAGATCAGTTACCTAGTGCATTTTACAGACGCACACTTTCCCAAACCCAGTGACGTACAGTCACCTCTATCCCGGAGGCTAAATTATGCGCAGGTAGGGCCGATCTTCACCACATCATGTGGGCACGTCCCCTGATAAGGACCAGAAAACGCACTGGCTTATTGCCCCCCTTCCCACCACTACCCTAGAGCAGTGGGAGACTGCGCTGCTCAACTCAGACCTGGATCTACAACTCCTGGTCATCCAGATGGCCGAAGATGCCGCCTGAGAAAGAAGAGGGCGGGCCTCCCCTCGCCTCCCCTCTAAACTCTAAAATAAAGTGTATACTACTACGGCTCGTACCTTGGTGCGCGCTGTATGCTCGCCGCTTTTGCCTTGAAGCGATAGACCGCACGAAGGTCACTTCGCTCGCTGCTGCTGCTGCGCTTGCTCACACCAGCGTTGTGACAGTGAGTATCCGCGCTCATCGAGTGGGATGTGTTCATGTCTCCTCGTGTGAGCTGACACCATATTTGCCACACCTCACGGGCTATAACAATTTAAAGGGACACTAAAGCCAAGTAGTAAGTCGACGAGGACTGTTTAAATACCATTCCAGCAATCTCTCAACGCTTGTTTCGTGCCAAGAAAATACTTAGTTTACGAGAAAATTGCATCTGAAGGGTCCGACTACCTTTTTTGAAATTCACATATCCCACCACCCAAACGAGAGAGCGGTGACGTTGCATTCGCCATCACCACTCTTTGCGAAAGTCCGTCAGTAAAACGACGCCCGACAGGCGGCGGTACCGAGCCGTGGATTCGCCGCTGCAGCTGCTTTTTGGTCAAGTGGCGTAGACCGGTCGGGCATTCCGTGACATCACATGGAAGATGAATTCTCTGCAACTTACAGTTCGTGCAAGTTCGCGAACCACCAAAAACCAGCGCAGCGCTACGCGATAACAAAACTACTGAAGCGCCAAAGCGTGGGCAGCGCAAAGTCGAGCGAACCTTTCGACCACCCGCGTCTTTATAAAGCTAATTTCAATGAGTTCTTTTTCCTAAAATGAAATAGAACTCGACAAGTAGCTTATTATTTCATCTTCAGATACAATGCAAGGATGTCTTTTCTTTTTTTTTTGTTTGCAGCTACTGGTTAAGTACTAGCGAAAGAATTGGACTGAGTGCTTTCGTCATCGGGCAAGTAGATGAATGTCCCAGGGGGCGTCTCTAATCATGTCCTGCATTTATCTCAACTTCTAGGTTATTAAGGCTGTGTTCGCGATAATATTGACGCCTTACAGATCACCTTAGCTTGACCTACTATTTCCCTTTAGTGTCCCTTTAAAGTTATGCGCTTCGGCTTACGCAATGCGCCAGCCGCATTTGAACGCATGACTCATTCGCTCCTTGGAAGATTCAAATGGTCGACCTGCACATGTTACCTGGATGACGTTATTGTTTTTTAACGACATTTTCCAGCCATATTCAGCGCCTGTCGGCCATTCTCCAAGTGTTGCACAGCGCCTGTCTTTAGCTCAACTTATCGAAATGCCACTTTGGTCACCGCGAAATAACAGTGCTCGGCAACCTTGTTAACGGTGTAGGAATCCGACCCGACCCTGAAAAAATTCGCGCCGTTAAGCATTTCCCCGTACCTTCCTCTACCAAAGACATTTGCTCAATCATTGGCTTATGTTCTTATTTCCGTCACATTGTCAAAAATATTGCTGACATTGCCCGTCCACTCATTCAACTTCCTAAGAAAGATACGCCTTTCTTATGGGTTCGTAGAGAAGTTCATGCATTTTCTGCGCTTATCCGCCTCCTCACGACTTTCCTCTGTTGGCGCACTTCGATCCATCTGCTCCTACGGATGTTCGCACGCACGCCAGTGCATACGGAATCGGAGCCGCCCTTGCGAAGAAGCAGCATGGTCGTGACTGTGTCATAGCGTACGCTAGCCGCCTGCTCTCTGCCCCAGAGCGTAATTCCTCAATTACGGAGTGTGCTCGGACCATCCCCAAATTTCGGCCGTACCTCTGTAGCCGTCCATTCACGGTAGTGACTGACTACCATTCGCTCTGCAGGATTTTCTCGCTGAAAAATCTTACAGGCCGTCCTGGACGCTGGGCTTTGCAGTTACAAGAGTATTCGTTTTCCGTCGTGCACAAGTCTGGCCATCAGGACGCGGACTGCCTGTCCCGATATCCTGTTAATCCACCCGACAACGCCAACCCTAACACCGATGCCACTGCTCTTTTTATCTCGGCGATGATCAGCGGCGTTACGTTCCATCATCGAACGTCTCAGCTCCGGGGCCTCTCACGAGTTACTCCAGATGTTTACCTTACAAAGCGGAACTTTATGCCGCCACAGTTTATACCGCGAAGGGCCTGAGCATTTGCTGGTGGTGTCCAGTCACATGCGCTGTACTGCTATGCAATAGCCTCACGACGAACCCACAGCAGGCGTTCTTGGTCTAGCACACACTTATGAGTGCGTGCGGTGTGGTTTCTTTTGGAATGGCTTTTATCGCTCTGTGCAGACGTGTGTTGGCAGCTGCGAACTGTGTCAACGACACGAGAGGCCGCCGACGCTTCCCGCCGGCCTTCTTCAGCCTGTCGATGTCCCAGTAGAGCCGTCCTTCTGCGTCGGCCTCGATCTGATCGGACCTTTCCGTACATCAGCATCAGGGAACAAATGGGTCGCTGTCGCGACAGACCATGTCACGCGCTGAGCTATTACACGCGCACTTCCAACCAGCTGTCCTACCGATATTGCCCAGTTCCTTCTCCACGATGTGATTCTGCATCACGGAGCTCCTCGTCAGCTGCTCACCGATCGCGGTCCTTACTTCTTGCCCCGTGTCATCGATGACCTCCTCCACTCATGTGCCAAAAAGCACAAGGTCCCCACCGCCTATTAACCTCAGACAAACGGCCGCACCTGTCCAGGTGCGGCCGTTTCCAGGTCCTCCTCTTCCAGGTCCTCTTCCAGGTCCTCTTCGTGACTTAAAGCCGAATACCTGTCCAGATCAAGCTACAGAACAGGTATTCGGCTTTAAGTCACGAAGAGGACCTTAGTGTTGAAGCAATGAACGACAATCTTATGGGCATCATTAAGGAGTGTGCAATAGAAGTCGGTGGTAACTCCGTTAGACAGGATACCAGTAAGCTATCGCAGGAGACGAAAGATCTGATCAAGAAACGCCAATGTATGAAAGCCTCTAACCCTACAGCTAGAATAGAACTGGCAGAACATTCGAAGTTAATCAACAAGCGTAAGACAGCTGACATAAGGAAGTATAACATGGATAGAATTGAACAAGCTCTCAGGAACGGAGGAAGCCTAAAAGCAGTGAAGAAGAAACTAGGAATTGGCAAGAATCAGATGTATGCGTTAAGAGACAAAGCCGGCAATATCATTACTAATATGGATGAGATAGTTCAAGTGGCTGAGGAGTTCTATAGAGATTTATACAGTACGAGTGGCACCCACGATAATAATGGAAGAGAGAATAATCTAGAGGAATTCGATATCCCACAAGTAACGCCGGAAGAAGTAAAGAAAGCCTTGGGAGCTATGCAAAGGGGGAAGGCAGCTGGGGAGGATCAGGTAACAGCAGATTTGCTGAAGGATGGTGGGCAGATTGTTCTAGAAAAACTGGCCACCCTGTATACACAATGCCTCAAGACCTCGAGCGTACCGGAATCTTGGAAGAACGCTAACATAATCCTAATCCATAAGAAAGGTGACGCCAAAGACTTGAAAAATTATAGACCGATCAGCTTACTGTCCGTTGCCTACAAAGTATTTACTAAGGTAATTGCAAATAGAATCCGGAACACCTTAGACTTCCGTCAACCAAAGGAGCAGACAGGATTCCGTAAAGGCTACTCAACAATAGATCATATTCACACTATCAATCAGGTGATAGAGAAATGTGCGGAATATAACCAACCTTTATATATAGCTTTCATTGATTACGAGAAAGCGTTTGATTCAGTCGAAACCTCAGCAGTCATGGAGGCATTGCGGAATCAGGGTGTAGACGAGCCGTATGTAAAAATACTGAAAGATATCTATAGCGGCTCCACAGCCACTGTACTCCTCCATAAAGAAAGCAACAAAATACCAATAAAGAAAGGCGTCAGGCAGGGAGATACGATCTCTCCAATGCTATTCACAGCGTGTTTACAGGAGGTATTCAGAGACCTGGATTGGGAAGAATTGGGGATAAGAGTAAATGGAGAATACCTTAGTAACTTGCGCTTCGCTGATGATATTGCCTTGCTTAGTAACTCAGGGGACCAACTGCAATGCATGCTCACTGATCTGGAGAGGCAGAGCAGAAGGGTGGGACTAAAAATGAATCTGCAGAAAACTAAAGTAATGTTTAACAGTCTCGGAAGGGAACAGCAGTTTACGATAGGTAGCGAGGCACTGGAAGTGGTAAGAGAATACATCTACTTAGGACAGGTAGTGACTGCTGATCCAGATCATGAGAGTGAAATAATCAGAAGAATAAGAATGGGCTGGGGTGCGTTTGGCAGGCATTCGCAGATCATGAACAGCAGGTTGCCATTATCCCTCAAGAGAAAAGTGTATAACAGCTGTGTCTTACCAGTACTCACGTACGGGGCAGAAACATGGAGGCTTACGAAAAGGGTTCTACTTAAATTGAGGATGACGCAACGAGCTATGGAAAGAAGAATGATAGGTGTAACGTTAAGGGATAAGAAAAGAGCAGATTGGGTGAGGGAACAAACGCGCGTTAATGACATCTTAGTTGAAATCAAGAAAAAGAAATGGGCATGGGCAGGACATGTAATGAGGAGGGAAGATAACCGATGGTCATTAAGGGTTACGGACTGGATTCCGAGGGAAGGGAAGCGTAGCAGGGGGCGACAGAAAGTTAGGTGGGCAGATGAGATTAGGAAGTTTGGAGGGTCAACATGGCCACAATTAGTACATGACCGGGGTAGTTGGAGAAGTATGGGAGAGGCCTTTTCCCTGCAGTGGGCGTAATCAGGCTGATGATGATGAAACGGCCGCACCGAACGACTGAATCGCACCGTAACCGATATGCTCTCCATGTACGTTTCCGCCGACCACCACGAATGGGATGTTACATTACCCTTTGTTACATTCGCCTATAATACGTGGCAGAAGTTTGCAGGGACGACATGGCCACAATTAGTAAATGAGCGGGGTAGTTGGAGAGGTATGGGAGAGGCCTTTGTCCTTAAGTGGGCGTAAACAGGATGATAATAATAATAATAATAATAATAATACGTGACGCCACGCCACTGCAGGTTGTTCACCGTTTTAACGCGATAGCGTTAAGGATCTCGTGTCGCAGAAAAGCCGGTGTCGTCGGTGTCGGCGTCCGCGGCGTTAGCCGTGAGCGAAAAATCCCGGCAGGCAATTCATAAATAAAAACAACTTGCAACATAGGCTGCGTGGGAATCGAACCAGGGTCTCCGGAGTGTGAGGCGGAGACGCTACCACTCAGCCACGAGTTCGATGCGTTAAAGCGGTACAAAAGCGCCTCTAGTGAATGCGGTGTTGTCTTAGAAACGTGCCGTAGAAAGTTATACTGCGGTGTATATCGGTAATTATGAGCATGTAACTTACAGAAGTTGCAGTTACACGAGTAGCGAAGTACGTTTCCGCTACATTTCTTCTGCGCTTTCCGCACACGCAGAGCCATCTTGCGGCAAACACAGAAGACCCCTCCTCTCAATGTACGGCGCTACCGCGACAGGTGGCGCGCCACGCGCGCATTGGGGCAGTGCAGGGACCGGTGCGAGGCGCGTTGCGGCCCCGACTCCCTCTCCCCTAACGACGCTTCGCCGTGCTCCCTCACGGGTTGCAGAATCAAGCGTCCTTCCTTTCTTTAGATCACTATCTATATATTGTCACGTGGTAGTGACGGTGAAGAAAGAAGCAGTACGGTGGAATACAAAACCAGCTTTTATTGGGCGAACCTGTGCCCACAAAACAGGCTACACTTATAGCACAACGAAAGCGGCGAACACAGTCGGCGATTGTCGAAAATCTGATCTGCGGGTTAAGCGGGTCGGCTTTTATAGAGCAGTCGTCGAATGTTCCAGACTAATCGTTCGGACCCGCGTGCCTTCCACAAAGTTCTACACCATTCGCGTCAGGTGATGAAATCAGATAACATAAGTCTCGGCGACAACAGACAGCGGATAGAAGCATCGATAACTTTCCAGAAACTTCGGATACATGCAGGCGCGTCCCATGCTGTGCGATTACATTTGTTAGGCGGCGAAACGTGGTTGCCCGATAAAGATAAGTACACGTGTCAATACCCCCCTCTTAAAAAAAGCATCGTCCCGATGCTACAAATATAAGAGAGCGAAACACAAAAGGACACTTCTTAAACATAAGTAACAAAAAAGAAATAAAGTCCAAAGGTCAGTTACGCGAAGCCACAAAGTTCGTTAACGCTGGTAGTAGGGCTTGAGTCGCACAACGTGGACTATTTCAGGTCGCGAGCGGCGCCGCTCTGATAGCGAAATACCGTCTGGCACGACCTCATAGTCCAGTGCGCCAATGCGTCGGATGATCTTGTACGGTCCGAAATAGCGACGCAAAAGCTTCTCGCTCAGTCCTCGTCGGCGTATAGGGGTCCAAACGCAAACACGGTCACCGGGCTGGTACTCCACGAAGCGTCGCCGGAGGTTGTAGTGTCGGCTGTCGGTCCTCTGCTGGTTCTTGATTCGCAGGCGGGCGAGCTGTCGGGCTTCTTCGGCGCACTGGAGGTAGGTACGGACATCAAGGTTCTCCTCGTCCGTGACGTGAGGCAGCATGGCGTCGAGCGTCGTCGTCGGGTTCCTGCCGTAGACCAGCTTGAACGGCGTGATCTGTGTTGTTTCTTGTACCGCCGTGTTATAAGCGAATGTTACGTACGGCAGGACGGCATCCCAGGTCTTGTGTTCGACGTCGACGTACATCGCTAGCATGTCGGCGAGGGTCTTATTCAGCCGCTCCGTAAGACCATTCGTCTGCGGGTGGTAAGCCGTTGTCCTCCTGTGCCTTGTCTGGCTGTATTTCAGAATGGCTTGGGTGAGCTCCGCTGTAAAGGCCGTTCCTCGGTCGGTGATGAGGACTTCTGGGGCGCCATGTCGCAGCAGAATGTTTTCGACAAAGAATTTCGCCACTTCGGCTGCGCTACCTTTCGGCAGTGCTTTTGTTTCAGCGAAGCGGGTGAGGTAGTCCGTCGCCACGACTATCCACTTATTTCCGGTTATTGACGTCGGAAAGGGTCCCAACAAGTCCATCCCGATCTGCTGGAATGGTCGGCAAGGAGGCTCGATTGGCTGTAGTAATCCGGCTGGCCTTGTCGGCGGTGTCTTGCGTCGCTGACAGTCTCGGCATGTTCTGACATAACGGGTGACGTCGGCGGTCAGGCGCGGCCAATAATACTTTTCTTGTATCCTCGATAGTGTCCGGGAAAATCCGAGGTGTCCAGCGGTCGGATCGTCATGTAGGGCGTGCAATACTTCTGGACGAAGTCCTGACGGGACAACAAGAAGGTAATTGGCGCGGACTGGTGAGAAGTTCTTCTTCACGAGTAGACTGTCTTGAAGCGTGAAGGAAGATAATCCGCGCTTAAATGCCCTGGGAACAACGTCGGTGTGCCCTTCCAAATAATCGACGAGGCCTTTAAGTTCCGGGTCCGCTCGTTGTTGTTCGGCGAAGTCTTCCGCGCTTATTATTCCAAGGAAGGCGTCGTCATCCTCGTCATCTTGCGGCGGCGGGTCAATGGGGGCGCGTGATAGGCAATCGGCGTCTGAGTGTTTTCGTCCGGACTTGTATGTTACAGTGATGTCGTATTCTTGTAGTCTCAGGCTCCACCGTGCCAACCGTCCTGAGGGATCCTTTAAATTCGCTAGCCAACACAAGGCGTGATTGTCGCTGACGACTTTGAATGGCCTGCCATATAGGTAAGGGCGAAATTTCGCTGTAGCCCAAACGATGGCGAGGCATTCCTTTTCGGTTGTAGAATAATTGCCTTCCGCTTTTGACAACGACCGGCTAGCGTAAGCTATCACGTGTTCATGTCCATCTTTTCTCTGGACCAGGACGGCGCCGAGGCCTAGGCTACTGGCGTCAGTGTGGATTTCGGTATCGGCGTGCTCGTCGAAGTGCGCAAGTACGGGCGGCGACTGCATGCGTCGTTTGAGTTCTTGAAATGCGTCAGCCTGCGGCGTTTCCCACTTGAACTCGACGTCACATTTAGTTAGCTGCGTCAGCGGCTCAGCGATGCGTGAAAAGTTCTTGACAAATCGCCTGTAGTAGGCACACATGCCAAGAAATCTACGCACTGCCTTCTTGTCGATGGGCTGTGGGAACTTTGCTATGGCAGCTGTCTTCTGCGGGTCGGGGCGGACTCCAGATTTGCTGATGACGTGGCCTAAAAATAGAAGCTCCTCGTAAGCGAAGCGGCACTTTTCCGGCTTCAGAGTAAGTCCTGATGACCTGATGGCCTCTAGTACTGTTGCCAGCCGCCTAAGGTGAACGTCGAAATTTCCGGCGAAGACGACGACGTCATCCAAGTATACGAGACAGGTCTGCCACTTCAATCCTGCTAAAACCGTGTCCATCACGCGCTGGAACGTTGCAGGCGCCGAGCACAGTCCGAATGGCATAACCTTGAACTCGTAGAGGCCGTCTGGGGTGATGAAGGCGGTCTTTTCGCGATCTCTTTCGTCGACTTCTATTTGCCAATAGCCAGACTTGAGGTCCATGGACGAGAAGTATTTAGCGTTGCAGAGCCGATCCAATGCGTCGTCTATACGTGGGAGGGGGTATACGTCCTTCTTCGCGATCTTGTTCAGACGACGATAATCGACGCAGAAACGTAGGGTTCCGTCCTTTTTCTTTACCAGAACAACAGGGGATGCCCACGGGCTTTTCGACGGCTGGATGATGTCGTCGCGCAACATTTCGTCGACTTGTTGTCTTATAGCTTCACGTTCTCGCGCCGAAACTCGGTAAGGGCTCTGACGGAGTGGTCGAGCGCATTCCTCGGTGATTATGCGATGCTTGGCGACTGGTGTTTGTCGAATCCTCGATGACGTCGAAAAGCAGCCTTTGTATCGTCGGAGCAGACTTCTGAGCTGCTGTTGCTTAATCATAGGGAGATTTGGATTAATGTCGTAGTCTGGTTCGGGAACCATGGTCGTCGGGGTAGATGCGGCGGAATCCGAGAGGACAAACGCATTACTTGTTTCCAGAATTTCCTCGATGTACGCGATCGTCGTGCCCTTGTTGATGTGCTTGAACTCCTGGCTGAAGTTTGTCAGCAACACTTCAGTTTTCCCTCCATGCAGTCGAGCGATCCCTCTTGCGACGCAAATTTCACGGTCTAGCAGTAGACGTTGGTCGCCTTCGATGACGCCTTCTACGTCAGCGGGTGTTTCGGTGCTGACCGAAATAACAATGCTGCAGCGAGGCGGGATGCTCACTTGATCTTCTAGCACACTCAAGGCGTGATGGCTACGAGGGCTCTCCGGCGGCATTGCTTTATCTTCCGACAGCGTTACTGACTTCGACTTCAGGTTGATGATTGCGCCGTGTTGGTCCAGGAAGTCCATACCGAGAATGACGTCTCGTGAACACTGTTGGAGGATAAGGAAGGTGGCAGGGTAAGTCCGGTCATGAATGGTTATTCTTGCCGTGCAAATCCCAGTCGGCGTGATGAGGTGTCCTCCAGCGGTGCGAATCTGAGGGCCTTCCCATGCGGTCTTAACTTTCTTCAACTGGGCGGCGATGTGTCCACTCATTACGGAGTAATCGGCCCCTGTGTCGACTAAGGCAGTGACTGCGTGGCCGTCGAGAAGCACGTCGAGGTCGGTTGTTCTTTGTCTGGCATTGCAGTTAGGTCTTGGCGTTGGATCACGGCTGCGTCGTGTTGAACTGAAGTTGGAACGTCGCGTCGTCAAGTCGTCTTTCGTCGGTGTAGTTTTGGCTTCCAGACTTCGTCGGGACGGCGGCGTGTCGTTATGTCGTCGAGATGGTCTCTTCGTCGTCTTTGTCGGCGGCGGAGGATCTTCGTCAGTTCGACGAACAGCAACCGCACCTCCATCGGTTGCTGCTTTTAGTTTTCCGGGTATGGGCTCGCAGAGCGGCCCCGGGCTGGGCCAGTGTATGGACGGCGCTGCGGCGACAGGTAGCGGCCTGGTGACGGCGAACGGGACGATCGTCGAGAGTTCCACTGAGTGCCGGCTAGGTAATCGGCAATGTCACGTGGGCGCTCCCCAAGCTGTGGACGCGGCGCGTTGACGGCGAACCCTCTCAGTCCCATGTCGCGGTATGGGCATCGGCGGTACACATGGCCGGCTTCTCCGCAGTGATAGCAGAGCGGGCGGTGGTCGGGGGCTCGCCAAATGTCCGTCTTCCTCGCATAGGTGCGCTGGGCGACGGGTGGGCGCGCTGGCGGCGGCGGCGGCGGACGACGGAATTGCGGTGTTGCAGGACCTTGGCGCGGTCGCGCAGGGGGGCCTTGACGGCGGGCGACGACGGCGGCGTAGGTCATTGCTTCCGGCTGCGGTGGTTCTGGTTGCACCTCAGGAACTCCAAGGGATCGGTGCACCTCTTCTTTCACGATGTCGGCGATAGAGGCCACTTGAGGCTGCGACGAAGGCAAGACCTTGCGCAGTTCTTCGCGCACAATGGCCCTGATGGTCTCGCGCAGATCATCCGTGGCCAGTGATTGAACTCCTGCGTAGTGGGTAGAGCTTGTGCGGCGGTTGAATTGCCGGTTCCGCATTTCGAGTGTCTTCTCAATGCCGGTGGCCTCGCGAAGGAACTCTGCTACGGTCGTCGGTGGGCTTCGTACCATTGCGCCGAAAAGTTCTTCCTTCACACCACGCATGAGTAGGCGCACTTTCTTTTCCTCGGCCATATCCGGGTCGGCGTGGCGGAACAGACGGCTCATTTCTTCCGTAAAGATGGCAACGTTCTCATTTGGTAGCTGCACTCGGGCGTCCAGCATAGCTTCGGCCCTTTCCTTGCGCACGACGCTTGTAAAGGTGCGCAGGAAGCCGGTACGGAACAGGTCCCATGTTGTCAATGTCGACTCCCTGTTCTCGAACCACGTTCTCGCGGCGTCTTCTAGGGCGAAGTATACATGCCGCAACTTGTCGTCGGAGTCCCAGTTGTTGAAAGTCGCAATTCGCTCGTACGTCTCCAGCCAGGATTCCGGGTCTTCAGTTGCTGCTCCATGGAAGGTCGGTGGGTCCCGAGGTTGTTGCAGGACAACGGGCGTCGCTGTGGCAGCCATTGGGGTTGTCTTGGCCACGATCTTCTTGGTCTTCTCAGGTAGAAGTCCGTGTTCCGGGGGCAGCTGTTGTAGACGACGGCTTACTCGATGGTCCGTGACTACGTTGGTGCTCTCTTTACGGTCCGGGCTTGGATCACGGCTTGTCGGGGGCGTCCGGTACATGGACCAAAGCACCTCCACCAGATGTCACGTGGTAGTGACGGTGAAGAAAGAAGCAGTACGGTGGAATACGAAACTAGCTTTTATTGGGCGAACCTGTGCCCACAAAACAGGCTACACTTATAGCACAACGAAAGCGGCGAACACAGTCGGCGATTGTCGAAAATCTGATCTGCGGGTTAAGCGGGTCGGCTTTTATAGAGCAGTCGTCGAATGTTCCAGACTAATCGTTCGGACCCGCGTGCCTTCCACAAAGTTCTACACCATTCGCGTCAGGTGATGAAATCAGATAACATAAGTCTCGGCGACAACAGACAGCGGATAGAAGCATCGATAACTTTCCAGAAACTTCGGATACATGCAGGCGCGTCCCATGCTGTGCGATTACATTTGTTAGGCGGCGAAACGTGGTTGCCCGATAAAGATAAGTACACGTGTCAATATCTCTCTGCCCGTGCCGATCACGACGTTTGGCTGACGTAGATCGTTTCCCCCTCCGAGATACCGAGTTCTTTGGTTCGTTCCGCTTGCTCAGGCGCACCTTTCGTTGCGGCACCGAACACTGCGTTGCTCGACGCTCACCGCGTGATTGGTGGGTGCAAAGTCCGATGCGGGGCGCCTCGTAAGTGATCGCTGCGCCGTAGCGCATTGTCTTACACCCCTCGGCGGGTCGATGGGAACGCTGCCGCGTTTCACTCTTGAAGGCTAAGCTTAAGCGTCCTCCAATTTTTATCTTCTTGTTGGCCGTGAACCGATACTCCACATGGATACGCCACTACCACCCACTCCACAACAGCCATCGGAGCACGCGTAAGATGTCATCGCAAGGGCGAACGCTGCGCGTCATATCACGCGCGACATCCTTAAGATGTCACAGGCACCACAGAAGTTGCCTTACGATTGCAGTAATAAGGATGCATATTACGCTTCAGGATCCTTAGTGCTCCTTTGGTCGCCAACTCGACGAGTTGGTCTATCAGCGACGCTTCTACCACGCTACAACGGTCCTCATCAGGATCTGCGTCAAGCTACCGACGTGACGTATGAGACTGCACCTGAAAAGCCAACATTACCATCTACGCCGGTCCAGACTGGTGTAGTTGACGTTCCTGGGCTAAAACTGTATAACCCGTCCGTTGATGCTGCACCCTAGCCCGCCTGGATGGTGCGAGTGTTCTGGCTTGGGGGGTAATGCCGCGAGACAGAAGTCTGTCGCATTATGCCGGCACGGTTCAAGAAGAGGCAGAAGTTGCTCCGCGCCAACTTGGCGGCTGTAACTCCTGTGCTGCTCACCTTACTAGTAAATATTTCCATATATACGTTTTCTTGTGCAACAATGTGCTTGTGAATTCAGTTAGTAAGCGAATATTTCCATGTTTATACCGCCGCTAAAGCTACTATCGTTGATTCGTATATAGCTGTGCACCAATTTGCTATCGCAATCGATGCTTCGCCTTGCCGGGGAAACTGCTACATTTTAATATATACATTAACGTGAATCTCATTCAAAACGTGCATCTCCGCGTTCTCAGTAAAGTTCCTTGAACAACTGTCGAGGAGCAGGCGAGCCGACGACAAGGCTTACTGCTGTTATCTTTGAAGAATATGCCCTGAGGGATATTCTTGAGGACACGCTCTTGATCCACAATAATAGCGTTCCCGTATTCTGTGTCAGTTTTGGCCTTCATGGTTTCGTAAGCGCTGTGGTATCACTCTGGAGAGTGGTCTGCAGAGAGCAGAAGCCAGCAGCGAAAAACTGCGCCCATTGTTTCGTAAACCCGACCACGGTTTCAACGAGAGGAATGCCGAGGGCAACGACGCGCTGTTCTCAAACAAGTGGATGCAAATCGCGGCGGCTATCGGGGTCAATCATCGCTACTAGCGTTCACGCGCACAGCGGGAAGAGCGACGCATTTGGGTCAGTTTCTCAAGCTGTTTTACGCGAAGCCATGTATACGCTGATGCAGCGCCCTCACACTACGCACGGTGAAAGCATTGTCGAAGAGAAAAACAACAAGCACGAGCTACAGTGCGTTGCCCGTTAAGCGAAACCAGGGGCGAGTATCAGCCGCGTCAGCAATAAAACTCGCATTGAACTGTTTTTACACCGTCCATTTTACTGTCTAATGCACAAGTCGTAATCGCGTCACGAATACTTAGAAACATTAGGGTTTATGAGCGCAATTCCAGAATAACGATATTCAAGAGGCTAAGACAAGTTTCATGAATTCTGTAAGTTATCTAAAACTCACAGAATAGTTTCGCTCGCGTTATTTGCTATTGTAACAATGCAAAATGATGAGAAAGGCGAATTGTGAGAATGCAAGCAGTCAACAAACAAGCGGGTCGATAACTAAGAAAGGCATTAAAAAGGTCGTATGGAAGTCCGGCTGGCTGGATCACTTAGTTCTGTGTACAGCTGTTAAATATGTTGCAATGGCCAACGCTCAGCGCAAAACTATAGAAATAGTTTGCTTATGATGCTATGGCACCCTCCGACTTAAATTCAGTGCTACAATGACTGTCTCGTAGCCTGTTTTACTACAAGATTACTGAGCAATCACTTGCGCTTGTGAAGGATATCAGAAGTAGAGATTTCAATTTGAAATTTTAATGATTACATGTCTCACCTTCAAATGAAGGTCATTGAGAATTGCGTGAACTGAGAACCCCGAAGAACATAGAACACAAAGGACTCAATCCATTCATGCATACAAGCCAAATATAGGACAGAAATACGTTTGCCTTCACGGATGCATTAACGACAGACCTCACTCACTGCAGCGTGTGTACTTTCCAACCCCGCAGGAAAAGTGCCGAAATCAATCTGCCTCACAAAATAAAATACCCAACAGCAAACGGTTTGGCACTCTACAAGCTGCGACATTCATGGCGGAAAGTACGCAAACTCAAAATAGAATGATCTATTCCGACTGCAAAGCAGCTCCTGAGACACTGCAACGCTATTTTCATGGTGGCAACTCGTTTTTCAACAAAATTAAAACGTTAACTTTCATGCCCTCCTGTTTTGGTCATCAGACACGTTTGCAGTGGACCACAAACCACGGTTAAATAACAGGTAATAAATGAATTGTGGGGTTTTACGTGCCAAAACCACTTTCTGATTATGAGGCACGCCGTAGTGGAGGACTCCGGAAATTTCGACCACCTGGAGTTCTTTAACGTGCACCTAAATCTAAGTACACGAGTGTTTTCGCATTTCGCCCCCACCGAAATGCGGCCGCCGTGGCCGGGATTCAATCCCGCGACCTCGTGCTCAGCAGCCTAACACCATAGCCACTGAGCAACCATGGCGGGTAACAGGTAATAAAATAGCGGACAGAATGACTGCTGTGGCGCATACTTTGAATGTACGTGCACTAACACCGTTTTGTTACCTCCGACGCCAGAACAGCACTTCAGGAACTGCGGGACAAATTATCAAATACCACGTGGTTCTACGAGCGCACAAAATGGCCTCTTTTGAACAACATAGAAACATTGTTGAGCTTCTCACCAAGCATCCAGATATAACGGGCTCCGTATAGCCTCTCACATTGTCTCGGAGTGGCATACACCTCTCACTTCGATTACATTTTTCTGTATCAGATAAGGAAAGAAGTTCTCGTCAGACTGCGCACATTGTACCACCTCGGGAGTTTCTGTAAAACACATCCTCACAGAATGCCCAAAGTTTAACAAACAACGAATTTGGTCTTATATGCCGCAAGGGCCATGTATGGCCAAAGAGCGGCAGGTCGCAGTTAATGAGTTGACATTGGAGTAATGTATTAAGACAGTTGGTTGTGACATGGCAGTAAAGGGGCCTAGAACAGTCACTTTTAATCCGTAAAATGCATATCTAATAAAATAACGGAAATGACCAATGAAGTTACCGAACTGTACATGAAGGTAAATATACCTGGTAGCGAAGCTTTCATGGAACCCCGCGTGCTCAAAACGTGGCAGTTCATGAGCCCTAGCGCCATCTGTGTGAGGAGAGCATTTTTACGACGGAACGAAAAGTACTGTGACGCCACATCGCTAAAAAAATGACGTCATTTTTCTTGACAAACACTCGAAAATTCTTTTCCTTGCCTATGATTAGAACAGTATAATCAAATTCCCCGCGACTCGATTTCATGGGAGTTTCGAGGCGTTAGCGCGATACAGCAAAATGTCGGTCGTATGGCTGTAAAAATCGCACCCATGCACAATAATTTGGAGGACGCTTACACTTCGCCTTCAGCTACGCCAAAACTCTTGTGCGCTCGAAGTTAGAATACGCCGCTGCAATCTCTAGAAATAATTCAGAATAACGCCGCGCGTTTCATTCTTTCTAATTACCATCGTACAACAAGTATAACAGCAATTAAAGAAGCTCTATCACTGCCATTTCTGTCACTGCGTCGTAAGTATTTCCGCCTTTGCCTCTTTCATAAGGTCTTCCACCCGCTGTGGTTGCTTAGTGGCTATGGTGTCGGGCTGCTAAGCACGAGGTCGCGGGATCGAATCCCGGCCACGGCGGCCGCATTTCGATGGGGGCGAAAACACCCGTGCACTTAGATTTAGGTGCACGTTAAAGAACCCCAGGTGGTCCAAATCTGCGGAGTCCCCCACTACGGCATGCCTCATAATCAGAAAGTGGTTTTGGCCCGTAACACCCCATAATTTAATGTTCGAATAAGGTGTTCCGTCATTTATCACTACGTATTGAGCTTATCAGGCCACCCACTTATCATTCATAACGGATTGACCATAAACACAAAGTTAACGGTATTTCTGATCATTCTCTATTTTCCCATTCTTTATCTGCGCACCCCTGCTTAATCATCTCGTGTATCTCTCCTCCCCACTCCTTTCTTTATCTTTTTACATGTGTCGCGATGCCTGCAACTAGCTTTGCTTTTTCCCGTTTCTCTTTCTTTCTCCTGTTCTTTCTTTCTCTCTTTCGCAAATTGCTCTTACGCTCATATTTGTCACTAGTATTATATAACATGCTGTGTTTATTACTGTTCAGTTCACTTTATTTTAGTACCATTCTGTTACATTCTATTTCACTTTTAAAATCTGTCGCTAATACTGATAAGGCTGCACGTTTCATTCTGTTCTTTTTTTATTGATATGATATAAGGAGATGTTGGCACACAATTTAAGGCACCGGCTACTCCTTATCTCTTGAGTGGACTCTTTGTTTATGTGTTGTCACCCACTCCGCTCTGCCTGGGCGATTGAGGGTATCGAAAACAAATAAATAAGAGTGGAACGCAATAGCATGTAATGATGTCTGACTGCTTCTCAAGCATCCTGTCAACTCCAGCTTATGTAACCGTAATGTACACCGGCAAACGCTGGCGGCGATCTCTATGCACGAAGGCGAGCTTTCTGGTAGAAAGTGCGCCCAAGTTCTGTTTAAACGCGATAGCGTTAAAAGGGCCCCGTGCCGCAGTTAATCCGGAGTCGATTTTCCGAGTCGGCTTCCCGCGTCGGAAGCCGTTTCTAGAAAAAGAATTGCGAACCACGCATACCTAGGCTCTCCGTGAGGCACAAGGAAGTTACTGAACTAAATTAATTTCTCAAGCTAAAATATGTAGAAGAATCGTAAAGTACGACTTACGCACCACCTACAGACGTGATAGCACAGGATTGTAAATTAAATATACGAAAAAAACTAATTCTGTTACGCGAAAACTCAAATAAACCCATTTTCCGCCGTTTCTACAATTCATACCACGGCGTCCGCCATTTGCGCGCACCGGCACGCGCAAAAATTAGAGACTACAGAGCGGCGCACCCGGTTCCATGCCACACCTCCAGATGGCGCTCGCCTCCACCGCATCGTTTTAACATGACTGTGATGTTTGTGGCGGACAGACATGTTTTTTCAGAGCTCCCTGGCAGCGACGAAAACAAGTTTTTTCTGCATGTTTTGAGCTTGCTTCTGCTTTTGATTTGCCGATCTTTTAGCCTTTATATAGTTATTACCTAGTTTTCCTTTTTTTTACTGTGCGCGGGTGTGCTTAGTGTATATTTGTTATTGCAGGATAGTCAGAGGTTCGTTTCGCGAAACGTGTTTTGGCACGTGCAACCGTTGGGAGATTAGGCCTTTATAGCCTTTCAATAGCAGTTTGATAGTCGCAACACTATTAGCTATTAGTAGTTGTAGTGTGTGTGCATTCGTAAGGGGAATACTACTTTGGTAGGACAGTGAGAGCGTGGCCGCGTGCTTGAACGCGTGTGAACACGTGTCATACCCTAAGTCTGTGCGGCATTTATTGCTTCTAAATCATTAGTGATATTTACTTTGCAACATTTTAAGGGTTTAGATTCTGTGCCTATCGGTTTTTGTTAGAAGGCATGTGCTCTGAAAGCTTCGGCACTTGCATTAGAAAAAGCCGTGCAACACACAGCAATAAAGCCGGGTGAGCGTGCACTGTGCGGAGGGTCCCTCAGGGCAGACGAGGGAACGGATGAGAATAGAGAGGAAATCGAGTCAATAGGCAGACAATGTGATGTAGATCCTAGGCTGAAGAATATGGGGGCTTTCCAGGATGAGCTTGTAAACAGGTCGAAGAGCTCAAAAAATGAAATAATATGGAGCGTGATTCACGGAAGTCGGTGGGAAAAAGACTTAAAGCGACCGTGGAAAAACTGAACAGGGCCGCCATCGTGAACGAGAATGGTCGTGACAATGGAACGCAGTATGCCAACGTGACAGAAGAGGGAGTGTCAGCAAAGCACGTGAAATTCGTGCAACGTGGGGAGTAAATGGCGGGAAAGCTGCACCTACCTTGAGGCCAGCACAAAGGAAAAGGAGGAACGCAGGGGTCAATGCCTCTTGTAAAGTCCGAATCACACAGAAACCGATAACAAAGAGAAGCAGGCACACGCCTCAGCAGTAGAAGAGAGTGTAAGGGCGATTATCGCCGGCGACTCAAACCTGGCCAGTTGCTCAGAGGCAATTGTGGAGAGGGTGAAAGGTAACAGAAGACTGGCAATAGGTACACTTGCAGGACGGACACTGGGCGCGTTCATGGAGCGAGCAAAAGAAAAGCTCGCGGAAAATGCCCGCGGACGCAACCTTGTCGTAGTAGCAGGTGGGATAACTCACATCCTAAACAAATGGAAAGAACAGGACTAGCCCAGCGCTAGGCGAAGGGGGTTGACGACTTGACCGAGCTTTACCCCATGGTGCAGATCGTGGTATGCACGGTGCCAGAGGTGCCTGTACGAGACAGTCACGTACAAAAAGCCGTAGTGGCTGCTAATGAGGCTATTTGGACAACGAGCCGAGATATGTTTCGAGGTTGTAGAAGTAAACAGGGAAGTTAGAAGATGTGGTGGTTTTGAACGAGACGGGATCCACTTCAATCACAGGCATGGGAGAGAAATGGGCTGGCAACTTGCTGGTCACGCGGTTGCTTTTTTGGGGGGCCAACGGGCAATCAGGAGGCCAGTGCTCGCAGTAATGAAAAATGTCCCGAACCTCGGAATAGCATCGCCGTCAATAAGAGAAAAAGGAGAAAAACAAGAAAAAGAGCTCGCCATGCACTAGGCTACATAAACATGCAGAATCATGTTCATTGGAAAGGAAAAAATAAACCGAAAAGCCGGTGGAACAGGGAGATACGAGAAGCGATCGCCGAACGACAGAAAGCATCCCGAGAGCACGGGCAGGCAAAGAAAGAAGGCGCAGTTGCCGCAGGATGAAGTAGCCAGTAAATGGGAAGTCTACCGGGAGAAAAAGTCCATGGTTCAAATACTGGTGCAAGCCAAGATAAAAGGTGAAAGTGAACGTTGGTTGTCAGAAATACGTGAGAAAAAGAAGGCCGCACCAAGAATATTTTCGAAACAAATGAAATTATTAGGCAGGAAGTCAACAACAATACAACATATCCTAGACGAAGACGGAAACAGACTGGAAAGAGAAGCGGCAATAAATTACATCCGAAAAATAACAGCCGAATCTTTCCAAGGCAATGACAAGGTTGTAATTGAAGAAAGAAATAGCATGAAAGAAACCCAGGTGGAAAAGCAGCTGGTGGAGACAAATTTGAACTGGAAGAAAGCCGAACAGAAAATTCCTAAGCGCTCAGCCACAGGGATAGACGAGGTTCTCCTTAGGCTGATTAATGCACTAGGACCAAAAAGTAAAGAAGCTCTGGTGAAAGCAGTGGAAAAAACTTTAAAAGATATACGAATACCAGACAGTTCGCGACAACGTAGAATGAAATTAATTTATAAAGGAAAGGGGGAGAAAGAGTTCACTCGTATAGACCGTTGACCATTACATCGGTAATTTACAGGCTAGCAATGCAGGCAATCAAATTAAAGCTGCAAGTATGGGCTTAGAATAATAGTATTTTGGGAAAACTTCAGAATGGCTTCAGAATAGGTAGGCGTCTGGATGATTACTTCTTTGTCTTTACTCAGTCTATTGAAATATCCAGAGTAGAAGGTAGACCGTTATATGCTGCCTTTTTAAACATTACAGGAGCGTATGACAACGTAGACCGCAACACTTTCTGGGATATTCTGGAAGCGGAAGGATTGGGTGACGATTTTGTACAGCTTTTCAGAGAGATTTAGATGGCAAATATCGTTTGCGTTGAATGGGAAGGGGTGAGGAGCGAGGAGAAAGTTGACATCAACAAGGGACTGAGTAAGAGGTGCCCTTTATCCCCACTCTTATTTATGATGTACATGGTGAGGATGGAAAGGGCGGAAGCGGAAAGTAATATCGCGTTTATACTTTCATACAAACAGACCTGTATATAGGTAGAGCAGTAGCTTCAAGGTTCGTATTAAATGGACGACATTGTGTTCCTAGCTTACAAGCAAAGCGAATTGCAACGTCTGGCTAATATCTGTGGACAGGAAGGCGAGAATTTAGTTCTGAAACTTAGCGTTTGAAGATTAGGTGCTATAGTATTCAATGAAAACCGTGACCACAGAGTGTCAATTCAGGGCCAGGAAATAACTCGAGTAAAAGAATATAAATACCTTGGTATATCGGTAAACAAAGGCTGTAGATATATGTACACACAGGAAAAAACAATAACAGTAAAGGGAAAGAGAAATGCAGCCGTAATGAAGCACAGAGCCCTATGGGCATGTAATAGGTACGAGGTGCTCCAGGGTATGTGGAAAGGTGTAATCGTTTCAGGACTTACTTTTGGAAATGCGGCTGTTTGCTTGAAGTCAGGGGTACAAGCAGGACTCGATGAGAACCATAGGTAAGTGGGACGCCTCGCACTGGGCGCTCACGGGAAGACTACAAATGAAGCTCTGCAGGGCGATATCGGCTGGACTAGTATTGAAGTGAGGGAACCACACAGTAAAACTGATTATGAAGAACGACTGAGGAATATGGAAGAACGTAAATAGGCTCGGAGAGTATTGAGGTCTGTACAGGAAAAACATTGATTCACAGTGGAGGGAAAGAATTAGGAAGCTTACCAGCATGCATGCGGCCTGTTGGGTGAGCAACCCAGCAACAAAGAACGTCAAGCGGAAAGACAGAGAGGCTGAAATAATCTCACGGGTGGCGGCAATGGAAAAGAAACCTGCCATGAGTAACTACTTTGAGAGGAAAGAAAAAAATTATGATAACTCAAAGGGAAGCTCATTACTTTACTAAGCGAGATGAGGATGAGTTAGAAGACGCACCTCCAAAGCGATGTATAAGAAGGAAGAAGAAGCATGTGCTTGTAATCCTCCAGTTATCTTGACCAATTTTAGTATTTAATAAAGATTGCCTAATTTCACCCAAACCTTTGCCAATCCCCCACAGTGGGTGTGCGCCATCGCATAAGTAATACCATAACATACCATACCGTACTGCGGTAAAGCTAGGGAAAAGCTAGGGAGATGGAGCATGTTTTATCACAATGTGAAGACATCTGCCCAGCGGTCGATTTAGGCACCACTGGCCTCCTTGAAGCCATTGGGTTCAGCGAGAGCAGGGGGGAAGTAAATATCTCCGCAACAGAGATTAGTAATGGGTGATTGGAAGATTGGTGGAAGTAAGGAAGCGACCAAAAACGGTGACGTACAAAAGCAAAGTTCACAATACGGCGTCAGTAAATTTGGTTGTGCGAGTTCATTTGTGTTTTTTTTTCTTTTTTTACCTAGGTAGGACATTAGGCAGTATAATAGCAAGAGCATGGTGGCGCGACCCACCGCCCTGTTTCAAAGGGGACGCTCATAACATCCATCCATCCATCCTCCTTCGTACATTCCTCGGCGCGCGATTCTCCTGTCCACCTCCAGGCGCCTTCCCCCTCTGCGGCTTCACATTACCCCTCGACGGCCTCCAGTGCCCCTAGCTTGCGCGTAAAACAACAGTTATCTAAAACAAAGATGTCAAATGCTGAGCAGTCAAACGGCAAAAGCTCTTTGCGTGACTGTTTTACGCCCTAAACGCATATTTAAAATGTTGCCAATAACAGTAACTAATTAGCAAACAAATCGCACTTCAAAAAATAGCCGACTAACCGAAGACGACCGTTGGTTTAATATGCCTTTGGCCTAACTTGTGTAAGCTGTACCACTCTATTTTTGAAAGTGTAGAGCTACTTGCAAATCTGTATACTCGAAGAGATGTAAATGGCTACGCCGTTTTCACTTAAGAGCTCAGGATAATAGTGATGTGGTAGCAGTGATGTGTAAGAATAATTATTTTAATATTTATTTATTTATTAAACAATACTGAGAATCCCTATAGGAATTATTACAGGAGTGGGCGCATGATCATCAAGTACAATGAGAACAAAATAACAATGAACAAACAAGAAGTTTGCATATAACAACATCGACACTTTCAATCATTGAATAACACATGGGTCTTCACACAACTGTCCTTACTAAAGAAAAACTAAATTGTGGTGACGACTGTTTCTTCTAAATAATTTGTAAATATTTCTAATGTGGGCTGCGCAGTAACAGCAGGGTTTCAGCAGTTCCACTCCCGCACAGCTCGCGGAAATAATGAAAAGAGAAGAGTATTGTTTAACAAAAAAATTCTTCTAGCGTGAAAGCGTGCTTTTGTCGTGTCGGTCAGGTGTGTTTGTACTTCACAAAAGTGGCGTAATCCAACTTCAGTGCACTGTGTACTACTAAGTACAGTAACTTTAAGCGTAGCACCTTAGCTCGAATTCTGAGGGTAGCGAGGCCTGCGCGGGAAAGAAGTTCGGTTGGTGAACCTGTGCGTTTACATCGATTATAGATAAATCGAGCAGCTCTTCTTTGTATTCGTTCAAGCGTATGAATGTGGTTTTCGGTACGTGGAAACCATACTATGTTGGAATATTCGAGTGCCGGTCTGCTAAGGCTGACGTAAGCAAGCTGCTTTGTCTGGTTGGTGGAATGCGGTAGGGTGCGTTTGAGGTAAAACAGTTTGTTTAGGGCTTTATCAGCTACGCCCACTATGTGCGCATTCCAGTTGAGGTCGGATGAAATGATTACGCCTAATTATTTGAACTGGGCAACGCTTTGGAGAACAGTGCCATTGGAGTTGAGGATTGGGCGAGTTGGTATTGCATTCTAGAACTGCTACAGCGCTACACAGAAAGGAGGGAACAGGCCGAGCCGGCCAGATACAGGAACAGAGCGCTATGATACAGTACGCGAAAGATTACGCACGACGCACAGCGAGGGCTATTAGGTCAGCAATTAAAGATGCACTTTAAGAAGAAAGAGGGAAGGAGCCCGATGTACAAGAAATGAACATCTTGAAGGGGCAGCGCAATATGACAAAGACAGAAGGCAGGAACACACAGGATAGCGCTGTCCTGCGTCATATTTCGCTGCCTCTTCAAGATGTTCAACCAGTACCAACACGGCAAAATGTCGATCCTTCTACAAGAAATGAAGTTCACTAGAGTTGGGGATTGGACGAGTTGGTATTGCATTGTAAAACTGGTACAGCGCAACACAGAAAGGAAGGAACAAGCCGAGCCGGCCAGATACAGGAACAGAGTACTGTTCCAGTATCTGGCCGGCTCGGCTTGTTCCTTCCTTTCTGTGTTGCGCTGTACCATTTTTAGAGTGCCATTGAAACCGCACGGGAACAGTAGACTTGATTTTTTGTTTGTGACCGACATACAGACAGTTTTGTAGGAAGGTATCACCATTTGCCAGTCTGAACACCACTGCACTACCTTATTTAGGGAATTGTTCAGTTCTGCTTGGTCCTCGTGGTTACTCATACTACGTTAAAGAATGCAGTCGTCTGCAAAGAAGCGAATGGGGACGTCGACGTGGCGTGTTATATCATCTATGCACAACAAGAACAGGAGTGGGGCCAGAACAGAATCCTGGGGAACGCCGGACAAAAAAGGAGCAGTATCAGAAAAAAAAACTAAATTAAATTATGGGGTTTTACGTGCCAAAACCACTTTCTGATTATGAGGCACGCCGTAGTGGAGGACTCCGGAAATTTTTACCACCTGGGGTTCTTTACCGTGCACCTAAGTACACGGGTGTTTTCGTATTTCGCCTCCATCGAAATGCGGCCGCCATGGCCGGGATTCGATCCCGCGACCTCGTGCTCAGCAGCCCAACACCATAGCCACTGAGCAACCACGGCGGGTCAGTATCAGAAAGGCGATCGTTGTATTCTACGTATTGGGAGCGGTTTGACAGAAAATCTTTGATCCAACGAACAAGGGGGCCATCACCAAGCAGACGGTTAAGTTTGTGAAGCAATTTGACATGGGACACACGATCAAACGCTTCAGAGGAATCTATAATTATGTCTACGTGTAGTTGTTCATTAATGTTTTTAGTTAAGTCATGAAGGGTTTCCACGAGCTGGGTGACTGTTGATAAACCGTTTCGGAAATCGTGCTGGTTAGAATGGATAAAATTGTTCGATTCCGTGAATTCTGTCGAGTGTTTCAAAATTGTGTGCTCGAGTATTTTGCAGCACGTGCATGTTAAAGAAATTGGCCGGTGGTTAGGCAGGCAAGATGTGTCACCTGATTTTGGAATGGGAATTACTTTTGCAACCTTCCACTCTGCAGGAACTTTATGAAAACTCCTTCCTTTATGAAAACCTTCCACTCTCGCGGAGTGACTTTATGAAAATTAAATGAAGAAACTTGCTTACTGGTTCTGCGTACCTTTTCAAGAAACTGTTCGGAATTTGATCTGGACCATTGCTTTTCTTTTCGTCTAAATTCAACAAGAGAGATAATATGCCAGCTTGTGATATTTTTGGGGTGCCCAAAACGCTTTCTTGGCAGTGGCTAGGGACGAAATGGTTCAAGGAACCATTATCGACGGTGAAAATGGATTGAAAGTACTTGTTAAATGCGTTAGCTTTTTGCTTACTTTCCTGAACATTGAGAGAGGGTACGTTAGAGCGGTTGGCGCTTAGATAGCGCCAGAATTGTCGAGGGGAGTTCCTGATGAAGCTGTGTAATGAATTTTTGAGGAAACTGTTTTTGTCACAGCATATTTTACTTTTTACTGATGTCATTACCATTGTTATTTCTGAGTCAGTTTTTCTACACGTATGCGATTTTCTTCTTTTCCTCTCTCTATTCTGCGCTTCAAGTGGATTATCTCGACATATCCAAGGACTGTGTTTTCTAGTTTTTCTTTGAACTCATGGAACAAAGGCAGCTATACAGTGCGTCACAATGGTTTCAAACTCGGTCCACACCACATTAACGCACTACTGCTGGCCGGAAGTGAGGTAAAAAAAAAATGTGACACTTGTAGGCAAGTAGGTCACGATAGCTGCATCGTCTGCATCTTTGAACGAGAGCATTCGCTTTATAGAACCGAGCGTTCGTACAGGATTTGGGAATTGTAAAGAACAAAAGATTATCATGTGGTCAGATAATCCTTGAAGAGATTCAACGTGACCAGTATTCTCAAGGAAGTGATCGCTAATAAACACAACGTCTGAGAGAGAACTTGAGGTACCGACTACCCTGGTTGGGAATTGTCGACAATTTGCGTCAGGTTGTATGCTAACTGGATATCTGATCTGGCGTTAAGCGTAACATTTCCCGGGGTAATTGGATTCCACCTTATGTCAGACAAGTTGAAGTCTCCCAGCATTATTATTTTGCTGCCATATTTAATGTCTTGTTGCACGTATTCTGAAAGAGATTCCAAGAATATTGGCCCAGCATCAGGCGGCCGACAAACTGCACCCGTATGGAGGACACCTTTCACACGGGCGGTGCAGCAAACAGCATCGATGCCCGTAGCCTCGGGCACTGTCAGATGGCCCTTGCCGAAACAGCCGTGCAACGCCCCCCCCCCCCCCCCCCCCTCTTTCTATCCTTGCGTAGAAATGCGCATTCCGGTGGCACAATGTGCTGCTTTAAAATGCTCGGGTGAAGCCTGTAACGGCGGCGATATCAGGCTGGTAAGTGAGTAGAACCGCTTGTGGAATTTGTTGACCGGGCTGCGCGTTTATACTCATGATTGCTGCCGATTACGCTTTCGAGCGCTGCGCGTCCGGATGCTGATAATTACAGCAAGGAATATATTGATTTCTGACATTTCTGTGCGCCATTACACCTCAAAGCGAAGCAATTATAGCGTTCATTTCACTTCGGTTGCACTACTTAATAACAATATGGAAAATCAGCTTTTAGCTAACGGGCACTATTTACTGGCTTACACATATGCCTACTCATACATGGCCACATACGCGCATACAGCATGTGTTCGTGCACGCGCACCTCTTTCGATCTAGGAAACCGGCAACCGGCGGTTCCGAACGGGTCCCGGCGTCCTGCGCACCACTCCCTTGTCATTCTCGGGCCCTTTGTCAGACACGAACACAAATAGCTTGGCGTAGGTGCCCTGAGCAAGCCAGAAAAAGAAATAAAGCAGCGGCAGGCTGATCACTGCAATCGGCGTCGTCTTCTCTGATATGGGTTGGTGAATTGAGGGGTAAAGGGCAAGAAAATGCTGTATTAATTGTAGGTTCGTTGTAATTAAGTGCTTCGATAAAAATTCTTTCAGAGTATACACAGTTCCTGAAAGACATGAAATTCCTACCAGAGCGTTTCTTAAGTTTCGCATTAGAGTTCCATGGCGCTTAGGAATCACTAAAGAAATAGGAAGCGAAAAATGCGCGGCTTACTTACTTTATTTGCTGCCGCGCGAAACCTGACAAGGACACCACAAGGCACATACAAATAAAATCGCCGCCCCTTGCACTGCGTGAAGATGGTGGAACAGCGAAGCTGTGTTAGTTACTCCGAATGTTACACCGTGCAAGTCAAACTTCCCAAGCAGTCTGTATTGTAAATGTGTTGTTTCACCGTTCTTTCACCTCACTTTCGCTTATGCGCGCTTCGCGTGGTGAGCACGCTTTGGGAGTGCTTTGTTTTGTGGTCCTCCCAGGCTGCCGTTTAAAGTCAGCATCTGTTGCGCGCAGCTGGGGGTCGGCACCATGAGTCAATTCTCGCTGACGCTTCTTGAGGAGTACGCACTACCTACCATAGCTGTAGCTAAGAAATTAAATTATGGGGTTTTACGAGCCGAAATCACATTCTGATTATGAGGGACGCCGTTGTGGGGGACTGCTGAAATTTAGACCACCTTTGGTTCTTTAACACGCACCTAAATCTAAGTACACGGCTGTTTTCGCATTTCGCCTCCATCGAGATTCAGCCGCCGTGGCCGGGATTCGATACCGCGACCTCGTGGTTAGATAGTTGTAGCAGGGATGAAATGTGCGGAACTAAACCAAAGCTCCGTATATTGGGCGCAAGGCCGAGCACTGGAGATGAGGGCACTGTTATCGTTTTGACGATTGGTTGGATTGGTTTGACGACTGATGTCTTTGTGTTGCTTAATGCGGTTACACACACGTTCGGCTGCGACAGAGAGAATGACGCCCGCCGTTGTCGCTTGATGTATCGAGTGACGTGGTTAGCGGCACCCGCCCAGCATCACCGCTTGTGATTCTTCCAAATTAAGTTTGTCCGTCACATCAGACAATGAATGGCTCATACCACCGTAAACGCGGCCTCCCCATTACGACGACAGAAGTCATGTCGTACGCTGGAATGTCTAGCGTCAAAGGCAGCCAGCTGTAGAAGAAGACGCTCGAGCCATTGCTGATCGTTTTAGCGAACCGCGACGGCACAGGATCCCCGTAAACAGCTTCGCTGTAAAAGACGACGCACGGCGCTGTGTGTCGTCTTTTTATGTGCGCTCTCTCGTGTGCGTGTCGCGCTGCATCAAAAGTGCTCGTGACGATTCAAGGACAAGCCCCCATCGCTACCCTTGTTGGCGTACGACGGGGGCATGCATGGACAAGATGTAGGAAACCAATAATGAATAGCGCAGCGCGAACAATTTGAATGGAAAAAGTAGAGTTCTATAGTGAGTTATACGGTACCAGGAACCCCTACGAAGCTGCTATTTAAGCGTAGTTTGTACAGAGTGGGGTTCCCACTGTTGGATGATGGCGCCCATGACTAGCTCGGACGGCGTAAGACGCCTTGGTGCACCCCCGCCTTTGGCGACCTTCTGGCTTCGATGCCGGAAGCGCCGGTGTGCAGGCTACATAACCTCAGGTTGTGAAAAAATGAATCCGCCGACACGGTATATGCCTCAACGACATCGTGCTATTGGTGAGAATTTCGTTTTAATTAAATAGAACAACTAATATTGTCAAACAACTTCATTGTCACTTACTTCATATGGATGTGACTAAGAAAAGAGAAAGGGCCCCTCCAATTTCCCGCTAATTGAGGCGTTGACGGCGCGCCGCTTGCAGTGTGGCGGAAGCGGAGGGGCCCATCTGTCGGTGCACCGCTCCCGAAAAGGCGGCGCGGACTCGCCTGGCGCCCGCATCGATTGCGTGGCCGGACTTGATCAATGGCGACCAGGCGCACCTCCCCCCCCCCTGGTGGAGAGAAAGCGTGCCGCTGCTGCGCATGGCTGGGACGCCTCCACGCGCGACACGATTGCAGGTTAGCACGAGGAACACTAGCACATACCCCTGCGTTTAGAGTGTGGAAAATAACGCTTATGCTTACGCGCATACAAATTTGCAGTCTGAGGCTCTGATGCACATTTGGAGAGATGGCAACCGAGCATAGACGTGCAAGCTTCTTCAAAGGCGATTTCGTGTAGCTCTCGCGCTGGCGTCAAAACAAAAAACTTAGCGCGCTGCCATTCCAGAAGGACTGCACAGCCGACCAGCCAATTGACGCAAGACGGAACAGCAAATTTCTTGCGGCTGTCCGTCGCTGCATTCGCGCATATCACAACAACATCGACGCGGAAACGTTTCCGTTGTACCGTATCTTCTCTCACATTAAAAAGAAAATGCCCAATTCTCGTAATTTATTATGACGTACTTTTCATTGATGCTGTCAGATTTCCCTCTTGGAAAATTCGATATACCCTGCACCATAATCATGTTTGCTCCTGTACGATTCACATAGGAAAGAGCACGATTACGGAACGCGGAAATTACTTTCCGATAAGTGACCATTTACGCAATTGGTGAAGGAATAACAACAAAGAAACCGGAGACCTGCGACTCCGTGAACCTTCAACGCGAGCCGGCATCGCATTTTTCGAAACCACGACACATAGAACACTTCATGCTGACGCGTTTGTGAGAGTTCACGGCGCATTCATCCAAGCGTCCACGCACTGAGACGCACATACCAGATGTAGCAAGTCTTGTTAGCGCTGCGTTGATTTCATGTAACAAAGTGAAACGCGCCGGTTTTTTCCTATTCGGCTCCTAAAATTACAACCTCTATTGACGAATGGTTGGCACTTAAAGTTCTCGTAGCCCCCTTTTTTTTATTCTTGCCATCTTTTGTAATATTGATAAATTGACTCAGAGGGCCAAACTAATTACTGCAACCACGAATCAATCAAGTTCCACTTGAGTATAAGTTACAGAACCTCTCCAAATTGCTGGCGCAGTCGCTTCACGACGGCTCTTCCCTTTCTTTCGTTCCCTTCGTTTCGCCCGTCGAAGACCAGACTACGGCCCGACGTCCACCACCAAAAGGGACCCGCCAGAGCAGGTGCCTCGATCTGCACTCGTGGCTGGCGTTTATTGTTAGGATATACAAAACTTGAAAATTCATTAGTGGCGTTAACATTAAGCACATAAAGGTTTTGTGCTCTTTTTAAAAAGGCTGAGTGGACGAGCGCAGTATGTGGAGCCAGCCTACTCCTGTATAAGTTCCGAGAGTTTTTCCGCCTAGTTGTGCACGCCTGCTATTCCCACTTTTTGAACTGAGCAGTTTCCCGCAGAACATAACGTGCGAAAAACAAAGCAGCTGCTAGCAAAACCAGCACGCGGCGGCGTCCCACACACACACACCGCGCAGTCGTCCAGAGGCCGCGGTGGGGCAGTGGTGCTGCCCCACTGCAAGCGCGCTCGGTCGCGCGTTCAACGCCGGCCGCGGTGGCAACGTGTGGAAAGGGCAATATGCGAAAAACGCTAATATACGTGTAGTTGCATTTATGTGCACGTTAAAAATCCTAGCTGGTGAGTGAGTGAGTGACTTTATTTGGTCCACAATAGACGCGAGGAAACTCCCATGGCTAGGCCCACTCGGGGACCATCAGGTGAAACCTGACGGCCCTCTCGCGAGCCCTCTGGACTGTCAGGATTTGAGAGGCCCTAATGAGCTTCACCATTTCCTCTTGGGTGAAAGCGGGACCGGCACAGGCGCAGCCCTACAAGCCCCACACGACATGCTCCAAGTCCGCATAACCAACACACAGGGGGCAGTCCGGGCTTGGGAACCGTTGGGGGTACATTGTGTGCAGCGCCGCGGGGCTCGGCTTGTTTGCAGAAGCCTGACTGCCTGGGCCCTGCACACCAACGTGTGCGGCAACAGTCTCCTTGATAGACAATCGTGGCAGCAGATCTCGTTGTACGAGACTCGGGTCGGGCCAGGAGAGGACGCGTTACCCGGCGCGCGGTCAGTCGTGCAGCCGAGTGCGCCTCCTCGTTGAACGAGCTGGTCAAAATTATTCCGAAATGCCCCGCTACAGTGCGCCTCGTAATCAGATCGTACATTTGGCACGTAACGCCTAGAAATTTAATTAATTTAAGTTATGTCATATTTCCTATTGTCGTGGGGCTCACACGTTGGGCTTAACATACCACGTGTGTGCTGCCGCGTGCCCAGCGAGGTTCCGCGGGGCGCGTTCTCGACAAGATTGGCTCGGGTTGGCTTCCCTGGGCTGCAGGATGGCTGCTGCTGCTGTTCTCCTAAGACTCTGCTGCGATTCATTTCACGTTGGTCATTTACTCACGGAGAAACGAGCCCACGTTGCAATTGTGCGACAGATTTGTCGCGTCGTAATCCCACAAATGCACGCAACAAGTGCCCGCGTGCAGTGCCTGGCTTCGAGTCAATTTAGATCCCGTGAGCACGTGAACCACCTACTGACTGGAGTAATCAGTATTTTTTTAATGGAAAGAGTAAGACTACGGGTGAATAAAGGTATATCAATTCTTCAAATCATGCACACCATTGATTGTATCGCATTTTAAAATATATCCAGAGCCTCTTTATGCGTTGCTTGTCGCTTCCATTCTGTCGTTTGTTCGGCATATCTTTTGTAATTAGTCATGGACCTTGTAATTTCATTACGTGTTACGTAAAACTTATACGTTCGTGTCTATTTTATTTTACTTTTCTTCCCCTGCGACACCTTGCGCGCTTAACTTTTATCTGCCAGTTTCTCTTCCTCAGGACGACTCTTTCCACTCTGCCAAAATCCGTACTTGAGATTGCGTGCACCGAAGGGTGCCTCGCCACCGCTGTCGGTCGCGCGGTTCGAGCCGACGCGCACCTCGCGAGCCCTGCGTGGAAGCCTTTGACCCAATGCGCACTACGAAAACCAAGTGCGTCCATCGATTTTTCCACAGTGCGTATTTTCTCGGCAATAGCAAAGGAAAAGACGCCTCTTTTGTTCCTCCAAGCGCTTGCTTACAAATTCTTGCCTGGTTTCCCTCTCATTTGCACTCCGCTTTAGCGAACGCTTGAATTGTGGAGTTTTACCTGCCGAAAGCAGGATTTAATTACGAGGGACGCCGTAGTGGAGGACTCAGGATTAATTTTGACCGTTCGGGGGTCATCAAAGTGCCCCCAATTCACGGGCGTTTTCGCATTCCGCCCCCATCGAAATTCGGCCGCCGCAGTTTGCTCTCGCGACCTCGTGCTTAGGAACGCAGCACTACAGCAGTCTAGGCCAGCACTTCTTGCGTCTGCCCACTGTAGGCGAATGTCCGGCCGTGCTTGCTTTCTAGCGCAACGATCAGCACGAGCTATATGGTGTTGCTGTTGTTGTGTGGTCCAGTCTATGCGAGTGCAGCAAAACGCAGGGCCATTTTACACGCTGCTCTATCGGCCACTTACCGCAAACGAAGGACGCGCGTCGGCTCCGCGAATACGGGACGCGCAAGACACCCACGCATGGAAAGAAATGCGGCCCAGTGGTTGCATCGCAGAACAGCCGCCAAGTGCGCATCCTCGCTCGGAACAAAAGGGAAGATGGTTCGAGCCCGACGGGAAGCGTTCGGGTCAGACGGGGCTGGAGAGGCTCGAAGCCACCGCTTGACGGGCTTCCCAGATGGCCCGTTTACCTACTCGGCTCCTACTGTGGTTTGTTTGTGGGCCTCGCCCCCAAACGCGGAAGCCGTTCGGCATTGCGATACAAAAATACGACAGGGAAATCGTTCATATTAAGGGTGCGCTGAACAAGGCTGCAGATGCTCGTCTCTTAAGCCGGAGTGCCGCAGTACGGCGTGCCTCATAATCATATCGTGGTTTTGGCACGGAAAACCCCAGAAATAATAGTTGACTAAACATATACAGGAAAAAGACTGGAAGCAAAGAATACAGCCACTATCACAGAAACAACTAAGGTTGCCAGCCGGTCGGCAACGAATGCAAACTACAGTTGCACACTGGAGGAACACTGCAAAAAGGAAAGAAAGAAAGAAAGCAATAAAGAAAGTAACAGTTAAGGATTACAGACAATGCGTGTAAATGGCTAACCGCCCCCCCCCCCCCCCCCCCCCAAGAAAAGACAACTGAAACAGAAGGTGACCGTTGTCACTATCCTCGTTTCTCGCGCTGTCCGCAAGATGGTCAGCTATGCACACTGCTTTACACGCGGGGGGGGGGGGGGGGGGGGGCACGTTTGGGCCACGTAATGGAGCACATTTACTAACGTTTCGCCGGGGCGCGTTGTGACGACAATGGTGGCGCCGCCCTCGTTCCGCTCAGTTCCGTTTCTTTTCACAAAAGCCAGAAACGCCGCACAGAAGGGTCTGGAAACGCAACGTCGGCGGCGCAGAAGAGTGCGTCGCGCGCTGAATGAGGGAGGAGCGCAGCGTCGTCTCGCTTGCCACGGCGGTGACGGCCCACGTCTCGCACACTGCGAAGCCGGCTCGCGTGCAGGGGTGCACGGAGAAAGCCACGCTCGCAGCCTCAGCGTCGCGCTGTACACGGGTGCACCCAGCCAGGTGGCGACGAAATTGCGAAATTGAGTTTCGAGTGCTCTTCGGAGTACGCGCTGAGGAGATATATGGGGAACCCGATACCAGCGTAGCAGGACAGTGGAGAGCTTGGTTATTTGGGTACAGATGCATCCTACCGAAGCAGCAAACGCACAAGGCACAAGAAATATCTAGACATGACACACGCTGACTAAGTTCGACATCTTGAACAGACAGCGCACGCAAAGATTTACGGAATCCTGCAACACGGTCGCTCACCGTCAAATGATGGCGGTTTATTCGAAGGAACAAAAACAGATACAGGAAATGATGTTCATACAGGAAAATGGCAGCAAGTAACCAGACAGCCACCGTCAAAAAAAAAAAGAACAACCTAGAAACGGCGGCCAGTTATCAGACACCAAACGAGGCGAGAGCTACGGCCGACCGACAACTATGACAGAATACATCCCTCGATGAAAGTGAAAGCATCTCTAGAAGAAAGCTCAAAAGAAACGGGGGTGCGACATAAAGGAACCAAAGACACGATACAAATCAACAATTAAAACCCTAAAAGAGAACAAACCCGAAAGGCAACAATGGTAAAAAAATGGCCTCGTTGGATGACAATGCGCATAAGAGTTGATGTCGGTCGTCGCCGTGTGCAATATCCTCGTCAAGCGGTAAACCAGGAGCCGCACTGACAGTCGCGGAACCTCCCTTTTGATGATATACGCTCCCATATGTCACGCACTCGCCGTTCCGTCGAATAAAGCACCAGGTGATAGTCATCCATCGCGTTGTCGTCCTCGTTAAGTCGTTTGTGTGCACCGTTACTTTTTTTGCCATTATGCGGAATTTCCACCAACTAGCCCACACAAGCACTCATGTATAGCTTGCCAAAACGTGTGTAATTAAAACGAGCACTCATTAGGCATGGGATTCGCATAAGCGGCTTGCGCTACATTAGTTAGTAAGAGAATATTACAGCCAGTCCTGATGCTGTACATGTTATTACCCAACGCCAATGGCTAACTGCATAGAAGCGTACCCCGAAAGTTCAAATGCCGTTGTCAAGGCAAAGGGCGGACATATTGAATAAAATGTATTGTACGTCATTGCTAAGCTACTGAGCAAAAGCTCCACACACTAAAAAAAAACGTAATTTTTTTTTATCTCAAACAAAACATCAGACGTAAACCACGTGACAGAATTTATTCCTCATCCGGACGCTGGGCGCTCATTGAATCGATTTCACACACAATTTCGTTATGAGACAGTATGAGACTCCCGACTAATTTTGTCCAGCATGGCATCTGCGCCGTCAACGCACGGGACAAGGGCGTTGTTGCATATCGTCCCCATGGAAATGAGGACGCCGCGACAGGGATTTCATCCCCCGACCTCGAGCTTAGTCATAGCGGCTAAGCCACAGCGGCGGCTGAACGCTCAGGTTTGTTCCGTCTGCCTGAGCGCTCTTTTGTCAAGTATGCGCATTAACCTAGCTGTGACTCTCCGGTGTCAAGCAGCAGCTGATATACGTGTGCAGGCGTTGCTACGACTGCAGTCAGTCTTGAGAACTGCGACTCTTAGATCATAGATCATGTGGCATGAGGCCTCCACGATCCAGGATACTTTACAGTATGGCGGCATGGTTGTATCAAGAAATGAATAATCGAACAAAGTAGACTGGGTATGCGAAGGGACTATTTTAATGCTTGCATTCAATAAAATTTTAATATTCTAGTAACCTTGGCTGTCTCACAAGAATGTGTACGGCGAGAATCACAGAATCGAGGGTGACTGCAGATCGTGCGCGGTGACGTCGGAATTCGCCGCCGCCAATGGACCCTCGCTCGCTGCGGCACGCATCGCCACAGCCGAACGCGGCCCGACAACTGAAGATTTCCCTTCGTTTGATGATCGAATGCTCTCAAGCAACATCTCTATTGTGCAGTGCTTCGCATTGCGCCGAAAACGGCTTCTTTCTTTCAGCATTGAACTCACACCAATACACACCCCGTAATCGAAGCGACGACATCGCGCCTAGAAGTCATAGTCGCTGCGACGTGTGAAACCAAATTCGCATTTACTCTTTAATATTCACTATAAACGGAATTACATCTACAATAATTTGCCATTCGTTGTACCATGCCCAGAGCAATAATTTTTCGGTTCCCCGCCTATGGATGGTCTTTCACGTATAGTAGAGGTAAATAAGTCCGACGCAAGTATTGAAGAACATGGCATGTATGCGATTTCTACGACACGCGTTTTATGCTCCGAGACGATATGCAAATGCGTATAGCTTATGGTAACTTGCTTCTTCGATTGCGTTTGTTCGTGAAAAGATTCTCTATGCAACTTCAAATGCCTAGGATGTCATTTTCGGCGACTACCTATTCACGCAATTTCACTCTGCCAAGTACGAGAAGGAAACCGAGGGGCCGGTTTGCGTTAGTCACAAGTCAAAGAAAGCATAGGGAGCATTTGTAGTTCTAATTGAAGTGTAGAAATGATAAGTGGAAACGGCGGCAAGTTATGTTATCGTCCACTTTAATCTCCATTACAGCCGATCCTATCGACACATCAATTAAATCTACAAGTTAGTTTCCCTATGCTTTCCTTGGCTTCATTATATATCTGCTGACTTCAGATGTACAGTCAACTCTCCCAGTCATTGAAAAGCACTGTCAGGCTGGAAATGCGCGATATTCGGCTCCACTTCATGAGCAGTTTTGTGTGAAGATCCGTGGTCTGCCTTATACACGCCATCGTAATTTATGCACACATATTCGAAAGTGGCTCAATTGAGGATTCGGTGCCACGCTTAGCCATCCAAACCTGAGATGCAGCACTTCTGTCGGAATTAACGAATAAAAATAACATATTTCGGTAATTTATGCATGACGCAACCTTTAATTTATTTTTTCCTCAATGCATGTACTTTGCGCGAAAATTAGTATTTGGTTTTGATCATAATTGCCGTATCTGCCACTGAGTGGTGTTCTGGCCTTAAGAAGCTTTGGCAGGCTTTTCACCTCCATCCTCACATAAACATAGTAAACGGGAAATTCCATAGATTTCTGTGTAAACGGAACAACTCTGATGCGAAATAATTTGATTTAAGCTCAAAGGAATATGCACGTGCTCCCGATTTTACATGGTTACATGGGTTCTACTTACTTGTGCTCGCGTCCGTACTTACCGGAAACCATTATACATGGGTTCCAAAATCCACACTTACAATTTGGCCGAAAACACGTTGTCTTCATTTGCACATCGCGCAAACGCAAAACCGTCTGCACCCAGCTCAACAACAGATGCCGTTTCGGTTGGCAGTGGACACGACTGACAGCGTGGCAGATTCCGTCACAACTGGATCGAATGCTATGCCGTTTCAAAAGGCGCCCCGCAGTTTATGTCAACATTCTTTGCGCGCCGCTTACAATAATTTACGCAACATCCTAGTGCCGTTTCGGCAGGCTGCCGCTCGACAAATCTTCGCACGATGACAAGCGCAGATCTAGAGTGCGCAGATTACCTATCCGAGAAATATGAAAAGAAACACGCAAATGCCGCACAACCGTTCATAAGAATACGTGGTCGTCTGTAATCGCAAGTAATCTCTGATTAAAAACGGATTCGACTTCGCCCCTCATTTCTTTCGGGGCCGTATAGAGTACACAAAGCGTCGCCAGTTCTTCGACGCTTGACTGGACGTTCAACAAGTGTTCTTCGACGTGACGCGGCTGCAGTGAGGAACTCCATCAGCGTTCGGCGCGCGGAGCGAAAGGGGTTGCGAGCACAGGGCGTCGGCGAGGCACGGTTCACTCACCGAGCTGTGCAGGCCGCCGGGATCGCTGCTCCGTGGCCGGGCGTAGTGCGCGCTCACTGGAGCACGGCAGCCGTCATGCGCGCCGGCAAGCGGGTGGTCGGGCGCCACGCATGCGACGGGAACCGCACGCAAGGCGCGCGCGCGACATCACAGGCCACACCGCACGCTCAACGAACGACGCACGCCGCCTCGCACCCGGCCGGCCGCGAAGGCGAGGAGGAAGCAACAACCCAGAAGCCGCTACGAGCGCTCACGCACTGGCGAAACGAGCGTCCCCTGGCGGAGCGTCGTCGAAGGTGTCCCCTGGCGAATGTGCGCTCCTCTTCCGCAGGAGGTGCATTTTCAGTCTGGGTTGTTGAATTTTTACGGCCACCGGCAAGCAGGCAAGAATAATAGTCACTGCGATGTCTATGGAGAAGTAGTTCGTGGGAAAAGCAGACACGTTATTTGGTAGTGCGCACTGGCTGGGCAGAAGTTATGCGGTGCAGTGCAATGATCTCCTTCGCTCGATTCTTCCTTGTCATCCACGAGTCACGGCCGATACCTGGCCGATACCACTAGTGAAGCGGTAACAGGAATGCCACTGGAATAGAATAGCATTATCGCGGCCATAATAGGCGTTCTTTTCATTCGGTCCCATTCGTTTTGTATCACCCGCCGCATCAAGGGGTCCACTCTGGCGAAGGCCTAGTGTTAACCAACAATAGAAGCCCAAAATATGCAAAATCAACACAGTATTGCGGGAGAACTCGGACACAGGCAGTAGTCCATTCACAGTGCAGTGATGTCGCAGGAAGGCTGCAACAGCCAATAGAAGTATTCACGCAAGGAATTATAAGCTTATAAACGCAGGATAAACTCATGTAACAGCAAATCTTTTTTTGTCTACCATCCAGCGGTATCGCCTGGGTCGGCCGGTCGGTCACTGGTCTGCATCTCGCCGAGTAGATTCCATCTCACTGTTAAAATAATTGCGCGTCCAGTGACAGAATTCGTACCTCGGCAGCCGAAAGCAGCACCCCGATACGATAACCACTACACTCTAACAAAAAGTTTACGCCCTATGCCCGTCGTCGTTCGCTAATAATCGTCGTCTACCTTGCTTGCTTTTCCCTCTCGAACACTCCTCGCTCGCTACTTTCCAGTCGAGAATGCTGTGTCAAGCTAATAACGCGCAAGCCGTTCGTGACTAGGAAGTACCGCGCTCGCAGCGTTAAAGAAAGGAAATGCGGGCAAGCCTGATGACGATTATCGTTTGGGGACAAATTACAACCCAAAGGGTGTAAACTCTTTTTAGAGTGCAGGCCACAACCTTCCTTTCTTTCTTTTCCCAGACTCTTAAAAGGCCCCTGAAACGGTTCGGACAAATTTTGTAGAGGCGTAGGGTACAGCTAAAGTTAATCATTCGTACCACAATTTGTGTGAAACGTCTCATATTAAGATAGCTACGGATCATTACAATTTACCCTCCTCCATAGCCATGCATTTTCTCCTCAATTCGGTCACCGAGTGATCGGGAGTAAGCTCCACCTTCGCTGGCTCTGCGTCATGATGGCACGTCGTGCCGTCGACTTCCGTTTCTCTAGGAGCGAGCGCGCGAAGCCTCTCCAAACTCTCCACCAGCTGCTTGGCAGTCGACCCCAAGCTAGAGCTATGAGCAGTGTGCGTTGCGAGCATTCTGTCGCAGCGCCGAACATGTCTGGTATTCCGGTAACCACAGGCTAGCCGGGCGTTTCGACGGAACGGTGGAGGCATAAACTCAAGCTGATGAAGGAACTTTAGTGTAGACGTACGTGAGCTGCCTGATCGGTCTCCACGGTCCAGCCACGGTCCGAATAGGAGTTACTGAGAAATGGATTTGAATTACGCTTGCTTTTATAATGCAAGAAATGTTGAATAAAGATATATTACAAGTTCTCAGTACATTATTTGTTGATAATGTACTGAGTGCTAATGTACGGGTCAGCGCCGCAGTCGCCGTCGTCGATGCAGAACTGCCGGCGTTCATGTTCGCGGCTGCCATCTTGAATTTCCCATACACGCACGCGCGCGCTTACGCACGCTCGCGCGCTGCGTATACCCTCCGCTGGGAAGTGCTTTCCAGCGGGCGTAAACGCTGCTCCGTAAAACCGCTGGCCGCCTCAGCGTTGTGCGCATGCGCAGTCGCGTCTCCGCTCCGCTGGCCGTAAACCCGCTGGGCTAAAACTCTCTAATACCAGACTCGCGAAACGCTATTGCGTTAGTAATCATCCGGTGAAAAGTGAAAGCCGCCAACGCGCAAATCCTGGCGCCGATCGGATAGCGGCAGTCCGACGCGCTGCAGCCAGTCCGCTCGTCTGCTGCCGTGCAGAGGGACACGATGTCGCAGCTTGACATATTGCCAGTCACTACGTTTGCAGTCCACAACGCAACAAAGTCGAATCATAGTGCTCGCGAAAAGAATGCGACCGACTCTGACCGCGGAGCTCTCGTCAAAATGGAGCACGTTGTAACACAAACAGACGACGCTTGCTGTGTGCCGGAAGTGCTTAAGTGTAGTGATAAATTGTTCTTGTACATTCTCTTTCTGTAACTTTCTTTTTATAGAAACAAATTAGCTAACATTCGAAATTTTTTTACGAACATCACTTGTTCACCATAAAAGTGGAAAAATCATCGATGACACGCCCTGTGCAGCAAATCGGATAGCTCGCCCACATGACGTCATATGGGTGATTTACGTCATCTGGGTAGGGGCGGATGAAAATTCCGCCGAGCAGTTTGCTGCGATCGGCAGTGATGTACATTTTTAAAGCCTTTTATTAAATTACGCGCTTTACCCGGAGCACTTAGATGTGTCAATTAATGATCAGAAGGACCTACTCTAACTACTACTCTAACGACCCAGTACGTTTGTAGAAAATCGTCAAAATCGTTTCAGGGTCCTTTTAAGCAAAATTACACCTTTTTGCCACACAATGTTAATCGTCATCTGATTTATTCGCATTTCCTTTCTTTAGCGCGGCGAGCCCGATACTTCCCAGTAACGAACGGCATGCGCGTTATCACGGCATGGCATAGCATTCCCGAAAGGAAAATAGCTGGCGCGGCGTTTTCGAGAAAGGAAACGCAAGCAAGGCAGATGACGATCATCGTTGTGTGGCAGCGATACACTCCAAAGGGGGTACTTTTGCGTACAATCTAAAACAGCTTGCACCCTTTGGGGTGTATATTTGTCCCACAACAATAATCGTCATCTGCCTTGCTTGCGTTTGCTTTTTTGAAAACTCGGCGCTCGCTACTTTCCAGTGGAGAATGCTGCGTCACACTGATAACGCGCGTGCCCTTCGTGACTGGGAAGTACCAGGCTCGCAGCGTTAAAGAAAGGAAACGCGGGAAAGACAGATGACGATTATTGCTGTGGGACAAATATACACCCCAAAGGGTGCAACTGTTTTTAGAGTGTACACTCTAAAAATGTTTGCACCCTTTGTTGTGTATATCTGCCACACAACGATAATCGGCATCTGCCTTGATGCGTTTCCTTTCTTTAACGCTGCGAGCCTGGTACTTTCCGGTAACGAACGGCATGCGCGTTATCAGCATGACATAGCATTCCCGACAGGAAAGTATTGGGCGCAGCGTTTTCAAGAAAGGAAACGCATCGAGGCAGATGTCGATTATCGTTGTGTGGCAGAGATACGCTTCCAAGGGTGCAAACGTTTTTTAGAGTAAGAGTGTACAGGGTAGTCCTTTATGAAAGGGGACACGCGAGCTCGTGGCCCGTGCTCTGCGGAAGCTGCTTAGAACGCTAGCAAGTGGCAGCAAGGAGAAGCACGTCTGCTTGTGGCGTCATCTGTTGGCGGCCAGAATAACCAGGCATGGCCGATAGGCAAGCGCCTGCGAGAGTTAGCTGGAGCCCCCCCCCCCCCCCCTCCTCCCTCCTCACATGACTATTGCGCAATGAGCAGGGCCTGCAGCGCAATGCCTGCTGCTAGCACACCGCGTTGGATACGCAAGCGCACTGGAAACATGGAAGCGCCAACGTACGCCCTGTGGTTATTAGGTACTCCTGGCGTACGTATATTAATGCGTGAGCATTGTAGGGCTCCTTCCCTCGGAACTTTGTCCGTCCGTCGGTTCATTTCTCTGTCTGTAAAGCGTGACACGATGCACTGCATGCATATGTGTACATGAAGTCCTAGGGAGGTGTATATGAGAATGCCTTATTACTACGTATGACTAATAAGACCTATGAATTTGACTATACATGGTTAGTACTGAGAGGTATAAGTGTAAGTAAGGTTAATAAAGACTAATGAAGTTATTAGGATAATATTAGTTAAGTGTAACGGCGATTAATAGAGCCTAATTAGGAATACTGAGGCTAATTACAATCAAATTATGTTAAATTATTAGACATCAAAAGTTACTAAGGTCCAATCAACGGAGCCTAATCAATAATTAAGGGCACTTTGAGATTAGTTAGACGTAATTAAGTAATCTTAATTCTTAATTACAGATATAAACATCTTCATGATAACCCTAACTAAGGTTAAGTAATTAAGTAGTTAAGAAAACGTCGTCATTATAGAAAAAACTAAATCTGAATAATAAATAAAAAAATTACGTTTATTTACCTAAGTGGGTAGCCAGGGATCCGTACTGCAAACAAGTACGCAGAATACAGGAGTTGTCAAAGTATGCATAAGCCTACCCCTATATTTAAGTTAGCCCACCCCCAAGTTTCAACTTGACCCACCCCCAAATTTTAAGCTGGCCCACCCCCAAAGTTGAACTTGGCTCACTATCAGATTAAAAGGGACACTAAAGCGAAACAACAAATCAGTTTAGACGAATAAAGCATTGTTTGAGAACACTGCAGGTAGTCATGTCAAAATAATAGCTTGATTATTAGTCGAGAAAATGAAGGTCGAAGCATCAGTATTTGAATTTCGCGCCTAAACCCCGATGCCGGTACGTCATTGTGACGTCAGGGATTCCAAAGTATGTTTTCGCATTTGGGCCGCGTTGGCTGAGTAAAGGTCCCCAAAACTTGCCTTGTTGAATATTTGGTTCCTTTAGAACACAATGTAGTGAATCTGTACCACTATATTGCTACGGCACAATATGCGCGATCACGAAAGGCCAGCAGTGTGAAGACGACGACGACGATTAGAAGCTAGCGCGGGCTGTTGCCTCTTGGCCAAGCGCAGCGTATTTTCTTTGTAAATATATTTGTACATAGCTTTTCGTCTGCGTCTTCCTACGTAACAATATAATCAAGTAGGCCCTAGAACACGCCTAGAACACGTTATGGACATTATGACTCCCTCTCTCAATTGATTAATGAAAATAATATTGCCACCCTAGAATCCCGAAGGAAGGTAGCACGCCTAACATTGCTTTTCCGCCTTTGGAAAAGGGAACTACAACTTGGTCATTCACCCTGTCTCCAGCCGCTACCTGCTAGAGCTACCAGAAATTATCACCCCTACAAAATGACCCCTATTTTCGCGCGTACAAATTGCTTTAAATATTCCTTTTTTCCTAGAACAATAAATGATTGGAACTCTCTCCCGACCGATGTATTCCTTTCCAATAACATATTACATACCATTGAAAAACTGCATTTCAAATAAACGTGTGACCACATGAGTACTTTCATGCGTGTTAGCATGAAAAAAAAAACAACCTGTGTAAACTAGTACTCTAAATATTTCTCTCCTTTCAATTCAATCCCTTGCATTGTATGCTTGTAGAATGTGATTTTTTATGTATTGATATCATCCTTCAATGTACCTCATATGATTCCATGTATTTCATATTTCATATGCACTTCTTTTCTTTGAACGTATTTAATTACATTACTGTATGAACGTATTCCCTCCTGCCTGGGTCACAAGTTGGCCTGCGGTATTCTGTAAATAAAAAAAATAAAATAAAAAATCAAAATCCATGACGTCACAGCGACCAGGTGCGGAAATTCCAGGGGCGTCGCCACTCGCCTTTCGTTCTTGCGCTTTTTCTGGCTTACTAAGCGTCTTATCGTGGTGAGATGTGATGTAGTAGAGGCAATTTACTGATCCAGAAGAAATCCTTTTTCTATGTAGTGTCCTTTTAAGTTGGCCCACCCTCAGATTTCAACTTGGCCCATGGCGCATCCAAAAATTTAAATTGGGCCACTCCAATATTTATGTTGGCCTGCGCCCAAATTTCATGCTGGCCCACCTCAACTATAGGCTTTCCCATGCATTTGCTGTGGACCCTATGTATCCCTATTGTTATTCTCTCTAATCAATCTTTTGTTCAATTGTTCCTCGTCATTTATAAAGCTACCGATGATCTACATTTACACTACTATAATGATTAAATGCCGTAACGTCACACATTACGCATATTTGGGCAGGTAAAAGGCATTACACGTTTTGCGTGGCGGACAGATCGTGTTGCGGTACCCGAAAAACCATACTTACGCATTAAAATAAGCTGGGAGTGCCTATTAACCAGCGGGAAAATGTTGGTCCTTCCACGTTTCCAATCTGCAAGCGTACCAAGTGCTGTTTGATAGCAGCAGACGCTGCGTTGGTTGCAGGCCCCGCCTGTCGCGCATCTACTAGGCGTGGAAGGAAGTCCAGAGCCGCTTGCCTCTCAGCCGTGCCTGCTTATTTTGGCCGCGAAGAGATGGCGCTACAAGCGGAAGTGCTTCCCTTGTTGCATGTTGCTGGCGCTCTAAGGAGCCTCAGGAGAGCACAGGCCACGTGCTCGCGTGTTCCCTTTCATAAAGAACCACCCTGTACATGGCGTCTATTGCATCCTGTATAGTACTGTGTTGTGCGGGACGCGAGCGCTGCTTTAAATCAGCAGAATGAAGCGAGTCTTGCGTCCATGAAGAGCAATGGATGGATGGAAAACTTTATTTGGTCCTGCAAGTAGTGATAATCAACCACTAAGCGGGCCGCTCCCACGTCGGGACCGGAAGGCCAAGCCTCACGGCCACGTCTTGAGCCTGCTGGACAGCCCAAGATTGTTCATTTAAGTCCGGGCTGCGAAGTGCAGCCTCCCAACTGGACGCATCTTTGATCGCCGAGTCTTCAATTCTTTCGCAAGACCAGAGCATGTGTTCGAGCGTGGCTAAAGCACCACAATCTTGGCAATAAGGCTCTGTATACGTCTCCGGATAAAACATGTTCAGTCTCCGTGGGCAAGGATAAGTACCAGTCTGTAGTAAGCGTAATGTAAGTGCCTGAGCCCTGTTTAGTTTAGGATGCGGCAAACCGTAAACCCTGCGATTAAGAAGGTAATACTTCATGATTTCATTGTATGTGGAAGGGGAGTCTCTGTTCTTGGGCAGTACCGCCACGCCGTGGCGCGGGGCAGAGCGGAAGGTAAGATCTCACGCTGCCTCATGAGCGGACTCATTGAGATTCGGAGGGGCTCCCTCAATCATCCCAAGGTGAGCAGGGAACCAACATAAGTAGTGCTGAGAGATCTCACATGTCTGCCTAATTTTAAAAGCAACCTTAGCCACCGAGCACTTCTCAAAGGCCCTAACAGCCGACTTTGAAGCGCTTTATACAAAAGGTCTGCGCCTGTCAACCAGGGCGAGCGCAATAGCCACTTGCTCCGCGACCTCTGGCCTATCAGTTCGAACAGTAGTAGCGTTAACGACGGTGCCCTCATTGTCCACGACAACTATGGTAAACACCTTCCTCTCCTAGTTAAAAGAAGCATCGACGAAGCCAACCTTCTGATTCTCATCACGAATGAGTCTCAGCAGGCAAGCCCCCCTGGCCTTTCTTCTAACCACATGTTGCTCCGGATGCATGTTCCTGGGAACAGGCTTGACGTGATACCGATTACGGACCTTCAAGGGAATACCGACATGAAGCTGCGAAATCTTCTCCTGAGGAACACCTAACTCTCTCAGAATCTGCCGACCCGTGCTAGTCGTAGAGAGACGCACCGTCTGCGTCCTCTCCTGAGCCTCAGCTATCTCATCCAAAGTATTATGAATTCCCAGCTGGAGAAGTCGGTCGGTGCTGGTGCACATTGGCACTCCCAACACTTTCTTTGTGATCTTCCTAATCTGCGTGTCAAGCTTCTCCTTCCCCGATGGTTTCCACTTGTGCATGGCCGCCCCATAAGTAAGGTGACACAATACAAATGCGTGCATAAGTCTAATCAGACTATCCTCCTTAAACCCGTCTGCCTGTTGGCCACCCTCTTCACTAGGCGTACCGCATTTTCTGTCTTGGCAATGATCTTCTGGATCGTCAGCGTGTTGGCGCCGTTCGACTCAATCATCATCCCCAGAACCCTGATCTTATCTACCCTAGGTATGAGATCGCCATTTCTTGCACGAAGCTGAATGCTCAGCTGGTCCACGGGGATCCATCCCCTTGGCTTGCGTCCCTTTCTAGTGGGACTGTACAGCAGTAGCTCCGACTTTGAGGGGGAGCACCTTAACCCCGTCGGGTCCAAATAATTCTCAATTACATCTACTGCCTCCTGCAGAACACTATCGATATAGCCCTCAATACCACCGGGACACCATATGGTCACGTCATCTGCATACATGGTGTGCTTAATCCCCTCAATCTCCAAGACCTTCTTGGTCAGTCCGACCATGGCCAGATTGAACAATGTGGGCGAGATGACGGCCCCCTGAGGAGTGCCCCTCTCACCAAGATTTAACGTCTTTGACTCCTGCTCCGCAACCCTCAAGGTAGCCTTCCTGCCTGACAGGAAGGACCTGGCATAGTCATGAAAGCGCGCGCCGAGGCCAAGATCCGAAATGGACTTAAGAATATAAGAGTGCCTAATGTTGTCAAAAGCCTTCTCCAGGTCCGGCCCTAGGATGGCCTTAACGCCTCTTCCATCTCCATCAATTACCTGATGCTTGATGAGCTTCATTGCGTCTTGAGTTGACAGCCCAGCCCAAAAACCAATCATAGTGTGGGGGTAGACCTGGTTCTCCTCAAGGTACTTTGTAAGCCGATTAAGCACCGCATGCTTGGCTACCTTGCCCACACACGAAGTGAGCGAAATAGGCCTTAAGTTATCAATGCTCGGGACTTTGCCAGCCTTGGGAATCAGCACCGTGAGAGCTGTCTTCCACTGCTCCGGAACCACCCCGTCTCTCCACATAGCGTTAACCTCCCCGGTAAGGTATTTGATTGACCTATCGTCCAGATTCTTCAAAAGCTTGTACGAAATCCCGTCCGGTCCGGGAGCCAACTTGCTGTTAAGGTTATGCAGAACCGTGCGTACCTCTTCCACAGAAAAGTCCTCATCTAGGGAAAAGTTGTCCTCTCCCGTGTAGGCCTGCTCCGTCAGAAGAGCATCCGGGTCCGCAACAGGAAGGTATATTTGTTGCGCAGCTTTTCAACCAGCTCTTCCTCCGACGCAGACCCCACTGCTTCTTCTACAGCTCTAGCAAGGACGTGCCCCTGAATAACTCTCGTATTGGAGTCGTTCAGCAAATGCTTAAGCAAGCCCCACGACCTCCCGTTGCACTCATCCCACTGTTGCCTAGACAAAACCTTACAGTGCTCCTCAATCACCTTATTCAGCTCGGAAATCTTTTTACGCAGCCTGCGATTAAGCCGCTGCCCCTTCCACCTCGCCAGCATATACCGCTTGGCTTCAATCAGATGGGCCAGCCTACTATCAACACTATCCACCTCCAAATCCGCAATGATCTCCTTCGTAACCTCCTTTACATCCTCCCTCACCCGGATGACCCAATCCTCCAGGGACGGCCGGTACAGACCTTCGAATTCCTTCCCCCTTTCTCCTCTCTCCTCCCGGATTATACGAAACTTATCCCAGTCTATAAACGTTAACGCCCTAGGGCGCCTACCCTCAACTTCAAAAACGACTTGGATCACTACCTAGGTGTTCGGCAAGATTGCTCAAACTAGGCTTGGCCGCATTCTTTACAAAGCAGATGTCAGGGGTAGTATCCCTACACGACGGCGTCCATATACGTGTCCGAAAGGCAGGCTCAGTGACCAGCGTAAGGTCAAACTCCGCGGCGTTCTGCCAAAGGTCTCTCCCTTTAACTGTATCATGCTTGTAACCCCACACGTGATACGGAGCATTAAAATTCCCAGCCACGATCAGCGGATGGTCCCCGGCAAGCTTAGAAGCCTTCTGCAGAACCAGCTTGAATCTCTGCACCCTGTCCCTCGGGGCACTATACACGTTCAGAATAAACAGGCTTTTCTTGTTCACCCGGTTAGGAATCACCTCAATCATGACATATTCCAGGGAACTGAAAGGTATCTTAAGATCATGGACCACCTGCGTCCGTTTGCTATCCAACAGAATGCAGGTCCCCCGAGCTTTGGATCCGCCGAAGACGGTTCGGTAGCTCGTCAGAGAAACTTCTTCCGTCATTGTCTCCTGCAGTAGAATAGCCTGCGGCCAACCTTTACACGCGCGAATATACTGCTGTAGAGGCTCCCGTTTACGAGCATACCCCCTAAAGTTCTATTGCCACACACAAAAAGCCTAATTTTGTCGCGCCATGTTGAAGCAGTTGCTGCGAGCCATCTTGCTGAGCCTGAGACTTCCCTGTCGAGGAACCAGCCGACTGAGATCCCGACCTAAGAAGGTTAGAGGCACTCAGACTGGATTTGTTTTCGAACACCTCTATTCTACATTGCAGCTCCTTGAACCCCCCATCGATCGAGCTGAGCGACTCTGTGAGACGCGTATTCAGCTCCGCCAGACCATCGTTGACCTGCTTAACACTATCTACAACATTCGACAGCATCTCCTTCACCTAAGATCTCAGCTTCCTCGACTCGGGCTCCGCCTCATGAGTCATCGCCTTCCTCTTTGAGGGGCACGACCCACTAGCCTCACCTACGTCAGAAAAATCCATGCTCTCTATGGGCTCAGGCATTGCCCTCTCGGCCGGTGCAGGTCCTGCAACACCCTTAAGGGCCGAGATTTCTGCCCTAAGCAACCTCACCATTTCTCTCAACTCTGCGTTTTCCTGTTCTAGCCTCTTGAATCTCGCCTCATTCTTGCTTTGCTCTGGCCTTACCAAACTAGGCATCTCCATTCGAGCACTTGTGCGCTCCGCCCAGGTAGTACCACTGGCCGCTCCACTGGGGCCCTTGCCTTGTAGACCCTGCAACACACCACTCTTGCGCACACCCTGTCCCGCAGTACCATTGGGGCAACGCGCATTCTCAGTTCCCAACTGTCCGTCCAGTCCGAAGCGCACTTTAGACGCCGATCTGCTCACAGACCGGCAACCGGAGCGGCTGCGAGATGCTCTACCTGGTCTCCTTGATCTTGATCTTGAGCGTCGACGCCCACAATCTTGTCCTTGCCCAGCTCCAGCGTCTTCTCCAACGTCGGGAACTGGCTTTCGTCGAACCTGAAGCCTCCCTTCTCTTCATCTTCCGCCTTGATGTCTGCCATAGCCCGCTCAAAACGACAGCGCCGGACCACATATGGGGTACGGAACCGCTGCTGGCACTCCTTGGCAGCCGTGATATGCTCTCCCCCACAGAGTTCACACTTGGTCGTAGACCTTGGGCCTCACCGGGATTGGTTGAACCGCAGCCCCTGCAAACCACTTCTTCCGGCGAGGGGCAGACGTCAGCGCGACGCCCAAGCTTTCCACAAGCATAACAAATATCAATCTGCTTGCGGTAAAGCGAGCACATAACCAGCGCGTTACCATAAAAAACGTAGTTGGGCACTTTGTATCCATCGAAGGCGATGATGACCGTACCCCATTCCTTGATGCGTTTTGCCGTCAGGGCCAGGGGATTACGCGGGTTAACAATCTTGCGACTTAGCGCTTCGGGTCCCTCGCTGAGAGGAACATTTCTTATGATTCCCTTGCACGTTTCATGAAGGCCGCACGATATGCCGCAGCTTCATGCATGTGCCCAGCAATACATAAATCCTTGATCCTCACGTACTTCGTAGCATTTTCTTCTTCCGGCGTGCTAACCACCACAATATTCTACTGATAATTGGGGCAGATCGTGTCCGTTTCTCGCTTTACTTCGCCTATGCAAGCAGCAGCCGTGATTGCATCAGCCACCGCGGCCGCACCAATTTTAGCAATATTCAGACCTCCCCTAATCCTGACGACAATCTTGATATCATTTTTCGGCAGCGGAGGCATTTTACCGCGAAGGATGATACCCTTCTTGTCGCTAGCAGGCGAGTTTGGACTCACTTTTCCATTCTTGGGTCCCGGCCCGCCGTTAGGGCTAACAGCGTCGCCGCCGTACACTGTAAACACAAATTAGCCCAAATGGGTGTTTTAGCAGCTGACATCCCCTTTTACCTCCCGAGCCCAATATGTGTACCTCCACGAAAGGTAGTAAAATGGGCTGAAACCTTCATTTTTCTCGGGTCCCCAGGAATCGGAGTATCGTAATGGTGAAACGGGCGTTTCTAAGGAAGGGACGGCACGCAGATTATAATGGTAGCTTAAAAATATGCCCATTCAACCCTCTGCGGCGGTCTTCCACCCAGGTGTTGCACGTATGCGGCAACTGTATACTCGGCGAAGAACCGGCGTCAGGCTCTGCGTCGGACGGCCGTCATCCGTAATTTCATTGCCGGACCACCCCGGACAGATAATTTCTGTCATATGCCAGCGCGCGAACCAATGCGCGGGCCAATGAGCGGAGAGAATCATCCCCAGCCGTCTGCACCATAGTCTGCACTGTCAACGTGCGAGTCAGCTTGCTGAGCGACTTAGTCCATTTGTTATTATTATCGTCGAATTACAGGCTTGTTAATGCGCTCAGTATAAAATTTTCAACCAAGTGTGAAGCCACCTGGAGTATCTGCAAGTGAATTTCTGCATGGAAGTGGATATTGTGGCGAAAAGACGTGGCGATGAGTGCGTGTAGTGCAATCTTTTTTAGAACGAAGCGAATCTGGCAGATGCCGTGGCCGTTACTCGCATATAAGGATTCTTTCGTGTGCAGGTAACTACGATTCTTGCCTTCGTGAGCCTGCTCAGCAACTTGATGAAAGCAAATGAGTGATAACCTTTGGACTATCCCATCAATACTCGCATGGCCGATATGCTTTCTTTTTCTTCCCTTTCTTGACCTACGTGTTGCCGAATAAAGAATGCACTACATTGTATAAATAGAGCGACCTGTTCAACAAATGTATTGAGAAACTTGCTTCGCGCAATAATCCGCAAACATACGCGTTCGTGGTCAAGTGGTATGAAGTTTGCCGTAAAGTTGCAGTGTCTACATTGCCGTCAATGTCGGAGTTACGATAGCTTTTCACGTTATCCTAAGGCACGTTATTCACCGCATTCTGAATGTGGGCGCGGTGCAAATACGGCGGTGCGCTAAACTTGAATTTCTAATACGCGAACCTTGTCGCGCATTCGAAAATAACGCTAACTGTGGTCGCCGTTGCGCCTACACAGCTTGCATGCGAGATCGCGTATTTCAGAGTACTCGACGTTCGCCTAAATAACAAAGATGTACTACTAACTATTTAATTGATGACTGCTATTCATTGTGCACGCATGCAAATCATAAGCGCCATAATATTTGTTGCCAAAATTGCAGAAGTACATTTGCATTTTACATATTCTAATAATACAGTACGTTTTTTCGGTATAGTATGTCAACCATCAATGAACTTCTCCCCACAGAAACTGTATATAGTGTACCTATATGCAAGTAATCACCAGTCACTGTAAGCAGGTCTTTTTGTAGAGTAACACTGCAGTATCATGCTATTAGTAGCTGCTTTGCAAGCAACACATCTTGCGTGGGAGCTGTCACTAACAACGGTCAGCCATGGGCTCACTCGAACACAGCCTGCGTGAAAGCCATAATTAAGAAAAGCCAGCCAGAACTATGCTCGAATGCAAGAGCAGTTGCTTCCGCCTATAAGTGCAGTCTTGGCTGGCTTTTGTTAATGACAGTCTCAACTCAGGTTGTGATAGAGGCTGTGGCTCGTTGTTGCTAGTGATGGCTCCCATATGTAGCCTGCATGGCAATAACACCTTTTTACTTTCTTATTACAAACTTCTTGGTGCCATCCACCGCAAAGCCAAAATTACACAATGCGAAGAACAAAAATTATGAAGTACTGCTTAAATATATGAGCATATAATTTGTTTTCTTTGTGAATGATACATAGGCATGGTAACATTTCTTTATAGTAATTGATTATTCCATTTCAAGGCAAATTGAGGGTTCCACACCATGTTGTGTTGCACTTACAAGTTGATATTGACAATATGGCTGCATGCCACCATACGAAAACCTTCGTGTAACTCTCAGTAAACAGCTCTACTGTAAAATTTGTCTTTTACAGTTGGTATAAGCCCATGGTAACAAACCACCGCTCGAAAACCCTATATGGTATATTCTAATAAACACAAAGAATAGGACATAAATGTGCTGAGCAACAGCACCGTTATTGGATAGTTTATAAGTGGAAGAACATGGCAATCAGGCACCATGTTGCACTTATTTTCTCTTCACCTCTCAAGCTGTCGAGGTTCTGTAGCATTGTGTCACGAAGGATTAAGAAACTGCATTGCAAAAAGTAACATGCCAAGTTTGTAGACTGTGATGTTGGAGTAGATTATAAAATTCCCTCATTATGTCGCGACATATACGTTGGCCAGACTGGCGGCTGCATTAATGAGCACCTGGAGAAGCATCTGAGCAGTCTTTACTGACAGGAACGACCTGGCACCTAACAGGGCATTGCAAAATGTGCACCTGGCAAGCTCGACTCAAAGGTACATCGATATGGATCCAGGGTACTCCTCCCCAATAATTATCTGTAGCGTTTTTTGTAGATCACTTTGGTCAGAATATGCGTGTGCTTCTTATGTCTGGGTTCCTGTAACTAGAACCGTGACGTAATAAAGGTGCCAGTTAAAACTACGATTTATTGCTCCTGTTGTTCTGCACAACATTGCATCTTGTTGCGGACCCACCAGACTATCTGCTGGCCTTGACTGTGTTCGATGAGGGAACTGTGTCAGTTGAGGAGCTAAGGCAGTTGACTGCTGGTGACCCTGCTCTCAGTCAAGTTATGTGATTCACTAAGAACGGTTGGCCGCCCTGCGCAAAAGGCTTGAACACGAGTGTCGCACCTTTTTTTGACAAGAAATTGGAGCTTTCTTTCGCCCACGGGTTGTTATACTGCGGCCGGCGAGTAGTCGTTCAGATGGAGGCACGACGTCGCATATTATACCTTTTGCATGCCACGCACCAAGGATCGTCCGCTATGAAGGCGGTGGCTAGATCGTCATTCTGGTGGCCAGGGTTAGATTGCGAAATTGAGGCAGTGACAGCGTCATGTCAGAGTTGCGTTAAAAACCTGCCCATGCAAGCTACAGCAACGCCAAAAAGCTGGCCCGCTACTGTTGAAAAATGGGCAAGGGTGCATATTGATTTTGCGGGACCTATAGGAGGGAAAATGATACTCGTGGTCGTGGACGTATCCAGCAAGTGGATTGCAGCTGTGCCACTCCGACAAGCAAACGCTTCATGCACAATCAACTGCCTGCGCGGTATCTTCTGCAGATTTGGCGTGCCACGAACCATCGTATCCGATAATGGAACGCAGTTTACCGCTGAAGAGTTCGCTACCTTTGTCAAGAGGAACAACATAACGCATCTGTGCACAGCTGTATATCACTTCGAAACGGGTGAGAAATGGACTCCAAGAATTGTAGAGTCTACAACAGACTCTCGGATGGTGAGCATTCGAACACCAGCCGGATCAGTAAGACGACATGTTGACCAGGTGCGGAACCGGGAAGATGCGACGCCACCGCTTGGTAAAGATCAAGAAGCGGCAAAACGAGAATCAAGAACAGGTACTCCTCGCGACTACCCACTGTCGCCGAGAACGCCAGCCGAACAAGGGGGCACAACAGAACCTCAGCATGAACTTCAGCTGGAACTCGCAGGGAGCAACGCTGAACCCGTCAGAACACCCCAAGCCTTGCGGCGCTCTACACGTCAAAGAAAACCAGTACAGCGACTTCAGTATTAAGGGAGAAGAGATGTTGTAAAGTGACGTCAGCCGCAATCAGACTGCCTTGCAAGCGCTGACGACACGTGTGTTTATCGTTTGATATCCTTCCCTTGTTCTCCCTTTCCCCCTTCCCCCTCTCTGTTTGTATATATACGCTCCGAGACGGAAGCAATAAAGATTCATGTTCCAACCTTCGAACGGCGTGCTGTCGTATACAGTAAGACACGGCACGTGTGTCGTAGCTATGTAACAAAAGCATAGCGAGGGTTGACATAGTTTGTCTTCCTTACCTTGCAGAGGTATAGTGGGTCAAAAAACACATGTGCACTGTCTTCAACTAGCCGTGTTTTCCATGACAAAAGCATACATGTGGTTGTCAACATACTTTGTTTCAAAAATTGAACTGAAAAGAAAATATTTTTGGTCACAGGACACAATCAACACTACCTGGGCAAAGTGTGGAAGGTCATCATCTGGTACAAATAGTGGCAGCATACAACCCGCACTGATTTTTCTTTCGCACACTTTGACAGAAGTCAAAGTATGCACATCTGCCATATGCATGTCAAGCTCATGCAGTCTGTCCTTCAAAAGGTCTGGTAGTGAGTTTATGTCCACTCTTGCACTACCTGTAGCAGCCACAGATTCTAGTGGTTGAGTTAAGGAGTGCATAAACTGCATCTGATGTCGGCGGCTCAGGGTTTCACAAATGTTCTTAAAGTTACGAGTTTTCCTTGCAACTGTTTTGAAAAATTGATGTTTTGCCTCAAAACGCATACAGGACAACTTGCACTGAGGTCTATACAAAAGACTAAGCCTGGGGTAATGGATCATAAAGTGCATTTTCGGAATGATTTTTACATTTGGATAAGTTTCCCTAGATGCAACGTAAAAATTATCAATGAGGACTTGCAATTGCGCAGCTGCACCACAGCACAGTTGTGGTGCAAGTACAATGTCCACGATTGCACGCAGTTCAAGGTACACATACTATGCAGCGTTTCCCTTTGCAACTACATCGCCCAAAGGCAGTGAAAAGAACCGGAAAAAAAACGAAGCTTTTCAGCAGCAGAACCTTTTATGGCTGATGTGCCAAACACTGAGCGATGGGAAAGAGGAGGTAGTCGTGATTTCTTCTCCCCTCCTTGCAAGGGAAATGAGTTAAGCCTCTCATTTAGCTGATCAAGAGTGAACACACGGCATGGCATAATGTGGCGCAAGATGTGTTTCATGGCAAATGGAATGACTCCTTCAAACAGGTCATGCATAACATCAGGGGGAAGGCCTTTCATCACATCAAATGATTGAAGTGAACTTAAACAGCTTTCACCACTGATGCCATAAACATTGCGGAGGCTTGAATCAGTCTTCAACAGGTTAATATGTTGAGTATGCATTTTCTGTGTTCGAACGATAAACTCTTCTTCATTCCGCTTCTCACTGATGTCCTCTTTCTTTGTCAAGCAGAAACGGCAGATTGGCCCCGGTGAAAAGCATTCTCGGAAACCGCCAATTTGATGGCTAGACAAGTTATCTCCACAGACATAAAGAAGAGAGCCTTTAATGAGTTCTCCATCAACCGCAACTCCTTGGGATTCTAGCTGCTGTATGTCCTCAAGTAATGGTTGGACAATTCTGTGCAATGTGAATCTGGCTACAGTGGAATTTTTCACAAGAAGAACAAGGTGCTTGTTGTCAACTTTCGAGCGAAATCGGCGTGGCAAGTTTAGAATTGGTAGATATCCAGCCAAGACTTTGTGTTTTCCACGCTTGCTTCCAATGGGATTGCAGACTTCAAATTCATCAAAGTACAGCTGTAGAGCAAGAAGTTTCTGATTGCTGGCATTTTTGAACAAGCAGTGCTTGTTGAAGTACATGCCGTCAGGCACATACTGTAGAAGAGTTGAAGGTTTGCGATTTGTTTGTAAGATGTCATGGGCACCTGAGACAGCCTTTAATGTTTCCAAAATTGGAATGTATTCATAGCTGTCTGAAGTACCTTGATCTTCAAGGTATACTGTTCGGGGAGGAACGAACGTATGTGAAGTTTTTCACCAGTTTTCTCGGCCTGTTGTTCTGAGCTGCTCAAGTTTTGTAATAGTGGTTGCATTGAAGTCTGCTCTAAATTCTGAAATGAAGTTTATCATATCATTCGTAACTTCATTCAAGGTGCTCTCGTGTAACGGCCTGCCCTCTTGCCACTTTAGTAACAACGAAGACAGAACCATAGCACACTGAACATTGCTGTCAGGAGTGCCAACACCAACACACTGACCACTGGTGTTAAAAATATCAACATCCAAGCACGCCTGTTCAGCTGCTTGCCCAACAGGCTGGGTGGGATAAGTTTGTACCGTTTCTTTGAGGCTGTCAGCAAGGGGTGCCAAGGATGCGTCAGCTGTGGTTGTCTGGAGGAACAGATGATTGTGGTGACGGCTGACATGTTTACGGAAGGAGCTATAAAGCCTATAAGTTTTTTCACAGCCATCCAAGTCACACTTCCAGTTGTCCTCCGTGCCATGCCAGGTGCAGAAATGACAAAAAAGAGATGACAAGGAGTGGGTCCTCTGGTAGCACCGGTTGCCAGCATATGTGTCCATGCGCAATGTACTGGATGCAACACAAGATTACTGAATAGGCGTAACTTCCCCTCTCACGAAACTACAAAAGCCATAAAATGATCAGGCAACAGCTGCAGCAATCCCAATAAAAAACAATGAGTCCTGTTGGATTTTTGAATGGGATCCAACTCGTTCCAATTGGACATCATAGGAGGGCCAAGTTCCAATTGGGCTTCACGCAAAGTCCAATTAGCTCAAATTGGGCATCATGAAAAGTTCAGTTGGTTCCAGTTGGACATCACTGGAGGTTGGTATGCCAATTGGTCCAACTGGACACAATTGATGAGTAATATTGTGAAACAGCAAAATAGTTTATACTAATAATAGCAGAATTATAATGTTAGTTTTTAAGTAGAAGATCTTTGTATTTTGGTGTGATCATTGGATAGAACAATTGAGCTTTCTATCAAGTTAAAAATCTCTCTTGAAATTTTACCTATTTCTCATGAACCACTGCCATCACTTTGTCAATTAAATATTGCTTACATATATAGCACCTGATGTCTCTCTCATATAGTGAAATGGTGAATGTTGGTTGTCCGCGAAGAGAACTGTCACAGTGTGTGTTCATGCATGAGCATGCTTCTCGAAAAGAGTTTCAAGTATATCGGTGTTATGTCGATGTGAGGGCCCATCTGGGTTTCATTTCATTTCCAACTATTTTTTCATGGTGGTCCCAAAGAGTCCAATTCAGAGACCAATTGGGTTCAACTGTGTTAAAAAGAAAAAAATTGCTCCAATTGTTCTTGTTGAATTTTTCCAATCGGCATCCTAAAGCAGAATTGGAAATCCCCAATTAGTTCCAAATGGAAACTTACGATTGGTTTTAGCAATTCTTGTTTTTTATTACTGGGATGCCATTTACAGATGTAGAAGTTGATATACATATAAAAAAAACTCATTATCTTGGAGTCATTTCAACGCCAAAAGTCGTATAAAGTGAATGACAAGCAAGAAGGTTATTGTTAGTATCAAAAAAGATCAAGACAACCCCCCCTCTTTCTCTTATGCCGACCGACAGGTGCTTCACTGAACATGCAGAGCCCCACAAGAAGCCAATGAAATTGTTCATGAACCACTGCATCTAACGTACCCTCCAACGCTCACATTTGCGTGCGAGAACTCGGCAATCACGCAGCACAGAATCACATCGATATACGATGCCGTCGATCGTTACTGCGTGCTGCAACAACGGAAATTTCGAAACGCTGTTGTAGCAACAGATTCTACATCATGTACGTCGTGCTTTTTGTCCGAGCTGAACGCAGCAAGAATTAACGTCAGCTCAACTGGCCGCCCGGTTAACAAAGTTCATATTAATTAATTACCTAATAATATCATTTGATTAATCGACCCATACACTGATTAATCAATTGACCGGTTCGTTGATTAATTGGCGGGATCATTAATTGCTTAATTAATTAATTAATTACATTTGTAATATTTTCAAATCGACCAATTTTTGAAAATAAAAAAATAAATATCAGGCCCTACATTAAAATTTTGCTTCCAATAGTCACTAGATTCTAACTTTTTTCTCTCAAATTTAACAAATTTCATTAAGATCAGCCCGGTGGTTATCGAAGAAAAGCATTTCTGCGTTTTACATGCATTTAAACATGCGGAATCAGAGTTTGGCCCGAGCTAACAAAGGGAAGAATTACGGAAAGAGGCCATCATCGACAATTGCAACAAATAACTTGACCCATAATTTCGATGGCAGCGACACTCGAAGTTATAAAAACAATAATCGAAACCAAAACACCAGTTTCGGATTGCGATACTTCTCGCCGGTGGCGCTGTGGTAGCGTCATTTCGCGGGTTGGCGCCTATATGTAATGTCCCTGGATATTTTTTGCTTTAGATATAGGAACTTTAGGCGCCTCTTTCGGTTCGCGCTCGTGCCCGCCACTTCCGCGCGTACTTTTCAGTGCGGTCGTACAGTTATGGAAGGCACAGTTTGCCTCGCAATCCTAGAGGATGGCCAGAGAAAGAAAATTTCGCTGCCAAACGGCGCCTACGGCGAATTTCTGCTTGCCTTACGCTCTCTGACCGACATCAATGACACCACACTGGTAATTTTAATGTGCTACACAAGTAGCGAGAACTGGGCGAGTTGGAATATGTTCCTGATCTATCAGCGCGAAAACTTTGCCTGCATAGTTCGTTGCGCTGACAGATCATGGACGTAATCTTAATTCAACTTTTGTGTATTGCTGGACGCCGGTTCTGTTAAAATTGCTGCAATGTTGGCATAACTGTGTTGGCGCGCTTTTCCAGTGTGGCCCGCGAAACGTTAATTCCAGATCCGTTTGCTGCATAATCCAACTCGAAATTGTCGCTGTAAGAGGCTTTTTTGTTGAATTACTTGCGGCTCCAAACTGACAGAGAAGTTCGTCGTGAAGGCGCGGTACTCACAAGCGCGGTTCGCGCTTACTGGCAAACTGTTGGCGCGGTTTGCCGGTCGTTGTGTCCCAGTTGAATTATTTCTAGGCCTGACTATTTCAAAGCACCACGGTACATCTAATATACTTGGAGGACAGTATGTGCTACCAAGGCGAAATTATCTTTCAAAATTAAGCTCTTTGTTAACATTGTAAAGCGGAACACCTGATTTATGCGGACTTCATTTTATTCTTCTTCATTCCTTGGGTTTTTCTAACTTGTGGCATTTCTTACAACTCTTATTTTGAATGACAACTATAAGGAGTAACCTGCGCAGTTACATGCGTTATTACGCTTAGTAACTTATTACTCAGGCGCGCGAAGTCTTGTTGCGGCTTAGGATAGTTTTTACAGTAGCAAACTTTCGTATTACGTATTTTCATATTTCTCTTTAATAAGCTTGCAGCAATATAGGAATGTGTGTACGAGTGTGTAAACAGAGCATTCTTTACTTGAATTTCAACTCCAGCATTATCCAAATTATTGTGCTGTAGTGATGGCCTCTGGTTGCATGATTTCTGGCACCTCCTCCTGCATACTAAATACTTGTAATTTGACCCAAATTCTAACAATAAATTCTGATTCTGACCACAAACTTTATACAGATAACTTTATCCCACATTTCATCTTGCACTTGTGTCTAATTTTGGAGCTCTTGAATTTTCACTGCGGCATTGTATACATTCCCCCTTGATCAATTAGACTGTTTGTGAACATGGACCATTCATCTGACAAGGCTAGTTTCTTCTTTATAATGTTAAATTTATCTGCCAGATCCAGATGTACGACGAGGAGCTTGAAGATTACGTTGACTTGGATATGCACAGCAACATACAAAACAAGGCCAAAATAAGATTGGTACGGAGGATAGCCCCTCAAATGGATGTGAGTATCGTTATAGGTTGACGTAGTTGGCATCAAGTGAAAAGGGTGATACTTGTTTAATGGTTTGATAGTTGGTACACAACTATCAAGAGAGCAGCCAGCAACCTAGGATGGAGAACCATTAAAGAAGGATAGAGTGCACTAGTAAGAGGCAGCAGGGATTGCAGCCCACTGAAACTGATAAAACTTGCACACATATCAGCAGTTGTTTGTAAGGTACATGTAAGAATGTAAAAAATAAACATGTTGTTGAGGTTGTATAGAAAATCACATTTTTTAGTAGAATTTTAGTAGAACCCGGGTCCTTCCAATGCTGATATGCTCCAGACGCTGATACAGGGCCAAAGGCTATTAGGGATGATCTGGGAGAGCTTAAAAAGCGGTTGGAAGACGCCGAAAGAAAGCGTCAATTCATTCTCGACCCGAATGGCCCACCTTGAAACAAATGTCAGAGAAATAGCACAAAATGTAGACAATTGCGAAATCCTTAGCAATACTGTTGAAAAACTTCAACACTCATATTGCAACAGGCAAAACTTGTAGAGCTGGAAGATTGGAGTCGCAGATCTAATCTTGTGGTTTTCGGCATAGATCACCGAACAAATGAAACTGAGGCTGATCTGCGGCAGAAAGTTATCAAAGAGGTGTTCGAGGACAGGCTTGGTGTAAAGTGTTTGTCTATTGCTAGGATACATCGCCTGGAAAAACGTTCAAGAAAGCGACTTGTAATCCTCTTTGTTCAAAATTATATGGAAAAACAAGAAGTGCTACGCAACTGCAAAAAGCTTAAGGGAACGCAGATTTCCGTGCAAAATGACTTCCCTGTTGAAACAATAACAAAACGAAAACTGTTGTGGCAAAGTGCTAAAGCTGATAAAGAACAAGGAAAGAAGGTCGCACTAGTGAACGATAAACTTCGCATCGATTCCCAATTCTACGCATGGGATGACGTTTCGAACACACGTGTTGTTGTCCGATCCGGGAAAGATCCTACACAAAGAGCGTAGTTTTCACAGTCTACTCTTAAGAATCTTCGTGAGCTCTCTTTTAACGCCAGAAGCGTTGTTAACAAAGTGGAAAAACTAGAAATATTACTTTTGACTTACGACCCCCATGTGGTTGCTATCACTGAGACGTCGTTGCATGATGGCGTACACAATGATGAAGTTATTCCGCCAGGCTATCACATACACAGGCGTGATCGAGGCACACGTGGCGGAGGAGTCACTGTTATTTCTAAACTCGGTATTGATGTATGTCTGACAAACCAGATTAATGATCACGAAAGCCTGTTTCTGAACGTCACTGTTAATGCTGTTACATTTATGCTTTGTGTTCTTTATAAAGCCCCTGAAATGTCAGAATCATTTCTCGAACAACTTTACGACCATCTTCTTCTAAACCACCCACGACACGTGATTATACGGGAGATTTAAACCTTCCAGCTATTAAATGGGATAAATTAGTTTACGGGCAATCTAAATCGAGTGATGTTATTTTAGACACAATGTTAGCTCTGAACCTTGATCAAATTGTCTGTGGACCTACGCGCAACAGTGCTCTCTTGGACTTATTCTTTGTAATATGTTTTTAAATGGTGCTATTAGTACTGAACCAGATATGCTGGATCACAGTTTATTGTTTTTCTCTTGGTGTTATCGAAGGTCCGCAGGGCATTCGAGTATTCATTCAGTGTGCATTAATGACTTTGACCGCGCTGATGATACATCTATTACAGATTACTTAGACACTGCACTAAACCACACTACACATGATCTTCATGCCTTGTGAGCACAATTTAAAAAGGCAGTCATATTCTCCATTGAACAATATGTCCCATTCCGAAAGGTACGTAAGAACCGTAAAAACCCATGGATCTCTAGGGATATTGCCGCCAGCATTGCGAGAAGAAAAAGACGACCGACATATCCCAACTGCGTATCCGCCACACCGCGAGCGTCAAGCAAAGCACCGCAAGGCAACGCTCGGCCGGTGCTGACAGGCCGGTGGCTCGTGCGCGAGAATCGGACGATTGGCACGCGACAGGAGGCGACGAAGAGGAGAACGACGTTCGAAGGAGCGAAGCTCGAGGGACGTTTTTTGTTGTTGTTGAGTGCTCAGTCGGTTTTTGTTGACGGGCACAGGTTCGCCCAGCATAAATCAGTTTTCGTAGAAACGGCTGTTGTAAGTGTTGGTTACAATATTATCCATATTAAACGTAGACTTAAGCGACTTAGAAAGCGTAGAGACGTAACACCCGAGAACTTTAATGAATTGAAAAAAAAATTGGCAACTAAAGTAAATGAAGCGCGGACACATTACTGTCAAACCACTCTCCCTGCATTCATTAGAGATGATCCTGCTAAATTTTGGAGATTTCTTGGTCAAGGTAATGAAACGGTAAATAAAATTAAACTGAACGGGAAATTCGAAACTGCCAGCTTTATAATGTCGCAGGCTTTTAATATTTATTTTCAGAGCGTTTTCTCTCCGTCAAGTGCTTACGTACCCCAACCCGCTATGCTTGATGATATGCACATTCCTATCGTCGCAAGGGAAGGTGTCTGAATGATGTTAAAGAACTTGAGCACCAGAAAGAGTATAGGACCAGATCAAATCCCAAATACATTTTTACAGCGCTATTCTATACAGATAAGCGATTTCTTGGCAAAGGTCTTTAATGCATCCTTGCGTAGTAGCGAACTTCCGGACGACTGGAAAATTGCACGCGTAATCCCCATCTTTAAAAAAGGTGATAGATCAATAATTTCTAATTATAAGCCGATTTCTTTAACTGCTGTTAAAGTGTGTTGCAAGTTACTAGAGCATATTGTGGCGCGCAATATCCAGTGCTTTTTAGCACATAATATTTATTTATTTAGAAATACTGTCAACCCTCAGTTGAGGGTCATAACAGGAAGGGATGTTACATATACGTTCATACAAGACAGCCAGATACAAAAGAAATATGCACATGCACTACAGTGTCCTACGGATACAATACAAGATACGATGTACAGACTATAAGACATGTATTCAAATGTTCAACCAGCTGCCGCACGCACACAAACAGAAAAAAAGGAACAAGAGAAAAAAAGGAAAGAAAAACACTTTACAATATCCACGTGGTACAGTTTTAGTAAATAACCTTGATTGCATTTGTAAACAATGCAGTATCAGAACTGCGAACAATTTCTGCAGGCAGCTTGTTCCACAGCTCTATTGACTCTGGGAAGAACGAACAACGAAAGGCATTGGTTCGGGACAAATACGGTTGAATAGCTTCACTATGATTTAAGCGGGAGCTCAGTCTGCCTGGAGGTTTTAAATACAAATCTTTATTAATTTTAGTTCGCCATGAATTATTTGAAATAACGTTTTTACTCTCTGCTTCTTGCACCTATCTTCCAATAATAACGTCTTATCTCCTTGCCAACACGGCTTTCGGACGGGAATGTCCACGACGACACAACTGGTAACAACTATTCACGACTTTTGAGCAGCTCTAGATCGTTCTGGGCAAAATGATATACTTCTGTTGGATTTTTCTAAAGCATTTGATAAGGTTCCGCACTGTAAATTACTTCTAAAATAAATAAGCTAGGATTGCCGCTATATCTTATCAAATGGGTTGAGGCATATATAAGTAATAGAAAGCAGTTTGTTGAAATCAAATCTAGTGTATCTAGGATGCTCAGCGTTACATCCGGTGTTCCCCAGGGGAGTGTTTTGGGGCCATTATTATTTCTTATATATGTAAATGATTTAGTGCAACTAATCCCGGACTCGGTGTCTATTAAACTTTTTGCGCACGATTGTATTGTGTTTAAAGAAATAACCTGCCATGAACATCGTAAGCTATTACAGTGAACTCTAAGCCACATTGAATGCTGGTGCGCAGAATGGGACATGGAACTAAACGTTAACAAAACAGTGTTATTAAGTTTAACGCGGAAAACGAATCCTAGCGTGTTCACTTACACTATCCATGACTCTAACATTCAAGCAGTAACTCAATATAAGTATTTAGGAATTACTCTTTCTAGTGATATGACATGGCGGGGGGGGGGGGCGCACATCTCTGCAATTTGCGCAACAGCTTTTCGCAAACTGTTTTCTTTAAGGAAGCTTACAAATGCAACGGTGAATGTTTCATTTCAAGCATACAATGCCCCTGTCAGACCTAAATTGGACTATGCATCCGTTGTATGGGATCCCCACACACAAAAAAGATATACACTGCTTAGAACGCCTGCAAAGGAAAGCAATCAGATTTATATTTATAAATATAAAAGGCTGGATTCTCCAACTAAGCGCATGATTGCGCATAACATTCCCACACTAGCTGCACGCCGAAAAATCAGTCGACTAAAATTCTTGCATAATATTTTGTCTGGAAAAATAACTATATCTGTACCCTCATAAAGTCCATCGCAAGAAGACTAACACGTAACACTCACAAACACTCCCTACAACCAATTTTTGCCAAACAGAGGCTTTTAAGCAGAGTTTTTTTTCCCACGCACAGTTTAGGATTGGAACAGTCTACCTGAGTTTGTTTGTGAGGCTGAAAATTTTGACGAAGCCCTAGAACTACACTTGTCTTAAATATCAACCTAGCCAAACTGTTATTATTTCTGGTGCAAGTACTGTTGTAAATTATTTATGTGCTGTTCTTTTTACGTGTGTGTGTGATAAATACCGTCCTAGTGAAACCGATGTATTATATTGTCGTGCGAATGATGTTGGAAATTATTTCTGTGCTGTTCTTTTCCGATTTCATTGTAATTTCACTCCTGCTTGGGCCAGATTTGCCTGCAGTATTGTGAAATAAAAAAAAAACATCATAGCAGTTTCAATGGTTTGCAATTAAGGCATGTTAATTGAAATAATATAGTATAATGTAGTAATGAGAAATAATAGGTTATCAGAAATTCACATTATGAATACTAACATGTGGCGTGAATAAACAAGAACAGTCACAGTGCCTCCAGACTTGTGTAATGCGTTTACATATATTGACTATGTGCGTAGCTCGCAATATTCTATATGTCCCTGCTATATAAGTTCAGCCTTGTTCTATAAATAGCTCACTTGAGCTGTAAATATAGGTTCGAGGTGGAAGTATGTTTAATGGGCATATGCGTAATGAACACCCACTATGAAGACCTTGACTTGGAAGTGGTGGGGTGTGCACAGTTAAAACAGTTACTTTACTGTCTTGACAATTCCTTCATTAAGCTACATTGCCCTGCCTCATGTTTTCCGTTTGAAAAATTAAATATACGTGTATCTCGCAGCGTGCAGGCCCTGCGTTTGCTGTTCAAGGTGGAGGCAGCACGGAAATGACTCAGTCTAGGTAAATTATTAGTACCGAAAGGGAAAAACCACACATTTTGGGATGTTAGCATTTCTTAATACTATTTTTTGGTTACTTAGGTATATAAAGCAATCTGTATATTGTCTTGCAGTGTTGTTACAGAATGTGCAGACGAGGTGCAGCATGTACAGTCTGTGCCGTTGGAGAAGGAGAAGGACTACTTAGATATTGTACTGCCCTCTTTTGACCATTACGAGGAAGTGCTTCGTAGAGAAGTCCCGATTAATTGTGCAGTGCGACGTGCCATTATCAACAAGCTGTTTGCAGCTTGCTAGCTTGGTGAGCACCAAGATAGCTTGGTGAGCGCCCCATTATGCTTCTATTGCTTTCAGCTTTAATTCGGTATTTTGACTATTCCATGACTCAACCTTTCATCATAAGTGTTCAGCGTTGCCATAAGTTGTTGGTTATGAAAATACGCTACCTGTGTGATAACTTTTTCTGCTTGCTGTAGTGCCAGAACACAGAATTGCTTCTAAAGCAAGCAGAATCTATCTAAAAGTATTAGTGCACCATTTAACACTGTTATGATGAGCCTAGAATTCGGTCTTAAGTCTGGGAAATGTTCCAGCTTGCTTGCCCTCCTTGAGGTAACTGCCCTCCTTTACAAGGTAACATCGCCCTATGACCCTTGCTACATCATGAGTGGACACGGGCAACCAGCAGGCCACAAAGAGGAGGAGGGCATTGATGTAGCAACATGATTATGCTGCGATGGCACCCACTTCACCTGGTCCAGATGGTATCAACACCAATTGGCACTCAGTTTTTTAAAGTGCTTGTAACTACTAATTGCAGCATCAAGTGCACATTTCAGAGTGGAAAAAATTCCGAATTGGTGCTCAAGGGGCCCTAAAACACTTTTCTAACTAATTGTAGAATGACGTCACTGTAAAGTATCATCATCAGCCTGGTTACGCCCACTGCAGGGCAAAGGCTTCTCCCATAATTCTCCAACTACCCCGGTAATGTACTAAATGTGGCCATGTCCCTGCAAGCTTCTTAATCTCATCCGCCCACCTAACTTTCTGCCGCCCCCTGCTACGCTTCCCTTCCCTTGGAATCCAGTCCGTAACCCTTAATGACCACCGGTTATCTTCCCTTCTCATTACATGTCCTGCCCACTGCTGTAAAGTATGTTGCCTTGCAAATCTTGTGCCACAAAATTTGTTGTGTACTTCAAGCATAAGTAGAGTTAGAGGTATTATTGCACTGATGCAGTTTTCTCTCTCCTTTCATGTCCACTAGCATGCCAGTAGCTACACAGGGGGCTAACAAGGCCTCGCGCAAAATTTGGGAATTTAAAAATATGTTTTGTGACGCTACTTTTGGTTCAGCCGTGCGTGACGCACACTCAACGCGAGATAGGCACTTGTGCTTGAGCTATGTTATTCACAGAGGCCAATAGCAACACAGTTGTCAGAGCATAGCACTGGTGAGAGGACACGTTGCAGCACCCTGTGGTGGCTGTAGTATCTATGCCACGTTGCTACATAGCTCTGGTGTCATCTCCCACAGTGCACAGCCGACGCAGCTCCACAAAACTTGTGTGTAGACAGAAGTACAAAGTTGAAAAATGTTTTAGTCTTTGAGATCACTTCCATGTGTATTTTACATTTATTATACTTAAGATTAGCAATTTAATTAAAACTAGCAAATATTATTTTGCACTGGTTTTTCTTGTGAAAAAGAATACAAAATTGCCCATTTATTAATTTTACGATTATTTCACCTCATGTACAGGTACCCTTCTAGACAGTTGTACCGCGTAGCTGCCGAGAGGCTTGTCAGTGCATACCCACACCTTGCTGACAGAGTTGGCAGCGGAAATGGCCTGGTAAGTTTCATACATCCCATACTGTCGCCATATTTACATTTCTAAAAAAGAAATATAATTTCTACCTCATATTGACAATTCAATTGAACCATGTATCTGCACTTCTGAGCTGCCATGTTATATTATGGCTGTTGATTCTCGTTGTCATGTAGAGATAATCAAAGGGATAAACTTACGTTGTGTTGTCGGGTGTTCTACTTTGCGCTAATAATGACGCGTATGTTTCAGTTCATCCAAAACTTCTCCTTTGCTACAGATAAGCTTTTACAAACAGTGTTCATAGTTTGTCATGGAGTACGGTCATGAAGAAAAACAGATAAGTGATGGGACTCATCTGCGAATTTAATCTGAACCCAGCATCAAATTAACCTGTTGCACCATTTGTTCAACAGCTATCTGCCTGTCAGCAAGCGATACGGCATCAACTTATGATTCATCATGTAGCAACGCTTGGCCACGTCATTTTTTGCCGTTGTGGCCTGTTTGACTGCATTGAAATCACCTGCACCATTTCACAACGTCATAGGCTGCAGCATTGTTATTGTACACTGCAGCCAGGTTGGCATGTTTTCTTGGCATTAGGTCCTTTTAAATGCAAAAAGTGTATCACTGTTTGGGCTTCTACCAGCTATATGATGCATGCTGCCATCTTTGGTTTGATATCCTAGGGGTGTTCTGCAGCATTATATATCTAGTATACTGAAATTTTTATATTCCGCCGGAACTAGAGATGTACGCTAACTTTTATGCCTGTCGTGATGCCTATTCCAAGTTTATGGCGTGGATGTTGCGAACTTTATGAACGGACCTTCTGTTAATAAGCAATTATTTTCGATGCATAAAACAAGCTGCAATTATGGTCATACTTCTACGTGTATACAGGCAATACCAATAAACTTCTAAGTCCTTTTAACAGTAGTGATATGTTTCCACTTCTTCACAGGACTCGTGGGTCATGGCATTGAGAAACAAATTCAAGAACATGCGTAAGAAGGCGGCGAATTGCTCTGAAGAAATGTTGGCGAAAAAGGCACTTTCTGGTCAAGCGGAAACAACAGGTGGCTTCTGGAAAGCTACAAACAAGAAGTTATGCCGCCTTTTTGTGAGTTGCAGCTGAAAAGCTTTCCGACATGTTCCAATAGTACTCTGGTCGAGCAAGTGCACTGCCATTTTGTAGAGCTGCAAATTACTTGAAAAACTGAAAGTGACAGACCCAGGACAGTGTATACAGTCGCCGACTGTTTATTCGTACCGCACGGGGACTGTGGAAATGCCCGAATAAACAGGTGTCCGAAAAAGCAGATTCAGAAAAGAGAAATTCTTTATTTCCACGCACTTATTCGGGCTCGGCAGTAGGCTTGAAGAAATCGTGAATGCGCCATTGCGCGCTGTTCCATGTACACGCAATCAGATAAGAGTGAATCTCTGAGAGGGTCGTACGGTCACTATAGTCGGCTAAAAGCACAGTCAGTGCTTGTACTCGGAGTCGTCCGGTGGTGTAGCAGAAACTTGACGAATGATCTCGCCGTCGTCGAGCTCTGCACATGTCAGTACAGCAGGTTAGCACCTGTGAAACTGTCAAGTGAGATGGTGTCCGGAATCGCAATGCAACTATTGCGCAGGTCTTGGCAGAAGATTTTCGGCGTCAGTAGGGAGCACATCGGAAGGTGACAAGTCCTAGGCCTCCCGGCACCCGCTTGCTGGCATTCCCCAGCGCAGTCTGCGCGGGCACTGTCGGCGCCATTAGACACTTAACGCGATGTTTCCGTATGCCGCGTTGGATCACCCCAACTTCGACACAGCATACAAAGCAAACACCACCATACCGACACCAGTCGCACAAACGAAAAACTTAACCTATTCGCAACGTCGTGCACAACGAAGAAACAAATCAGCTGCTGGATTATCTTGACGTGGCTTACTAAGCTGAGACCGGAACTGCATTAGCCACTCTATCGAACCAGGCAAAAACGATGATGATGAGCGGGGATTTGCAGTAGCCACTTCGTGGGGCAGCAAGGAAGCTCCGTTCAAAACAAAAATGGCGTTCAGCAAGTCGAACCATGCACCGGCCAGAGTCTGTGCATGGTGCTTTCGATCGACTTGGCTCAAAGAGTGTCCGAAAAATCAGACGAGAGGTTGCAAGGTGTGCGAACTTTCGGCAGTTGAATAATTATACATTATGGTCTATGGGGAGATTGGCCGTGCCGCGAAGCAGACCGAATAATCGAGCATGTCCGAATTTTCGGAGTCCGAATCCAAGAAAGCAGTCGGCGACTGTAGTGTCATGCAGCCAGTATTTCCAGGCAGTGTATAAAACCGGAGGTCACAGGGAAATGAGGGAGGGGGCTTGCACGGAACACATGCATGATAGAGTAATGGCTTCTCTCCTCTACACAATGATACCAAAGTGAAGGAAGTGCAATTGCAAAGATCTAAGCGGTAATAGTGCAACATCTTTATGTTGCAGGTGGTTTAGCAAGTGACCCCTTTTGCTGACCGAACTGAAAGACCTTTCACACGGGAATCCTGAAAATTGCAACTCACACAAAGAAAACGCAGCGTACAAATTGCGCAATGTTCCAACTTAAAGAGGGCAAAAATATATTAATGAGTGCATAATTTTTATGCTTTATTTGCATAACATTGTTCAATGAAATAAAATAAATTTTGTTGTTTGCACAAGCCCATAACATGAACTAGAAAGGGTAAACCTAGCTTTTCAACGAGAGGGGCAAAAAAGGACATTTTTGGTTATCCTTTAATATGTCTCATAACAGTAAGCTTCTTTACGAATTCAGCCTGTGCTTACTTTGCTACATGCTAAACAGGCAGCCAAATGTATTTTGTCTCACATGCAGTTATTTTCTATGTTAGTGGCAAAATTTGAAAAAATCGGAAACTTCGAAAGTGAGTTTGTGCATGCAAATTTAAAAAAATTAGTCATGTTCGTTGTCATTCACATTTCCCCAAGGTTATCTACTGCCATCAGTTATGTTATATGCAAAAGCATAGTGCCTTATCTTGTTCTGAGTGCAAAAGAAAGCCATGAATAATGTATAGGCTATGGTGACCATTGGCATCTCTTAGAAAGTTGCGTGTCAGGTTTTATGATGGCTTCCATTTGTTCCATGAACTAAGAAGCAATTTACAGTGATGCTGAAGGAATGCAGGTGTTTTCTTATACGTGCATACCACAGAAATGAAAATTAAGTTTGAGTTGGAACTTTTCTTTTGTGTCAGTTTGGGTCACATGATGACCAAAACAGATTTTATGCATCTCTAGTCAGCTGCTGTTCTCTGACTTTTGAGTGAAAGATTAGCAACTATTTGCTGCATCTATTGAAAAGCATTCGGGTTGCTTCTGTATTGCTGCAGGTTGCTTCTTAGTCCATGGAACATATGGAAGCAGTAATTGAACCTAAATAGAATTTTCATCAGATTCACCATTGACATACACATCACTCAGGCTTTGGGTTTAAAACAGTTTTATGCCGTTTTGCAGTATGACACTCTAAAGGAGAGGCTGCGGGCAACTGATAAATGCAGCATACGCACCATTATTGATTGCTTAGCTTGTATTCAAAACAAAGCATACCCGCTGTTTCATCTGCAGAGAGTTAATTTAAACACGCAAAATTTGTAAGTTAAACTTCTGACAGCAGGTGGGGCATGTGCCTGTCGCCTGTGTTCTGGTGCTGTGTCTCGGCAGGGAAGCCAGGGTGAGTGAATATAGCAGGTCCATTTGCACATTGGCAGGCTAAAGAATCTACATATAAACTGTTGAATAATTCAAAGTAAGGGACAACAAAGAACCAGCTATGTGGCATGAATTGTTTGCTGAACCTATATGCAATGGAAAAGAAATTGACATGAGCTGAGGATTGACAGGGAAACCATGCCAAGCCAGTGTGGGATCTGCCCTTTGACAGGTATTGGAATTAGGGAGCTTTTTCAAAGTTCTGAATTGGGAGAAAGTGACGACAAAGTAAGCTCAGAGAAAAGACGGGGAATGCGGGAGATGGAAATTCAAGACGATGAGCAAAACGTGAGGTTCATACTGCATTCACCTTGTTCACATTTTGTTCATCGACAAAGTAAGCTGTAGCATGCATAGTCTGCTGTACCATACATGAAAAAGACCCAAAGGCACGGAGGAGCAGTCAGAAAGAAAGAGGAGGGGGCATTAAAAGGGTTAAGCAAGGCAAGATTACACGTATATAAAGCAATGTAATGCTACAGACGTGCTCTTCAGAAATATTTATCTCTGCATTCTTGTGGTTTTGCTGCATCATTTCAGTTACTGCATCTCGGTAAAGCCAAATGAAAACACCGTATAAACACGCTCGCTTGCCCATCAGTAGTTCATAATTCGGAGGACTACTCAGTGGTGTTCAATTGGACATTAATGCTTTCGCATTCACAACTTGTAAGAAGGGCTTGATTTTCCTTGTGTTTCAGGATTGCAGTCATCTTGTAGCATGCGGGGAAACTGCAGAGTCGTTGAGGCTGCACAACGAATGGCTTCAAAACAATGCTGGCTGCCATGATCAAGATGAAGAGGCAGTAAGGCCGAGGCTGCTTGCAACAGCAAAAGAGAGGCATGAACAACTTCGCAGCCTTACGCTGTCAGATGCTCTGTTGCTGTTCCCCTTTCTGGCAACTGAGGCATCGGTATGCTCTAGCAAGAGCTTTTGTTATCTTTTTGTTTTTGTTTTAATGGGTTCTTAGCTTTAGGTACAGGCGGTGGCTTATGTGTTTCAGTCAGTAATTGTAGCGGCATTTTTCTTTCAGGACAAAGCAAACAAGTGTGTGTATTGCAGTGACAAAATAACATAGGATAACAAAACTGAGTTCTATTTTGGGATGAGTAAGCTTAGCACAAACCTTAGAACCTTAGAACAAACCGTCCCCTCTGATTGTTCACTTCTAGCAGAGTGAGGCCTCAGACATGAAAAAGGTTATTTGTCGCTTCACCGAAACTGGAGTTGACATGGTGTAGTAGTTAAGGACATGAACTGATTGTGTCGCCGAAAGCTGCCAAACCGTCCTCTCTGATTGTTCACTTCTCTTGGAAATACAGGGAGACACTCCCTTCCTTTTTGTCCCGTGGAGTGTTAATTGGACTGGGCTTTAATACCACGACCGTGGTGTGCATACATGTTGGCAGTATCCGGTACCATGAAATTGCAATTGGTTTCATCGCTACATGCGTAACCTTTTACACCTCTGAAGCAGCACTGCTCTTGGCGTGCATTTTGAGTCTCGATAAAAAGTAATTTAATTAATTATTGCGTATTTGGGGAATTGAGACGCCATAATTTATTTATTGCGTTGAGGTCTATCAAGTGAAGTAAAAGATGGGACAAAAATTGTCAATACTTTCAATTTTACAAGGCTTAAATTTTGCAGCTTCACAAATCTAGCCATATGAAAAAGTGCTGGGCATGGTCTGCTGAAAAGAGATTGTTTCATAAGCTGGTTGAAACTTCGTATGTTGATATATTTGAAGTGTGTGATGAGTTTTTTAAATTTGTGCCTTTTCATTCTTTGCTGGCCACTGGCACCATTGTACAGTGCCTGGATTTCTTTGTTTTAGCCGTTGTGCAAGCTTTCTAGTCACTAGGTCGAAGTACATATTTGTGGTAAATGCTGAATATGTGATAAGTTCAGGTTTCTTATGTTTGTTCCGTAGATTTGTCATTATTATTATTTTATTGTGCGAGACCGTCTGCTGGCCACTGTAATTTTTGTACATTACCTGTATCCTTAAAAATACTGTTCTGAACATGTACAAACTGTCTAGTCACCATTTGTACTCATTGTTGGTAAGAAGCGCAGGACTGCAATATATAAAATGTGATATTTCTAATAAATTATTTTGTGAGTGCTTGCTTTGTATGTAATCTTTCATAGTGCACAAGAACTCCGAGAGGCTTCTACCCTGGCGTCTGAACAGCCAGAAACAAAGCCCTCCAAAGCTTTTAACCACTTTTAAGGGCTCAAAAAGCAGTCTCGTGACGGGACTGCATTTTGAGCTTCCAGCAGTGAATAAAAGCTTTGGAGGGGTTTATTTCCGATGTAAAAATTGCTCCCATTTACTGCCCAAAAAACGGGGGGGAGGGGGGGGAGTAACCTACAATGCCTTTATTTCCACCTATTTACTCTTAAATTAACACCAAAAAACTCCTCGATTCCACCGCAAATGCTCCCAAATGGAAATAATAAAACTCCCATTCTACGTCTTCGAATTTCTGCAAGCGGGAGTAAAATGGTACTGCTGATTGCTCCTGATGTACACTGCAAACACTCTCATCTAAATGGGAGTATTATTGCACTCCCATTCAATGAGAGTAGAAACATGTACAAAAGGAATGCGCTAAAGGACAAGCCAAAAATGCCCATCTGGGTGTTTTTCTGTTTACAGTGTATGATGGCCTTGGCTTGGTCGCAGAATTCCTTTGGGTGTTAATTTTCCATCCAGCATCCGCCGAAACGTCTTCCGGAGCAATATCTTCGCCTTCCACAGCGTATTCCATCATGACAAAAGCGTCAGGCGGCCGGGGAGCTGGCGCGGCCCACGAGCACGGCGGGTTCGGCGATAAGGGTTAACACCTCTGGCGGCGTAGTCTAGACGAGAAAGGCCGTAAAATCAAGTACAGTCCACTCACTGAAAAAGGTCCTATATCCCGGTGTAGCGTGTAACATCGCGGATCCGTTTAGCACAGAATCAGGCACCAAAGACAGAAAAATGCGGTCAAAACTGCCCATAAAGCGGGAGCCGACGCGGACACGTCTCACTACTTGTAGCGGGGCAAGAGCATCCCCTGAAGAGCAAGCAACAACTGACTTTATTTTTGTGTTCGTCCAGCCTCTACGGCTCGGTTGCACACTCTCGCACCACTTTACTTTCCCGCACACTCCGCGATAATATTTTATGGAGTCGAAAAGGAGAAAGGGTGTCTGACTGCTTCTGTGCGACCGTGAGACCGCCACATTACTCCCCCTCCTAGTGAGTTAGCGAACGTTCATAGGACGATTTAAATGGTTCACAAGTCCATACGACGGGGCGCCCTGGGGACTCGTCCCCTGCGTGTCCTTGCGAGCTGGCGTGTTTGGACGAGTAGAGCCTTGGAGGGTGGTGTCAGAGATGACGGTGCATGTGAAACGGTGTCTGCTTCTTCAATGTGCGCTGGCTTCAGCCGATCGAGTGATACCACTTCGTGACGACCGCGCACGTTGATAGTCAACTGCTTCTCACCTCGACGCAGCACTCGGAATGGCCCGTTATACGGTGGTTGGAGTGGCCGATGAACTGCGTCATGGCGCACAAACACGTGTGTGCACGAAACGAGTTCTGATGGTACGTACACCGCGGGTGGCGCTGCCCGTCGCGGTGGCGTAGTTCGAAGGTTTTCCATTATGTCTCGTAGCCTAAGTGCGTAGGCCGCGATGGCTGTACAACCGTCTTGCGGGCTGCTCGTGAAGAATTCTCCTGGAAGGCGTAATGTCGTTCCGTAGACCAGTTCGGCCGCGCTGCAGCCGATGTCTGTCTTGACAGCTGTCCGGATTCCCAACAGGATGAGTGGTAGTGCCTCCATCCAGCTGCGCTCTTCCGTTGCTGCGAGCGCTGACCTGTGCTGGCGGTGGAAACGCTCCACCATGCCGTTGCTAATCGGGTGGTAGGTGGTTGTTCTGATGCGAGAAGCACCAATGAAACGTGTAATGCTGGCGAAAAGTGATGATTCGAACCGCATTCCACGGTCCGTTGTTATTGTAGATGGTGCACCGAAACGAGCAACCCAGTGGTGCAAGAAGGCGCGGGCTACCGTGTCAGCGTAGATATCCGCTGCAGGTATGGCCTCCGCCCAGCGCGTGAATCCGTCAATTTACGTCAGTAAATAGGCATACTCTTGGCAAGGCGGCAGAGGTCCGACAATGTCGAGGTGTAAGTGGTCGGAACGCGCGTCTGGAGGCGCGAACATTGCCAACGGGGTCACAGTATGTCGACGAATTTTGGCACGCTGACACGGTATGCATCCTCTTGCCCAGCAACGCACGTCTCGGTTGATACCTGGCCAGATGAACCTTGCTGTGAGCAACTTTTGCGTAGCTTTGATTCCTGGATGCGATAGCTTGTGAACAGAAAGGACAATGCGGCGACGTAGATTGGCAGGCACGAAAGGACTGGAAGATGGTTGCATGATACCCTACTCCAGCATATGGTCGAATTTCTGTCGTGCCACCACCAGTTTCTGAGGTGATATTCGACGTGGTCGAGCGTGAACCGGTGGTTCGGTAGTAGTGATGCGGTGAAACACGTCGTGTTTTACTGGGGATCCCACTTGGCGCTGGTGTGTCAGGTCAGAAAATTTGCTCAGTATGGAAGTGAAACGAAGAGGGCCTGCTGGCTTGATCAGCGTAGGGCTGAGTGGCGTATGTCTTGAAGGCTTGCCTTTTACAGCGCTTTCTGACTAAGGGTCCTGTAACCTCCGACTACGCACGCTGACTAACAGTCCGAAGTGGCGTAGGAACTCCGCCCCGAGAATGGCGAATTTCACGTCGGCTACTATGAAAATCCATCGTAGCATTCTCTGCAGGCCCAGACTGACAGTTAGGGAGCGGTTTCCATACGTGGCGATGGCCGTGTTGTTGACTGCTTGCAAAGGCGATGTGTTCGGGCGCTTTCGGTGCGCGTGCGATGCTGGAAGTACACTTACTTCGGCGCCTGTATCGACGAGGAAGCGGCAGCCGCTGTTGCGGTCGGTTAGGAAAAAGTCTGATGAGCGACGTTCTTGCATGGCAGAAACGCTGGTCGCCCTCAGCGCCTGCCCGGGGCGTTTCCCGAGAGTTCGCAGGGTGGTACACATTTTCGTGCAGCACTGCCGAACTTGGGATTGTACCAACATAGTTATTGGCGTTTTATAGGCGACTGAGGAGCGCACTGACTGGTTGACCGTGACGCGGTATGGAGTGCGGCCACGAAATCCACGAGAAGCGAGATTTCGTTCTTCATCTCAAAGCTGCTCATGTGGAGAGGGTTCGCTTGTGACGGCCGCGACAGATGTGGGACCTACCGCCATGAGCTTGTCGGCTAACTCGGCCAGCTTGGCTAGATCATTCTCATTTGAGGCAGTCATGACCATTCTGAGATTCGGGGGGATTTTCTGCAGAAAGATTTCTCTGAGCAGCAAGCTGTCAAGGCCATCCACTTTGCTGCCCAATAATTGCTGCATATGACGCAGCAGCTGGCTTGGCGTTTGGTCGCCGAGGTTGGCTTCATGGAGAAGTTGTTGTAGCCGTTGGCTTTCGGGGGGCGTGGTCTTGCGAATGGGTGTTGCCTTCAACGCCTCGTAAACATTGTCTGCTGGTGGGGAAAGCAACAGGTGTGGAATTTCGCTTGCGGTTGATGGGGGCAGACTGCTCAACACGTAATGGTATTTCGGGGAATCTGCTGTGATGCGCCGTGCAGCGAATTGTGATTCTACCTGAATGAACCACAATGCAGGATCCGGAGTCCAAAACGGAGGCAGCTGGATGTCGACGCCGGATAGTGTCGGAATTTCGGCGCCTTGAGGTGTGTCCATAGCACTTGGTGCTCGTTCGGGTCACCAATGTTGTGCGGGACTCGAGCGCGGCTGGAAATCAGCAGAAAGAAGCGAGTGATGCGTCCCTGAAGAACAAGCAACAACTGACTTTATTTTTGTGTTCGTCCTGCCTCTACGGCTCGGTTGCGCACCCTCGCATCACTTCCCTTTTCCTTACACTCTGCGGTAAGATTTTTACCGAGTCAAAAAGGGGAAAGGGTGTCTGGATGCTGCTGTGCGACTGTGAGGCCGCCACACCTATATGCGAGAAACGCGCAAGCATTAGCCAACATGTCATATATTGATAGCAAGATAGGACCCTTAAATGGCTATGTGCACACCATGCACCACAGTGTGGCACATACGAACTACGGGGGACTGGCCAAATAGATGCCGATGTGTTAAACAATAGTAAGAAGAAATGAAGAAATACAAGCCTATATAGGGTATCCCACAATGCGTACACAACCCGGATGCGCGAAAGCACATGCCCACGCCAGTGTACTTAATGCCTAAGACGCACAAATGAAAGGCCAAGTTTATAGCATTTGAATACGCGCTTCACGGAAGCTTCTCTTCACCTAGATTCCACTATAAGCATGGAATCTGCATAATTTGTAGCAGCTCTCCGCCTCAAAGGCACGCAGATAACTACATAGGTGTGGTTTAACATCCAAAAGCAACACCTAGAGCACCGCAATTGACGACTCCGCGTTATCTGTCACCTCCTAGCGTTCTATTACAGTCACGTGAACATAAGTATGCCGTTGCTCTCATATTCCCCTTCTATCAGAAGGCTGTGACCGCAAATGGAACAGTAGCCGAAAGGCCGGAAAACCTGCGCATCAAAACGTCAAATAACTCTAACGCCGTCTCGACGGCAGCATATGTGGTTCCTTAATTTCAGTGACTCTCATGCTCCACACGGTAACCTGTAGAAAAGTCCCTGAAATCAGAGACTTCACACTCATGCAGTAAGTGCAGCAGGAATATACTCTTTCTTCTTTGCTGTCTCCTATAATTCTTCCCGAGTTTATTTATGCATTGGAAAGCATTAGGATTTTTGAGCCGGTATGCAACGTTCAGGAGCCGCTAGCTCACTCGGATATGCAATTAATGGACGCTAAAAAATTACAACGCCAGTGTAGACAGGGAGATCGGAGAGAAAAAAGGGACCGGGAGGTTAACGAGACCTACGTCCTGTTTGTTAGCCTGCGCTTAGGAAAAGGCATTGGGGGCAAAATGAGAGAGACAGAGAGAGAGAGAGAGAGAGAGAAGGGAAAGGGAAAGAGTTACCAGTTGCCCGCACACGTGAAGATGCGAAGCAAGTCTGTAAACGATAGCCCAGCCACGTACACGGTCACTGTAAAAGAGATCTTCGCTTCCAGAAACGTTCTACATGTTCAGCCTGAGGCTCTCCGGAGAACTTCAAGCTCAAAGTTCCACCAGAGATTTTAAAAAAGTCGCAGTCTCGCCCGGAAGGCGAAGTATCAATTGCGATAGCAAATTCATAGACAAATTACTAGACAACGTAAGCATAGTCGTTTTATCGGCCGTATTGGAAACAATCGCTTACTAACTGAATTAACAAGCATGGTGTCAGCGCGCACAGGCAAGCATGGACACATCACACTCGATGAACGCGCGGATAGTAGCAGTCCAAACGCTGGCGTCAGCAAGCGCGGCCGCATCAGCGAGCTAAGTGACCTGCGTGCAGTCTATCGCTTTAACGCGAACAGCGGCGAGAACACAGCACGCGGCAAGTTACTTTTTCGTCCGCTTTTGCCACCGGTGGGATTCGAGCCCACAGCATCCATATTACGCGCGCGTTGCACTATCAAATGTGCTACCGCGAAGGCTACCAATCGGTTCACTAACATAGGTGTTTATGATCACTAGATCCAGCTCTAGGAGTGTTATGCAGCGCCAGTCAGAGCCATGGTGGGGGATGCCCAGGTTAGTGGACGGATTCCTGGCCTCTGAGATTGCTCGCTGGCAGGTTTTGCTCCGGCCGTCCCATTCAATGCGTTCCCCAGAGAGAGAGAGTAAACTTTAATGAACACCAGCAGTTCTGTCGGCTGGGCCTAGGCCTCCCACGATGGGACGTCGAGGTCTTGCCTCTTCGCCGCTTCGTAGGCCTGCTGGGTCGCCCAGAGTTGGTCGTCGAGATGGGAGCTGCGCAGGGCGGCGTGCCATCTCGACGAGAGGATCACGGGATTAAGCTCTTGGTATTGATCTCTGCACTCCCATAGCATGTGGGGGAGTGTTGCCGATTCAGTTTTACAGACCTTGCACGTCTGGCTCGGATAGATGTCGGGGTATATAGTGTGATAGCGTGTGAGGGAGGGGTATGTATTCGTCTGTAGCAGGCGAAGGGTGGTTGCCTGTGCCTTGTTTAACTTTCGGTGAGGGGTGGGGAAGGTTCTTCTTGCGAGGTAAAATGACTTTACAAGGTCGTTGTATCTCGTAAGGCGGTCGCGCCCTGCGGGTGCACCTGCACCGTCTCCGGCACGGTTGACTAGTCCTCGTGCTACGGAGTGTGTAACCTCGTTGAGGTTGGTGAGGTGCGGGTGGACAACGCCGGCGTGTGCTGGGATCCAGGCGAGGGTGATTTGATTTTCAGACGAATGTGGGGCTTGTCGTAAGATACGGAGTGATTGATGAGAAATACGACCTTTGATGTAGTTGTTGACTGCTGCGCGAGAATCGCTCAGTATAGTGTGACATGCGTTCCCCAGCAAAAAAAAAAATGTATTGTAGTGCGTGCACCCTGCCGCCCCTGGATGACGCTGACGGAGTCGATGACGAAGTCGTCCACCCCCTTCACCAAGCAATGCGCTAGCCCTGTCCATTTCTAGTTTAGGACGTCATTTAGGCCACCTGCTACTATGACAAGGTTGCGCACGTGGGCATTTTCCACGAGTTTTGCTCTTGCTCGGTCCATGACAGAACCCAGCGTCTGCCTCGGAAATGTCTCTCCCACCATTCTTTTATCGCCTTTCACTCTCTCCACAATTGCTTTTGACCACCTATCCAGGTTTGAGTCGCCGGCGATAATCACCGTTTCACTGTCTCCTACCTCTCCCTGCTTCTCTTTGTCCTTTTCGGAGTGATTCGGCCTTGACAACGCGCATTTATCCATGCGCTCCTGCTTTTTCTGCTTAGCGGCCTCAAGGTAGGTGCCGCTCTTTCCAGCTAACCCCTCACCACGTTGCCGGCATTCCACGTACTTTGCTGACACTCCCTCTCCTGTCATGTCAGGGGACTGCGTTCCATTGTCACGACCATTCTTTTTCACAATGGTGGCCCTGTTCAGCTTTTCCTCGGCTGTTTCAAGTCTTTTTTTCACTACCTTCAGTGCATCACGCTCCCTATTTAGCTCATTTTTGAGCTCTTCAACCTGTTTGACAAACTCTTCCTGGAAAGCCTCTATTTTCTTCCGCCTCGCATCGACATAACTGTGTGTGCCGATTGACTCGGTTTCCTCTCCATTATCATCCGTCCCCTCATCTGCCTTCAGGGACCCCCCGCACACTGCCTGCTTTCCCGGCTTTCTTGCCATGTATTGCACGGTTTTTTCTAATGAAAATACTATAATACTATAATAATGCCGAACACGTGCCTTCTAGCAAAAACCTATACGCGCACGATCTAAATCCTCAAAATGTCGCAAGGTAATTCAAAAGTAATCAATGCCGCACAGACTTCAGGTCTGACACGTTTTCGCATGTGCTCAACCACACGGCCATGCTCTCACTTTCCTACCAACACACACAGTAAACCACTAATAGCTATTAGTCTTGTCACTTCCAAGCTACTATATAAAGGCTATAAAGACTTAACGTCCCACCCGGTTGCCCGTGTTGAAACACGTAGCGCGAAAGGACGCTCTGACTATCCTGCAATACCAAATGTACAGGAAACACACCCGCGCACACGAAAAAAAAGAGTGGCAAAAAAAGAAAATACTACCGAATTATTATCTAAAGGATAAAAAAATCAGCAAATCAAAAACAGAAGCAAGCTCTAAGCATGCACAAAAACTTATGATTTCGTCACCACCATGGAGCCATAAAAGGCACGTCCATCCGCTACGAAAGCTCAAGCTGAAAAGAGGGCCACCTACATTGAGGACGCCCCACTAAAAAATCAGCAGCGCAGGGGTCAATGCCCCTTGTCAAATACGAATCACGCTGAAAAGGACAAAGGCAAGCAGGGAGACGTAGGAGAGAGTGAAATGGTGATCATCGCCGGTCAACTCAAACCTGCCTAGGTGCTCAGAAGCAATTGTGGAGAGTTCGAAAGGCAATTAAAGGGTGGCAGTAGGGAGATTTTGAGGGTGGACACTGGGTTCTGTCATAGAACGAGCAAAAGCAAAGCTCGCGGAAATTGCCCACTTGCGCAATCTTTTCATAGCAGCAGGTGGGTTAAAGGGCATCCTGAACAAGAAAGGGACAGGACTAGCCCATCACTTGGAGACGGGGGTAGACGATTTGCCCGAGCTCTCCCCTCAAGTGGAGATCGTGGTGTGCACAGATCCGGAGGGGCCTGTACGAGGAAAGCGGGTGGAAAGAAAACTTGGCTAGGCGTAACGTATTTGTGGGCCGGGAATGATTGCACAGGAAAGAATCAAGACTCCGTGGAATGCCTAAGGGCCAAACAATAAAAGCTTCCTTACCTCAGTAAGGAAGCCTTCATTTCGGTGAGGCTACCTTATGTCACTCAGAAAGCTTCCCTGCTGAGGGGCCCTCGGTGAAGGCTTCCTTGGTGCTTCCTCAGCGTAAGGTAGCTCCGAAGCTACCTTCATGCGTCCTTACGCCGCTCCTGGCCCTGAACGAGCGCTTCCCCTCAACGCATAGCCACGTGACATTTCCTTGCGCATGCCCGCTGTCGTCCACCTGCGGAGAAACGCGAGCACGGTACGCCTTGCCAGGCATGTTCGTTTCAATCACGCGTGCGGCATGAAAGCGTTGCTAGGTGTTGCTAGGCGTTGCACAACACCGGCGTGCCAGCGTTGCTGGAGCACATCAAGTTTCCCACTGTAATATGGTACTTTTTTTACGTTTAGTGAACAAAACTAGAAAGAAACGCCCACGCATCTCTATATGAGCTCTTCAATTTAAAAAATTTGTGACGATACAACATTTTTTATCGAATAATGGTGTTCGCGTAAAGCTTTTAAGAGATGATCTCGAACCCAGGCATGCGACAACCACTCCTTACGAGAGGACGGGCGAAGGGAGCTTTCAGAGTACGCTTGCTTCCTCCATCGGTCCTTCGTTGTAAGGATGCCTCACGTAAGGTTAGGAAGCGCTCGAAGGAAAGGAACGTTTCATTGTTTGGGCCTAAGTGCTGATATTAAGGGTATCGGGAATGACGCCGAAATTATGCTATTATGTTACATGAACGCCCACATACAGGATCTAGATGGCTATACCGACAACAACGGGAGGTCAATGCTAGATCTTTGTGAGCATCATAACCTTGTTATCTTGAATGCAGGGCATAAGTATGAACGGCAGATCACGTGGGAAGTGGGAAACCGGCAATCGACCATTGATTACTTTCTGATGACAGAACGAATTCATGATGAGTTCAGAGAAATGGTCATTGATGAGGAAGGGTATAGCAGCTTAGGGAGGGATCATAAACGCCTCATTTTGAATATTGGATATGTAGTTGGGAAAGAAAGCAAAGAGTACAAAATGGCCAGTCCATATTTGAGCGCTGAACAAATAACAAATACAGTCACAGGAGTCGAGGAAGAACTTGACAAATGGTCAAGTAAAAAGTGGGAATATTATCAGCTTCTAAGTGTAATAAAGACAGAAATACGGAATGAGAAACAGCAACTTCGTTGGAAAGGAAAAAAGAAACCGAAAGGCTGGTGGAACAGGGAGATACAAGAAGCGATCTCCGAACGTTAGAAAGCATCCCGAGAGCACCGGCAGGCAAAGCAGGCGCAGTTGCCGCAGGATGAAGTGGCCTGTAAGTGGAAAATATGCAGGGAGAAAGGAATCTATGGTTCAAATACTGGTGCATCGAAAGATAAAAGGTGAAAGGGAACGTTGGTTGTCAGAAATACGTGAGAAAAAGAAGCCCGCACCAGAATATTTTGTAAACACATAAAATTATTAGGCAGGAAATCAACAATAAAACAACATATTCTAGAAGAAGATGGAAACAAATAGGAAGGGGGAGTGGCATTAAAATAAATCAAAAAAATAACTGCCGAATCTTTCCATGGCAATGATGAGATTGTACTTGAAGAAAAAAAGAGCATGAAAGACAACCACATGGAAAAGGAGCTGGTGCTGACAAATTTAAACTGGAAGAAAGCGGAAGAGAAAATTCCTAAGCGCAGAGCCACAGGGCTAGACGAGGTTCCCGATAGGACGATTACTGAACTAGGAACAAAAAGTAAGGGACCTCTGGTGAAGAGAGTGCAAACTCTTTAAAAGATAGACGAATACCAGACAGTTGGCGACAAAATAGAATGAATTTAATTTATAAAGGTAAGGGGGGGGGGGGGGGAGTAGAAAGATAGAATTCACTCGTATAGACCATCGACCATTACGTCGTAACATACAGGTTAGCAATGCTGGCAATGAAATTAAAGCTGCAGGATTGGGCAGAGAATAATGGCATTTCGGAAGAACTTCAGAATGGCTTCAGAATAGGTAGGCGTTGAGATGATAACTTATTTGTTCTTAGTCAGTGTATTGAAATATCAAGAGTAGAAAGCAGAACGTTATATGTCGCCTTTTTTAGACATTAAAAGAGCGTATGCACAACGCAGACCGCAACATCTTGTGGGATATTCTGGAAGGGAAATGCTTAGGTGACGATTGTCCACGGCTTTTGAGAAAGATTCACTTAGGAAATACTGTTTGCGTTGAATGGGAAGGGATGAGGTGAGAGTAGAAAGTTGATATTAACGAGCGACTGAGGCAGGGATGACCTTCATCCCCACTGCTGTCTATGGTGTACATAGGGAGAATGGAAAGGGCGCTAGAAGGAAGTAATATCGGATTAAATCTCTCACACAAACTCGCGGGTGCAGTAGTAGAGCAGCAGCTTGCAGTTTTGTTTTGTTGCAATTAAGTTTGCGGCGAAGCTCGCCTCCTGAAATCATGTGTTCGCCGCACTGAAATATTGCTATCTCGGCTATTAACGCGCCGATTTGAAAAAAAAATTTGCGGTAGGACGCCCCCTGCAGTACACGTAACAAATTCCAGCGTATAACCAAAATGTGCTTTAGGGCCTGGTGAGGCGCCCTTTAAGACAAGCTGATCCCCGGCATGGGCCTACAGACCCCGGCTTGAATAGAGGGTAAGTTCGAGCTGCCAGTTCCTCAGCCGCCCACATCTACTGACAATGTTCGTCGATGCCAAACCGGTCGACGTGCGCACGCCTGACGTCAGTGACTGTTGTAAGATTTGGAGTCGGGCTTGTAGGACGATCGGAGGAACTTGGGGCGACAGGACTAGGCGAGCAGGATTTATTTTCATTTTTTACATTTGAACATGGGATACATATACACAGTCTAGCGTGACTCCCAAATGGGGCCCGCAAGACGAAGCATACAGCAAACGAGCACACAGCTCACGAGTACATTTCGAGCACGACAACGAGCACACTCTAGCAGCCGACAATCGCTGCTTATAAGCACTCCGTTCGACGTCATCGTTCGACGTCATCGCAGACTGCACGACTTTTTGGAGGAGGAGGGCTCACACACACGTGCCGCACAGGTTTCAGTGCTCTCTCGAGGGCAGACGACCTTTGCAGCGCAGTCGTCGTGGTATCCATTGTCTGGCGTCCCGGAAGTCAGGTGGTCACGCCCGACCCCAGCCGGCGCCGCTAAATTCCAGAGCTGCCTTTTTCCTGTAGTCGCCACGTGTGTCAGCGGACTGTGACGAATCCTGGGGCCCCCGTACCGCAAACACCCTTTTGCCAGGTGGCTCCCCCTGCCGCAGAGAGACCATGACGACCCGGCAAATTAACCAACAATGCACGGGGCGCCAAACGTGGCCAGCCCTGCTGTCGTCAACGATCCTCCAAACGCGGCGCTTGGTCGGTTAGCGTTGTCGTCCTCGCTCGTTCTCTGAAGGGCGCCGCCACCGCGGGTCGGTCGAAGCACGTGCAGCGGGCTGAAATAGCGGGCACGTTGCCACCCCGGCCGGCCATTCCTAACACTGTGCGAACCGACTCAGACGACAATCGGCACGCCTCGATCGCTCGTGCTCAGTGCTCACCGTGCGGGAGACCCAGCCCGCCACCGTCATGACCACAATCGAAAAAATCGTCTTGTTTGCTCCTCTCACCACCGCCACATGGGAAACCACTGTGAAAGAAGCGCTCGAAACCGTAGACAAGCATATCGACCGCGTCAAGGCCTTTCTAAGAGGTTCTTCGACAATAAAAGAGACAAAAACTGCCACAATAACTGTCACTAGAATGTCCGCTTTGCCATTGAGAAAGCATACATGTTAGTAAATGCGACGCCAAACAACAGACGATACAACCACAGCGGTAGAAGTAGTTGTATATCCGGAGGCGATGAGTATAATCTTCGCAAGAATGCCAACGTTATATAAATTCATATGAAGGTAGACGTTAAAGAATATAAAATTCAACTGCTGCTTTCAGTATTTCATAAAATATTTGCCAAGGTAATTTGCAACACATTAGCTAACCGCCACAACAGCTTGATTAGGGCAAGTTGGTCCATGCTTATTCGCGTAGGTACAGCGCAACGATTTTTGGCAAAAAAAAAAAACAGGGACAGGAAAGCACGCTGACTTTCATCTGAGTTTATTGAAGAATTTCCGGACGCTTTTATGCAGGGGAAGGACCGGGCGCATGTGGAACAACACACATGCGATTATACACGATAACAGTGTTGACTGAGGAATGAAAGCTCTCTATCAGATAGGGCAAGTTAAGGTGTACTAATGCACCGATCCGCGGCAAAAAGCTTCTGAAATTTCTTTCTTGATCGTTTTCGCTTTTTTTTTCAGAAACATTGCCTTGAGGAATAATGGCTCGCATGTGCACTTTTTGCAATGCACAGCCATATGGCGACCAGACAGACAGACAATGAACTTTTACTGAGGTCCTGAGGGACTAGCCGGTGGAAACCCGTTGGGGCCCCCGGCTCGCCGCTGGCTGATCCCATGTCGGTATCGGGAGGCCAAGCCTCTCCACTCTTTCACAGGCCCTCTGGACGGCCATGGACTGGAGCTTGAGTGCCGTACTAGATATGGCCTCATCCCAGTCCCGTTCGCTGGTGAGGGACGTATCCTGTAACGCAGGACACTGCCAGAGCATATGAGATAGAGTGCTAACCTCCTCCCCACAATCCGGGCACTGTGGGTCAATTTCTGGGTGAATCCTGCTTAAGAAACCTCGCGAGGGATACGACCTCGCCTGAAGCATCCCAAGCGTGATCGATTGAGATCTGCATAGATTTGGGTTTGGAGGCGGGAAGCGCCTGCGTTCCTCTTTATAGTGGGAGACGATCTCATGAAAGGTTAATAAGGGGTCGCTGTGGCCGAGCTCCTCCGGATCCAATGTAGCCCCACCGCCGTCGCGGCGCGTTAATTCTCGCGCACGGCGGTGAGCAGTCTCATTGGGGTTCGGGCGGCCCGGCAGCACGTTGCCGCCCATGTGAGCGGGGAACCATATAATATAATGCACGGGGTCACAATTAGTTCTGGACTTGCTTTTCAGAATCGCCTCCACCTGTCTCGCAACCATTCCCGAAGCGAAAGCCCTGACGGCCGCGCGTGAGTCAGTGTAGATTTACGGCCTTTTTGAATCTTATATCGCAAGCGCAACCGCCACCTGTTCTGCCACGTCGGCCGTCACAGCGCCAACCAAGGCCGCAGATAGGAGCTCGCCCTTTTCGCTGACCGCCGTGACCGTGAATTTACCGGAGCGCCCATATTGAGCTGCGTCCACGAAGGCTTCCATGCCGACCGTTTTCTTCAATATCACCCTGGCACTAGCTGCTCGCCTGTCCGCATTATGCTGTGGGTGAACGTTTCTAGGGAAGGGACCGACGACGTAGGTCCCTCTGGAGTTCTCGTCCAGCTGAACCGCCTCGCTGTGATTGTAACGCGGCTGCAAGCCCGCCGCCTCCAAGAGGCGCCTACCGGCGCTGGAGCCCGAAAGCCTCGTGATCTGCGCCGCTCGTTGCGCCTCTATGAGTTCGAGGGTGGTGTTATGAACGCCGAGATGCATTAGCCTGTCCGTGCTCGCCGTGACCGGAATACCCAGTACCTTCTTGACGCTTTTCCGCATCAACGTGTCAAGCTTGTCCCTTTCAGTCTTAGTCCACTGCAGGGCCGAGACCACATAGTTCATGTGGCTCATACGAATAGCGTGATGCACCCTAAGTAGGTTGTCCTCGCCTAGGCCCCCCTTCTTATTGGAGACTCTCATGATTACCCTGAGAATATTCTCGGTTTTGGCGGTCAGATGCGCAATGGTTTTGGCATTACAGCCCCTGGCATCGAGCAACAATCCTAGAACTCTAATCGAATTCACCCTGGGGATCTTCTGGCCGTCCCGCGTGTACACATCTATGGGGATCTGCTCGAGCGACACGAGCCCCCGAACCTCCTGCCTTGCCGGTCTGTACAACATGAGCTCTGACTTGGTCGGGGAGAATTGGAGACCCGTGCCCTCCAGGAAGGACTGGGTCACGTCCAAGGCCTCCTGGAGCGCCTGTTCCACGGTCGCCTCCGAGCCTCCCGGACGCGTATTTCCAACTGCTCGTAGGTACAACGGGGCGTGGAACTTGCGGAGACGACGGACGTTTGCACGCATGCGCGAGTGAGAGCGGGTGCGAGAGAGAAAATGTGGGGAGTTTTGATTCTTGAAAATACGACTCTGCCTAGGTACTACGGAGGAGTCCCTTGGGGCGCGGTGTATGCGCTTGTCCCTAGGCGCGCCGTGCCGGCAGAAGTCGCGGGGCGCGGTTGTGCTGAACTTAGCATCGCAAGTTGGCGGCTCGACGCAATCATATTTAATCGATCATGTTTTTACTAATGAAAACAACGTGTCATTATTTCGCATTATTGGCGGCGCCTCCAGGACACCAAAGCGGCAACGGGGGATATCAAAGCTAGAAGCCGGACTGGTCCGTGGGTTGGGGCTCGCAGAGGCCTGCGCGTGCCAGGGGTGTATAAAATCGGCTGTCCGCTATCGCGGACAGCCAATGTTTTATGCGAACACCCCCAGGCACGCTTCGGCCTCTGCGGCGCCAACCCACGGGCCGCCCGGCTTCCAGCTTTGATCCCCCCGCTACCGCTTGGGTGCCCCGGAGATCCTGCGCCGCCTGCTTTAATATAACCTCAGGTGCTCTCCTGAGGCCTCCGTTTGCCGGTTACATGTGCCCTCCTGGAGCAGTGCTTGTAAAAAATCCGATCTATCGTCGCGACGAAAAATTCGACCCGCGACTTATAAAACACCAGTCAGAACATTGTCCCTTCAGACACAGCGATCACCAAGCGGCGTCCGCGCCCACTGCCTCACCGCGCGGGCAGCCAGCGGCGGAGCGTATAAACCAACTCGACCGAACTCCGCAATGCCGGCATGTCAGGGGACAAACGAATACAACGCAATCTAAGAAACCTCCTCCGTAGTGCCTAGGCTGAGTCATATATTCAAGGAGCAAAAGCCCCCAGATTTTCTCTCTCGCGCCCGCTCTTACTCGCGCCTGCGCAGAAACGTCGAGCTGCGTCAAAAGTTGCACGCCCCGCTGTATCTACGAGCAATTCTAAATACGCCTCCCGGACACCAGATGGTAATGTCGTCGGCGTACAGCGCGTGTCCCACGTTTGGTACGGCAGCCAGCCGCTTCGAGAATCCGTGTATGGCGACCATACCCACTTTTTTACGTTGTAGGCATGCTGTCTAGCTGTGTTATTAAATCCCCCCATTGGCCTGCTTGACCTATATATATATATCTTTTTACAATCCATCGGTACCTCGTAGACGACTTCTGTTTGGCAGTCAGTAAATCTGGTTCCTTGACCAACGTTGCACTGTCGAATAGCCTTGTTGCTATTCTTTAGGACACACACTTTTGAAGGTTTACGAAGGGCGGTAAACAACAAATTGATTTCTTATGTGGTCACTATTTTCTTCAAGTTATGAGAAAGCTTATTAACGTGCGGAATGGCATGCAATGGTCTTTCACCCCTTTTTTTCCATTTATGACCACTTTTTCTACATTTCACCTTCTTAAGAAGGGTTTCACAAACGGGTGCAATAGCACTGTTAAGATAGTCAGCAGCTTTCAGTTTTTCTGTCTGGTTTCCTAAATTGATTTCGGCCTTGTGCTCACATGATTTGGTAAGGGCAGCCTGAATACACATGGTGGCAATGCCTGTTTTTATTAACTCTGAATGGCCACTATCAAAAGGGAGGACACTCTTATGCGCCCAGGCTGATAGCACCAACAAGTAGGTTTATTTATTGTACATACTTTCAAGGCCGGCAGGCACTACAGAAAGGAGTGGTAGAGTACATTATTTGCAGAACGAGAGAATAATAAAAAAATAATGAAGGAACTATAAGGCACTTTGAACAGCAAGCTTGAAATTGGTGCTGTCACAAATGGTGACTAAGGAGGCGGGAAGGCGGTTCCATGCAGTGGCGGTTCTTGGTAAGAATGAAGAATGGTACAAATTAGTGCGGCCAGATGGCACTTCAACTTTGTGTTGATGATCGATGCGAGATGAGATATAACTGGGTCTGGTGAAGAGATTTTCTTTCAAGAAAGGATTGAGGTAGTATATTTTATGAAAAAGACAAAGGCGAGAATGCTTGTGACGTAGTGAAAGGTCAGGTAGATCTAATGTTTTTTTCGTGGATGTGACGCTAGAATGACGTGAGTAATTAGAGAGGATAAAGCGCGCTGCGCGGTTCTGAATGCTTTCAAGTGAATTAATGAGATTGGAATGAGCAGGGTCCCATATGGCACACGCATATTCTAATTTTGGACGGACGAGCGTTTTGAACATGGTAAGCTTTAGTGAGGTCGGAGCGGATGCAAAGTTACGTCTTAGATAACCTAATGTTCGGTTAGCATTGTTAGTGATATATTCAACATGCATGTTCCACGAAAGATTGCTAGTAATATGCAGGCCAAGATACTTATAAGAGTTAACAACCGACAGGACAGCACCATTAATAGAATAGGGGGGCGGATCAGAAGGGGTAGAGCGGCAGGAGACACGCATATGTTTGCATTTATTTGTGTTAAGCTGCATTTGCCATTTGTTACACCAATTTGATACACTAACCAGATCATCTTGAAGCTTACTGGAATCATTAAGGTTAGTTATTTTGTGGTAGATGACGCAGTCGTCCGCGAACAGCCTAATGATTGAGTTAGAGATACAGTCAGGAAGGTCATTAATATAGATGAGAAAAAGCAGGGGCCGCAGTACGGATCCTTGCGGTACACCGGAGGTAACTGAACAAGGTCTAGAGGTATAATCATTAGCGGTTACATACTGGGTCCTGTTAGAGAGAAAATCCTTAATCCATGCAAATATGTTTGGGTCAATATTAAGAAGAGAAAGTTTGAAAATAAGTAAATCATGAGCAACAGAATCAAAAGCTCGCGAGAAGTCCAGAAATAAACAGTCAGTATCAAGTTGCTGATCCACATTAATAAACAAGTCATTGGTAAAAGACAAGAGTTGGGTTTCGCAGGAAAATTATTTTCTAAATCCATGTTGTGCGTTGTTAAAGAAAGAATTCATCTCGAGGAAATTAATGAGGTGTGAATAAATTATGTGCTCTAATATTTTACTTGGAATGCATGTCAATGAAATTGGTCGATAATTACTGGAGGAGTGAGTGTCACCTGATTTATGGACCGGAACCACCTTTCCCACCTTCCAGTCTTTGGGCAGGGTAGAAAGCTGTAGGGACTGGTAAAAAATCTTTGATAAAATAACACTTGAAAAAACTTCAGTACACTTTAGCATTTTCGAATTAATGAAGTCGGGACCACAGGATGAAGAAATTTTTTTATTTCTGATAAGTTTGCCGATGCCAATCCAGTCAAGCGAGATAGGATCCATAGGCGGAAAACTTGGGGACGATAAGAATGGAAAATTTGGCTGTACTGATCGCTGAAAAAATTACGAGAAGGTATTATTCAGAATTTCGCAGCACTCGTGAGTTGGAACTAGCACGTCTGATTGGATTAATTGAAGAACATTCTTTTTAGTACCTGCAACAATAGACCAAAACTTCCGTGGGTTAGAAACCAGAAACGAGGGCAGAGTATTATTTAGGAATGTGTTTTTGGCACTGGCTGTTGCCGAACAATATTCACTGGCAATGCGGTGATATCGAGACCAATGATCAGGATGATTTGTAGCTTTAGCGCGGCGAAACACCCGTTTTTTTTTTGTTGTTGCGCAGGCGCTTTAGTGCATTATTAAATCATGGTGATCGGGGGTTCGAAGGCACTCTTCCTTTAGGTATGTAGCGGTCAATTATCGATAGAAGTTTGTTATTATAGAGACCAGTTTTCATCAACTGTTCGTTGCGAAAAGTTCATTAAGTAGTTCGTAATGAAAGACTCAAATTCGGCTGTTATTGACGAGGCATCAGCTCTGTTGTAATCTAGTATAATCTTTGAGCTTTTTTTAGTAGTAACATGCGCGTTAAGAGTGAAATGGATTATTACATGGTCGCTTATACCTTGCAGGAACGTTAGAGGTGAAACCAAGTTGGGGGCAGTGGTAAGAATGAGATCCAGGATATTGGCAGAAGTCAGTGTAGTGCGCGTGGGGTAGTGCACAAGTTGAATAAGGTTAAAATCGCGGCACAGGTCCAAAAATTCAAAAAATTGAGGACAACTCTGTTTCACAACTACGTCATCCTTCGACCACACAACATTGGGAAAATTCAAGTCCCCTAGTATAAACAAGGGTGATGTGGGGTATCTAACAATGAGGTTATTAATCACATCATGAAGTTCATGGCAAAACGAAATAGGGGCAGCGGGTGGTCTATAACAGGCACAGAAAATAAACTCGCGATTGGAAATGACAACCCGTACACACACAACTGTTCAGATGTTCATTAAAAGAAAAAGAAAGAATGACGCCTAATTCCTGAATTCATTTGTCTTTAGGTAACTCAAATGTGAATTTGAATCCCCCGGAATGTTCTTTAAAGACGTGGAGCACGTCCGAAACCTTGTCATTAAGACATAGTTGCCCCCCCTTCCTCAAAAATCGGAAGATTATTTATTTATTTATTTATTTTCGCATGCCGCAGCCCAGTCTGGGGCTATAGCAGGACTGGATAATAAAAAAATTTACAAAAAGAATAAATACAACAAGCAACAAAGAAATATAGCAACAAGATGATTAAGAAATTGTGCTCACTGACAACTTCAAGGTGAAAATAACACAGAGACTTTTCGGAACCCGTAGTGACCCGTCAGTGACCGCAAATTTCTTCATCATCCTGTTACCTAACCAGACGAACTTTCGTCGAACTCGTGACGACTATATAGCAACAAGAGTTAAGCGCAGTGTTCAGGAAGCAAAACAACTTCTCACAAGACAAGAACTCGTTTAGTGGGAGAGAACTGTTGGCACCTGGTAGTGAATTCCAAGTTTCAAGTGTTTAAGGGATAAAGCTATATATGAAACTATTAGTTCGCGCATAAAGGGCTATAATTTTAAGCGCGTGATGCCTCCTACTAGAAAGCAATTTACCAGAGATGATATTACTGCAGAGGCGACGGGAAGAATGAATAAGGCCGTGAATTTTTTTTAAAGAAATAACATTTCGCTGTTCAAGGAGAGATGTTAGATTAAGTGAGGAGATGGCTGACGATGGTGAGAACTGGTGGCCATAACGATGGTAGATAAATCTAAGTGCTTTCCTTTGTATGGCCTCAACTCCGTCTAGTTCGTACTCCTTCCAAACAGTACTAGCATACTCAATTATATTGGCACGTGTACTTGTCTTTATCGCGCGACACGTTTCACCGCCTAACAAATGTTATCGCACCACGCAGGACGCGCTTGCATGTGTTTGAAGTTTCTGGAATGTTATCGATGGTTGCATCCACTCTCTGTGACCGAAACTTGTGTAATCTGATTGCATGTATGCGCGACGCGAATAATGTAGAACTTTGTGGAAGGCGCGCGGGTCCCAGTGATTAGTCTGCAACATTCGACGACTGATGTATAAAGCCGACGCGCTTGACCCGTTGATCAGATTTTCGACGATCGCCGACTGTTCGCCGCTCTCGTTGTGCTTTAAGTGTAGTCTGTTTTGTGGGCACAGGTTTGCCCAATAAAAGCTAGTTTTGCTTTTCACAGTATTGCTACTGTGTTCTTTGACGTGACGACCACGTGACATCTGGTGGAGGTGCTTTGCGTTCATCTACCGGACGCCACCACAAAGCCGTGACCCAAGCCCTAACGCGGAAGACAACGCCAACGTCACCAAGAACCAGCGAGGTAGCCGCAGGCTGCAAGGACTGCCCCCAGAGCACGGACTTTTGCCTGAGACGACCAGGAAGACCGCCACCAAGTCCACCCCAATGTTCCCCGTCGTGCTGCAGTAGCCCAGGTAGCCTCCGACGTTCCGCGGTTCAACGTTCGAGGAACCGGAAAGCTGGCTTGACACGTATGAGAGAGTCGCTACATTTAACAACTGTAACAGCGACGACAAACTGCGACATGTCTTCTTCGCATTGAAAGACGCGGCCCGGACGTGGTTCGAGAACCGAGAAGCCACCTTAACGACCTAGGAACTGTTCCGAAGCGGCTTTCTGCAGACATTCGCAAGCGTCGTACGCCGAGAACGAGCCCAAGCGCTATTGGAAACCCGCGTGGAACTACCAAATGAGACAACCGCGATCTCCACCGAGAAAATGGGCCGTCTATTCCGCCACGCCGACCCTGAAATGCCCGAGGAGAAGAACGTCCGACTACTCATGCGTGGTGTCAAGGAAGAACTTTTTGCCGGGTTGGTACGAAGCCCACCGAAGACCGTCGACGAGTTTCTTCGCGAGGCCACCAGCATCAAGAAGACACTCGAGATGCGAAACCGGCAATTCGACCGCCGCACGAACTCGACAAACTACGCCGGAGTTCAGTCACTGGCCACCGACGACGTACGCGAGACTATCCGAGCTGTCGTGCGGGAGGAGCTACAGAAGCTGTTCCCATCATCACAGCCTCAAGTGGCTTCGATTGCCGACGCCGTACGTGAGCAGCTCCAACAACAACTCGGAGTAGCCCCTGAATCGCCGCAGCCTCAGCCGCAAGCGATGACCTACACCACCGTCGGCCGTCGTCAAGGTCCCCCTCCACGACCGCGCCAGGGCCCCGTAACGCCGCAATACCGTCAACCACCACCACCGCCGCCGCCAGCGCGCCCACACGTCGCCCAGCGCAGCTACTCCAGGAAGACAGACGTTTGGCGCACTCCTGACCACTGTCCGCTCTGCTACCACTGCGGAGAAGCGGGTCACGTCTACCGACGATGCCCATACCGGGAGATGGGGCTGCGAGGTTTCGCCGTCAACGCTCCGCGCACGCAGCAAGGTCAACGCCCTCGCGAAATCGCCGACTATCTCGCCGCTACTCAGTGGAGCTCTCGACGACCGTCGCGTTCGCCACCACCAGGCCGCTACCTGTCGCCACAGCGCCGAACATACACTGGCCCAGCCCGGGCCGGTCTGCGAGCCCATATCCGGAAGACTAAAAGCAGCAACCGATGCAGGTGCGGTTGCTGTTCGTCGAACTGACGAAGATCCTCCGCCGCCGACGAAGACACTGAAGAAACAACCTCGGTGACATAACGACACGCCGCCACCCCGACGAAGTCTGGAAGCAAAGAATACGACGACGAAAGACGACCTGACGACGCGACGTTCCAGCTTCAGTTCAACACGACGCAGCCGCGATCCGACGCCGAGACCTAACTGCAACGCCAGACAAAGAACCACCGACCTCGACGTGCTTCTCGACGGCCACGCAGTTACCGCCTTAGTGGACACAGGCGCCGATTACTCAGTCATGAGTGGACACATCGCCGTCCAGTTGAAGAAGGTTAAGACTGCATGGGAAGGTCCTCAAATTCGGACCGCTGGAGGACACCTCATTACGCCGACTGGAATCTGCATGGCAAGAATTATCGTTCATGACCGGACTTACCCTGCCACCTTCGTTATCCTCCAACAGTGTTCACGAGACGTCATTCTCGGCATGGACTTACTGAACCAACACGGCGCCATCATAGACCTGAAGTCAAAATCGATAACGCTTTCGGAAGATCAAGCGATACCGCCGGAGAGCTCTCGTAGTCACCGCGACTTGAGTGTGCTCGAAGATCAAGTGAGCATCCCGCCTCGCTCGAGCATTGTTATTTCGGTCGGCACAGAAATACCCGCTGACGTAGAAGGCATCATCGAAGGCGACCAACGTCTACTGCTCTACCGTGAAATTTGCGTCGCTAGAGGAATCGCTCGACTGCACGGAGGAAACATGACAGTGTCGCTGACAAACTTCAGCCAGGAGTTCAAGCACATCAACAAGGGCACGACGATCGCATACATCGAGGAAATTCTGGAAACTAGCAATGCGTGTGTCCTCTCGAATTCTGCCGAATGTACCCCGACGACCGTAGTTCCTGAACCAGACTTCGACATAAATCCTAGTCTCCCCATGATTAAGCAACAACAGCTGAGAAGCTTACTTCGACAATACAAAGAGTGCTTTTCGACGTCATCAAGGATTCGACAAACGCCAGTCGCAAAGCATCGCATAATAACCGAAGAGTGTGCTCGACCACTCCGCCAGAGTCCTTATCGAGTTTCTACACGAGAACGTGAGGCTATAAGGCAACAAGTCGACGAAATGCTGCGCGACGACATCATCCAGCCGTCCAAAAGCCCGTGGGCATCTCCTGTAGTCTTGGTGAAGAAAAAGGACGGAACCCTACGTTTCTGCGTCGATTATCGTCGTCTGAACAAGATCGCGAAGAAGGACGTATACCCCCTCCCACGTATAGACGACGCATTGGATCGGCTCTGCAACGCTAAATACTTCTCGTCGATGGACCTCAAGTCTGGCTATTGGCAAATAGAAGTCGACGAAAGAGATTCGCAAGGAGACGGCCCTCATCACCCCAGACGGCCTCTACGAGTTCAAGGTTATGCCATTCGGACTGTGCTCGGCGCCTGCAACGTTCCAGCGCGTGATGGACAAGGTTTTAGCAGGATTGAAGTGGCAGACCTGTCTCGTTTACTTGGATGACGTCGTCGTCTTCGCCGGAAATTTCCACGATCACCTCAGGCGGCTTGCGACAGTACTAGAGGCCATCAAGTCATCAGGGCTTACTCTGAAGCCGGAAAAATGCCGCTTCGCATACGATGAGCTTCTGTTCCTAGGCCACGTAATCAGCAAATCTGGTGTCCGTCCAGACCCGCAAAAGACAGCTGCCATAGCACAGTTCCCGCAACCCATCGACAAGAAGGCAGTGCGTAGATTCCTTGGCATGCGTGCCTACTACAGGCGCTTTGTCAAGGACTTTTCAGGCATCGCTGAGCCGTTGACACGTCTAACTAAATGTGATGTTGAGTTCAAGTGGGAAACGCCGCTGGCCGACGCATTTGAAGAACTCAAACGACGCATGCAGTCGCCGCCGGTACTTGCGCACTTCGACGTGTACGCCGATACAGAAATCCATACTGACGCCAGTAGCCTAGGCCTCGGTGCCGTTCTAGTTCAGAGGAGAAATGGAGTTGAACAGGTCGTAGCTTACGCTAGCCGGTCGCTGTCAAAAGCAAACGCTGTGAAAAGCGTCAAAAGCAACGCTGGCAACTATTCTACGACCGAAAAGGAATGCCTCACCATCGTTTGGGCTACAGCTAAATTTCGCCCTTATCTTTATGGCAGGCCATTAAAAAAAATTAATTAAATTATGGGGTTTTACGTGCCAAAACCACTTTCTGATGATGAGGCACGCCGTAGTGGGGGACTCCGGAAATTTCGACCACCTGGGGTTCTTTAACGTGCACCTAAATCTAAGTACACGGGTGTTTTCGCTTTTCGCCCCCATCGAAATGCGGCCGCCGTGGCCGGGATTCGATCCCGCGACCTCGTGCTCAGCAGCCTAACACCATAGCCACGCCATTCAAAGTCGTCAGCCACCATCACGCGTTGTGTTGGCTAGCGAATATAAAGGATCCTTCAGGACGACTGGCGTGTTGGAGCCTCAGACTACAAGAACACGATACCACTGTAACCTACAAGTCTGGACGAAAACACTTCGATGCCGATTGCCTATCACGCACCCCCATTGACCCGCCGCCGCAAGATGACGAGAATGATGACGCCTTCCTTGGAATGATAAGCGCGGAAGACTTCGCTGAACAGCAACAGGCAGACCCGGAGCTAAAAGGTCTCGTCGAATATTTGGAAGGGCACACCGACCTTGTCGGCAGGGCATTTAAGCGCGGATTATCTTCCTTCACGCTTCAAAACAATCTACTCGTGAAGAAGAACTTCTCACCAGTCCGCGCCAACTACCTTCTTGTTGTTCTGTCAGCGCTGCATCCAGAAGTACTGGGCGCCCTACATGACGATCCGACCGCCGGGCACCTGGGCTTCTCCCGGACGCTATCGAGGATACAAGAAAGGTATTACTGGCCGCGCCTAACCGCCGGCGTTGCTCGTTACGTCAAGACATGCCGAGACTGCCAGCGGCGCGAGACACCACCCACAAGGCCAGCCGGATTACTACAGCCGATCAAGCCTCCTTGCCGACCTTTTCAGCAGATCGGGATGGACTTGTTGGGACCGTTTCCGACCTCAGCGTCCGGAAATAAGTGGATAATCGTGGCGACGGACTACCCCACCCGCTTCGCTGAAACTAAATCTCTGCCGAAAGGCAGCGCAGCCGAAGTGGCAAAATTTTTCGTCGAAAGCATTCTGCTGCGATATGGCGCCCTAGAAGTCCTCATCACCGACAGAGGAACGGCCTTTACAGCGGAGCTCACCCAAGCCATTCTTCAGTACAGTCAGACGCGAGCATCAGCGCGATCCGCTATGAGGGCGCTGCTGCGATACTTGAAAGACACGGGACTTTCCGACAAATTGTGACTATACACTGTGTGACGTAGGACTGTACGGTGACACTGCGTAAGACTAGGAACGCCTTTGCGGGCTGCGTGACAGTGCCCACAGAAATAGTTCGTGTGTACGCGCGTGTGTGTGCTTGGGTTTTTCTTCCTTTTTTTTATCCTTCTTTCTTCCTCACCTATTGCATCCCATTGCCCTCCCCCAGTACAGGGTAGCCAACCGGAGATAATCTCTGGTTAACCTCCCTGTCTTTCCTTTGACTTTCTCTCTCTCTCTCTCAGACAAGGCACAGGAGGACAACTGCCTACCACCCACAGACGAATGGCCTTACGGAGCGCCTGAATAAAACCCTCACCGACATGCTAGCAATGTACGTCGACGTCGAACACGAGACCTGGGATGCCGTCCTGCCGTACGTAACCTTCGCTTACAACACGGCGGTGCAAGAAACAACACAGATCACGCCATTCAAGTTGGTTTACGGCAGGAATCCGGCGACGACGCTCGACGCCATGCTGCCGCACGTCATTGAGGAGGAGAATCTTGATGTCGCTACCTATCTGCAGCGCGCCGAAGAAGCCCGACAGCTCGTCCGCCTACGGATCAAGAACCAGCAGCGTAGCGACTGCCGACACTACAACCTCCGACGACGCTTCGTCGAGTACCAGCCCGGTGACCGTGTTTGGGTTTGGACCCCAATACGTCGACGAGGACTCAGTGAGAAACTATTGCGGCGTTATTTCGGACCCTACATGATCATCCGACGTGTTCGGCAACTGGACTATGAGGTCGTGCCAGACGGCATTTCGCTATCACAGCGGCGCCGGGCACGATCTGAAGTGGTCCATGTAGTGCGTCTGAAGCCCTTTTACGCACGCTGACGAACTTCCTTATTTTTGTTTTCTTTGCTACGAGTTCTTTTCTTTATTACATTTGTTTGTTTGCAGCATCGGGTCGATGCTTTTTAAGAGGGGGGTATTGACACGTATACTTGTCTTTATCGTGCGACACGTTTCACCGCCTAACAAATGTTATCGCACCACGCAGGACGCGCTTGCATGTGTGGGAAGTTTCTGGAATGTTATCGATGGTTGCATCCACTGTCTGTGACCGAAACTTGTGTAATCTGATTGCATGTGTGCGCGACGCGAATAATGTAGAACTTTGGGAAGGTGCGCGGGTCCCAGCGATTAGTCTGCAACATTCGACGATTGATGTACAAAAGCCGACGCGCTTGACCCGTTGATCAGATTTTTTACGATCGCCGACTGTGTTCGCCGCTCTCGTTGTGCTTTAAGTGTAGCCTGTTTTGTGGGCACAGGTTTGCCCAATAAAAGCTAGTTTTGCCTTTCACTGTATTGTTACTGTGTTCTTTGACGTCACGACCACGTGACAAAATGGTGGACAATAGTTCTATATTAAAGTAATTTACTATGGCGCTGAAAATTAAGGAGCGTACGACGTAAACAGCCCAGTTTTTGTAGAGGTTTAGTCGTAATGGAATCAACATATGTATATGCTTTGACCAGGACACGTTAGTGGTGAAAGGGAGACCTAGTTACTTACATTCGGAAACGCGTTCAATGGAATTATCACTATATTCGTGGCTGAAAAAGAACGGGCAAGCTTTAATAGAGAAGGACATAAGACAGTCTTACGGAAGTTAATATTCATTTGCCACACCATTAGGAAAATCTGACAAATGATTCGTTAAGGTGAATATGATGAAGGGGAGATGATATTATGTCGTATAATACGCAGTCGTCTGCATAAACTCTTGGATTATATCTCACGCGGTAAATCAATAATATATAGTAAGAAATAAAGGAACCGATCCTTGAGGGACGCCTGATGACGCATGCCCCACCGAGGAATTGAGAGCGACGAGCTCTCTATCTAGTTTACTAAATGAGGGTAGCTAAGAATGACATTTAGATTGTAAAGTAGTTTTGAATCAAGTACGGCATCGACAGGCAATGGAAAAGTCTATGAACGTAGCATCAATTTGAAATCCCCTTAACCAGGTTAGAAGCTATGTCATCTGTAAACTCGACAAGTTGTGTTATTGTGCTAAATCCACGTCTGAAAACATGGCTGTACATTAGAGAGAATGTTAGTTGATTCAAGAAATTCTATAATGTGTTTGTATATTAGACACCCTAGTATTTTGCATGAAGATAGAGTTAGAGATATTGGCCGGTAGTTAGAAAGATGTTGCTTACTACCTGACTTAGGTAACCGGAGCACCTTAGCCATCTTCCATGATGACGGCGCTATGCCATGAGTTAGTGTGAAATTAGTGTGTAGTTGAGTTAGATAGCGTCAAGTCCATAAGGCACACCGAACAAGAAACAAATTCGGGATAGCATCAGGCCCTTACCTTCGTATCAAGATTTAGTATAAGATTTAAGACTCCTTCTACGCTAACTAAGATGTGATCCATGGGGCAAGTTGGATAAATGTTAGAAAAAGCAGGAACAATATGGTTATCTCAAGCAAAAACGGACGCAAGGTGCACGTTGAAGGCGTTGGAGATTATTAACGAATCACTAGTCGTTTCATTGTTCGCACAAAAAGAAGAGCTGTCACGAGGCCAAATGGAAGCCCAGAACTTATGCGGATTGCGTTTCTACAAAAGTGGCAGTTGCACGCTGTAAAAAGCCCTTCGCTGATTTGGTTCTTGCACGGAGTTCCTCCTCCGCTTTAGTGAACCGAACAATGTGTACGGGGTTATGGCAGCCCTTCAATCGTCTACGCCTGCGAACACGACGTGAAAGATGTAGTATATCCAAGTTCACCCAAGGGATGTTAGTATTTTTCTTCTTTGTTTAAATGGGAATGAAGCGTTCAATATGACAATGCCTTGAAAATATGCCACGAGAAAATTAACGTCTTTTAATATACCGAGTGTTACAAAAGTGTCTAAGCCTTCAGCCAATGTGTCTGTATAGAGGTGTGAGCATGATTGAAATCGCGAAATGTAGTAAGGACGAAGGACGGTTCAGGAACAAAGCACGGAAGGGGAACAAACAGAGCCTTGTGCCCATAAATGCCCTCTACTACTTCCCAAACATAATCATTCATGGCAAGGTTACAGCTAAGAAAGACCAAGTCCAAAAGAGCCTTCTGCCTGGTAGGCTCGCAAACGATCTGAGTAAGCCCCAAATTTAGGCTAAAATTTATAAGTTCTTTATCGAAAGCGACCTCGTGACCACATGCCGATAGAGAGGGCCAGTGGATGCCCGGTGCGTTGAAATCACCAAGGCAGATAAAGCTGGGAGGACTTAAGTTGTGCTTGCGCCTGAACATTTCGATGGTTTGCAATGAATCCACCGAGGTTCCCGGGGGCCGATAGAAAGCGCCGGTAATAAAATGCATTTTTTAAAGTAAACTTTGCACCAGACCGATTCAGTTTCTAGAGAAGCTTGGCAGCGTGGGCCGTCCAGCAGGCCCGGGGTGCACTCGAAAAGCACAAGCCTCATGACCCACTACAAACGGGCCCAACTGGGCTAGTGCAGAGTAGGGTATAACCCCGGGTCGACGCTTGGCCAGCGTCACGACGCGTTAAACCGTCGTTTGCCGGCACTTTATTAAAGTTATCCCTATCCTATCCTAAGCTTGGAAAATGGTGAACCTGAGATCTGACCGAAGCAAAATGGCGACGCCGCCCCCTTAACTGTTTTGCATGTCCGTCAGAATTGGGACACAGTCCGGTGGAGTGAATTCCGTGTCGGAAACCCCACTGCGCAGCCACGTTTCGTGACGCAAACTACGTGAGTGAATAAGTACGAGTGAATAAGAGACAAGAAAGCAGGAAATCTATTCAGGATACTTGGTGCATTAATATTGAGTAAACGGAGGTAATCAAGCGATCTGGAAGCTGGTCAAATATGTTATGGTGGCGATACAGAATTGGCTGCTGGCACCGGCATGGTTGATAACTGAAGGGGCAAATGAGGAGCGATAAAAATAACTGAAGATTTCACCACTGAGTTAGACGCCTGATCCCAGTAATAGCGAACTTTATCAATAAAGACATGATCATAGCGCAGTTTTATAACAGAACCTTTGTCGCGAAATAAACCGGAGGCCTCCCAGAGCTTTTTTTGAACAGATCGCACGTTTGAAGACAGTACATCGGTGAAGTTCAAATTGCAATATTGTAATTTGGAGGGTTTTTTGAATATCTGGAGCTTATCCTGGAAATTTAAATCTTCATCATGACTGGATGCTGATGGCCTTTCTGAGGCCGACCAAGCCTGTGAGACCACACAATTGACGGACATTGCCTCATCAGTGGCTCAGAAAACAGCCGTGAAATATTAGCTAATAATGTTTCGTGAGTTTACCCAGTCCGTTCATCAAAACCTTGTAGAAGTATATTGTTTCGACGGGAACTGTTTTGTAATTCATCATTCTTTAAAAGTAGCCATGTCACCGTTGTCGAAAGCGAAGCCACCTCAGCTGTGGTTTGGTGCATAGGTCAGTGGCCGCCGCGGCGTTAGCCGCTGCGGTCATGCATTTGTCTTAGTCTTCGAGAAGTGAAGAACCAGACTTGTTTATTTAACTGAGACAAGCTTTGATTTCACCATTTTACGTGAAAACCTAACTGGGGCTGTTAATGCCTGAATTTTATTTTGCACCTCATCAGACACAGAGCTAGACCGGGAATGATTATTCGAGAGTACCTATACGGCTTTCAAAACCGTGAAAAAGGGAGTCAACGGACGTCTTAAGATCAGCAATGCCTTGCGAAATTCCGTTCTGGCCAGCTTGAAGCTGAGCAAGCATATCACCAACATTGCGCTGGGGGTGCTCAAAGTGTGAGGGCCAGCAACCGCTTCTGGCGACCTACGAAGGGTAGGGGTGGATCCGGGCCGTGTGTTTAGCTCCGTGTTGGCTTGAGGGTTATTTCTAGGAGGCCGCGGGTTCGTCTCAACATCACCACTCATCAAAGCAATACTAACACGATGCACAAGCTCCGCCAAAATATACGCAAAAAAATAGCTGCAGAATTGTGGACAAGGCAACAGCCACAAAAAGGGTCGTGAGATCGAATGCAATAAGCATTATTAAAGTGACATACGTGCACAAAGAGCAGAATTCGTCTTAGCATGGTTGCGACGTTTCTGTCGCCTTGCCTACTGAAGAAAGCGGCCAGCGGTGCTGCTCTGATAGTCTCAGGCACTGACGTCATAGCCTTGGATACCAACAGGATCACTGACATAACGATAGAGTCGACAAACATGCATACATTCAAAGCTTGCAGAAATGCTTTTGTCGATAACAGATATAAAAAGATGTCACAGAGCAGGAGGGCTAAAGATGAACCTATACATATGCTGGTTCATTAATTTAAATATTGCGCATCGTGTTTGATGGTAGTCGAATTGAAGTAGAATTCTAAAAGCGTAATTATTGGCTTCAGCAAGTTGGCTTCAGGAAGAGTTATTCTGCAGTGGATCACATCAATATCAACCAGGTAATTGAGAAACCTATGTAGCTCTCATAGATGATGAAAATCCATTTGATTCATTAGAGACAGCAGAAATCATACAGACTTTCCGTATTTAAAGAGTACAGGAAGCTTAGGAAGCTTAAGTGAAAATCATAGCAAATGTAAGCAAATATTTCTATAGCTAACTTAATGATTCACAAGAAATTGGGGAAATACCTATCAAAAATGCGGTCAGGCAAGAAGAAACAATTTCTCCAATGATATAGTCACTGCAAGCTTAGAAGTATCCAAGTTGCTAGACTGCGAAGTACCTGGGCTGAGAGTCAGTGCACAATGTCTCATCATGATACGGTTTGCAGATGATACGGTTCTGTTGAGCAACGCTGGAGATAAATTGCAACAAACTGATGAGTACATTAGCCAAGAAATTGCTAGATTGAGGTTCAAGATTGTTATTCAGAAGACAATGGTAATATTCATAGCATGGCAAGAGAACAAGAATTCGTGATTGGCAATATGTCTCTATGATCTGCTCAAGAGTATACGTTTATCTAGCCATGTCACGCACAAGAAACCATGAATACTAGAAGTTTGAAATAAAAATAAAAATGGGTTGGATCATCAATAACAGGCATTACCAAATCGAGACCGGTAGCTTGGGGAAATCCTTGAATATAAAAGTGTACAAGTATTGAATTCTACTCTTTAGGGCATTAGCAAAGAAAGACGAAATCACTGCGCGTTTCACCAATTTGAAGCTGGCTCGTCCAAAAAGAAGTACGGGTTTCTTGGCGCTCGACTCATACTTAAAATCTTGCAAGCACAAGGTGCAAGCCAGTCTACTAGAAAACGCTAAACGACTTGTCGAGGCCCGCCATCCTGCTCCGTTACTGACTTCGATGCCGGAAGTTTTGCTGAAACAGTGCATGCTGGGAATACGCAATGGAATGGTACGTTTCGAAAAACAAAAATAATATGTAGTAATTGTACCTATGCTTGCCTCGCACTTCTCATAACCTTGGAAATTATTAGAACTGGTGTCCAGGAGGTGCTCTCTGCTCTTGAGCGCCTGCAGTTTCCTTGCAGGTGCCTCAACAAAAAAAGAAAAGCCGGCGGTGGTCGCCTTTTCTGCGCAGCACCGCAGAGGTTTTCTTGATTACACAGAAAATGTAGCTGATTCTGTTCCGCTGTCAGGTGGTAGAGAATATATAGGTCGAACTGGCAAGTGCCGAAATGAAAGATTAAAAGAGCACTATTATTACGTCAAGTCAGCCATTTACGGGCATTTTGGAGAACATTGCTTAAATCGTGGAGCGGGACCACATTTCAACAGTATGAAAGTGTTTAGTCATTCCTCTGACAATATAACTAGGTTAATAGCCAAATTAGCAAATATACATCAACTCTATGGCGCACGTGTAAGCGTGGCGTCCCTGACGATGACTAAAAAAAGAGGAGGTTTCTTGGTGTGCATTTCGAGGAATAAGACGTGCCGATTAAGCGGCCTGCATCGACACGTTGTATCTGTTTTTTTTTTTGTTTTCGGGTGTCACGTGTTTAATATATATTTCACACACTTCCGAAAAAAAACTTGTAAGTCGGCACAGGAGTGTATCCCCTTCTTGTCTCGTCCTCGTCAGATCGGGCTGTTATTCGTTCACTCAAGATAAACATTTCCTCTTCACAACTTCCTCCGTGCGTTGCGCAACATAATAATACTACAGTTCGCGAGTGCCCTTTTCCTAGCCAGAAACAATGATTTACATTGTGCAGCGCTCCAATTGGACTTGTGGCTGCCAAATGTTTCTGTTCTTTTATAAAATTTAGGAAATGCCACAGACCCCGGCAGATTTCCAAAAAGACTGGAGAGTGAGTTCATAAAAGCATGTAGAAATATTAGAAGCTTATTGGCATACTTCGTCTTGTAATAAATTCCACCTCCTGTCAGAATGAAAACGGCGATTACGGCTGACTGCCAGACGAGAGCGTACTCGTCGACCATGAGTAGAATATAAGCATGCTGTTTATTGCATCTATTCCTGAGGAAAGATTCGAGAATAATTTTTGGGGCAGGAAGGATTTTGTCTTTTTGTGAAAAAAACCCTTTACTGCGGTGCTTCCAGAAAAAGCTTCTGCATTCACTTTCGGAAGTGGTTTCACCCGCTATCGTGCGTTGATCACATATTGTTAGTGTTCGTCGTAAAACATTCAGCCATTGTTGGTCACTATTTTCGCTTGCAGCCATGCCCACTGCAGGCGCGATTCCTCATGCAGCCCGACAGGCGTTTCTGTCCTTAAACATTACTGTGAGCAAAGCTGACGCCTAACAAGAACGCCCCCCGCTCCACTAGCATGCAGAGGGATCCCATCAACACAAAATGCTTTAATCACCGCGTAACCAGCCTAAGATGAGGGGACCCAGGAAGGCCCAGCTGAGTAACTTTTGAGACAATGTATATGTATTTTGTGTCCCCTCTAGAAACCAGCACCCTGCGTACAAATATATTAAAAATGCACTGGTAAAAACATTATTATGGTTGTGAGGTTCTGTACAATCAAGCAATACGTCCTTGTAAACAAAGACAGCGAGTGACGAGAAAGTAATAGCTTAGCATGCCAAAGAAGCATTTTAGGAAAAAAATGTTTTATTCTCAAAATGAGGACGTCACACTAAGTAAAACTAATAACATGTTAGTTAATATTAATGAAGCTCTGTCTATCCTGATGTTGGCTAAACTTATCAACTCCAGTGAAACCATCCATACCTTTTGCATAAAAAAAATGTTGCAAAAATAAACGTCACTCAAACATAGTGGCTACACGAAGAGTTCCACCGGCTATAAAGCCAGGCGCTTCAATATATTTTCACGAATACTTTAGAGATCTGTCCCTATCAATAGAACGGCTGATGGCGAAGAGCTTGGTGAGTCACCCGATAATAGAGACAGCTCAGGATTTTCACTCTAGTGAATCCTTCTCGAGCGGTAATTGAGGTGCACGACTTGAAATATTTTCTTTCTCTCGAAAGCCCACTGCCCCATATTGCATTCGCCTGCCTCCAAAGTTGGAAGGATATGAAAATTGCATTTATATCTTTAGGGAAAAGGCAGGATGTCTGGAAAGCGCGTCCTGAAAGCGCAACTTTGTCGCCCAATATGGTGGACGGGTCCTGCCACTCGAGAATCCTGTTCACACTAACTACGCCTACGAAGGAGGAAGTTGCAACGCTGCACCGTAGGACAAGATGAGAACGACGTAGATGCTGTTTACTCACTGTCCATGTCCGCTGCCGATTGGGAAACACCAGCGTTCGCGTTTCGCCTTGAGGCACTTACTCGTGTGCCGATGTCTCCTTGCTTAACAGATTCATTCTGTAAATCCCTTACATTTTCTTCAGAAATCAGAGGCACATCAGTAACTGTGATTTCCCGTAGTGTGAGTGGTACCTGCGGTTCGCTGACAGTGGCTAACGCTGAAAGGTAAGCTACTGCCTTGTTCCCAACTTCTACACAGTACGTCTTATCGTCGACAACTGACGCACTGTCAACATTAAGTATGCCTGTTGGAAGACATATGCCCATGTCGTTGACAGCAGATGACGTTAGACTCTTGCCACTTGATTTTTCCGCCGCCGCAGCCATTGTGCCGTGGGTACTGAGGCCCTCTACCTTAGGAACCGACTTTTCCCCTCCGTATGCTTCACAATGAGGCAAGGCAGTTGAGGAGAAGGGAGTCCCTGACGCCACACAAGTTGCTTTCGTGGACTTCTTGTGAAAATGCTCGAGGTGGTCTAGACAAATTGCTTCAAACTTGGGCTCGTCTCCTCCAATGTCAGTGCTTTCGCCTGCAGATTCGCACGAAAGAACTCTGCTCAGGCAATGTCCAATCGATTCGCTCTTGCAGGGATCAACGCATCTCGTTCTCTCCATTGTAAGCTTCTCTTCAGCTTTTCCCACTTTACCGACGTCACATTCCTCATCAGGAGTGGAGCCACGCCTGAAGGTAGCTGTAGGCAGTGTTCCGGGTTCAGGTCTCAGAGGTGCCGTTCGCTTGCTTCCACTTAGCTTAACGGCTGAAGTGCCGCCAGCTGCCTGTACTACGGTCCCATCTCCGCACTTAGCTTTTCTTTTTCCTCTGTCAGATGGGCTACGTGCGCTTTGCGTTGTGGTGCATCTGTAATGTGCCTCTCCGTCTGTCTTCTGGTGCACAAGTTCGAGAGCTTTGATGGCAGCTGGTAGGAGGCCTACTTTACACTCAGCTCGGTGTTCCACGACCTGCCATTGGGGCAACGTCCTTTCGCATCTGCAACACTTCGTCTCGCCGTTGGAGCAGCGTTCCAAGAAGTGCTGCTTCAGAACTGAAAGGCGTCCCTCAAACTGGCATCCGAAATCGGCGTTGAAGCAGCGCACTGTATAATCAGCCAAGTCCAATTCGTTGAAGCACAATGAGGCGGCATCCTCGAAGCAGATCCGCTTGCTGTCGATGGGACAAGTGAGGCCCAAGCCTTCTATTCTAATTCTGCACATGGGGCAGATAACATGCGAGCAGAGGGTCAGCTTTACACTGCTGGAGAGAACGCCGCAGACGCTGCATACGTTCCTGGCGGGGTAGCGACCGACAAAGTGCAAAGGCCTCCAGTCGAGAAACTCACCGAATCCAGTGAGCCGGAAAACAAAAGTTTGCTTCAATTCACGGCGGGCCATTTTGCAACCAAGGAGAAAGACGACCAACTGACAAAGGACGCAAAGCATGAATTTACTCAGGAAAAGCCTTCACCACATGCACAGATATGGGGGTCACATGACATACGCCAGCTCACTGTCGTCTTGTTTCTTGTTTATCTGAGTTTTAAACGATAACTTTCTGTTTGCAAAGGAATGTGTCAGCGGTTCCTTCAGTTGTTGTACAGAAAGTTATCAACCTTGTGTACAGCCTGACAAGCGCGACGAAATCAGTGCTCTCCGAGCTTTGCCAGTTTGTCATCTATGGCAATGGTTGATGAAGTGAGAGCTAGATGGGCGCACTGTGTAAGCAAGCATTCCTTTGAGACCAATTTCCAGGATTCTCATTGTGTGCAACTATGCAGAGCTCACTGTTACAATATTCCTAAGCATCTGCAGCGTTTGCATCTGCGCGCACAGACAGAGATTGCTTGTCATAAATGGGGAGGTTGGTATCATAAAATTGTGGTGGGAGGGCGCAATACTTCCAATAAAGGTGCAGTTTACTTCAAATGCGTAATAGGGCACTCATAAGCGATCCTAATATGTACTTTCAAAAGATGAAGCGCTAACAGTGAAAGCACACTAAAAAGGAACAAAGACAGGACAAAGCGCTATTGCAACTGTTTATCGATGTCAAAGGCGGCTGGTTATATAGCCATAGTAGAGTGTTCTATTAAACGTAGAAACCCTTTTGTGAAGTGTTAAGAAGCGGTCGTATACCGCATACCGATGAAGTGTGGGAAAGAGTATATCGGCCAAACCGGCCGTTGTATAACTGAACGCCTGCGGGAACATAAGCTTTCATTGAAAAATGGATAAGGCTCAAACTTGCCGCTTCATAGCAAGGCCTGCGGAAATGAGAATAAGCAACAATAATGATGCAACAATCATGTTTAAAAGCAAAGATTCTGTGGCGCGTGAATCGTTGGAGCCCAGACAGAATAAGATAAGAAGGGAAGCCTGTGTCAGCACCCCGTCTCCGAATACTTACACAAATGAAAGCATGTTTTTAGATAAGTTTTAGATTTTCATTAATCCTAATTCCCTTCATATACATCTCCAGTGGTCTCGCGCGTGCGCATTCACACAATCAGTGCTCCCTCTTTTTTTCTTCCCCCTCTTCCCATGGCTATATATTCGGCCGCCTTTGACTTCAATAAACAGTTGCAAATAGCGCCTTGTCCTGTCTTTGTCCTTTCTTAATGTGCTGTCACTGTTGGCGCTTTACCTTTTTCAAGCTATGCACCAACTAGCCCCACAACGTGTTTTACTGCAAATATGTACAATAACAAGGTCATTAGTGAGTGAGTGAGTGAGTGAGTGAGTGAGTGAGTGAGTGAGTGAGTGAGTGAGTGAGTGAGTGAGTGAGTGAGTGAGTGAGTGAGTGAGTGAGTGAGTGAGTGAGTGAGTGAGCGAGTGAGCGAGTGAGCGAGTGAGTGAGTGAGTGAGTGAGTGAGTGAGTGAGTGAGTGAGTGAGTGAGGAAACTTAATTTCAGCTCCGGCGAGGACGCGAACTCGTCGCGAACCCGGCTAGTCTCACGTCGGGACCGGCAGCTCTAGCCCACCGGCCCGGTCGCGGGCACGCCGGACAGCCAGGATTTGCTTTTCTAGAGCGGGGCTACGCAGGAGCGAGTTCCACTCCTCCTTGATGAACTTGGGGCATGTCGACCCGCACTCCCAGAGCATGTGCGCTAGAGTGGAGGTCTGCCCGCAGGACGGGCAGGCGTCGTCGCGATATACGTCGTGGTAAGCCTCGTGGAGTACGGACAGACACGGATATGTGCTGGTCTGTAGAAGTCTACGCGAGACGGCTTGCGCCCTATTCAACTTGGGGCGAGGGGGTGGAAAGACCCTTCTAGACATGTAGAAGAATTTAATAATCTCGTTGTGAGTAGCGGGAGCGTCCCTGTGGCCGTAGGGAGGAGGGGAGTCGGTGCTTCTTGCAGAGGAAGCGCGGTCGGTGAGGTCACGCGCAGCCTCGTGAGCAGACTCATTGAAGTTCGGGGGAGCACCCTCGACCGACCCGAGGTGAGCGAGAAACCAGTGGATTGAATGATGCGTGAGAGCATATGAACTCGAGCAGCTAAGAAGGCGAGAAGCTTGCTTGGTGATGCCCTTTTGAAAAACCCTAACTGCCGTTTTCGAATCGCTTTAGATCTATAGATATAGGACAGGACCCACGACCGTCTATCAGGGCGAGGGCGATCGCGGTTTGCTCGGCGACTCCGGGGTCTCAAGGGCAAATGGAGGCGCTATTGGAAATCTTGCCGCTGGAGTCGACCACAACGACGGCAAAGGCCTTCCCATCGCTGTACTCCGCGGTGTCGACGAAGCTTGCTCTAATGTCTCTTTGCTTGATCTGTTTGAGGATCGCTGCTGCTCTGGCCTTGCGTCTGGCCTCGTTGTGGACGGAATGGACGTTTCGGGGCACAGAGGCCACTACGGACTTGTCTCGAATGCACCTAGGGATCGGGGAACTGACCATCGGGAATCCCGAAGGGTGGTAACCCAGCTCTTCGAGGATGTGTTTACCTGCCGCTGTGGTGCTCAGGCGCCCGCGTTCTTGGGCTTCGGCAATCTCGTCGGTGGTGTTTTGCACCCCCGGCTTGAGGATATCCTCGGTATGGATCCTGATGGGTAACCCGAGAGCCCTCTTGACTACTTTGCGGATGTGAGCGTTGAGCTTGTCTCGTTCCGCTCTGAGCCAGTTGTGCATAGAAATCGTGTACGTGAAGTGGAATAGTACGAAGGCATTGATGAGCATGAGGAGATTGTTTTCCTTCATGCCTCGGTGCCGGTTAGCAATTCTGCGAACGAGGCGGAAAGCGTTGTTCATCCTTGCGATGATCTTGCGAAGAGCCGTTCCGTTCCCGCCGTTAAATTCGACAAACATGCCCAGGACCCGAATAACGTCCACCCTGGGTATCACCCCCCCCCCCTCCCCCGTCACAAGTGCGAAGAGGGGTGCTGCTTTCGGAGACTAGCTTCCAAACTTTTGGTCTGCCTACCTTCTCTTTTCTGTAAAGCAGAAGCTCCGACTTGGTGGGGAAGCATCGAAGTCCGTTGGGAGGAGATACTCCTCGATCACATTGACCGCCTACAGCATGACTTCGACTCTGCCCTCGCAGCCGCCGGAGCACCATAAGGTGATGTCGTCGGCGTATATTGTGTGCTTGACGTCCTCGACGCGTGCCAACCTCTCGGAAGGACCAATCATACAGATGTTAAACAGTGTGGGGGAGACGACAGCGTCCTGAGGAGCGCCCCGCCCTCCGAGGAGCACATCGTCGGAGCGGAAGTCCCCAATGCGAAGCTTGGTCTTCCTGTCCGTTAGAAAAGAAAAGACGTAGTTGTGGGATCTGGAACCGAGACACAGGTCTGAAATGGTATTTACGATGAAGGTGTGGAGCACGTTCTCGAAAGTCTTCTCGAGGTCCAGACCGAGCAGAGCCTTCACGTCTCTTGAACGGCCATCCACAATCTGATGCTTGATTAGTTTCATGCCATCCTGCGTCGAGAGTCCGGCGCGAAAGTCGATCATGTTGGACGTGTAAACCTCGTTGTCTTCGAGGTACCCGTCGAGCCTGTTGAGGATGACTTGCTCCATGACTTTGCCGACGCAGGAGGTTAGAGAAATCGGCCTTAGGTTCTCGATGTTCGGGGCCTTGCCGGGCTTGGGAATGAGCACCGTGCGGGATATCTTCCAATCTGCAGGAATAACGCCGCTCTTCCAGGACTCGTTGATCTTGTCGGTCAGAAAGACGATCGACGTGTCGCCGAGGTTTCTCAACATTCTGTTGGTGACTCCGTCCGCACCCGGCACAGACTTGCGGTTGAGCGCGAAGATGGCCTGTCTGAATTCGGCAACGGAGACGTCTTGTCCAGCTCGGGGCGTGGATGGCCTTGGTAGTCCGGGAGTTGGGTCTCCGGATCTCCGTCGCGACGGACGGGCAGATACTTCTGTATGAGTTTTGAGACGAGTTCATCGACCGTGTGAGACCTGTTGGCTTCGTGAAGAGCCCGGGCCAACGTACGCCTCTGCTTTGACTTCGAGCCACTTTCGTCGAGAAGGTGCTTCAGCATACTCCAGGATTTCCTGTTGCGCATCTGTCCGTCGCTGGATTTGCAGAGCTCGTCCCACTGCTTCTCGTATAGCGCGTTGCAGTGGTCATCGATGACCTTGTTTAGCTCCGAGATCTTCTTTCGGAGTCTGCGATTGAGCCTTTGACCCTTCCAACGGCACAGCAGGGCGTTTTTGGCCTCGATCAGGTGGGCGAGTCTGCTGTCTATCCGCTCGACTTCGAGATCGGTTTCCACTTTCTTGGTGGCCGCGGAAGCGTCGTGCTGGACGCCTTCGCACCATTCTTCAAGAGTGGCGGGTGCCCTGGCTTTGCCGGGTTTTTCGCGAATCTTGCGAAAATGGTCCAAATAGATGAACGTGAATTCCCTGACCCTTCTCCGAGACACCTTGAAGTTGGTCTCGAGAATTCCCAGCCCACGTCCTCAACGTTCCTGACGAAGGCGAGGTCGGGTGTCGAGTCCCGAGTGACGGGGTTGCCGATGCGCGTAGGAAAATCCTTGTCAGTGACCAGAGCGAGGTCCATCTTGTTGGCGTCTTGCCACAGGTTGCGCCCCTTGGTAGTGTCGTAGACGTAACCACAGATGCCGTACGGTGCCTTGAAGTCGCGGACGACGACCAAGGGTTGAGGGTCGGCCAAGTCGGTAGTTTTCTTGAGGATGGTCTTGTACTGCTGGCGCGAGTCCCTGGGGTTGCTGTAGATATTGAGGAACCAGACCAAGTGTTTCTGTTCTTACAGTATGCTTTCACTGGCGTCCGCAGCATGCCTAATATGTGTTTCTTCTTATTTTCCATTTAGGCTCCTTCCATATAAATGGCCCATGCTTATTCTGACAGATTCGCAAAATTGTCGCACGCCCAGTAGCATATACTCAATGGCCAAATCAAAGGAAATCAAGTAAATAAAAGAATGTCATGAATATAATGTTCTATTTCACTAAGGGGTCGGTGAGCTTTACAGATACATATGAGCCGACGATATATGTTACAACTTTACGTTAGATTCTGTTACGAATCACAACGATAGGTTACCAAAATAAGCGGAACTCACTCAGGCTCACTAACAAATAATCTTTTTTGCTTAGGACTAACTCTACTCAGCCGGGCTCCCTCAGACTCAGACTGACAGATCGTTCTGAGTCTCAGTGAGTCGACTCAGATTGATCGAATGAACGACTGATTGCCTTTTATTTAACCCGCCGTGGTTGCTCAGTGGCTATAGTGTTGGGCTGCTAAGCACGAGGTCACAGGATCGAATCCCGGCCACGGCGGCCGTATTTCAATAGGGGCGAAAACACCCGTGTGCTTAGATTTAGGTGCACGTTAAAGAGCCCCAGGCGGTCGTAATTTCCGGAGTCCCCCACTACTGCGTGCCTCATAATCAGAAAGTGCTTTTGGCACGTAAAACCCCGTAATTAGCATTATTATTATTGCCTTTTGGTTATTTATTTATCTATTTGTTTGTTTATTACTAAAAGTTTGTTAACACTAAGTGGATCCATAACCCTAGGCTAGTTAGGAGCTAAAAATATTTTGCAATGGAAGTTCGGACAGGCTAAACATTATTGCACAATATGAAATATACAATCATCATCATCAGGCAATTTTTTATGTCCATTGCAGGACCAAAGTCTCTCTCCCTGTGATCTACAATTACACCTGTTCTGTGCCAACTGATTCCGAATTGCGCCTGCGAATTTCCTAATTTCAACACCCCACCTAGTTTTCTGCCGTCTTCGACTGCGCTTCCCTTCTCTTTGCACCCATTCTGTAACTTAAATGGTCCGCCGGTTATCCATCCTACGCATCACATCGCCTGCCCAGCTCCATTTTTTGCTCTTAATGTCAATTAGAACATTGGCTATTCCCGTTTACTCTCTGATCCACACCGCTCTCTTCCCGTCTCTTAAAGCTATATACGCCTAAGATTTTTCGTTCCATCGCTCTTTGCGCGGTACTTAGCTTGTTCTCAAGCTGCTTTATAACTCTCCAAGTTTCCGCCCCATATGTTAGCACCGGTAGAATGCAGTGATTGCACACCATTCTTGTGCACCGAATGCACTCCAAGCCATTGTTATTCTTCTGTAAATTTCCTTCTCTTGTTCATAGTACCTCTAAGTAATTGACCTAGGTAGACGTACTCCTTCGCCGTCTCCAGAGCTGACTGGCGATTCTTGACTGGTGAACTCTTGTTCCCTTGCCAGGCTATTGAACATTATTCTTGTCTTCTGCATATTAATCTTCAACCTCCCTCTTACACGTTCTCTATTAAAGTCCTCGATCATTTGTTCTGCTTAGCCCCACTGTTGCTGAACAGGACCACGTCCTCTGCAAACCGTAAGTTGCTGAGATATTCACCGTTGATGCCCACTCCTAAGCCTTTCTAGTTTAATACTTGCTTGAATACTTCTTCCAAGCATGCAGTGAATAGCATTGGAGAGATTCTGTCTGCTTGCCTGACCCCTTGCTTCATAGGTATCTCGCTACTTTTCTAGTAGAAAATTAAGGTAGTTATGGAATGTCTGTAGATATTCCCCAAGATATTCACTGACCCCTTGCTTCATAGGTATCTCGCTACTTTTCTAGTAGAAAATTAAGGTAGTTATGGAATGTCTGTAGATATTCCCCAAGATATTCACGTATGCCTCCTATACTCCTTGATTACGTAGTGCCTCTATGACTGCAGGGATCTCTACTGAATCAAATGCATTCTTATAATTTATGAAAGCCCTATAGAGCGGTTGATTGTACTGAGCAGATTTCTCGATTACCTGATTAACAACATGGATGTGATCCATTGTAGAGTATCCCTTCCTGAAGCCAGGCTGTTCTCTTGGTTGAGTGAAGTCAAGTGTTGCCTTTATTTTATTGGGAATTGCATGGTGACTATTTCATACAATGCTGAAAATGAGCTAAGATGGCTATAACTTTTTCAATTCTTAATGTCTCCCTTTTAGTGGATTAGTAAAATTTGGGCATTCTTGCAGTTCTCTGGAACACTTGAAGTTGTGAGACATTGCGTATAAAGGGCCGCAAGCTTTTCAAGCATGATTTCTCCCTCGTCTTTGAATAAATCGACTGTTATTCCATGTTTTCCTGTCGCGTTTCTCCGGGTAATGTCTTGCAAGGCCATTCTAACTTCATCGCTAGATATAGAAGGAGCCTATGTGTGCTGTTCATTATTACTTCGAATGAAGGTAGTGTGGTTGCTCTGGATAATATACAGTATATACAGGGCGTCCCAGCTGACTTTAGCGAGAGTTCTAAAATATGCGAATGACACGTAGCTGGGCAGAACCAAATTAATGTTGTTTGCTGCCGCTTGTAGATACTCAAATTATCTTTTTAATTCCGCCTAATTAGATAATTAGTTTTAATTATTTCGTGAACTTCTCAAATATTATACTTATATGAAAAGCACCAATGAGAAAATTGTACAGCGACATGCAAAACTCCAGCCACAGCTTTCTGTTGCTCAGTACGTGCTACATAAGTATTTTTTCGAGCGTGAAAGAAGGCCGCAAATGTGCGCAAAATTGCCGCGAGAGCGGCCACTCGAGGCACGTTGCGTGCCTTTTATGTAGCGCTTATGTAGCGCTTTTATGTAGCACGTATTGAGGAACAGAAAGCTGTATCAGGAGTTTTTCGTGTCGCTGTACAATTTTCTCATTGATACTTTTCACCTAATTATAATATTTGAGAAGATTATTATTTAAATAAGAATAATTATCTAATTAGGCGGAATGAAAAAAAAAGGTATAGTATCTCCAGGCGACGGCAGACAACATCCCCAGTCATCACTTTCACAGGAGCACGAGACATGCGCTGCACGTCACCAGACCACTCTAGCATCAATCTTTTAAAACCTACCAACGGGCAGAGGCATGCTTTGTACTTCCCATTTAATGGGGATGGATAAAAGCAGATAAAAACCCAGCTGAGTACCTGAAACGTGTCTCTTTAAAACCACAGTCACACACACGAAGTCTGTCGTCTCCACTGTATCCCGACCACGTAGCTGGGGCGCGATCGGAGATATTTTGTTCGATACGCGTTCTGTTCAGTTGCTGCAACGTCACAAAGTTGCAGTATGCAAAATTTGTGACAGTGGGGTGGAGAGAGCAGCCAATCAGGAAGCGGTGACCTCCCCGGAAGTTTGCCTCCGTCGTTTGTCGTCTGCTTGCAAACAGTATACTACAAAGCCAAATGTTTCTCGTCTTCAATTGAATGAAATCTTTATCTAAAAAACTGTATTTTTTCTTCTCAAGCCCAAACACGTTTTCAAATAGTAGTACGTGTGACTACAGCAATTTATAACTTTTAGGTCCTTTGCGTCGTCCCTAGGTGGTGTCGCGCACAGCGAGAAGGAAAAAGAAAAAAAATACGACGGGAAGAGTGGCGGACTTTTCAAGAGGCAGCGACAACATCACAGTGGCTCGCTGGCACCGATGATGTTGTCGATTTCTCTGTACAACCAACGAATTATTTGTTTCGAGAAACAAAAACGACACCGGAATTCACTTTCTGCCATTTCTTCAAACGCGTTTCGCACCGCCACACGCTCTCCTCCTTCCTCTAGAAACGCCAGCGCAACAACCTAAGTTTCCAACGGAAGCGCCATTTTCTAGAAATAAACTATGGATGGGATTCAAACGTGCCATTCCGCAGCCGAAAAGGCCGCCTGTTGGATCCAATCCAATCCACCAGACGCGCCATGCGAAGCCGTATGATCGCTCCAAACTTCTCAACTCCCGTCGCGTTCGGACGAAATGCTCGGTGGGCAGATGATTGACAGGAGCGTGTCGTCATTTTGACGTCACCAAAAACGGGGCGGCGCCCCGCGGCTGGCGACGTCGGCGCGGAGTAGGCCAATCGCGCGCGCCGGTAACCGAACGAACGCGCCGAACAACCATCTCCGATCGCACCCCTGCAATCAACACGTTGTTGTATAGCTTTTAGAGCCACTTGCGGTCATATTTGGTAAGTACAGTCGCTTCGCCTAAGTATACTTACAGGGTGCTAAAATTGCATCAACACATCTAAGTGCTTTCGTACACGCGAATCTCGTGAAAGGTGACGTATGCATTGATAATCAATACATCGGCACGGCGTAATGCTACGTAACTATAGATATTCATTTCGTCGTCAATTTCATACGTTCAATGATCCCCTCCTGACTACCATGTTTTCATTTGTTACCGCTTCGACAAAACGTAACAAACTCACCTCAAGCAGCCTGTTGCCGCGAAAGCTGATGCACGCTGTGGAGCCCGACCAGGAAAGAACGGAGCAAAGAACGTTCTTCCCTGCAGTACCTAGGTAAAGCCACATATTTAAGGAGCAAAATTCCCCAGATTTTCTCTCTCGCAACTGCTTGTCCTCGCGCGTGCACACAAATACCAGGTAACTATGAAAAAGAACATCGTGTTGCACTGTCTTTCATACCGACTTTTGCATCATCTCACTTTGATCGAGGGAGTTGTCAGGGGGGGCATTGGTTAGCACATTCGACTTGCTGGTTTGACCGCGCCTGTTCAGAGCCTGTTTGTGCCAGTTACGGTGCGGTGCCACGCCGTACGGGAAGACAGGCCTCACGAGCATGCTCGTACAGATTTACACATGTCGCGTGCGCTACTTGTGCCTCGGTGTTTTCTGGTTTGATTGCTGCACTGGAAGTTAAGCTGTGTGACGCAAAAGTGTACCATCGACGCAGGATATGCCGCTGGTGCGTGCCGAACTCTCGTAGCAACTACAACAGGACCGAACTACGAGTTTTTTTTCCTTTCGAAATGACCGCATAGTCAAGTGGCAAAGGCCAATCCTACTAGATGACACAGACATTCGTACGGTGCACCATCGCAAGATGTGTCATCGCAGTTTGCTCGCCATCTATTGTCATCTTTCTCACAAGGTGCGCACCTATTGTGATTGCTCCGGTAGCGGGACCGTGCCGTGAGCGATGTCGATATTTCTATTCTGCTGCGTCCTCGAATTGTTATTTGGGTGCTACTCGTACCAGTGAACTTGAAAATATGAGGGCACGAAATATGATGATTGAAATCGGGAAAAGCAGCCTGCAGAGTCATCAGCTGTTCGGTCTTTAAAAAAAATGACTATTTTTTCCACGGTGAGAAAAGAGTTCATGCAATCCATCCACTCTGTTACATGCCGCGGCTGGAAATGTCTTATTTCCGGCTTAGCTACTTCACAATTTCTTCGTACTGCACTTGGGTCAGAATATACAAAACACATGGAGGTTGACAGCTTGGTACGTGTCAAATGACTTTCAACCAATCTTTAAGGACACAGTTTGTCATGGCGCAATGAAAAGCTCCCCCTGGGTAGTGTTTACATCTGCAGCGGTTACTTCCAAAAGAGCTTAAATATTTTGTAAGCAGAATTTCTCGATCTCAGCAGCCCAAAAAAAGAAAGAGGCCCTGCTTCAGCAATGCTCAGATATGAGAACGATGCCCATAGCCCGCCTCGCAAATTGTTAACGCCGCCGGTCGTTCTGCTTTCATGAGAGTCAGTGCAAGTGTGGTTAACCACGCAGCTGGCAGTGCTTCCACGCCTGTGGTTGAATGATTATTTAATTCGTGACTTTCCGATGGCACACTTAAAGAGCAAGGAAAAAATTGTTGAATTTTGCTGGACGAAGAACGGCAGGATTTTTCCAAAGAAATCCGAAGGGGCGTCGCTGGTCAGAGCAGTTACGAAATCTGATCTTGTTAAATTGTTTGAGTACGAACTGTTGCGGCTTTCTTGTCACTGCTAACTTTTCCGAAGCTCAGAAATCTTTATCTGAGCTGCGGGGAAATGCTTTGCGTATAGGCCATGTCGATATAAGTGGCGTTAAGAAACATTGGGACCAGTTCATTGCTTCAACTTCAAGTGTCCGCTCTTTTTTTGTGTGTTTTTGTCTTGACAGAAATAAACATCTCATTGCAACATATTCTGCCAGATTATCAAATGTTTTCATACACAGGTCCTGTAGGAAAAGGGCGAGGCATCGCTATTTTCGATACAAATAAGTGGTCAGTTTCGCAACTGTTGCCTTCTTTCACGCTGAAGCGGCTACGCTTCGCTTGAGCACTCCCGAGCCGCCGCTTACCATCTTCGCAGTCTATCGCTGCCGCGCTTCTACACGCGGTTGTTTCGGTCTGACCTAGATACTACTGTATTCTTTTTATTTCAACATACCTTACAGGCCCCTAGCGGCATTGTGTAAGCTTGAAGAATACACTCAAAGATTATACAATAATTAGAATACATATGTGAATATATATACGAAAAATATAGAGTAACAGATGCGCTAACATAATGCGGTGTTAAAACTGTACAAAGGACAAACCGAATGCTTTCGAACGGGAGAGGTCAGTGAACAAGTCACTTTCACAAATTAAAATATAATCAATGGAATCACAGAGCAAGCGTGACATATTTGTCTCCAACAAAACAGTAGTTAACGGACAGTAGCAAAATAGCACCATTGGTAGTTTAGCTCCGATACATCCGGCAGATCAGGCTGCCGGATGTACCGGAAGTTTATTCCACGTTAACGTATTAAAAACGGAACTCGTCTGCTTTAAAAAAAATTATGGGGTTTTACGTGCCAAAACCACTTTCTGATTATGAGGCACGCCGTAGTGGAGGACTCCGGAAATTTCGACCACGTGGTCTTCTTTAACGTGCACCTAAATATAAGTACACGGGTGTTTCCGAATTTCGCTCCCATCGAAATGCGGCCGCCGTGGCCGGGATTCGATCCCGCGACCTCGTGCTCAGCAGCCCAACACCATAGCCATTGAGAAACCACGGCGGGTATCGTCTGCTTTCGAAGGCCTTAAGAAAGAGTACAGCCGATTAAGGAAACAATATTGCTACACGCGTGTGGTATTTGATTGTTTGAACGAGGCGCGTGGGCACCATCAGTCGGGAAAAGAGGAGGAAGAAGGAACTGGGCTGGCGCTGTGAATCTAACCGGTTAGCGCTGCAGCCGCTGTTGTAAATATAACCTGTAAATAAGTGCTCGTCTTCCTGACTCGTCCTTCGCGCAACATTGTGGTGGAGGTGGAACGTTCCCCGTCCTGACCACGGAGCTCTGAAGCGGCCGCACGGTCGTCTTCTCAGCCATGGAACCACCCCGTCGTCACCTACACTTGCGGCGCCAACCACAACGTACGTTAGGGTTCCTAGTCTCCGTGATCCTTGGACATTCTCCCCCTAAAACGACGTTGACGTCGAAGACTGGCTCTGCATGTTTGAGCGTGTCAGCCAAAGCCACCACTGGGACTCTACCATCCTGCTTGCCAATGTGATCTTTTATCACACGGACGGGACACCGCGTGTCTGGTTTCGCACCCATGAGATCGAGCTCTCCAGCTGGGACGTTTTCAAAGAGCGGCTTCGCGACCTATTTGGCAACCCGTCTGGTCGCCAACAGGCTGCGCGAAAAGAGCTTGCCACCCGTGTGCAGTCGTCGCCCGAATCCTATGTCTCCTACACATAAGAAGTGCTCGCGCTTCGCCGGAAAGTCGACGAGCACATGACCGAGGTTTATAGGGTGGGCCATATCCCAAAAGGCATCGCGGACGACGCCTTCAATTTGCTCGCCTATAACGACGTTTCTACCGCCGACGCCATCATCAAAGAATGCCGCCGTTTCGAGGTAGCCAAAAGCCGCTGCGTCGTCCCGCAGTTTTCCCGGCTCCCAAACATCCCTGCCACGTCCTCTTGCTCCGCTCTTACCGCCACACGACCATTTCCAAAGAAGGTCACACGTATCGTTCGCCGTGAGATTCGCCGCCCCTTTCATCGACGGCTCCCTGACTGTACCTTTGACCAAGCGGCCCCCACTATTTCCCTTATTCAAGAAGTTATGCGGCAAGAAATTGCAAACATTGGCATCCGAGACTTGACTTCCCGCCTGGTCCTTTGGCGCTTCTGTGGTCTCCGTCGTGTCAGGTTGCCCTGTCACAAAAACTGCTGTCTCGTTACACAGGCTCATACTCAGTGCTTCGTGCCGTGACTCCCGTGACCTACGAGATCGCCCCTGACGTCTCATCTGCCTCCCAGTCCAGTGATAGGGTGCACGCTACACGACTGAAGCAGTATCACCCTCCCAGAGATGACATTTAGACGCTCCGGGACGTCGCTTCTGCCACCGGGGGATTCTGCTACACGCGTGTGGTATTTCATTGTTTGAACGAGGTGCGTGGGCGCCATCACTCGAGAAAAGAGGAGGAAGAACGAACTGGGCTCGCGCGGTGAATCTCACCGGTCAGCGCTGCAACTGCTTTTATAAATATCACCTGTGAATAGTTGCTCGTCTTAAGGACTTGTCATTGGCATAACAATATTACATTATTCGCAATGTAATCCATGTTCTTGCGATCCTGTCGACTACAAGTCATCCGTAAAATATGCCGGTTTGTGTTTTGACAGCGATCTTCATTGAGTTCGCATGTTTCTTATGTTTGTCAGAGGATTCGCTCACTACTGTGTTTACTCTGTAAAATCCATCACCTCATGCCCATATCAGTCAGTAAAATTACAGCGCATGGGTTACGCTACAGTGAAGTCCGATAAGCAATTACTGCCTACTGTGACGGCGCTCTTCGTTGGCCAAAAAAGAATTATTTCACTAATGCTCTCCCTTTTAAAAGCAAGACGTTATGACTCGTGTCTTGACGGCAACACCGACATTTTTTAGGGTATTATCAATGGCAGATTTTCCTTCGGTTTTACTGCATACAATAGCCCTGAGACATTTCTTGGACAATCTCTGGACAATTGGAGAGATATGATCTCTCCAATGCTATTCACAGCGTGTTTACATGAGGTATTCAGAGACCTGGATTAGGAAGAATTGGGGATAAGAGTTAATGGAGAATACCTTAGTAACTTGCGATTCGCTGATGATATTGACTTGCTTAGTAACTCAGAGGACCAATTGCTATGCATGCTCACTGACCTGGAGACACAAAGCAGAAGGGTGGGTCTAAAAATTAATCTGCAGAAAGCTAAAGTAATGTTTAACAGTGTCGGAAGATAACAGCAGTTTATGATAAGTAGCGACGCACTGGAAGTGGTAAGGGAATACATCTACGTAGGACAGGAAATGCCCGCGGATCCGGATCATGAGACTGAAATATTCAGAAGAATAAGAATGGCCTTGGGTGCATTTGGCAAGCATTCTCAGGTCATGAACAGCAGGTTGCCATTATCCCTCAAGAGAAAAGTGTATAACAGCTGTGTCTTACCAGTACTCACGTACGGGGCAGAAACCTGGAGGCTTACGAAAAGGGTTCTACTTAAATTGAGGACGACGCAGCGAGCTATGGAAAAAAGAATGATGGGTGTAACGTTAAGGGGGGGAGGTATAAGAAAAAAGCAGATTGGGTGAGGGAACAAACGCGAGGTAATGACATCTTAGTTGAAATCATGAAAAATAAATGGGCATGGGCAGGTCATGTAATGAGGAGGCAAGATAACCGATGGTCATTAATGGTTACGGACTGGATTCCAAGAGAAGGGAAGCGTATTCCAGAGGGCGGCAGAAAGTTAGGTGGGCGGATCAGATTAAGAAGTTTGCAGGGACAACATGGCCACAATTAGCACATGACCGGGGTAGTTGGACAAGTATGGGAGAGGCCTTTTCCCTGCAGTGGGCGTAGCCAGGATGATGATGATAATGATGATGATGATGGTGTAACTCCCCGTTGCGTTAGACCAAAACGGCGTTACCAAATACCTCGCTTTGCAACAAAATACCGCAAGAGAATGCGCGAATACTATGTTCCGGCGTTTTTTAATTATTTGCCTTCTAACGTGCTGCAGTCCACATCAAAATATAAGCTCAAGGAAGAACTAAAACGTGTGGATTTGAGCGGTTATAACACCATAACGAAATAGATCTCACTTGCATCCTTCTGTATTACGCCTATAGAGAGGCTTTGGTTAAAAATGCGATCAGAAAGTGTGTTTCTGCAAAGGTTTCATTGCAGCATTTGTGGTTCTTTAACTGATTTTGTTGTTTACAATCATGTGCTCATTTTTTGTTGTGCAACGCAAACTAAGCGTGCGGCACGGTGATAATTGTACGCGCCAGATGTGCTTCTAAAACATAAATGTGCGCATATTTATACATGTATTATAGATGCGTATAATGTGTGTATCGATGTATATATACACATTTATTCGATTTTGATATTCATTTTTTTAATTTGTTTATTTCTTTTCCGCTGTTGCTATTGTACCAGCTTGTATGCTGCCTATCTGCGGTGCCAGTCAAACCCAATCTGGCTTTGGCAGGCCTGATGAATGTAGTATGTTTTCAGGAATAATAAAACAGTTGATTTTTATTATTATTATTATTGTTTGAGCATGATAGTAGGAGGCGTCTTGCGCCCACATCGTGTTTTTTTGCATGCTTAAATTTGTGTTTGAATGTGTGCGCTTTATTCTATTAATAATGTATCTTCCAGTTTTGCTGTATCCAGCTTATTTATTAATGTGTTTAGGAATGTAAAACATACCTGTCAAACTAATTTTCATAGCTTGCACGATGTTTATAGTCTATATTCTATGCCCTCTTGTTCTCAGATTTTTTTAGGTTGCGTTATGAAACTACTCATTTGTTGTTATTGTAAACGTCCAGTGCTTTGCACCGAATGAATTGAGCCAAACGTCTGAGACACGAACAGTCTCACATCCATAGAAAAGTATTCTGTTCTCATACGGTATTATCGCGATATTGATGTCATAAATTTTGGTTCTATCACGTACAGCACATTGAAGGCATGACATTTTATATTTGTCTAGCTATATATGAATACTCTCAAGTACAGGTACAGTATATTTCCTACCCGCCGTGGTTGCTCAGTGGCTATGGTGTTAGGCTGCTGAGCACGAGGTCGCGGGATCGAATCCCGGCCACGGCGGCCGCATTTCGATGGGGGCGAAATGCGAAAACACCCGTGTGCTTAGATTTAGGTGCACGTTAAAGAACCCCAGGTGGTCGAAATTTCTGAAGTCCCCCACTAGGGCGTGCCTCATAATCAGAAAGTGGTTTTGGCACGTATAACCCCATAATTAATAATAAGTATATTTCCTCTGTAACTGATGGTAAACGATAATTTGCTCCTAATGAAAGTGTCTGTATTGCATACTCACAGGCCAAAGGCGCAGCTCCCGAATATCTGTCGTGAGCGACCTTATTGTTTAGTTTGTAAACAAGGCGCAAGTACGGAATTAGAAAAAACTCAACTGCCACTCACTCCAGGCGAAGCTTCCGCTCCTCGAAGTTGCGAACGACTGCGTCCTTCTCCGTCGGGCAAGGTCTGCGACGTCACGCGGGGAGTGCACAGGCCTTAACTTGTCCTAAGCAGCTTTAGTTCAATCCACCGAGCTCAGAGGCTCACAGAGAATGAGTCGGACTTGGCGCAGGTAAGGCACCTTCATAATAATAAAAATCGATCTCGGAGGCCGTGTTCTCGCGCATTGCGATGGCCCAAAAGCAACCGCTGACGTCATGGCCGCCAGGTTTTCGAAGCTGCCTATTGTCGGGCCGCAGCTTTGCGCGCCACCGGCGTAAAACGATGCAACGTAAGAGCTTCTCCTCCATTACTGTTTTTTTTATCACGGTGGCAATGCTGTAACGGGATGCTTACGTAACTGCCCTAATCCGCCTCTACACGGCGCCGCACTCCAAAGCTCTCGGAGCGCAGCTCTTTAGACGCCCGTTCCTGCGGCGAGCGCCGGACGCGGTGTCCCTCGTAACCGAGCAAACGAACCCAGCCAAGGATGAAAGAGTGAACGCGGAAGACAGCAGGAGATGAAAGACGGCGATAGCGAACAAAGCGCGAAGAGGAAAACGGAGAAGCGTGAGAAAAAAAGCGTGGTGTCATGCAGTGGCATAGCAACAGGGGGGTCCGGGGGCCCCGGGTGCAAGGGGCCAGGGGGGGGGGGTGTCATATACCTCTGAAAACACCCCTCTTTCCGCCCGATACACCCACGGGGGGGGGGGGGGGGAGGGTGACAAAAGACCTATGGGCCCCGGGTGCCGGACGACCTCGCTACGCCACTGGTGCCATGCAAGACGGGCTCTGCCGCTACGACGGCTACGAGATGGCGCCATAGTAGAGCGCGTTGTCTGTTCACCCATGACGCCGCTGATACCATATATGGAAATAAAGCGCTGCGTAAGCGGAGGTCCACTTTCGGCGGCCGCTGTAAATCGTACCCACGTGTCACCCACGCGCTGCCTCTCGCGATCTGCCCATTAGCGAGGTAGTTGCGCCACACCTCGCTCCGTTTGCGACTTGCCGCACGACACAGATTGTCCGCGCCAGCCAATATACCACGAAATGAAAAGACGTACAGAGGTGCGGTTAAATTTCGCATTAAGGAATATCGTAATCGTCGGCGAATTTTTTATTCCTTTTCGCCTCCCAGTTTTTTCTCTCCGGTATAGTCCGCAATACCAAGCACTCTCGAATAATCTGGAATGTTTCAGCGCAAACGGAAAAATTTTGTTTTAATGCGCCAGTTCTTGGCCTATCACCAACTGTGGGTACGTGCCATATCCAGCGTGTGGAACCAATCTTTCTTTTGGGGCCACTTCACTGGGATGCAGCCACAGAGCTGCTTTTCTTGCAGTTTTCAATTTTATTAGACAGACAAAAAGCTTACCTTGCCGAATTTCTAAAATCATAAATTACTTCTAATATTTCATTTCTGTATGTTAACTTACTTTATCAAAATTCTTAACAATATTTTCATTGAACTTGTAAATTACAGTTCATTAGTCCTCCAGTGTTCGAATGCAGTTTTGCTTTAATTCTAATCGTACGGAAAAGCGCCTGCTTCTTGGCCACTCCCCCACGGTGGGTATGCGCCAGTGGTTGCGAGACGAAAGAAGCCACTCGGGACATGGCAGGCGTGCTGCTGCTGCTGCTGCTGCTGCTGCTGCTGCTGACGTGCGGCTGTCTCGGCAGCGGGCCTTCCCCGCTTTCTGTGCGTCCGCTGCGCGCGGACCCGCAGCGGTGGGCGCCGGGCAGCGCCGTGCGGCTCCCTTACGTGGTGCGCACCTCTGCGGACGCCAACGTCACGTGCACTCGGGACGGCCGGACCGTGAGCCGATTCGTGGTGCGCGCGCCCCGCAGGCCCCACGCCGTGCGCACCGTCGAGCACGCGCTGCTCATCCCGAACGCCGGCCCCGAGCACGCCGGCCGCTACGCCTGCTGGGCGAGGACGCACCGCCACGCTGGCTCGGTGGCCTGGCAGGTGAGTGGGCGCCGGGACGCGGCCAGGGCCTGCCGAGGAGTGCAAAGGCGCTCGCGAGTAAAAACTTGTGCCTATCGAGCGCTATGCTGGAAAAGTGAGCTGGTTTGAGCGTGGCGAGATAGGAACGAATCGAATGACATTCCTACTTTGCCAGTAGCCGTGAGCTCCATGAGTCGTGAGGACGACGTGTGATGCTTGGGCAAACGAACAGCGCTTTTGAACAGGACAGGGTGAAACGAGTTGCAGCCTGCTAATTTGGGCCCGACCGACCCAAATAAGCGTATGGTGATGCTTGTTTATCAGGGGAAGAATGTCGATAAGAAGTGGTTACGGCACAGTGAAGTAGGCCATATGCTTCTAAGCCCTTTCTGTCACACTGTCACGTGCGTATTCTGTGGAATCGGTAAAAAGTAGTCTAACACCCAGCTGCATAAAAATGGGCATTCCGAGTGTAAGAAATATAATGAAAACAAAGATATGGGTGTTAAATATAATGCTTTAGTCTATTCAGAGGTTTGTGTGCTTTAGACATGTCGATCAGCCCAAATCATACGTGCATATTTTATGTCGTTGTCTATTGTCTCATTGCAGAGCTACAGAGGTGCGCTCGCTGTAACTACCATGTCAGTCAAAATTCCTTCCCATATAAACTGCACGATTCGGGAGTACACACCTACTTCAAAGCGTAAAGGGTAGAAAAATGAAATTAAATTAGAGGGTTTTACGTGCCGGACAGGCCGTCATTGGAATCTGAACCTGGCAACGTTTAACGTAAGAACGTTATCTAGTGAGGCGAGTCTAGCAGTGTTATTGGAGGAATTAGAGGGTAGTAAATGGGATATAATAGGGCTCAGTGAGGTTAGGAGGACAAAAGAAGCATATACAGTGCTAAAAATCGGGCACGTACTGTGCTACCGGGGTTTAGCGGAGAGACGAGAACTAGGAGTCGGATTCCTGATTAATAAGAATGTAGCTGGTAACATACAGGAATTGTATAGCATTAACTAGAGGGTGGCAGGTCTTGTGAAACTTAATAAGAGGCACAAAATGAAGGTTATACAGGTCTACGACCCTACATCCAGTCATGATGACCAGGAAGTCGGAAGCTTTTATGAAGACGTGGAATCGGCGATGGGTAAAGTCAAAACAAAATACACTATGCTGATGGGCGACTTCAATGCCAAGGTAGGCAAGAAGCAGGCTGGAGACAAGGCATTGGGGGAATATGGCATAGGCACTAGGAATAGCAGGGGAGAGCTATTAGTAGAGCTTGCGGAACAGAATAATATGCGGATAATGAATACCTTCTTCCGCAAGCGAGATAGCCGAAAGTGGACGTGGAGGAGCCCGAACGGCGAGACTAGAAATGAAATAGATCTCATACTCTGCGCTAACCCTGGCATCATACAAGATGTGGACGTGCTCAGCAAGGTACGCTGCAGTGACCATAGGATGGTAAGAACTCGAATTAGCCTCGACTTGAGGAGGGAACGGAAGAAACTGGTACATAAGAAGCAAATCAATGAGTTAGCGGTAAGAGGGAAACGAGGAATTCCGGATCAAGCTACTGAACAGGTATTCGGCTTTAACTCAGGAAGAGGACCTTAGTGTTGAAGCAATGAACGACAATCTTATGGGCATCATTAAGGAGTGTGCAATAGAAGTCGGTGGTAACTCCGTTAGACAGGATACCAGTAAGCTATCGCAGGAGACGAAAGATCTGATCAAGAAACGCCAATGTATGAAAGCCTCTAACCCTACAGCTAGAATAGAACTGGCAAAACTTTCTAAGTTAATCAACAAGCATAAGACAGCTGACAGAAGAAACTATAATATGAATGGAATTGAATATGCCCTCGGGAACGGAGGAAGCCTAAAAGCAGTGAAGAAGAAACTAGGAATGGGCAAGAATCAGATGTTTGCGTTAAGAGACAAAGCCGGCAATACCATTACTAGTATGGATGAGATAGTTCAAGTGGCTGAGGAGTTCTATAGAGATTTATACAGTACCAGTAGCACCCACGACGATAATGCGAGAGAGAATAGTCTAGAGGAACTTGAAATCCCACAAGTAACGCCGAAAGAAGTAAAGAACGCCTTGGGAGCTATGCAAAGGGGGAAGGCAGCTGGGGAGGATCAGGTAACAGCAGATTTGTTGAAGGATGGTGGCCACATTATTCTAGAAAAACTGGCCAACCTGTATACACAATGCCTCACGACCACGAGCGTACCGGAATCTTGGAAGAATGCTAACATAATCCTAATCCATAAGAAAGGGGATGCCAAAAACTTGAAAAATTATAAACCGATCAGCTTACTGTCCGTTGCTTACAAAGTATTTACTAAGGTAATCGCAAATAGAACCAGGAACACAGTAAACTTCTGTCAACCGAAGGACCAGGCAGGATTCTGTAAAGGCTACTCAACAATTGACCATAATCACACTATCAATCAGGTGATAGAGAAATGTGCGGAATATAGCCAACCCTTTTATATAGCTTTCATTGATTACGAAAAAGCGGTTGATTCAGTCGAAACCTCAGCAGTTATGGATGCAATACGGAATCAGGGTGTATATGAGCCATATGTAAAAATACTGAAAGATATCTATAGCGGCTCCACAGCCACCGTAGTCCTCCATAAAGAAAGCAACAAAATCCCAATAAAGAAAGGCGTTAGACAGGGAGATACGATCTCTCCAATGCTATTCACAGCGTGTTTACAGGAGGTATTCAGAGACCTGGATTGGGAAGGATTGGGGATAAGAGTTAATGGAGAATACCTTAGCAACTTGCGATTCGCTGATCATATTGCCTTGCTTAGTAACTCAGGGGACCAATTGCAATGCATGCTCACTGACCTGGGGAGGCAAAGCAGAAGGGTGGGTCTGAAAGTTAATCTGCAGAAAACTAAAGTAATTTTTAACAGTATCGGAAGAGAACAGCAGTTTACGCTAGGTAGCGAGGCACTGGAAGTGGTAAGGGAATACATCTACTTAGGGCAGGTAGTGACCACGGATCCGGATCATGAGACTGAAATAACCAAAAGAATAAGAATTGGCTGGGGTGCGTTTGGCAGGTATTCTCAAATCATGGACAGCAGGTTGCCACTATCCCTCAAGAGAAAAGTGTATAACAGCTGTGTCTTACCAGTACTCACGTATGGGGCAGAAACCTGGAGGCTGACGAAAAGGGTTCTGCTTAAATTGAGGACGACGCAACGAGCTATGAAAAGAAGAATGATGGGTGTAACGTTAAGAGATAAGAAAAGACCAAATTGGGTGAGGGAACAAACGCCGGTTAATGACATCTTAGTTGAAATCGAGAAAAAGAAATGGGCAGGACATGTAATCAGGAGGGAAGATAACCGATTGTCATTAAGGGTTACGGACTGGATTCCAAGGGAAGGGAAGTGTAGCAGGGGGCGGCAGAAAGTTAGGTGGGCGGATGACAAAGAAGTTTGCAGGGACAACATGGCCACAATTAGTACATGACCGGGGTAGTTGGAGAAGTATGGGAGAGGCCTTTGCCCTGCAGTGGGCGTAACTAGGCTGATGAAGAAGAAGAAGAAGAAGAAGATGATGATGATGATGACATGCCAGAACCACAACCTCATTGTGAGGCATGCCGTAGTGGTGGACTCAGATTTGAGTCACCTGGGGTTCTTTAAGGTGCATCTAAATGTAAGTACATAGGTGTTTTCGCATTTCGCCGCCAATGAAATGTGGCCGCCATGGCCGAAATTCAATCCCAAGACCTCGTGCACGGAAAAAAAAGTAAATGGTAGTCTGGATATATGTACATTAGGAATATCAGGGAAACCTGTAAGTTTTATGCGCTAGTCTACCCTAAGAGGTGGAATTTCACCCTATTCCACCCTATGTGTGCTTCATAAGTACCTCTGTGAGCTACTTTATTATGTGCAGGTTTTACGTGGTAACTTATCAATTATGAAGCAAAGCGGTACCCTCACTTACAGTACTGTGCTGGCCAACATTCAGTGAATTATTAGTCGTATAGTCGGCGAGAAATTTACGCATTTAAGTCACACAGAAAATGTATGCAAGGTCACCTTCGCTTTATGTAAACGAGCAGTCTGAAAGCGGAAAAAATAACGTTCCTTATTGCCAGCAGAACTAAGGTGCCACTCCAGGCTTATTTCGTTGACTTGGGCCTCTTTGCCTAGAACATACAGCCACCATATATTTATAGTGTTGATGATTGGGCCACACCTCTAAATATCCGGGACTCTTATTCGTTGGTAACTTTGGCAGCACGAGAATCTTCATCTTGTATGTAGCACTACGTTTGATGGAGAAATCGCGATAGCTGAGGCACTTTTTAAGTATACTTGTGGAGCAGAGCTGTATATGGCTAGGGTACCGTAGAATTATTGTGCTCATACAGAAGACTATCATTATCACTCATATCCCCGTAAGCAAGCAAAAGATGCAACGGCTCACAGCCCCTTAAGGCAAAGGCCACAACACTGAGCAAAGGGAAGCGAACAGTGCTGACATTATTTCTAATCAGGCATACAACATAAAGAACATCATGTATAAAACTGTCATCATCAATGGCTCATAACCAACTAGGCAATGGCTCACAGCCCCGTAAGGTCCATGGCTATTCATTTTGCGTTGGTTAGTTTCGACGACACAGCTCCTGGTGGTCGTTGTCAGTATTTTCAATGCGGATGCGTCGGGACCAAAGAGGCTTACGCGTTTCGTGTTCGATAGATTTCGCTTGAGATGTCATACCGATCTGGCGCAACCGACCAGGCCGGACAGAATGACCTTGATGTTTGGTTAGATCTTTTAAAGCGAAGCTTCACTAGCTACTTCGCCGGGATTCGGCATCCGTTTGTCACACAATAAACGGAGCCAATGCAAAGTGTAATAGCACGTACTTGGCCTATCCTGGTGACGTAGTAAAAGGTGGGACGATCTCTGACGCATTTTACTCCTTGGGCCAACCCTCAATTAACTATAACGTCAAACTCTTGCCTTTACTTCGAGTTGTTGATAAGTTCGACTTCGCCCTGTCATCTGCTAGCCGCGTGACCCCGGAAAGGCGGTGATGCCGGGTTCGAGTCCCAGACCAGGACAAATTTTTCTTCAACGGCGAGGCCTTTCTTTCGAGGAACCCGTATAAGTTTTCGTTATAGCAATGCTACGATTGGGTGGATGTCTCATTTTCCCTTCATTAATTACTTCTCTCCACCTTGCGGGTTTCCGCAGAAGTATTACGTCAAAATCAAGTGTATGATATGCATACCTTGCAAGAGCTTTAGGGTACATTGTGACGAGAGCCACTATCCCGAATGTACGATAATCAATGGCGTGATCTCGAAAATGCATAGCATTGAAATCGTTGGAGTGCTGCATGCAGGCATAGCTTTGTATTTTTGCTTCTTGCTCAATATAGCCCCTCTGCGTCAATAGTCAGTCCTCTGCAACGCGCGTTTCGATTATTGATTCTACTCAATTTTCTTGTGGAAACACCTGCGTAGATCAAATTGACTGCGCAGTTAAGAAATTTGCACTTTAAGGCTGCATCTTGTTTCAGTAACTTTAACTGATTATATCCTAAATAATTGTGCGTTAATTATTATTGCCTTAATTAGCATCACACCTAGTGGGTTCAATTCCGCCAGAAGTCGAGGGTTCGACTCCCACCGACGGTCATGGGTCTTAATTAAATTCGCCTTAATTACCACAGGTAGTGGGTTGGACTCACGCCAAAGGTCGAGGGAACGACTCTGTATGAATTTTGATGCCATAACGCCGGAAGGCGCAATGCCGGACATCGTATTTTTCGACCCGTGAACCGTCCGAGATGCCGTGTCTTTCCACTTTACCAACGGAAGAGGTCATGCACAAGAAGCAGCAGGATCACATGCATAGCATACCGTAATCTATATTGGGCGCAAGAATATAGTGGGACACCGTCTTCCCGCAGTGACTCGCTGAATCGGTATAAGGATAAATCTGCGTGCTCCTTATGGCCTGGTTACCGGCGCTTAATTAAAGCTCCGTGTAAGCAACCTTCTGGACATTTCTGCGACTTCCTTCAACATAAGGGAGGTTGGTTGAATGGTCCCGCGTAAATAGCAAATAGCAAGCACTTTACACGTGCTCTCTTCAGAAAATACAATGCACAGTCACTGTACATGGCCATCACATTGGAGTTCTTCGAGTTGGTTCTTTTAATGCGATTAGCATTCATTGCCTACTCCAGCCATTTTGAGCCTATCTATCTATCTATCTATCTATCTATCTATCTATCTATCTATCTATCTATCTATCTATCTATCTATCTATCTATCTATCTATCTATCTATCTATCTATCTATCTATCTTCTTACGCTGGCCCAGTGGCCCACGTTGTCTAATAGCTTTGGCCACTAAGTAGTTGTCATGCTATCGTGGTGGTGGCATCGTCGTGATTGCAGCTTCGTCATCCGACTCTCGTCAAGCCATCGTCCTTCCCGCGATTGACGTCATACAGTCGTCACGCATTCATTGTCACACCAGCGTCGTGATGCCATCGTGGTCACTACGTCATCGTTCACTAGCTCAGTTATATCTGACCCTCGTCATGCCGTAGTCATCACGCCATCGTCGTGACGAAGTGGTCGACATGCCACTGTCGTCATGCCGTCATTGTCACAAGGTTTCTTTGCCACCGCCATCGCTTCAATAACGTTATCCCATTGGCGTCATGCTGTTGTCGTCATTCCGCATTCGTCGTTCCATCGAAGTCAACCCCTTTATTATTCTATCGTGAGTATGATGTCGTGACTCAATTGTGATTACGCCCCCGTTGTCGTGTCATTGCGCTATCATGCATGTATTGTGATACCACCGTGGTTATCGTGTCGTGGCTGAGTAATCGTCCTCATTCCAGCTTCGTCATCCGACTCTCCTCATGCTGTCGTCGTCATGCCATCCTCGTCATACAGGGTTCGTGAAAAGTCGTCGTCACGCATGGAGGAAAGAAACAAAATGTCCTGACATTGCGTTTTCGAAGCCCAAAATGCAGCCATGTTGGTGTGGCATTTCCCTTTGCTCCTCCAGTCGGCTCGCCAGAGCAGGTAGGCGCGAGCGTTGAACTTGCATTGCTACGAGCCGCCAGAAGTGTGTGCTGCCATCGGAATAAAGCCTACGAAACTAGTGTGGCTGATGTAGTGAAGCAAGCACGCTCCTGGCTTTTCCGTGGCACGCTGAAGACGACAAAGACGCGCGCCTCGATTACATGAGTATCTCAGTTGCCTGCTGAGACTCACACTCATAGCTCCTAAACGCAACTTCCAAGCTTACACAACACACTGCGATGTCAGCTCGTCTCACAAATAGTATGTGCTGCGAGAAAGTCGTGGACGGAAAAAGCTTATGGTATGGTATGGAGAACCTTATTGGGTGCTGAAAGTCAACCATAGGTTGACGCGGGCCGCTCCCACGTTGGGACTGTCAGGCCGAGCCCTTCAGCCACATCGCGGGCCTTCTGGACTGCCCGTAATTGGTCAGAGAGTGATTCGCTGCGTAGCATTTGCCGCCACCATTCTTGTTCCTTGTCACAGTCTGTGAAGACCGCGGGGCACTGCCAAAGCATGTGGTCAAGAGTAATGATGCCATTGCACTTATTACAGTTGGTTTGAGCTTCCCTCTCCGGATAGATCCTGTTAATAAAATCTGGACTTGGGTATGTTCTTGTCTGTAGCAAACGTAATGTGACCGCTTGGGCTCTGCAAAGCTTACCGTGTTGCAATGGGTATTCCCTTCTGCTTAAATAATAATCCTTCGTGATTTCGTTATATGTTAATAATCGATCGCTGTGCTCCCCGGGTGAAGTGTAAGTTGCTCGGTCTTGAAGAGCACGGCTAGAAAGTCCTAGAAGCTTATGCCTTTTTATGTCACTTATGCCACGGCTAGAAAGCCTAGAAAGCTTATGCCACTTTTCAGATGCCTAGTACAGCAGCGAGCACTTCAGGAGTGCAGTTGCTATGGCAACGTTGACGTTTGGCAAAGAAACATTTGCGTAAAGCACGTTTTACAGAATGAACTCTCCAATTTATGCGGGCTGGCCGGGTCTCTCCTATGCTTTCCTGCCTCCATGTTGTCACGCCATTGTCCTCACATGGTTGTCCTACCATCTTCATCATAGCGTCGTCGTCACACAGTCGTCGTAATATCTTTGTTGTCATACCGTCATTGTCATACCACTTTCGTCGATCCGTTGAAGTCATTCCTGTCACGTCATTCTAGCATGCTGTCGTCATTCAGCTGTGATTTTACCGGCGTTGCCATGCCTTCCTCGTCATTGCGTTATCTTCAGAAAGTCGTTATTATGCATCCGTTTTCCTTCCATCATCGTTATCTTGGCTTCGTCAATGCGGTTGTGTGTCCATGTGTGTCCCAGGACCTATGCCTCTCGAAGTATAAGCGATCTGTTTTGATGTGTTCAACATTCTCTCAAGGCGTTCGACCAAACATAAAGCTTTCTGTGAGAATTAGAAGCGATTGTTCAGGAGAAAAATTGATTGTTTTTGTTTTGCTGGTATTGATGTGCAGTGAATTCCGATCATTTCATGTGTTCAGCACTTGAAGGCATTCATTGCTGTCCATCTGGAGTCTTTGAATGTTGGCGTAGCAAAGTAGAAGCGTTATGTCATCCGCGTAGTCTATGTAATTTGCTTTATTGCTGAACTAATGGGGGCGGCGTCAATGTATAATATAGCACGAGATATTCCATGATACAGCTCTGAATAACAGTAGCATTTATGGATTTACGAAAGGATAGGTTGCATCTCATAGAAACACAGTGTTTCTGGTATTTCAACAGGAACTTAGAAGTCGGAAAGGGGATTTTCTTATCCTGTATAGTGCTCCACTTTTAGCTCTTTTTTGATCCAGAAAATTATCACATGGGTTACAACAGCATACCATCTTCATTACGTCAAAATGGCATCTAGAAATCTTAACATAGTTCTTTCATGAATGGAACATCGCATAACATCAGTACATGTAGCAATAATACAGCCCTCTACACCAAAAAAGTTTCGCGCCGGCCTATTTCTGCACTGCGTGGGATTCGCGTAACATTAATGCTGCCTACAAATTCTTTTTTTTTTACAATCAATAACGAGTTTGTCTCTTTCACCGTGCCTTCCGGTCGCTCACTGGTATGATGTGATATCACGAGCAGGCACTTCAGGATAATTAGGGCAGCCTCAGCACCCCTCTCTCTTTAAGTTTTTCTTTCTGCTCTCCGTAAACGCTTTTCTTGTGAAGCTCTATTTACTAATACAATTCAACGAACACCTTTGAACACATTTGTGCTAGTGTAAATTTATGCAGTAGCGCTTTTGAAGTTTCTGACTGCAGAGTATAATATATCCTCAATCCTCATATCCTCATATTCAGAATCAATTTATTCATGACACGAACGGGGATAATTGCATGATAAGTATATACAGAAGGAAGTCCTGTAGTTAGAAACTGAAATGGGACAAATTATATTGCAAAAAAGTCGCAGTTTCGCCCGAAGGGCGAAGAAGCATTGATCGCGATAGCAAATTAGTAGATAGCTGTGGAAGGCGCATGCCGTCCTCCTCTCTCCTGCAGCCACCCAATGCCACCTAGAGTACTGGTAGAACCGGGCAAGCTGGTGGAGTACGAAGACTAGCGCGACGAGGAAATAACTGCTTGAACTGACACTAAAGCCAAGCAATAAATGAGTTGAGACTGACAAAGTGATTTTAAAACTCTAGAATCGGTAACTTCGCTCGTAATAGGCTCAATATTAGAAAAGAAAATGAAGGCCAAAGCTTCAGTGCTTGAATTTGGCGCCACAACCCCAGCACCGACATTTCGCTGACGCCACGGATTTCAAAGTATTTTCACGAAATGGGGCATTTACGGCTCAGTAAAATGTCTTGAAACCTGATAAGTCCAGGGGCCCTATAACGTAATACTATTCCAATCTGTTTATATTCCAATCTCGTGACGTCAAATTTACGTAACCAGCGACGCAAGCATGCAGGGGACGGTAAACCGCAGGGTTGTTTGAAAAGCCCAATCAAACGAGGCCCTCGTTTATAGGAAGACGCTTATACTGCTTTCAAAGCAAATGGCATAGCCTACATTGAGCAATTTTTCTTATCTAATTGGCTCCCACGAGGCGAGGAGCAGGCTCAAGAGGAGAGGGTTTCGAAGGGGCCGAGCCAGCACAGTGAAAGCAGATAACCGGATTTATTTATTTATTTATTTATTTATTTATTTATTTATTTATTTATACATAATGCAGCCTCAATGAGGCTATTGCAGGAGTGGGATGAACAACAAACATACAAACATTTATAAATAAGGGGCCGTGTAACGTAAAACTATTCCAATATGCTTTTATTCCAATCTCCTGACGTCAAATTTGCGTAACCGCTTACGCAAGCATCTGGCGGTCACTCGCAGGGTTGTCTGAACAAACCACTCAAATACTCCCCTCGTTCACAGGAGGTCACTTTTGTTTGCTTGAATAAAACGAATAACATTGCCACCACTGAGCGGCTTGTCTTATCTAATTGGCTCACAAGGGGCGAGGAGCATGCTCAAGTGGAGAGGGATTCGATGGGACCGAGCCACTGCACTGAATATCGATAACCCGATGAAGAGGGTGGCGCCGGCGTCCGCGATTGGTCCGCTTTCTCTTACTTCGCTTGCGGTGGCTCGTCGACAATCGCGGCGGCACGCAACGCAAGCTTAAGAATGGCGCTAAAACGGATCCTCAGCAAAGAAGAGTTGGAAGAACGAGGTCGTCAACGTGCCGAAAGTTCTCGAAAACGTTACACGGCCACGCAAAAAGTTTTATTACACGCAAATAAACCCATGCTCTCCGGCAGGGGCGAGTAGCCAGTGCCGTAGCGACCGACGGCAGCCATCTTTTATTCCTTTCGGAACGGGGCAGCCTGCGGCTATCAAGAAAAAAATTCAGTTTTTTCGGCATATTAATGCATCTTTAACGCGTGTACGTCACTTTGACGCGGTAAGTCCTTGCGGTTTTGTGACGTCGCATGACAGGCAGGTGAAGTAGGTGTAGCCCGAAATCTTTTGACCAGTAGCCGAGTGCTAATGGCAAACAGGCGTCGAATCAGAAATAACTACTTTTGTTTTGCTCGGTCAAATTATGCATAATCAGTCAGTACACGTCATATCAGATGGGGAGCTTTCGCGGTTTTCGTAACACCGCGTGACAGACAGGTGAAGTGGGGGTGGTCCCAACAAGTTTTAGACCAATCGCGGTTGGCTGATTGCAGAATTGGAATAGAAAAGTTTGGAATACGTTTACGTTATAGCGCCCAAGCTTGCGTGAATTCTTTCAGTGGTAGTGAACGGATGTTCCCCGGTAATGAATTCCAGACTTCTGCGGTGGTCCGGCGTCGGCGATTGGTTTTTCTCTCGCTTGGCTGGCGGGCTGGTCGAAAATCGCGGCGGCGTGCAACGGAAGGTTAAAAATGCCGCTAAAATGGATCCTCGGCAAACAGAGTTGTCAGAGCATTTGCGCAAGTGTGCCGAAAGGGCTCGATGACGTTACACTGCCACGCAAAAGAACTTTATTATACGCAATTAAATCCATGCTCCCTGGAAGCTCCGACTTGCCAGTGCCAGAGCGATCGACGGGCAGCCGTCTTCTATTCCTTTTGGAACGGTGCACCGCCCAGCTATTCAGAAAAAAGTTTTGTGCGGCATATTAATGAGTCTTTGACGCTGTGCGTTTTCGCGGCTTTACGATGTCGTGTGACCGACGGGCCCACGACACGCGTAATGCACCCGCCGTGGTTGCTTAGTGGCTATGGCGTTGGACCGCTGAGCGCGAGGTCGCGGGATCGAATCCCGGCCACGGCAACCGAATTTCGATGGGGGCGAAAACAACCGTGCCCTTAGATTTTGGTGGACGTTAAAGAACCTCAGGTGGTCCAAATTTCCGGAGTCTTCCACTACGACATGCCTCATAATCAGATCGTGGTTCTGGCAAGTAGAACCCGATAATTTAATTTTAATCACGCATAGTCAGTGTACACAAATCATATAAAATGGGGCGTTTTCGCCCTTTTTGTGACTTCGCGTGGCAGACAGATGAAGTTGGCGTGGTCCGAAAATTTTTTGGCCAATCGTGGAGGGCTGATTGCAGAAGTGGAATAGAAAAGTTTGGACTAACTTTACGATATAGCGCACCAGCCTTTGGCTTTTTCAGAACATGATGTGGTCCACGTTTACCAATAAAACATCTAGTAGGCGCCAGCAGGCGCCGTTAAAATCTGTGACGCCACAATGAGCGAGTGAGGAAACTTGAAGGCGGCATCGCTCCCTGTCTGTGGTTTCCGCGTCTTTCCTGACTTACCAAGACCCTTCTCACTTAGGTAGGAGTGCCTTTTTCGCTATTGAAATGGGTAATTTACCAATAGAGCTGAAATGTGTTTCCCTTTAGTGTCCGTTTACAATTAGGGAGTAGGAAGGTGCGACGAATGCTCTGTCCCTTCCTGCTCCCTCCGACATTCCCAGGAAGCGTCGACCCGGAGCACGGTAGAGGCCGGACCATAAGGGCTGGCTTTCCTGAGGACTGAAGCACCCAAACCTTCAGGGGCCCCAAAGCTCTGGCCCGACCATAGCATTTGGTTGCTTAGTTAAAGATGCCATAATGAAGTAAATAAAAAGGAAGGAAAAGAAATTCGCTGACGATCGCACTGTAAGCGTCGGGCGCAGGCACATGACACCTTAACGGCGGTCCGCAGTGGGCGGAGGAGTAGAGGAGTGAAATGGGAACAAGAGAGGGTAACAGAGAGGGCAGAGTGCAGATGCAGGCTGTTTATATATACACAGCAGAAAGATTTGGTCAGTGTAACCCATAATTCGCTCCTGGAGGGATTTCTTCGATAGGGCTTGCCATCCAGCCTCGCTCTCCGGCATCGTTAGGTCCCGTATGCATACGGGACCTAACGATGCCGGAGAGCGAGGCTGGATGGCAAGCCCTATCGAACACTCTTAGCATGGTAACGTTTATTAAAGGGGCACATTCTTACAAATTTGTACACTTATAAATAGAAATGACATAGTAACTTTTACTCCAGTAAACAAAATTGTAACCTTTACTCAAGCAACGTTTAATACATGGGCAAATTTTCACAATTTCTTGCGCCTAAAAATTAAGGGTATACAAAAACCTTTAGTATAGGAACACGTAGTGTTTTGTATTGTAACCTTTCGTATAGGCATATAGTCTTGCAACTCTTCACCCGCTCGTCATTCTGCGCATGTACATTAATATAGGACAGCTGACTCTTCAGCCATCCGTCCAACTTCACCGCAGTGAACTAGCCTAACTCACTGAGCAGCACTTTATAAAAATTATATTTCAAAAGGTCGGCGGAGTTTCAACAACGTTCAATTAGCAACGTCAGGAGGATACTCTCATGAACATATGAGCATTTAAGGCACGTAGTCGTAACTACGACAAAGTGCCGTAAAAGCGTTTGTTATCAGAAAAAAGTATCCTTTCGACATAGGTAACGGAACGTTCTTGAACTTCGGCTGACCTTCTGAAATACCATTTTCTGAAAGCGCTGCTTAATGAATTACGTTGGTGCACTGCAGGGAAGTTCAATGGATGGCGGAAGAGCCATGTACGAAATTCATGGACATGCGCAGACTGACGCGCTTGTGAAGATGTGCAAGACTCTATGCCTATACAAGAAATCGCACAAAAAAGTTCATAAGAATAGCCGGAGGGGCTACGTGCAAGATTCTTGGACATGACTTTGCCTAACATTAGTAAATATGCAGGTCTTAAGACAAAATGACGTTGTATTGCTTTTAAAGCTTCATAGCGGCGACAGAAATCAGAATTTGCGCGATAGACAATAGAATCATTTCGGGAGACAGAATTTTACTAAATAGCTTTTTTTTTCATTTCCTTAGGGGACATGCCATAGCGTATTGAAGACAGCGAGTCCTGAAAGCATACCAATTTCCCATAAATTGTGTCTGGCACGACTTTCCAGAAACTGGAGGTCGGCATCTGCAATGAAGTGCATTACTGTTTTAGTTATTGTGTGTGCACACTATGCAGCAACATTCTGTACATAATCATCTCAACTGGAACAGCAATACATTTTATGGCATGTTTGCAGTATGTGTTCTTGAGAATATTCTGCGGCAGAATGCTTCCAGCAACCAGATATAGAGGGCAGATTGAAGGGCTCTGCCGTTAACCACAATTGATTATTTACACGATAATCAGTCAAGTATTGGTAATGTTCATGCTAAACACTATGGCACAAATTCTGTTGCGATTGCTATAAACTTGTTCAGCAGAAATCAACATTTCAACTCAAATTCTTAATTTTTAGTATTGAAACACCATCCGGACGGCAGCGCATAAATCACCTCTGCCAACTGGATATTTTTTCAGCACAGGTTATTTACACAAGGCAGCTTGCAGCAATTAGTATGCAGATTTCACGCTAATTTTAGCCAGATTTTAAATATATGCCGATGCATTCTAGGACGACGCAACCAAATGCATGTTGCTCACTTTTGTATGTAGTGTGTCAGGCTATATTTTGTATTTTGCTTAATTCGATAATTAGTAAAAATTATTTAATTAACTTCTGAGGCAAATAATCTAGGGGAAAAATTCCAATTATAAGGTTGCAGAGCGGTTTGCAAAACGTCCGAATAAACCGTTTCTCTCTTTCTATCTATTATGTATTAGTGTTTTTGAGCTTACTGCGGATGCCCGCGAAATACAAAAAAAAAAAAAAGCCCTACGTGACATGCCCGCTTGCGCGTCGTGATTGCACTGCTCCCAGGCGTTCCGCGCACAAACGAACATAGCATTTAGCACGGTGCGTTGGCTCCGTCTGCTTATCGCTAGCATGAACCACGACCCACTGAACTCCAAACCTGCACAGATCTCCCTGCTACTGCACGCCTAGTTCGCCCCTTTTGCCGCTAGGGACAGAGCGTGCGAGCAGAGTGGCGCTGGTTGTCCGCTTTCGTCTGCTTCTGGGATCTGTTCAGCGCTCGTGCTGCCATTTCCGCAGGCACAGAGCGCTTGTGTTGGTGTTGAAATAGCAAATTCACAAATCTAAAAAGAAAACAAATATTCGCTAATGATGATTTGCGTTTGAATAGTGAAGTTAGAGGAGGAGGAACGGTGCAAGAAAGGTAAGTGGCAGCTGCAATGCAAAACGGCATAATTTCCCTGTGCAGGTCTGTGCAGGTATGTGGTCTGTGCAGGTATCTGTGCAGGTCTGCAGGTCTGGAGTGCAGGTCTGGAGCTTCGCTTGGCGTAAATCGCGCAGCCAACGCCTTTTAAGCGGCAGCACGCCCTGCCGCTTTGTATGCGGACAGTTTGGGATTGCAACGTTGCTCTCTTTGTTTTCTTCACGGCCATAAAGCAATAATGAAAAAATCTTCGCGCACAGCGCTGCGCGGCAGCATACATTTATTGCTACAGCAGCACCAGGAATGATGCAAATAGACGTAAATGCTGAAGGTTCGTGTATAATATGTCTAAATACAAATACACATAAGTTTTAGACTATCATGAGGAAGACGATCTCAGCCCTGTTGAGAGCACAGTCGTGTCTGTCTCCGGCCAGTATGTTAGTTGCTAATTATCCGATCTCCTTGCTGGGCGGTGGAGCCTACAAGGACAGAATAGTAATCTAATAATAATAAGTCGCACTGCAAGCGGCTATCAACATGTAATGAAAGAGGCACAAATAAACCACAAATAGATGAAATATTACCACAGAACGTACAATTAAACCCGCAAGAGCTGAGTATGCTCTACAAGAAAATTTCGGTAAAAAATAAAGATTTAGGGTTCTTTTATTTAAACAATTATTAATCAATTCAAACTAATTATTGCGAAATAATTCCCAAGTCAGTTCGCACTCCACTCCAGTACAAGAACAACACCGCAAGAATGTGACAGTTTAACAGTAAAAACGCGATATCAAGTGATTGCAAACTTGATTGCAGCAATTAATATTCTCTAATTAGGAGAGTTAACAATTTGTAAACATGTGGCTATATCAGCGCAAAACACCAGTTCCGTGCACGAGGTCTAATGGTGTGCGTACGCACACGCGTGCAACATATACTCGAGCTTTAAGAATAACCAACAAGGTGACTGATAAACAAAAAAAAAACTGTGTTTATGAAGCAAGCAAGTAGTTCGATTCAATAAAACTGAGTAGCGTTAGCATGAGCTTTAATGGACGGTGAAATACACGACACACACACACACATAGGCAAATAAATAATTGAGCAAGAAGCATTGCTTACCCAGGTGACATTTATTGCTGTCTTCGGTATTCGTTACAGCAGTCACAACTAAGCGATGCTCCTCACCCTCACGTAAGCGAAGAACTTTTGCCCCTGTCCATCGGCAATGCGGCTCCTTGCAGTGGCCACGCAGCGCGCCAAACATGTCGCTGCTCCACGGCTTCTTTTCAGCGGCTCGCACACCTTGAGCAGTCTTTTCTGTTTCTTTTTTTCTGAGTCGCTTGTGACAACGCGTCACAAGCGACTCAGACACACAACACGCTTGGTAAGCGCACGCCACGAAGTCGGAGAGCGTAACAACGTGGTTAAAGCGAGGAAACAAAGCGCAACACAACAGTTACCGCAAAGCCCGCACCCACAACACTCTCCCCAGCATGCTTCTCGTGAGCTACACAACGCAGAGGAGATATGACTGCGCTCATATTTGGCTGTTTGGCGTTAGATTATGGCATCCATCTATAGAGCGCAACTAAAACGATAATGAAAGTACCGTTCCGTCAAAGTGTCACATAACTGTAAATAAGGATTCTAATATCCTATAGTTTAAAGATGTTACTGTTCGTTTGTATTTCTATGTTTTCTCTCTGCTCATTTGGCCAGCCGCCATTGCGGCCTCAAACCGTGAGCGCCCGTTCATCCCTCTACGAGACCTTACCCGCTGTTATGTGAATGTAGCGGCGTCTTTCTCACGTGTCAGTGAGCGGGCAAAAGTGGTGCGTGTCTGGCGTTCTCTATAAGGAACCCGACATTTGCTGCAGTTTAGGAACCACCCCCTCTATGCGTTATAAAGGCAAAAAAAAAACGAAAAAAGAACACAGCGGCATATTACATTTTGTTGCAGTGTACAAAGCATTTTTCTCCCCTACAGAATTGGGCCTGCCCGACGCTTTTATTCTGTCCGTCGTACAGCTTATACAGTAATTCAGCGTGCACCCTTCGGTGTGCGTCCTGCTGTGAAATGGTATCGTCGTCCAGGAGAGGATATAACAAACGCGACTAAAGGAAGCATTGACACACAAGGAAATACAAAATCGGTACAAATATATGTTCAATTGCCATAATGCATCTGCGTTTAGTTTTTCTGCAGGTAGATTTTATACCACAGCCTAAAATGCCTGCATTTGTAGCGGGGGGCTTTCCACCACACCAAACCGTATTTATAATTTATGCCACAGCATCATTAATTCTCCACTATATTCTCCGATGTATGTTAAACGTTTCTGTGTCTTGCTTTTACATTATAACGGCACATGTGGAGTATATACCATCGACCACTGAATTGCTGCTGGTTGACTTGAGCATGCGCTCGTGTAAGATTTAAACTTTTGTTTCTTTTATATTGCGAAAACAAACAATCCGACTGGTACCAATAACATCTTCATTTAGTCCATCCAGCCTCCGTCCCGCGGCCGCACATCATATTTTACACGTTAGTCCTCGCTGAAAACACCATATCAGGATCGCGATGCGACACAATAATCAGCAAACTTCCAATCCCTACAATAGGTACCCTGAGCCACTAATTACTTTTTTTTTATAAGTTACAATCTAAAGGTTACAAAACATTTGGCGTTGCAGTAACGTTCAAAATAGCTGGTTCGACAGATGTAACCTCTAGCCGCGACGGAAATTAACGACAGCACAAACATCAAGTCGGTTCAGTAACCCAGCAACCCTTATGTTACAGGTTGCTCAAAGGTAAACCACCTAAACGTCCCCATAATAGAGGAAGCCGCACAGCCACGCGCGAGAGCTGTCGTCGCTGTTCGTCGGCGCCTCGAAGGCACCGCGGAAGCAAATATTCCGGGCTCGCGACCTCACCGCAGTCGTATACCAGTTGTCGCCCGCATGCACTGGTGGCGTAATGACTTTGGTGTTGCGCTGCTAAGCCCAGGGCTTGTGACTGCAAGGTGACAGGAGCCACGCCACGAAGGTGCCTTGACTGTCCACATAATTGCTATCGCAATAAAGCAATGAAACAAAATACAACTAAGCAAAGCATCAACATGCGTAAGAAAGGCCAGTAGGTTTAATAATTGCAAAATTCGTTTCCGCTTCCCGCAGTCATACCTCCACAAAAACATTTTTTAACACGAGAAGCGCGAATTGTGCACAACTGTGCAGGTGCAGCCAGTCACTAGCAGGGCATGCCTCTGGAGCAGCTCGTGTGTGGAGAAGGCGGGTGCGCCATGCGAGGCTTGCGATTGCGCCGCGACGGGGCAGTTTTACGGCAAGAACCGCCTGTACGGCTGCTACACCAAGCGCAACTTCGGCATCAGCCTAAGGCTCAAGGAGACGCCGCAGGCGACCTTCCTCGTCTTCAACACCCGGCGCCAGGCGTCGATCTTCTACGAGCTGACCACGTACGGCGACACACAGGTCACGTGGACGGTCGAGGGCCTACTGCTTCACTCGCACACGACGCTCTACGACAGCCGAGAGAGTTACATCACATTTTGGGAGCGCATTGTGTTCCGCGTTCCCAATGACACCGACTACGACCGTTTCCTGAACGGCTTCCTGATGGCGCACGTGCGCGGCACCAAGGAGTCGGCGTCGCTTGCCCTTCGTGTCCGAATGACCCGCGTGCAGCAGGGAATGGTGTGCGCCAACGACAGCGACTGCGCCCCGCTCGGCGCCATGTGCAGGGCATACACGAGAGCGAATAAATGCAAGTGCGACCAGGTCGCGGGTCCCCGGTGGACTGGTTCACCTATGCAGGGTCACTGCAGCAAACCGTGCTCTTCGGACCGGGACTGCAAGGACCTCGGCAGTGCCAAGTGCAGCCAAGCGCTAGAGACACGCTCTACCTGCGTCTGTAAGCAGGGCTTCCACCTGCACCGCAACACGTGCATGGCCTCCGAGTGCGCCAGCTGGGACGACTGCCAGGATCTCTACGGCCCGTCGGAATGCGTGGGCGAGCATTGCGAGTGTTTCGCCGGCTACGTGTACCGCGACGGCGTGTGCGCGCCTCTGGACTGTCTGGACAACTACGACTGCGAGGACGGAGGCCGCCGGCTCCGCTGCCTGGGTGGCCGCTGCATCTGCCACCACGAGTTCGACGTGCATCAAGCGAGCCAGTGCGCCAAGAGCAGCGTGGACCAGTGCCACGGAGGTGCCTGCCGCATCGAGGGCGCCGAGTGCCGTCAGCGAGACCAGGTGTGCATATGCAAGGACGGCTACCGCGCAGTCAACCTGCCGGCGGGCCGCGCCTGTCTCAGGGTGTCGTGCCACACGAGCGAAGACTGCCGCGGCATCGCGCTCGCAACGTGCAAGAACGGCATGTGCACGTGCCACGACAACGAGCCGCCCCGCAGCAAGACCTGCTCGGGCTCGTCGGCGCTCACGTCCGCCGAGCTGCTGCTTCCCTTGAAGCTGGTGGCCACTGCGGTCGGCATGGCTGCGTTCCTTGTGGCACTCATGTGCATCACGTTCACGTGCATGAAGTCCAAGGAGGACTACGTGTCGACGTTCGAGGACGACCAGCCCGTGGAGGACGAGGGCGCGCTCATGGCCGCCAAGCGCGCCCTGGACGCGGTCCAGGAGCAGGACCGCGCGGCGGCCGCCGAGCCGCCGGGCGAGGAGCCGTTCGGGCGCGTCTTCATGCGCTCCTTCTTCCCGCGCCTGGCGGACGCGCTGTTCGGCTTGCCGGGCGAGGAGGGACACATCTCCTTCGGCAACACCACTGTCTCGGAGAACACCATCGACATTTGACTACGACGGGGCATGGTGTTTAATAACGCTTCCGGTTAATTAATTGTCGCGTTCATACATCGTTATTTTAGCGACTCGATTTATTAGATCCATGTTTTGATCTCCATCCCATGTGCATGTGTTTTGTAAGGATTTCATTCTTGCGGTGCAGAATTAACTACCTTACATTGTTTCGTTCTTGCATTCTTGCAATACAGTGAGCTAGCCGCTGACGAAGCTGTAAGTACGCGTTTAATCGTGTTTCACGTGTGTCCCGGATAAACAGCTCTGCATTGAGCGATTGTATGCGAAAAAGCCGTCTTAGTTTAATTTTATTTTAATTTATTAAATTACAGCAGCACAGACTTCGGCGCATTACGCATACGTTCAAGCTGTCACATATTCTCGTTTGGCATCATGTTACAATTTGTCTATTTATTTTCAAGTTACTTCTACATTTCGACAGAAACCTTAGGCAGAAGGGCGAAATACATTGCATTAGACAGGTACAGGTATACAATGCGAATTTGCATTGGATTGCAAAGGCGCATTCGCACAATGAAGACGCGGCAGATGCCCGTGACAGCCAAAACGGTGGCTATCAAGAACAAAGTATGACAGTTGCATTCGCTTTTAGAACATGCGGTCGGAACCAATCGGTAGATACTGACGATACCTGGGATGCGGCGGCAATCTGACACCACGCATGCACGACACCAAGGGCGCGAAACTATTCCATTCTGTATTCCAATCGCCTGACGTCGAACACACGTAACCGCTGACGCAAGAATTGGGCGGTGATCCGCAACGTTTGAACCGTCTAATCGAAAGCTCACCTCGTTTATAGGTTGTGGCCTTTCATTGGTTTCAAAGCGAATATCATTGTGTACCTTTACTAGTCTGTCGTATCTAATTTGCTCACAATAGGCGAGCGCAGTGAAAGTAAGAAAAAGACGGGGAAAGCTGGAGATGGAAATTCCAGACCATGAGCGAAACGAGAACAAGGTAAAAGGAGGAGCCCACGTTTCGACTAGTGGACTTGCCTTTTTATATGCTTTCCTCGACACAGGGTGTTCAAAATTAAACTTTATGGCTTTCTTAAAATTAGGCATAGGGAGGCACGCGAAGAACACCTGTGCAAATACGTCAGCTATCACAGGAGACGAAAGATCACATTAAGAAACGCCAATGTATGAAAGCCTCTAACCCTACAGCTGGAATAGAACTGGCAGAACTTTCCAAGTTAATCAACAAGCGCAAGATAGCTGACATGAGGAAGTATAATATGGATAGAATTAAGCATGCTTTTAGGAACAGAGGAAGCCTAAAATCAGTGAAGAAGAAACTAGGAATAGGCAAGAATCAGATGTACGCGTTAAGAGACAAAGCCGGCAATATCATTACTAATATGGATAAGATAGTTCAAGTGGCTGAGGAGTTCTATAGAGATTTATACAGTACCAGTGGCACCCAGGGCAATAATGGAAGAGGGAATAGTCTATAGGAGTCTGACATCCCACAAATAACGCCAGAAGAAGTAAAGAAAGCCTTGGGAGCTATGCAAAGGGCAAAGGCAGCTGGGGATGATCAGGTATTAGCAGATTTGTTCAAGGATGGTGGGCAGATTGTTCTAGAAAAACTGGCCACCCTGTATACGCAATGCCTCATGACCTGGAGCGTACCGGAATATTAGAAATACGCCAACATAATCTTAATCCATAAGAAAGGGGACGCCAAAGACTTGAAAAATTGTAGACCGATCAGCTTACTGTCCGTTGCCTACAAAGTATTTACTAAGGTCATAGCAAATAGAATCAGGAACACCTTATACTTTTCTCAACCAAAGGACAAGGCAGTATTTCGTAAAGGTTACTCAACAATAAACCATATTCACACTATCAATCAGGTGATAGAGAAATGTGCGGAATATAACCAACCCTTATATATAGCTTTCATTGATTACGAGAAAGCATTTGATTCAGTCGAAACCTCAGCAGTCATGCAAGCATTACGGAATCAGGGTGCAGACGAGTCGTATGTAAAAATACTGAAAGATATCTATAAAGGCTCCACAGCCACCGTAGTCCACCATAAAGAAAGCAACAAAATCCCAATAAAGAAGGGCGTCAGGCAGGGAGATACGATCTCTCCAGTGCTATTCACACTGTGTTTACAGGAAGTATTCAGAGACCTGGATTGGGAAGAATTGTAGATTAGAATTAATGGAGAATACCTTAGTAACTTGCGATTCGCAGATGATATTGCCTTGCTTAGTAACTCAGGGGACCAATTGCAATACGTGATCACTGACTTGGAAAGACAAAGCAGAAGGGTGGGCTGACCTGGAGAGACAAAGCAGAAGGGTGGGTCTAAAAATTAATGTGCAGAAAACGAAAGTATAATGTTTAACAGTCTCGGAAGAGAACAGCAGTTTACGATATGTAGCGAGGAACTGGAAGTGGTAAGGGAATACATCTACTTAGGACAGGTAGTGACCGCGGATCCGGATCATGAGAGTGAAATAATCAGAAGAATAAGAATGGGCTGGGGTGCGTTTGGCAGGCATTCTCAGATCATGAACAGCAGGTTGCCATTATCCCTCAAGAGAAAAGTGTATAACAGATGTGTCTTACCACTACTCACGTACGGGGCAGAAACCTGGAGGCTTACGAAAAGGGTTCTACTTAAATTGAGGATGACGCAACGAGCTACGGAAAGAATGATGGGTGTAACGTTAAGGGATAAGAAAAGAGCAGAGGTGAGGGAACAAACGCGAGTTGATGACATCTTAGTTGAAATCAAGAAAAAGAAATGGGCATGGGCAGGACATGTAATGAGGAGGTAAGATAAGCGATGGTCATTAAGGGTTACGGCCAGGATTCCAAGGGAAGGGAAGCGTAGCAGGGGGCGGCAGAAAGTTAGGTGGGCGGATGAGATTAAGAAGTTTGCTGGGACAACCTGGCCACAATTAGTACATGACCGGGGTAGTTGGAGAAGTATGGGAGAGGCCTTTGCCCAGCAGTGGGCGTAACCAGGCTGATGATGATGATTTATCAGTCGGGAAAAAATTTGTACGGAATTAGTACATGGCTGAAAATACCGCAGTTAGATGTCCCTTGGCTGTGCCTTCAAATGCCTCATTGATACTTTGATAATTAGGGTAGTACGTCTCAAGTGAGATAATAACAATTACCTAATTAAATCTCAGTAACAAAAAAGTTACTGGCATCTACTTCGCCGTAAATAATATGCACTAGGTTTACTCCGAGTAATGCACCGCTCTTTTTTAAATATTAGCGCATGATAGTTAATTGGTACACCCTGCATATATTTATGACCTTTGCATGCAACTGACGATGCTTCCATGCCTAATGAATGTTGTAAATTATTAGAAATGTCTTTTTTTTGTGAGTCGTTAGCATTGCTTACAGGAAAGAGAAGCAATACTGAGGTAGACAACATTCCCGTGCATTTTACACGCCATTGATAAAAGACTCTGCCCAAGGGGTCACTGAAGCCTATAGGTTTTTTTCACTGTCAAGACACGCAAAGCAATTTCGAGCGCGGTGAACATACAGCAACATATTCATTCTCCAGGCATAGAGTATCCATACCTTTGCAAATAATTCTCATTTCGCTACCTCCATCTCCTTCAAAGATATAATAAACTTCGTCCATATATTTAAATATCTTGTGTATGTGCATGGTGTTTACAGTGGAAATTTAAGACAATGTTGAAGTGAGAAAATACGGATGAGGCAGCCGCCGCTACTGCTTGTAATGTGCGCGTCCTTCTATTGTAAGGATTTGCAGAAATAGAGCGAAAGTATGAAGTAAAAGCTGTGCATTTCCGCGCCAGCAATGATGCAGAAGCTATTAGCCCTAGGAAAATTTCAAGTGAAAAGGTAGAGTAAAGTCAAAAGAATACTCAAACGATGTGGGTGACAAAGCTCTGGTAATGACACTTTAGGTGTGTGTGTGTGTGTTGGGGGGAGGGGGCTTCGGTATCGCCCGGTGGGGAGGGCTTAGCCCCCCCCCCCCCTTCCCCGTAGTCGGCTCCTATGCGTTGAACTATTGCGCATGCAACTGAGAGTTTGTAGGCTGTCAGATGAACTGATGCGAAGTCCAGATATACTGACCCGAGTGGGTTAGGAGTGCAGCGAGTTCACGAAAAGAAGGCAGCCATCTCTCTTCTACTCCACAATGAATTTGAAGGCTCAACACGATTTAAGCAGTAAAGGAGACGTTGCAGGTCATTCTTTTCTATTAGGCAGCAGTAGTTGTCACCGACCTGAAAAAAGAAGGTCCTGGCTGAGGTGATGACTCCAGGTCCTCGGCTTCGATAGCCTCCATTGTCAAGGTTGCAGTCTGGGCTGAAATGGGCGCTTTCGTTGTACAGGAAATAGGGCACCCATACGGCTCTCAAATCATTTTGCTTTCACTATGCTCAGTAACTTGCTCCTTTTCTAACAACCCTCCTTTCCTAGCACTCCTATAAATAAATAAATAAATAAATAAATAAATAAATAAATAGTTTTAATACTTGACCAGGCGGTCTACCATCGAACTCTCGACAGCTCGAATTCCAGTATGACTGCCATAATGTCAGTTTGCTGACAGCTCCGGCTTTCCAGGAGGGCCTTCATGACTTGCGGATTGTCGAAGGTCAAATTGCTTTCAATAAACTGCGTCTCCTGCCTCCAGCGGCGACCAAATGTAGTCAAGCCACGAGAAAAGTACGCTCTGCCGTCGCACCTCTCGGCTTCCTTACACCCAGGTTTTACCGAACCATATTAAAAACAGAAGCGAAGGCAGTTCATGACTGAAAAATCACTATGGTCACTTCTTTTCAGACTTGCACATGGTACTGACAAAAAGTAAGCAATTACAATTATTTAATTCAATATGCAATTGATTACAGTGACCAATTACTACCTCAAGAAAGTAATTTAGCAATTACTAAAATACAATAGATTATTTCTAGGTTACACTTCCCCCTTAAACTTTATTAACATTGTACATGTAGTGTATATATACAGAGCATGCTGGCTTGTCTATCCAGTGCATCCTCTTCAGTGCTTTACACTTCCGTTTGTCTTCGCTGCTTTTATAAACTTTCGTCGGTAATCTTCCTTTGCTTTCTTGTGAAGACACTGTCAGCGATAGAGAAAACTCGCTCTATGTGCAAGACAGAATCGAATACAAATCAAATACTGCTAGAAGCGAACGTAATGTCGAATACTTCTAGCATAGTTTCCAAATGATGAAGCCTTTTTCACCCTTAATATAAACAAGTTGGCATTCTAGTATAATTAAACCTCGATATAACGAATTTGGTAAAATCGGCCATTTGCTTCGTTACATCAAAATTTCGTTGCACTGAAACTCGACCTTTTGTGCAAATAAGTACATCACCGATCGATTTTTCTTACATGGAAAGGGGCCGCACAATTTTCTAGTTGTCGGGCAATCAAGACTCAAATTTGAGTGAGAAAAGAATTCATTTTGATAAATTTGGGAGTCAGCGATGGATGATACAGTTTCATGCCACGTACTTCGACGATATCTTCTCCGCGGTACTAATTAATTAGCGAAGCCAGCCACGCTTTCGCGTGCACTCCGCCTCTGCGGCCGATAACGTCGCCCGCACTGTGAAGACGTCATCGGGAAAAGCGCCGGCAGCAGGTAGAGAATACTTCGTCTGCCTCCAACGGGTCGCCGAAACTCGAGATTACACAACCTCCAGTACTAAACACGCGGTAAGACAGATTACATGGTGCCACGCTGTCTCGGCAAGCTCACTTTTTCCACAAGCGGCAGATTACCTCTCGAGCAGGGTGCGTGGCTGCGTATGCGCTCAGACGCGCTTACCGCCATGCGCAGCCACGGCCAATCGAAACGCCCGCCGACTTACCCTCCCCCCCCCCCTGGCTCCTCCTCGCGCGCGCTCGATCGCGTTAGCTCGCTCCCCTCCCCCGCTTTGCCTTTGCTCGAGCGGGAAGGCGGAACTCGTGAAGCCGCCATTCTTTGTCTCACCCTCGCACACTTTCACTCGCACCTAAAGCACACAGTGCGCGATAGTATCTTACCGCATTTGGACTTTATACGGAACGCCGGTTTCACTTCAGCTGTCGCTCTTGCCGCGCGGCGTGCGATTTGAGAGGTGCCCCCGTTTGCAAAAAGCCACGTTTAATTCAATCATTTGGCCATATGCGTCTGTGGAAGTTTGCATTTATTGTCTCGGCATTTTTTTGCAGTAACAGTGAAATATCGCTACTTTGAAATCGCATAAACACACTTCGTTATAATGAGATTCTAAATACATGATGTGCTATGACAAGAGCCAATGAAAAAGTAAATACTTCATTACATAAATAATTTCGTTATATTCGAGTTGGTTATATCAAGGTTTACCTGTATTTACATTAGTAAGCTTCTGTCACTAGCGTGGCACATCGTGAAGTACTGTTTATTAAAATCCCAAATTGAGCATTATGAACAAATAAGCACCTTGTTCCCACACACGGCACTTTACGGCGAGTGTGAATGATATTGGTTTAGCCGGAAAAGTATGAAGTGTTTCACGTGTGCTGTGGTCAACGGGATGAAATTTGCCACACTTCTGCACCAGTATGAGAATTGGTTACCCTCAGCCGATCTAAAATATTTGACAACTATTTAAAAAATATTTATTTATTGATAGCAACCACTTGGTTTGAAAGACCAAATTGAGTTTCACAATATTCGGTTTGTTATTTCAAGTTTCGAACATTTTCACACCCCTAGAGGGAAGGACGGTGTTGTAACATATGAACATGTTTCACACAAGATTCTGGTTACTCAATGTCGAGATGCGTCAATACTTGCATTGGTCTTCTACAATGCACCATGCTTCATTGCTGCTGGAACTCGGAGAAGTCGCTCCTGGAAGGGCTAATGAAAAGCCGAAATTGTCCATAGGAGATTTTCTACGCACATTTTGCAGTCTCGATGCCATCAGCAGCAGCCTGAATTCTTTTGTGCGAATTAATGGGATGAGAAATAAAGTGTTCCTAAAATGATGCATTTTGCAATCCACAGCAGCTGTTTTTGAAGTACCGCATACTACAGCCACAGAGATGCTATAGCTTTGAAGTGAAGCAAGTTAGGCCTAGCGGCATTTAGAGCACCTAATTGGGCAGCATTGAACTGCTTGCGTGGTCAACGCGAAAACTCTTCACTAACCGGTATGACGGCGTTGCAGGAAGCTTGTCACTAGTGTGTTCGTTCCTTAAAGGGACAGACAACTGCTCAGAACATGAATCGAGATAACCTCACTGATGGAATGATTCCCTATCACAGTGGCTAAAATGAGCCATGCTTTTCTCATTACACGTGGATTTATGTTAAGTCATCTCTAAAAGTAGCTGAAAATGACCTCTGGTGCCCCACACGGCAAAAACAAAGCTGCATAAGCAGTCTAGCATGTGACCTTCTACTAGTGTGCATGGTTTCCTGGTTGTTTTATTAGCATTGAAATGCAGTATACTTTTTATTGTAAGTTTTTCCCGAGTTGCAGTGTGCTTATACATGAGCCTTCGTTTCTAGTGAGCAGAAAAGTGGCACTGCCTTCATGTTTGTTTTCGATGAGTTGGCTTGGCTCGTCTATCAACGGAACGACGACGGCCAGCAATGACGTAGGCATGTACCTGGGGAAAAACACCGTACTAATATAAGAAATCTCTGTACAAAAACGCAAGCTCATTGCACCAGCTTCTTATTTTCAAAAGTGGTTGAAAAGGTCAAAATGTAAGTGGTTAACAACAGTTACACTGACTCCTGTGAAAGCAGAACGATGGGCGGCTTTCACAATTTGCGAGGTGGGCTATCGATATGGCTCACACTTCCCAGCGTTTACTTTTTCGGAGGTTGCTCAGATCGAAAAATTCTGCTTACTAAATATTCACACGCTTTTGGAAGTAACCACTGCAGGTGTAAACAATACCAAGGGCGAGCTTTGCGTTGTGCAATAAAAAACTAAGTCCTTGAAAATCAGTTGTCAGTTCCTTTAAGAAAAGGTGCACCGTATTTACTCGCATAATGGTTGTACTTGCATAATGATCGCACCCCTGAATTTTGTCGTCAAAATTAGCTTTTTTATTTCCCGTGTAATGATCGCACCCCGAACTTGCCACAGAGATATGTCGTGTGCCAAGTCTAGCTAATAATGATCGCGCTATCTGTCGAATGCTAAGCGAACGACTCTTCAAGACAAACCACGCGGTCTGCAAGCACCAACCATTCTCAAGCAGATGCCCCATTTCATTCCTTTCATCACTTTCCACACTTCCATGACAAAAAAAAAAAGGAAGGCTACAACCAAACTCGCCTTTATTATGTGTAGGCTTTATAATGGCTGTGGTCAACAACAACAAAAAAGGTGCCTTTCGATTCTTCTCATCTGCACTCGTGGGCACGCAACAAATCGTGAGCGGGAAGGATAGCAGCCACGTTTACACTGATATGTTAGAAGTGTACCCTATTCATATGCTGACACTTGTAACACGGCTATGATATTCGCCCACCCTTAGTGGAAACGTGCCGTATTAGGATAGCAGTGCAGACAAATGCCGCAGTTTCCGCAGCATGCCCGTCATGTGTTGCTGTCACTGGCAGCTAAGCGCGCCCCTGTTTCTGTTCCCTCAGAGTGGACATGGCTACGTTACTGCCGCAAACTTGCCGATATTAACGATATTATTCATTACTGATATGGAAGAAACTGTTTCAATGCACGTAATGTACTCACGAGAAGAATAAAAATTGCATTCAGTGCGTTCAGCTTGCTCCGCCGGCCGCCATCTTTGTTTTGGTGTCCCGTACTACATACAGGGGCAGCCGCCTATTTGTTGACCTGTTGTCATCCCGCAGCAAATGCGAGATGAAAACAAAAAATTCTTTGAGAAATTTAACCCGCATAATGATCGCACCCCTGAATTTGCGTCAATGTTTTTTTGACAAGAAAGTGCAATCATTATGCGAGTAAATACGGTATTTTTGTACGTTCCGCAAGTGGCCAGAAATGCTTGCGTGCAGTGCATTGTCAGACTCGTGCATCGCAGCAGCAACATACACTGTATTTACGTCATCCAGACAAAATTTTTTAAACATTTGTCTGCTGTAGCAGATTTTGCATTAGGGTCGGTCCATTAAAAGTGAATTTCGTTGCATGAATATTACAGGCAGACCAAACAAAGCGAGATGGTCTGTCACATCCGAAAGTATGTTTTATACGGATCCGTTGTAACAGGCGTGGACAGTTCTTGATCAATTAGAAAACCAGCAAAAATGCAATTGATTACAAGTACTTTTTTATGTAAGTCTGCTTTGTTTTTTAATGGAATAATAATTTGGTGATGATGATCGCAGTGACTCGAGGAAGATGCCTCTTCTTTTTCTGAACAAAATTTAACATGCAAGTCAGTGAAGACAAAAAAAATAAAATAAATTCAAGTGCACTTCTTTACTGGCAACCATGAAGCAGGCAAGGCATATTCTTGAACAGATTTCCAATGCTGAAAAGAGAAAGGAGGATGATTGTAACTGAAATATCATCAAGAGCTACACGTACAGTTGCATGCAATACGAGCTGCAACATGATGCATGTGTTCAACATGGCCCCAACACTGCACGACAGTGCGAACGCCAGAAAAAATGGTATACCACAATAAATACCAGTAATTGTAATGGTGTTTAGTTCTCCAATTACTTTTATGTTGGAGCTGCCGTGCTGTTATGAACACAAGCACCGTGTTACAGCTCACACTACATATGACCGTACATGCCAAAAGATTACATGTCAATATCAAATTTCCTTTTAGAAATAATATTGCTTAAAAGATCTTGCACAGACATTGAGAGACTGATGATTATACACACAATGCTTAATTCATTGTGCACACAAGGTGTAACACCAAGGTCACCAAGGTGTTTTCAGGTAGCATCTGCACAGCACTTGACCGAGGACCACTAAAACAGAGAATTATCAGCCGAAAGACATTGAGCGTGCACTGTAGGTTCTTTCAGATCCACCTCTTCCACAATGCACAGAGTGAAATCCGATAAACTACAGTATGTGACAATGATATTTAGAACATGACTTCTGGGTGTTGCAGTGCCAGTTTGTGGCCATGCAGCCCATTTTCATGTGTTGTTCTTTTAGACCGTAATTTTTTATATTGAGCACATTTAATTTCCGAGAGCAGCGATGTGAAACAGTAGATTGTGCTTCTATACCTGAACTGCTTTACAAGTTGCAGTTTGGAGTCCACATTCGTGGGCAGAACAAAACTCTGAAAACTTCCAGATTCCTAGTATTATGTCCTGCTGCCATATATTTTTGATGATCCTGAAGACGCAAGACATGCAAAAAGCAAAGCTTTCAATGTAATTACCCAACAAATGAAGCAGAAATGTAGCACAAGCTATATCTCTGGCACAAATGGATGAGCAGTTTTTACTAGCAGCCAGAAAAATCACAAGCCTTCAGTTTTACTATACTGGCCCCACTGTGGTGGCTCTCTTGCATGAAACATGTGAAATTAGCAATAGCCTCTGTGTAATTTTTTTTGGCTTGTCAAAATGTCCAGGATGGGTGACTATGATCACTAAGCCCAGTGCAGGATAAGACATCAGTAAGACCTCTAAGAATAAGCCAAACTGAACATAACGATTACATACCTTGCTTGCCAAGGACATTGGTAGGCCACCATTCATGTTTACAAATGTTTGCCAACCATTTTCAAACCTATTTTTATTCTTCGGCAGATTCAATTGGCATCACTCACGACTACTTGCTCAAATATACAGTATTCACCGCTGGGTGAAACGAAACAGTACAGTGCACAACGCACAAGCTGTTGCTAATCTCGAATTCACCCAGTCGAACTGAATAGTGATCAGTCGAATAATTCGATTCGTGAATCGAATATCTACAAACCGATTTTTTGTACATTCCATACGGAGACCCACACAGTGCCACATGTCGCATGCGCTATGGAGTCCCCCGTGCTCAATGCTGCCCAAGCGCGCGTATCACTTCGTTTTCGGTGAAAAAGAAACACCCCGGCTGACACAATAGCCGACTGTCACTGCGAGCACCCGAATGCGGCAATTCGCACAAAGGCATCGCACCTCCTCTGTCTGTACAAGATTCGTTCGGGTCGACGGGACTGATCGAAATGATAACACAATGCGGACACAAGGAACAGCAACAATGGCAACGCATATTTCGTAAAATGTGATAGCATGTGCGAAGATCGGGCCGATTAGCTGCTGATAGGTATGCGGATCGTGTTGAATATGCGGTGACAAACTTCACGCTGCTTCAACAGCCGTCAACCTAACCTGCACGTGTAATCTCAGGAGCTAACACAGTTGATGCGCCACCCGCACAAACATATTAGCAGCAAGAATTTCTCAATGGCTTGTGGCCCGTTAGCACATCGGCCAGCTCTTAATTTGCGGTGAACACTGCCTATGCCATTAGGCCTAATTGGCAGTTTCACTGGGCATCCACGATTAAAGTTATGGTTTGGTGCTGAATCGACTCGGCTGTATTTGCAGCAGCTGCACAACACTTGGTACGGCAACAAACCAACTCCCAAACAGAAGCGATTGACGGAAGTTGTTCGCGGCTGCTACATTTGCAACACACAGTACGGCGGCCCCCTGTTCTCGACACCATTCCCAGACGGACATCGGTGTTTTGATGTAGCTTCACGCAACCTGTCTCGAGACTAGCTGTGGATTTACAAGGCGGGGCGAAAATGTCATGACCTGGTTGCTTGCATTTGCACGGACGGCGGATGAACAAGGAGTGTGAGGGGAGGAGGGGCTGTCATGCGGACTTGGCGTGACCCTCTAGATTTCGGAATCTTTGACAGGTGGCCGATCTCGTGCTGGCCCTGACAATAAAACTACGGGGTCGGTGATTGTTCTTAACCATCGGTACTACTACGCACGGAACGGCGATCGAGTCATTTGACGCGTGGTCATTTCATTTGTTGCGCAGATTACCCTTACAATCACCCAACTGCGGGAAAGTTGGGCCAGCTCTTCTGTATTTTAGAGAAAAACAGGAAAGCAATATTTTTATGCAATAAATAAATGATTGCTGCCAAACACAGGTCCACAATTAAACTGAGGACCTCACTGGTATTCAGTACAAATGAACGTCACGAATTCATTCATGTCAAAAAAAAGAAAAAACGCAGTTGATTGTATTCAGCCGAAGTTCTATTGATAAAAAATTACACGCTGAATCTTCTGTGGGAGTTAGCTAAATGATGCGTAAGCATTTGCTATGCATCACCTACTGTTTTGTCGTCATATGCTGCTGTTTGGTATAATTGAGAGAAACACCGCGAAAGAATCCTGAAACAAAGAAGCATGGTTGCAACACCAAAATATTAACTGAGATGAGCATGAGACGATGAAGAACATGTGAGTAGTAGCAATGTTCACTAATGTTATTTAAGGGTGCGTTGGGATGATGCCACTGCTTCATGGAAGATGAGCACCGCACGCCGTAGTATGTGACGTAATCGGACAGTGCCACATTTGCTAGACATCGAACGTAGGCATGGTCGATGGCGCTGCCTGCTCTCAATGCAAACCATTATCAACTGTACTCAGGCACCAGCTGCATATGGCGCGGAAGTGCAGGCCCTATCTTGAAAGCGATCTGCGATGGGGACAGAGTGCATCGAATGCTGTTAGCTTCGTCTGTGCTGTGTTCTCGCCGCTTAGTTCACGTCGAAGTGAGAGGCCGCACGAAGGTCAATTTGCTCACTGCTGCGGGCCCCATCTTGAAAGCGATCGTCTTATGTGACATGGATGGGTTTCCTTATTCGGTAGGCACAGAAATGCTTACACATTAAAAAAAAAAATTTTTCCAGACCTTTACATACTAGACCTGAACTGTAATCGATGCTGGCGTACTAATTTGGTGTTCTTTTTAATAAAAGTAGACTGCACCGTATACCTTGATTTCTATGTACCTCAGCTACTGATAGCATGTTGTATTGTTGTTATACAATGCTAGGAGACTCCCAAACATACCGTATTTACACGACTGTAAGTCGACCCCCCTCCCCCCTAAATCACGTGACAGGAAAAAAGAAAAAAATAGAGAAAGGAGAGCATACTCGAGGGCGCATTCGAAAATGAAAATTTGTTAGTAGCTGACATGGTTACTGGACCACTCATCTTCACTAGTGCTGCCATCGTCATCGTTGCTGCGGTCCCACAGCGCGTTGTCGTCCAGCGAAATTTCACATTTGGCAAACGACCGCACCACAACATCTTGTGGAACAGCAGCCCACGCCGAATGCACCCAACCACAGGCAGCCGTCAGGGAGGCTCTTTTGACAGGTCCGGTTGGCGTAATTTCGCGGTCTTCTGCCGCCAGCCACTCATTGTACTCACGGCGGAGCAGGTCCTTGAAAGGCGAAGATCCGGGCTTGTTTCATGACCATGTGGCATTTCAGTGGCAGGCACCGATCACACATTTCAGCGACATATGACGCAAGCTTAGCCTACAGCTCCGGAAAGCGCCCAGACTTCGGCATGTGGGAAATCCCACACTTGCCGTCACAGGTGAAAATTTCGCTTCGCTGCAGTCGGCACTCTCGCACCACCCGTTCAGAAACATCGAACTTGTAGCCCGCTGCGCAGTGATTTGTTTCTTCGGCGTAAAGGATGGCAGCCCTCTTGAACACTGCTGTGAACGAGTGCCAAATGATTAGTGGGCCTGGAGCACTCATGACGACTGAGGAAGCATAGAAGTAGCACGTAGCCGGCAGTCAAGTGGAACGCGTCAAAGCAATGCCTTTCGTTAAACTATAGAGAAAGCCAAGTGCAACAGAAAAAGGGAAACCCGCGAGCGGTGTCTGCTCTTCCCCGAACTACCGATACTCCCTGTAAGCACCACCATTCTGAGGGTGCCGCTGCAAATGGAATGGCGGCGCTTCCATCAACTATCGACACCCCCCCACGAGTGTTGTGTGCACTGTAAAACTCTCAAAAATGTTGAAAAACCCTTCCGAAAAGCGAACAAACACACGGGATAGTGAAAAGCTACGGGTAGGGCCATAGAGCAAACATAAAATTGTAACTACGTTGTAGCTCCCGTTGGTCTCTCTTTATTGGCGGTGCCATGTTTTGGTTTCGATTGTAAGTCGACCTCCCCACTTCAGATTTTCAAATTTAGAAAAAGTGGTCGACTTACAATCGTGTAAACACAGTATGCAGCGCCGTGTTTTCTTGCTCAAAATTTGTAAGCATTGAAATTTAAAAAAAAAAGCTGATATTCCATATTTGGCTTTCTTGATGTGATTCAATGTTCTATTTGAAATCTATCATTCATTATTCTCAAACCGCTATTGAAAAAGGCAGTGGGCCTTGCCCGCTGCCTGTTTGGGAGTCACCTAGCATTGTACAACAACAATACAACATGCTATCAGTAGCTTAGGTAGATAGAAATCAAGGTATACGTTTGTGTAAATTGAGTAGTTGTGTATGTGGGGGGCAACGAGTGCACATGTGTGTATGACAACAGCAGCACGACGACACATGCCTACCAGATATAAATTAAGCTGCATTGGACAGCGGCAACTCAAGGCCACAGTGGAAGATGTGGAACAACGTCTGCACCAGTGGCGTCGCGCACAGTATAAACTTTCGGGCAGCTTTTCTCCGCCACCAGCAAGCTGAATGCCTTATGTAGGAGGGTCGATCAGGATGACGTTCCGCCAAACCAAGGATGCTCAAAGAAGCATCAGGCGCCCTTAACTAACTGCCTTACCAGGGTTGTCTATGACATCCCCTTAGCTGTAGCTAATCCTACGAGGGGCAGACCATGTGTTGCCTCAATAATAGCCTCGAGGAGCATGCAAACAATGTAGGACCGAAGTATGGCAGCAGCCTGGCTCTGCATTGCTGGTCGTGTGGGTGCATCCCAAAATACAAGGAAATTGCATATCTGCAAGAATAACAACCTCCAACCCCATGTACTCAGAATCCCCCAGTCATTCTTGTGATTATTTTGTGATATACACGTGTGTGTGTTGCATTTATTTCGTTTTTCTCTAGCTAATCTTGTGCCTTCGTGCAGTAAATTTTAGCTAGAAGTCAGCACCTGTGTCTTGCGTTACCTTAATCTTAGTCCTGTTTTTTCGTTGTTTAAAATACTATGTCATCATACCAACTAGCCTGGCTAACCACCACAGTGAAATACCCAGTGTCCCAGCATGCCTGTTCGGGCATGTACCAAGCAGCACGTACTCAGTGTCCCTAGTTGTCTGCACGACGAGACCACAGAGGGCCGCTAAGCGGGGGGGAGGCAACCTGCTTTAAACACATCGCTCTTTCTGTTCGACACAGTGGCCCATAAGTAGCACTTGGTTGTGTAGGCAGAGCCTGAATTATTGAATTATGAACCGTAAGATGCCTAATGTCTATGCTATCTTTACATATTAAATCTGTGGGGACAGTGAAAGAGCAGCAAGGCTGTTCGAATTATCAGCCGGCAATTGTAAATGCAAGCTTCAAGGCCACCTCATGTAGTACAGCGTACAAGCACAGCAGCTGCTCATTGACGATACCTACACAAACGTACCAAATGTGCAGAGATCCAGCGGTGCCACTTCAGATGATGTCGGCTGGCACGTGAATGCATGTGTGGCCCACGGGCCACTCTGAGGCACCTTGTTGCAGATGGCTGTTGGCAACCAGCTACGTCAAAGGCAAAAGGCAAAGGCAAAAGGCAAGTCATTCTTCTGCACTGTATTGCACATGAGTAATTGGCTAAGACTGACTCAATTAATGAGATGAAGGGGAAACCAAGGGGCCCTATTTTTGTCAGTCACAACCATACGTAAAAACCGGAATATAGGTCGAACTTTTTTTCAAAAAACCATCGCGAAAAGTCGACCCTCGACTTATATACCGGACATTGGCGGAAAAACTACGGAAGTCTTGCAACAACGGGCGGATGAAGTAAACAGCCGCCATCGCCATCAGCAGCAGCGCGGCGTGGCGTGGCGACATTGTAGCACCGTCATTTTGCGTTTGCATTGTTTCACATTTTGTTTAAAAATGAGCGGAAGCCGACGGCAATTCACCGTCGCCTTCAAGAAAAAGGCGATCGAGTACGCGGAAGCTAACGGCAACCTGGCGGCACAGCGCGAATTTGGAGTGTCGGAAAAAAGCATTCGCTACTGGCAGAAGCAGAAACAGCTTTTGGTTGCTTGCAGCAACCAAAAGAACCGTGGGCGGACTGCAGCGTATCCAGAACTGGAAAACAAGGTTGCGGATTTAGTCTGGGAGCTTCGTGCAAGATCGCTGCCTGTGACTGCTGAATCCATCCGTTTTAAAGCGGTAGAGATCGCGCGCGCCTCTGGACTGACGAGGGCGCAATTCAAGGGCTCGCCATCCTGGGTGCGGCGTTTCATGAAGAGGAAGGGCTTTGCACTATGGCGCCATACTTCTGTGTGCCAGAAACTGCCCGAAGAATTCGAGGACAAGCTAATCGAGTTTCAGCGATATGTAATTGCGCTTCGGCAGCAACGCGACTACATGATAGGACAGATGGGAAACGCCGACGAAACGCCAGTGTGGTTCGATATGCCCTCAAGCCGGACTGTTTCCGAGAAAGGAGCCAAGCAAATCAAGCTTCTAACAACGGGCAACGAGCACTCGCGGTTCACTGTGATGCTCGCATGTACAGCTGATGGGAAGAAGCTGCCCCCTTTCATCATTTTTAAAAGAAAAACATTGCCGAAAGAGGAATTCCCAGACGTCATCGTCCGGGTTAATGAAAACGGTTTGATGAACGAATCGTTGATGCTGGAGTGGGTCCGGTCTGGAAGCGGCGACCTGGTGCTCTCTTTGAGCGAGCGAACATGCTCGTTCTGGACTCATTTCGAGGCCACCTCACAGCCAACGTAAAGCGGGCCCTGTGCGACGGCAAGACGGACCTCGTGGTCATCCCTGGTGGACTGACATCTGTGCTGCAGCCACTAGACGTTGTGCTAAATAAGCCGTTTAAACATAGAGTGCGCGAACTCTAGAATGAATGGATGCTGGGCGATAACCCGACTACCCCCACCGGCCGCCTGCGACGTCCACCGCTTGCGACTGTTTGTGGCTGGGTGTCGTCGGCATGGAAATCTCTCCCCGAAGAGATGGTGCGCAAGTCTTTCAGAAAATGCTGCATAAGCAACGCGCTGGACGGCACAGAGGACGATGCTCTATGGGACGTGGGCAGCGAGAAGCACTCGTCATCGGACTCTAGTTCGGACGACTCTGATTCGGAGTAGCGCTTGCGCACTTTGTGTCCTTCTGTGTACTGCACAACCGGCCAATTTTTAACAGCATCGCACGACCATCGACCCCCGTGTTTGTCAACACCTTATCATCACGGCACGGAGCGGCGAAATAGCGAAAGTAAGCGCACATGTACACTTGCGCGTATCTCGTTTGTTTCGCCGCTCAGCGCCGTTAATAAGGTGCTGACAAGCACGCGGGTCGATGGTCGCGCGATGCTGTTAAAAACTTAGCCAGGTGCACATGCGAGCAGCATTTAAATAAATACTGTCACCATTGTGCAACCGGCTGAGTCGCATTTGTTTCAAGGTAAGGGTGTCTTTCAGTACTTTTGCCATTGAAAAATATTTTTTTCATTTTTAGGATAGGTTAGTTGGGGGGTCGACCTATATTCCGGTCTGACCTATAGTCCGGTTTTTACGGTAGGCAAACAGATAATGAAGCCAGGGAAAGCACAGGGGAAATTGTCTGTAGTTTTAAACTTAAGGGTAGAAATGATAAGTAAAAGGGACACTAAAGGCAAATATGGCACCTGTGCTTAGCTGTTTCAAGCTTAGCTGTGCTTTCAAGTTTTTGTCCCATGTTCATTTTTCTTCCATTTGTCCCCCCCCCTGCAATAATGCCCTTGTGGTGCTGCAGGTACTCGTATAAATAAATATAAATAAATATTAAGTCAAGCTAAAGTGATAGATTAGTGCTTGGGAATCTGTAATGCGTTAATATTATCGCGAACAGGGCCTTAGTAATCGAGAAGCTGAGGTAAATGCAGGACATGATGTCTAGATTACAAAGAAAGTTGATTACGGCATTCGGTTACTGATCAGAGCCTGTCAATTCTTTAACCGCACTATACTTGTCTCGCTATATTATGCTTTTATACACTCTCACATTAACTACTCATTAATATGTTGGGGAAATACATATCACACTCCCCTCAGTTCACTTCAAACTTTACAAAACCAAGCAATTAGAATAGCCACCTCTAGTCCATATAATACTAATGCTCTCCCATAGCTACACTGTAATAACATTCTCTCTGTCAAAGAAACCGTATTGTATAATTTGGGTATACTTATTTTCAAGTTATTGAATAATCAAGCTTCTGCATGTATAATTCCTTAAACATGCCTGATAAACGCTAATGTCACTGGATTTGCTTTAAACCATAATCTCATTTTACCTTAGTAGCGCAACAACTATGGCAAAAAATCTGTTACTTTTTTAGCTTTTTCATTTTGCAATTCCATACCACTTTGCATCAAGACTTCGTGTTCAACATCCATATTTAAAAAACGTCTGAAGAATTTTCTTCTAACAGAAAAGATTTAACATTAACTTTTTTTCACCCCTATTATTTCAATTATTCTACTGTTCCGGAAGCTTTTTTTTTATTAATGGTCATGTATATTTTGAAGTTTTTCTTTTTGTTGCTTGTAATGTTGCATGTTTAAGTGAACTCTTTCGTTCGTTACTGTCAATTCATTTAGTTCATTTAGTTTTACTGCATTTTTTACTTGCGATTGTATAATTTCCTTCGTTGGATTTTTTGTAACTCCCAACTGCACAAGTATATCTAGCTTTGTATTCTCCATTACTTACTTTCTTCTATGTTACATTATATACCATTTTAATGTGGTGCTCCTCGTTGCTTTAGAAAAAGCATATTTATAAAAACAGGTGGTCCCGATACAGTCATTGACTTTGGGACCTCCTTCTGTATATTACTGTTTATTTATAACCTGTACTCACTAATGAATTAAAAAAGAGACTACACAGGGATAATGAAGCACTTGGCCGATGACGAAAGCACCCCTCAGTTAAATTCTGTCACTAGTACTCAACCACTCATTGCAAAAAACATAATTGTATTGTATTAGAAGATGAAATAAAATGCTAGTTGTCCAGTTTTATTTCATTTTTAGAAAAAGAACTAATTGAAATTACTTTTGGCAACAACACGGGCGGTGGAAAGCTTCGCCTTCACTGGCTCTGCGTCATGATGGCACGTCATGTCGTCGACTTCCGGTTCTCTAGGAGCGAGCGTGCGAAGCCTCTCCAAACTCTCTGCCAGCTGCTTGGCAGTCAACCCCAAGCGAGAGCTATTGAAGCAGCGTACGTTGCGAGCATTCTGTCGCAACGCCGAATGTGTCTGCTTGCCTGTAACCACAAGTAAGCTGGGCGTTTCAATGGAATGGTGCAAGCATAAACTCAAGCTGATGAAGGAACTTTAGTGTAGACATACGTGAGCTGCCTGGTCGGTTTCCACGGTCCAGCCACCCATTGGCGCAGAGCTTAACCAGCCAAACAAAGAGCTAATATTGCTCTAACCAAGTGTAAAACATTTTAAACATTTACAAAAACAATGTGTTAATGATCCCACTTCTGCAAAAATTTCACACCATCAGCAAAGAATACATTTCGTTACTGCTACTGTGTGTGGTTGAGCTCTGTGCCACCAGGTGGCTGCACTGTGCACACCATTCACATTTGCACTTCTGCTCATCCCGTGAAACGTCATGGTCAAATGGACAGGCTCTGTCCACTTGCGCTTGCATTTACCCTAATACCGGACTCGCGAAACGCTACTGTGTTAGTAATCTTCCGGTGTGAAGCGACGGCTGCAAATGTGCAAATGCTGGTGCCGATCAGATAGCGCAAGTCCGATGCACTGCAGCCAGTCCACTCGTCTGCTGCCTTGCAGACGGACACGGTGTCGCAGCTTGTCGCAGCGACTGTCGCAGCCAGTCGCTAAGTTTGCAGCCCACAACGCAACAAAATCGAATTGTAGTGCTCGCGAAAAGACCGACATTGACTCTGACCGCAGAGCTCTCGTCAAAATGGAGCATGTCGTAACACAAGGAGACGACACTTGCTGTGTGCCGGAAGTGCTTAAGTGTAGTGAGAAATTGTTCTTCTGCATTCTCTTTCTGTTACTTTTTTTTATAGAAACAAATTAACTAAGATTCCAACTACAAATTACGAACATCTTTTGTTCACCATAAAGGTGGAAAAATTATCGATGACGCGCCCTGGGCAGCCAATCGGATAGCTCGCCCTACTGATGTCAATTGGCTGATTTACGCCATATGGGTAGGGTCGGCTGAAAATTCCGCAGAGCAGTGCGCTGCAATCGGCAGCGATGTACATTTTTAAAATCTTATAAGTTACACGCTTCACGCGGAGCACTTAGATGCATCAATTAATGATCAGAGGGACCTACCCTAACGACTCAGTACGTTTGTACAAAATCGTCAAAATCGCTTCAGGGATCCTTTAATATATATTTAAAATATACCGAGTGGGCCTGAAGTGCCTAATATTAAAGGCATCTTCTGTGAGGCATACCTTAACAATGTCTGGTATATTGTAGGAGTGCTCTGTAGGCTGCCTGGATCGTCCATCTCCTGTCTTGGGTAACTAAAAGATTATATGACAATATTTATTAAGTTAAATGATCGCACTATTTTAACAGGTGACTTTAATTTACCGGATATTGAGTGGCCAACGTTCGCACTCAAAACTCATTGTGATGAATCAAGTCAGGCCATGCTTGCTATAGCGTTATCATTTGACTTGATGTAAACTGTAGAGTACCCCAGCTGAATACAAGGGAGATAAAAATCTATACAGTACTAGACCTCTTTTTTGTTTCTGGAACAATTCTGGATATAAATAAGTGTGTCCTGATACCTGGTATCTCCGATCGCCGAACTATTCTCCTGACTCTTTCCGGACTGACTGTTGATAAAAATTGCACCCAGATGCATTTTAGAAACTTCTCCCGTGCGGACAATGTCTCCATTATCGATGTTCTTTCCTTTAAGTTTTATACATTTTGTATAACAGTGCCAGTGTTGAAGAATGTTGGGACCAGTTTAAGGCCATGGTACATGAATGTATTGAATTTCACGTGCCGGTTATTGTTAAAAAGAAAACAAAGAACCCATGAATTTCTTGGGTGACACTGCAAGTAAAAAAAAAACTGAAGCACATGAAAAAGAAAAGAAAAGCAAATATTCTTTCTCTCGAATTGGAACAAAAGATCACTTTCCTTATTCTCAGCTTAAAAAGCACACGGTCATTGACAAGCAGCGTTATTTTGAAGAATCTTTACCCAAATGTGTATCAGACTCTCCCGAGAAATACTGGCGTTTGGTTTCCCCAACCTCTAGGGTTTGAAAAAAAAGGTGTTCTGGCCAATGATGCGCAAGCAGTTTCTAATGTCTTCAATGAACATTTTAACTCCGTATTTACTAACGACAATCATACCTTTCCAAAATTTGAGGCCTCGCTCCCACCTTTGGAGGACCTTGTCATTAGTGAGCATGGTATCTTAAATACACTGCTTAACTTCGATGTAAAGAAATCACCTGGACCCAACAACATACCTAATGCCTTTTTGAAAAGATAGTTACAAAGACCATATAAATATTTCTTTGTTTTATTTACAAGGTCTGTATGTGAAGGCAAAATTCCGAGAGACTGGAAGACTGCCAGAGTGAAAAGACTTCACAAAAGTGGAGACAAGCGATTGATCAGGAACTACCGCCCAATCTCACTAACATTGACTGCTTGTAAACTACTTGAACACATAATCCAATTAATTATGCGGTTTTATGTGCTAAAACCACTTTCTGATCAAGAGGCACGCCGTAGTGGAGGGCTCCGGAAAGTTACACATAATCCAGTCACCAATCAAACTTCCTCAAAGCTAACAATTTCTTTACTAAATATCAGCATGGATTCAGGAGAGGCTACTCCACCCCCCAACTTGTAAACAGCTAGTAGAAACTATACATGATTTTGCCTCTTCAATTAAAAATGGAACACAGATTGACGCAGTATTTATGGATTTCTCAAAAGCTTTCGACAGGGTTACTCAGGAAAAGTTAATTTATAAATGAGACACAATAGTTTATAACAAACAATTAGTAAAGTGGATTTCAGACTACCTTTTAAACAGAGAACAATTCATTGTTTTTAATGATTCTGACAGGCTTGCGCTTCACTCTGGCATCCCTCAGGGCTCTGTCCTTGGGCCTCTGTTGTTTTTAATATATATTAATGATATTGTCTCTAACATTCCTGTGAAGGTTAGACTTTACACTGATGATTGTGCCATTTATACAGAAGTAGGAAGTGTCTCAGATCAACTACTATTGAATAGTGTTACAAAAAGTTTCTGCATGGTGTGAATCATGGCAAATGTCCATTAACTTTGAAAAAACTGTATAAACGAGAATCATTCACACAAAAAAAGACTTGCAGTTTGATTACAGTATTAATGGCGTGGCACTTCCAGAAGTAACAGCATATAGATATCTAAGCCTCTGGGTCACTAACAATCATAGTTAGAATAAACATATTGATTTCATAGAGTGTAACACTTTTCGTAAATTGTTTTTGTTAAGATGGGCACTGTGGTTGTCCACTCCATCTGTCCGCCTTCTAGCTTACAAATGCATTGCTTTGCCTACCTTAGATTATGCAGCTATCATTTGGGATCCATTCACCAAGACTAAACTGAACAAAGTAGAGAGGGTTTAAAGGCAGGCTGCTAGATACATATATAACAATTGCCGACGTAAATCGGGAACACATCTTTTGATCAAAGCTGGCCTGCCAAAGAAGCTGAGCGAAATCATTCTGGACAACTTAAATTCATGTACCAATTAATTAAAGGACACTACAGAACTGAACTCACCCATTTACTTCATTTTTTCGTCTGGCTATGCGGCTCGATGACGACGTCAGCTAATTTTAACACCTTTCTGCATTCGCAATAACTGCTTTAAGTACTCATTCCTTCCACAAATTATCATCATCAGCCTGGTTACGCCCACTGCAGGGCAAAGGCCTCTCCCATATTTCAACTACCCCGGTCATGAACTAATTGTAACCATGTTGTCCCTGCAAACTTCTTAATCTCATCCGCCCACTTAACTTTCTGCCGTTCCCTGCTACGCTTCCCTTCCCTTGGAATCCAGTCCGTAACCCTTAATGACCATCGGTTATCTTCCCTCCCATTACACGTCCTGCCCATGCCCATTTCTTTTTCTTCATTTCAACTAAGATGTCATTAACTCGTGTTTGTTCCCTCACCCAATCTGCTCTTTTATTTCTTAACGTTACACCCATCATTCTTCTTTCCATAGCTCGTTGCGTCGTCTTAAATTTAAGTAGAACCTTTTTCGTAAGCCTCTAGGTTTCTGTCCCGTACGTGAGTACTGGCAAGATACAGCTGTTATACACTTTTCTCTTGAGGGATAATGGCAACCTGCTGTTCATGATCTGAGAATGCCTGCCAAATGCACCCCAGCTCATTCTTATTCTTCTTGTAGTGGGTAATATGCATGTGGCACTGTGTGGACTGCCACTGCTGCGGCGCGAGACCCGAGCTCGGGCTGCCGATGTGACGCGCTAGGACTCGTGACCAAGAGTTACTTGCGATCCCTTGAACTAGCTGCAATAAACCCCATTTCATTTGGTGGAGGTGTGGGGTACCCACGAAGACCAGCAAGCGCCAGCGGCCGAAGTGCCTGGGGTACATGTCCTGGGGTACCGCAGGCATAGCATATTGGGCGGTTGTCAGCGGTGCGCCAAGGACTTGTACCCTACTGCTGTGCGCTAAAAAAGGGAGGCGCCGGCTGGCGAGGCGAAGGCGGAGCAGAGAACACTGGCGGGAGAGGCGCTGACATCCCGTCTGAACAGAGAAAAGATCCGTGGATTGTGTCTCTGATTGACATTCTTAGCAGTTCTTCAATGGCTACATGCCCTCGAGCCCTTCGTCGCCAAGCCACGCACTTCGTGCTACGGGACGCCATCTTGTACCGCCCAAACTATCAGCCAGACGGTCGCAAATGGTTACTAGTCATCCCTCACCATTTGTGTTCCGACGTAGGCATGTATTTCCACGCCGACCCACAACAAGCTCATGCTGGCGTCCTGAAAACCTACAAGCAGCTCCTCCAGCGGTACTACTGGCACGGCATGTATTCTTATGTCCGCAAATACATTCGGTCATGTGCAGCCTGTCAGTGACACAAGACATCTCCTCAAACGACAGGCCCTCTACAACCTTTACCGTGTCCTGCACGTCCTTTTTATTGGGTTGGCATTGACCTCTATGGGCCTCTTACATGCAATGCGAATAGAAATCATTGGATAATTGTCGCAGAACACCACCTCACAAGATATGCCGAAACTGCTGCACTTGCTACGGCTGCTGCTTGCGACGTCGCCGCATCCATCTTAAGGCATTTCATCTTACGGCACAGCGCACCGCAAGCACTGCTCAGCGACTGAGGCCGTCTCTTCTTGTCCGAAGTTATTAATGAGCTACTTGCCGCGTGCCACACTATTCACTGCACCTCTTGTATATCCCACAGACTAACGGCCTAACGGAACGATTCAACCACACTCTTGGTGACGTGCTCACCATGTATGTTGTGTCTGATCATTCCAATTGGAACGATGTCCTCCCTTTTGTGACGTACGCATACAATAACGCCGTTCAGGCTACCACAGGCTTCTCACCATTTTTCCTTCTTTATGGACATGAACCATCCACTACCCTCGACACGGTACTACCATATCGTGCGGATGCCTCTGAATTCACCCCTCTTTCCGAAGTTGCTCGCCATGCTGAAGAGTGCCGCGAACTGGCTTGCTTGTACCCGTCAGATACCCAAGTAATCCACAAAGTTCGCCACGACAACGATCAGCCCACACAGTCCTTCGCCGTGGACGCTCACGTCTGGCTTCGGCTGCCCTTCCAAGCTCCAGGCCTTAGCCCAAAGCTTGCTCCGAAATATCGGGGTCCGTACCGGATCGTCGAGTGTACACCACCTGTGAATTATGTGGTCAAACCGGTGATGCCATCTTCGAACAAACGCCGCCGTGGCCGCGAGACGGTTCACGTCAGCCGCCTGAAGCCGCACCGCGACCCCCTTATCGTGACCACCTTACGTCACCAGGATGGCTCCTCTTGCCGCGGGGGCAATTGTAGTGGGTAATATGCATGTGGTGCTGTGCAGACTGCCACTGCTGCGGCGCAAGACCAAAGCTTGGGCTACTGATGAGACCGCTAGGAATCGTGATCAAGAGCTACTTGCGATCCCTCGAACGAGCTGCTATAAACGCCATTTTATTCTGATTGTTTCAGTCTCATGATCCAGATCCGCGGTCACTACCTGTCCTAAGTAGATGTATGCCCTTATTAGTTCCGGTGCCTCGCTAACTATCGTAAACTGCTGTTCCCTTCCAAGACTGTTAAACATTACTGTAGTTTTCGGCAGATTAATTTTTAGACCCACCCTTCTGCTTTGCCTCTCCAGGTCAGTGAGCATGCATTGCAATTGGTCCCCTGAGTTACTAAGCAAGGCAATATCATCAGCGAATCGCAATATACTAAGGTATTCTCCATTAACTCTTATCCCCAATTCTTCCCAATACCTCCTGTAAACATGCTGTGAATAGCATTGGAGAGATCGTGTCTACCTGCCTGACGCCTTTCTTTATTGGGATTTTGTTGCCTTCTTTATGGAGGACTACAGTGGCTGTGAAGCCGCTATAGATATCTTTCAGTACATTTACATACGGCTCGTCTACACCCTGATGCCGTAATGCTTCCATGACTGCTGAGGTTTAGACTGACTCAAACGCTTTCTCGTAATCAATGAAAGCTATATATAAGGGTTGGTTATATTCCACACATTTCTCTATTACCTGACTGATAGTGTGAATATGGTCTATTGTTGTGTAGCCTTTACGGAATCCTGCCTGGTCCTTTGGTTGACAGAAGTCTAAGGCGTTCCTGATTCTATTTGCGATTACCTTAGTAAATACTTTGTAGGCAACGGACAGTAAGCTGATCGGTCTATAATTTTTCAAGTCTTTAGCGTCCTCTTTCTTATGGATTTGGATTATGTTAGCGTTCTTCCAAGATTCCGGTACGCTCGAGGTCATGAGGCATTGAGTATACAGGGTGGCCAGTTTCTTTAGAACAATCTGCCCACCACCCTTCAACACACCTGCTGTTACCTGATCCTCCCCAGCTGCCTTCTCCCTTTGCATAGGTCCCAAGGCTTTCTTTACTTCTTCCGACGTTACTTGTGGAATTTCAAATTCCTCTAGACTATTCTCTCTTCCATTATCGCCATGGGTGCCACTGGTACTGCATAAATCTCTATAGAACTCCTCAGCCACTTGAACTATCTCATCCATATTAGCAATGATATTGCCGGCTTTGTCTCTTAACGCGTACATCTGACTCTTGCCTATTCCTCGTTTCGTCTTCACTGCTTTTAGGCTTCCTCGGTTCCTGAGAGCATGTTCAATTTTATCCATATGATACTTCCTTACATCAGCTATCTTATGCTTGTTGATTAACTTGGAAAGTTCTGCCAGTTCTATTCTAGCTGTAGGGTTAGAGGCTTTCATACATTGGCGTTTCTTGATCAGATCTTACGTCTCCTGCGATAGCTTAATGGCATCCTGTGTAATGGAGTTACCACCGACTTCTATTGATGCTCATAATGATGGCCAAAGACTGTCGTTCATTGCTTCAGCACTAAGGTCCTCTTCCTGTGTTAAAGCCGAATATCTGCTCTGTAGCTTGATCCGGAATTCCTCTAGCTTCCCTCTTACCGCTAACTCTTGATTGGGTTCTTGTGTACCAGTTTCTTCCGTTCCCTCCTCAAGTCTAGGCTAATTCGAGTTCTTACCATCCTATCGTCACTGTAGCGCACCTTGCCGAGCACGTCCACATCTTGTATGATGCCAGGGTTAGCGCAGAGTATGAAGTCTATTTCATTTCTAGTCTCGCCATTCGGGCTCCTCCATGTCCACTTTCGGCTATCCCGCTTACGGGGAAAGGTATTCATTATCCGCATATTATTCTGTTCTGCAAACTCTACCAATAACTCTCCCCTGCTATTCCTAGTGCCTATGCCATATTCCCCCACTGCCTTGTCTCCAGTCTGCTTCTAGCCTACCGTGGCATTGAAGTCGCCCATCAGTATAGTGTTTTTTGTTTTGACTTTAGCCATTGCCGATTCCACGTCTTCATAGAAGCTTTCGACTTCCTGGTCATCATGGCTAGATGTAGGGTTGTAGACCTGTACGACCTTCATCTGGTACCTCTTATTAAGTTTCACAACAAGACCTGCCACCCTCTCGTTAATGCTATAGAATTCCTGTATGCTACCAGCTATGTTCTTATTAATCAGGAATCCGACTCCTAGTTCTCGTCTCTCCGCTAAGCCCCGGTAGCACAGGACGTGCCCGCCTTTTAGCACTGTATATGCTTCTTTTGGCCTCCTAACTTCACTGAGCCCTATTATATCCCATTTACTGCCCTCTAATTCCTCCAATAGCACTGCTAGACTCGCCTCACTAGATAACGTGCTAGCGTTAAACGTTGCCAGGTTCATATTCCAATGGCGGCCTGTCTGGAGCCAGGGATTCTTAGCACCCTCGGCTGTGTCGCAGGTCTGACCGCCGCCGTGGTCAGTTGCTTCGCAGCTGCTGGGGACTGAGCGCCGGGGTTTGATTGTTGTATTCATATAGGAGGTTGTGATCAAGTACTACTTATAACCGATGGGAATAATCTTACTGCCAATGAAGTGTTGCAACCATAACTGACATTTTTCGCACAGCATTTTACCTGGCATGTGTTACTGCATTTTCTTATTTTATTATTCTATTGTATATATTATTTCTACTGTTTGACATCTTGTTCAAATGTTGTATTCTTAATGCTGGCTGCAGAGCTTCAACCTGAACCCTTATTTCTTCTTGTGTATGTTATGCCTGTTTTGTGAAACTGCTTAGTTCTTTCTTCTGCGATAATTCCGGTATTGGGATTGGAGTACTATCAATAAATAAATAAATAAAAAGGCACCTTTTGGGGCCACCAAAGCGATGCCTCGGCAGAGCTTGTATGTCACTTGCCGCCCGTGACCTTTCTTTGCAGTTATAGCAGTGCCATTCTTGAACCTGACAGCTGTGGCCTGTTAACAGCACGCGATCGGAGCACGCTGGAAGCAGAGTTAGACAGTTAAACGAGTCCACATAATCAGAAGCCAGATGGAGGAAGGTGGTGGGGAGGAGAACTGGCCTCCCCGCCATTATAGTTTTCTCAGAACAACTACGCCATCCCCCATTTTGATCTTTTTTTTTATGCAACCCAGTTACGACAATTATCAGTTATAACAATGGAATTTTCGTGGCACTTGAATATTGTTATTAGTGGGTTCGACTGTATTACAATGATAAGCTCTGTAAATATACAAAAAACGGTGTTCATCCCCAGTGAAGATGGCAAGGCAATTGCTCACCAAAGGTCGGTGTGTGATTGCCTTGGCAACGTCAGGGTGATAACTCGTCAGTTTTCACACCACACTCCTGCGCCAATTTTTTTTCCCTTTAAATTATGTGCGCACGAATAATTGCGATTTAGCTTACTTTTTATATGCACACACTTTATGATCATTGTAATTCCTCTTTGTTCGTCTTACTAATCATTACATTGTATTTGCTCCTGCACATTTTCAGCTGTCATGAGAAAAATGAACTGCATTCGATATATGTACATAATAGGTGCTTGCGGTATTGTTAACATGTCTATATTTGATTAATTTTGAGCACATCGCAGAGGTGGTTGGGCAAAGAGTTTTTGTCAGTTTGTAAAGGTATGTATAGTGTTCTACTGACTTCCTAGTCTTATGTATAGTGCTTGAATTTGTTAGACAAAGGGGTTCATATTGCACTTCATGACAGCCATGTGCAACCCATAAAATCCATTTTGTGTGTTTCCTAGTAGAATTATACATTTCGCATTACATATACGCATTCGTGATGCATTCGTGCCTGCATTCACAGAAACTTAGGTACACATTTTCACATTGCACGAATGTTGCCATCGAATCGCTGTTTAAATATTGTGCAGTTCAACTCTTTTCAATACTGATACCACCTGGATTAGTGTCAGCGCCGTAATCCACGTCACAATTGAAACTATAAACTTTAATTCAGAATTTAAATTGCCAGAATTTAAAACTCTATTGCTTTCACCTCTTTAGAGCGTGTTTGTGAATGATTAATAAAGTATGTTATGTTCTTTCTTTTTTTCTGTTACCAAGCGTATATCATTTAATTATTTCAATCCGCAGTGTGTTTTGTATTGTTATTACTTGTGGACATATTTCATTGTTTTTCATATACTGCATAACTGCAATGTTTTATGGCCACTATATAAATATAATTTATATAGCGCTTGATGTATTACCCTATGCAGCCATATTGTACCTAAGGGGGTGAAGTTACCTCAAGCCACGTCTGTGCGACTTTTTTCCCTCATCCGTCTCCATTTACCACTCCTCTGTACGTGTGTGTATGTGTAAATAGAAATCAATAAATCAAATCAAATTCACCTCTTCAGTTATGGGCCAGCAGATTGTTCTGTTTGTTCCTACTCAAAGGCGAATTGAAGTCACAACTGCCGCTTCATTGCACAAGGAAAATGCAAGGTTTCAAATTTTCTCGCAAGTCCAGTGTGCCTCCAAATGGTAGCATTTGGCAACTCAGTGTCGAGCTGCTTTCGAGTAAAAAATACAAAACAGAGAGAAAGAGACAGCGGGAGAAAAATAACAAGTTTGAAGAATCAAGCTTTGGAAAGACCTCCCTATTCCAAAATGCCTTGAGCTCAGGCCGTCTCTTGGGCACTCGATCGTGACCAGCCGAAGCTGATCCCCGAGGTTTGGGCTGGCAATATTTTACCCGACCCTCATAGAAAGATGCCTTGGGTAAATCAAGGCATGAACTAAAGTTAGCTCAGAACGTGGCTCAGTAAATACCGATAACGACATGAGTAAATCAGAAAAGAAACCTTTCAGCTCACTGTAACAATAAGTGGTGTCCAAATGCACGTCTGAGTGGCAGCTCTCACTAGCATTCTTTACGAAGATCTTGAGGCCAGTGTTGTACTGGTTGCATGTGCCGAAAGTAAATTTGGAGCCGGAAATACGCCGTGGGATTTGGACACCATCTAAAAGACACCTGCAGAACCTCATCAAACGTTTTGGCTATGATATTGGCTACTTTTTGCAAATGAAAAATTTGGGTCTGGGTATTTTTTGGCTACATTTTGAGATCATTTGGCTATTTTTTGTTGGGCCCATCTGGCAATCCTGACAGTCAGCTACTGAAGACTGTTGCACGTCAGGCATAGCGACAGCAGTGCACTTCATGTTTTTCCGAGCGCAATGTTCCTTTTCATAGGCCACAAAGACATCCGGGCGCCTCCTTCAATGCGGCGCAAGAGGCCTCGTAATTCGAGTTGGCACCTTCAGAATAGCATGGCACTTGAGACACTGCGCTTTCTGACAAGCGTGGCAGGACCTTTACAAAAAAGTTCCATTTCAGATTGGCACCCATGGATACACTGGCCATGTCACCTGACCGATTGAAGCAACTGATGCACACTGAAGTTCAAGCACGGAGTGCAATCAGTGTATTGCACCAACACTGTAGCCAAGCAATGAAATGGGAGCCTTGACGAACGTGCGCACGCAAGATGGCTCCAGCAACGCTCTGAATGTGGCTCAGGTTGTCTTGGCTCCACATGCAGTCGTGATGTAGACCTGGTGTCAATGGAACTGCGGCTTGCCTAATGAAACTGAAACCTCTAGTTGCACACTGTGTGGATAGTTATTCACCTCGAATATTTTAAATAACGGAAATATTAAATTTGCGTCAAAGCGAATTCAAATAGTGTAATGTTCGTTCAAATATTCGAAGCACTAGAATATTTGCACAAGCCTACTTTCTTTCTTTCCTTTTTGCAAAGACTGAATAAGTGTCATAAATGTCAAATGTTGTCTGTTATTTAATTAAGCCTCATGAACCAAATTATCACGCATCACTTTTTATAAAAACACTAAAAAGACGACACTGGTACACTTGTGGTAAACGTGTCGCCGTCCGACTTTTGGGGACTTTTTGCCACGACCGCAAGTCCGAAACGGCATAAATCGAAGCCACTACCACTGCCATTTTGATTATCGCACCGCCTCGAGCCGGTGCTCTCGCACGCAGATTCACTGGCAGCCGTAACCACACCACGGCAACGCTAGGCCTAGCTACTTCGATGTTCGCCGTCAAGCTGTTTGCTGTTCGGTGCCATGTCTTTCATTGAAACAGTAAGCTACTGTTAGCAATCGAGCTGATTCCGCCTGTGTAATAATCCTCGCCAATGTCTTCAGAGCGCGGAAAGCATGGCGAACTGCATAATGCCGGTTCCCGAAGCTCAACTTCGCCCCAATGCAGTATTCCTTAGCGGTGAAGCATACCAAAAGTTCGAAGGGGCAATTGTCACTGGACACGTTTCCTTTTATTATGCACGCGTGCACCCGCCGCCTCATATCGCAGTACGAGCACCGATACGCCTAATGACTGACTGTAATTTGTAAATACGTGTGAATAAATTTTGTGGAACTTCCCACTCATGTGTTAGCTCAGTGCATACGTGCCACTGAAGGTAAGTCCTCCATTAAATTAGCTGCCTCTAAATCTAACTTCTTTTAATTAGAACAAATTTTCGGGCCCCCTCGAGTTCGAATTACAGAGATTCGACTGTACCATATGGTAACGTTTCTTACAGTACACATCTACATGCACCTTGCTCTATAGAAGATTATGGTACGATAATGCACGACAGTGAAACGTCGTTACTACAAACACCACATTAACAAACTTATCAGATTAACGAACTATTCAGAAATCTTCTGCCGACTTCTTACAGTGTCAATGTAAGAATATTTCAGTACTACGAACTTCAGAATACCGAACTGTTCAGAATAATAATCGTTATTCAGTTTCCCTGCCCCGTTAACATCGCATCAGTACTACGAACTAATATTACGAAATTTGGAGATTCTTAGATTTCCGCGTGTCCTTCACGACAGCCAAAACAGTAGGCTAGCAGATGACAAGGCGCAGAAAAGGCTTGTTCGATTCAGCCAAATTTTCCTGCACCAGGATACATGCACCGGTGCACCCTCGACTGAACGGGGGTGCAAGGCAAGGTGCCGCCGGGCTGCAGTGCACCACTGAACCCTGCAGCGAGTGGGTGCAGCCTGGCACACTGTAACTTCCCCGTAACCTTCACGTTTTCATTTGTATTGCCGTGCACCGTTGCTGAATCAAACAAACTTAACACTGCAGCGCACGGTTTCGGAAAAGCTGAGACGGTGCTCAATGGAAAAATGTGGGAGATAATTTTTTTTAATCTATTGCGGAAGCGACGACACATTGGGTCTTTTTTTCTTTCTTTCATGTGATTTCGTGCAATTTTCTTTTAAGTGACCCAGTTGTAACAATGAAATATTCCTAACCCTTGTCATTTGTAAGCAGGTTTGACTGCACCAGGGAAGTGGAGGTGGCTTGATAATCGAGGCTTTTGCAAAACTGCAATGAGCCACGAATACCAACTGTTCTCGTGCTTCCAACATTTCCGATAACCTGTGGCGCTCTGCCAGCTGAAGCGACGCTTAACACAACTGATGCGCAGGCCACTCACATCATTGATGAAGAGCGAGAGGCTCTGGTAGTAACCACGGCATTCCCACGTCTCGTTGTGCGTGCCAGACTCAAACGTCACCAGCCGCTTCATCGGACTAGAGCAGCTCTGCAAAATAAAAACCGCACATATTTAAGTGTCTCGGGAACCTTCGGCGGCAACAAGGCCCTTAGGTTGCAATGCATTCGCAACAGCCACTGGCGGCGGTCGGTTGCCAGTCACAGCTAGTGACCAAGGAGCGATTCATGGCTACATGGGCTTTTGAAGCCATCTTTCTTTATTCTTGAACCAAATCTGATAAAAGTTGGCATGCTTGTTTGGTTTCATTTCTCAAATCTAAAAATGCAATTACATTTTCTGTAGGCACACTACTTGATTAGACAAGTTTTTAAAAATTCCCCTTTGTTTTTAAAACAATGGACAGAAAAGGCAAGGGACCATGGAAAAAGAAATACAAATGGCACATGGATCAATACTAAAAAGCATAATTCACGCAATAATGGAATAACTTTTATGACTGGGTTATTGTATCCGATCTTACAGTCGAAACCAGCCACAACGAAATCCCGAGGCAAGGAAATGTTTTCAAATCCTCAGCAAATGTCCATGGGATGCCCATATGGCCGTTAATGCCCATGCCCATACCTTGCAACAACAAAACTTTTTCTTGACAGCAAACTCATATCACCAGCATTATCTGAAATGGCAGTGCGCATATATCTAGTGCTCACATAAGGCTAACAGTGTCCTAAAACTGCTCAAGTGCATTGGCTGTGCCTTTAAATTGCGTAAACTACCCCCACAGCACGCTTGCACAGCAGCCACCATTTATCTCAAAAAAAAAAAAAGAAAAGCAGCAGTGGAGCAGTTGGACTTGGTAACAGGTGACAGCGATGATGACAGCGTGGTTTATCCTTTCAAACTGGTGAGTACTGCTTAGTGTCCTGACCCAAAATATACTAAAAAAGAAAAAGAAGGCATAATAAGGTGGAGGCAACCTCGCAGCGGGCACGTTTACATCCTGTGTGCCATCACGGGCTAATACAGAGTGGAACTGCCTGCGTGCCTTGCTGATCCATAATGGCTGATTCGCCAAATCCATGTACACATGTAAAGGCGCCAATTATCGGGCTTGGTGCACATGATCGTGTGTGCGCAGTGTGGTAGGTGTGTGGTTGGCGCCAGCGTGCGTCAGCTGTGTATGTGTGGTGATGGGACCACCGTCAACCTGCCAAGACGCCAGCAACCAAAATGCGAAAATTTTTGATGCTACAACAAAGGCCGCTGTTATTGCACAGGTTGAAAAGGGCAGGATGACGATGGAGATCGGTGATGAATTTGAAATTCTGTGCAGCGCCCCGTCTACAATTTTGAAAAACAAGGCTTCCGTTCTCGGACATGGTGCAAACGCAAGGAACAAAACGGTGATGACTGCGGCATTCCCGGACTTCGACAAGGCAGTGCGTGGTTGGTTTTGTGAACACCGTGCCAACGAAGTACCACTGTCCAGCCGAGCAATTCAACAGAAGGCGCTATACTTTGCGTGCGTGGTCAGGCATGACAATTTTAAGGCAACCCCTGGCTGGTTGAGCCATTTTAAAGCCCGCCAATACATAGTGGCCAAAGTTATTTTTGGGGAGGCAGCAGTCATTGACCCAGTGACATCGTCGTGGCTGCTGACCAACAAAGAAGTGCCGGACCAGTAAAAGCTCTCCAACATCTAAATGATAATGAGAAAGGCTTATTGTTCAAGATGCTTCCGCCTAGTTTGTTCGCACGGACGAAAACGTTATGCACGAGGAGATGACCGATGAGCCCATCGCAGGTAACATGTATGGAAATGAGCACCACCAAGGATCGAAACATCAAGAGAATGTTTGCTCTTACTTTTGTACTATTGCATTTCCCCTAGCTTTTATGTTAATACGTATTGCTCACATATCCATTTTATAGCATGCTGCAATCCATGCTTGATATGCATAGTATTAGGTGGTTCCCCTGACAGCTTTATAACTATGAGACCACCGAATGTAATAACATCACTAATGCTGTTATCATGTACGCAAGGAAATGTGAATAAACTTGAACTTGAAGATGATGAACTCGCGGATGTGTTAAGACACCTTCAACGCAATTCATTCATTTTTTTTTATGGACATGACGACGATGACAATGGACTACTTTCTGCAGTGTGAAGGCAGAGCTGTGAAGCTGCTGCAAGATAAGGCTCAGTGAAGTAAGCTTACATACTTTTGGCAATAAATTTTGTTTTGCAAGCCATTTCCCTCAGTTTTCGGTCTCAATCTTGCGCCAATGAAATTTTTTGCATTCCCTGGCGATATCGTATAGCACGTTTCGACTGTATAGCACACCGAACTCCAGTGTTTTGAACATGACCATGCAGTGGTTGCCCATAAGACAAATTTTAAAAACTTTAAAACAGATTTTTTAACCTCTGCTCCCTGTACTGTGTCACCCAAACATCTAGCTTCATTCTGCAAAAATAATTATTCTTCTATCTCCGATAGGTACTGATGTATCACAGTAAAAGGTTTGCTCAGTATGCAAAATTAGTACAGTACACTTCTGTTCGACTCCAGTTAATTCAATTTTTCGGTTATAATTCCATGTCGACCCAAGGTCCCAGCCGGTGCCGATGCACTTCTACAGGCCCAAATCTTCGTTATTTCCATCCTAAAATTAGCTTTTGCTGGATAATTTGAACATGACCAGGCAGCATGCAGGCGCCTAACGCCTATGGCGACTCCTTAAGCAGCAGAGTCTGTTTCGGCGGAACTTGGGGACAGTGAACGCGTTGAACACACGTCATCTTCTGTTGAAGACACCTATCTTCAGCTTATCACAGGAAAATTTTCAAGCAATAACCGTAGCTCACAATGTCCGGTTACGATATTTACCCACATTTAACGTGCACCTCCATCTTTTCTTTTTTAAAGAAAATCAGCCCATAAATTGCCTGTACAGTGCAATCGGACACGAAACTGAAACCGCATTCACGAGATTCGTATGCTTACCACATAACACAAATGTACTGCGACAAAGCTGACTTTAGGAAATCGGCCACCATGGTGCAACACATTTGAATCTTGCCTATTTTTCTTGCTAAAAAATTGGGCATGCATTAGATTTCTACAATGTTTAGGAGCTTTAATGTCCTTTCTACGTTAGCTTTCTACTTTGTACACATAGGAAGTGAGCGCTGGGTAATTCGTTGGTCGTTGGGTCAGTAATTTGAGGTCGAATAACTGGAATGCGACTCTATATCGAGAACTACAGTTACACTACAGCTAGCTTCCATTTTATTGTTTAATAACTTCCTAGACGATCTTTCAGGGCCAATGTTCAGTATATCACCAAACTGCAATCGTATCACACCCTTTCCGGCCGCTACATACCATGTGAACAAGAAAAGGCGTGAGGCATGCGTGATCAACAGCAGTAGGTGCCCACCATGGCAGCTTGCTCATCGTACTCACCCGCCTGTGTCCTGTGAAGACACCAGCATACACAGAGTTTCCTTTTGCACTACCAGCAAATCTCCTGGTGGGCCGTTGCACGTTATATTGAACATTCACAGCTATTGCCACCAATCTTACTGCGATAAATACAATAAAACCTCGATATATCGAACACGGATATATTGAATTATTGCGTATGTCAAACATGTTCTATATCACCTGCCTGGAAAATGTCATGCATTTTGCATTCTTTATTTCGAACGGGGTCGGACGTAAAATGGCTTCGTCAATCTCCACCTCCCAGACCATATGTGCTCTGCTGACAGGCGGCGAGCTTTCCTGCAATACCCTGAAAGATGGCTATGGCGTGATGGGCGTTCCCGACTGCTGTGCACCATAGCTGCACACATCGAAAGCACCGAGGGCACGCACACAAGCGGTGGCTTGGCTAGTTCGACAACATCTATGACATATTGCATTTGGAGCCCTGACTCCTCCTCGGTGCCGCGCGTCGCGAGGAATGGCGGTTTGCATCCAAGAAGAAGTGTGACAGCGCGTGCTCACTGGGCAGGTTCAGACGCCTTGGTAGGCGCGACTTCATACTTTGTTATCAACAGTGTTTCAAAATGCTTCGATGTACGGACGCGGAGATCGCAGCAGAAGTAGCGGCAAATTTGAAGGCGTCGCCGAGGTTGATCCTGCAAGCGTTGATGATGTCCGGCTCCCAACTTGTACCAAGGCTGTAGCTGCTTTGGCCCTTCTTCGCCACTACTGCAGCACAATAGAAGGCACCGGCCTATCGCTTGTGGATCGTTTAGACTATGTTGAGGACGCCACGGTTAAACACACGGCTGCTAATAAAAAGCAGGCTACAACGCTGCAGTACTTTCAGCCAAAGAAATAAATACTTTGTGTGAAGCTTCAAATGAGCATTTACTGCACCACAATTGGAGCGCGATCGGGGATCTTTGTTTCAAGTGCGCGTTCGGTACCGCCGTTTACAATTGCCTTAGGCCGCGCCGACTTCGCGCGGCTGACGAAGTTGGCGCGGCATAGACCAATGACGCGTGGCGCAACGAAACGCACGCTCTAAACAATGGTCCCCGATCACGGCCTTCGTTCATTCATTGAATTGTACAAGTTTTTGACGCATTTTTTACGTTATTTTATATATCGAATTCTGCCTATATCGAACTATTTCACGATCACCGCGCTGTTCGATATATTGAGGTTCGAATCTTCACTTATCTGTTTCACAGCATGCGTGACATAGTGGTGTCGGAAGCATACTGCATGCTTTTGTTAGGCGATGAACCAAACATGCCCAACAGCTCGATTTCGTTTCCCATAGCAGTCTTGAAACACTACAAAATAGGAAAATGACAAAGTGCCTCTCGGGCCGCTCGAAGATCACCAGTCTGGTACAGGTCGGCGTCTTGTGCCGCAACTATTCTCGCCACGTCACCATGTCTAAACTTGCCACCAACTTACCCCCCACCCCAAGGAGCTGCTGATCCAGGTCGAATTTGAAGCGCCTGAATGTAAGCTTGCCGAAGCCGCAAGGGCGAAAAAGCGCGTCTCGGGCCGCTTGTGCCCAACTAGCTTGAGGCCTGTCAGTGTCTGGTGCTGCTACGATTTGTGCAGATGTGAACTACAGTTGAGTCTGCAAAACTTTTTAGCGGCTTCGCATTATAAATTTTTGGTTAATACATTTATGATAAATTATTTTCCAGAGTGTATGAATGAGGTTCTACTTTACACCATGAATTTGCGAGAGATTTTTGCAAAACCCTCGTAAAGGTTAAAAAATTTGACACAATCTCTGAAGTAAAATCATACATTTGTCCACTTCATAGCTTATAACAAAAGCAGTTTACGAAACTGCAATATCAGTTTTTAGCAGAGTTATCAATTTATAAGCTTTGCACTTCAAGTGCTTTGTACGTTACAATTGTCCTGGTCATTTTTCAGGACTTTTGAGGCCCTAAATTGACATTATGCTTACTAAAGCTGGTGGAATGGAGCCTTCTCTCTTAATTGCAACAAGTTCAGCAGTTCATTGAGCAGTTGCCTAATGGAAGTTTCTAGTCTCACGCATATTTTAATGAGTAGCAAGTTGAAGTTGTTTCCTCTCAAAGCAGCACCGTGTCGAAAGCAAGCAGGGACTGGCGGAGCCAGAGCGACTGCAGTTACCTGGTAAAGCCGCTGTGTCATTGAAGGTGGGATCAGGGCATCTGACAGGCCACACACAAACAGTATGGGCACCGTCACCTTAGGCACCTTGTCAATGGACCGAAACTGCAATGCAAAAGTAAAACATCCATTCTGTACAGGCCATATCCATTCCACCCACATGCTAATATCACGTGAAAAATGTGCGTCAATGTAGAAAAGACAGACCAGCACTCTACTGTGCGTATGTTTCGTGCCCTGTAAACATTACGGCGATTCCTCTTATAACTTGCCAGACGTGATGGCACATGATATATTGAGTCTGTTGTGATGACATACCCTGCCATCATGACATCATGCTGTGAAAATGCCAGGGTGTACCCTTGTACCCTGCTAAGTCGCTATGATTTTCTGACTGGCCATCCCTTGCCTTGATGCTGCATGTCAAGACACATGTTATGAAAAACAGCACACTCCAAACCTCACTGGCGACACTTTGTAAATTTCAATATGTGCCGTAATGTAATTGACGAAGAATATAATTAGTGAATCTTTATTAATTAGTGGCACATGTGTTTCAAATTTTCGTGCATGTCTGCCTCTCTGAACAATCCAGCTCGGGGAGTCGAATTATGTTGCCTGCAACCTGCAACCTTTGGTGTAATTGTATAAAACTTAAAAAATGGCCGCCCCGTATGGAACAAGGTGCTACACCCCTGCAAGAGTGCTTCTCCAAGTGTGTATGCAATCATATCTCGGGTCGTCGGAAATATTTAATGCTGACGAATTTGAAATGGCACTGTTTTGGCAGATGCTGTCAAACAATAAAACATGGAATCTGAAGGGCAGTATGTGTCACGGCAGAAAAATGAGCAGGCTGTGTGTCTCAGTTTTGCTCACTGTGCGTGGATGGCTTGCACATACTGTGGCCGTTCATTACAGGCATGAGGAGATCTCTGGGCTGCTGCAAGAGGCCTCCCAGTCCAATCCCACGAGAAATGAGCATAGATTGCAGTCAATCTTTCGAGTGAGTGGCACCGACACGAGATACTAAATTGAAGATGCACTACTGGGTTCGTCTTGCAGACAGGGAGTTTCTGTGAATGGCACTTTGGGGTTTTGTGAGAGGCCAAAACAAATGCGAACCAAAGCCCACCAGGAACGGAATTTCGCACTACGTTTTTGGTGCAACAAAACTAACGTCTGCGTAGTGTTGGCAGTCCCCGACGCAGTGGCCAGAGGGCAGGGCCGAAAACGAAGGAACCGCGAGGCGCCGGAGCATGTAACAGCACGTAAGAAGAGACTTAGCATGGATGAGAGGTAAGGACGACTGGTTCAAACAAGTCGGTTGCAAAACCAAAGTCCAACACAACAGTCTGCCTCGTTGGCTGGTTGCCGAGGTATGACGATTGGCCGTTTAAACGCTGTATTGTAACGGGCATGCGGCTCGGCACATTCCCGCTCAATTCGCAGCATAAGAGGTACAAGTGTGCTGATGGGGGCCATGGCGCATATTCGTACAGGCTGGTTTGTTTCTGCCCTGCGTCAAATTCTGATTTACTCTGAATAAAAACGAGCAAACAGCTCTTCTGTCAGTCAGATGCACCATGGTCTCGTGTCTGGGCAATGCTGGCTTTTAGGGTTAGCTTTGCGACTCCACAGCGCGAGCGACTTTTCGCATGCAAAAAATAAGTAACGTTTTGTGAGTCCAACACAGTTTTAGAGAAGCAAATTTGTGAATTCCCACGTTTCACAATCCCAGGAAACTGTCCAGGGTGTGCGGATGTTTCAGATAAGCTTCAGACAGGCCTATTTTATATTCTAAATTATCAGTATATGAAACTATTTCCCGATCCACTTCGAGTTTGATATATCTAGGATCGACTGTACTTTCATTTATTTCGTGCAGACCCGACTGCAATATTTTTTTTCCTAATGCCAATGTGCATGCTTAAGATGAATACAGTCAACGACTGAATTTTCGGACGCCCAAATTTTCGGACATGCCTGATATTTCGGACGTCTTTGCGGCACCGCCACGAGCCCCACAGAATCAATGTATAAGAACATCTGAAGTTTCGGACGCTCGAACCCCCCGCCGTCCAATTTTCCGGACTTTTTGACGGACGGAAGGTCTTTTGGCTCCTCGCGCAGCGCCCTTGAGAAGGAAATCCACTTGCAGCCAAAGCATATCACCGCTTTGAACCACAACTAGCCGAATCTAGTTGTCACACACCGATTTGGTCTGGCCACGCTGGCTATGTTCATCGCCGCAGGACAGAATTAGAGGAGGAGTACAGAAGGATGACAAGTAAGGAATGGGACAGAATTGAACACAAGGTCCCCGTGGGAACAGCGACAGGACCTGATGGCATACCTATGAAATCGATAAGCATATTAGGCCAGAAAAGTAAATTAAAATTACGACAACTTATTGAACAAATAGTAGTAGGGGGAGATGTTCCACAGGACTGGAAATCAAGCAGAATGATATTAGTTTACAAAGGTAAGGGAAGCAAGGACAACATTAAATCCTACAGGCCAATAACTGTCACATCAGTCATATACAGAGTAGCAATGCAGATGGTGAAAAAGAGAATGGAGGAATGGGCAGAACGAGAAGAGATCTTGGGAGAACTGCAGAATGGATTTAGAAGGAACAGAAGGCTAGATGATAATTTATTTGTTATAACACAGTGCATAGAGATAGCGGCAGCCAGGCAGAAACCGCTATGGATAGCTTTTTTAGACATTAGAGGAGCCTATGATAATGTAAACCAAGAAAAGTTATGGAGCCAGTTGAGGGAATATGGTCTAGATAGAAAGATGATTGGGTTCCTACAACAAGTTTATACAGATAATGAGATAGAGATAACGTGGGAGGGGGAAACTACAAAGCCAGCTAAAATAAGAAGAGGTCTCAGGCAGGGCTGTCCATTGTCGCCTCTGCTTTTTATGATTTACATGAGCCAAATGGAAAAGAGACTAGAACAGAGCACAATAGGAACAGACATAAGCTATATGCTGGAAGGGCAGAAGGTAGCTCAAGTACTAAGCCGGACTGATGTATGCAGATGATATTGTACTGCTTGCTGACACCCGGGTAGGGCTACAGGAACTAATGAGGATATGTGGAGAGGAGGGAGAAAAATTGGAACTGCAATTAAGTAGAGAGAAGTCTGGGATAATAGTATACAATGAAGAAAGGGGGGAACCATTGGAAATACAAAGCACTAAGATTGATCATGTGGAAAAATACAAGTATTTGGGCATATGGCTAAACGAGGGCAAAAATTACTTGGAAGAACAGTGTAAGGTTGCTCTGATTGTTCGTGTTCTTAAGTGTCACGAATCGGCCACGTGCTGTGTGTATAGAGAGGGGGTGCACTCCCCCCCCCCATGTCAGCGGGGCAACCGTTTCTGTGTTATGAGGGGTCACGGACCGCGCGGTGTTGGGCGACGCGTCGCGGCAGGTGCCAGGAGGGCGAGTGCCGATTCCGGGAAGTCGGTATTGTGCGCAGGGTGTTGGCAGTCCGCCGACGGTCACACGAGTCCACACAGACCGGCCTTGAAAGGGACCGCTGTATACGGTACCGTGGGTCTGGCGCCCGAGTACCTGACTAATTGGAGGCGCCGCCGAGGTTAAGAAGGGCTTAGCAACCTTGACCCCGTGCCGCGCGTCCGGAACGCAATCGTCAGCCTTGTTGTTGGGTGCGACTGCCTGTGTGGTGTCGAAGGCCAGCTTACAGTGCACGCTGTAGGGATGTGGTGCACACGTGAAGAGTGCATTCGGACGGCGGCGTCTTGTAAACACGCACTCGGAGAACTTTGTCTTGTAGACAATAAGTTTGAAGGACAAGGAGGGCCATCCATCTCCCACACGGCCAAACTTTGAGTACAGCGGCACTACGTGGTGTCGATGCCCCTGCTTCCGAGACATTTGCGGCCTAGACGCCGTTGGGATTTGAGGCGGTCTAGCGATAACTTGTTCGGGCCTGGCGTGTTTTGCTGAGCCCGTCACTAACTACGTAGAAACGAGAGGGCAATGGAGTTTTGGGGAAGAAGGAAAAGAGCTTTGTTTTCCAATATGTTTATTTTTAAGAGTAAGCCCATCCCTGTGGGTGGTGGCTTAACAAACGGTTGACTCTGATTGGCAACTGAACCTGTGGGACGGGCCAACGGCCCTACCGCCTTTTTTTCTTTGTATATTTGGGCTATAAAAATCGGGACGACATGCTGTCCCTGAGACTTGGCTGAAATCAGGATTGCTGATAGATCAGTGAGGCTCCGTACTATGTGCGTTAAAATGAGTCTGGGCTCTAACAGTCATTGAGACAGTGGAAGAGTGAGACTTTGCTTCTCAATTGGTCAATTTTGTAATGTATTTGTTTTACCTGCCATGTATATAGAAAAGTTCAACTATAAATATTTCTTGTACATCTGACCTCATTGCTTCCTTCCTGCGTTTGATCAACTGCCGATCATCGTCCGAGAAGCTTCAAAATCCAACGGTGAAGCGAGGACAACAGAGAACGAACGAAACTTTACTAACAGAAAAAATTATGATTGAAAAAGTGAAAAGGAACTCAGCTGTAATGAAACACAAGGCACTATGGAACTATAATAGGTACGAGGTGGTTAGGGGCGTATGGAAAGGGGTTATGGTACCTGGCCTCTCATTCGGAAATTCAGTACTGTGCATGAAATCGGAAGTTCGGGCATGCATGGAAACGAGACAGAGAAGTGTAGGCAGGTTGGCCTTAGGAGTGCACGGGAACACCCCTAATGAGGGAGTGCAGGGGGACATGGGATGGACGTCATTCGAAGGGAGAGAGGCAATAAGTAAGTTAAAATATGAACAGAGACTCCCAGCACTGGAGGAAAAAAAGTGGGCAGGAAATGTGTACCAATATCTATACATGAAAAGTTTGAGCACAAAGTGGACACTCAGAACGAGGAAGCTGAGGAATAGATACCTACAGCCGAGGGAGGGGGTCCAACGTGGCTCTAGTGTGGGAAAGGAGGTGAAGGAGACAGAAAGAAAAATGTGGGAAGAAAGAATGCTCGGATAGCCAGCGCTATCTATGTATAGGTCACAAAAACAGGAGATTAAGACAGAGCTCTTATTTGATAACTCACGGGGCAGCTCACTATTATTCGAAGCTAGGACGGGGGTTTTGAGAACAAAAACATACAGGGCTAAATTTGAAGACGTGGACCTTTGGTGCACAGCTTGCAGAGCCGAAATGGAGACCACAGAGCATATAGTGTTGAGATGCACAGACCTTCGCCCGACTCTAGCAGAGGGAACAGTGGCAGATATGGAAAAGGCATTGGGTTTTCCCGGGGAACGAGGGCAAATAGACGAGAAAAGAGTGGCAGTAACGAAGGGGAGGCTAGAGGATTGGTGGAGGAAGTCAAGGGAGAGATATCATAAATCGGGGAGATAATGTTTCCTATACTTTTTTAGATAGTTACTTTGGGGGGAGGAGGGGAGTGACAACTAGGTTAAGGAAAAGAGGATATAAAGAAAGGAAAAAAAAAGAATAATAATAAAATGGGAGGGGGAGCAAAAGGCTAGGTGGCGCCAGCCGCCGTCCGTTACAAAAAGTATAGCCGCCATCCATCCATCCATCCATCCATCCATCCATCCATCCATCCATCCATCCATCCATCCATCCATCCATCGCACTTCCGCCTCCAGCGGAGTTTCCGGAGCGGCGCCATTTTGTTTGTTTGTTTGCGCAGGCCACGTTTTGGCTAGCGTGGTGTGTGGTTGTCTGTTGTGTCAAGTGTGCTCTGCGACGCTAGGCCTGGGTGCTTCGACGCTCGTCAGCGAACTCCACTGTTCGCAACTTGAGGATTTCGCTTGCCTTCGATGAAGCCCACTCCGTCTTCGTCGTCCTCGCCGATGGCATCAAAGAGCGGAAAGCAGTACCGTCGGATGACGTGATCAACGACCTCCGCTCTGCTGGGGTTTCCATACCCACGGAGATAACTTTTGAACAGTTTGTTGACGCTGACAACGAGCTCGACTTCCGCGCAGAACTGACTGACGAGGAAATAGTCAGTTGGGTTGTGGGGGATTCAGAAGACTCCGATGTTGAAAATGAGGAGCCAATGCCTGCGCCACCTACAAGCGCCGAGTTGACGCGAGCACTGTTGACTCTTTCATCGGTGTACAGTGCTGACATGACCCTTGTTCAGATCGAGGCGAATATGATTGCATGCAACCGGAACGCCGTTAAAACAACAATCAACAAGTTCTTCAAGCCACTGCAGCAATAACACCGGCTGCCCGATGATGCACATGTACATAATAAACTGGCAGTCGGCTGCACAAAGAGTTTTTGAACGCCTCTTTTTATAGCCACTTCACTAATGCTGTGGCAGGGTTTCGGAAGCCTGTTACTTCGCCCTTTACCTCTAGATCTGAGAAAAAAATAAAAAGGGTGCGTTTTTTTGCATGCATTCATTTTTTCGGACTGCCTGAATTTTCGGACGTTTTTACGTTCCCTAGAGGGTACGAAAAATCGGTCGTTGACTGTAATGGTAAAATGATATTTGGCTGTAACGCCTGGAACTGGGTACCTTTGTCCACCCACCTGGTTCTTGTAGCAGAAGTCGGGCAGCCATCGCAGCAGACGCCACCCAAAGAGCACGCGTGCCATCTCGGGGATGGAGGAGAATGTGTTCTCCACAATGACACCCAGCAGGTGCTGGGCCTGGTCGGGGCGTGAGGCTAGGTCCAGGGCCACGGCTCCCCCCAGCGAGCGACCAAACACCAGCAGCCGTGTCTGGTCCAGCCCTGGGTGTGAGAGCAGGAACTCCAGGCCTGCCTGCGCATCCAGGTACAGCCCTGCATGCACCAAGCCCACGCACCAGTTCTTGAAGGGACACTAATAGAAAAATGATTTCCCCTGTACGTAACAAAGTACCCTTCCGTTATGCCAGAAACGCCACACTCACTGCAACAGCAGGCCTCGTAAGCCAGAAAAGGTGGAATAAGGAAAGGCAGAATTTTCCACACCTGCTCACTGTGACGTTATAGATTTTGATAAGACCTCATTAATAGCTTATTGGTAAAGATGGAATACATTGCATTCTAAAAGACCCAAAAATTGAACTTGACAAGTAGTTCTGAGAAACTTTTATTGAGCCAATGCAACTCTAAGTGTATCGTTAGTAGTGTCGACAGAGTAACAGCCTGGACCAGCTCTCAGCAAACGAAGACACACACAAGTGGTGAGCAAGATGCTACATGCAGGCACACATCACTTTGGCTTATCTACCCGATACATCTTCGTTTCTTGGAATAAAACTAAACTTGAATGTTTTAACTAAAAACATATCCTCTCAGAAGAATACACAGCACCGATCACCGATAAAAGTTTGTGTACGCAGTGCACAAGGTTTAGAGCTCACAGAACTTTCACGAAAGTGTCGTCACATCTTAACCGCTGTGGTTGCCTTCTTTCGCGCTGGTATCTTCTTGGCTCTCATGTCGGTGGTGTAGTGGCGGGAGAGCTTTCATTGTTTGGTTGGACTTGGCAAGGGGACCCGTTCTCGTGGCTGTCGTCTGGTATGTTGTCATCATTAGGCGCAGTGCTGTAAGCCTCAGCCGTAGCCATGAGATGTTGTCGGTTGCGTCACAAGACGCTGCCGTCTTCGGTGGCGACCTGGTATGACCTTGGTTGGGCAGTTGCATTAAGAATCTTTCTTTTCGGTGACCCTGAGTCTCCTCATACTCTGACAATCTGGCCTTTTTGTAGCGGTGCAAGACTGCATCTTGGGGATCGGTACCGTTCATGTTTCTTTACCGACTGTCTGTGAGCTTCGGGAGAGTTGTCCAAAGTCATCTGCCCTGAAGTAACCGTCTTCTAGCGGACTGCTCCTATAAGCGAGCAATCCAAGCCACAAATTATCGTTCATCTCCGACGTCTTCTTTAAAATTCTCTTTACTATTTGAACACCTTTTTCCACGAGGCCATTCGAGTGAGGAAACCGCGGGCTAGACGTAATGTGTTTAAAATCTTACTTCTTGGCAAACAGTGCAAACTCATGACTCGCAAACTGTGGACCATTGTCTGCGCACACTTCAATAGGTATTCCATACCGTGAAAACACTGCACTGAGCTTTCTCACAACTGTGGCCGTCGTTGTGTCACTTAGAAGTTCCACCTCCGGAAAGTTGGATAATGCGTCAAAAACACACAGGTACGATTTTCCAGCTCACTGAAAAATGTTGCACCCACTCGGTACCATGCATGTTCAGGCACTGGGCGGTCCATGAGTGGTTCGCTTTGCTGCCGGTATGCATACTTCTGACAGACTGCGCACCTCTTGATGTGTGCTTCAATGTCAGCATTAAGACCAGGCCAAAACAGCAAGTTACGTGCTTGAGATTTGCATTTATTTATCCCAAGTGGCCTTCGTGAATTCTTCGAAGTAGCTCAGGGCACATGCTTGACGGAATCACGACTTTGCATCCCTTAAGGAACACACCACTCAAGACAACCAATTCACTTTCGAAGGATTTTAGTGTCCCAGGGACTGGACTGCTATCCAAGCAATGAATGACTTGACTCAAGTAGTCGTCCTTGCTAGTTTCTTCTGCCAACTGCCTCAAAGTTTCCTCGCTGACAAGTGATGACAAAACACTCACCGCGTGAACTTCCACGTCATCGTTGATGTTTTCTTCCGGGTTTTCGACGGATGCTCAAGACAGCATGTCAGCGACCACCAAATGTTTTCCTGGAACAAATTGGAGTTTATAGTGGTATCTGAGCAAACGAAGAAAAAATCGCTGCAGTCTGGATGGCATTTCTCCAATTGGCTTTTCCAAGATTGCTATTATGGGTCGATGGTCTGTCTCGAGGACAACGTTACGTCCGTACACAAAATGGTGAAACTTTTCGCGCCCGAAGACAACAGCCATAGCCTCTTTTTCTGTCTGTGAATATCTACATTGCCCTTCGGTTAAGACGTGTGAGGCATAAGCGATGGGCTTCCAAGAACCCTCATAAAGCTGCCAGAGAGCCAAGCCTATTCCATTTTGCGAAGCATTGGATGTTATTCGTAATCCGTTTACGATCGAAAATCGCCAGCACAGGGTCTTTGCTCAGACTGTCACAAATAATTTTCGATTCTTTAGCGTGGTTTTCCATCCACTCAAAGGTACGGTCTTTCTTTATCAAGTCGCGAAGCAGTTTCATTCGGTCTGTAATTGATGGCAGGAACTTCTACAAACAGTTTACGACACCGAGCGTGCGCTGCACTGCTTGCTTGTCAGTCGGCGGGGCCACACTTAGCAGACAGCTGACCAGATTAGGATTTGGGCGTATGCCATCTGCCGCAATAACGCCGCCAAGAAAAAAAATCTTGCGCACGCCAATGCTGCACTTGTCTGCATTCAACGTTAAGCCAGCTTTCTGTGCAGCTTCTAGTACCGCTCGTAACCTCTCATCGTGCTCTTGTCTTATTATTTATTTATTTATTTATTTAATACATAAAGCTAGCCTTGTATATAAAGCTGTAGCAGGGTCGGCACACAAATACAACTGTGAAAGTGGTATCAGGCATGGTTAACAGTTTCTGTTAATAACAATTTCAAATACTGTTGACAAAGAATAAAGGCAGTACAGACACTTTCCTGCAAGCCCTGTCAATGTATGCAATTCGTACACACAAAGGTATTAATAGCACTATAAACATATTTAAAAAAAAGAAAACTTACCATGAACAATTACTGACATGAAAAACACCAATACATACATTTAATTTTTCAAGCTAAGGCAGTAGAGAAATATAATTGGTTAGTCTTGAGACAAACATATAAGTTTAACTACTACCACCGACGTGTTCAGGTACTGCATTCCATTCTGTTATTGTCCGTGGGAAAAATGAGAACTTAAATGTATCATTGTGGAATCTATACTCTTTCAAGTGTGTACTATGTTTTGTTCTAGTGGGCCTCGTGTCTGAGAATGATAGGAGTCGTCGGCTATTGTGGCACCCCACACGATGACGTCATCAATGTACACTCGCACTCCTGGCAGTGTCTCGGATATTTCGCTAAGAGCCTTTTGAAACACTTCTGGGATGGAGGCTACATCGAAGGGCAGCCTCAAAAAGCGGTAACGACCAAAGGGAGTCGCGAATGTGCAAACTGTTGATGTTTCATCATGCAGCGGTATCTGGTGAAACCCCGAGCTGGCGTCAAGCCACGTAGAAAAAACGCGCTCCAGCTAGTTCCGATTCCATAGCTTCTCAACGTGGCATCTCATAGTGCTCATGCTTGAGGCTGTCATTAATTTTCCTCGGGTCCATGCATAACCATAGTTCGCAGTCCTTTTTTCTGACAATAACTAGAGGACTCACCCAGTCTGTCGGCTGGTCTTGCTTGGCTATAATGCCGGCTTTGACCATGCGGGCAAGTTCTTTGTGCAGAGGCTCCTTCAAGGAAAGGGGCACACTGTGGGCTGTCTGAACAACTGGCACCGCACCTTCTCGAAGAACTATGTGGTATGGTCGCTTGATACATCCAGTCCCAGAAAAAAAGGTGTCGAAACTGTTGGACAACTGTCTCGCTGCTGCTTATTCCCACGTCGTTTACGGTGCGCGAGAACAGTCCAAGCAGTTCGCTGGCTCGCAGTTCAAGTATGGCATGTTGGTTTTTCTTCACGACGAAGAAATTAATCTTTGCTGTCTTGCTTCTGATGGCGACCGTGGTAGTCATAACTCCAATATGCTTGATGATTCCTCCATTGTAACATCGTAGGATACGGTTGCTTCTAGCCAAGGATACCCTCGGCTGCAGCTTTTTGTAGGCAGAAAATGGCACAAGGTTGGCTGGCGATACTGTGTCAACTTTGAAGTCTCGTGCCGTGTCCGCAACTTGCGCTCTGACCACCCAGTCACGGTCACAAAATCTTCCAACGCTGTTGACAGATACATCGAGGATGTCAAATTCTGCTTTGCTATCTTCGGTGCTCCTCACTTCCCGAACTTGTCTATTCACCTTGCAACGGACAACAAAATGATTCTGCCCTTGGAATTTTCTGCACACTTTGCCAAATGCAGGGCAGCTTCGCGGACCGTGCATACGTCCACACCTGCGGCACTTGAACATTGCAGGCTGTTCATCGCACTGCTGCTGCTTCGTATGGAGCCATAGTTTGACAGCGTCAATCTAGCTCTGTTCTCGAGACCAGATTTCGCTTTGCACGGCAGTAATTTCCGCAGCCTTGCAGACTTCTTCCGCTTTAGCCAAGGTCAGTTTCTTATCCTGCAGCAGCTTTTGCCTTACTTTGTCATAATTTGTACCAAAGACTATTTGGTCGCGTATGAACGACTCTGCCATGGTGCCAAAGTTGCAGGAACGAGACATCTTCATGAGCTCTCCGACAAACTGTCCGACTGGCTCATGTTGAGCTTGGACGCGTTGCCTGAACAGGTAGCACTCGTGCACTTCATTCAGCTATTCTGCACAGTAGGTTTCGAACTTGGCGATGACAGTTGCGTAACTTGCCCGGCTCTCATCATCCCCGAAGGTAAAGTTGTAAATTTCCTGTGTGTCGTCGCCTGCCACAGTTAGCAGTAAAGTAATCTTTGGGGCATCCGGTCGAGGCTTCTTCTCGGGCTCGGAGGCAACCAAAAAAAAAGTTAGAACTTTTGTTTGAAAAGCTTCCATTGCTTACTGATTTCGCCGGTGCAGTGTTGCGGTTCCGGTGGCTTCACAAGTTCTATGCTTCTTTACTGTGCCAGAGCACTATGGTCGTGACTTCTTACACCATGCATCGTTAGTAGTGTCGACAGAGTAACAGCCTGGGCTAATTCTCAGCAAACAATGACACCCAAGCGTTTATTCGTGCTCGTTTTATACCCAGTACAGGAAAGGGCACAAAAGTGGCGAGCATGCGCCGAACATGCTACACACAGGCACGTATCACTTCAGCTTATCTACCTGATACACTAAGACGGAAAAATGCTTAAAAATCTGCGACATCACACTGACGTACCAGCACAGAAAAAAAAGGAAAAAAAAAAAATAAGGACTGAACTTGGACCTTCAATTTCTCTTCTAATAATCAAATATATATAGCTTTCAAAGAATACCTCATCTGTCTAAACTGATTTAGTGTTTCTTTCTAGTGTCCCTTTAATGCCCCAAGGGCCCTTTTTAACGCGACAGTGCTAAGGGCCCCGTGTTGCGGAAAATCCGGTGTCGGCGTAGACGTTGGCGCCAGTGTCTGCAGCCGAGAAAGTAATCTCGAGCCCTGCATATTCTATATGATCGTATAACATCACTAAAGTTGCTCATACCTTGTCTTACATTCTTTACAAACTTATTCCTTGGAATTTTGTGAATGGCAGCTCACAAACAAATGTCATGAAACAAAACACCGACAGCGCCTGCCTTTTATGTTAAAGGGACACTAAAGGTTAATATTAAGTCAACGCGGACTGTTGAAATACCATCCCAGAAACTTCGAAACGCTTGTTTCATGCAAAGGAGAGACTTATTTAAAGAGAAAATGCGTTCTGAAGCGTCCGCGTACCTCTAGCACAGTTCAAACCGCCCGCCCTCCAATCAAGGAGTGGTGACGTCATGGTCTCATACTGACGTTGCCCCGTTGGCGAGTAAAAGAGCACCCGCAGACGGCGCTACGGCTTTTCTGTGCAAAACGCAAAAGCGCGGCCAGAAACAGAGCCAAGACAGAGCCGACAGCAGCGCGAAAGCGGAACTATGGTGGCTAGCGGAAGGGAAAGTGCGCGATAAGCTGGTTCTTTATTTTATGACGCCAACTTTGACGCTCGTTGCAATGGACGACCCTGACAACGACACATTGGCTCGCGATGCTGGGCTTGGCTTCAGTGATTTAAGCACTGATGAACATGACCTGCTGCTGAGGGCTCGCGCTGCCGGCATCGTTGCGTACTACTACGACGGCAACTTAGTTATTTATTTACAGTACCCTCAGGGCCCAGAAGGGCGTTACAGAGGGGGTGGGTACAATAATAATAATAAAAAATACATGCTCAAACAATTATTTGTATTAAGGTGATAAATTCAAAACATAATCAGCTATTGCAGTCTTGAAAGATGATGCCTCCACGATGCAGGCGATGGAGGGGGGAAGGCGGTTCCACTCGGCACTGGTTTTCGGCAGAAATGAGTCGGAGAAAACATTTGTGCGACAGAAAGGAATGAACACTTTAAACCGATGATCAAGACGCGACGACATGTATGAAGGCTCTGAAATTAAGTCTTGTTTAAGCGAGCTGTTTTGGTAAACGATGTTTTGAAAAAGGCAGATATGGAAAATTTTTCTTCGTATGTGTAAGTTAATAAGGCCGAGGTTTGATTTCATTAAAGAAACGCTAGATGTGGGGGAATAATTAGAAAGGATGAAACGTGCTGGCCTGTTCTGAACTGAGTCAATGGTATCTGCTAGTGTTTTTTGACCAGGGTCCCAGACAGATGACGCGTACTCTAGCTTTGGTCTAATTAGTGTTTTGTAGAGCAGTAACTTCAAATGGGGTGGGGCTTTTGAGAAATTCCTGCGAATGTAGCCAAGAAATCTGTTTGCATTGTTCGTGATATATTCGATGTGCGCATGCCACGAAAGATTCCTGTTTAGCTGGATTCCAAGATACTTGTAGGAAGTCTTGTGCTCAAGGTTGGTTTCATTGATAATATAGCCGAAAGGAGTTGGTGAGTTCGAGCGACGTGAGACAGACGTAATTTTGCATTTAGTCGGATTTAAGAACATTAGCCATTGTGAGCACCACCTTGAAATGCTATCTAGATCTTTCTGAAACATAAAGTTATCATGCTGATTAGTTATTTCACGGTATAGAACGCAATCGTCGGCAAAAAGTTTAATAGAACTATTAACTACAGCAGGTAAGTCGTTTATATAAAATAGGAATAATAACGGTCCCAAGACGGAGCCTTGCGAAACACCCGACTTCATGGCGCAGTGCGGGGATGCGGAATCGTTAGCTGTTACAAACTGGATACGGTTGTTGAGAAAACATTCTATCGATTTCAGGATATTAGGGTCAATATTAAGAGTACTAAGTTTAAGAAGCAGTAAGTGATGAGACACCTTGTCAAATGCTTTCGCAAAATCTAGAAAGATACAGTCAATGACTTGGCCTTTGTCTAAAGAGAAAGAAATGTTATGTATAAACGATATTAGTTGTGTTTCGCAGGAGTAGTTTTTACGAAGCCCATGCTGAGATGAAGTGAAGAAAGAGTTGGATTCAAGAAATGAGACAAGATTGGAAAATATTACGTGTTCAAGAATTTTGCAAGGCACGCTGGTAAGTGAAATGGGTCTGTAATTGAGAAGAGAATGCGGAAGGGACCACCTTCCCCACCTTCCAGTCTGCGGGCAAAGTTGTGCACTCAATAGATTGGGTGAAAAGGTACATAAAAAATATAGAGTAGACAGCAGTATTCCTCAAAAATTTAGAATTAATTTCATCAGCACCACAGGAAGACGATAGTTTTAAATCTTCAATTAACTTGAAAATCCCCGCAAGATTGACAGCAAGTGGATCCATGGGAAAAAAATATTTGCGCATGTGCGGCACTGTATCAACACAGCAAATAGAAAAAGATTTCGCGAAAGTGTCATTTAGGACATTGCAACATTCTGCATTGCTCATGGTGTTACCATACGTATCTGTAAGAGATATGATATTTTTCTTTTTTATTTGAACAGTGCTCCAAAATTTTGATGGATTTGTAGAAAGGAGTGAAGGTAGATAGGTATTAAAGAAAACATCCTTTGCTTCTTTTAATGCGGTACATAAGCATGCAGCGCACTAGAATAATCATTCCAACGAGTAGATGTTCAACTGCATTTTGCACAAAAGACGTTTTTTCTTGTTTGACAGTCTTGTTAGTTCCGTGGAAAACCAAGGAGAGCGTTTCTTTCCGGAAAGTTCGCGCAGTGCTACATATTTAGCGACAAGGGACGTGGCTTTGTTTTTAAACAAGTTCCAATTTTCTTCCACGGTATGGCTGAAAAATTCTGGTATACAGCCATCAATGAATACTGCAAGCTCATTATTAATTGCAGTGTAATCCCCGCTCGCATAATCTCTAATAAATTTTGCATTGTTCTTCTCACATCTAACGGGGCCTGTTACAAGAAAATGCAAACTTTATGTCATGGCCGTACATATTCGCACATTTTTAGCTTTTGCTTCATGAAAACCAAATGCCGCACTCACCGCCCTGTCTTCGACCTGCACTTGTTCTTGCGCTTCGGAGAATGCAAGCAAGACCGATGGAACAGCACTACGGGAAAGCATTGCTTTGGCATGCACTCCACACGACTTCAGGAAGTCGGCGGTGCACTCGTAATCCTCTGGACGAAAGCGCAGCGAGCACACTGCGATTTTTCGGCTCTTTGCCAATGCGCTGTGGCAGAGGTACGGCACTTAACCACTTCGAACGAAGAGGTTCGCTCGTTGGCACACAGTGACACATAACGTTGGATTCGCCGCTGCAACTGCCCTTGGCCAAGTTCCGCGGACCGTTCGCGCATCCCATGGCATCACACGGACGTGGCATTCTCACTGCTTGTTCCAAATGCAAGTTTCATGAGCCAGCAGAACCAGTACAGCACGACGCAATAACGAAACAACTAAAAGTGCAAAGCGCGCGTGGCGCAGAGTTGAGCGCGCAGAGTTGAGCGAAAACCAAACTTTTGGACCACCCATACTGCTGAAGGCTCATGTCAAAATGTTATTTTTCCTTAGAATCAAATAGAAGTAGACAGGTAGCATTTTCTTCCGTCTTAAAACCTAATGAAATGATCTTTCTAATATGAGTAGTTGAGTACTAGTGACATAAATTATGAAGAGGAGTACCTTTGTCATCGGGCTAGTACCGGAATGTCGCTGGGGGGTCTCAAATCGTGTCATGCATTTACCTTAACTTCTCGGTTACTAAAGCTCTGTTCGCAATTATATTGATGCCTTAGACGTTCTAGAGCATTGCTTTATCACTTTAACTTGACTTCATAGTAAACTTTAATGTCCTTTAAATCTTCTCAGATTGAAATATCAGGAATGCAAAACAACAGAATAGTAAGAGTTTGTCTTCAGAGGACCTGGGCTGGCGTGGCCCTGACACCAGTGGTCAAGAGTGACAAACCTACTGAACAGTCGTAGAAATTTCTTATAAATGGCAAATATACTTACGTTTCCTTGGCCTTTCCGCATAGAGTATCTGCTACGGTAAACTCTGGAGAACTAGCACAGACGTGCCGGCACAAATGTCTTCCTTGCTGCTCCAAGCTGACACAATGTGGCACAGGAATTTCTCGGGACAAAGCAACTGTTTGACAGCACTGACCTTCCTCACTGGGAGTGCCCTCGCTGCGACCGTAGCCCCGGTACTCGAGCAGCAGAATGTTGCATCCACAGCGGTGGAAGAGGCCGCCTACATTCGGCAGCCTGCAGCAATGTCACGCCACCAATTGGCTTCTCAGAACACAACCAGCAGTACAGAGGTCAAAAGAATTGGGCAAAACTGGTGCTGTACCTGCAGTTAAATGCTTTATTCCATTAAAGAGCCGGCATGTGCAGATATATTCTATATTTTCACATATCTGGTCAAACACTACACTATTCAGCATTTGCTTTGTTTCAAATTTCTGTATGGGCGGTGTCCAAATCCATGCTCCGAGTAACAAAGGCTAATTTCGAAGGCTATGGCTTTGCTGACTGCACGCAACAAGACGCCATTGAGAGCATGTTTTAAATATTACCCATTCAAAACTTTTAAACTATTCAATATAAACAAATTCAAAAACATGAGTGATCAACAGTTGCAGTTTTGGTGAGCAAGTCACATTGCTTTTGACACGGCTGAAAGAAAAGACAAGGCAACGATGAGTCTGCGGGTTGACCCTGGCGAGGCTGGGCTCGGTCGCTAGGGTCACAAATGTGTGGAAGGTGGCGTGAAGTGGTAGCCGGCGTGGCCACGATTTATTTAGGCCGGCCAGCCACGGTGCAGCGGGATCTCAGAAGCAGCTGACAGAGCAGCCGCTCAGGTCGAGCGCGCTAGCGTTTTCTATTCTTGTGCTCTCTGCACACGAGCCCACCTTCTTCTTCGTCCACTTTGGAGGCGTTAGTCATACCGCCACAAGTTCCTCTACAATCACGAGGCAATTTTTCGGTGCAGGAGAACAGCACGCAACGACAAGTCGAACTAGAAATGCTGCTAGATTTTTCTGACATGCCCAATAATTAGGAGATCTCCCCAGCTACGAAAGCAGTCTTTTCCTACATGCCTATGTAGAGAGAGTGGCGGGGTGCCGCTCTCTACTGAACCAATATAAAATAGGGGTGAGCTAATGCTCGAATATTCGATCTTTCAAATATTGGTACCGTCGGCGAATGACACGGCTATGCTTGCTGCCTTGACATGTGCATCGTTCTTACGAAGCGCAATCTCTATCGGTACAAGGTTCATCTAGGTTGAGGATACCGATTGAAACATGCGAGCAGACAGACAAACTAGGCATGCATGCTTGCGGTAGTTGCAGGCTGGTTGACTGCAAACCCGAACACCACTTCGACAGCCATCAATCTAACCCACGCACGTGCTTTTGCGACCGACCACCAATGGGCCACCTACAGGAACAAATTAGCGACGAGCTTTCCGTGACAGTTTGCAGTTCATTATCATTATGTCCAGTGGCGAACTTTCATCACGGCCACACTGCCACACTGCCTAGCCTGTTAGGCCTAATTGGAGCTGCGCTGTTGGGTGTCGGCAACTGAGGTTGCGGCTACCAGATCAACGCAGCTCTATTCACGGTGGGTAGTTACATGGCCCTCCGAAAGCTTCGCCAACAAAAGCGAGTGCATGGGATGACCGCTACATGTTCACAGCTGCCATTTTTGCGAAATACCATGTGGTGGCTCCTCGTTCCAAACGCTGTTCGTAGGTGCACAATGGTCTCCGTTCATAGCTTCAAGTGACCTGTCACAAGACTAGCTTAGGATTTACATGACTGGCTCTAAAATATCCTGCAAAAGCGCGGTGACCCTTGGCTACAGATGCATTATACAGACTGCAGACAAAAAAGGGGGGGCATGTTGTGCCAACTTGCTGTGGGTCTGCCAATTTCAGAACTTTTTACCGGTGGCACCAACCACGGTTGACACGTGTGGTGTCAATGACCGCGCGGAGCAGCGCCAAGTGACGTGATGCACATTCCCTGCTTTTGTCTGTCATGCAGATTGGTCTTGTAACGACTAACAAATGACCCACAGAAACCACCTGCCATAAAGATGGTAAAACCCTCCTGTTTTGAGGAAAGAACTGGAAAGCAGCACTTTATAAACAATAGAAAATTGCCTTGAAACACAGCATGGTCAACTATTAAACTGAAAATCCCATTAGTATTTCGGACAACTTCGCTATTTTTTCAGCTTTAGAAGCAAAAAAGCACTTGGTCCTATTTGACAGACATTCCATTAATAAAATATATTTTCCAGACCTTCGCATGCGAACTGAGTTGTTATCAGTGCTGGCATACTAATTTGGTGAGCCCTTTATTAAGAGTAGAACAAACTATGCATCTTCATTCATAGATACCCAAGTTAATGATAGCTAGCAGGATTCTTGTTAAGTAATGGGATTAGCCTCCTCAGCATGCACAAAATCTGGAAGCAATTTAAATGTTTTCGTTAAATTTTCTGATATTCGATATTCAATTCGATATTTGGCTTTTTCCTTAATTTGATGTGGTATTCAATTCGAAATCTACTATTCGGTACTTCTACAACCCTAATATAATATGACAACTGAAGTTTTGGACGTCACCCACTTGCGCAAGGCTGAAGATGTTTGGGAGCATTCAGGTTGGCGCTCGCACTTAATGATGTTGTTGGCAAGGTTCCACTTTCAAACAGTCACTGGGAAAAGACCTTTGCCAACTTCACACGAAACTGTAACTTTGGTTGCCGCAACCCATAAAGCAGTGCTGGTTAGGCATAACAACTTTGAATATTCAAAACTTTCAAATAACGAATCAAGAAGTATCCTATTTGAGTCTGTCTTAAAATTGAATAGATACTATTCGTAAGTGCCAATATTTTTTTCATACTTTTTGAATATTTTCAAACGAGACTGCACCTAAATAAATATAAAGTGGGAGAAGAAGTATACAATGCCGGCATAGTACAGTAAAACCTCATTAAACTGCACCCGCTTAAACAGTAGTTTCCTTTTAAAAGTAGTAAAGTCAAATACCCGACTCAACAGCCATTGAACATAACGCGTTTTGTATCTGCATAAACTGTACCAACTTACTGCGTACGTACTGGTTAACACGCAGTGTATGCACTTTTCGTAGTGCAATCACAGCGGTAGCTTGGTGAGGCAGAAGAAGGAGCCTCAGAGATCTGAACGGCCTCCAAGTGCAAACGCAGAAGGTACTTGGAAGAGTGAAGCAACATTACTATCACCCTCATTTCACCGTTGACCAAGAGTGTTGTGGCTGGCTAGTGGTGGCCTGGTGGCCTGTGTTGTTGCGTCATGGAAGCTGGGACTCGCGTCATGGCGAAGCTCAGACAAAAACTGGGTGCTCAGCATAAAAGACAAATTGGACATCATTTGTGCAGTCGAATGTGTCCCGAAGTCGGCGCTGGCACACGAGAGGGATCTACCGCTGACTATGGCTTGGGGCATTTGGAATGCGAAGGAGAAGACGATCGGCAGTGCTGCTGGGACCACGAAAAGATGTTGGCTATGAGGTTAAACTTTTCAAGGTTCAACTTTTTGCCATCATTTTCAACTTTTTGCCATCGTTGCCTCTGTTATGGCTAAAGTGTTGCCTAATGACAGTGATGAGGACAACACGGAAAGTGACAGCATGGGCGATTCAGGCCCGTCAGTGGCAGAAGCTGTGTGTTACGTCAGCCTAATGTGGGTGCTGTTTGCCGAGAAGAGGGGCTAGCGGAAAAGCCGGTTTGCAGCTTAAGGGAGCTTGAGGCTGCTGTCGTCGCTGCTAGGCTGTGGTGGCATCAAACGGAAATAAGAGGCTTTTGTCACGCAAAATGAATAAATACTGCATGTTTTCTACGCTTTCATTGCACTCTCTCAAGAGTTCCAGTTTTGACAGGTAAGTCGGCGATCTCACGCTATTTTGGTTAAGTACTACTGCTGTTTAGTACATACTTTTTCAGAGCTCCGGTCAACTATGATTTAACAAAGTTTCACTGTATAGACATAAAACACAAGAGCTTGCATAGTGGAGCAGGCTGCGTCACTCAGGCGGCCATATCTTACAGGCACTACAGCAATCATGCGCATGCTCTGAAGAGCTCTGTGCATTTGAAGAAACTGCTCATTTGCTTCTAATGCTCCATTTGTGCTTTTAACCCTTTCGCTGTCACGGACATACCGGTACGTCATCGCGCTTCCCCCCCACGGTGTCACTGACGTACCGGTACGTTCTCTATCGTGCGTTCAAAATTTCGCGCCTGAGCGCAAAGCAGGCGCTCCGGGATTGGCCACGCCATCTGTTGACTCTTTCTACAAGTTCGTATATTCGCTCCAACCAGTGTTAGTCCATGTATTGAAGAGTACGGTGCGACTGCCACTCCCCACTTTCTCTTTGCTGAGTGGCGCGGTGGCTCCGCGTTCGCTGGATCATGCGTCGCGCGCGTGTGGTTATGGGTTCAAGGGTTGTTCTGTAATCTCCGCTGGTTTGAAGGTTTTTATTTTTCTTCTGTTGGTGTGCCTGCTACGGCGCGTCAAGTTCAGGCGCACGTGCCGTTGCCTCTCCAAAAAGGGTGACTCGATTGCTGCTTTCGCTCTCTCGCCGCACCCTCGCTTCCGACTTGCAGCAGTAAACGTAAAGCCCTTCGAACTTTGTTTAGCCTTTTTCCATCTCCCTCTGTCTTCTCGATCACGCAACGTCCCATTTCTCTCCGTTGCGCGGGCGACTGAAAGCGCATCCTCCCTGCGCGCGGTTACTTTCGGATGGCTCGGCGCGCGGGACCTTCGTCTGCTCATGGGAGCGGTGGCTGAATTCCGATTCAGAATACGAGCCGAGCTCGGATTCGGACTCGGACAAAGTCGCATGAGAGGAAGAGGGTGCTGCATCGTCAGATTCAGATGTTGAACGGATTTTATAGTCAGGCTGATGATGATGATGATGATGTTTACTAACAACAGCTGCAGAACACTGAAATGTGCATATTGCATTGACTATGTTATTTGTATACCGATCATAATCAAAAATAAATTGCTATGTTCATTCCCTGTTATGCTCGTTCCCTGAAACCAAGCCGACACTGGGGGTGCGTCACGGCCAGAAACGTCCGACAGCGAAAGGGTTAATAAACAATGCTTCATAACACACGATGTAATGAAAGAAACTTGCTAACTTTAAGAATACTGGAATGTGAGCATCGTTTTATATTAATTGTGATAATGGCTATTCACTATTTGAAATGTATTCAATGTTCTATTCGATTTGCCTCTGGGACCATTTGATTTGTATTCGATTCAGTCTCATAAATCCCTATTCGCACACCAATAATAACAACCAACACCATGCAGCTGTGACAACAAATTTGTAGCCGACTGGCACTGTGGCAGGTGGCAAACCGTTGCGAGAATTCGTCACTACACTGACGTTTGTACGAGTGGCTTATCGACGATGGAGCCAAAGACCATGTGCACAGACTAGACCAGGGTTCTCCAAACTACGGCCTTCGGCGCCCTCTCGACCAGCCCACTGGCAGCGGCAGCCGAACCGATGATGGCGGGACTGCAGGCGGACTATGTTCCGCCGCAAAGCCACCCCTGTGCCTGCATGCACGGTTCTCGCACTTCTTTCTTGGAGCCGGCTACGCTGCAGTTATGGATCACGCCACGACAGCACCTCATCTGAGGTAGCGCTGATGAATCAGGAGCCTCACGCGACCATCACTTGTGGAGCATGCGACTCTGATTAGCCAGAAGATGTGACAAAGCTTTGTTGACTTCGCCCAGGCATGGCATGCTCAGAAAGCTTTCGCCAGCTTATCACCCGTGTCTTTAGTATAAGCTCCTTTCTTCAGTCCATAGAGTGCATGGCACAAAAACAGGCAAATACATCCTTAAGGAATTAAAAAAGATGGTTCGCATACAGTTTATAAAAGGGCAAACTACACTCTGTTACAATTGATGGGGGGAAATGATGCCCGGATTTAAAAAATCACTCTTGGCATGTGCTGTGTTCTGAAACCTGTTGTTTCAGCTTCTAATGTTATGAGGTCGCATGGGCTCAATCATTACCAGTTTCGTAAATTTCTAAAGGCAACGGAATCCAAGCTCACAAATTCGGTGGCCGAGCTGCAGAAAAGTTTTCTTTAAGCTTAAGGAAGAAAAGGAATTTCTTACACAGAAGGATCATCCCGAGTCACTACTGTCCAGTTGCGGGTGTCTCTGGAAATTGGTCTTTCACGTCAACCTAATGGACCACTGAATAAGCTCACTGACAAGCTGCAAGGAGACGCACACCACAATCGTGACCTGTACAAGGACTAAGAAGGCTTCAGGCCAAAACTGCGGTTGTTCAAGTTTGTCGCAAGTGCAAAATCAAAAGTGTGTGATCTGCTGCTTCTATTCAAGGATTAGTGCCAACACAACCTTTTCCCTTCATATGCACAAAGTATCCTGGACTACAACGCTCCGCCTACTGAATGTCACCGTTCATTTTGGATGTTCACGTAGATGCCACCACTACCAATTTTGTCGGCTATGATACGCCAAACTCAAAGGTTACCCCTCAATTTAAGATTACGTCCACGGAGTCCCATCCATTTGCTGTGCTACAGTGTACGAGACAGCTAAGTGTGGCTCGGTATTGTTGCACCGAGTGGCAAGTAGCACATTTCTTTCCACAGTTATCTCTACAGCAACCACTCAATTTCTGAGAGTCGAAAGAAACAATCTTTATTTTGCTCGTGTGAGTACGCCAGCAGTACCCACATTGGCTAAGCGATGGATGCCACACTGTGGACTTGCATTGAGAGGATTCCTAACATATTGAGCTTCAGCCACGGTGGCAACACACCTCGAAGGTGTGCGATTTGAGAAGCAGACGACCTGTTCCAGTTGGATGTTGGTGCTCGGGCTGGCTCGCCACGTGCCTGGAGCCACGTCACCAGGTGCGCACGGTTGTCCTCGGCGAGCCGCAGTAAGTCGCAGCCCTCCACAGCAGCCGTGGTGCACTTCGTAGCAGATGCAGCTACATGCAACTGTGCGCAACGCTTGCTATGTGCACATCAGGGCTGGAGTGCGTGCTCGTGCTAATGTGCTTCAGTCTGGCCATGACAGATGGTGTCTTTGTCCTGCACCAGCTTGGCCGACGGATGGTAGCCACATGCACACTGCACCTTTTGAAGCGCTGTCAAAAGCTCAATATGAAGCGATATCTGCCAGGGCACCTAGCCAGGAGTCTCCCTGAGTTGGCACATACTAGCAAGTTTACATGTGGTGTGACCTTATGTTTCTCGTGATTCACGGCTGGCTTTAGCATTAAAAGTTTTAATGAGTGAAGCCCGACAGCTGTCATACCGATAAGCAGGGTGGACAAAGTTTAGTTTCTATGCAGGTGGCCGCAGCCGAGCATGAGCAGACAGTAGTTGGCTTCAGGGACTCGCCATATCGAAATTCGAAACAAATTCTGGCTTGCTTCAGCCAGCTTATTAAACTACGTTTATAAATAGACACAGTACAAGTAAAAAAAAGTGCACTGATCAAAACACTATTTTTGATTGACGTTAGCTATGAGAGAATAGCAGTTGTCTACGGGAATCTTGCATATGAAGATGTATGCAAGCCACCGGTAGCTTCGAAGTGGGTGAGGAGGCAGCCTCGCTCAAAAAGAGTGTGTTTGAAAAAAAGGTGACTTCGCGCTTTACTTGGGAGCGCCATGTGCCGTGCACGACTTGCAATTTGGCCGAGATGTTCACAACAGCGTATGCTATCCGAAGACTATGCCTTTTCACCAAGCTCAAGGGGCGATTCCAGACCCCTTCGAGTAAGGTATACAGTACGGCAACGATTACGGTTCAAACACAGTATACTGCAACATATAGCAAGTAAGGTTGCATGGCTGCAATAACAGCGAACAGAAAGAAATTTTTAAAAATATGAGGTGTGGTTCGCATAACATTTACAAGTATGATTTTAGTAAACTAAGTTCTTATTCCAACCTACATGGGTCTCCTTTTCTGCCAACTCTTAAAATGCGCACAATGCCCAGGATAAAAAAATTATGTGGATCCCACGCACCGTTCAAATCAATGTAAGCGAAAGTCTCTGTGCTATTTGTGTTGATTGATGATAAATGGCGGTGATGTTTACACCGAATGTTTCAGTTCATCAGCATTGAGTGCAATACGAGTTGTGAGTTGATCTCAAATGTTACTTGTGTACACGCCTTCTGTTGACTACATAGTACACAGAACACACAGCGAGACATGTTTGCTTCAGGCGTTACTGTACGCCATTGTTTATAGCCTACGAGAAGATCAGTACTGTCATTGCCTCACACAGCATATCGCACCTTGACAGAAGTGTTAAACTATAATTAAATTATGGCGCTTTACGTCCCAAATCCACAATCTGATTATGAGGCACATGGCAGTGGGGGAGTCCGGATTAATTTCGACCGCCTGTGATTCTTTAACGTGCACCTAATTAGAAGTGTACGAGCATTTTTGCATTTTTCCCGTCAAAATGTAGCCACTGCAGCCAGGATCAATCCCATGACCTCTAGCAACACCGTAACTAGAAAGCTACTGCGATAGGTACAGAAGTGCTGATATGATGGACAGCCACTCGCTTCTGTAGTGTTGTCTAGATGCCGCAATGCTTTAAAGCAGCTTTTCATCTGCTTGCCCTACTTCAGCTGACCCATTTTACAAGTCTGCGCAGTGTTCATTTTTTAGGAATAGCAGAAACGTACCCTATCATACCTTAAATCGAAATCTATCCAGTTAGTCTGCAACCGCTGCTGTGTCTAGCAGTAGTGTTTCCTTGCCTTCCTACGTCACCTTTTCTCTCTCCCACGCTTACTAAAGATGTGAAAAGTAGCAAGGCGTTGTTCCCTCAGTCTGTCGGTTCTAACCACTCTCTGCCTCCTCTACCATGCCTTCACTCCCCTTTGGACTGTTGCAGGTGAGTACAAAAGCAAGTGCTACAGCTCCAGCAATGTAATTGGAAAAAGGGAGGTGGGATCTCACGGATATTTACAGTACTTTGAATTGAATTCTGGAGTCTTACATGCAAAAAGCAAGATTTGATTATGAGATACACCTAGTAGGGGGCTCCATATTAATTTTGACCATCAGGGGATCTTATCTTTAACATGCTTGGGACCCATGGACGTTTTTGCATTTCACCCCTATTGAAATGCAGCTGCTGTGGCCGCTGGGATTTAATACCGCAACCTCGTACTTAGCAGCGCAATACCATGGCCGCTAAGTCACTGCGGTGGGTAATTACAGCACTCTAGAGGGCATTGGGGCAACGTGATGGAAAGGTCCAAACATGTTTCTAGCATCGCCTGTCCTCTCTGCCGCTCTCCTGCCATGTACGAGGGTTGTCCAACTCAATCCGGGACTTGTTTTCTTTTTTTCCAAGTTTAAATGGAAACCTAGGCTGGAGGTTTTGTATGCAGTAGAAACTGGCACCTCTGTCCCGTTACTGGTAGACGGCGCTCATTTCACGCACTTCTGGCTAGACTGTTTTCAAGATGGCGGACAAGAGTGTGAACATCTACGTGGAACAGCGCGTTGCGATGAAGTTTTTAGTGAACAAGGGCATAAAACCTGCTGAAATATAGAAGCCCGGACTGCTGAGCAAGTTGGTGCATCATGTAGTGTCGTTGAGCAGAAATATGGGCGGGAAGAAACTGAGTGGACAGGACAGACGCTTACTCACAATTGAAATTTAATGAAAGGTTTTCCAGGGAGCGAAGGGCAGCGCATATGCAGTCAAAAGGCTGATACAAAGCTCAAGCACACATCAAAGATTGTGGTTGCACTCCACTATTTAGAAATACATCCATTTTAAACATGTCCAATGATAGACTGGCGAGAGAAATTATTGAGGCTGGCCAGATATACGCACAATCTGCCACGTGTGTCAGTGTCCCGTCAGTTGCCTTTACGGATAAAGAAATTAGATATCTCCTTGGGCGTTAGAATTTTTGCATATGATTAAGCTTGAGCTTTGCATCAGCCTTCCGACTGCACATGTGCTGCCCTCCGCTCCCTGGAAAACCTTTCATTAAACTTCAGTTGTAAGTGAGCGTCTGTCCTATCCACTCCGTTTCTTCCCGCCCGTATTTCCGCTCAACGACACTGCTGAAATTTACAGAGAAATTCAGGCTCAGTATGGTGATGAGACACTCAGTCGCAGGAAGACATTTGAATGGTGTAAGGGTTTCAAAGATGGCCGTATCTCTATTGCTGATGACCCCGGCCATGGTGGATCACAGTAATTATTCCGGAGAACATTCAGCGCTTGGAGCAGCTGATCGTGGACAACTGTCGCACAACCTGTCGTGAAATTGTAAGAGTGTGTAATCTGTTGTGAGGAACAGTGAACACACTAATTCAGGATCATCTGTTGTTCCGAAAAGGGAGTGCACACTGGGTCCCAAAGGTTGCAATGTGAGCTTGTTGGTAATGCATCTTGAAGGGGTGCACGGTAGCGCGACAAAAGAAGACACACAGGGACACACAGGGACACACAGGATGTGGTTGTCCCTGTGTGTCTTCTTTTGTCCCATCTTTTAATCGCGCTACCACACACCCCTTCTAGATGGGTCCCAAAGCAGCTGTCTGCTTTTGACAGACACAGAAGACTTGAATTCTGTAGAGAACCGAAGGAACGCTATGAAAGGGAAGGCCAAGATTTTCTGAATCATATCATGACATGTGCCGAAACATGGATTCACCATTTCACCCCAGAATCCAAAAGACCATCAATGGAGTGGAAGCATACGGAATCACCACCTCCCAAAAAATTTCGAACAGTTGCGTCTGCAGGTAAAGTGATGGCAAGTGTATTTTGGCATAAACAGGGAATTATTTACATTGATTTTTTACCCCATAATGTCACTATCAACAGGGAGTATTATTGCCATGTTCTGCGTGATTTGCACAAGAGTTTATGGAAGGAACATCTGGGTTTGTTAACAAAGGGTGTGGTCTTTTTGCAAGACAATGCACGACCGTATACTGCTCAATGCACATTCCAAACAATCCAGGAACTTGACTGGGAGATATTACAACACCACCCTCTATAGTCCAGACTTAGCACCAAGTGATTTCCACCTGTTTGGGCCCCTGAAGGAATTCTTTGGAGGAAAACATTTCAACACTTATGATGAAGCAAAGAATGGTGTCCTACAATAGTTCCGTCGTAATAATAAGTCTTTCTATGCCGAAGCATTCCAGGCATTAGTTAAATGCTGAGATAAGTGTATAACTGTAGCTGGAGGTTATGTAGAAAACTAAATCCACTTTTCACACTTTGAAATTTGTTTTTCTATTTGTTTTTAAAAAGGGACCCGGATTGACTTGAACGACCCTCGTACATAAATGTTGATGTGCTATGATAGACAGCAGCAGCAGCAGTGGAAAAGTCAAAGAGAAAAAAAAAAGATTTACGTTAAAATGTGCCATACACAGGATACAGAGCAAGATGAAACAACACGAGCCTCTTATGTGCTGTGTATTGGGTTATTTTATTTGTGAAAATGCAAGGCCAACCGCCCTACACTTCCACACTACTCAAACGTGAACACTATGCACAAAAGCCACCAAGGTACTGTATAACATAAAACTTATTTCATTGTGATTTTATTCCTATCTCCTGACATCAGATTTACCTAACAGCTTACGCAAGCATCGGGCAGTGAGCTGCAGCATTGTTTTAACAAGCCAATCAAATGATCTCCTTTATTATAGGAGGTGTGGAGGAGGATTTATAGTGTGTTGTCCTCTCCAGCGCTTTCTAGTCGGTCGTCCTCTTCAGCACTTTTCCTCGTGAATGCCACTCGTCCTGGGAGTCCGTGCCCTGCTCTAACGGTCGGTCCCAAATGTCGGTGTCTAATAAAGGCCTTTACAAGTGGTGGAGGGTGCTTTTGCCTACGACGTCCATCTTGGACCCAGCAAATGCCTGCTCTGTCCATCATGTGCTCTGGTGTGCTTCACCACAGCAACGCCATTTTCAGCAGTGTGGATGACACTGACACCGAGGACTGGCTGACAACATATGAGAGGGTAAGTGTCCACAACAAGTGGGACGACCCCGTGAAACTGAGCAACGTGCTCTTCTATCTTGCAGGTGTGGACAGTCTCTGGTACGACAACCATGAGTCTGACTTTCCGACTTGGTCCTCATTCAAGACCTCTTTAGTGGCTGCATCTGGTTGCCCGGCTGTGCGCAAGCTGCGTGTGGAATTGCGTTTGTGCGAACCTGCACAGGAACCAGGTGAATCATTTACCAGCTACACTGAGGATGTTCTGGACTTGTGTAAGAGAGTCAATGCGATTATGTTGGAGTCCAACAAAATCAGACATATCACGAAAGCGAAAGAGGTTGATGCTTTCAACATGCTTCTCGCAAAGAATCCTCAGTCTGTGACCGACAGCGTCACTCTATGCCAAAGCTATGAGGAGCTATACAGGCAGCACTCGTTGATACGTCACCCTTCATCGCGCAACGAACACATTACTGGTCTGGCTACCATCTCCGACCAGTCGGTGCTGCTTGCAGAAATGAAAGCGTTTGTCCGGGAGGAAGTTGCACACGCCAGCTCTTAATGACCTTTGCTCAGCTGCAGCGTATACAACAGCCTGCCTCAAATTTTATGCCTCCGCTCCATCATGCGATCGCGCAGGAAATCGCCGGGGTCTTACTGGATAAGCATCATCATTTTCCTGCAGCTGCTCCACTAAGCCACGCTGAAGTCATTGTGTGGGCCCAACTACTCCCTCCAAGTATGCCTTTCCATTACGTTGACGTCATGCGTAGGCCCCAACTGCAACCCCCATTGCAGTTATATCAGCAGCCGCCCCGTACTACATGTCCTGTGACATGGAAGGGACATGCCCCAGTGAAACGGTGGTGTACTTATTACAACCAGCCCATCTGCATTGCATACGGCTGCGCCGGTCACGTTGCACATTTTTGTAATCGTGTGCAGCCGCCTAGCACCGCACCACCCGTGACCAGCCACCCAAACCATCCATAACGACCCCTCGTCAGCTACGTCACCGACTTTGCGGCCGACGCTAACTACCCGACATTCGTCGTCTCCTCGTCGTTGCTCTCTGTCGTTGTTGTGACCTCGCCCCGTCACTCGGGATGAGGAAAACTAATTGTCGTAGTCCAACAGGCAAGGGCTGATACACTGTCAAAATGTGAAAGTCCTCAGTGCAGTCCCTCGAACGTAATTGACGTGTTTGTTGATGGTGTTTGTGCACCTGCACTCGTAGACACAGAAGCCGCCGTAAGTGGCATAGACGCTAAACTTTGCCATATACTTTGGAAAGTCACGACACCCCTTTCTAGGCTGTCCATTTGCACAGCCAAAGCTCAGAATATTCATACAGGCTGGGATTTTCTCTCCCACCACAATGCCGTGATTTATTGCGCCCGCACCGAAATAGAACTCGGTGCTACTGTCAGACTTGATGCTGGCTGACAGTCCTTCAAATTTGAACAAGCTACTTGTCCAAGACAACACCACAGTCTCCCTGAACTCGTCCGTGGTTGTGTCTGTCTATTGCAGCAGCCTCTCCGACACCGCAGCACTACTTTCTCCATCCGACCGCTTTTGCACCAGAAAAGGCATGCTGCTACCTCTTGCGACCATAGAAGTCACTGAGGGATCCAGCGATATCTTTGTTAGCAACCCATCCCCGTGCACTATGATGCTGCTGCGAGGGAAATGTCTTGGCAGCATGGAAGCCATTGAAGCCATGCAAGTTATGGCCATGCAAGTTATGGCCATGCCCAATGACATGAACTGCGCCGCTTACACTATGCTCAGTGCTATTTCTACATTTGCTCTGTCACCCTGTGATGTGTTTGGCTTCTCCATTGCTGATAACCTTACGCTGGCCCAACGTTCTCAGCTTCTGTACCTGTTAGAAGAATTTCGTTCATTTTTTGAGGTCGGGCAACCTTCCCTGAGCCAGACGTACACTGCTATGCATAGTATCGACACTGGCTCCCAGCTGCCACTGCGGCAATGCCCACATCGCGTGTCTCCCGCAGAACATCGTGTCATTAATGAGCAATTCGACGGCATCCTTCAAAGCGAAGTAATTCGACCTTCGAACAGTCCATGGGCATCAAATGTTGTCCTCGTTGCGAGAAAAGAAGGTTCCATACTGTTCTGTGCGGACTTTCTGCACCTCAGAAACATTACTCGCAAGAACGTTTGCCTACTACCACGATTTTACGACGACACTGACATCCTACAAGGAGCAGAATTCTTTTCTTGTCTCGATCTGCACTCGGGGTATTGGCAGGTACCCATGGCAGACGACAATCAACCGAAGACAGCTTTTGTCATGTTCGACGGCTATTAGGAATTTTACGTCATGCCGTTTGGACTTTTGTAATGTGCCCCCAACTTTTGAGCTAATGATGGATACTGTTCTGCACAACAACTTGAAATGGCATACATGCTTGTGCTACCTTGGCGACGTTGTTTTCACTCCGGACTTCCCCATGCACCTTCAACACCTCCGGTGTGTTCCGACGTCCTCGTGAAAAGCTGGCCTACAACTAAATTTAAAGAAGTGCCGATCTGCAGCGCAGCCGACCCTACTCGGTTATGTCGTCCCCAACGATGGAATTCTGCCCAATTCAGCCAAACTTCGGGACGCTTCATCCGAATTTTCGCCACCAACATATCACCCCTGATGAAGCTCCTTGGCAGCAGGGGGCCCCTCAGTTCGTGGTCGTCAAAATGCGATGAAGCGTTTGCAAATCTGTGCTGTTTGCCGACGTCGCCTCCAATTTTGCTTCACTGTGACTCGACGGCCCCTGCGGAGGTGCACACTGATGCCAGCGGTGTTGGCCTCGGCACAGCTTATGCAAGTTGCGCCCTTACAAAAGCCGAGAGTAACTGCACCGTGACGGAAAAAGAATGTTTTGCAATAATTTGGGCTCTTACCAAGTTCTGGCCATATTTGTATGGCCGCCCATTTGACTTTGTCATGGACCACCATGCATTTTGTTGGCTGTCGTCACTGAAGGACCCCTCAGGCCGCCTTTCCCGTTGGGCACTTCACCTGCAGGACAACATTCGCATGCTCTAACGCAGCGGCCGCCAGCACTCCGATGCCGTTGCACTCTCGCTTACTGACGACAATGCCCGGTGCTCCGTATCCCAGCTTGCTGTTTCTTCCATCAACTTTCGCACCATCGCTTCTGAACAGCGCAACGACCACTGGATCGCCTCGCTGATAGACTTGTTCTCTAATCCATCGGCCCAACCAACTACTCGCGCATTACATTGTCAACCTGACCATTGAGTCATTCGTGACGACCTACACCAGCGACGCGTTACACCACCGAGGGCTGCTAGTGGTTGCTAGTAGTACTCCACAGTCTGTGTTCTGAAATACAGTCAAACCTTGATATATTGAACACAGATATATCGAATTACTGCATATATCGAACATTTTCTATATCACCGAGAAAATCTCACGTATTTAAAATTTTTGTTTCGAACGAGGTCCGACGTAAAATGGATATATCAAACTCCGCCACCATAGACCACGCGCACTCTGCTGACAGGTGGTAAGCTTTCCCGCAAAGCTCTCGAAAATAGCGGTGGCGTGATGGGCGTTCCCGACTGCGATCATGCCGATCATGCATTTGAACGTAGCGGCGTACACACGAGGCGGTTTGGCTAGTTCAACAATGTCAACGATGCATTGCATTTGCCGCACTGACTCCTCCTCGGTGCCACGCTCTGCGCCTTCTGCGCCTCGCGAGGACTGGCTGTTCGCATCCGCAAAGACCTGTGACAGCACGCGCTCACAGGGCTCACTCCTAGACATCTTGGCAGACACCACTTCATACTTTGTTATTTACAGTGTTTCAAAATGCTTCGATTGACGGACGTGGCGATTGCAGCAAAAATAGCTGCCAAACGAAGATGCTGCCGAGCTTGGTCCCACAAGCGTTGATGTTGCGCCGCTCAAGACTTCTGCTGGGGCTGTAGCTGCTTTGGCCCTTCTATGCCGCTGCCGGCCTTGTCTGCCCTTGTCCTTTTGGACAAGGGCAGATTTCGACTATTCTGAAAAAAATTGACTTTTGTTCAGCACATTAATGTATCCTTAGTGAGTACAAGTCACTTTGACATGTACATAGGTGGTTTGATGTGGTTATATTTTTTTACCTCGCGTGACGGACAGAGGAAGCAGACGTAGGGAGAAAAAGGTGTAAAATTACAAAGAATGAATTTGCTTTAGTTTGGCCTAATCATGCATAATCAGCATGCACACATCATATCAGATGGGGCATTTTCCCAGTTTTTGTGACACTAGGAAAATGCAAAGTTGGGTGAGCCAGAAAAGTTTTTTACCAATCATGGAAGGCAAGTGGCAGAAATGGAATAGAAACAGATAGAGATAGATTTAAGTTACAGCGCCCAAGGATTTGCAGGAATACTGGTGTTGCAGTAACGATACACCAGCAAAACAAAGGGCCAGACCACTTCAACGTCCTGTAAAATCTACCTGTTACAGATAGATTGACTGAGCAAACAAGAAAACTGCATGCTACCAAAAAATCTGAACAGGTTTCCTTGCTACCGAGCGTGTTTATTATCATTTCAAATTGTGTACCACCACAGACTTGGCAGTAAAAGCAAAATTAAAGTGCTAGAACAGTTATTTCGCTCTTTTTCAGGACGTTATGCAAGAATGTCAATGCATTTAATTAAAATAAATCCCTTGAAGAAAGCAGTGCGATTGATTGGAATAATGTTTTTAATTGTGCTGTTACTTATGTTTATGAATTTATTTTCAGTAATATTTATTTAATTCTTTAATATTTGGCCCTCACCTCACTACTGGTCGTCAAACCAGCCATCTGGCCAAAAAAGTTTGAAGACCCCTGGGCTAGACTAGACTGCTTGTGGAATAATGAAGAAATATGAAATATGAAACACAAAAGACTTCATGGAGGATGAAGTATTTTTGGCTGTAGTAATAAATTGTCCACCGTCCCCTTAAAGTGACGACAATGGACACCAAGTGTGATAAATTTCCATTCCGCCACGGCAAGCACTGCATATTTCATCTTTTTTTTTCAGTGCCACAATTAGAGGCATGCTACATTTTGCATGTTATAAAATCTGCTGTTCATCAGATTTCGATGAACATTGCTTTCTTCTCTGAAGCCATAAAGACTAGGTTCCAAATGAAGAGCAACAGTTAGAACTGATTCAATGTGAAACGGTAAACAAGCAAACAGCAAACGGGGGGGGGCAAAGTAGGTCATTTGCCGCCCCCCTTTGAAAGCAGGCACTGGTACTTTTGGCTGCACAATGGAAAGTCCATTAAAACTACAGCTGAAACTAAATTTCCTTTCTTGGTATAGTGACCGCACAAGTAATGCTTCTTTTTTACTACGCACATCCCTGCTTGGACAACGAAATTGTCCATTGTGCCTTCTTGGGACGCCCTATAGCGGACGACGTGCTCGAGATCCGGCCCCATGGCGAACACCAGACAACAAGCCCATGTGCTTCCATTGTAGCAGGGTGCTGCACATATCTCGCTATTGCCGTTATTGTCAGCCCTCGTTATCATGCTACACGTTCTACTACTGCCACATTGGTTCACCATGCGCAATTGACAAATAGGTCCCTGTCCGTTAAATATAAATATAACTGACAGAAGCATTTCCAGGCTATTTCACTTATTGTAATAGTAATTCGCAACATATATAGACACACACACAAGCACGCACACACAAACACACATAGAGCAAGAGGTCAGATCGACTGCCGTTTGCCCCTCCGCTCTATAGAAATAGTTGGTACGCCACTGCACACAGGTATGCATGTGCCTTCTTTTTTTACACCACTGTCCAGTTTGCCCTATTGTAGCCCTTATGGAATACAGTTGCCTTCCATTAATTCGACCATGACAGAACAGGCGAAATTGATTGAACTAAACAAGATGCAGAATATTAAAACCTCCCTGAATTCAGTTGGCAGCATTTGCCCGATTCTAACATGACCCTGAATCAAACACGTGCCCACTTACTATGTGTCAAAAGCAGTAAAAGAACATTACTTCTAAACAAAATAGACATCTAACGCGCACCCAATTTTTCAGCAAAGAAAACCATGTGCATTGCACAGCAAATTTCTAAAAATCAGCGTTGATGCACAGTTCTTAGCTTCGTCGCAACACATTCATGTTGTGTGGCAAAGCATCGAACACAGACGGTTTTGATTTCGTGTCCGACTGCAGCGTGCAGGCAATTTTAGGGCCAATGCTATTTTTCAAAAAAGCTGCACGTTAGAATCTGATAAATAGCAAATCAGGTATTGTGAGCTATGGTTATTGCTCGAAAATCTTTCTAAGGCAGCCTTAAAAAAGGCATTTCCAACTTCAGATCACGTGTGTTCAACACCATGACTGTTCCCTAACTCCACCGAGAGAGTTGCTGCCACTAAAGGGGTCACTATTGAGGCTAGGGGTTAGGTTCGTGAATGCTGATTGGTGAAGTTTGAATTATTTGGCGAAAGCCAATTTTAGGGTTGAAAGAACAAATGTTCGGGCCCACAGAAATGCATAACCGCAGTGACTTTCAGTCAAGATCAAAGAAACCGAAAAATATAGTTAACCGGAGTCGCATTAAAGGAAGTTGACTGCACCAACATGACCAAACTGCCACTCTGGTGAACTTCATTCCTAAGAACTGCCAGTATCAACAAACACGCACAATCCAGCTATAACAGCAATGGAGGTGTTGCAATCTTTTTCAGGACAAAGTTGCAAGATCACAGCAGAAAACACTCCAATTTTAACAAAACGTCACTATGCGATAATTGTAAGTTCTTAGAATTTTGTGTTTCTTATGTTTCTATGGTTCCTAGATGTCTCCCTTACTATTTTTTTTAACTATAGCTTTAAATTACCTACCTTCTGTAACAAGTCAATTGTCAGATTGTGAAAATAAAAAACAACTCTGCATTTCCCAACATGGCATCACACCTCAAGTTTCTACTTCGCTTGGAAAAGAAGCTCGGATACACCCAGATGGCTGACTGCACTGCAATATGTCTTTAGAAGGAGTAACAAACTGATGCACAGAGTTAAGACTGACGCATTGAACTTTGGCTCAACAAGTATCTCGAGAAGTTTTACAAGGGCCAATTTATTTCTTTTTTACGTTGCTGAAAAAAGTCACAAAGACTCGAAAATTGCATAGTTGCTGTTAACCCCTCCTGTACCGATGATAAATATATTACCAAAATTTTCACCAATATAGCCAATAATGAGTTAACAGAAGAAAAATACATACCTCTTAGTGATAGCCGATAATAAGTACATCAGTCAGCTGGCTTTTAGTTGCACTTTGAAGCACTAGACACTAGCACTTGTCAGTATTATTATTAGTATACGGCAGCACAAAACACGATGAGAACAAAGAAGTAAACAGGGCAGGCACTACTTCCTTGCGTTTTATGCTACCCTACTTGTAACGAATCATTATCGACTAGCCCAGCTGTCTATTCTATTGTCATTATTAGTTGCACTGTGTACAGCTTTTCTCTTAAACGTGAACTGTTTAAATGCATGCATCTGAAACATAGATGCCTGTGTGTCAAATGCCCAGAAAATTTCGTAGAATATTCATCACTAACTGTGGCACAGGGCTAAGGTAAATACAACTGGGGCAAAATCTAGCGCCCTTTTCACCCAGTTACGAACACCGAGGAGCAGAGCCGAGTGGACCACCAACCTGTGCCCAATGTTCCCGGCATTGCCGTGCAGATACAAAAGGGTGGGTGCCTGGCTGAACAGCTCAGGTGGCTGCTTGATGAGCCAGGCGTGCAGCGTGACCCCGTCGTGTGTCTTGAGTTGCAGGCTCTCAGCCGGCAGGCCCAGCATGCTTGGCGAGGGCACGTACAGGCGCGAATGGGCTGGCTGCTCCGGGTGGTACAGCAGCCAATCGCCCACCTGGTACACCAGCCCTGTCAATCATTGAAGCAGTAGCCATGATGCAGAAACTTTTTCCATAGTTGTGGAAACGCATGCTTCTCGCAGATTAAAGGGGTCCTGAGCCACCCCTCGGGCTTGGTGAAGAAACAGTCCGTGGACTGCACACGCTGCTGTGAACATCTCAGCCAAATTTTGCAGTTGTGCATGGCGCATGGAGCTCACAAGCAGAGTACAAAGTCACCTTTTTCTTACACGCTCCCTGTTGAACAGAAGCCTGCTCCTCAGTCATTTCTGCACAATTTATTTTGTACTATAGCAGATTTCCATACATGGCTACTATTGGCCAATAGCTGACGTCAATCAAGAAGGATGTTTGCATTAGTGCATTTGATCTTCCTACTGTTACTGTGTATACTGACGCAGCTGAACAAACAGACTGCAGAAAACGAAAATCTGTTTTTGAATTTCTATAGTTACGTACTTCCTATGAAGCCTACCATCGTCTGCTCATGCTCGGTCGCCCGAGTGGTAATTAAACTTTAGCAAGCCTGCTTATCGGTGTCATAGCCGTCAGGTCTCGCTAGCTTTAACTAGTTTTAAACACTCAATTAGCCTTGAAACACGTGAAACTTAAGGTTAAACCATACACACACTTGTCAGTGTGCAGTCGCTCCTGGCCACTCCTGGTTAGATGCCTTGGCAGACTCTGATTTGTACTGAGCTATTGACAGCACTTGAGCAAGTTGGATGTGTCCGTTGGTCAAGCTGGTGGAGGACAGAGCCAGTCCGCACCTCGTAGCACAGCCAAATTGGAGCACATGAGCGCAAGCGTGCACTCAGGCCCGGTCGTGCACTAACCAAATGCTGCACATGTGCACTACAGTTGCATGTAGCTGCGGTCTGCTAGGTAGCGTAGATACTGCGGCAGGGTGCTGCGACGAGTCTGCTGACTGAGCGCATTGCGGCTTGCTGAGGAAAACTGCATTGGGCACATCGTAAGTGCCAAATACGGAAGTAGTGGTGTCTACGTGAACGTACAAAATCAAATCTGAACTGTGCGCCACGGTGACGTTCAGTAGGCGGAACGATGTGGGCAAGTCCCGCTATGCCCTAGCCATCACAGTGTGAGACACTGAAGAAGGAGCGGAACCACTGCATAGGGGACCATTTGATTGCCAATAAGTCCACTTCTGCCGATTGCCTCGAAGTACTTCTTGTGGCAAAGTATTTCTGAAATAGTCCATTTTAATTTCAAATTTATTTCTAGACTTCCATAAAAAGCGGCTGAGGACCCCTTTAAGGAATGAGATATTGAGAAATAGATCTCTTGTATGTTAGTTTAATACTACGATTGGTCTTGAAATTCTCGACCTGATGCCATCAACATTACTGCAAAGTCCTGAGAGTTGTGAATTTTCTGATCGAATGAATAAGCTATTTTGATGATTTCTGAAAACAATGCTCATGAGTGCATCTGATTTGGTAATTGGGTTGGACTATAGTATCAAGTGCAACTTCATTTTCTCCCCACCAGCATCAGAGCATACAGTTAATTTCCGATCGACCTTCGACTGAAACTTGACTAGCTGTCTAATCTCTAATATTTTGAACACCACCTGTGCAATGCCCTTATTCATCAGTGTACAATACTGTAGAACGTTACACCACACTGTACCATAACTGAACAAAGGACGTGGAGGCTCCAGCACCAGTTGAATACACACTAGTCCACCTTGCTTGCATAGAAAAGCCGGCTGAATGCAATAATCAAGTATGAGGAGGCTTCTGTGTGCTCTCTGACATGGCACATTGCTACGCAGGCAGAAAGAATGCAGTAAAAAACAAAACCAGTTGGCTGCTACAATGAGTAAAACAAATGCTCCCTGTAAAATAAGAACTCCCCAATTTTCACTTTCTAAATTAATGCTTTCCCAAATAGCATGGGTGCCACTGTTGCTAGTATTGACAACAACAAAGCTTAATTTTAACGCGATAGCGTTCAGGGCCCCGCGTAACAGAAAATCAGGTGTCGGTGGTGTCTGTCCGTCAGGAAAAATCATCCTGAACCACAACCACACAGGACCTTCGCGCGGCACATAGGCGTTACTAAGTGAATTGCTCAAAGTAAAGTGCATTTGAAAATTCATAAAGTCTGACTTGCACACAACCTACGGACATGATAGCGTCAGATTGTACTTTCAATATATGAGAAAATAACCTGAGTACGAAAGAAAACATAATTCTGTTACGCGGAAACACAAACACGAACCCCTTGTTCCTTGCTCACTGCTCGGCTCTGCCACCAGGATTGGCGCACCATTGTTTTCTATCGAGCCCCGTGCCGCAGAATGTCAGGTGCAGGTGTCGATGGGGTCCGATAACGCAATTGCGTTCCACACTTAAAAGTGAAGCTTAAGCGACCTCCAAGTTGTTGTTTTTTTCCTTCTCGATCTGACTTACAAAACTTGGGATCAAGGAACCAGGTGCATATTTTGTATATTACAAGTTTTTTTACTCACAGTACTTATACGAAAAATAGCAAATTGTTACTTTTCATTAATTTTCTTGGAGTGTTTTGTAACTTTCACATAAGAACTCAAAAATTCTCCGAGCTATTATTACTGCTATTCACCCACTCAAAACACCAGTGATCAGGCTGCGGCTACCATGCCTTTAAAAAAACGTCGCATGAAAGCACTGAACATGAGCACATTTTTACTGCTAATGAAGAATCGGGGCAGTCTACAGATGAAGACTTGCCAATAGTTTCTACTATGATGTGAAAAAGTGCCAACGTTCAGCTGTTTCTTGTCAGTTTTCTTGATTTCTATTCTTGCATTTATCAAGCAAGATCACTGACTCAAACGACTCATTAAGATATTGCTTTCTTACATCTTTGCATAGTTTCAGTACCACCTTTACAACAATCCTTCACGTGATGGAATTTTGACCAATAATATAACATGACAGTACAAAGGAAGCCTGTAGTACTGGACATGAAATACACACAGTGCATTTAATTTATTGTTACCAGAGACAAATTTGAAAAACTAGGAGACTGCATTTTGAGACCCACATATCTACAGTGCACAGTGAACAGATCAAGTGTTGAATCCAATTGGTCCCTCAGTCTGAGAATACATCCTGTTGACGCCTCGAATGCCTCGATAAATTTCGAAAAAGTTTTAAGAGTGCGCGCTTCTTTTTAAGACCTGCACATTTTGTACAATTGTTTCAAAACATTTGTTGGGAACATATTGGCAATTTTTAAAAGAATTAAAAAAAAATTGCGATGAGTGAACTTGTCATCGGCACCAGGGGACACTCGTTGCGATGAATGATCTCATCATCGGCAGCTAAGGGGTTAAAATATTCTGGTGTGCTGTAGCAGCTGATAGTAGCTTGCACAGGGAACAAAATATTCTCTCATGTAACAGAAATGATGCACAACGGCAACGAATGCAAACATGCAGAATTGAATTCTGCTACACAGAAAAGGGAACACATTGAATGAGACATGCACAACAGAAAAAGTCCTACAAAACAATATTCCAGCCAGATTACATATGCCTCGAGTAGTGACAAAGCTAATGCAGCAGCAGCAATTAATGGGGCATGGTGTTCTGGTTGAAGTTAATTCATGCTTGACACCGAGTCAATCAAAAGTGGAGCACATTAACATGCAACTACAGAAGAGATACAGCTGGGTATATCAGATCTTGCCAACTCATTTTCGTTACAGTGAGTGAAAGGTCAAGAATGCAGTGGCAAGGGTCACTCAAAAGGAACATATATAGGGGCGTTATTTTTTTTTTTTAATCATACAGCATTTCTGAAAACCATCTGCAGCAGATAGCACAATTGTAATCTTTGAACTGGATTAGTTAACGAGGCCGACATTAGTTCCATGCAAAATCAAAATTGTGATCTACAAAAAATTTTACTAATTAAATGTTCTTTTCACTAATTATGGCACATATTGCAATTCGAATTATAGCCGGAGAGTTTGCAAGAACAAATTATGAAAATGGTTAATGGTAATCCCTTGGCAATGCCACTCAGCTTATGTCACAACCTTAAAGTCTGAAATTTCACACAGCTTTTTAATTTGATTTCAGCCTATGGACAAGACGTATTACTTCTCCAATGGTATGTAGTGACAATCACAATGCCAAATGATTACCTCTTAGATGCTACTGTACCATGCATATAAAAGGCAATTCAAACAATTGGCTGCTACAATTTCAGTCGCCATGAAGACCTGCTGCACTTATTGAAGTAATTTGACCGAGTGGTACTAAGATGAAAATTGCCACATAAAGGCGAAATGCCTTTGCATTACTTCCTGGTACAATACAGTTGCAAACCAGACTGCAGCCACTCCGACACCTGCTGCCATTCTATTCATTGTACACAAATCAAGATCCGTAGTGGCCACTTATCGTGACACGACTAGGTGATTGCAAGAAGCTCCACAGATGCTAGCTGCAACTACAGGTGGCACAGTGACCTTTCTTTGCTCGACCGTAGCCCTGGCTTGGCATTCACAGTTTCTTCAGTTGCTGATTGCTGGCGCCAGTAGCTGTTGAGCCTATCCTAGTCGCCTGCTGGTGGCATCATCAGCAGTCACCAGAGAGAGCAGGTCATGTGCTTGTGCATTCTTTCATAAATGTGATGTGACTACATGTCATGGGTTTTTATTACACAAGGAAAACCTTACGTGTGGTTCAGAGGCCGCCTAATATCTGCAGCCTTAATGGCCTCAAGGTTTCTTCTATCATTTCAACTTAATTCTTCTCCTACATAGCAAGCATAATTGCAGAGAAAAGCCACGCTAACACGGCTGACCATGGAGAGATAGAGGGTTTCTGCTTGCGTAAGCGAGAAGCAAGGCAAGCATACTGACATCTACCTTTGTTCAGTTTTATTGTATTGCGCTTAATGCTCTAGGGGAGGCAAGCCAGATACCAGCAACATCACCTTACATGCTGTTTTATGCAGCATGTCATGAGAAGCAGGTGTAGCTGAGCTCACAGGCCCACTCGAAACCGAGGAATAAGTCGGGGCTTCTTTTCTTGCCCCTTTAGTGTGCGGCTAATAACAAATGTGTTTGTAACGACATACACTGTTCTGAGCCCAAGACAGCTTCTACAGTAAATAAAATTTGAAGACATACTCGTCACTAGAAGCAAACTAAATTGTATTCTGTGGTCAAAGCCAGAAGCTGGAATCTAGCACATGCCATAACGGAAGCTAATCTTCAGCACTCTTCAGCAGTGAATCTGGCAAAAACATGATTCCACCATAAGGTAGCTAGGAAGATGAAAATGTCGCTGAATTGATGAAGAGCGAAGTCAGACACTGTCCATGTGCTACATTATCATGCACCACTTTACTCTCATTTACCACCCTTCTGGAGACACGTAAATGAACATTAAGGAAAGCAAAATGCAATTTGCTGTGTGTGTTGCTTTCTTGTCCTCATTAGTTGTGCTGTTACTCGTTCAGCATGAATCAGAAACAATCAGCCCACAAACAAGCCTTAACAAAATGCAGTTGTAACATTCACAGCACTACCAAGATGCTATCTTATTAATAGACATTCAAGGGCATCACACATGTAGTAGCTTTAATGGTAAGTACTTGTGTGAACTCATGTTGTTATTATGCATAATGTTGGGCACAATGTAGCGCCATTGATCAAGTGGTGCTTTGGCTGTATCGCTGAACATGAGTGAAGCAAGGAATTGGAATGCTTGATGTTCATTCATCTTGCAATATCTTGAGTGAAGGTCAAAAGGGTGGAAGTTTGGATGAGTTGGTATGTCACGACTTGTTTAGGCTTGTAGCGCAGCTCAGAATGAGCAAAAAAGGAAAGATAGCATCTAGACAGTGTCTAGCGCTCACCCTGTTCTCCGTTCCTTGTCCCTTCCACGTTCCTTTTTTGCTCGTTCTGAGCTGCACTACAAGCCTAAAAGATGTTGAGTGAAACTTAGTACTGCTGCTAAGGCTCAAGGACTCTCCACACAGGATGAGAAGGTGTAAACTTAATACTGGTTCTGTATCTGCACACGCTCGATTGACTGCAGCCCAAATAAGGACAACATTTTATTGAAAAAAAACCGCTTGGTTGTTAGCACCTTTCCATACAGTCAATTGAGCATGTGTGAATGCAGAACCAGTTGGTAGTTTACACTTTCTCATACCGTCTGGTGTGTCCTCGTGTGTTAGCAGACGTACTCGGAGCATATACTGATGTTCCGGCGCCTGTATGGGTGCCTTGACTACTCAGTTTCACCCAGCGCATTGCAAGATGAACCAAAAAAGAAGGCAATATGTTAATACTGCTTTCTTGAAAGCGATGCACAGAGTGCTGGGTATATACCTCACACCGGCGCGCTATCGCCACAGCAGCAAGGCACAGCGGCCAGAAATATCTGCACTCCAGCTCCGACCGACGATAACATTGTCTACGGCGTGAGGCACGAACTCAACGGGAGGCGCACTTTGCGCTCTTGGTGCAGCGTGATCGCGGTTCATATTTTGGCTAAGATCAAAGATGCACATCGCAGCTGCCGCTGGTCCACTGCTGTAATAGCAGGACGCGAGGTCCGTCGGCGCCCAAGGAAAGTGCGCCTATCGGAGGCGGCGGGGAAGGCGTGCGCATTTCCTGTAACCGCAGCAGGTTGCAGCCAGCTTCGCCCTCTCCACCGCGACGCAAGGACACACTGACAGCGGACCCTCCCGCCTCGCGTGGTGGTCGGCAGCACGTTCGGTTCCTCCGCACTGGCCCAACGCGACTTCGCACGGTGAGTACGCGTCTCCTCTGTTTGGGCGTGCATACCTCAAACTTTGATATAACGCCATGTGACCTGAAAGTTGTACGAGAAAAATGACGCGAGGTAGACAACCGCCAAGGCAATGCTTTTGCACACTCAACGACCGGCGCGCTCAGGCGCCCGAGCAGCGCCTGCAGGCCCAAGTTGAGGCCGAGAACGGTAAAATAAAGCCATCGCTGTCGACGCATGTCCAACGACGGGGCGGCGTACCTGTAATTGCGAAGACTAGCAGGAGCAGCGCTAGGATGCTGCTGCAATACCAGTAGATGACGAATATGGTGACGAACGAGACTCCACACACCATCCAGCACTTCCTGAGCACGAAAAGCACGACCCGGCTGACGATACGGATGGTGGCAAAGTCCGGGTTGCTCTCGGGGCTCTTGGCCGCGTTCTTTTCGGGCCGTACGGAGTCCGGCGGTCGCATGGTGTCAGCCGCCAAGTAGGCACTGTCCGATGGCGATCCATTGCCCTGCGGAGGGTGTATCTTAACCATCGGCGGGCTGGGCGCTCATGACAGCCTCTGGATCAGTCCCATCGAATTTAATTTCCAGATACAATGAATCGCTGCGTCAGAAACCGAAAGGAAAATCTAGGGACCCCGCTCTGCTTCCAGCCGCGTCACTGTGCAAATAATATTGCTCCGCCAGGGATGGCGGCGCCACAGAACACCTATACAAACTTGCGGCGCTGGCATCGCACTAGTTCCATGACGCATATTTTTTTTTTTTTTATGTGTGTGTGTGTCCTTGGTGCGTCATGCCGTTGACTGCCGTTGATACACGTGTGTGCTCTCTGGTTTGGCGTTGGTTCATGTAATACCATAATACAGACATGCAACGCCTCGATAGAGAAGTCAACTGTCCGCGCCTTAACACATAGTGGACAATGCTAGAGTGAACTATGGTCGAGTGGGAGTACAGACCGGACGGCGCTCTCTTGCTGAGGCGCCGCGTGTGTAAAAATTTTGCGAGGGCGCTGCGAGTGAACTGGATTGGGGCGGAGACGCGCTTCGCCGCATATTCAACGTAATTTCGCTGCGGGCGCTGAGATCGAATTCGCGTACGCCCTTGTAATGGTGCTTTATTTCAACAGCAATATTTTTATTGACACATTTTCTTACATATACATATTTGAGACATGGGTTATACAACATCACGTCTTCAACTTTGCTGTCGTTGTCGAGTGTGTCGTCTGCTAGCGAGCGCGCGTTCGTTGCGCGGACGCCCAGATTTTTTCGGAGATAGTCTGTGCAGTACAATTTTCTATGGTTTAACTTGCTTTGCTGTGCGACTCTTATCGGCCGGTGCCAATTGTAGTTTTAGCAAGGTGAACTGCTCTTTTTAATACGTTTCTGTAAAAGTAACACGTAACACGCCTAACACCATAGCCACGCTTCCTAAAACTGTGTTCGGCGCCCGAGGTTCGACCGCATTAAAAGAACCCGTACCAACTACTCCGCATTCTGTTACGCGAGGAAGACGGGAACATGAATGGAATGTTACACTGGGGGGAAACTTCTTTTTCTATAAGAATGCTTCCCATAAATCTGCGTACAGGACGCCGGATGGTGCAGGTATGTTTTATTTGTTTCAAGCGGCAAGCAGGAAGCTTACAGATGTGTTTTTCCTTCTGCGTTTCGCAAGACCTACTGATGGAAAATTACATGCGCAAAAATACACACGAGAAATGCATGCTGCTTGAGGAACAAGAAAAAAGGCAACCATTGCACTCTGTGAAGATGGAATGGCAGCGAAAGCTGTCGACAGTCAACGCTCTCAAACGAAAAGCAAAGTGCTTTCGCTGCCGTCTTCACAGAGGGGAATGGTTGTCATTTTTTGCGTTGCGAGTCTGGCGTCGTTGCTAGTTCGGAGGTGCCCGGGCTCGCGATTGTCGTTCAGCATCACGGGAACGTTGTTCGTCGGTGGTCGTTTCGCGCCAGCGCCGTTTAAGTTCTCGTTCCTCTTCCCTCCGGCGCCCCTCGTACGCATGTTGTTCTTCGGGTGTACGAATTATGCGTGTCCGCCCCATCGATAACGCAGCTGTGTTTAGCGCCGATACCTCTTCTGCTCATATACTGCGATAGCCTTGACGTCACGCTACTGTGCACGGCGAGCGTTCTAATCCGTTCCTCATTTTGACATCTGCGCCGCCGCACATGCGCCGGTATGGGTTTGTTAGAAATCGCTAAGTCCGTTTTTGTTGCCGGACGCCGAAACAAACTATGTCCTTGTATACCCTTGCGCCTGGGAACTCTTTGGGTCCCACGTGTGACAAGGGTAGTTCAAGGAGAAGAAAGGGGGTTAACCGAGGGGCCCGATTTTTATTGGTCATATCAGAAGAAGCCAACAAACACTGACACCAAGGACAACATAGGGAAAATTACTTGTGCTTTAATAAATGAAGTAAGAAACGATAAATTAATGAAAATTAAAGTGGATGAAAAAACAACTTGTCGCAGGTGGGAACCGAACCCACAACCTTCGCATTTTGCGTGTGATGCTCTACCAATTGAGTTACCGCGGCGTCGTTTTCCCATCCACTTTCTTGAGTATTTATGTGTCCTAGTAGAACTCTGGGAGTGTTAGCCAGCGCCACCACTCACAGACCTTGGCGGCGGACGTGGAACGTCCTTTTTGCCACAGGCGTCACGAGAACGTGAGTGAGTGAGTGAGTGAAGAAACTTTTATTGCAGGTCCGGCGAGGACGCGAACTCGACGCGCACCCGGCTAGTCCCACGTCGGGACCGGCAGGTCTAGCCCGCCGGCCCGGTCGCGGGCACGCCGGACAGCCAGGATTTGCTTTTGTAGAGCGGGGCTACGAAGAAGCGAGTCCCACTCCTCCTTGATGAACTTGGGATATGTGGACCCGCACTCCCACAGCATGTGCGCTAGAGTGGAGGTCTGCCCGCAGGAGGGCCAGGCGTCGTCGCGACACACGTCCGGTTAAGCCTCGTGGAGAACGGACAGACACGGATACGTACTGGTCTGCCAGAAGCCTAAGCGAAACGGCTTGCGCCCTATTCAACTTGGGGTGAGGGGGTGGAAAGACCCTTCTAGACATGTAGAAGTATTTAATAATCTCGTTGTGAGTAGCGGGAGCGTCCCTGTGGCCGTAGGGAGGAGGGGAGTCGGTGCTTCTTGCAGAGGAAGCGCGGTCGGTGAGGTCACGCGCAGCCTCGTGAGCAGACTCATTGAGGTTCTGGGGAGCACCCTCGACCGACCCTACGTGAGCTGGAAACCAGTGGATTGAATGATGCGTGAGAGCATATCGACTCGAGCTGCTAAGAAGACGAGCAGCTTGCTTGGCGATGCAACCCTTCTAAAAAGCCCTAACTGCAGTTCTGGAATCGCTACATATCTCGGACCCACGACCGTCTAGCAGGGCGAGGGCGATGGCGGCTTGCTCGGCGACTCCGGGGTGTGAAGTGCGAATGGAGGCGCAATTGGAAATCTTGCCGCTGGAGTCGACCACAACGATGGCAAAGGTCTTCCCGTCGCTGCACTCCGAGGCGTCGACGAAGCTTGCTCTAATGCCTCGTTGCTTGATCTGTTTGAGGATGGCTGCTGCTCTGGCCTTGCGTCTGCCGTCGGTATGGACGGGATGGACGTTTCGGGGCACAGGGGCCACTTCGAACTTGTCTCGAATGCACCTAGGGATCGGGGTACTGACCATAGGGAATCCCGCCGTGATCATTTCGGGTGAAGGCAACTGGTCAATAAACCCACATATGCTACCTGAAGACATCAATGTTGCCGGATTCGAGACCCTCGTTATGTAATCAACGAGAAGAAAGGGGGTTAACCGAGGGGCCCGATTTTGATTAGTCATATCAGAAGAAGCCAACAAACACTGACACCAAGGACAGCATAGGGGAAATTACTTGTGCTTTACTAAATGAAGTAAAGAAACGATAAATTAATGGAAATTAAAGTGGATGAAAAAACAACTTGCCGCAGGTGGGAACCGAACCCACAACCTTCGCATTTCGCGTGAGATGCTCTACCAATTAATCTATGGCGGCGCCGTTTCCCCTTCCAATTTCTTGGGTATTTATGTGTCCGAGTAGAACCCTAGGAGTGCTAGCCAGCGCCACCACTCACAGACCTTGGCGGCGGACGTGGCGGCGCTGGCTAACACTCCGAGGGTTCTACTAGGACACATAAATACCCAAGAAAGTGGATGGGAAAACGACGCCGCGGTAGCTCAATCGGTAGAGCATCGCACGCGAAATGCGAAGGTTGTGGGTTCGGTTCCCACCTGAAGCAAGTTGTTTTTTCATGCACTTAAATTTCCATTAATTTATCGTTTCTTTACTTTACTTATTAAAGCACGTTGCCCCTATGTTGTCCTTGGTGTCAGTGTTTGTTGGCTTCTTCTGATAAGGGTAGTTCAAGGGCGCACTAAAGGTCCCTGAGCCCAGAGGCGCATGTGCCATTCAACTTGGACCCTTTCTGTACGTCACCAGGATCGGCGCACATGATGATTTAGTTCTGTTGACGGACGCCAAAAAACTACGGAACGTTAGTCATAGACAGGTTTCACTGTATATTTGTTCGCCAAAGGGAACCGAGTCCCAATACAGTGCACGTGCGATCACCGAGCGGCATTAAAAACAATAGAGAGTTTTAGAAGAGGGGCCCCAAACGTTTGTTTTGGGGCCCCAAAGTAATAGCGTCGAAACCACTGCGCATGCGCGAGACGCAAACTGTGTTTGGGTTTTGCGTTGGGAATGCTATTTCAGCGATTTAGCGAGAGCCCAAATCGCTGCTCCAAAAAGCTTTGCGTCAGCAAACGTGGCGGCACCCATCGAAGCGACGGCTCTAACCTAGCACCAAACTGGGTTCGATTCGTGGTAACGCGTGAAGTTCGCAAGCTAGGAGGAACGAACGGCACGCGCGTTATCAGAAGGGGCACTCCGAACGGTGTAAACTGTTCTATGCTGATAACACGCGTGCCGTTCGTTACTGGAAAGTACCGGGCTCGCAGCGTTAAAGAAAGAAAACGCATCAAGGCAGATAACGATTATTGTTGTGTGGCAGAAGGGGCAAGCCAAAGGGTGTAACTTTGCCTAAGAGTGTACACTCTAAAGACAATTGCACCCTTTGGGGTGTATATTTGCCACACAACAACAATCGCCATCTGTCTTGTCCGCATTTCCTTTGTTTAACGCAGCGAGCCTGGTACTTTCCAGTAACGAACGGCATGCGCGTTATCAGCATGACATAGCATTCCCGACAGGAAAGTAGCGGGCGCGATGTTTTCAAGAAAGGAAATGCGGGCAACTAAGACAGATGACGATTATCGTTGTGTGGAAAATATACACTCCAAAAGGTGTAAACTTTTCTTAGAGTGTAAAGTTGGTTTACTCAAAACTAAGCGCAACTAATTGTTTGCTGCTTACAGAATAACCTCTAAATTATAATTAAACGCGAATACATGCACATCGAAATTACTATTCCTATCATGAAATGGTATCTTTTATTTTATTACTTCTAGTAGCTTTTCTTTGACGCTGTAGTGGCGCTGTCAGTGCAAGACGCTATCCGCAAACGCGAAGCCCTATTTTAAAGCTCTTCACTCCTGCGTGCCCCAACGCTAACACCCGCAAACCTCCTTGGGGCCCCAAACTATTCGGGCCGCTTTTCTAAAACTCTCTAGTAAAATGAAATAAAGAAGGGAAAGAAAGGCATCTATTCCTAAGGCATAAATGCATGTCATATACAATTATAAACACCGTTTGAGCGGTCTACACGCGTATCCCAGCGCGCAATGTAGTACGAATGACCCTTCCGAGAAGTGTCGCAAGCAGTCCCCGACGGCGCGACCTTGATGCGGCCCAATCCACTTAAACACTTCGATCGCAGCGCCGCCACAGTATTTTTCGTTGTCGCGCGCCTTACTGCCAAGTATGGTGTAAGATTATATTCTTGCACCGTGCTGCAACGCATGCACCGCCCCAGCCTCTCGTCCCACTTAACCGTATTCTCTTCATCATCATCAGCCTGTTTTATGTCCACTGCAGGACGAAGGCCTCTCCCTGCGATCTCCAATTACCCCTGACCTGCGCCAACCGATTCCAACTAGCGCCCGCGAATTTCCTAATTTGATCGCTCCACCTAGTCTTCTGCCGTCCTCGACTACGTTTCCCTTCTCTTGGTACCCATTCTGTAACCCTAATGGTCCAATGGTTATGTAACCGGCGCATTACATGACTTGCCCAGCAAATTTTTTTCTCTTGATGTCAATTAGAATATCGTCAATATCCGTTTGCTCTCTGATCCAAACCTCTCTCTTTCTGTCTCTTAACGTTATGCTTATCAATCTTCGTTCCATCGCTCTTTGCTCTGTCCTTAACTAGTTCTCAGCCTTATTTGCCAGTCGCCGAGTCTCTGCCCCATAAGTAATCACTGGTAAAATGCATTGATTGTACACCTTTCTTTTCAATGATAATATGGTAAGCTTTCAGTAAGGCATAAGGCAGACAATGTCTGTCGTATGCGATCCAACCCATTTTTATTCTTTTATGAATTTCCTTCTCATGATCAGGGTTCCCTGTGATTAATTGACCTCGGTAAACGTACTCCTTACAGACTCTAGAGGCTAACTCGCGATCCTGAAATCTTGTTCCTTTGCCCGGTTATTTATCATATTAATCTTCAACCCCACTCTTACACTCTCTCTGTTAAGGTCCTCAATCATTTATTGTAACTCGTCGACATTGTTGCTGAATAGAACAATGTCATCAGCAAACCGAAGGTTGCCGAGATATTATCCGTCAATCCTTCCTAACCTAAGCCTTCCCAGTTTAATAGCTTGAATAATTCTTATAAGCACGCAGTGAATAGCATTGGAGAGATTGTGTCTCCCTGTCTGACCCCTTTCTTTATAAGCATATTCCTGCTTTTCCTGTGTAGAATTAAGGTAGCTGTAGAAACTCTGTAGATATTTTCCAAGGTATTTACGTAAGCGTTCTGTACGCCTTGATGACGTAATGCCTCTATGACTGCTGGTATCTCTACTGAATCAAATGCCTTTTCGTAATCTATGAAAGTCATATAGAGAGGCATATTGTACTCTGCGGATTTCTTGATAACCTGATTATTGAAATGGATGTGATCCATTGTCGAGTATCCCTTCCTGAAGCCAGCTTGTTTCCTTGATTGACTAAAGCCCAGCGTTGCCCTTATTCTGTTGGACATTATTTTGGTAAATATTTTATATAATACTGGTGGTAAGCTAAGGGCCTATAATTTTTCAATTCTTTACTGTCTCCCTTTTTGTGGACTAGTATAATGTTTGCGTTCTTCCAGTTTTCCGGGACCCTTGCAGTTGATAGACACTTCGCATAAAGAGCCGCCAGTTTTCCAAGCATTATGTCTCCTCCATCTTTGATTAAATCGACTGTTATTACATCTTCTTCTGCCGCTCTTCCTCGTTTCATGTCTTGCAAGGCCCTTCTAACCTCATCGCTAGTAATAGAAGGAGTTTCTGTATCCTGTTCATTATTGTTTCTAATTGAGAAATCCTGACTCCTCTGGGTATTGTACAGGTCAGTATAGAACTCTTTTTCCGCTTTTCTTTTACTATATCTTCGAAATTGCTATTATTACCCTGTTTATCTTTCAGTGCATATATCTTGGTTCGTCCTATGCAAAGTTTCTTTCTCACTGATTTTCGATTACGTCCATTTTTTACGGCTTCTTCAACCTTTCTCACGTTATAGTTTCGAACATCACTTATTTTCGCCTTGTTGATCAGTTTTGACAGTTCCGCGCATTCTATCTTATCTCTTGAGTTGAACACTTCTATTCTTTGTCGTTTCTTTATTAGCTCCTTTGTTACTTGGGAGAGCTTGCCTACTGATTGCCTTGGTGCGTTGCCTCCAACTTCAATTGCTGCCTCTGAGGCCAGCCTAGTTACGGTTTCACAGCAATTACGCGAAATATGGCCGGCGCCTCCTCAGTGAAAACAAAGTGGTCGCCTATCGACGGTGCGCCATACGTCGGTTCTTCGAAATTGCGGCCGTCCCGTAGCGTCGTTTTGCGGCGTTGGCCAAGGGGCGGCGAACGACTGCTGCTGGTGTGACTGCAGCGGCTTAACGGGTGCGCGGCTCGAAGCATCCTCTTGCGGCGGCGACCAAGGAGCGGCTGTCGGAGGCTGGTGGTACGGTGGTGTGGTTGGGACGGATGGTGGACATGGGACAGCGGCGGCGTAGGTCATGGGACGCTGGTGATCTTGAAGATCGGCTGCCGGGAGCGCCTGCCTGATTCCGTCACGCACCACTTCGGCGATTGATGCTGCGGGTCTATCCAATGTCGGTGTCAGAATCTTTTTCACTTCCTCTCTGACAAGCTCTCTGATCGATTCACGCAAGGAATTCTGATACTCGGCAGTCCCTGCGGCGGCATTGATTGTAGTGCTGGTGGACAGTCGATCTGCATCGTTGATGAAGGGCCCGCTCAATAGCCGTAGCCTCTTTGATAAAGTCAGGGACGGTGACTGGTGGATTCCGCACAAGCCCCGCTAACAACTTCTCTTTTACACCTCGCATGAGGTGGCGCAACTTCCTATCGTCGGTCATGTTCGGGTCGGCTCTCCGAAAGAGGCGGGCCATGTCCTCGGCGAACATTGTGACCGACTCATTAGGTTGTCGCACCCGTAGCTCCATCATCTGCTGGGCGCGGTCACGTCGGTCGGCACTTGCAAAAGTATCAGTGATCTTCTGCCGAAAGTCATTCCATGTCGTCAGGCTAGCTTCACGGTTCTCGTATCAAGTACGGCCACTGTCGTCAAGGGCGAAATAGACGTGGGAAAGCTTTTGCTGCTCAGTCCACTGGTTAATCTGTGCGACGCGTTCATACTTGTCAAGCCAGTCTTCAATGTCTTCGAAGATTGCACCGCGATAGCGATCGGGAACCATTGGATGCAGAACGATTACCTGTTGTCGACTGGGAAACCGGCTGCTTTGGGGTGCTTGCGGTGAGCTGGTTTCGGCCATTGCGAGATGTTTGCAGCTCCCGGAGAGAGGTGGTTAATTGAAGAGGGGAAAACTCCGGGGCAAGGCCTAGCAGTGGACGACGAAAGCCATGCACGGGTTTCGTAACTGGTGACAATGCGTCCGGGCTAGATGAACGACTCCCAGAAGGACTCCGGAGCATCAGGCGAACTCATTAGCCAGCGCCTCCACCAGTGTCGCGCTACAACGCGGACAGAAGACAGGGAGACGTTCTTCAAGAACAACAGGACAACCTTGTCTTGTCTTGTCTTGTGTCCCAAACAATGGCAACCTGTTCAGGACAACCTGTCCAAAAACAAACGGAATAGAGGCCCGTCTTCTTCGTCCTCACCCAATCTCAGCCACCCACTAGACGGAGTCCGTTAATGCCCCCATCGTCGTTGTCTTTTGCGTAGAATACACGCGTCAATATATATATATATATATATATATATATATATATATATAGACACAATGCTGTGGGGCTCCCGCACCGCGGGACGGCGCGCGCAACGGCCGGCGCCATGGAAGACGACGAAGCGCGTACGCTTCACGCTCTTCTTCTGGCCCGCCATTAAAGAGAAGCGTATAATTTGTAAGACTCGTCTTCAATGTACGTTACATTTCTCTGGTGGAGGTGCGGGGTACATGCTACCACGCCCAGATCGAACGCCGTCTACAAGCCCAGTACGAAGTCCGGTCGAGCTGACTCCTGTTCACGTACGGACAAGCCGTCGACTTCAGGGACTACCACCTGAGCACGAGCCTCTACCCAATCGAGTTGGAAAGATGAGTACATCAGTTCCGTCTTCTTCCTCAACCGCACCGACTGAGGTCGTCCTTAACCAGCCGCGAATCCCCACATCCTTCCATGGGGACACTTTCGAGGATGTTGAGGACTGGCTCGATCACTTTGAGCGTGTCGCAGAATTCAACGGCTGGACTCCAGAGCGCAAGCTACGCATCGCCTACTTTGCCCTCGAGGACTACGCGCGGACATGGCTTGAGAACCGTGAGGCGGCCTTATCGACATGGGACGAATTCCGACGCCAGCTAATCAGCACATACGCCAGCCTCGATCGCAAGGAGCGAGCTGAATCTGCAATTCAGGCGAGAGTACAGCGGCCGAACGAAAGCGTCGCAATGTTTGTCGAAGATATGTGCCGACTTTTCCGACGCGCGGATCCATCCATGCCGGAAGAAAAGAAGGTCAGGAACCTGATGCGTGGTGTCAAGCAAGAGTTATTCGGTGGCCTAATACGCAACCGACCAAAGATCGTTGCAGAGTTTCTCGCGGAAGCCATATCAATGGAAAAGCCACTGTAGCAACGAACAAGGCAGTACAACCGCGACGTGTTGTCCCTATCGCGTGAGCCCCTCGCTATACCCTTGGATAATACCGACGTCTTGCGGGAGAGGAGCTCCAAAAGCTTCAGGTGGCTCCGGTATCGGTACCGCGACTCGCTCCGGCTGAGGTCGTCCTGGAAGAAATCAGGCAGGCAGTACAAGTCCCGGAGCGAAGCGAGACACCACAGCACGAGGTACGGCAGCCACGGCCTCGCATGTCGTATGCGGAAGCTGCGCGAAGTTCGTTGTCTCCGACTTTTCACGATGCGCGTGATGTCCCGGACTTTCATTGTGTGCGGGCCGCTGAAGAAGCAACTGCCGACTTCAGGACTCGCCGCACGCCATTCATGGCTGAACCACCCCGCAAGAGCGACGTATGGCGCACTGCAGACCGGAGACCCTTGTGTTTTCACTGCGGTGAAGCCGATCACCTCTACAGGGCCTGTCCTTACCGCCGAGCGGGGCTCCGTGGATTTTTACTGAAAGCGCTGTGCCCACGCAATGGTGAACGCCCCCTCAAGATTGAAGCCTACCTCGCGGACGCCAGGAGCTCGTTTAGCCCACGATTCCGTGACCCCCGGTCACCGTCACTTGCCCGATGCAGGTCTTCCAGCCCCGTCTTCTCGCCGAGCACAACAAGGCGTCGCTCACTCAGCCCTGCGTCCCGGGAAAACTGAGTCCAGCGACCTGCGGAGGTGAGGTCGCTGACGTTGCGAACGGTGAAGATCCTCCATTACGACGACCGCGAAATGACGTAATTGAGACGCAGAGAAAGCAGTGTAGTTCGATGTCAGTATCTTGCGACGTACCAGTTACCATAGATGACCACGAAGTCGCGGCGCTAATCGACACGGGTGCGGACACGTCTGTTATGAGCCAGAGTCTCGCGCGCACACTGAACAAAGTTTCGACGCAATGGACCGGAACTCAAATTTGTACTGCAGGAGGGCACCTCATAACTCCAATGGGCCGGTGCACGGCACGAATCAACATTCAGGGCTTCGCGTACATCGGCGACTTCGTCATTCTTCCTGAATGTTCAAAGGACCTTATACTCGGCATGGATTTCCTTCAGACGAACGGTGCCATCATCGACCTGCAAGAGTCCAGAGTTAGCTTCGCTACTACGCAAGCCATAGCGAACAGTAATGACACGGACAGTGACATCGCGCTTCGCGTAGCTGACGATCACGTCACGTTGCCACCCAAGAGCAGTGTGCTTACCCTTGTCCGATGCGACATGGAGGACGACGCCGAACATCCCCCTGCTTCTTGAGCGCCACATTTGCATAGCCAGAGGGCTTCTTCAGGTGCGAAACAAATGTTCAGTCGTGTTGCTAACAAACTTTAGCAACGCGAGGAACGACAATCGCATTTCTTCGCGAAATCATTGATGTCACTGACATTGCCACATTGAAAATCGCATCGTCTCAGCAATCTGAGTTACCCAGCCTAAAAGAACGTATTCACGTTAACGCTGCTCTGCCAGACCATCAGAAAGACCTTCTACTGTGTCTCATGAATGAATTTACGGACTGTTTTTCAATGTCGTCCAAAGTACGGCGCACGTCCATCACAAAGCACCGCATTATTACGGACGAGTCTGCACGTCCTGTTCGTCAGCATCCTTACAGAGTGTCGCCAGTGGAACGGGAAGCGATCAAGCATCAGGTGGAAAAGATGCTCCAAGACGACGTGATCCAGCCGTCCACAAGCCCGTGGGCCTCCCCTGTAGTGTTAGTCAGAAAGAAAGATAACACACTACGGTTCTGTGTAGTGTGGGGATGCGCGACTCTCACGCATCCCCTGATATGCTGTTTTCCCGCACGGCTCGCGTGGCCTGGCGCCCGCGGCGGTCGGAGTGGTACAAGCGCGGTGCGAGAGATGGCGCGAGTGTCGCGCCGCGGCGGGGTTACTCGGGCGCCGAGAGACAAGGCGCGCTCTCTTGGGTTCGAGATCGTCGGCGGGCGCGGACGTCCGCGCGGGCGCCGTTCCATGGTTCTGCGAGACTGTCTCGCGTGGCCGCCTTCGAACGTGCCACCATTCGCGTGACCGTACACGCGAACGACCAGGCGTTGGGATCCAGCATGGGGCGAACATATTCGCTCGCTATCCGGTCGCTCAGTGAGTCGGACTTCTAGATTTGTCGCGCGCCCATCGGCATGTTTTGTGGATAGCAACTCGGCTGGAATGATCTATGAAAGGTGCAATAAATGCCCTTGTGATTGTTTGCACTACTGTGTTGTCGTTCCTTTGTCCCAAGAGTACGGAGGAGAACCCCATATCTCCCACAGTATATTGCAGGAAATTGAACAGTGTCACCAAGCGCGATGTTTATCCATTGCCCCGCATCGACGATGCATTAGATCGTCTACAACATGTCAAGTTTTTTTCTTCGTTGGACCTTAAATCATGGTATTGGCAAATCGAAGTTCATGAACAGGATCGTGAAAAAAGAGCGTTTGTAACACCTGACGGGCTGTATGAGTTCAAAGTTCTCCCCTTCGGTCTCTGTTCCGCACCTGCCACCTTTCAGCGGATGATGGATACCGTGCTTGCTGAACTCAAATGGCAAACCTGCCTCGTATACTTGGACAACGTCGTCGTGTTCTCGAGCACGTTTGACGAACATCTCGCACGACTCGAGAGTGTCCTATATATATATATATATATATATATATATATATATATATATCATCAGCCTGGTTACGCCCACTGCAGGGCAAAGGTATCTCCCATCCTTCCTCAACTACCCCAGTAATGTACTAATTGTGGCCACGTTGTCCCTGCAAACTTCGTAATCTCATCCGCCCGCCTAACTTTCTGCCGCCCCGTGCTACGCTTACCTTCCCTTGGAATCCAGTCCGTAACCCTTTATGACCATTGGTTATCTTCCCTCCTCATTACATGTCCTGCCCATGCCCATTTCTTTTTCTTGATTTCAACTAAGATGTCATTAACTCGCGTTTGTTCCCTCATCCAATCTGCTCTTTTCTTATCCCTTAACGTTACACCCATCATTCTTCTTTCCATAGCTCGTTGCGTCGTCCTCAATTTGAGTAAAATCCTTTTCGTAAGCGTCCAGGTTTCTTCCCCGTACGTGAGTACTGGTAAGACACAGCTGTTACACACTTTTATCTTGAGGGATAATGGCAACCTGCTGTTCATGATCTGAGAATGCCTGCCAAACGCACCCCAGCCCATTCTTATTCTGATTATTTCAGTCTCGTGATCCGGATCCGCGGTCACTACCTGTCCTAAGTAGGTGTCTTCTGTTACCACTTCCAGTGCCTCGCTAACTATCGTAAACTGCTGTTCTCTTCCGAGACTGTTAAACATTACTTTAGTTTTCTGCAGATTAATTTTTAGACCCGCCCTTCTGCTTTGCGTCTCCAGGTCAGTGAGCGTGCATTGCAATTGGTCCCCTGAGTTACTAAGCAAGGCAATATCATCAGCGAATCGCAAACTACTAAGGTATTCTCCATTAACTCTTATCCCCAATCCTTCCCAATCCAAGTCTCTGAATACCTCCTGTAAACACGCTGTGAATAGCGTTGGAGAGATCGTATCTCCCTGCCTGACGCCTTTCTTTATTGGGTTTTTTTTGCTTTGTTTATGGAGGACTACGGTGGCTGTGGAGCCGCTATAAATATCTTTCAGTATTTTTACATACGGTTCGTCCCTGATTACCCTAATTATGTAATGCCTCCATGATTGCTGAGACAAAGTCGTTAGACAAAGGCGTTAAGAGACAAAGCCGGCAATATCATTACTAATATGGGTGAGATAGTTTAAGTGGCTGAAGAATTCTATAGAGATTTATGCAGTACCAATGGCACCCACGACGATAATGGAAGAGAGAACCGTCTAGAGGAACTTGAAATCCCACAAGTAACGCCGGAAGAAGTGAAGAAAGCCTTGGGAGCTATGCAAAGGGGGAAGGCAGCTGGTGAGGATCAGGTAACAGCAGATTTGTTGAAGGATGGTGGGCAGATTGTTCTAGAAAAACTGGCCACCCTGTATACATGATACCTCATGACTTCGAGAGTACCGGAATCTTGGAAGAACGCTAACATAATCCTAATCCATAAGAAAGGGGACGTCAAAGACTTGAAAAATTATAGACCGATCAGCTTACTGTCCGTTGCATACAAAGTATTTACTAAGGTAATCGCGAATAGAGCCCGGAACACCTTAGACTTCTGTCAGCCAAAGTACCAGGCAGGATTTCGTAAAGGCTGCTCAACAATAGACCATATTCACACTATCAATCAGATGATAGAGAAATGTGCGGAATATAACCAACCCCTATATAGAGGTTTTATTGATTACGAGAAAGCGTTACTAAAGAAAGCGGCGTTGATAGTGTATGATCACGGAGGCTTCGAATTTATCTGTTCTGCCAAACAGAATGTCCATATATAGTTGGACCCTCCACGACTCCTAGAAAAATTTGGCTGTGGCTTAGCTAAGGTTAAGCCTGGATATCTCGAAGCGAAAAGGTTCGGTGATGGTTATGGTTTAGCTGATGGCCATGCTTTATGATTTAGCCTATGGTTATGCTTACGGTTTAGCTTATGGTTATGCTTTATGATTTAGCCTATGGATATGCTTACGGTTTAACTAATGGATACGCTTATTGTTTAAGTTATGGATAGGTTTACGGTTTCGCTTCAGGTTGTGCTTTATGATTTAGCCTATGGTTATGCTTACGGTTTCACTTATGGATATGCTTTGGTTAGCTTGTGGTTATGCTATACGTGTGCCTTGTGTAGTTCTACAAATTGCTTATCAATGATATATACCATAAGTTATGCAGGATTATTAAACTTCTTTATTCATCATTGTTAGGCACATTGTCTTGCGATTTCTGTACAGCCGTAAACACAGCTCTTTGTATCGGTAGTATCACTCTCTTCTCCTTCCATATTGAATGCGCACGCCTATTCTCTGGCAAGCGGTTATATAGTCGGCCTCCGCGATAAACACGCGCTTGCGGCGAACGTCAAACGATGACGCATAGCGCGCGGCAGTGGCCACCTGCGCCGACTCCGAACACGCTTACGGAGCCAATTCCGACATACGCCGGCTCGCGCGAAGCGCGGTGTTGACTAGCGTAGTGAAGCTTTTCGCTTCAAAAGGCTCATAAGTTATTCAGGGGCCACCGCCCGCAGCTTGAGAAACATTGGTCTAGGCTCTAGATGGTTCACTGTAACACATGGCATAGTTACTTGCCTGGTTTTGCAGGGAGAAAATGCGGCAATGCACTACAACCCTGCCGACCTTGCCTGAATGGCTGCTTTTTGCAACTGCCTACAGGTTACGACACAAGTTTATGCTAGTGCAGTCTTTAGAGCAGCTTGCACCCCAGAACGAAGATAGCGTTGCATTTCTGCCCTTAATAACCAGAGTGCCAAGTGTTAAATTGAACGATCTAGTCCACAAAATGAAATCGTTGTGCGAAATTTGAGCAAGAACAGATGAGCGGTAAGGGCAAAATATTACTTATTTTCAATTTTTGAAAACATTGTAAGCGAAATTTGCACATTGCTGTACAGCGTGGTGAGAGCGCAGACCACGCAATATATACTGACCTGGGCGCCGCCATATTGCGTAGCCAGTGGCGCCATCTGTGGACAGTCGCATACTGGCTTGGGCGAGCGCTGCGTGTTGTATGCCATGGTATACGTTCGGCGGCAATTGTGATTGTTCTCGCGCTCGCGTGGTATGCTTAGTATGACGTGGTAAATCTCGGAAGCCGTTCTATGACGTGTACGAAGGGATTTCAGTTGGCATCGCCGGGATTTCCACTGGTGTTGTGACGGACGGAATACCCAGAGTGATGTCGGCGCACCTCAATAGGCGCTCAATAGGTCCAACTACACCAACGTTGGAGATCTGTTATGTACTTCTGAAAACTCGTTTCACAAATGTGGCCTTGCTGCAGCATTCTGATTGTAATTATAAGCTGTCGCTTAGCAGCAATGAGTAGTTACGAAACATAAGACTATCCTAACAGCGCGGGTACTGTTCTGCTGCGGAATAAGTTGTGTTGTTTACTTTGACAAGAGCTGAATTGGTTATCAGTAGATATATTGCGCGATTAGCTCGTTGGTTGGCCACAGGCCGACCTCTCCACCTTTCTGCCATTAAATATTATCTCTCTCTCTCGTTGGTTGGACGAGGTTTCCGGCTACGAATAAAATACTTTCGGCTGCTAATACCACCATACCGTACAGTGCGAATCAGAATTCTCGAGTGGCCGAGCGACTGCTTACAGACAGCGCGAGAGCCCGAAGCAGTGGTAGACGTTGTGTTTTAGATCTGTTTGTGCTTTATACGCCTCGTGCAGCGCTTATAGAGGCGCCACTGATGGCCTCCTAGCGGGCGCGCTTCCAACAGTACGTACAGGAGCAGTAGCAGACGACAGCCCTTTGCAGCAAGGATGGCTGAAGTTCGCGGCTGCGATTTCTTCTTTGTTCTCCTGCCAGACTGCTTCTTTGCGGTGACAGCTGTAGGAAGACGCTGACCTCTGTGGGAGCGGGTATGAACAGGATATTACCGGTATTTGGGACAACATGCGTGCCAGGTGCGACCCGCAGACAAACGCCATGAACCCCATTCGAATGAAGTGGATTTCATGTTAACGAGCCGATAAATTCTATTGAGTAATGCGATGTCTCGATCGTTTTTTTTAAATTCTACCCTTGCCGTAATGCTGCTTCTGTACCTCAATAATAAGCACCCGTGGTTAGTGGAGATTATATCAAACAAATCCGCACGGTGCGATGTCTGCATATGCCGTTGTGATTTTTCTGCCGATGAATACATGTGACATCGCCGAATAAGTGCAGTCAGTCGCCTCAAGAAGAGTAATTGCGAATTTATTATTGGAAACGCGCACACTAGTCAACGAAGTTACCAAACGCATGGGTTATTAAAAGCGCGTGTTAGTGCTGTACCGAGGATGCAATTCTGCTGCATACGCCAATGAACTGGCGTTGCCGCAGCTGCAGTTGCAATTTTAAATTCCCCAAGGGAGCTGCTTGGAAACTTACAAAGATAAAGTCTGACTAACTTTTCAGTACTTTCTTTTTAATGTTGCGAGAGAGAGGTGCCGCATGATATACTTAAAGGCAGAGCAGCGCCATTCAAAGTAGATGAGCACTGGCGGCAAGGGCGGGTTTAGTCCCGTGCGGCGTAAGCATAATAAGAAAGAATTCAGTTGAGTACAAAATTCACATGCAAGATGGGGCTACGTTGTGAAACAAACAAATCACTCGGCGTGTTAAGTCTGCTCAGACATAATGGAGGTGTGATGACTTCCCAAACGTGACGCGTACTTTTCAGCGAAAAATGGAACAAAAATACCATAAGCAACAACTATTAGCAATTCTCGTCCTCAACTACATATATTTTCTAAACACATTTCCCAAAAAACCACAGTACCTAAGATGCCCTGGGGCGAAAAGAATAAAGCTGTTAAAGAGGCACTTGTTTGGTGTCATTCCGATAAGACACAGCGTGATTTATACCCTTTCCAAGCGAGGCAGGGTGAAAACCTCGTCGCTCAAAAGAATCAACAAGAGTTATGCATGAAGCAACTAGCAACAGTTAAACATGTGCGAAGCCACGCATAAAATCGATGAAAAACATGAAGTGCGTGACAGCTGGTGCGAGGATGTACCGAGCCACATAAAACCAACAATTTCAGTTCTTGCAAACCTGAGTAGCTTTAACATACAACACAATGCGCTCGTGCAGTCGTGCTGCCTAACTAGCGCAATGCGGCAAAGAAGCGGAAAACAAGATAAACGGCAAACGGCATTCCGAACTTTAGCGGAATACCTTTAAACATCATGCTGCACTGCAGACAAGCTTCATCGCTTACGCGTCTAACTATGATCGAGTGGAAAAAAAAAAACACCGGCGCGAAAAAGGAAAGGATGAGAACAAGAAATTTCCGGCAGAAGTGACGATCCATTGCTACCGTTGCTCCCGCTGATGAGGCTTTGCGGGGAATGATTAGAACCGTATCGCCGGCACGTTTTCGCCGGTATTTGAGCCTGCCACCCCGCAACAATTCTTCTACATTCCTTGAAGCTTTGACCACCCCAAACATGCGAAGGGTGTTGCCTATTTTATTCTGAAAACGTGAATAACACAGAGAAGCACTATCAACGACACAACAAACTACGGCGCGCGGCTGGCTCATCTCCCGTGTGTTCTGCGCAAGGCCGCCACCAGTGGCGCGTGCATCGGCGCGCACTACGCCTTTAGCGCATAGTCCAAGCATGCGGCGTGGCCATGCAAAGTCTTACTGCGGCGTCAATTAGCCAGCGTGTTTTTTTCAAAGGAACAGAATGAAAACAGATCTTTTATTTTTCGGTCTCGCTCGTGCCGTTGTCTACGGCGCACTCACCCGTTTTACGAAAATTCCGTCCTCATAGACCGAAACTTTTCGTTTTTCTGGGGGTGAGGGCTGCTGGGGCCCGACCATCTTTCCGAGCCCCATATATATGTATATAGAACGAGAAGAGAGGGGGTTAACCGAGGCGCCCGATTATTATTAATCACTTTATCAGAAGCCAACAAAGAAAGACATCAAGGACAAAACATGGGAAATTGCTTGTACATAGTAATTGAATTAAAGAAGTGTTAAAGTAATGGAAATGAAAGCGGATAAAAAAACTTGCCACAGGTGGGGAACGATCCCCCGTCTTCGCATTACGCGTGCGATGCTCTACCAATTTAGTTACCGCTGCGCCGTGTTTCCATCCACTTTCTGGGATATTTATATGTTAACGCTAGAACCAACCTCATTTCTTCTTGTTCAATAACGAGGGTCTCGAATCGGGCAACACTGTTGCCTTCAGGTAGCACGTGTGGGTTTATTGACCGGTTGCCTTCACCCAAAAAGGTCACGTACTCGTGACGCCTTCGGCAGAAAGGATGTTCCACATCCGCCGCCAAGGTTTGTGAGTGGTGGCGCTGGCTAACACTCCCAGGATTCGACCATGGCGCCCCACTAGTGCTGCAGCTGATATGTCGGTCAAACGCGACTGCATGAGTCTCGCGTCTGCGGGCTTCTACGCAGAGTCGTCATTTCGACCCGCCGCGGTATAACTCAGTGGCTATGGCCTGGTGCTGCTGCTAAGCTCGAGGTCCCGGGTTTGATGCCGATGGCCGTATTTCGATGGGGGCGCCATACGCTCGTGCGCTTAGATTTAGCGGCACGTTGAAGAACCCTAGTGTGGTTAATCCGGGGTCTCTCGGTCATGTGTTTTCTTATAGTCATACCGTGGTTTCGTCACGTGAAACGCCTGAATTTAATTTTAAATGTTTAAGCTAGTCATTTGCAACCAATGTCTTATCTCTTGCTTGGCTTTCCAATTTCTCCATCGTACACAACCAAACTATGGCTTGGTGTTTCAGCGAACACTTAAAAAAATTTTCAAATGGCCTTGACACCACCATTCAAGTCCACCATTCTAGTCCATGCATGAGCGTGGTCTACTCGAAGAGGAGGACGTTATTTGCAAAAAAAAATAAAAATAAGATGCCTAATCGAATAATTAACAAAAATTAACTAATTTCGTTTTAATTAATCACCAATGACGCATATTGCAACTTACAGATTCTAGCTGGGGAGATTGCAAGGCGGATCCACATGGAACGAATTCTCAGGATGACACCGGTTTCGAGATATTAATTACGGAACTTTGCGGAGAAATGCATCGGCGTTTCATTTACTTTCGGGTTTGAATGCATAAAGCGACTCTTTGTTAAGAAAGTAAGTGGAACGACAATGCATTTTTACTGCAAGTTTGATGGCGCATATCTCGTAAATGGTGTCATGCACACAATTCTTTTCAAATGGATATGCCTTGCCGTCTCACCCGCTAAGAGGAGGAGGAAATAAAGAAGGAAGACAGGGATGTCAACCAGAAAAGTGTTTGGTTGGCTACCCTACTCTGGGGGACGGAAAAGAGGAAATAACAACCTATCGTCCTCACTCATTTGCCATGACTCCAATTTAGAGCTAACATGGGTTTGTGTACATAATTCCTCGGTTAAATCAGTATACGGCATTTTTGTGACCACCTTCGCAGTTCGCTTACAAACAAAAGATAAATTCCCCAGAATCAGAATCAGAATCAGTTTTATTCATGACAAAATGAGGATAATTACAACATATGTATATACAGAAGGAGGTCCCGTAGTTAGAAACTGAAATGGGACCTCCTGTGCATGATGACTAGAATTAATAATACATACAACAATGGCAATATGAAAAATTTAGGAATAAAGGATTAAGGAGACAGGGCATAAATGAGCAGAAAAGCAGCATATTTACGTATTAAACAAAAACAAGGCTTCGACTTAGTCAACGAAAGGTGAAACTACAAAAATACCTAAGAAGAAAGATGCGCCTATTTTTCTTTTGGGTGATTTCAACTACCCTCACATCAATTGGGCCCTCCTAACTAATCAATCGCCATTGAATGAATCCAAACAATTGTTATCCAAAGCCTACAGACGGATCACACACATGCTGCGCATCCGCTTCCGGACCGCTACACCACCGTCCCGCTGGCATCGCACAGCAGCAGCCCGCACTACCGACATACTTCTTCGACCACTCCGAGCACCAGTTCAGGGTTCAACTCCACGTTGATGGCGCATCAATCGCTTCGTGCTATAAGAAGGGGCGACACATTTCCGCGGGCCATAGGGCACGGCAGCTGGCCGCAGGGGCACATGGATGACCCTTTTGTATCCATCGTGCAGGCAAGAAAGCACTTTAACGATTGCATGCATTCGAACGAGCTTTGTTTAGCTGTGCTGCCGTGCCCTTGGCTGCTGTGTGAACTAATATTTGACCTAGTGGATCTCGTCAAATTATTGCTACTAGCTGGAGATATAGAAACAAACCCGGGTCCTGATACACCCGAAATTTCGCGGCAACTACAACAAATCCTGAAGGATTTAAAAGAAATTAAGGGACAGCGTTTAACCGCAATAGACAAGAAACTCGAGCAACTCGCAACCCTATACAAAAAGATTTCCTCTTGCGCGGAGAAGGTCACTAAACTAGAGAAAGTCGTTTCAACGCTGGAACTAAGACTAGACGACCTTGAAAACCGCTCCAGACGATCCAATCTAATTGTGTATGGTGTGCCAGAAGAGGACAAGGAAAATCAAGACACATTACAACTTACAGTAAATGAAAAAATTGTCAAAAATGTCCTGAAACTCGAAGCTGTAAGTGTCGAACGTATTCATAGATTAGGCAGGCCGGATACCACTAAAGACCAATAATTTTTAAGCTTCTCGACTTTCGAGACTAAACTAAAATCTTGAGAAATTGTTTCAAGCTAAAGGGGTCAAGTTTTTCGATCTCCGAAGATTTTTCGCCTCGCGTACGAGACTTAAGAAGGAAGTTGTGGAATTGTGCCAAACAAAGGAAAGAATCCGGTGATAAAATTAATCTAACTTATGACAAGCTACGAATCAATGGCGATATGTTCTACTGGGACGAAAAAAATAATAATATAGCTCCTTTGAAACCAGGTTCCGTCAATCCTGATCCAAAAAACCAGCAACACGGCCCTCGAAGCCTACGTTCATGCAGAACTTGATATCTGACTTTTCCTTCTTGAACATAAATGCCCTTAGCATATTAAAAATAAACGGATTCCCTTGAAGCCTTGATTCTTGCATAGGAACCTGACTTTCTAACACTAAGAGAAACCTGGCGCTGATACTAAAGATGTTGAGATAGCCCCGGCCAACTACGCTATCATACGGAAAAACCGGACAACACGAGGCGGTGGCGTGGCCATTCTAGTAAAGAAAGAAATCCCGTTTTTAATGTTACCGGATGTTGCGGGCGTTGAGGCTATCTTTTGTAAACTGCGCTTCGCATCTTATACTGTTGTCGTAGGCTGCGTCTATCGCAGTCCTTCTTCCGGCCTCGACAATATGCGCCGATTGCATGAATACGCTGAGCAATATGCATCACTGTCCAGATTAATAATCGCAGGTGATTTTAACGTTCCTGAAGTGAACTGGCAAACAATGCAGCATCATTCACCCTGTGCGGATGTGTTACTTGACTTTATGTTATCGTTCAACCTTACACAAATTGTAACTGAACCTACACGTGTACAGGGATCCAGCTGTTCCATACTAGATCTAATATTCCTCAGCAATAACTTCATAAATGACGAAACAAGATTAAGCTTACGAGATGGTATTTGGGATCACAAAATTACCTATTGCACTATACCCCTTCATGACAGCTTTACCCCTCAGCAAATCATCGCTTACCCCGACTATAGTAAAGCTAACGACACTAGTATACTTGATTACCTGATTAATGAATACCAGTCGTTTTTGAAACTTTCCCATAACAGCAATACAGACATCGATACATTGTGGCTCGCATTTAACGTCATTATATCTTATTGTGTACCAATTACATACTAACTAGGAAAAAGAAACTTACTAGGCGTAATCCATGGATGACACGTGACGTTATGCATGCGAAACGTAAAGTAAACCGAATGCGAAAATTGCTGAAAACTAACCCATTAAAGTTTACGCATGAAAATCTCAGCGCAGCTATCCAACTTATGAAATAAAAAATTAATACAGCCAAACAGTTCTACTTTACTAATACACTCACAAACTTTTTGAAAACTGCTCCCACAAAGTTGTGGAGCTACATTAACCAAAAAAATCGTAAGGACAACGAAGCCTCAAATGAAGATAACAGGAACTCTGCTAACTTGCTTAACGACTACTTCTGCTCCGTTTTCACTGAGGACAATGGCACACTATCACAATTTAACAGGGATAGGCGGGCTAGTTGGTGCTCGATATTGGAATGCATCATGTAACCGCACAAAAACAAGGGACAAAGAAGAAACACACAAGACAGGCGCGCCTGTCTTGTGTGTTCCTTCTTTGCCCCTTGTTTTTGTGCGGTTACATGATGCATTACACTATCACAAGCAGGCTTCTCTAGAAATAAGCCACTAGAGCCACTCACACTAAACGAAACAGGCGTACTTAACCTACTGCTTAGCTTAGACCCAAAGAAATCACCAGGACCTGAAAATATTCCAAATGCATTCCTTCGCAGATACGCTGAGTGGATGGCCAAGTACGTATTAAGAATTTTCAACAAATCAATCTCCTCAGGTAACCTCCCTAAGGATTGGAAAACAGCTAAAGTGAAACCAATTCATAAATCGGGAAGTAAAACAGAACCCGCTAACTGCAGACCAATCTCACTAACATGCACTGTTTGTAAACTACAAGAACACATTATCTTAAAGCACATAACCAAACACCTTGAACAAGAAGAAATACTAACAGATTGTCAGCATGGTTTTCGCAAAGGAGTTTCCACAGTCACATAACTAATTGAGCTTGTCCACGATGTATCGTTAAGTATTGACCAACAGAAACAAATCGATCTAATCTTTCTAGATTTTTCAAAAGCTTTCGATCGCGTAACACATAAGAAATTAATTTATAAACTCGAACTTACCTTAGGAAAGGGCCTTCTTCTGAACTGGATTAAAGACTACCTTACTAACCGCACTCAATTTGTAGAAGTTAACCAGCAATATTCCATGAAATCTAGCGTAAGATCCGGAGTTCCACAAGGAAGTGTTCTGGCTCCAGTTTTATTTCTCATATACATTAATGATCTGCCTTGTAATATTCCAGTCAATGTTGACTTTTTGCTGACGATTGTGTTCTGTATCAGGTCATCAATTCTTATAATGACCATGTGACCTTGAACTACGCTTTGTCACTTGTGTACAAGTGGTGTAACGAATGGCAAATGACTGTAAATATTAAAAAATCAGCTATCTTATCAATTACTAGAAAAAGCTCGCATCAGAATTTAACTACACTATAAATAACGCCACACTTCACAAAGTGAACGAGTACAAGTACCTTGGCTTAACATTAACACACGATTTCAGGTGGGAGCGCTATGTTAACAACGTAACCTCGACCGCACAACAAAAATGGTTTTTCCTAAACAGACGTCTTAGACTAGCACGCCCAAACACAAAACTACTAGCTTATAACACTTTTGTCAGATTTGTATTAGAGTATGCTAATGTTTGGTTTTCTTTCACCAAAGAAATCATTAACAAACTAGAAGCAATTCAAAGGAAGGCACTAAGATATATTTACAACAAACATAGGTTAACAGACTCACCCACAGAATTGCTAAAACAGGCGGGTATACTGACCTTACAAAAACGAGCCAAGCTTGCATGATTAAAAATTATGTATCAACTTATTCATAATGAATTGAAAATAGACAGTTCCAAATACTTATCTTTAGTACAATCACGACCCACCCGGCATAAACATTCACTATCATTAAACGAACACCCATTTCATACGGAAAGCCATAAGCATTCGTTTTTCCCTTTAATGACACGTGAATGGAATAAGCTGGACCCTAATATTACAGACAGCCCATCGTTAACTACTTTTTTGACATTAGCCGGAAATGAATTGCGTGCTTCACATTTATGACGTACCTGTGTCACCATTTATTTTTGTGCCATTTTATTTCATTAGATTGTGTACATAATCACAATTTCTTTAACGACACCTTAAACGTATCTTATGCATTACTACCTCTTGTGTATACCTCGCTTTTATAACTTGTATTACTTGCCATTACTGAGTACTATTGTTTATTTATGCAAATTGTTTATCTCTTTTCCTGTTGTAATTATTGCTTGCCACCATTGATATTTGACAGACTACCTCATTACCCCTTGTTACTCTTAAACTTAATGCTATGTGTTATTGTGTAATTTATGCCTACCATTTTGTTCACCTTTGTAAATTTTCTACCTTTTTGATTACCTCTTGTTTGTTTTTTCGTAACACTATTACAGTGTATTACGTCACTTTTCTGCCTACTGCATCGTCTGCCTCTGCTAATTGCATGTCTATTATGTGTAATCTTAATATTGCGCTAATTATTATTGTTACATCGCAAGATAACTATGTATGCTCTTCCTGTTATGATCCCTGATGGGATCGACAGTATGAATAAATAAATAAATAAATAAATAAATAAATAAATAAATAAATTCCTAGCTTTGGCGCTAGACTTCAACCTCCATCAAACAATAACCACGCCCACCAGAGGCGATAACACAATTGATCTTTTACTCACCAGCTGCTTTGATGACATATCAAGTGTGACAATACCGCCCGGAATTAGCGACCACAACCTTCTTCATGTATCCCTCTGCATACCACTAAAAAGAAGATCACCTATTAAGAAATTAATCACCGACTATAATAGAGGAAACTTTCAACTAATCAACTCGCTTTTATGAACACTTTGAAAAGTCCTACGCAACCCGTTCTCTGAATGCCAATTAGGAACTCCATAAAAACACGTTGCTGAGCCTAAAAAACAAATATATCCCTACAGTCATTATAAAGTCCGACTCAAACAGCCCATGGTTTAACAAAAACTTAAAATCACTGCTTAACCGGAAAAAACGCCTCTACAGAACCACCAAGAGCAAAAATACTCCAGAAGCATGGGAACGACACCGCCTCTGTGAGACTGAATATATTAAAACATTAAACGAGGCCAAGGAGAAATTCTTCTCTGTTGACCCGATCACACGGCTTCGCTCAAACCCAAACAAATTCTGGCATTTCATCTCCACGAAGCAACAAACTAACCAAATAAACCTAGTTGACTCAGATGTTGAATTAATAAGCCCTGATAATTCCGCAGCAGCCGTAAATGAATTCTCCACGTCGGTATTTCACGTCCCTAATCCCTACACTATGGAACCTTTACCTAGCTTCTCGGCAAAAACAATGCCTAAAGTGCAAATAAACCCGGATGGCATATCTAATCTAATTCGCTCTCCTAAAATATCATCGTCGGCTGCCTGCGATGACATAAACACCAAATTACTTAAAAGCACTATAACTCTCCATACTAAATTTTCGTACCTTATATTTAATCAATCTTCAAGCACAGGAAACATGCCCGACGATTGGAAAAAAGCGAAGGCAGTTCCCATTTTTAAAGCAGGAACGCGCGATAACCTTGATAATTACCGTGCGATCTGTCTAACCACTGTCCAATCTTAGCTCTTTGAGCACATTATAGCATCTAACCTAATGAGTTACCTGGAATTAATCAGCTCTTTTTTTACCCTTTACGACACGGTTCTCGTAAATCTCTCTCTTGCGAAACTCAACTAGCCGAATTTATGCACGACCTACCACTACACATGGATGATCACCTTAGATGCAATATTCCTAGATTTTTCAAAGGCGTTTGATCGCGTGTCTCACAACCATCTCCTTGCAAAATCATCCTCCCTCGGTATCCGGCCCGGAATTATCAAATATATTGAAAGTTTTTTAACAGGACGCATTCAGTTTACCCATGCTAACAATTTCAGTCAAGCCTTACTAGCGTAACTTCAGGTGTTCCCCAAGGCACAGGTTTATCACCTCTATTGTTCTTGATTTACATAAATAACCTTCCCACTAACATACCAACGAAGCTGCGGCTTCTTGCAGATTATTGCTTTGTTTGTAACCCCCTTCATACATCTAGCGACACAATCGCCCTACAACACGACCTTGACACTATCGCTTCTTGGTACGAAAAATGGCATATGCCTCTAAACCTTACTAAATGCAAAGTAACATCCTTCACGCGCAAACACACCACCGTACACCACACTTATCGCATTAACTCTGTTGACCGCACGTGTACTTACAGGTATGTCGGAGTTCATATGACGCCATCACTTTCATGGGTGAAACATATTCAAACAATTCGCTGAGAAGCTTCACGCACACTAGGGTATTTACGACGTAACTTGAAATCTGCATCGTTCGAAAAAAAAAAAAAAAACTTGCGTATTTAACGAATATGCGACCCAAACATCAGTACGCATCATCCATCTGGCATCCCTCGCAAGCTTATCTTACCGATGACTTAGAAGCCGTAAAAACCGCGCTGCTCGCTTCATTACGTCACAATATTCGAGACATATCAGCGTAACCACCTTAAAACAAACTTTGTCTCTTCCATTGCTTGCTTCACGGCGCATAGCTTGTCGTCTTTGCCTTCTTCACACTTTGTTTTACTTCACCCAGTCAGGACACGCCCTCTTGAAACGCCCGTTCCGAACATCATCCCGTTTATCTCATACTCGTCCCTTGGCGACGATAAAGTGCCGGACGACGGCGACCAGCAGCTCATTCCTCCCGCAAGCCGTAAGGCTTTGGAACGCACTCCCGAATAATATTGTTTTATGCAGCGACAGCAAAACATCTCGCGAAAAACTAAACGATTTTGATAATGCCAACGTTGCCACCTAAATAGCACACTTGTTAATATTTATTTATCGCCTCGTTGGTACTGTTGGTATGTTCCATTTTCTATCTTTGCACGTGCCCCCCCCCCCCCCTCCCGCTTCGGGCCCTTAGGGTTGAATAAATGAAATAAGAGAGACGGAGGGAGAAGGAAGCCGCGGGTGAGCTCGCGCACGCACGGGGAGGGCCTGAGCTAAGCCAAAGGCGTTCGCATAGGCTACCGCTAGAATTTGTAAATATGCCATAATGTAAATAGCTAAAACTAAATTAGTGAATTTTGGGTTATTAGTCGATCATGCATTTCAATTTTTTTTGCGTAAGTAAGGCTCGCCTCATTAAGTGGAGCAGCTCATGGTCTAGAATTGGGCTACCTGCCACAGACAATCTTTTCAAACTTTTTAAACTGGTCGCTGAACCATCCTGTTACGTCCGTGAGGCCCATGTACAAATACTGCATTATATTCAATTGCACCTCAAAGACATGTATTCCATTAGAAGCAGTAAGAAGTCAATGGAAACAACGTTGTCAGTACAATGGTATTCGTAAGGAAGCGTTTCGTGTTCCTTCTCCCTCTCCGTGTTGCAGATGTGCTCGTGCAGCCGGCTGTTCTGCTGCTCGCTGGTGTGCGGCGTAGTGGCCGCAGTGCTGGTCGGCTTCCTGAACCAGCCGCCCGACCCGTTCAAGGTCAACTCGACGGGCTACTGGGGAACTGCCAGCATCAAGAACGGTGAGGCCACTGACCGAGCATGCAGAAGTCGGCTACGTGCGTTTCCGCCGGCGCACCGCGCATATCGAACGCACACACGCGCTCTCTACGCTAAAACAGTGATCGCAGGTACGATGGACGTGTGAGTGAATTGTTTCACTATCTTCTATCCTATTATGTAGGCAGTCTTTGTTAGAGATATACTATTTTGTGAAATTTGGAGGGGCGTGAAAAAAAAAGCGAGTTTCTTTAATGTTCCAGAAAAATACAAAAAATTTAAACAGGATGGTTGCGCACACAGTTATGAAAAACTCGACACTTTATTTCTCCAACGCTGAAAACAATGTAAGTTACATTATTGGGGCGTCACAAAAGTCCCAGCAGAGCTTCCGAGTCCAAATATACAGGCACGATTTCACATTAAGGCATCGGTTTCACATCAAATCGTCACGACCGACATGTGCACCAATCTGTATATCCGCTTGACGCGTCGATGCTTCGCTGTGCAGTGGACGAAGCCTTCCAGACATTGAAGTTTGAGTGCACGCACACAAGTTCCCCTGCGAGCCTGTTGCGTACCTTGCTTTGCACATTTCCGAACTCTGATCAGTTTCTTTCGCATGCCGCAGAAGCTGCAGTACGCGACATACGAGGGGCTCGAGGGTTGGCTGAAGCAAAGTCCTTGCCACCTTGTTGCTGGATTCAGGTGCTTTACAGACTCCCAAACTTCTTTTGACCAAACATTTAGATACGTCGAAAGGAGTCGCATCACAAGAGAGAAATTCTGCGGGGAAGCTGTTTTTTTTTCAATTTCATCCTGAATGAAATAAACGAAACAGAAATTTTCAATGTCTTTTTTCGATGGCTTACATCTCAAGTCGTTGTACAAGCGAGCCTGCCAAAGCCACTCAGAGTCGCGTGCCATGTGGCCAGGGGCGTCTAACAGAAGCGTCAGCTCAAGCGGCACTTGCTTGACACGTCACAGTACGGCGTGGTGCGTGTCCTGCAGTCATATAGAAGTATTCCTTCGGCGAATAAAATCAGCTCGCCGTCAGCGCTGGCCGCATTGCTTCTTGACGTCGTCTAGCCTCGCGCTGTGAGCACACTTAGAATGACCCACCAACGAGCCCAAACTTTTGTCTTGTGCGAGGTGTTCTCTCATTGCCCTAATGCGTCGTGTGTTGCACTCGAGAGGGCGTTACGTGTTCTAGTACAAATCGCGTTGTAAAGTTTCGCTTCTCAATCGTGTTGAATAATTCCTTCAGGGGGGCGCCCAAGCGAGCCCTAACAGTGCAAGTGCATTGACTTGTTAAAATATTTCATCACACACGTCGGGTGGCCGAGGCTTCGCATTGCCACAATGCGCGGTATGTGCGTAATATTGGAGCGAAAGTTATCTTCCGGTCATTGTTGACCGCGGCTACTGCTGTCACATGAGCACGCACCCCACACTTTTACACGTACCGGTTACTGGCTCTGTTCACTGCGTAATTACGCGAGGTCTGTGGCACCGAAGAAAACATCGACCACCTGCTGTGCCACTGTCCAAGATATGCCTCAGAGAGACAAGAACTTGCCAAAGCTTTCCAAAAACTGGACAATCGGCTGCTTTCTGTGCAGGTGCTGCTAGAATACCGCCCCCATCGCCCGTCGGCCCATAAAGCGGTGAAGGCGCTTTTGTGTTTCTTAAGGACGACGGGTTTGTGCGACCATCTGTGACTATTAACGCGATTTCTGTAAGACCACACGCGTCAGCGAACTCGCCGCAATTTCCTTCTTTCCTTCCCTCCTCTCTCTCCCTGTGATCTTTGTTCTCCCCTTTCCCATTCCCCCGGTGTAGGGTAGCCAACCGGACGTTATTCTGGTTAACCTCCCTGCCTTCTACTTTTCTTTTTCCTCCTACGCAACGAAACAACAAACGGTAGTTAAATGACAAATCGAAGACTTCAAGCGCGTAATTTCTTTAACAAAAGCCAAGCTTTCTTCTTCGTTTCGCTCGTTTTCACGGCCGCTTTCTCTCAGAGTATAGTGGGTCAGTTGCGGAGATGGTGTAATGAAATCTGGGCCGATTCCGCAAGTGGTTACACGGGTCGTTTAGAGGCGGGTCTTGCCGCGTTGCCAGGTGGGCACGTAACCCTACTCTGAAAAACGCGGTGCAGAAGACGAATAAGTTAATTAAGCGCTTCATTGAAGCTTCACATAGAATCCAGCATGTGCGTTAGATCAGCATTTCCTTTTGATCGAGTTATTGTGAGCCCACATACTGCTTTGGCTCACCACATTCCTCAGCTTTATCGCGAGCATTGTAACTCGGCTGCCGTCGACCCGGTGCAGTGCGCGCTGCCCCGCAGGACGAGCCGGCCATTTCCAAGTTCTCGGTGCACGCTCCCGAAGAAGCACTGGTGGACCTCAAGCGTCGGCTCGCGTCGACGAAGCTGGCGGAGCCCCTTCCAGACAGCCGCTTCGAGTACGGCTTCAACGCACATGAGCTTCGCCGAGTGGTAGACCACTGGAAGGACCGTTTCGACTGGCGCCTTCAGGAGCGCCTCCTCAACGCCTACGAGCACTACCACACAACTATCGAAGGCATCCGCGTGCATTTTATGTACGCTAGGGCCAAGGCTGAGCCAAGGGTACGTGCACGTATCGTTATTCTTACTTATGAATTGGTCCACAGCCCGCGGCGGACAGTTAGCGTCGCCCTCCTCTGACCTGACAGTGCTAATTTGCTTACATCTCTCGCGATATTCTCGACGGTTTGTTGTACACATTTGTGGCAGACAAGTACACGGTGGTCCTTTATGAAAGGGAACACGCGAGCGTGTGGCCTGTGCTTCCCGAAGGCTGCTTAGAGCGCCAGCAACTTGCAGCAAGGGGTAGCACGTCCGCTTGTGGCGTGCTAGCTGAGATTAGCAGCGCCCAGCATCCCGTCGGAACTGTCCTCCGACTATCTTTCCAGCGTAGTTCTCGCATTCTACTCTTGCTCTAGACAAACAATATGTTGTCTGCTGCAGCCATAACAGCTCCCTCCCGCGCCAAAGTAGCCATGGAAGGTACCACTCACTGCTGCTATATGGAGAGACGACTCAATTTTCTGCAAATGAATGCCAAGAACTCGCCGTCAATTGCCACATTGTGCGCAAGCAAGCACTCAGCCCCCTAGAACAAACCCGGTCAAAAGAGGGATGGCGATCAATCTTTCTTTAGTAGGTGTTTGCGAAATGTAGAGACTCAAAACTATCTGGACTAGCTGATGCTGATAAACCACACGTGCTACGTTGCGCATCTACAGACACAATCGCACAACAAACAAACAAACAAACTCAAATAGCAATTTAGAGTAATGACGAAGAGGAACCCCGGATCGCTTAGAAAGAACAACTAATTACATTCACGTTTCCATTCAATTTGGCCTTTTCGTACTTTGTGGCAAAATGACATTGCTGTAGAATGGTTGTTCTTTGACGTCGCGGTTTGCAGCCAGGCCAGAGGACAATGGTTCGTCTCTACGGTCGATTTGGCGCCCCAGAGTTAGCATTGAAATTTCTGAATGACCCACACATTACATGTACATTCTTCTTCCGGTGTGCAGTATGCCATCTCATGAGAGCTCAATTTTTGGCTCAGATAGAGCGCGGAATGTTCATTACCGTCGTCATCCCTTTGGCAGTGAACGACACCTATCTCTTGATCACTCGCAACTCACCAGGTCGTGAATGCTCGGTCAAAATCGGGAGCTCGCAATACCGGCTAATCAATACCGCGTTCCTTGCTTTCATCCTAGACTACGTTTGTCGGTTTTGTCCCGCAGAGAGCATCAGTCAGTTGAATAATCCGGGATGTAATGATTATAATACCGAGAGAGCCCCAAAAATGTTTCAATGTCCGCCTTAGTTTTCGGCCGAGGATAGCCTGTTACCGCTGATATTTCAACCTCACTAGGCTTCCGAAAACCTTGACCTATGTGGTGACCTACGTAGTCCACGGTCGCCCTTGCAAGACAACATTTATCGGCCTTTACGGTGAGCCCAGCCGGACGCAAACGGCTGAGCACCGCTCCAAGATGCACCGAAAGGTTTGCCCATGAATCAGAAAAGGCTGCGATGTCAATTAAGTAGGGCACGGCAAATGCTTCGCAATCCTTTAGAACCCTATCCGTGAGGCGTGAAAAACAAAAGGGAGCACTTGAGTCCGGTTCTTATAATTTTCGGTTGATAGTTGCCTCTCGGCGTGGCGAATGACGCGTATCTGCTGGCTCGCTCAGTTAGCGGTACCGGCCAGCACCCTCGAGTAAGGTCCAGCGTAGTCACGTAGGCGGCTCGACTCACCTGTTTCACCCTCTCCTCAATATTGGGAATTGGATACACTTGATCCTTTGCGGGAACATTTAATTTCCGATAGTCTACCAGAGGCCTTGGGTCTTTACCCGGTGCTTTCACCAAGATCATAGGTGAAGCGTATTCGCTCGCGGAGGGCTTAATTACTCCTAATTTGAGCATGCGCTTCACTTCCCTGTCAAGGGTTTCTCGCTGCCTATGACAGAATCGATAACACTTTGATTGCACCGGCTCCTCGGACGTCAGCTCAATATCGCGCTCAGTCAGATCAGCTCTACCTGGCCTGTCGACGAAGCATTCATCAAACAATTCAATAATTTCGTCGAGATCAGACAACTTGAATTCTTGTAGTTCCTCTCTCTGCTCAGTCCTCTTCAAGAGTTGCTCAGTGCTACTTCCCCCTCCACTTAGACAAACCAGGTTGTCCTCCATCTCTTCAAGAAGGTTTAGGGTCATATTCACCACTGCCTTTCTTTGCACGTTATGTTTCATTATGTTACAATGATAAATGCACACCTCTTTACGTTTTGCTGGGGTTTTCACCACGTAGTCAGCGTCAGAGAGTTTTGCAACCATTTCTTTGGGCCCTTCCTACTGCACTTCGAGCCTGTTTTGCCTTGATGCGCTTTGTAAATTTGCCTTGTTGCCAATACGGAACGTCCTCAGACGGGCGGTCCTATCATAGTTAAGAGTTTGGATCGAGCCTGAGCTGACTTCATGCTGGCGTGCAGAAATTCTTTAGCGTTATGCAGATGCTCCAGCAGATTCAAAACAAACTCCACCACGATAGGGTCGTCTGTGTGCCCTTCCCAAGTTTCCAGCATCATTCGTAAAGGTGAATCCAGTGACCTTCCGTAAACCAAGTCGGCGGGGCTGAAAGCAGTGGCTTCATGTGGCACCAACCGCAAAGCGAAAATTGCTGCTGATAGGCATGCGTCACAGTGGAGCTTTGTTTCATAACACAGTCAGATTCTAAGGGCGCGCTTGAGAACTGAATACCACCTTCCTACAATGTTGCTCTGTGGATGACCAGTTGAACTGTGCACTATTCTTATGCCGCGTCGCTCTAGAAGTGACGTGGGGAGGACACTTGTGAACACGCTGCTTTGCTCAATTTGGATCTCGGAAGGGAATCCAACTCGAGAAAAGATCAACAACAGCGAATCTACAACACTCGCCGACATCACCCCACACAGCGCAAGCACCTCTGGAAACTTCGTGGCTGGGCATAACATAATTTGAATGTATCCGTACCCTGTCTCTGTCACAGGAAGTGGCCCAACTGCATCACTAACCGCTGAAACGGCTCGGTAATAATCGGTACTAACACCATCGATGAAAAATGGGCGAATTGGTATGGAAGCATGGCTGAATTCAGAGTGCAAACTTCTTGTGGCCCTATAACGTACAACTATTCCAATATGTTTTTATTCCCATCTCCTGACGTCAAATTTGCGTAACCGCACACGCAAGCATCGGGCAGTGCCCCGCAGGGTTGTCTGAGTAGTCCAAGAAAACGCTCTCCTCGTTTATAGGAGGTCACTTTTGTTTGCTTTAAAAACAAATAACATTGCCTACACTGAGCGGCTTGTCTTATATAATTGGCTGACAATAGGTGAGGAGCACGCTCAAGTGGAGAGGGATTCGATGGGGCCGAGCCAGTGCATTGAAAATCGATAACCTGATGAAGAGGGTGGTGCCGGCGTCTGTGATTGGTTCGCTTTCCCTTACTTATCTATCGATGGCAGGTCGAAAATCGCGACGGCATGCAGAGGAAGGTTAGGAATGTCGCTAAAATGGATCATCACCAAAGAATAGTTGGCAGAACGAGGTTGTAAACATGCCGAAAGTGCTCGAAAACGTTGCACGACCACATAACAAGCTTTATTTTATGCAAAAGAACCCATCCTCTCCGTCTGGTGCGAGTAGACAGTGTATGAGCTATCGGCGGCAGCCATCTTTTATTCCTTTAGGAACGGGGCAGGCTGTGCCTATTCAGAAGAAAATTCAGTTTTGTTCGGCGTATTAATGCATCTTTAACGCGTACACGTCACTTTGACGTGTCGAGTTCTCGCGGTTTTGTGACGTTGCGTAACAGGCAGGTGAAGTGGCTGTCGCCCGAAAACTTTTGACCGATAGCCGAGTGCTAATGGCGAAAAGGCGTCGAATCATAAGCAGCCATTTTTCTTTTGTTTTTTCCAGTCATGCATAATCAGTGTGTTCAAGTCATATCAAATGGGGAGCTATCGCGGTTTTCGTGACGTCGCGTGACAGACAGGCAAAGTGGGGGTGGTTCAAAAATGTTTTTGACAAATGGCGGAGGGCTGGTTGCAGAATTGGAATAGAGAAGTTTGGAATAGCTTTACGTTATAGCGCCCTTGGACAGAAGCTAAGGCACAAGACGGAACACGGCGCTACTTGCAACATAAACTTTCGATTGTAAGTAGTGCAGTGTCCTGTCTTTTCTTGTGTCCCAGTAGTTCGCACTCTGAATTTAGCCATCGGTGCTTTCCACTTATCCAGCGCCTTTCCGACCCGCTGGCATGTGTCGCATGACCGCACAAATTTATGCACGTCCTTAAAACACCCAGGCAGAAAATTCGGCACACACTTAAGACTGCTTACGTGTGGGAATGCGAAATCATTTTTTTTTTTTTCAACAGCGTTTTTCTCTTATGCGCGTTGCTTGTACGCGCAAGGTCTCGCCTGCGTCTTGACTGCGCTTCGGTAAGGGCAAATGAAAAATGCGCGTCCCAACGCGCTCGCTTGCCCGCGAGGAGTTGATAACTCGAAGGACAAGCATTCCATGGGAGAACATTGCTTGTGACTCGCTCGCTTTGCATACTCCTAGCGTGGCGCCACCCTGAACGATGTCACACGTTCAGTCAGTGACGTGACGCACCTCGAACCGCGGCGTGGGGCGAGCGCGCTCGTCCGGTACGGCCCGGGCTCGATTTCCACCCAGACCGAAATTTATCTCATAATATTTTCAAAGGCATTAATTTACTTTGTTTACAGCAACCTCCCTGAGAAATTTGACGTCGAGTATTCTTTTATGTGGTTTTACTTCTTGCCGCTCGCCATGTTTGGTACCATCATTCGGTCATGCCGCCGACGCCCAATTTTCACGTGACGGGGTATTTATTGCTTTCGCATTATTAATACTCTTGTAACAACCTCTACTTTGTTTTCGTGGTTCCAAGGTGACACGACCGCGAACTGCCATAGGAAAGTCGCAACAAGTCTGCGCGATACTTCTGGGGAACGACTGGTTGATGTCGCTCCGCGCTAATCCGTACACCGCTTCTCAGCTGGAAAGAAATATTCTGCTTTGCTGGAGTACTCATTCTCTGGCGTTCTCTGATCTCTGAAATGGTGGGGTCCTCCGCCTGCTCAGTAGGCAACTCTTCTCTATTCCCACTTATGAGTGTAGTGAAACTATAGTTGACACTTGCGGCAATAACGCATGCTCAAGGACATCGTCGTTGTGCGGTTCGCGAGGCTGATTCTCCGGCTGACAGGTCCCGTTATCGCGCTGGTCTGCACTGCGTTCATTCGTTTCCGCCACAGTCTTATCTGGTGTTTCCTCCATAGTGTAACTCTCGGAAGTGAGTTTCCGATTCTCGCGCCTTTCTGCGGGTTAATGCTTGTACAAACCGGCCACGGAAAATAAGGCCCCTCTCTCGCAATAACACATCTGATCTGTTTTAGGACAAGTACGAATAGCATTTAGAGAGCTTTCCTGAAACGGCAGCTTCGGTTGTTAGCTTACCGAAAGGACCCTCGATGACCACTGTCGCGATTGGCAAGCACACGCTCTGTTATATTGCGTTTCCACCTCATGACGATTTTTTTTTTTGCATAGACATTCCACCTCTACGTACTCATTTGAATATGGGGAGTGTCTGTAAAAAAAAATTAAACGCATTTGAGAAATATGCTCCACCACGCACTTTAGCCCTCGTAAACCTTGAGTCGTGATTTAAATCAGTAAAATATCATAAAGAAGCGCAAAAACATTCCTTTTCTCGCCTCATTCAAGTCACGGCAACAGTACCAGAGCTCCTTAAGGTTCCTGAATAAAACTGAAAGGTAGCGACATTCCTCCTCGCGCGGTCGTTCGCCCGGAAGCCACCCATAGAGTTACACGAGGTGAGACATAAAAAATTGTTGTTGGGTGTTTGCGCATAAATTTTCACAGTATTTAAGGCTTGATTATTGTGTGCTGTGCTAGGAGCGATGATGGAACGCTATGAAATTGGTAGAAGCAGATGCTTTTTGTGCTTTTTCGGCGCGTAACTGCGTACTTGTTTTGTGGCTTCAGGTTGGCTGCCTGCTTCCATTTAGAAGGAGGCTTTTGAGGCTAGTTTGGTGGACAAATTCTTTTTAGTATCGAGTACTAGCACAAAAATAAGAATTCTTGGGCCGTATAACGTAAAACTATTCCAATATGTTTTTATTCCAATGTCCTGACGCCAAATTTGCGTAACCGCCGACGCAAGTATCGGGCGGTCCCCCGCAGGGTTTTCCGAACAAACCAATCAAATGCTCCCCTCGTTCATAGGAGGTCACTTCTGTTTCCTTGAAAAACGAATAACATTGCCTACATTGAGCGGCTTGTCTTATCTAATTGGCTCACAAGAGGCGAGGAGCACGCTCAAGTGGAGATGTATTCGATGGGGCCGAGCCACTGCAGTGAATATCGATAACCGGATGAAGAGGGTGGCGCCGGCGTCCGCGATTGGTCCGCTTTCTCTTACTTCGCTTGCGGTGGCTCGTCGACAATCGCGGCGGCACGCAACGCAAGCTTAAGAATGGCGCTAAAACGGATCCTCAGCAAAGAAGAGTTGGAAGAACGAGGTCGTCAACGTGCCGAAGGTTCTCGAAAATGTTATAGGGCCACGCAAAAATTTTTGTTACACGCAAATAAACCCATGCTCTCCGGCAGGGGCGAGTAGCCAGTGCTGGAAGCGATCGGCAGTAGCCATCTTTTATTCCTTTCGGAACGAGCCAGCCTGCGGCTATTCAGAAGAAAATGCAGTTTTGTTCGGCATATGAATGCATCTTTAACGCGTACGCGTCACTTTGACGCGGTAAGTCCTTGCGGTTTTGTGACGTCGCATGACAGGCAGGTGAAGTAGGTGTAGCCCGAAATCTTTTGACCAATAGCCGAGTGCTAATGGCAAACAGGCGTCGAATCAGAAATAGCTACTTTTGTTTTGCTCGGTCAAATTATGCATAATCAGTGTGTACACGTCATATCAGATGGGGAGCTTTCGCGGTTTTCGTGACGTCGCGTGACAGACAGGTGAAGTGGGGGTGGTCCAAAAAAGTTTTTGACCAATCGCGGTGGGCTGATTGCAGAATTGGAATAGAAAAGTTTGGAATAGTTTTACGTTATAGCGCCTCTTGTCTCGACAATAATGTATACGTAATGTACGCGATGTTTACATATATGCCAGAGCTTTGTTTGAGTGTTATGTCGTCCGCGGCCATGAATTGTGCTCGTAGGCAAGAACACTGTGGTGGCTTGCACAGATCGACTCGCTTCGCGAGTTATTTCGATTGCATTGACCAGATTCTTTATTTGACTTTCTCAAGACACTTGCCTGGCTTGAAAGAGCTGCGATAAACGTTTCGCCGGTAGACGCCAAAGGCGCTGGCGTGTGTGCAGCACTATGTAGCTGCCGATTCAACAACTCGGTTGTGTTTGCGCTGCTCAAAGTGCGTACGTGTGTACTTGGGTGTATCCAATGCAATGCCGTGTGTCCAGCCTGTGCATCTTCATAATTTAATCATCTTATGACCATGATGACCGAACGCAAGGCGCCTGACATATTCGCCTGAATAACGCCTGCGGGAATCAGCTGGACTCCGCATCGCTGTTGCACAGAGAGCGAGGCCCGCAGCGTCTGCTGCCAGCGAACCCCGCTGGCTACGCGCTGGAAGCGTGCCGCCCAGTAGTCCTAGCGTATACGAGAGCTTTAGCTTGTCCGGTATTCGGGTAAACGCAGGCGGACTCGGTGTTGGAGCGCAGGGGCCGAGGCGTAAACGTGGGCGGCTTGAAGGGTGCAGCAGCCTGGTGGCGCAGATCTCGACTAGACAAACACAGCTAATATTCCTGTAACCAAAACCAAGGACATTTTACTTTGCTGCGGGTGCAAATTTTCGGCAGCAACACTAAATACGCCACTGCCGAAAATTTACACCAGCAGCGGCACCAGTCTCGAGATATTTCCCCAAGTGTGGTAGGAAATACATGGACGTTCTAGTTGCTTTTGTGCTTCAATGCATAAAAGAGCATTTTGTTAAAAAATTCAATGGAACAAAAGGGGCGCAGATCTCCAATCTGGTGTCATTCTGGAAACTCTTTCCAAGCGGATATATGCCTTGCGATCTCACCAGCTACAATTCGTAAATTACAATATGTGGTGGGAAATAATTAATTAGGGACTTAACTAATGACTTTGTTTAATTAATTCAATGTGTTTTGATTTCTCCTGCAAGTAGTATCCGCCTATCTGAGTTAACCATATCGATGACCAGTGTTATGCTATCTGCAACAGGCCATTTTTGAAGATTTCAGAAAACGTAAACATGATCAGCCCCCTATTTTACGGCAATAAATATTCCCTCTCTTTTAGCGAGATGCGTCGCTATGTTTCTCTTTTTCAAATCACTGTGCTCATCACGGGTCGTTGTATAACACAGCTAAGGCAGATGTGTTTTTCAGAAAGATATTTAGACACTATACTTATAGTGCTTCTGTTTTCACTTGTTAAACAGAGTAAAGTCTTCGGTTTTACGAGCCAAAAGCCCGATCTGAATATTATGCGGTGTGAGGAACATCCAAATAATTTAGACCACCTGAGGTTCCATAGCGTATACCTAAGTACACAAGCGTTTCTGCATTTTGCCCCGTTTGAAATTCGGCAACCACGAGCGCGATCGAAACCGCGATCTCGAGCTTGCTTGTCGACACCCAGATAGTGTGTCTGTACTAATGTAAGAGCGTTTCCGACCACGTGCTCTCTGTCACTCTTACCTTTCACGTGCGCGATTTATATCTTGATGAACGTATTACATTCAGCTATAGGTAACGCTGCCGTATTTATTCACCTTGCTTTCTCCTAAATCTTTTCACGGTACGACGCAGCTAAACTTCTAGGGTCAAAAGAGGTGTCAGTCTTTATGAAGGACAACTTCTAAAACATCTGGGGTGCACCATATACGTGAACTTTGTGCTTGAGAGAAATTTGTTAGCGTAAGCAAAAGCGCGGCAAAAACGATTATATAGTTATGGACTGGGCTCGAAACTCATTGTAGCATTGCTTTACTGAAAGCGTTCAACCTCCGTTTATAGGGTGAGATGTAAATATTGGAATGCACGTAATCGTACAAACTGCGAAAATTAGAATTACTTGCACTCTCAGCGAGCGCGAAGCCTAAATTCCCGCTGTCCGTCACAGCGCGCCTTTACGTGTTCCGACATACTATGGCGGCGCAACCAGACATGTGACCAATCTCTGTGGAAAAACGCGGGATCGAGGCACCCTGTGATGATGATTTAACGACACCCGCCTTGAGATGGGGCGGTGACAAATGGTCACCAAGCCGGCTTGGTTTTATCAGCTATGCATACATGTTTTTTATCTAGCCTTTTTGTGTACATCACCAAAATATTTTCCCCGGCAGAATCTACCTTAATTCTATCGCTACATATGACTGTAACAGAGATGCGGTTGTATCAATGTTTTCTGTGCTTTTTTTTCCACCTATAGTCTAAACGTCGCTTGCTTGTCTCGACGGCTGACCGCTTGTTTCTTCCGTCCACTTGAAACCCAAGCGCTTCTGGACGGCTCCCTCTGGGTGAATCCTTTCGCATTCCATTCCAACGTCACGGTTTTCAGCGCCGCCTGCCGATGAGCAAAGTCTGCGGACGCGTCGTGAAGGCACTCCGAGGCCACGTGGCGTGCGACCTGCCTGCAAACGTTACTCGATGTAACAGGTTTGTTCCAAAGCAATAACTGAACTGTCACTTTGAAAGCGAGCATGGTCGTATCTGACAGGAACCGGGTGGTGTGGTTTTGCAGAAGCCTCTATTTCTCGCTCGTGAGTTTAAAGGAAATGAAGAAGGGAGGGCAGAAGTCAGGAAACAAACAGAACGTCGAGAATGCTCGCATTCATTACTGGGATTACATTACAGCAGAATGAATGACACAGTCATCAGCAAGCAGCTTGACATTAGGATCCAAATTTTTAGCAGTATCATTTACATAGATAAGAAGCAGCAGGGGCTCCAACATTGACCCCTGTGGTACACCGGATAAGACAGGCAGGCTATTAGATTTCAAACCATCGATTTCCACAAACTGAACACGATTCGCTAAATAAGCTTGAATCCAATGCAGTATATTTTCTGGTAGTCCAAGTGATTTAAGAATTTCAATTACATTTGCATGTGACACACGGTCTGTGACAAACACGGCCTTTGACAAGTCTATAAATATTGCGTCAATCTGCAGGTGGTCATCTATGGCACTGGCAAAGTCGTGTACAATGGATTACAATTGAGTTGAGGTTGAAAACTTCCTACGAAAGCCATGCTGAAAATGACAAAAAAAAATTATTCGCTTCCAAGTGGTTAGATATGTGATTAGCGATAATATGCTCCGAGAACTTACAACATGTGCTTATGAGGGAAATAGGTCTGTAATTGTTAGGAATATGTTTATAACCTAATTTAAACACCGATGTTACCGTTGCCGTGGGCCAGTTTTTTGGTACTCGGCTCTGTTTAAGGGATGCATTAAAAATAATGTATAGGAATTTCGAAGTTAGTTCGGAGCAGTGTCGAAGGAAGTTAGTCAAGCCGTCGGCTCCAAGCGATTTTTTTTACGTCAATATCAAGCAACATAGAAAACATTGCTTTGCGACTAATTGAAACGTCAGGAATTGATTGAGATGCAGATGGCGTATATGATTTATCATGGGCGCTGAGAATTGAAAGCCGAGTGAATGCTTTATAAAATGTGTCATTTAATTCATTGACGATATCATTAAGATTAGAATTTACGCTGTTGTTTATTCTTAGCTGCTGAACACTTCGATTAGAGTCAGACAGGAAACGCCAAAACTTGTCTGGGAAGTTTTTTTTAAGAATAGTCTGATTATGAAATTTGTCACGGGCGTTACGTAGTTTGATCAGTAAAGCATCCCTTAAAAAGCGGAATTTGGTAGTCTGAGCTAGCTTATACTTGCGTTTGCGCTTTATTCTGCGTTTGAGATGAATGATTTCACGAGTGATCCGTGAATTATGACGTTTAGTTTTCTTTCTACGCGTCAGTACGAATTTATCAATACAATACATAACCACAGAGTTTTACTTGTCCCAGAGAAGCGTGACGTCATCATCGCGTTTAAATTCATTAAGGGAAAAGTGTAAGCAATACAAGATGGATTCGTCATCAGCCGATGAAAAATCTAGAAAGGACTGCGTGATGGGTGTAACTTGGACGCTTTCTTGTATTTCTAAGTCCACATGTACAAGTTTGTGGTCAGCTATACCTTGAGTTAAGACAACAGTACGATTTTCCGACCTTTGATAAATACAAGATCAAGAATTGATTGGCTGTGACACGTGTGGGATGTAATAAAACCTGTTTAACATCATGGACGCGGGCACTGTGAGCATCGCGAGAGCCAGAGATCGATCGCTGTTCCCAATCGACGCTAGGTAGATTGAAGTCACCGGCCATCAAAAATTGATGGTTAGGTCGGAGCATGCGCTCTAGGTAGACGGCAAGAGATACCACGAATGACACTGGGCTTTGGGAGGCCTGTACACGACACCGACTAAAATAGAAAAATCTCGATATTTAACGTCAAACCAAATGCTTTCGGGCTGTCGTATGTTTGGAAGCTGATCACAGTTTATCTCCCTTTTTGCAATCAAGGCAACGCCCCCTCCTCTCCCAGTGCGGTCGTGTCTAATTATTTTGTGGGATGGGGGAATTATTTCTGGGTCATTTATCTCCGGTGTCAACCAAGTTTCTGTTACTGCCAAAACGTGTGGGTCATAGAGGATGAGGCTATCTTCTAATTGGTTTGATTTGTTGGCAAGACTTCTTCCAATAGGCAAGATAAAACGGAGCGTCTCTGTTTGCAATCAAGGACCAGCTCTAGGCAAATTAGTCTGAAGTAGCATAACAGGCTGCGCGGTGGCCTCATCCCAAACATAAATAGTATCGTCTACCCGAAGTCGCTCATAGTCAAGAGAAACTTTATGGCCTTTAGCTTTAAACTGTTTGCCATGTTGCCATAGTTTAGAACGTTTCTTAAAGTAGCCACAAAAAAGTCGTGGCTAACAGAAATAGTTGAGCCTTTCAGTTTGAATGAATTATGTACGACGCGCAATTTCTCATTGTAATCAAAGAAGTTCATTATGACTGGTCTAGGTTTATCAGGCCGTTCTTTCCCTATTCTATGCACCCTTTCTATGGTACTGACCGATAATCCCAGCTTTACGCAGATTAGGTCTTCAGTAATTGTGTGCTTTAAGGTGCTCGGACTCTCGCGGTCAGATTCAGGAAGGCCCAAAACAACTAAATTGCGGCGCCGACTTCTGTCTTCGAAATCGTCCAATTTCTTTTGTTGCGCATTGATAACTTTCTTTAGAGAAGCAACTTCAGTTTTTAATTGGCTGATTGCTTCGGTATGCCGCGCGAGCACTTTTCGCGTATCATTTAATTCATTGAAACGGGCGCTCATTGATATTTCGAGATCGGAATGCGACGAGGGCATATAACCCTTCATCACTCAAATTTATCAACTAAATATATCAACATCTAACTTTTATCAACTAATTGGCTGCTTATCTTTCTATGTTGCGCGACGCGCAGCGCATGAGCCCTCAGAGGGCGGCGGAATTTCGGTCGGTGAAGGAATGCCCCAACGGAAGGTGCATCCTGCGACCACCAACACTTCGGGCATGTGACGTGTTCGGAACTAAATTTTGGCAAAACCGGAATTTTTCTGACGTCTAGAAGGCTCTAAGAAAGCCTTACATGTGGTCTTAAAAAGGGATTTTAGTCCACTATCACCAAATCTTTCAACAAAGCCTTCATAGAAACTGTTCTCCTTTGACATTTGTTTTGTATCGCCGGAGCCGCCGGTACAACGCATTCATATGGTTCAGATATATTCACATTCTGCAAGCGCAGGTGTTTAGCCAAATGGGTAAGACACACGGCTTCTGGGCGTGGGGTCGCAGGTTCAAAACTCATCACCGCCAACGTTTTACAGCGAAGCTGTTTATGGCTATGGTTCCATGCATCTTTCGTGTCCGTCAGCAAAACTGTGCGAGCCAGAACCATCATCATCAGCAATGGCTCGTGGCCGCGGCTCACGCGTTCGTCTCCTTCCGCGGCGGGCTCCGGTGGCGCCCGTCGCGCTGCCACGCTGCCCCTCCCTCTGCGCTGACGGCACTGGCCCACTGCCCTCGCCGCGGCGATTTCGTTCTCAAATCATTTGCCTCGTGGGGATGCAGAATATATCGAGATGGAAGCCTCCCCGGAAAATCTGCTCAGTTCGGAACTGCACGGCGAACCGTTGCGCCGTCCAGCGAGCGGGAGCACCCCGCGGCCATCTAGGCCCCAGTCGCCGGATTCCCAATAAAGCAACTCTATCGCGAAATGACAATACAGATGTATGTATTGAATGTATAACACGAATGAACGCGGATGTATAAAAATAAATGTGTGTGCGTACCTTTCGTCACGATGACCACCGATCAAGACAATGTGTTCGTAACTTTGTTCGAAATTCTGTACCACGTCTCTGTCGGGTACTACACAGCTTCACGTGGGATGGCTCGTGATTTTTTTCTTTTGAAATTTTCCCTTCGATTTTATTGTTTTTTTTCTCTTTATAGCGCGAATTGTGTTACGCGTTACACACAGACAGACAAGACTGATGGACAAATTTCCTGGGTGAGTCGCCTATAATGCTAACGCATTAAACAGAGGAACAGGAACAAGCCTATGCTGCGGGTGCATGACACAAGACATGTTGGCACAAAATGCACCCAGCCTTTTAATTTCAAGTGAGTGACTCTGGGAAGGGGCGACATGTGTCCGCATCTTACTCCGTGATCTACTGATGTCCGAGCGTCATTAAAACTTGTTTCTGGGCGAGTCCCCTTCACTTCTGCCTTTCTTCTTATGTAAGGTATCCGTCGTCCGTCAATAAAATTTAGTTGACAGTCAGCGCTTGTGTCTCGTTTTTGTTACTTTGTGGTTTGCGCTTTTACGATTTTTATGTCCAAGCGTCAATTGTGCAGACCACATTAAAGCGCCGCCGCCCGCCATCTTTCTCATTGACGTATGACGCGCCTTACATCCTCTATCCTCGAGCCGCGCTGCATCTACCTCTCCTAGATAGCAGGACTTTAATGCACTTCTGTGCTCCACTTCCCTTGGCGCTTTCTCGTGGCGCTATGTGCCTCCTCCCCTTACACCTGTGTCGGCCTCCTCTCCATTCCTGTGCCTTTTTTGACGTACAAAAGTCGACAGACGCGTTTTCGCTCGCATCAGTGCTCTAAGCGAACTCATTGAAAAAGATTGGTTTGACTTGTAGAAGAATACTTCCCATTAAAGAAAAAAAAAAAAAAAGCTCACTGATGTTGCTCTTGACAACGCAGCACGTGTCGAAAGCTTTTGTTTTTCTCGGCCACAGATCCGCGCGCTCGCTCACGTTTTGGTTGTTTCGGTATTGCATAGCGCTGGTGGTGCTGACTGCAAGCAGCAGAAAAATGTCTGTTCTATGTGATGCCATGAGCTTAAATCGCTGAAATATAGCCCAACATCACCAGCCGAAGTATCGTCAAGAGGTTAATCAACAACGTCCATGGTGGGAGTCTTTGAAGACCATAGGTTTGGAGGGAAAGGAATCCATGAGATGCCACCCACATTCATTGCTTTGTTAGTTGGCTTCCTTAAGCTGTCATTTATGCGTCTACCGGTGTGACCGATGTAGTTTTTTGCACAAGTGAGGGGAATTATACGGCTGATGTAGTGCTTTCAGTGAACCTGCTTGTAAGCTTTTTTTTTTTTTCGCAGGCACTTTCTTCTGGCTCTGTCTTCCTGCTCAGGCTTACTAAATTTAACGCGGTGAAAAACAAAAGCATAACAAAACAGGGTAGTGTTACTCCTTCAAGCAGCCTCTTTTAGTCGGTGAGAAAAACCAATGTAGGGGATGGCGGCAACATTTATTTTGACACTGGCAGCGTGCTTGTACCATTCACATACTTGGAACCTTTTTATTGTGCTTTCTTAAGCAATCTTTCGGTGACTATCACGGCCACGTGTCTAGGGTATCCAGCATCGCTTAAATATGTGACTTGTGGTCCCAAGTTATTGTGCATAAAATTCTGACATGACCTCCTCAGTGCTTCACTGAAGTACATCTTGGCTATTTTCCTCTTTGCAAATTATGTTTGCGGGGAATAAAATGGCAAAAGTGGCTTACTTGCCCTGGGTTCGTAACGCTAGCACGTTTTGTTACTGGTGAGTTATTGTCAAGGAGTATAATCTTCCCGTTCGAGTCTGTTCACCAGGCGAGCTATCGGAGCTGGCTTCGCCGGTGGCAACACGAGCGAGCTAGGACTGCGCACGCGATAACCTTTGTCCAAATTTGATCTCCCATGTTGGACTTGGGAAGCTCTAGCGAACGCTACATGTTGGTGCTGCTGTATGTTGAAGTCATTTGCACCTGAGTGGTGGATGGCGTGCGGAAGAAGCAGAGCTTCTCTACAGTGCGAGTTCTTCTGTTTTGATGCAGACCAAGGTGTACACCTTGCTGATGATTCATGGCTGGCCGGGATCGGTGATCGAGTTCTTGAAGATCGCCAGACAGCTAGCGACCCCCAAGCAGGGAGTCGCGTTCGAGGTCATTTGCCCCTCCATCCCAGGATACGGGTTCTCCGAGGCACCGCACAGAAAAGGTACAGCGCTCCGTGTCAATACCGCGCACAAGAATGCTGCAGGGGCACAGCTTCCCCGCGTTTGCTCCGGCGCCAAGTGGTCCGGCAGAGGTTAACAGCGCTCGCCGTGTCCTTTTTTCGGAGCAGATACTCAATAAGCGTTACTTGCTGCAAACGACAATTTCGCATATGCCAAAGCGCTTAATAGAAAAAGAAAGAAATTTAGCACTGAATGGTGTATTTTATATATTATTTTGTTTTAAATGCTGTAGTTAATGAAAAGTTTCTTGTTCGCCTAGCTTAAACGCAAATAAAGCTGTTTTATTGACTTTAGAAACGGCTGTTAGGCGCACATTTCGTCTTCTTAGCGCTGCCTTCATTAACACAGTCTGCAAGTACACTGCGTCAATGGACGTATATCGTGGCGTAAACACAAAGCCCGGAGAGGTTCCACAGAAGAAAACTGCTTTGAGCAACAAATATTTGGCGTTTTTGCGGTCGCTTCGCCTAATATGAACAAACTGCTCCCTCGGTTTCACACAAAGCAGCCAACTCTGCGGAAACACGCTAGTGCGGCTATAGAACTCTTGCCCCGCGTGTTTTGCAGCGCAGTCGTCCTCCATCTGCAATGTTATCTACAGAAGAACTACTGCAGATGAAGGACGACTTACCGCCGAGATAACCGCCGGAACTTTGCTGCCGGGGTAGCTTAGTGAAGGTCTACTACACAGTTCCCGTGAAGGGGGCAAATGGTTTCGAAACGGCGACCCGTGTTGTATGGTGGCTAGATACGTGCGGCCTGCAGCGGGCAGGCCGAATGCCGCCATGTCGTCCGAGGACGTACAATTTATGTGAAGCGGAAGTCTGCGGGAAACCTCGATAAAAACCGCTTGCGCGGTAAAATGTTTCAAGTATAAATCAACTTGTAGTCCATTCGCCGCGACATTGGGAGCTGTCGCCGTCTGGTGAACCCTGGCCACGCTCATTGTGGATTACCCTTCGCGTTGTCCGCTAGCCTTCCTACTTGTTGTGCACTATGGCGTGCATCTGCTGTGAAGACTGTTCGGTAGTTTCAGCAAGATTAGCCCAAGTACATGGCTTGCGCCGTCATCTTTGCATTGTAATGTGATCAGTGAATGCTTATATCAATGTCGTGTTGTTTGGTCATCATCTGTAGCGGAATGAGGCGCTGCGTAAGTTATACGCTGGTTTCGACCTCGGAGAGGTGTAATGTATCTCAAGAAATGCAGCTACGCGTAGGGTGAGCACTTGGGCGCTGACCGGGCACGTATCCGCTGTTAAATATGGCAAGAGAGGAATAAGAAATTCTGCTATAAACACCAGGCATGCGTCGCACCCAAGACGAACCAGCGTCCGTGCATGGACGGAGCAGTTGTTGAACACTGCTTTTGGAAAGATGTTTTAGCTGCAGCTGCTGAAATAATGCAAAAGTAAGGCTCGCTTACTTGTAAGGAAGCAGGGCATTCCAGCTGGCATAACTTCAAGTCGAGCAGACGTGCTTGGTGCGACGGTGCATACTTTCGAAGGCAGACGATGCTTTGTTGGCCACTGCCTTCCACATGCACAGAGACAGTCTTGGACTTTCACCGATTTGTGATAAGAACCCGCGAAGATAAGAATCTTGCGCTGCCCGCAAATCGGCGATGCCGGTCATGCGCCTTTGAACTATCACATGCCGCGGAAGACGACAGTTGAGGAGGAGCGTCCATATAGCAATGACGGCGGACGCTAAACAGAGAGGGTTGCACTTGTGGTGACAGTGGTCGGAAGGGACCTGCCAGGGTTCGTGATCTTCAAATGGGCGACTTCGTCGACGTTTGCCTGGTGACACGTCGAACTGGCATGTGCTCCGGGATGAGTTATTGCTAGCAGGCATTGTACGCCTCATTGAAAGCTTATAAAGATAGGTGTAACTGTGTCGAGTGGTCAGTCAGCTGTCACAGACACGCAGCCAATGTCTCAGTGATTATGTGCGCTGCTCAGCTCAAGGTCTCGGGTTCGACTCCGGCTGCTGCATTTCAATGGGGGCCAGGAGCAAAAAACGCTTGTGAACCGTGCATTTGAGTGCACGTGAAAGAAGCCGACGTTCCAAAACGAATCCGGAGTTCTCCACGACGGCGTGGCCTCATAGTCAGGTCGTGGTTTCGGCACGTAAAATGCCAGACTTTCATTTAATATTGATATTTTAGTAAACTTTAGAGCGGTGCAGCTTTTGTCGCTATTATTATTAATTTTCTTACAAGTCGTGGCTAGCACAGCGTAGCCTAGTCGGTTTTTGCCATTACAACCGATTTAGTCGACAAAGTTTTCATATTCATAGTACGTTCTAATTATAGAAACGTGAGTAAACATAAAATTTGCGGGTAAAATAAGTTTTACTTGTAATTTGCTAGCCTTCGGTGACACTGGTCAGATGTGTTTATTCTGCAATAGGGGTATGTTGTTTTGTTAACATACGCTATACTTCCATTGATCTATCGAACGAAGGTACAGGTGCTAGTCTTGCCGAATGTGCATTAACAAACGATACACAGAGACTGCATGAATATTAGTATAGCTAAGGTAGATGCATCTTAGATACAGCCCAGCCTTGACGTGGGAACCAGTGCTATCACGCCATCTTCATTTTAGCAAAGAGCAGCGGCAACAACCGCTTGGAAGGCAGCGTTTTGCGGATGCCACTGAGTGTCCCGCGACGAGGGCCGCCACTCTATAGTGGAATCTAATCGTGAGAGACCCTGTGCAGGTTTCAATGGTCTCGAGGCAGCCCGTGTCTTCGTAAAGCTTATGGACCGTCTGGGACGGAAGAAGTTCTACGTGCAGGGAGGAGATTGGGGAGCGATGATTGCGAAGCTCATGGCCACCTACTATTCTGACAGGTAAGCCACTTGGCCGGCTTGTGACGGCGGCCTTCGCATCTTGCAATTCACGAGTTGGTCGTGACAACACGGGACACTTGGCCGAGAATGACACGAAACGATAACGGGACACAAAAGAAAATGACACGAAAAAGATCCTTCACATTGGCTGTCTTAAACCGGCACATACAGTAGGCACAGTCATGCCACGCGTAACACGAACGACAATGAGTTGGGGCGGCAGCTGGAAGAAGGAGGCGCACCCTGCAGCCACACGGGTGTCAAAAATATATTAAACTATTAAAATTTGTTTCTGCAAATAACTTATCCGCACACAAGAAACCCACGCCACAAGTTGTCTGCAGCTGTCGATAAATATTTGTGACCGCTGTACACCGAGCTACAAACGGCGCAGGAAAGTCGCGAGCAAATATCTCGAGACCACGTCATGAGCGAGAAATTAGTAATAGCACAGGCGTGGCAACCTGATATTGTCTCAGTCCACTTCCTTGGTCGAACGGTCGGACGCAGGCTGTAATACTTTATTTCAGCCTGCATGCCTAGCCCATACTAAAAACAAAAATAATAATTAAACAAAATAATGTTGGCATCCACGGCTTTCAGACCTTTTCGCTTACGAATGTGCGCTTGTAGCGAATGAATGTAGATGTGAATTCCCGAAGTTACTGAAACTCCACGGCGTTAATGTACAAGCTCACTTCGTCGCAGACACAGCTGCGAAAGTGCTGCTTGTCCGCCATGTTGCCGAATCGAAGCGTTAAAAAAAAAAAGCGAATTTGTTTTTTTGTGCAATATCGCATCAGGAGATGGAGTTTTAAGAATTGCGTAAATAATTAATCGATTCTCCCGCGACGCCCCGCCGCAATAATGCCATTGCAAGCACCAATAATTTGAAAGTTATCGAACGAAATTTAGTTGAGCAACGGATGCACGTGACCGCCCGCATCGCCTAAGTGTTATCTAAAGATATTTCCATAAAAAGCATGTTACCCGATATGAGTTTCTGTTGGATATTGAAAAATACAATTCCTCTCCTACTGTACTCGACTTGGTAGTACTCCTTCAAATGTATGTATATATAGCTCTTTTCATACCACCGCTACAATGATACCGGTTAGACATAGTTCCTATAAAGACATCGATGCGCGTAGAACAAAGAAAATGGCGTGCTTCAGCTCCATAGGGTATCCTTGAGCGGAGGCTTTGTCCATCACGCGCGCGCGCAGACGCAAGAACCATGTACACGCTAGCGCATGTTTGCACATTTCCAGAGGTGCTTCTCAGTCCACAAGATGCTTTACACACGCGAGCCTCGAAGGTACGCCTTTTCGAGCCACACACTCAGCAGGGAGCGTGGGAACTGACGGTGTGCCGCTCCGTGCAGAGTGCTGGGCGCGCACATGAACATGATGGACGTGGAGTTGAGCCCGCTGGTGATGCTCAAGCTGCTCGTCGGCTCCTTCTTCCCGTCGTTGGTGCTGGGCGCCGGTGAGCAGCAGCTGGGGGCCGCCTCCGCGCTGCCCCTCTGGCCCAAGGTGACGCAACTGCTGCGGGAGAGCGGCTACATGCACCTGCACGCCACGAAGCCCGACACCATCGGTACGTACTGCCCAGGCTCTGCCCGAAAGTGAGCGCTCTCAAACGGCGTTTCCGCCATCTTTAAACCTAACTGGAGAGAGGAACCAGCCAGTTCTACCACAGGTTCGGCCGACGGTCATTTTTGCTGACATTCTGCGAGCGTGCAGGTCGCTGCGCTGACGACAGTGGACGACATCTCTTGTGTCAATTCATCGCAGCGCGCGGTCGGATGTTACCTCAGTCGGGTTGCGCGCCACTCGGATCTCATCATATCGAGCTTTTCTGGACACGTACCAACTAGCGCCCCAAGCGGCCCCGGCACGAAGCCACCGCGTTTTCAATGGAACGCGCGGGTTTTTCCCGAATAACAAAAGCTGCAGGTCGATTATTGAAAAAGGCAGGTGACAGACATGTTCTGGAAGACAATCCACACGAGCCAAATGCAGTGATCACGCTGTGGCAAGCATGAATTCGGTTCCCAGAGCGGTGAAAGAGTCAGCAAAGGAAGCCTATGGAAACAAAGAAAATTTGCGCTCCATTTTCGAGACAAAAACGGCACCAGCTGTGATAAAACTATGGCGTCTATCGTAAAAGCCGCTGCAGAATATGTAGTCCGGAGACTCTGCTTTCGATTGATGCCTTTCTCGACTCTGTACACATGGCGTAATGCTGTTCCTAAAACCAATTTCTGACACATGGTCTTGCAAGTTCACGTGATATCTATAAAAACCCGAGCGTATCATTTGCGGAAACGTCGGAAGCCGTGGCTGAGTCGTTTAGTCGCTCGCATGTATCGTTCCTCGTCTCGCTGGTAGCGGTTCGATGCCGTGCTACGTGATACCTTTGTTTTAGCGCCACGCAGGGCTGTGTCCGACAGTCTTCCACCAGGTGGCCGAAACACAACACTCAAGATTTGGTTTCAGTTTTCGTTTTTTTTTTTTTAAGGAGGGCTCTTCAAATATAAAACTTGGATGTCCTAGGTCACCATTCGTTGGGAGCTCGGTTGAACGGAGGCAAGTAATACGCCTTTTGACAGGTTGAGAACGGAGAATCGACTGGCTTTATTCATGAGTAAAGGCAGGTTTGCCGAGTGGCAGTGGTAGTGCCCATGTCGGACAGCCGCTTTGGTTCGAGCAGCGGGCAACGACCTACACAGCGGGGACAACGACGGTCGCTACAGTCCTCTCCGTGCATGGCACTCAGGTCTTGAGGGAAGTTATTGAGGCATACCGCATAAACGAAAAAATGCGCTGTGTAGACATGCCTTCAATAGCTCTGCGTGAGAGTGAATTTTCATTTTTGAACCATTTCATAAAATGTTGACAATCTAGCATAGGTTAAAGATAATGAAGGTGAAAGCCTGCGCACTCAAGAGACATTCATTGCATTACTGGTCATTTTCATTCGAATGCATTGTTACTTCGTATTACTTTTCTCCCACCAATGTTCGGGGGTTTTAACTCTGCAGTAATAAACTATGCCTTAATTAACTTCGCCCTCATTAGCACCATAGGTAGTGTGCTTGGCTTGCCACCTTCACGATGTCAATTGGAAACCAACTTGTTCAGCCATATCTCCATGTTGAGTCGTGCGTTCTACTCCTTATGAATTTCAGTGCCCTAATACCGGACATGGGATTTTTCGCCCCCTGAGCGATTTAAGCCTGTCGCCTTTAAATAGTATAAGATGGCACTTCGGATCTGACTTGTTTGCTGTTTGTAAATTCTCTGAAAATGACGTCGTCGACGTGAGGGCACGTGAGTGTTATTAATAGTCTTTAAGTATGTGTGTTCTTTTCAGTAAACTAACTTGTGAGTCTGCACATCCTGTATTTTTTTCTTGTGTCTTCGTCGCTTGCGCTGTCCCATCGAACTGTTCAATCAGTACCAGATTGCCCAAATATCGATACTTCTGCCATATAGCGGCGCCGCTCACGCAGTCCGGGAGTGGTCTCTGAGATGCGTGGTGATCCGTGCGGGCAAACATTGAGAATTAATGCTTCCGTCACCTCGGGCACTCGTGGCGCGGCGTGCCAACAGTGTCGAGCTTAAGGAAAAAAAGGATTTGTTCTTTCATTGAAAAGCAGCGTGAAAAAGTTTTGGCCCACATTTTTAGACTACAGTACCTTCGAGATCGGCCCACATTTTTACACTTAACCATATAAGTTTTTTTTTATTAGGTACCTGCATCGCCCATGCGGGCACTACAGCAGGGGGGATTACATATTAAAGGAAGGAACAATTAATCACATACATAAAGCGCGATAAAACGCATCATTGTTTTCAATATTAACAATGTCAGGCGAAAGAGCACTTCATTCTCTGATAGACCGAACAAAAAAAGAATACCTAAAGACGTCACCCTTGAAAGGATACTCGCGGACTTTCAGCGCATGGTCGCGTCTCAACGACGTAGAAGTAGGCGACTTAATATATATTTCTCTCTCAATCCCTGTTTTTGAATAATAAACAGCGTGGAAAAATTTCAACCTCAGGTTTTTTCGCCGGTCTTTTAATGCTTGCCACGATAATTTAATTTTACTTTCTGTCATACTTAATTTTCTACTATAGTCATTAAGAACAAACCTAGCTGCTCTATTCTGCACTCTTTCAAGCTGTTCTGTGAGATCAGCCTTGTACGGATCCCAACAAATGCAACCGTAATCAAGTAAACTACGAACATAAGTGAAATACAATTGCTCTTTTAATTTATTCGGTATTTGACTGAAGTTACGGCGGAGGAAACCCAATGAACGTATTGCCTTATTTTTAATATGCGTAATGTGCCTGTTCCATCTTAAGTCAGACGTCATTAAAATTCCTAAATATTTGTATTCGTCAAGTTTCTTTAGTGCCATATTACTCAAGGTATAAGTGCATGACTGAAATGCGCGTTTCCTTGAAATGGTAACGTGAACATTTTTCAACATTTAGTGACATTTCCCACGTAATGCACCACGTTCCTATAAGGTCTAAATCAGTCTGTGATAATGAAATGTCATTTGCGTTATCTCTGACTCTATAAATGACACAGTCATCCGCAAACATTCTAAATGAAGACGTAAGATCACTTTCAATATCATTAATAAAGAGTAGAAACAAAAGGGGACCTAAAACTGATGCCTGAGGAACACCTGAGGTAACTGGAACATATACAGAAGAAAAACCGTTGAGCACCACAGACTGCTCTCTTGCACGAAGGTATTCGGCAATCCAAGCTATGAGACTATTGTCCAATTTGTAGGCCTTAAGTTTTGAGATGAGAAGATCATGTGCAACGACATCAAAGGCTTTTTTGAAATATAGAAATATGCAGTCTATTATTTTGGTTTTGTCTATTGCCGAGGCCAGATCATGAAAGAATTCTACTAACTGCGTAGAGCATGAAAAAACTTGTCGAAAACCATGTTGACTAGAGCTTAGAATATTGTGCTTAAATAAGTGCGACATGATTGAAGTATAAATTATGTGTTCCATTAACTTGCATTTGATACTTGTTAAAGATATCGGTCTGTAGTTTTCAACGGCACTTCTCGATCCGCCTTTGTGAATGGGTACAACCCGTGCCAGCTTCCTATCACGCGGTAAACAAGACTCAGATAAGCACTTTGTAAATAACCGAGAAAAGTAAAAACACAATATTCCAGAACAGTTTTTAAGAATCGCTGTCGGAATATCATCAGGGCCACAAGCGGTCGTCGGCTTCATCTCCTGCAGTAATTTACGCAAACCTTCTACACCAAATATAACCTCAGGCACTCGTTTAATGTCCATTTGGCAGATCACATTAAGAGTGCGAGAACGCTTTGGTCTAAACACTGACAAGAAAAAATCACTAAAACGTTTCACTTTGTCTTCATCAGCATCAATTATGGTTTCAGAGCTCTTTAAAGGGGGGATAGAATTGTTTTCTTTACCGTTACACCTAACAAATCTCCAGAACTCTCTGAAATCTTTGAGCAACTTCACACCAAGGTTTTCGAAATACGTATGCTTGGCCTGCTCCGCAAGATTCTGAAAGCTTTTTTTCAAACATTTCAGTTCTAACCAAGTAATCGGGGACTTCGCTCTCCGAAACTTGAGATAAGCTCTCCTAATTTTTTGTATTAGTGCGTGCAGCTGATGATTAAACCAAAACTTATCCTTTGACCGTTGAGATGAGATAACATGAGTAGGAACAAATGTATCGCGCAATTCAAACAGCTTGTCTTTAAACAGCTTCCATAACTCTTCAATGCTCAATTCATGAACTAATGCATCAAAGGTAGGAAAATATGACTCAAACGCCGAAATTATAGCCGCGAAATCAGCCCTCTTATGCACGTAAATCTTTCTGGGTTCCTTCTTCGGCACGGACACATATTGAACGTTTATATCAGCAGTAAAAACACAATGGTCACTTAAGCCGGGAAGTACATTCACATTTGTTAAAATGTTCGGGACATTACATAAAAGCAAATCAAGCACGTGACCTGTGCTGTCGCTCCGTGATGCATCACGAATGTACTGTTGAAACGTAAAATCACAGACGAGATCAAAAAATGCAGAGCACACATGGTCAGTGACCGACGCTACAGGGTCATCGCACGCCCAGTCTATACCCGGAAGATTAAAATCTCCCCCTAGTATTATGATATCGTTCTCAAGCGTATCAAGGAAAGCAGACAGCTGAAGAAACTGGTCGTATGATGTTCCGGGAGGACGGTAATATGATCCAATAACTAGACTTTTGCCATTAGCCTCACTTTGCAAAAAACAGACTCAAGATCGGCTGTAGAACCTTCCAGTGGTATACACGATAAGCTTGAGCGAACAAGAATAAATAGCCCCTCCCCCTCTTGCTCCTCGATCGCGTCTGAAACAATGATAGCCACCTGGAAAAACTTCAGAATTTAAGAGGCTCGAGTCCAACCATGACTCGGTGCCAATAACTATTGACGCTCAACTGATCTAAGAAGGATATGGAAAGAATTGACTTTATTTCTTATGCTCGTGCAGTTTATCACCAAAACGCTGAGCATTTCCTTTATGTTAGTCACTGGTGATGGTCACATCTGCTTCACTTTGTTGGTCACGCTATAAATCTGATAGCGGTTGTTGCCCATGTACAAGGTATCAAACTTCAGTACTGCTTTTATACCTTCTTGCCGATTCTGTTTCGCAAAATTCTATAAAAGGCTTCTTTTATCCCTCACCACGCGTGAAAAATCTTCGGAAATGCTGTAGTTCGTGCCCTTTAACTTGCGTGCATTATTTAACACTTGTTGGCGTTCTTTGAAAGAGGAAAACTTCACTATAATTGGGCGTGCTTTATCTGCTCGATAGGTTCCTATCCTGTGAGCGCGCTCAATTCCAACATCATAAGTTCCAGTTTAGTGCGGCACAGGTTTGAGACAAGTTCACTTGATTTAGTTGCGTTTTCGCCTGTATCACTATCTTGAAAACCATAAAGTAGATTATCCCGCCTTTGACGATTCTCAATATCGTCAATTTTTGAACCAAAAGTCGACAATGTTGCCTGATTCTGACGCTGCTGTGCCTCAACGTTAGCCAGTGAAGAACGAATATCATCCACTCCTGTGATTGTTTCTTCTAATGACACAATACGTGCCTTTAGTTCTTCTATTTCAGCAGAGAACTTGTTCTCCATTGCTGACAGCTTTTTATGGATATTCGCGGGCGCTATAGTTGGAATCGGTTGGCGCAGGACAGGGATAATTGGAGATCGCAGGGAGAGGCCTTCGTCCTGCCGTGGACATAAAGTAGGCTGATGATGATGATGATGATCTTTATGCGTTACAGAATGGGTGCCAAGGGAAAGAAAGCGTAGTCGAGGACGATGAAATGCAAAAAGTATGATGAAATTAGTTCATGCGCAGGGCGCTACTTGAATGAAATCAGCTAGCGCAAGGCAGGGGTAATATCCTTCGGAAAGGCCTTCGTCCGGCACTGAACATCAAATGATAACTTGGCTGATGATGATAAGCCCATATTTTTGGTCAGACAGAAACGCACGTGCGAACAAGGAAGTTGTTTAATATCCTAAGAATGGTAATCCTAACAAAAGAAAATCAACGGCTAAACACTCCGTAAAGACGGTTAACCAGCGAAGCTGGAATGTGCGGCCCCAGTGTTTATCTCTGGGTTAATCCAGACGGTTCATTAAACGACAGCTTGGTAGGTTGCCGGATTCCCGGTACGCAGTTGCTTCTTGCCCTCGGGTGCGCGAGCCTGTCCTTGTGCCGGGGTCGCAGCATCGGCACGGCGTAGAGGAGCTCGTTCCCGGCTCTGCTCGATGTCTTGCTGATCGAAAGGTGCCTGTTCCTCAGGAGTACGTATGACGCGTGGCCTACCCATTTCGGAGCCTGAGAGAAACTGCTGCGCGCGCGCTTGGCTGCGACGGAAAGCAACGACGTCACTACTGGAGCAGCCAATCGCGCGCCTCTCCTTCCTTTTTTCTTCGCGTATGCGCATGGGGTTGCGCCGGAGGAATTTTCAGCGTACAGGCGACAGACGGATGGGTGGACGAATCGGCGATAGCCGTATACAGCTTCGCTGTAAAAACGCGACTACGTATATCCGCACCGCGGTCGCAACGGTCTAAGGGGGTCACACATAAGCAGGCAGAACTGCCGCCTAAAATGTGTCAAGCCGGTGATGCAAGCGCTGGCTGCACCATTTACGCCAGCGACCTGCTTACCTCACGGTGATTCAAGACAGCGATAAGCAGACCATGCAGCACGCTAGGCTGAATGAGCTGTACATTTATATTAGGGACGTTGTACCGCTATCGTGGCGCACAAGTGGGCACGTCAGGTGCGTTTTGTAATATAATTACCTTTTTCACACCAGTCGTAACAGTTTAGCAGCTTTGATTCACCAGTATACTTAAAGGAATTTGTACCACATTTTTCACACTTGTGAGTTACGTCACTCGCTGCGTCACTCGCCCCTAGCCGTATGAGCGACAGCAGTTTCTCGAGCCAAGGATGCTACGCCCTGCATCAGATGCCTCGACAAGCTGACCCGTCGTCCTCGATGTCCTCCTCCCCGGCCGCAGCGCATCGAGGCACCCTAATTCGATCGTGTAGCTGAATGACAACATTTGCGAAGCGAGTTTGGCCGTGCTATATCATGATCACGTGGGATCGCTACACCAGTACGCAAGATATCGCAGCATGCCGCGCCTGTTGATTTGCTGCCCAATACTTTCGTGTAGTTTGCTCGGTCGAAATCTGGAATGACGTAAGAATGGGCAAAAGTTGCATCTCCTACAGTCAAGGCCTTTTCCAGTCGCCGCTTTCGCTTTGTAGCAGCTTCAATGATGCTTTCGGGGGGAAAACGCGAAATATTCCACCTATCCCATTACGGAGGACAAAACTTGCGTTGCACCCGCCGTGGTTGCTCAGTGGCTATGGTGTTAGGCTGCTGAGCACAAGGTCGCGGGATCGAATCCCGGCCACGGCGGCCGCATTTCGATGGGAGCGAAATGCGAAAACACCCGTGTACTTAGATTTAGGTGCACGTTAAACCTCAGGTGGTCGAAATTTCCGGAGTCCTCCACTACGGCGTGCCTCATAAACGGAAAGTGGTTTTGGCACGTAAAACCCCATAATTTAATTTTTTTTTTAAACTTGCGTTGACGTAGCCATGATATGCAGCGGACACGGTATATATATGTGAGTACGCCATGTGCAGGTCAGAACAACATAGCGAACTCAATGAGGGATGCAACAGAGCGCTTGCGGCCCACTAATTATCTACGGGCGTCGTGTGCTCGAACACATGTATATCCTTCACGATGGTGGCGGGAGGTCGATGTGTGCACAGGATGGCTGGTATTATGGAAAATATCTATTGAAGAGATCGACCGTCAATCACATGATGTGTTGACTGCTCTTAAAAGCGCGTTAACTAATTCTAGAAATTCGGGGCACGCCGCTCTGGAATGGCAGCCCTAATAGGGCGATCGAGCACCGAGCTAAGAATTATATAAAACCAGAATAAAGAAGTCGACGCCCCGTGTTCTGGCGTATAGAACAACTGTCTGTAATTCGACAGCTTCATTTCTTGAGGATGTCTAGTGTTCGTTGACGTGAGAGCCAGGCATGGCCAAAGAGTGCCAGATTCACTTCCTGACAAAAAAAAAAGAAAGGTATGCGAGGAAGCTTGCAAATGAGGGCAGCTAGTGGCCATACAACCTGGCCCGTTTAACTCCGCCTGTGTATATTGACACGTGTACTTATCTTTATCGGGCGACCACGTTTCGCCGCCTAACAAATGTTATCGCACAGCGCGCGCCTGCATGTATCCGAAGTTTCTGGAAAGTTATCGATGCTTCTATCCGCTTTCTGTTGCCGCCGCACCTTATGTTATCTGATTTCATCGCCTGACGCGAATGGTGTAGAACTTTGTGGAAGGCACGCGGGTCCCTACGATTAGTCTGGAACGTTCGACGATTGATGTATAAAAGCCGACGCGCTTGACCCGTTGATCAGATTTTCGACGATCGCCGACCGTGTTCGCCGCAATCGTTGTGCTATAAGTGCAGCCTCTTTTGTGGGCACAGGTTCGCCCAATAAAAGTTTTGTGGTTCACGGTATTGCTACTGTGTGCTTTCACGTCACGACCACGTGACAATATGCAGTTTACAGTCTGTAGCCTACGTAGTGTCGCTGTTAGCGCCTATGTATCAATTGATGGGCTGCGCTTTGTGCAGTAATGACACTTGGTGTTGCTAATTTGTGTGGAAGTGGCGTAGCATATAGAAATGGCACATAGCCATTTCTATATGCTACGCTTCCCACAAGGCGCTTCCCAGTAGAGTAGCTTCCCACAAGGCGTTCCTTGGACGCCTTGTGGGAAGCTACTCCAATCGAGTTTCGTCGGGGTACAAGCCTCCCATTCTGTATGGCGGCGTAGGTCTGGCCCTGCTCAACTCCCCGGCTGGTCTGGCAGCCTACATATTGGAGAAGTTCTCTACGTGGACGTTCGGCAAGAACGTGGACCGCGAGGACGGCGGACTCACCGACAAGTACACGTACGACGAACTGCTGTCCAACGTGATGCTGTACTGGCTCACGGACAGCATTGGGTCCAGCGCGCGCTTCTACAAGGAGAACTTCGCCAGCGGTATGACCCGGCCCACCAGGTGAGTGGGCCTTTCGATTATCGGGCAACCAGCCGGCAGGCAGCGGACTTCCCGAATTTTTCTTTTTTACCTGTGAACAAGGCTCCCGTGTGGGAGCCGAAACGTCTTATTTTCTTTTAAGTCTTTATTTGGTCGGCGAAGTGCCCTGGGTTTTTGTTTACCTTTTAACCACATATGCTATTCGAAGAATCAGTTGCAAAATGTCAGTGAATAGAGGCACATTGGCAGATCTGGCTGCATACCCAAAAATGAAAGAAAATGTCAGCTCATAACATCTATTTCTTTTTACCTGCACAAGAATAGTTTGAAATTGCTTCCATAAAATTATATTTAGAGAAGTATTTCCTTATTAAATGCATTCCAGCATCATGCATTCCACAATCAGTGCTCATTCCGGCTTGAGCACCGATTGTTGGAATTAACAAGCGTTTAGGCATGCCACTTTTAGCACTAGTAAACCAGTAAAAAAAATTCTCATCGGTGTTTCACGCTTCCTGCCTGCAATATTTGTAAGTATGAAGACACGTGCTATATATATGGCTAATAAATGATTAATTATGGGCCAGGAAAAGGTTCACGACACGCTCGGTCACTTCGTCGCGTTTCTCTTCAATAGCCTCACATGTGTGTAACATTTCGATTACTGATTGAACCAGCATGACAATCTCGTCCTCCGAAGCCGCCATCTTATACGAGCAGACGACGGAGCAGGCGACAAGCGAACGGCGCCGTCGGCACCATGAAGGAAGGAAAAATAAGGAGGGAGCAATACGTCACGCAGCCAGCCTTGGCAAGCGCACACCCCGTGAAGACACAGTGATGTCCCAACAAGTGATCTCTTGCGTCGAGATCGCGGAGCAAGAATCGTGGTTTGCCGAGACGTTTGGCTCCCAGCAGCTATGCCAGAAGTTATTCGGTGCGCGCTTGTTCAGCTGCCTTGCCGTGGTTCTGCCTGCACAGTGGGAACACTAATCCAAGGCCTGGAGGCGCTGACTAAAACCAACCGCGCACTTTTACGTGGATGACGTGTTGGGCCACCAGGTTGGCTTCAATCGCGTTGCGGTAGGCTCCCTCCTATCGTTTTCCTTCCTCCATGGTCGGCACGGTAGCGCCAGCTGCCGACTGTTCGGTTTGGCGAGGCTCGGGGCTGCCCGAGACTTGCCGGATACTTGCTCCACGTGACCACAATGCCAGCGTGACGACATTTCTTGTCAGAGAGCTGCCGTCTGGCTGTCAGAACAGCGAAAATCGAAGATGTCCAATGATTGTGACACTCCGAGGCTTCGACTTGGGTAGAAAGCGCTCGAATGTTGCGCGATATCTCGTCTGGAAGCAGATTAATGCCTTATTTCAAATAATTCTGGTTTCAGTGCACAGTGACCAGATTAACCTGCTTTTGTTAACAAGCTTTGCTTTTGTAGCTAACAATTTTAAAATATAAATTCTGCGGTTTTACGTGCTATAACCACGGTCTTACTACGCACGCAGTAGCGGGGGACTCCCGATTACACCTGCAGTTCTTCATAGTGCACGGGACACGGGCGTTTCTGCATTCCGCACGCATCCACATGCGGTCGCCGCGGCCGGTATTTGATCCCGCGACCTCGTGCTTAGCAGCGCCACAGCCCGTAAGCCACCGGTGGGTACTTTGGGAGCTTATTTCTAAAGGTACAGGAAATGACAAATTGTTTTTTTTTTTTCGACATCCACGGGAGCACTTTTATGTGGCTTGCTGTTCTTTAGGCGTCTTTCTTTCGCCAAGTATTGCTAATTCCTAGTGTAGGCGACATGACGAAGGCCGAGGAATGTCGTTGAGGCTTTTCTTTGCGTAGACAGAGCCGGGGTGATTGATGAAGACATTAACGGTTTTAGAGACAACACCGCCATTGTTGTCCTGACTACGTGTATTCTGCCGAATATTTATCCCGAATCGGGAACGCACGTAACCTGAGAATGTTTTACTGTTACGAGTAGAAGTGCACTGGCTTTGCACCATATATATGCTGTTGCTCGTAAAGATGTTTCTTTTTATTTACGAAGCGGCCTGTTGAACACGACTCGCCACCCACGTCTTGCGAGTTGTGAGCACACTTCCTGTGCTCGTCTGCAAGGAACGTCCGTCGCGCACGTGCCAACCGCGCGTCACTCCTTGTCCAGGGTGCCCGTGACTGTGCCCACGGGATTCTCGGTGTTCCCCGAGGACTTGCTGGTCATTCCCAAGTCGTTCATCGGCCACGCGTACCACGACGTCGTCACCTTTGTGCAGCACTCGACCGGCGGCCACTTCGCCGCCTTCGAGGTGCCCGAGCTGCTCGAGAAAGACGTGCGCCAGTTCGTGGCCGCGGTGGAGGCGCGCAATGCCTCGGCTCCCGGCCCGTTCCCCGCCTTCGCTTTCGTCGACATCGGGCCGCAGCTGTACCGCGCCGCGGTGACATTCGGCCCGAGCAGCCCCGCCGGAGGACGACGTTTCGAGCCGACACCCGCGCCGCCTGCCAGCCCGGCGCCTGTCCGCCGTGAGCCGGAGCTGAAGCCCGTCGAGAGCAGAGTTTGTATTCGCGAATGTTGCTCACGAATTGCCCGTTCATTCCAAGTGCATCTGCTTGCACTTGTGACTGATTTCCGATAATGCTGCTTTGGGCATTTGAGTTATGCGCAAGGAGCTCGAGTGTATTTCAAGTAGCGAGGTTGTTCAGCAGGTCGATACGGTAACTCTGCCTTCAATAATTTGTAGCGCACTGAAGCAGACACTAAATGCTCACAATGCCCCCCGACAAAGCTACCGCGCAGTCGAATAAGTCGTAGTGTGCGAACAGCTTTGCGATAAACCAGAATTGTTGACGCACTGCAACGCTGCGTCGTAACGCGCCGTCTACGAGAGACGCTGGCGGTAAGACAGCATGTTCAGTTATAACCACAGAGCCTAGCGACAGGCTTATTTACATGCTGTTCCTGGTGTAACGCAAGAAAGATTAGGTTATAGGTATTACTAACCAAACCCGTGACATCATTATGAAACGTGCTGTAGAGTGGCACTCCGCGATAAATTCGGACAGCCTGGAGTTCTAAACCCTCAATAGAAGTGCGCGGGCGTTCGTGCATTTCACCTCCATCGAAATGCGGCCGGGATTCAGACCTCAGCAGCGGAACGCCGTGAGGATCGGGTGCGTGGCGAGTAACGAAAGAGAAAACGCCCATGCTCTTCGTGCTGCACCAGAGATCATCGGAGATGTGAAATGATCTTTTTTGGGTCGGTACTAACCGTCCCGAATTTAACAGGACTGTTCTCAGTAAGTGCCCCGAGTGCAGATTTGACACAGTTGGGGACGCATAAATGTAGCGATTTTAGTTTTTTTCCAGTGATTAACAATCAATAAACTATATTTTATCTTAATAGTGCCTCTCAGCTCGGTCGCACATTTTTCTCTTTCATCTTCTGTTGCAGTGTTATCAATGAGAAGGCGGTTTCGCTTTTCGTCGTGGTTCTGGTTGTGCTGAAAACCCTTAGCGTTCCTCTGGCAAATGCGGGTGAATCCCTGTTATGATTCTAATTACGATTCGAGTGGATGCAATTTTTTCGCTTTCGTAAGCGTCCCTCTATATGTATTGGTAGTGGTGCTAGCCGGAGAACTGCGACAGCTTTCTCGCTCTAAATTGCGAAAGGTTGGCGTAAAAGAAAGTTGCAAATATTGTCTTGCCTAGAGACTGGCAGCGCCTGGCACATCCAGAGTTGGCAGTAGTCAGCCGCGGTTTCAGCCGGCTAAATTCGCTGTTAGTTCGTACGCAGCACGTTCGAGAGCATTGCAACGCGGCGCGCAAGCGGCCATGTCACGCAACTTTTTTTTAATATTTGGCGGGCTTTCGTAGGGCGCAGAAAAAACTACGTAACAAGCAGGAGTTCAGAAGCTGCAGAATTAGGTGTTTGCTAGAGCGCTCTACAACTTTCTCATTGAAGTTTTCCCATAAAGCTAATAGTGGCTAATTTGATTAATTAACTTGGACTAATTATAGAATTGAGCAGAATATCAAAATAGTATAACTTCATCAGAACGGCAAGTTGGGCCAGTTGGTTGGGATTCATCGTAAGGGTTGTAACAGCGCACCCAATACAAGGACATCAGAAGGAATAAAACGGCAGCGCTGTGTCGTCGTCTTTTTATTCCTTCTGTTGTCCTTGTCTTGGGTGCGCTGCTACAACCCTTACCATGAATAGTATAACTTGTGCCATACAACAGCGAAGCACGCGCACTTGTTCATGCCCCCTAGGGCGCTTCGGCATATTTTTAAACCTTATCTAAACTTAGGGGGTCATTCTGTTTACTGTCCTTGTGGATCGCTGTCACGGAATCGATCCCCGTGGGCGACACCACACAACCACCACCGACAAGAAGAATGCAGCGCCGTCAGGACGATGCCTGACGCCGCTGAAACATTTGCGCAGCCCGCTCTGAACGAAGGCAGCGGAATCCGAGATTGGTGCGCGTCATCGTGTATTCGGTGTACATATTTAGATTAGTGCTACGTGCGTACGTGTATGCATTGCGCTTGCGGTGTGAGAGCAGAAAAAAAAAGCACAGATAAAGCGGTGCGGCCGTTGTGTTTGAAGGTGTTTTAGTGATACATGGGCGGTTTTGTAGAACAAAAACAAATGAAAGGCGCAAATTGTGTTGCAGCAGGAACCGCCACCCGAAGTCAAGCAAACGACCGCTGCCAAGCCTTCGCAGCAGGTGAAGGAAGCGACTCCTGCCAAGCCTCCCACAGTGCAGAAACCCAAGGCATCGAGTGGACCGAAGGGTGCCGAGTCCAACGCAAGGCCGGCTCAACAGAGGCGCGACCCAACGCCCTCCACTGTCACCGGAGGCACAAAAACTCCTCACTGAGTCGCAGCGCGCCGCACCAAGGCGAAGAGCATAACCAAGCTGGTTGAGTTAGGGATTAACGTTTCTTTTTTCATTTGCCGTCTACTTGTCGCTATGATCCACAATTTTGCCCGACGCTTAATGACTGCGCATTAAAGGGACGCTAAAGACTTGAGTTGTTTAGCTAAATTATCGAGGTAGGCTTGTTTGGGTGAATGATGCTTTCGAACTACCGAAAACATCACTCTTACCGCCAGGAGAGGATTGTAAGACAGAAGAGACGGTCACAACAGGTGATTGCAGCACCTTGCGCTTCCACTGGTGGCGTCATGGATTTTCGCACCCTCGGGGCCGGTTGCATCTCGTTAAGGTCACGTCGCATTGCAAGGTAACCGATCAGTCAACAAGTTTTGGCAACGTTTTACGGGCGCGAATCGCAGCGTTAGATTGACGTGCGGCATTGTGGTTTGTACACGCAATAATAAAAAATGAAGAAACGGAAGCTTGTGCTTTTTTCTGCGGTATCTAATCAACACTTTCTGGCGAATCATTTATGAAAAGCAAAAACAATATATACATTACCCTTCTAAACTGATTTAACTTCTTTCTACAGCTCCCCCTTTATTCGCATTCCAGCGTTAAATGAGAGACGGTGAAGAGCGCTTTGCGAGTCCGTCATTTCATCGTTTGATTCCCGATGCTCACGCCAGCGCGTTATTCATGCAGATATTCTTAGAGGCATATAACGCAGCTTAGCTCAATCCTAAATTATTGTCAGGGTAAAGATAAAAGAAACTCTGGCTTATAATTATAGGGTAATACTGAGTAATACTTGTTGAGGGGCTAGTTGGTGCATGTTTCCAGAAGAGGGTTGTAGTTATAATAATAAATGAGATGCTAACAGCAAATAGATGTCTTTTAACATGTTTAATGCATGCGCTGAAAGAATTTTTTTAGCTGTAAGTGCAAATTTTGAGCGTATTTTATTTCTTGTGGAAGAGTGTTCCATATCTGAACAGCAATGAAAGAGAGCCGTCGTTCTCCATAAACGTTGTGCGTGGGAAGTAGATCAAAGTTGCCTAATAATACATTTCTGGTAGTACGCGATGATGTATGGAAGAGGGACATATGGAAGGGGTGGTTGTTTCTTACGATACTGTTTACGACAGTTGCTGTTTTTAGGAGGCGTAGTGAATCGAAGGGTAATATCCGTAGATCGTGGAATAAGGGGTTGCTGGGGTGATCCTGCTTAGATTGCGTTATGATTCGTAATGATCGTTTCTGCAATTTTCTGATTGGCTGGAGATAACTATTGTAGGTTCATCCCCATGATTCCAGACAGTATGAGAGATGACTGTGGATAAAGGAGAAATACAAAATACGTAATGTACTTGTGTAAAAAAAGTGACGTGCTTGAAGCAGTTTATAGCCCACCGATGCCACCTTCGCCCCAACTGCTAATAAATGGTCGTGCCAGTGCAGGTTTGTATCAAAGATTACGCCAAGATATTTAAAACACGTAGTATATTCTAGTAGAGAGTTGTCAATACTAATGTTTACAGAGTTGACATCTACTTGTTTTCTGCGGGAGTGAAATATAGAATGTTTTGTTTTCTTGACATTTGCAGTAAGCTTGTTGGCTGAAAACCATTTAGAGACGTTTGCCAAATCTACGTTTGCTTTGGACTGTATTTACTCGATGCTATTGCCTGTAATTATAGCAGTGTCGTCTGCATACATCAGCATTTCTCCGAATATTAAGACACGTGGAAGGTCAGAAACGTATATAGAAGAAATCATGGGTCCCAAAACAGACCCTTGGGGCATGCCTGCATGAATGCGTTGTGCTGACGATGAGACATTATTTATGACAACTATCTGATGACGTTCATTGAAGTAACTAGAAAACAAATCGAAAATCCGTTCCCGAAAACCGTAGCGCTTTAGCTTGTACAAAAGGATGGAATGGTTGACCGTATCGAAGGCCTTCTTTAAATCGAGAAAGACTACAGCTACAAGTTTGTTGTCATTTAAAGCACAGTTTATAATGTGGGCTAAAGACTGCACCGCTAATGAAGTTGAATGGTTTGGCCGGAAACCATGTTGCTGTGGGCAAATTATGTTGTATTTTGGAAAGCTATTGATTCGATTCGCAAGGATTTTCTCGAAAAGTACCTTAATGGCGCTGAGCACGGATATTGGTCAGTAACTAGAAGGGCATGAGCTATCGCCGTCCTTGTATATTGGGACAACTCGGGCTGTCTTTAGTGACGTTGGGTACGTGGCGGTTTCAAGTGAGTGATTGAAGACATGGCGTAATATTGGACCCAGAATATCAATATTTTCTTTTAACATACATACTATTTCATCTATGCCTGCAGCTTTATTACTATCCATAGTTGCTAATGTTAAGTGTATCTCGTTAAGTTCAGTGTCATCCATACGAAAGAAGTTTTGGAGTGGACTTCGTAACAAAGAGTTTATATCTGTATTATTTACATTGGTACCTGAAGAAATTCCAACAGTAGTAAAATATGAATTAAAGCTGTTTAGAACATTCTGATCAACCACGCCCGGAAACGTTTGTGTGGCTTGCCTATAACACTATCCACGATTTGCCAGAGTTCTTTACAGTCACTGGAGCTCTGTTCGATTAAACGTGTATAGTATTCTTTTTTTTTGTGTACGCATAACTGCCTCAGATTTATTGCGTACCTTTTTGTACTGACCCAAGTAATAGCTGTTATCCTTATGCTGTTTCCATTTATGATAACAAAAGTCCTTCTGCTGCAATACTGCTAAAATCTGCTCCGTCATCCAGGGTGAGACGGGCAACTTATATGAGCGAACAGATGTTTTGATACTGTTGCTAGTTTTAACGCAAGTCAGGATGTCGATTAGATTGGAGAATTCTATGTCGACGTCATCGTGGTATATGACACTAGTGTCGATTAACTGGATATTCGATCTCAGCAAAGCGTAGTCAATCCTCGTACTTACTTTGGCGTGCGTTAATTTCGGTTTTATGACGTTTTTGACCGTTACGTAGGCGGGGAGATGGTCAGAGATGGGTTGGTTGCATACCCCGGCAATAATATTCGAGGTTATATTAGTTAAAACATGATCAATGACAGTTGCGGATGTACTTGTTATTCTAGTGGGGACGGTGATCAGATTTTGAAATTTAACTGACTTTAGTAGATACGTGTAGTCACTATAGTTTGTATGACGGGTGTCTATGTTAACGTCACCACTAATTATAACCGGACCTTTGTGTCGTGACACTAGAGTGAAAAATATGGCTTCAAGTTTTTGAAAAAATAAAGCTACAGGTGGATTAGGTGGTCGATACACGACAGCTATGATAACAGAGTTGTCTAGTTTGATAAATGAGGCTTCGATATCAGATGTGCTGCAGGAGACATTGGGCAATGGTGAGTAGGTGCGACTGTTATGAACAAAAAGGGGGCTACACCACCGCCGCGCGAAAGTGAATCACGTGGATGAAAAATTGTGAGATAATCAGGAATAACAACATCTTCACCTTTTTTTGAGCCAAGTTTGAGATATTGCAATGTCACCATAATATTTTTCGTACTGAAAAAGACGAGCAAGAAGCACGTTCAAGTTCCTTCTTAAACTGCGTATATTGCCGTGGAATATGTGCAAGCTACTATTGTCCATCTTGGCGAACGCCATGAGGTAGCTGTGGCTAGGAAGCAGTTACTAGACAATTTTTGAAAGATCATCTTCACATGTCACGTGGACGACTTTCGAATTGTCTGCTTTCCTCGCCAAGATTTTACCATTTGAAACCCAGGCAAATTTCCAGCCTTTTTCTTTTTTCAATTCGATGGTCTTGCCTAGCAAGATTTTGTTTTCAGGGCAGAGGTGGTCATTCACAAAGATTGGGTCGTTATCCTCAAAGCCAAGCATCTTTGTTTTCAATCGGTTTTTCTTGGCTGCACAAAAGAATTTGTCCCGCGCACACCCTGAGTTGAACTTCACAGTTATATTTAGAAGCCCAGATCCTTTAACCGGAGCTCTATGCGCGACATCTATATCACAAGCAGAGAGATCGAATTTAAGGCACTTGGCTACCTTCTGGACTGTGTCGTTTAGGTTCTCGTTCTCTCTCTCTGGGACTCCTTTTAGTTCAGTGTTGTTGCGCCTACTGTATTGCTTCAATTCAACAAGATGCTTTTTTAAGTCCTCCAGGCTTTTCCTTAGCCTCTGGCAGTCTGCTTCACTGTCTTCACTGCGGTTCTTCACCACAGTGAGCTCCTGGCGTAAATTCCGGATTTCGCTGTTGAACTCATCGAAGCTCTCACTATTGAACTCATCGGATTGTTTCATGGTAATTACGTCAGTCCTAAGTTCGGCTACGACCTCGATAAACTTCGCTGTCAATTCAATGAACAGCTTTGCTAGTTCCTTAATAGAATTTGGTGCCTTTTCAGACATGGATCTGGCAGAATCCTTCAACACATCCATAGTCTGCAGAATCTCGGAATACGGCTCGAAAAGCGACAAAAAGATGCAAACAAGTAAGAAATGGCATAAATTTCAAACCACGTTCAGAGCAGGCCGGCAGTTACGCCAATAGATATTGCATAACAAGGTGTCTGAAAGGCCCACCTGCGATACGTAAGAGCGATGGGTTAGCAGTCGTTGCAGAACGGCCACTAGCCTGCTCTGAAGTGGCTCCCGTCGGTGTCGGTGCAGTTTTACAGGCGTCGCAAACGCGCCCCCCCCCCCCCCCCCCCTTTGCGTAGATATCCCGTGATCAATCCCGTGGTAGATACGCTGTAGTCGATGATGGCACTTGCTCAGAAGCAAGCGGTAGTGCTTGTGCGTGCAGTCGGTGAGCCTTTTACTCGGCCACTGTCTTGGGCTGTTGCCGGTAGCTATGTCTTGTCAGGAAGGTCTGCGATGCGTAATAGCGATGGGTTAGCAGTCGTTACAGAACGACCACCAGCCTGCTCTGAAGTGGCTTCCGTCGGTGTCGGTACAGTTTTATAGGCGTGTCAAAGGCGTCCGACACGCCGGCTGGAAAAAATAGGAAAGAAAAGGAAAAAAGAGACTAAGCTAATTGTTTGGTTTCTTATCGTTTTTTTCCTTTTTTTCTTTCTGTTCCTTTTCTTGCCAGCCGACGTGTCAGACGCCGTTGACACGCTGGCTAACACGCGGACGTTGACACGTGATTGATAGACGACCGGACACGCGGCCTTGTGCACAACATTCCTTTATTCTCAATTCGACACGCTAACTCAGCTTGGCTCGTTGCCACAACCAACCGCCTTACACACTCTCCCCTTTAGAAGAACCCCACCTATATATACTGTGGCGAGGAAAGCCACATGTCGCCTTGAAGAAAAGTCCACTTGTCGAAACGTTGGCTTCTGCTTTCGCCTTGTTCTCGTTTTGCTCATCAGCATGCTGGATTGCCTTTTATGGCTATCGGAAGTTGTATACTGCAACAAGCCTATGCCTATTGTTCCGTATGGAACCTATATTGAAGCTGTTTTGTGCTATGGGCGATGTTCTATTGCAGCCCTTATGATACATTGCTAGTTGTGTGCCTGGAAGGAATAGACAAAAGCATTGCAGAAGCTACACAGCCTTACCTTTGTGCTCGCGTGCAACAGCCCAGAGGGGAAATAGAATGGTCGACAAAGAATACAAGTCAACGCCATGATGAAACCGTTTACATTCACGGAATAATCGCGGGAGAAGGTAAAGATTCCGTCAGAAAGCATCCTTCGTAAAAAACGCTGCAACTACACATGTCGACAGTTGTGGGCAAACTAAAAATATTGTATTGATAATTGAAGGTATTGTACGGCATGTTTATGCTATTTCTGACAAATAAATACGGCAAGTGTGTCCATGCCAGCAATTGACACAGGATGTGCAGATGCAAAGTTGCAATAAAGCACTACGGCGTCAAAACGACAATATGCAAGTGGTAGTCCAGCATCAAAACTTCAACCACAATGTCCCTATACTGCAACACTGGGAGGCTGTGCTGCGTGATAGAAGCCTGTGTGGCCAGCATGCGCTGGTCCGTCGGGCACAGGACGTCGAAGCAGCTATTTCTCCTGAAGATTCAGTAAGAGGATTTCTCTACCTCACCCACCATGTGATGCGCCGTGTGAGGGAATGACAGTGCCACCATTCTCGCAAGATATGGATGGTGCACAAGACCACCTCGAGCGTCGGAGCGCATGCCTGCCTGTGTACTACAGACAAACTCAAGTGGTGCACGCAAGGTAACATTTAACACATCACTGCCATATGCCGTCAAAATCACAGCCAAATGCCATCAATGAACGCAAACAGCCAAAGAAAGCTTAGCTTAAATAATTTTCACAATGCGTCCGACCTCCATATTTTTTACATCCTGTCTCTATGCCGCATTGTTCATTTGTTTGAAGCATGTGTGAGAGCACTGGCGTCACTGCTCAAAAGTGAATAGTTGCATGGCACTTTTTTCAATTTTGTGCACTTTCTTTAGTCCTGAAAAAATAACCGCAGCAGCTATCTTCATCAAAATAAAGCAGTCAGATATTTCTCAATAAGCCGTAAATATTAAAGTTGCTCAAGAGGATAGTCTACTGAACTGATTGCATTTGAGTATTACAGGCCTAGTTTCTCTCGTTCTTTATTTTTTACAGCCTTGCCACAAGTTAGCTGAAACACCCTGCATATTGTACTGCCTATTGTACAAACACCTTCACTATGACATTACCACACCCAAGACTTGTGCCGAGATAATGTAACAGTTATACTACAATTCTTATCCCTTTTGCACTGCATGGTCTGAGCAGTGCTCTGAATATGTTATTGCAGGAACTATAAGTATGGAATTGGAAAGAAAAATCCTGTGCATCCTTACCTATGCATCATGTGCATCCTTACCTTCCCTACATACCTTGCTAAGCAAAGCGATTCCTGAGTAAACAGGAAAATGGAGAGGGCAATGGTCAGGAGCATTTCGAACCTGCCGGACAACATATGGGTGGCCCTGAGAAGGGCCGTTTGATTGCAGGCAACATTTAGCGTTGTGTTGACATCTGCCCAGAAGCTAGCTTACGAAACTTGATGCATTCATTTGATTTGTAGCCTTTGGTGTTGCAGAAGCAGCACTTAACTGCCTTGTAGACAGCGCCTGGTTCATCATGTGCAGAAGACTTGACACCGTGGCGAAACTGCTCAGCGAAACCATTAACAATGATCTTTGCCAACTGGTCAATTGCTCAGCCCCTGTGCACATGGTACCCGCCGTCTGCAAAAATGGGGTGCCTCGGCTTCTTGAACGCGTTGAGAAATCGATGCTGGAGGGGAAAGAAGCAGTACAATTGGGACAAATGTTTGTAGAGTATTCAGGTCACTGCGATAGGTACTGTCTGGAGCACAAACCTGGACATTGCAGATGGTGCAAGAAGGTAGCAAGCGTTCACATGTGCAAATGTTTACCGCACTTTGCTATATATAATTTGTGCGTTATAAATGCTGATATTTTAGTTCCTTGCCAGACTGTCAAATGTAGGCTCATAATGTAAAATACTTATTCTAATTGGAAGCTGATTCTTCTCCCTGTGTTTGCTTGATAGTCAAAATCAACAGCTTACACTTCCGCATCTTTTGCTTGGTAGCTGCATTCAATTTTCTTGCCCCTCGTCTTTTAGATGTCTAGGCTCCTCACATGTTAAAGCTCCACGCATTTTAACGTGGCTGAACAAATCGGGCACAAATCAGAAACGCGAGTTTCAGTGGCCTAGCTTTCTCACAGTTGCCCGTCTCACCTAATTCATATTATTACGATATTATCGGTGATACCCGAGAGACGAGCCGCCGCGAGAACGACGACAAAGTGGGTCTGTGCCCTTGGCGCGAGTGAATGTCGGCCTGGCGCTCTGGCTCCAGTCCAGTGTAAATAGCCTGTAAATAGCCTCTTTCGTCTGTATCTTTCTACACGTAACATTCTGGTGGAGGTCAGCGATCCCCGTCCTCGCCACAGAACTCCGGAGTGGTCGGTACATCGAGCTTGTCACCATGCCTCCCGGTGACGAGCCCGCCTCTGCAACGGCTTCGGCTGGTTCGACTGCTCCAATCGTCACGGTTGCCCAACATCGCGACTCTGGTGTGTTCTCTGGCCTGGAGGGACAGGACGTTGACGAATGGATCAAGCTATATGAACATGCCAGCGCTAATAACAGGTGGGACCCAACAATTATGCTCGCCAATGTCATCTTTTATCTTGGCGGCACCCCACGCGTGTGGTACCAGACGCATGACGACGAGATAAGCAGTTGGGACACTTTCAAAGAAAAGCTACGGGAGCTGTTCGGCGACCCCATTGGCCGCAAGGTTGCCGCGAGAAATGCTCTTGCGTCTCGTGTTCAGACATCTACAGAGCCGTACGTTTCATACATCTTCGACGTCTTGGCTCTATGTCGCAAAGCTGACGATGCTGTGTCTGAATCAGATAACGTGTCCCATGTTCTAAAAGGCATCGCCGACGACGCTTTCGATTTGCTTGTTTTCGGCAACGTCTCGACAATCGACGCCATCATTAAAGAATGCCGTCGCCTTGAACAAGCCAAGAGCCGCCGTATCACGCACCACATCACGCGGCTACCCAACACTGCTGCTACGTCGACATGTGAGGGTCGACCGCGTCAGGCCACCACCTGTGACGACGTCACCCGTATTGTTCGCCGCGAGCTCGAGGCCGCCTGCTCGCCAACTTTCTCCACGACGCCTCCCGATCCGCCAGCAACCACGATTGCCATGATTCAGGCCGTAGTCAGGCAGGAACTTGAGAACATGGGTCTGAACTCCATGTGTTCAACATCTACACCCAGCGTTCCCCAGTTCTCTACCGGCCCTCTTCGTCCCCGACAGTCCTTTTCTACCACATCTCGCCGCAACCCGTCCGAATTGCGTACCCCTGATGGCAGACCAGTCTGCTTCCACTGCTGTCGCATCGGCCACGTCGCTCGTCACTGCCGCAACCGATGGCCACCGCCTCCTCAGACATACGCCGCCATTTAATCCCGCACCTTTGGACCTTCTGTTCCCTATGCCACCTGCCATGAACCCACTGCCACTGATGCCCCTGCTCCGAACCTCCGCTACAGCCGCTCGCCCTCACCTCGACGCCAACAGTCTCGTTCGCCCAACCCCGCCGCTTCTCTTCGCCGCCTATCGCCTCCCGGGCCCAGCCGAAAAACTAGTCACTGCAGCTTCTGGAGGTGAAGCTGCGTTGTCGACCCTGCCCTGAAATCCTCTGCTCACGTTAAACACAAACCAAAACCTTCTTGACGTTGACGTTGATGGCTATCCTGTCACGGCACTCATCGATACAGGGGCACATCTTTCTATTATGAGTGCTGCCTTCCGACGACGACTGAACAAGCTCCTCACACCAGGGTTGGCACGCGTCGTCCGCGTTGCGGATGGCGCTACTGTGCCTATCATCGGCATGCGTATGGCATGTGTTAGCATCGCTGGCCGCCACACTCCTGTCCTCTTCACCGTGATTACTCATTGCCCCCACGACCTCACTCTCGGCCTCGATTTTCTCTCCGCGCATTCTGCTCTTATTGACTGCTCTGCCAGTACCCTTCGCCTTGAGTTGCCGCTTCTCGCAGAACCTTCTGACGCACCCCAGTGCCGCTTACGCCCCACCGGCTTTATTCGCCTGCCGCCAAAATCAATAGCCTATATTGAACTCTTGTCTTCCCCACCAGTCCCTGATGGCGAGTACTACATTATGACGTTACCGTGCCTCACGGTATACTTACTATTACTGAGAACCGCACTCGCATACCTATCTTTAACTTTGGATTGGCAAAGCAAATTCTACCGCAAGGTATTTGCCTTGCCAAAGTTGATTGTCTCGGCGACCATCACGTGGCAGCGTTATCAACCGATGCTTTTGCGAGCTTAGTAGGCCCATCGTGCCAACCTCGGCCGCCGATCCCAAGATACAGAAAATGGTTGCGACGGACCTGTCTTGGTAAAGGCTGAAGACCTTTACCAAGTATTATCGTCCTACAGAGATATTTTCGACTTCGACGATCGCCCTTTAGGCCAGACGCTCACGGTCAAGCATCGGATTCTTACTGGCTATGCTACTCCTATTCACCGACGACCGTATCGAGTTTTTGCGTCGGAACGCCGAGTAATTCAAAGCGAAGTCAACAAAATGCTAGACAAAAACATCATTGAGCCTTCATTGAGTCCCTGGGCGTCACATGTAGTGTTGGTTAAGAAGAAGGATGGCACGTGGTGCTTCTGTGTTGACTACCGCCATCTGAACAACATTACTAAGAAGGACGCCTACCCGCTCCCACGTATAGACGACGCCCTTGACTGCCTCCACGGTTCCAGCTATTTCTCTTCTCTCGATCTTCGTTCTAGATACTGGCAGATTGCTGTTGACGATATGGACAGAGAAAAAACCGCGTTCATCACACCTGATGGCCTATACCAATTTAAAGTAATGCCGTTTGGATTATGCAACGCCCTTGCCACCTTTGAGCGTATGATGGACTCCTTGCTCCGTGGTTGGAAATGGTCCACTTGTCTCTGCTACCTCGACGACGTCATCGTCTTCTCGCCCACGTTCGACACTCACCTTGAGCGTCTAACAGCTATACTAGATGTATTTGGAAAGTCGAAGCTGCAACTTAACTCGTCGAAATGTCGTTTGGGCCACCGCCAAATTAGTGTTCTGGGCCACCTCGTTGATGCTTCCGGAGTACAGCCTGATCCTGACAAAACTCGCGCTGTCCGAGACTTTCCGGTTCCGAAGACAGCCGCAGACGTTCGAAGTTTTGTCGGGCTATGCTCGTACTTTCGTCGTTTTGTTCAAGATTTTGCGGCAATTGCTAGACCCCTCACTAATCTTTTGAAGAAAGGCGTACAATTCTCGTGGGGTACTGTAGAAGCCGCCGCCTTCTCTCGTCTCGTCACTCTTCTCTCCTCACCACCCATTCTCGCCAACTTCGACCCTGATGCCCCTAAAGAATTGCGTACAGATGCCAGTGGGCATGGCGTAGGTGCGTCTTAGCCCAGCGTCAGCGTGTCCAGGGTCGCGTTATTACTTATGCAAGCCGCCTCCTCACACCATCGCAGTGCAACTATTCCATTACAGAACGAGAATACCTTGCTGTAGTCTGGGTGGTTGCGAAGTTCCGTCCCTACCTTTACGGTAGCCCTTTTTCCGTAGCCACTGACCATCATGCTCTATGCTGGCTCTCATCCCTAAAAGATGCTACAGGCCGCCTTGGTCGATGGGCTTTGAGACTACAAGAATTTTCGTATTCTGTGGTCTACAAGTCTGGCCGCCTGCACCAAGACGCTGACAGCCTGTCGTGTTACCCTGTTGACGACCCTGACTCCTCCAATATTACCAGTGCTGCTTGTGTATTCTCTGTGTCGCAGCTGTTTCATTTCGCCGACGAGCAACGTCGTGACGCCAACATCAGAGGACTAATCGACCGTTTTGAACACTCTCCGGCCGACGCCACTCTACGCCTCTTCGTCCTCCGCGACGGTACTCCGTACCGTCGTAATCTTCATCCGGACGGCTCTGAGTTCCTACTTGTAATACCTAAACACCTCCGCTCAACCGTTCTAGAAGAGCTCCACGACGCACCAACGGCAGGACACCTCGGCGTATCTCGAACCTATGACCGTGTACGTTGCCATTTTTTCTGGCCGGGTCTTGCCCGTTCCGTACGACGTTACGTCGCCGCTTGTGAACTTTGCCAACGACGCAAGAAGCCTTCCCAGCCCCCCGCTGGTTACCTGCAGCCGCTCGACATCCCTGCCGAGCCCTTCCATCGTGTTGGCTTAGACCTTCTCGGCCCATTTCCGGAATCTACATCAGGAAACAAGTGGGTTGCAGTCGCGGCTGACTACGCGACCCGCTACGCCGTAACCCGCGCTCTTCCGACCATTGCGCAACTGACGTTGCGGACTTCCTTCTACATGATATTGTTTTGATGCATGGTGCTCTGCGTCAATTGCTAACAGACCGTGGCCGTACGTTTTTGGCGAAAGTCATTGACGAAATCATGCGGGCCTGCTCCATTCAGCAAAAATTTACGACCTCCTACCACCCTCAAACGAACGGCCTCACTGAGCGTTTGAACCGCACCCTCACAGATATGCTATCCAAATACGTTTCAGACGACCGCCGTGACTGGGACCGGGCTCTTCCCTACATTACCTTTGCATACAACTCTTCCCGTCTCGAAACTGCCGGCTTTCCCCCTTTTACCTCTTGTATGGCGCTACTACGCTAACCGACGCTACTACTAGACACCGTGCTTCCGTCCACCACAGCTTCAACTAGCGCTTATGCCCGTGATGCAATCGCCCGTGCTGACCATGCTCGTCAACTTGCGCGCGTTCGTCTACAAGTCTCTCAAGACAAACAGAAGCGACGCTACGACCTCCGTCACCGTGATGTCCATTTTGCGCCCGGCACCCTCGCGTTGCTTTGGTCACCATCGCGCAAAGTTGGCCTTTGTGAGAAACTGCTTTCCTGTTATACCGGCCCATATCGTGTGCTCCGCCAAGTGACCTATGTCACCTATGAAATTGTTCTAACCACGCCCACTACGTCCTCCGGTGCGACAACCAGTGACATTGTCCACGTCACCCGACTCAAGCCCTACAACTCTGCACGTGCCTTGGATATATAAAAGCACCGTGGCGGCGCTTTTGCCGCCGGGGGGGTAGTATTACGATATTATCGGTAGATGCCCGAGAGATGAGCCGCCGCGAAAACGACGACGAAGTGGGTCTGTGCCCTTGGCGCGAGTGAATGTCGGACTGGCGCTCTGGTTCCAGTCCAGTGTGAATAGCCTGTAAATAGCCTGCTTCGTCTGTGTCTTTTTACACGTAACAATATCTCGAGAACTTTCAGCACTTGCAAGCATACCATCCAAAATTGACCTTGTCTATTTTTCTTATGGGGTGCCTGCTGATTATGAGGATGCTGCCAACGAAGGATAGCAAGTGGTTCTCAAGCATTCTGGTGACAAACGAAATACTGTATGCTGAGCTACACTGACTTAATATCTTTCAGCACCAATGAACGCAGTAGTTGAAGTTCTAACTAAATAGACAGCCCAGCCTAACAGCAGATGGACACCCGTGCTTTCAATCCCCGTGTTGGTAAATTCGACTGGCTAAAATCAAGCATTTAAAAGACATTCGCTTAGTTCCGTCTCTTCAAGCTGTGAGCGCAACGAAGATCAAATGTCAGGTTATGTGGCTGCAGCACCTTCTGTTCTTCATGCAGCATATCTCTTCTTTTTTTTACCCAGAAATTTAGCATGCACATGCCTTGTGTGCAAGCCACATCTATTTACAACAGAAATAATGCTTTACATTCGTGAGCAAAAGTTTGGAGACAAAATATGGTAGAATTTTTTTGTCCAGCCTACGCATGCACGCTGAAATCCAAGTGGTACAGACAATATGTGCCTGTTCAATGAATGACATGTATTGAGACACTTGTACAACGCACGGCTGTACCAGAAAAAGTGTGAATTTTTTCGCTAACGCCATGGACTTATGAGCTTTTGTTCGTCAATGTACATTCAGCTCTCGCAGGCTTTCGAGCAGCTCGAACGTAAAGTGGCCTGTGTGTTATTGCTATCGAGTCGGAGCCAGTCAAATTGGCAAAAGATACGAAGTCAATGTGCACACAAAGACTATATGTGCCCTTGCAACACGACATGTTGCAGGCAGCTAACAGCTTCCAATTCACAATTCTTGTAATGTGCTTGTGACAGCCACCTACAGTGATCTGTATCATTTAACGGGAATGTGTGTGTTGGCTGAAAAAATGCTAGAAAATATATTAACACCGATGGATGCAATATATCCTTTCTGCTTGCGTTTTGCACAGAAAATTAGCAGATTGCATGCATATGTGGAAATCGATTATAAGTGAAGCCTTTGTAATGTTCAGTAAAATGTAATCACTCGTTCACTTCACCTTGTTCTCGTTTTGCTCATCGTTCACTTCTATGTAGCTCTACGCTCAATGCATGTCCTGGTCTCGTCTGGTTCATTTTTGTCCACTCTCGGCAGCTTTTGATGCTGGCTTTTTGAATTCTCTGTGGCTGACTTCTTAATTTCCTGTTGCATAGTTAATTTCTTGCCCCTTGTTCTACTTGTCTGCCCAGGCATCTACCCAGTGGTACACGTTGAGCTGCACTTAACCAGTGATTGTCGGAAGTAAAAGTAGCTGTTTGGATACATGCCAAGTTCCACATATCTAGTGCCAGACACACAGTCACCAAAATTGGCAGGACTGCAGCAGCCAACACCCACTAAGCAAGGAAGAGGCTCCGTGACGAACACGAAGAGAGTTTCGTTTTAAAAACTGTGTGCATGGTTTTACCTTTGAATATTGCGTGCGTCTCAGCCCTTTCATGGACGCAAGCAGATAACAGATCGCTTTGTGTCCAAGACATTTCATGTGTTTTTTCAGATGAAGTCTTTTTCAGATAACGTCAAATCTTAAAGCTGGCAATGATTCTGTAATAGCAAAATGCAGGAATATTACTTCCCACAATACAGCCTCAAGGCCCGTTTCAACCTCATGGTCACCTGTAATGTGATCAGAAGCAGCCAGAGTAGCCAGTACATTATACATAAAGCTTGTGCATGTTTTCATTATATCTATTGAGCATGCTTTGTAAGAGCATCCTCATTCAGGGCTTTCCAATATCGCAAAGGTTCTTAGATGCTTCTTGAAAATCCCTGAAGGCTATGCAATCCTCATATGTACCAATACGATTTGTTCACGATTCTAATAATTTGATCACCTGTTTTGGTAGCTGTGGGCACGAAAAATTTAGGCACCTAACCGCACCAAAATCCAGCTATTATGAAAACACGGAGTTTTGATCAGAAGAGTCTATTTGCCGCTGTGGCGGTTTGAAGGAAAGGGATAGAATAAACTAAACATCGTAGAAAATGAAGTAAACAATGAACAATAAATCGGTCTGTCGCGTTATTTGACAAAGAAATGAATGAAAAAGTTTTGTCACGTGGTAGTGACGGTGAAGAAATCAAAACGGTGAATGACAAAACTATCGTTTTATTGGGCTAGCTTATGCCAACAAAAGCAAGTTACACTCAAAAGAGAGCAATAGCGGCGAACACGATCGGCGGTCGTCGAAATTTGATCAGCGGGTGAAGCGCGTCGGCTTTTATACATCAGTCGTCGAATGTTCCAGAGTAATCGCTGGGACACGTGGCCTTCCAGAAAGTTCTACATTATTCGCGTCGCGCATACATGCAATAAATTTACACGAGGCTCGGTCACAGACAGCGTATGGAACCATCGATAACATTCCAGAAATTTCCGATACATGCAGGCGCGTCCGGCGCTGTGCGATAACATTTGTTAGGCGGTGAAACGTGGTCACCCGATAAAGATAAACAAGTACACGTGTCAATATGCTTAAAGTGATTAAGAAACTTATATCCACAGACGAATGTTCAATTGTAAAAATCATACTTCACCGCTACAGAGTAGCGAAGTTGCCCTGAAAAGTCGGACCAATATTTCGGACCGTCCAACAAAGGGTGAAGTTATTAACTATGCGCACACTATGTACCGCAACACTTGCTTTGTTCACCGCAGTAATCCGATTTAGTATTGGAGGTACAACTACGACAAACGGTCTACATTTCTACGGCAGCGAGCAGCAAAAAAAAGGGAAATATTTTCCACCGAGTCAAAAGTTGAGGCCTAGCGTGTTCGGACGGTATGCAATGGCATGTCGCTAGAAAAAGGGGGCCTATACCTCGGGATTCAAAATCCGCAGACACTGCATGCGCTTCAGCGTAGCCGTCAATTTGCGGTTAAGCAAGCGACGCTTGTGCATCTTCTGCTCCGCATTAGCATCTTCGGAGTTGAGGCAGCGAGGGAGCACCTTGAAAACTAACACGACGAGGGCCACGTCTCGTTGAACAATCAAGGCGCGAAATACTGGATGTTGCCATGAGGAATCGGGATGGCTTCTTTTACTAGTGTATATAATTTTGCACTGGACATGCAATTCATTTGTTTTGAATTTGCATTGTTGTGTATTTAACTTACAAAAATGACTTGCAGGTGTGAGCGAGTTGCCGTCGCAGTTGTTCAACAACACAATAAATGGTGACGGCGACGCCTCAGCTGAACAACAGCAGCTGCTCGCAATTACCGAGCACGTACACGTCCAACAGTACTGCTCCTGCTGCATCGGCACAATCACTGCGCGAGGATCAGGGGCCATCAGTTGCACCAAGTGAGAGTGTTTCTGACTGTGCTTCGCCCAGACCGACAGCACGAGGCGAGCTACAGCCTGGCAAGTAGCATCACCATTATACCACAATTTTATTTGAAAAATAAGGGTACATAACTGCAGAGCTCCACTTATGTGCCGATTTTATAGTTGTTTACACAGCAACAATAATGTTGCACAATAAATTTAGCATTATTATTGTGCGTGATATGTGATACTCACCTGGGATAGTAGGCATATTGCTGAACTTATTTGAGTGGCAGTTACCTCATGTTTTTACCCGACACACCCGTGAAAATGCGGTAAACTCTCGTTAACTGGAAAATCAAGGATCCAGCGAAGTATGTACCGATTAAGAGCAGTTACGTTTACTGAGAGAGGGGTGCAAAAGTGCAGAACTATATGCCATGCACACTTTTACGAGTGATAGACATTATAAGAATAAAGAAATGAATGTGGCAGCTCGCTTGTCCCAGGGTTTAAGAGCAGTAGGATACTTTTGGATTGTCTAGGGTTCACTAGTTTTCATTTATAGGAGACATCGGCCACGCGTCAAAGCAAGAACATTGCTCTTCCTTCTCGAATCGATAGCTGGCTTTGCGTGAGGTTGTGCTGTTGAGGTCTAAATTATCGAACAGCGCACTTGTAAGGCGGCCGGAATTTCAGTACTTACTCCAGCCGTCTATGGGGCGTGTGGCTGTATCACCAAGCTGTCCGGACTGCACGTGCTATGCAATATTTATCATATTTTTGCTTGTTTGAGTCTTAAGGATGGCTCTCTATGTAGAAGATAGGTGTCACAAAATAAAAAAGCAAATTATAGCCTTTCCTGACAAATTTGCTCTAAATCTTGCTTGTTTCGTTAAATGGAAGTTGCACAAATGTTGGTTCCAATTTACGCAATTTCTTGCATTGTCCAAATAAAACTAACAAACATAAATGCGGCTGTTCTGTTTAAACGCCAATTCCGTTTAAGCAATTTCCATTTAACGAAATTCTACTGTAATTGTACACTCCTTTATTATTACAAAATTACGACTACACGTAATATTACAAAAATATTTGCAACAACGTATGAAGTTGCTTACTCTTACAAAAGGCGGCTGTGCGAACAATTATTGATGTAATATTATTTAATTACATGTCGGTCATTTTCCGTTATCCTGCCTGAATGGAGACAGAAGGCCGGGCACTGCTGATGCACTACATAATTCTGGGGCTTTAACACATTTATTTCAACTCTCTAGATGCACACAACTTTAGACTATGTATAAGGACTTCGATCTGTCTGCTCGGTAACAAATACTTGTGTGTAGTCTAACGCAACATGAAAACGCACACAAAGGAATCATTACACATTTAAATCATACGACAAAGTGTATTTCTTTTATTGTGCTAGGATGATGGCAGTAACTGCTTAGCATAGTTGTTGCAAGCTTAACTCATTGTGAGTACTTTTGCTTTCAGGAAACAGGAAGCAAGAATGAAGAGATTACGAATTCCTCGAAAAACGTATGAAGCACGAGATGGAACCGAAAGACAAAGACTTTGGGCTCGAGTAAAAGGGCATCGCCCTAGAAGAGTGCCGCCTATCATGGAAGAAGGAACGGGCATTGCTGGACGCCCGTTTAAAAGAAGTGGAGCGCGAGCATAGGAAGGAGCAATTGCTACAGTTGAATCTAATGCAAGAAGAGATAAGGAAGGAGCGAACAGAACAACGCCGCTTTACTGCAGCAAGACAGCAAGCTGCACTTGGCATACTGGAAAGTATTGTGTCAAAGTTAAATAACATAGGCTAAACATAGCAAAGCATGTACTATCGTGGTCAGTACGAGCTACAACGCAAAAGCATTGTAGCTGATACTGAGCTACAATTTCAAATGTAATTTCAACTAATAAAAATGTTCTGATTTTTCTAAGACTGAACCACTGTCCATGTTTTGGGCACATTTTCCGGCTAGGTTTGAAAGCAGCACGCGCACATAAACATTCGGAAATGTGAATTGGGTTGAAGAGCGAGTGGTGCTCCAGATACTGAAGCTGCCTTTGCACTTCGACATAATTAATTTTTATATTGCACATACTGTATACCTTTAGGCGTGTCTCAAAAAGGGATCGGGCTAGAGGTACAATTATTCTCATCATGTGAAGACAAACATTAGCTGCAGCTGTAATAATGCATCAGGCACACATAACAATCACATGAACCCACTCTATTAGACATTCCGTCAAACACAAGAAAATAAACAGTAAAATGCATTATGACAACGCAAATTTTACGTTGAGATAATTTCTGCAACGCAACATCGCGAGCAAAAACAAGGAGAATTACACAATTTCATACAGGCACCACTGCCAGAAAATATATGACAAAATTATGCAGATCCCACGCACTGCGGGAATTGATGTAAGCGAAGGTTTCCGTGCTGCATGCTTTGATTGGCGATAATTAGCGGTGATGTTGACGGCTAAAGCTTAATTTCTTCAGCGTTTAGGCTAACACGAGAATGGTGAGTTGATGTTAAACGCTACCTTGCGTGCACCACTGCTGTTTCTGTGCGTAGTACACAGAACACAAAGGGAGAGGTGTTTGCTTGAGGCGTTGTTGTGCACAATATTTTATAGCCTCTGAGAGGGCTGGGCGTTTCCATTTCCTCACATGGCACATCGCATTGGGGCAAAGTATTAAACTGGAATTGAATTATGGGGCTGGTACGTGCCAAAACCCCACTCGGATTATGAGGCAAGCCGTAGTGGCGGACTGCGGATTAGTTTTGACACCGTGATGTCCTTTAACGTGTCCCAAAATCTAAGTGCACGTGCGTTTTCTATTTCGCCACCGTCGAAATGCGGCTGCCGCGATTCGGATCAAATCCACGACCTCTAGCAATGCTATTGCTGCAAAGCTGACGCGACGGGCACAGAAGTGTTGATTTGATGGTTGACCGCTTCCGTAGTTTGTCCTGGATCCTGCGGTGCGCTTTTATTAATGCAGCTCTGCTTCTGCGCGCCCTGCGTAGGTTGCCCGCTTGACATATTTGCATGGCGTTTACTTTTCAGAAATAGCAGCAACTTATTGTACCGTACCTTGAAATTAAGCTTATCCTGTGTCCCCGCAACCGCTGTCGTATCATGGGGTTTCCTTGCCTTCTCACGTCATCTCCCCCCTTGTATGGGAAGTGCCCTCTTGTCCTCCCTTTCCTTCTCCTCTCTACACTTCTATCTGCGTCCCCTCTGGCCTCGCAAGTTACTAGAAAGGGAAGCGCTGCAGTTTCTGCAGTGCTTCTGAGGGGAGTAAAGGATAATTACAGCTGTCAAGCAGCTAATGTGGCGACGGCCATGGAGCTCCAGAGGGTATTGTGCACATTCGACGCGGTGAGGAGAAAACGAGTCTCTCCCGTTGCCTTTCCTCTCTTACTCGCGCCTGACAGCTATATACACGCGCTGAACCACCCCCCGACGCGGCGTGCGCGACAGCAGCCCACAGCAGCAGCAGCAGTGGGAAAGTCGAAGGAAGAGGCAAAGCAAGCTTCGCTTTAAAAAAAAAAGGATTTGCCATACAGAGGGTATAAGGTTTGTCACTTTCATATGACTTTCGTGGTACTGAAAGACCTATGTGAGTGTACAAGGAGCTATGGGACAAGACAAACACCTGTTTTCTCAAATAATCCTCTACTCGAAGCTCTTCATCCACTCCATCGAGATGAGCACACCACCTCGACTGAAGAACGCGCGACACATCTCAAAAAATTGCCGAGGTGTTTGAAGTGACCACATCTGTAGGTGGGTGGTGCTGCCATCCGCTTTCTTGAGTCAAGATGCACTGTTCAGCAACATTCGTGGATACTTTTTTAGTTTCGCAACTCCTTTCGAGTCGGGCGCCGCCTGTTCCTATGGACTGCGGGGGCGCTGCGGTCGAGCTTTGCGCCAAGTGAGCGGCACTGCCCTGCTGACATGACCACGCTAGCTGCGGTTGTTTGCGCTAGCCAATTTTATTTTCTCATTGCGTGTGCCTCGGCACTGTCCGCGTGCATTTGGCCGGCTACAGAGATCTTTCGCACCCTGCACAAGTTCTGCACTCACGAAGGGACGAGTGCAGGTCACTAAGTGATGATATCGCGTGCAAGCTTTGGTGTATAGGCCCACTTCTTTTTTCGCCCCTGAAGATAAGGCCTAATCCTTGTGCCATAATAGACGTCATATATAACTTCACTACTCATGCGCCTGTGTTTCTTGCTTGTTTCAACCAGCAGGTACAGGAAAGCCCCTAGAAACGGCACATAATTCGCTCCGTTGTCAGACTCGCGTTGTTGATTTAGAAGTGGAAAAAAGCCACTTTATCGGCGAAGGAAGGTCTGAAGGAAAATAATGCAACGTTTTTGATTTACACTTCAAGGGCGGTAACAAATCCAAGTCGCATGTTGCATGTCTAGACGGAACCTTGTCGAAAGTGACTATGGTGCATGCGTAAAGAAATGTAAAGTTCCTTGTTGTTGTTTTTTCAAGTGTTCCAGTCTGCTTTTGACGCTCACACGCTTGACGTAAAGGGTGACTACAGCATTGCGGTGGCGGCAAGGGCAGCGGGCTGCCTGCTATTCAAAGGCGAGGCGAGAAGTTTGGAAACCAAAGAAATATCTATAAACATTGATGTTGAGGGGATGGTAAGAATAATAGGGCCAACAAGGTCAACTTTAGCTTGACGCCAATATTTCCAGGTTTTGCTTGCCACGTGGACTGCGCCTTCTCTTTTTCGCCTGTGGTTTCCTCATTCTAAGTTTGCTTCCAGATTACGCTCAAGTAATGCTGACCATCAAAAATATTTGGGGGAATGCTGCGCAACTTTCTGTAGCTACACATCATATATTATACAGTGAACAGCTGTTACGCTACAAATTGCAGTGACAACAATCATGCTTTGCATGTACAGTTGATGGCTAAAGTTTACGGGCCACGCGAGCGCATGCCGAACAACACTCCTCAACACTTCCAATGCGTAAGCAGCCATTGGACACGAAAGGGACCAAAATAGCACAAGGGAACTTGGTGAAAAGTGTACGTCACGGTGTCGCTGATTGTAAACGCGCTTTTGATTTTCTTGTGATGCCAAAAGACGATCATGGGCAAGATTCTTCGCGTGGTGAGCATGGGCAATGGTGTCGTGGGCATACTCGCTGCTCGAGGCACTAGCAGAGGGAAGTGAAGCGCCCAAGGGCAATGCAGGGTCGCAACCTGGTGAGTAAGCAGCAGTTTCATGGCGTGAAGAATTGTAAACGAACGTGGCACAGGGTAGTGCAGTGTCCTAGTCACGGTGGTCGGGAAAAACTTACTTAGGTAGCATGTTAGTGATGGTCTGGTTTAATCGTTCAGTCACGCCATTGGTCTGAGCAAGGTCTGGGTACGGGCTAGTTGGTATTCCATGGTATCAATCGTCACTTACAGCGCATACATAGACGAGGGACCAAAGAGAACTGATGATTTTGACTCTTAAAAGTCATTACCATCTACCGTGGATTCTTACCTCTCAACATCTGCGCTAAATAAATTCATGTCGCGCGACTACGATTCAATTATTCACTTTTATGCTAGAAGTTTCCGCAAGCATTTTGATGATTTTCAGCACCTGTTTTTGACACTTAACAACGCATTTTAGTAATATGTGTGTCTGAAACCTGGCTTAGTAATGATGACAAGGACCTATTCTGCCTTAACTCATACACTTCTGAGTATTCTCACGGAGAGACGAGCCATCACGGCGGTTCAGCTATATTTGTCTCATCTAGCATTCCATATAAACGACGGCCTCACTTGGAGTTGAATATTACTAACTGTGAATTTGTGTTTGTCGAATTTGATTCCCGCGTCTTCAGCATAGACGAAAAGAGCTTAGTCTTTGGCTGCATTTATCGCTCACCTTCTTCTCTAGTTACTGACTTCTGTAGTGCCCTTGATCAAACCATGGAAAAAAATATCATGCACCAATTGTAACGCAATAATCAAGGGCGATATCAACGTTAACCTCATAGATACCAATTGATCTAATTCTTCTAGTTATTCAAGCCTCTTCCATAGTTTTGCATATGAATGTTTAATTTCTCTCCCTACTCGTTGTCTTAACATTGCCAGTGGCACCTTAATTGACCACGCATTATCGAACTTAACAGATCCACCTGAGGCTGGTATTATAACCACCGATATTACCGATCACTGTCCTATCGTTCTACGCCTGCAAAATCACTCAGCCTTATCTAACACGTCATTTTACAAGCTATACTTGACAAAGAGATGTTCCTTGCTAGCGTAACTAAAACTGACTACTCGGAAGTTGTATCATCTAATGAACCTCCAAAAGCTCTTCCGCAATTTTTAACGACACTTTAATCGCATTTCAACTGCCACTCTCATAAAATAAAATGCAGAAAAAAAGGTATAATTGCCCCAAAATCCGTGGCTTACAGATAACCTTCTGAAAGCAATGCGGTCACGTGAAAATTTGTATAAAAAACAAAGAAGCAACCTTTCAATACTAAACTATTTGCCCGTTACAAAAAATTTTCTAACTCGTTTTCTGCACAGCTGAGAAGTGCGAAGAGAAATTATAACGAACAAAAATTATAGAATGTGGTAATAACACTAGAAAGAAGTGGGAAATAGTTAACACCTTTTTAAGCCGTAACTCTCAGAACGTCATCTCGAGAATCATTCACAATGACATGGTATACATTAATCCGCTTGATAATGCAAATGCCTTTTGTGATGCTTTCTTCAATAACACTTCTGATTCCGCTTCATGCTGTAACATGTCCTTTAAAAGCTTAGCTCTTTGATTTTTCCTTTTTTCCAACAACACCTGATGAAGTAATCTTAGTAATTAAAACCCATATAGCCACTAGTACTGGCTTAAATAATATTAACGCCTACCACATTAAAATGATCGCGGGAAATATCGCTAACGTCCTCTCAGCTATCATTAACCTGATTTTTAAAACCGGTTTTTTTCCACGTGAACGCAGTCGAGTCATTCCCGTTTTCAGAAAAGGTGATCGCACGCTTACACAGAATTATAGACCCATTTGCGTTCTTCCATTTTTTATTAAAGTTATTGAAAAACTTAGCGAAAAGCGTCTAACAATATATTTAGATAAATTCAGTATTCTTTCCCCTTATCAGTTTGGCTTTCGTTCTGGCTTTTCAACTAATCTAGCACTTACTTCTGTTGCTGATTATCTTAAAGAAAAGCGATTGATGATGGTAATTTAGCAGCGTCGATAATCATTGATCTATCCAAAGCCTTTGACACACTTAATCATACAATTCTTTGTGCTAAACTTGAGGCCACCGGAATAACGGGTCCGCCTCTACTTCTAATCCGCAGTTACTTGCAAGATAGAAAACAAGTCGTTAACATTTCTGGGTACTACTCTAAAGAAGCTACAACTAACATTGGTGTATCACAGGGGTCCATATTAGGTCCTCTACTTTTCCTAATCTATAGTAATGATCTGCCTAGTTGCCTCTCCTCATCGAAGTGTATTCTTTACGCTGGTGATACTACCATATATATTCCTAACAATTGTATAGCAACGCTAACACGTAAGTTAAACGAAGATCTCGTGAAAATTTCCACATGGTGTCAACTTAACAAGCTGGAGATTAACCATAATGAGACCAATTTTGTCGTCTTTGCCTCACATCAGTGATCACCTGAGCTCCTTCAATCTATTTCCATCAACAATCACCTAATCACTGCAGTTGATCATTGCACCTATTTAGGTGTGGAATTTGATCCTCATCTTAAATTTCACCTTCACCTACTGTGAAAAAGAAAATGGCATACGGAATACGCGTTTTAATCAAAGCACGACCATATTTCTCATTTTCAACTCTCAAGTCGCTTTATTATGCTTTTGTTCATTCTCATATGAACTATAACATTGAATCATGGGGAAACACTTATAACAGTCACCTAACTTCGTTGCAAGTCATTCAGAATCGAGCTATTTGACTAAACATTTTCACCTCGTAGCATTAGCACAAATCAGCTGTCACATGCACATAATATTTTGAATGTGACTGATCTTGTTAAATATAACCTGGGCATATTTACTTTTAGGGCATTAAACTATGATATTCCAGTAACCATCATACCAAAGACATCCCTTACTAATGTCAATACTAGATTTGCAGGAAATATGAACTTCATTTTACCCATCGTCCGCACCAACTATGGTAAGCAGTCATTACACTTTTCAGCTTTATCTCTGTGGAACCCATTACCATTCCCTTTAAAATTGTTGAAAGCTCACAGGTTTCATACACAACTTAAGTATTTTCTTTTAGCTTCCTCCGACTTTCCCATTTGAGTGTACTATGTGTTGTATTTTTAACTTTCACTTTGTTTCTTTATATGTCTCTCGCATTTTTTTTACTTCTTTTTATTCTCCTTAAGCTATTTTTTGTAGTTTTACCTTTTGTTGTCTAATCCAAAGCCTTGTTATCGCTTAATGCATTCATCTGCTGCTTTTCTGTTCATTTATGCCTTGTCTCCTAAAACCTTTATTATCGGAAATTTCACATGTTGCCATTGTTGTTTTATTAATTCTAGTCATCATGCACAGGAAGCCCCATTTCAGTTTCTAACTACGGGACCTCCTTCTGTATATACTCATCATGTAATTATCCCCATTTCTTGTGTTGAATAAAACTGATTCTGATTATGAAGGACGACGAAGACAAGCGCTGACTTCTAACTGATATTTATTTTGAGAAACAAACATATATATACTGATACACCAAGACAAAACCGCCCCCTACAAAGCATCAACACGACATGAGTATGCATTCTGAGCATGGTAGGAGGTTTTTGCTCTACCAATTCTGGCTCTTTCAAGCTTGTGATCGGTAGAGGAAGAATGCGAGTTGTTGGCAATGACTTCGGAGAGGAAGGTACGACCACGGGTCGTGAGTAGATGTCGTGGGAAACCGTGCACTAAAATGATGGCGCGGAGGAGGGAATTACGTCAGTTGCAGAGCTGCTCTGAAGTGCTGAAGTAACGGCGTAGTGTGCTTGTAATCAGTGGCCACAGCAATCCGCCTGTTGCCGGACCTGAACCCGGGGGAAAGGGCCGAGAAGGTCTAAACCCACATGAATGAATGACTCACTTGGGATGTCGAGGGACTGAAGATACCTGGTTTTTTTTTTCTAATGCTGACATGGTTGATACAGCAATGTATTGCCTTAAACAGTGAGCAGGGCGGGGCCACTAGGAGGGACAAGCATGCCCCTTATGCACCTGCTGTCATCATACGATCACGGAATGCAACGTCGAACTCTCTGCGTATGAAATAAAGGTCTCGGTTGCGCAGTGCTCGATGTGTTGCGGCAGCCGCAATCACGTGGAACGTATTTGCCGATGGTCGTGCCGGATCGTGCGCACCAAGTGCCCTCGTCGCCATGTGGCCATCCTCTGCAAGTGATTCAAGCCAGCTGTGACGACAGTGGATCAAGGTGCACCGTGCCTTGCTTCGCATGGCACCAGCCTGTCTCCGGTGACGTCTGTTCCAAGCACTCTGAGCGGCTCCAATTCGGTCCTGCGTCAGACAGGACGGGTACGGATTGAGTGCTCGTCACAAAGGAGTCTCGTGCGTATTCTTCTTGACAGCGGCAGCCAGCGCAGCATTATTCGAGCGGATCTCTCGAAGGACCTCACGTGCTCGGTTATCGGAAAAAAGAAGCTACCTCTTGTTACGTTCGTTCACTCGGAGCCCCACCAAGTCATGCGCAGTGGTCGGGTAGCATTGACTCTGCGAGGCCAACACAGTGGCATTGCGGTGACTGCTGAGGCTCTTGAGGTAAGTAGTTGTGCAGCTTCTGTGCGAGAATAAATATGACATTGCGGAAAATACGGCGCGACAGCGCTTGCGCAAATACAGCGTATGTGGCCATGTGCCATGGCCATGTGCGCTGGCCATGTGCATGGTCACAGTTGAAAAAAAGCGAACAAGGTTCGGCGGAAAAGTGCGCTGTCTTCGATTGACGTGTAACATCAGGAAGGTGGTTCCAGTCTTTCGTTGTATGTGGAATAAATAAATATAAAAACCTGTTTGTCTAACAAAACGTGCCGCTTACTTTATGACGGTGATGAACTCGAGATGACAGATAAGTAGGTGCTAGAATTAGCTCACTGCTAAGAACATGATCATGAAACACTTTAGGAAATAGGCATAAGCGAAAAGCCTTTTGGGCAGTGATAAAGATGGCAGACACAGGTTGCTTTTCATAAAAGTTATGCTAGAAGTACAATCGTAGTTTGAGTGAATGAAATGAGTGGAATTATTCCGAACCATTTCAAGCGAATTAACAATAGTAGCATTGTATGGGTCCGAAATAGCAGCAGCGTATTCCTGCTTAGATCGAACTAGTGTTTTATAAAATAGTAGTTCCATTGATGACAGGGATTTGCTGAAGTTTCGCCGCAAGTATCCTAACATACGATTTGCGTCATTGATTATGGAGTCGATGTGAAATTTGCAGGATAAGTCAGATGATATAGTTTCACCTAAATAACGGCAGGATGAAAATTGTTCTAGCTGGAAGTGGTTAAGCATATACGAAGGCACACACACGCCGCGCCTTGTAACAGTCATCAGCTTGCATTTCTTGGTGTTTAGTTCCATCAGCCACTTTTTACACCAAGCGGCGATCTTATTTAGATCATTTTGTAGAATTCCGTGGTCCTTACCATCACGAATCTCACGATACAGTGCACCATCATCGGCGTATAGGTGAACTGAAGATGGCACACAATCGGGCAAGTCGTTAGTGTATATTAGAGAAAGTAATAGACCTAAAACAGAGCCCTGCAGAACTCCTGATGCTACGTTAATTAAAGCATTACCATTGACAGAAACATATTGTAGGCGATTGATTAGGAACTATTAAGCCAGGTAAGTAAATTATGGTCAAGATTTAGAGAGGAAAGTTTCTGCATAAGCAGCACATGAGTAACATTGTCAAAAGCCTTCGAGAAGTCTGGAAAGGCGCAATCGATTCTGGAATTATTGTCTAGTATAGAGTGCAAGCGGTGAGTGAAAAGAAGTAATTGAGTTTCACAAGAAAACGAACGCCTGAAACCGTGTTGCAATGACGCAAAAAAAGAATTTGAATAAAAAAAGTAAATTATGGGGTTTTACGTGCCAAAACCCCTTTCTGATTATGAGGCACGCCGTAGTGGAGGACTCCGGAAATTTTGACTACCTGGGGTTTTTTAACGTGCACCTAAATCTAAGTACACGGGTGTTTTCGCAATTCGCCCCCATCGAAATGCGGCCGCCGTGGCCGAGATTCGATCCCGCGACCTCGTGCTCAGCAGCCCAACACCATAGCCACTGAGAAACCACGGCGGGTGAGAATTTGATTCCCCAAAGTTAAAGTTCAAAAGTAAAAGGTAAAGCTGATATAGAATCGCCTTCAATGTTTAGTAGCATGATAGAAAAGTGCGAGGAATATCTGCTAGAACAACTTTAATCTTATGCAAATTTGCTTTTTACATTGTTTAGATCTATCTCTTATGTAATGTTATGTTAGATTGTATTAAGTTATAGACTGTTAGGTTGTAAGTAGTTGTGCTGCATTTATTTTTCATGAGCTTGTATTGTATCACAATTTATTCTATTTATCACATTTTTTATCGTTAGAGTTGACTTCACTATTTAAATGCATAAAACGATGTCTTTTTTTCTGCATTTGGATTTTTCCAGACTGTACTTCGTAGCAACATGTAGCGTATTTATTTTATTGTACTTTGTATACACATGTCCTATGAAAAAATACTGTATCAACGCTTACATTGTAACAATATGCCCACCTGCTATGTTCTCCATAAAGAGACTGGCAGTATTGAAAGTAATATTAATAATATGACTGTACAATACGTGCTCCATCAGTTTGCAAGGGATGCTTGTTAGCGAAATGGGTCAATAATTTAAGGAAGAATGTTTGTTGCCTGATTTATGAAAAGGAACCACCTTCCCAATCTTCCCATAAAAACGAAGGATACCATGATCAAGCGACTGTTGCAAGAGTTGAGGCAAAAACAAAGATGAGTAATGTTCAGTCTCCTTTAGAAATTTAGAGTTGATACTGTCAGTTACACAAGACGAAGAAAGCTTTAGCAAGTCGATTAAGTGTACTATTTCAGAATGCTCGAACATGCTGGGGGACATCAAAAGATAATCATGAGGTGACATATTGTTACGCGAAGGACGAGTCAGTTAGGCGAGCAACTATTTACTGGTTATATTTACAACAGCGGTTGCAGCGCTCACCGGTTAGATTCACAGCGTGATCCCAGTTCGTTCTTCCTCCTCTTTCCTCGAGTGATGGCACGCACGCGCCTCGTTCAAACAGTCAAACATCACACGCATGTAGCATAATCCCCCGGCGGCACAAGCGACGTCCCGGAGCGTCTTAATGTCATCATTGGGAGGGTGCCGCGTGAACAGGGAGGGTTGTGTCGAGGGGCAGTGCTGGTTCTCCACCGAACAGAACGAAAAATGGGGAAGAACAGACGGTGTCGTGGCGCGAGGAATTATAAGCAAATTTGACAAATGGTAGAGCAAGGTCCCAGTCAGTGTGGTCTGAAGAGACATATTTCGCGAGCATGTCTGTGAGAGTGCGATTCAGATGCTCCACGAGGCCATTTGTTTGCGGATGGTATGACGTGGATAGCTTGGGCCTCATGGCACAGGACTGCAGGATGTCTGCGATAACTTTTGATAGGAATGTCCGGCCATGGTCTGTGAGAAGTAGTCGCGGAGCTCCATGTAATGAAATCACGTCGCGTTGAAGAAAATCGGCGACAACTGTCGTGCAGCTTGTAGGAAGCGCTCGGGTGATGGCATAGCGCGTGGCGTAATCCGTGGCCACAGCGATCCACCTGTTAACAGAAGTAGAAAGAGGAAAAGGGCGAAGTAAGTCCAAACCAACCCCAAAGAATGGTTCCGCGGGAATGTCGAGTGGTTGAAGGTAGCCATCAGGGAGCGTCGATGGTGTATTGTGTCGCTGGCATTTCTCACACGCAGCTACGTACCTTCGAACGGAGCGAGCAAGCCCTGGCCAAAAGAAGCGTCGGTGGATCCGGTCGTAGGTACGTGACGCACCCAGGTGACCGGCAGTGGGGAAATCGTGACGTTTGTGGAGAACAGCCGAGCGAAGGTGTTTAGGGATTACAAGGTGCAATGCAGGGCCGTCGGGGTGAACGTTGTGGCGGTAGAGTACGCCATCTTTAAGTGGGTACAGCGAAGGGAACTGTCGGCGAGTGACGATTCCAGGCGGTCAATGTTGATACGCAAGGATGGGTCACGGCGCTGCTCGTCGGCGACATGGAGCAGTGTAAAAACAGAGATAACACAGGCGTCGATGTCAGTATCAGGCGTAGAGGTCACCTCTTCGACTGGGTAGTGAAAGAGGCAATCTACACTACGATGTTACGCGAAGGACGAGTCAGTAAGACGAGCAACTATTTACAGGTTATATTTACAACAGGGGTTGCAGCGCTGACCCGTTAGATGCACAGCGCGAGCGCAGTTCGTTCTTCCTCCACTTTTCTACAGTGATGGCGCCCACGTGCCTCGTTCAAAGAGTCAAATATCACACGCGTGTAGCTATATATTTACCACAATCAACTCAACATGAAGAAAAAGTGTCCGAAAGAGCATTGTTAAACACCGAGGTGCATTGTTCGGGTGGTATAGCTTAATTTTCAGAAGTGTTAAGAGAAATTATACTGGTTTCAGTCACATTTACGCTTCTCCTAAATGCTTTAGGATTGTCTAATGGGATTGCTGGGAGCGTGTTCGTAGAGTAATAATCTTTGGCCTGACAAAGTGCGGCGCAGTACTCCGCTTCAACGTTGTGATATGCTTTCCAGTGATTTCCTGTTCGTAACTTTGATGAACGAAACAAACGCTCTCTTCTTATTGGAAAGACGCTTTAGCTCATTGTTAAACCAAGGTGACGCTTTATCGCACCGAATGCGTCTTAGCGGAACGTATGCAGGGATAAGCTGCGCGGCTTTATTCCGAAATAGAACCCAGTTTTCTTCGACATTCTGTCTATCAAAATCAATGACGAATGCGTCAAAATATGTGCACAGTTGCTGATTATTAATATCAAAATTAGCTTTTTTTAGATACTGTAAGCTCGGCTACTGAAGCTCGCTTGTTGACTCCACAAATTGAATAATCGTCAGAACTGCCAGTAAAGCAAGTCTGGATAATCTCCAGACCCACATTAAAGCATGCAGGGAGAATGCAATCCATTAGCTCGGTACCATTGCTTTTGTTCATGAATATAGGTCAAGATTTTTGGTCATTAATATAGGTTGATAGCTCATCTTGCGTAACATTACCAAAAAATAAAACACACTGACATGTGTTCGAATAAATACGGTAATTTTATATGAAATCGTGCTAGGAGAAACTAGGCAGGGCTCACAATTCATGCAGGCAGCCTTAGGTATGACACAAGGTCAGGAGGGTTTAAAATAAAATAGTACGAAACTTGGCTGCCGTACCGGGGCCGTACATGCAAGTGTGGCAGTTAGTAAGGATTGTCCCTGCCTTGTACATTTGTGAAAATCCAGTTTGAGAAGTTTCTGGTTCTTCTTGCAGTCAAGGAAGGCAAACTGAGAAACAGTTTTACCAAATCCCCGTTCGACGGCCTGTCGCAGCTGGCTCATTCCATAACTGAAAGCCTGCTGGGAAGCTGTGGAGAAGGCACCACCATAAGGCTTCATTAGAAGAGGCCTGAATTGGTACGCAGGGTCGCCGTACACCACGAAAGAGTCTCTGCCGACAAGCCTCTCAAGCTTTCTATACGCTTGACTTTCGTGAAGTATGCTTGTAAGAAAGAGTAGCTACGCTATAAGTAAGGAACAACAGTACTCCAATGCACAGTTGTGATTTCGTCCGTACGTCATTACTGACAGTGTAAAACAAATTGTGAAGAAAGCAAATATTAAAAGAGCACTGACACAAAATTTCAGATCTTTTCTTTTCTGTTACGATAAGTAGCCAAGAACCCAGTTATTATGGCACGAAACTTCGTTTGCTTCAGCGTGCGACAGTTAAATATTTAGAGCTTTGCTTATAGTGACAAGTCCAAATATGCACCTGGCATTGTGCTTCAGTTCTCACATTTTGTCCGAGGTCAGTGCAGCAAAGTCAAAGTAGATAGTGCAGAAAACCTCAGCGGGCATGACAAAACTGTTGCAGCGACATGTTGAAATGACGACTAATAACTGAGGATGAGTGGGAGTGCAACAACGAAGGGCTAGGTCATGGGACGAGCAAGAGCTTGTGCAAGCAGCATAGTGGCCAACACAAACCCGTGACGTAGCACTGTTATGCACTTGGATGTTTACGAACCCACTTTGTTGATGTCAATGTCGTGAGGTGCTGCGTCTTGCGGTTTTCTGTCTGCACGTACTTTATTACTGATTTTAAATATGCGTTAAGCTACATTCGTTGTTGATACTTTGTAGATGATGTGTGTGTGTGTCCACAGAAATCAATCTCAGAAATTATATTGACTTCGAAATTTCGCGTCAGTACTGCTTTCCGGCATTCTCATTAGCGATGCCCAAGAACCTATGCAATATAATCCATAGATGTACCAGTCGAGAACAAGGGCTTGCGTTGTCTCTTTTGTTCCTCCTTGTCCGTGTTTGCACGCTTGCCGTTTAGTAACACAAGTGTCTACCCAATTACTCTACTTACAATCGTTCGTGTCATAGCATGCACTGCTGGTAATATACGTGTCGCAGTAGGTAGCATGTATAAGTTTCGGCTAAGTAATGTTTCCCGAACAGGTCTGCTGTATGTGAAATGGACAAGGAAATGTGTGACCTTCATGAAAACAGCATAAGCAAAACCACATTTGGTAGCCTGGATGATTCTACTACTAAGTAGTGCAATATCTTAGAAAAGTAATAATAATAATAATAATAATAATAATAATAATAATAATAATAATAATAATAATAATAATAATAATAATAATAATAATAATAATAATAATTATCAGCCTGGCTACACCCACTGCAGGGCAAATGCCTCTCCCATACTTCTCCAACTACCCCGGGCATGTGCTAATTGTGGCCATGTTGCCCTGCAAACTTTTAATCTCATCCGCCCACCTAACTTTCTGCCGCCCTCTGCCACGCTTCCCTTCTCTTGGAATCCAGTCCGTAACTCTTAATGACCATCGGTTATCTTCCCTCCTCACTACATGTCCTGCCCATGCCCATTTCTTTTTTTTTTTTTGATTTCCACTAAGATGTCATTACCTCGTGTTTGTTCCCTCACCAAATCTGCTTTCTTCTTATCCCTTAACGTTACACCCATCATATCTCGCATTTTCGCTGCTCTTTTTGAACAATCTATTGATTCAGAGTGCGTTCCTGACGAGTGGAAAATAGCTAAAATAATTCCAAACTTTAAGTCCTGTGACCCGTCATCTGTCTCTAACTACAGACCTATTTCACTGACCAGTATTCCATGTAAACTATTAGAACATATTATATCATCAGCAATTATGTAATATCTAACCGAGCGCAATCTTGTCTTCATTAACAAAGAAGGGGTCCAACAGTGTCGCTCATGTGATACGCAATTATTCGAGCTTGTCTCTGACCTTCACCAAGCTATTAACGACTCATCACAAATAGACGACATATTTATTGATTTTGCGAAGGCTTTTGATAAGATAACTCATAACCGTTTTTCTTGAAACTTCGTCATTTTAATATAAATAGTAGGACTAAGAATTTGATTAGCCATTTTTGAACTAACCGGTACCAATTTGTAACTACTAAGGAATTATCTTCTCCGTGATCACTGGTAAAATCAGGCGTGCCACAGGGCACTGTATTGGGACCAATTTTATTCCTGCTATACGTCAACGACATCAGCAATAATATTAAATCTACAAGAAGACTATTCTCGGATCATTGCGTCATTTATAGACGAATAATTAGTTCTTCCGACACTGACGCTTTTCAATCTGACGTTACAAAAATTACCGATTGGTGTAAACAGTGGCAAATGGAAATAAATGTTTCAAAATCTTAGGCTATAGCTTTCGCTAGATCTAGTAACCTGAGGCTTACCCATTACTCGATGAACGGCATTAGTATTGCACATGCGCAAACAATAAAATACTTGGGAATTCATTTATCTTCAAACGTTTCATGGAATCATCATATTGAAGCGATTACTAGCAGCACATGTAAAACCTTTGCCTACATTAGGCGTAACCTTTACTCGGCAAACAAGTCCACTAAGTGGACTTGTTTGCCTATACACACTGGTTTGTTCGAAAATGGAGTATGCGTGTTTTATTTCAAATCTGCGTCAGTCGTACCACATAAACAGGCTTGAGTCAGTCGAAAACAAAACAGCCCGCTTCATTACGAAAAATTACTCACGCACGTTTAGCATCACTAACATTAAAACATCTCTAAATGTCCCCTCGCTAGAAAATTGAAGACTGATAGGACTTCTTTCCCATTTTCACAAGCTTTATCTGTGCAGGTCGTCTTTCAGCGCATGCCACATCAGGCCCGCCCATCATATCTTCCCGCGCCTTGATCATCCCTTTAAAGTGCAGCCCGTTCTTGCGCGCACTAACTTCTTGAGTCACTAGCCCCTCTTTCTCGCGATATATCAATGGAATATGTTACCAAATCAAATCGTATCATCTCTAAGTCATAATAATTTCCTAGCAAAACTGAAACACTATTTTAACAAACTCACGTAGGATTCTCTAGCTCATTCCTCATAGGCGTCACTGTGTTATTGTGCACTTTTTTCTTATTTCACTTTCTTTCTCTTCAACACATCTTGACGTCCCTTGCGCAACTGGCTTTGTTGTAGGTTAGCAGCGAGTTTCTTGTACTGCATAAAATTTTCCCTGATTGTGCTATTTCATTGTTTAGTGCAGTATCTGTTGGTATGTGTAACTTTTTAGCAAACATTTTCCTTGTATGAAGTGGCCAAGTTATGTTGATATTGTGTAACACCCATTTTTAAAGCTATAGGTACCGTCAACGATTAGGATGTGTCGTTGTATTGCTCTGGTTTTTTTTCTTTTTCTCTGGTCTTCTGCTTGGGTTTTTATATTATTTTACAATGCATTGTCTGTTTAAATGCGCATACTGTATCTATCACTGATTTAGTGTAACAGCCCTATGCAATGTCCGTATGGGCCTTTAGGGTACTTGAATAATAAAAAAACCCTTCGCAATGCTATGCACACAACTTTGCAGATTCTGCATTCACTACGGCGGGTTTGTTCGAAACTAGGTGTTCTCGTTTTTTATACCCAAATTTATCATTGGTATCTTACCAACTTAGCAAGGTACTTCCGATGAATAACTATGGTGATGTCTTTTTTAAAATTGTGCACCAATATCTATGACACCAATATGCTGTAAACTTTTACAGCACGTAATTTATTGCCATTTAGTTACCTTTCTAGAGCTACACCAGTATTTTTTCTTCTTTTCAGCATTGTTTTTAGAAAACACCATTTTTGAGAAACACAAATGTTAGCGTTTTCTAATCACTTGATATAAGCTTGAGACTGCTTTTAGACTGCTTTAGACTGCTTTTTGAAAGTCTTTAACATATTGTCAAGCAAAAGGATAGACAGTTGGGCGAGTTGGTACGGTAACAATGTGAACGCTTTAACCTTTCTAGTGAAGCCAATGTTGCTTCTTTGATTGCACTAAGAGTGAAAAAAAATAGCACTCGTCCTGTCTGCTCCTTTCTGTGTCCGTGTTTCACTTCGCGCTAGAAGCCAAAAACATATTGTCAAGTTGTCTACTGCCCCTAAAACTTAACACGACTAATATTGATATCAATGTAAATAAATAGGGTGTTGTTTACGCAACCGCATGCAATATGTGGACGCTAATGAACAGTGGGTGGCATATCAACGATTTTTCGAGTGGGAAAGGGGAGGCTACCCTTTCTCTCTTTCTCTCTCTTTATATACATATTGTTACAGTGGGAAAAGAGGAGAATGTTGCCGACAGCGAAGACGGCAAAGTGGCAACAGCCTCTCGGAATCGCAAGGCGCTCTCGTTCCCGAGGGCGCTCTACCACCTGGGTTCGGATCCAGGAAACGCCAATCTGGGCTGATCATGTCAAGCTGAAGCAGACGACGCCGGCTCCGAAGGTAACGCAGGTAGCATTGCCGGAGCATAAAGTTGATCGCAGAGTCGCTCAACTCGTGCAACAGAATGCTTCACTCAAAGCAGAAATACAGCAGATGGAGGCCGACTTTGAGTCGCTCCGTAACTCTTACCCCTCGTAAGCCGAGAAGCAACAAGTGCCCCCTATAGGGGAGCCAGAGGCACGCTTGGGCAAACGTAGGGCCACGCCCCCAAAGGGGGACACTGACTCTATGGAGACCAAGCCCAATAACAAAGACTCAGAAAACCAGGAGTGCAGACTTTTGGGCTAGTTGGTTCGTTGCATCAATGGAAGTCATAGCGCTGGACTGACAGGAACATGAAAGACGCTAGAAATGAAATCCAGGAGTGCAGATTTTCGGGCTAGTTGATTCGTTGCATCAATTGAAGTCATAGCGCTGGATTGACAGGGACATGAAGGATGGACATGAAAGACGCATAGCACACGTGCTGTCGTCTTTCATGTCCCTGTCAATCCAGCATTATGTCTTCAATTGATGACTTAGAAAGCATGCAGCGGGCAATCTAGCAGCTCGCTGAAAGCGTGAATGTCCTCCTTAAAAGGATGGCGTCCTTGGAAAGTGCACAGGCCGCGCTGGGTAGGGCTAGACCGCCTTCGAGGGAGCCCAGCCGGGCACCTTTACCCGCAAACGCGCCCCCGTCGACAAGACGGTGGAATGGCCAATGCAAGGCAATCCCCATAGCGGTCAATTCCAATAAGCTGGTTTTGTTGCAGTGGAACTATGCCAGTTTCCAACCGCGCAAAGCTCCGCTGCAGCAATCCGTTTCGGCACAGGCGGTCAAACCACACGTAATTCTGTTACAAGAAATTCTCGATGACGCGCCCACCTTCCCTGGATACCAGGTCGTGGGAAAGTGGGGTTAAGCAACCTCAGTCGCATGGAGGTGCTCCTTTCAAGTACACAAATTACCACTTGGTGAAACCAGGGCGGAGATTATTATGGTCGAAATTATCCCTAATAATTGGCTTAAGAGTAGTGTCTTCCCTTTGAACATATACAGCTCGCCGTCGGATCAACGACAGGCATTCGCCACGATCATGACAAAGGCGGTGGCCCTGAGTCAAGGGAGCCCCCATAGGAATAGCAGGTGACTTCAATGCACCTCACGATACCTCGGGATACCCCCGCCAATCCACCAAGGGCAATCTCCTTGTCCAGGCAGTTGCTGACTGCTCATTAGAATTGATTACGAATCCTCAATACCCGACTCGAACCGGCACGTCGGTAGTCCGAGACAACACTCTGGAACTGGCGTTCGTCAAGAACGCCCCCGGAGCAGGATGACAAAATTCGCAAGAGAACCTGGGCAGCAACCACTTCATTATGCAGATTACCCCAACAATTAGCACAGCTCCTACCACGGAATATAAAGTGACGGACTGGGATGCCTTACGGAAAATGCGAAAGGCGGACCAGACCAACTATGATAATCTCGATTGTTCGCAAGAAGACAGAAGGACGTACAAGCTGCGACCAAGGTGGTTAAGACCACCCTAAAAGTAGATCGGACGGACGCCCGCCTTGCGCCCCTCCTGGAAGCCAAAAACTCCATCCTGACCCGCTGGAGAACGCACAGAGTCCACCGCCTACTTCGCAAGAAAATTGCGGAGCTCATTTGAGCATACTTGCCTTAAAAATTCTAACAGCGCAAACACATGCAACCACAAAGTAACAAGGATGAGACACAAGCGCTGTATCTCGTCCTTGTTACTTTGTGGTTGCATGTGCTTGTGCTGTTGCAATAGTTTTATACCCGTGAGAATATATACATGAACTTTGAACTATTCTTTTAACTATTTCTCGGCCAGATCTTGTGATTCTACGCTTCACAGTACATATATGTATAGCTGCTAGCGTACGCAGTCTGGGAGGGGATGAAGCCGTCCCTCCCATGGTTGTCCGCCCACCGTTGCTCTGAGTGGCGCTAGCTGACACTCGAACCGCTAGATATAGCAAGCATAAATATCCAAGTAAGTGGACTGTTTGATGGCCGTCGCTGTAGTACGATTGGTAGTGCAAGCTACGGAACTGGTATTCGGCTTTAACTCCGGAAGAGGTCCTTAGTGTTGTAGCAATGCGCGACTATCTTATGGGCATCATTAAGGAGCGTGCAATAGAAGTCGGTGGTAACTTCGTTAGACAGGATATCGATGAGCTATCACAGGAGACGAGAGATCTGATTTAGAAACGCCAATGTATGAAAGCTTCTAACCCTAGAGCTAGAATAGAACCGGCAGAACTCTCCAAGGTAATCAACAAGCGTAAGATGGCTGACATGAGGAAGCATAATAAGGATAGAATTGAGCATGCTCTCAGGAATTGAGAAAGCCTCAAAGCAGTGAAGAAGAAACTAGGAATAGGCAAGAATCAGATTTATGCGTTAAGAGACAAAGCCGGCAATATCATTACTAATGTGGATAAGATAGTTGAAGTGGCTGAGGAGTTCTATAGAGATTTATAGAATGCCAATGGCACCCACGACGATAATGGAAGAGGGAATAGTCTAGAGGAATTTGACGTCTCATAAGTAGCTCCGGAAGAAGTAAAGAAAGCCTTCGGAGCTATGCAAAGGGGCAAGGCAGCCGGGGAGGATCAGGTAACAGCAGATTTGTTGAAAGATGGTGGGCACATTGTTCTAGAAAAACTGGTCACCCTGTATACGCAATGCCGCATGACCTCGAGTGCAGCGGAACCTTGGAAGAACGCTGACATAATCCTAATCCATAAGAAAGGGGACCCCAAAGACTTGAAAAATTATAGACCGATCAGCTTACTGTCCGTTGCCTGCAAAATATTTACTAAGGTAATCGCAAATAGAATCAGGAACACAGCAAACTTTTGTCAACCAAAGGACCAGGCAGGATTTCGCAAAGGCTACTCAATAATTGACCATATTCACACTGTTACTCAGGTGATAGAGAAATGTGCGGAATATAACCAACCCTTATAAATAGCTTTCATTGATTACGAGAAAGCATTTGATTCACTCGAAACCTCAGAAGTCATGCAGGCATTACGGAATAAGGGTGTATACGAGTCGTACGTAAAATTACTGAAAGATGTCTATAGCGGCTTCACAGCCACCGTAGTCCTCCATAAAGAAAGCAACAAAATCTCAATAAAGAAGGGCGTCAGGCAAGGAGATACGGTCTCTCCAATGCTATTCAGAGCGTGCTTATAGGAAGGAAGGAAGGAAAAAGTGGAGAAGGAAAGGTAGGGAGGTTAACCAGATTAGCTTCACCGGTTTGCTACCCTACACATGGGAGAGGGATGGGGGAGATAAAGATGGGGAAGGGGGAGAGGGAGAGAGAGCACATAGCACAGCACACACACATCGTCCGTTGGAGTCCATCAATCTGGCATGGTACGTGACATCACTCTCACAGCCGCTTGTCCAATCCAGTCTCTTTCAAAAACCGAAGTAGTCCTTTTGTCGCCTTCACCTGCGATGTCTTCTGTCGGCGGCATGTGAAAATCGTGTCGAGGGACAATGGTCTACTGTCAAGGTGCGCTAGAACAGATGCCAGGGACTGTCGCTGAACATTATATTCAGGACAGTCGCACAGAATATGTTCCAGCGTCTCCTCGCAAAGACAGGCATTACAGAGAGCGTTGTCGGCCATTCCAATGCGGAAGGAGTAAGATTTCGTGAAAGCCACCCCTAGCCATAAGCGATAAAGCAGAGTCGCCTCTCTTCGGCGGAGTCCAGTTGGCGTATAGAGATGCATCAACGAGGGCAGATGGTATTGACGGTTGCTCTGGTTGGTCTGGCTGTTTGGTGTGCACCATAGAGATAGCGTGATCTCCTGTGCAAGCACTCGAAGTCTGCTAGCTGCGTCGGATCGTGAAAGCGGTATGGCCTCTTCTTGTGCGTCTTCAAGAGCTGCCCGAGCGGCATTATCGGCATCTTCGTTTCCAGTAACGCCGCAGTGACTTGGCAGCCACTGAAACGTCACGTGGTGTCCTTTCGCCTGTGATGTATGGAGTAGGCATCTAATATCGAATACGAGCTGTTCGAATGGCCCGCAACGCAGAGCTGATAGTACAGATTGTAGGGCTGCCCTTGAGTCGCTGAAGATTGACCATTGTCGAAGTGGCTCCCGATTGACGAAAGGAAGCGCAGCGCGAAGAGCAGCTAGTTCAGCAGATGTCGATGATGTTGGGTGGTCAGTACTAAAGCTGATGGTAATAGCTTTTACTGGGACAACCACAGCACCGGACGAACACTGCATGTTTGTGGAACCATCAGTATAGATGTGTTCACTGTCCGCGTACCTCTCGTGCAGAAGAAGCAGAGACAGTTGTTTCAGCACAGGCGACGACAGTTCAGACTTTTTCTCGATTCCTGGTACACTGAGATGGACTGTGGGGCTGATAAGACACCAAGGGGGTATCGATGGTTTAGATGCAGCGGTGAAGCCCGAGGGAAGTTTGTCGTTGTATTTGATGATAGTTTTAGAGAATGATGATTGGTGCCTGTCTGAAGGTAGTGCCGCAAGGTGGTGATAGGTGGCACGTGCAAAATGTCTGATGTGCGTTCTCAGGGTTTCCACCGTAATGTGAGTTCGCATTGGGTGGTCCCGAGCAATCGCAAGAGTTGCCTCTGTTGACGTGCATCTGGGCAAACCAAGGCAGACTCTGAGTGTTTGAGCTTGTGCCACAGAACACCTATACAAACTTAGAGAAGGGAAACTGTACCTTCCACAGTGCTACGGAAATAAGCATAGCGGTGGCGTTGTGAACTAAAGTATGCGACCACAGGTGGCGCTGTACAACAGGAAACGGAAACGGGGTTTTGCACACGCTTTACCAGGTGTTCTGTGGCTTTACTGGGTTTCTGGCTGCTGCGCCTCGATCGTGCTCCCGCCAGTTTAGTTGCTGTGTAGCAAACGTAGCGCCTACATATTTATGTAGGCGCTACGTTTGCCACACAGCAACCAAACTGGCGGGAGCACGATCGAGGCGCAGCAGAATACATGTAGCGCTGAGTCATATCGAGTTAAGGCAAACTCTAAACTGACTTTTAAGGGCATCCCGAGCGGTTTTTCGTTTATTACGCCGCCGTTGCCCTGAGTTAAATTGTGCTGCCGCGCTCCAGCTGTTGCATTTCGTGTAGGGCTACTGACAGAATGCGGTTTCCAGGTGGCACGATGGCCTCGACTGGAATAAGCGCACACGACACCAAAGATTGAGTAAGCCTGAAAATATTTTATTTGCATTTTACAAGTACAACAAAAAGCACACGTCTACGCATCCACACAAACGCGGTTACATAGTCAAGAACATAGTCAAGAAATGGCTCATTAATAAGGGTAGCACAAACGCACAAGAATGAAGACCTAAGCTACAAGACGTACGGTCGGCTGCTAAGTATAATAATTTCCCTGTCACCGCGTGTCACTTTTATGCAGCATCTTTACAGCACTACCAGGCCGGGTAGTTTGGCGGAAAGAACGCAACCGCATATATAAGGCCGTCAGCTGCCTCTTCCTTACGGGTGTCATAATTATCCTAATCTCCGCATCAACGTCGTGCAAGTTCGCATACAGGTATCTGTATCTGAACCATATGTGCCAGCTTAATACACGTGTAGTGAAATTATGATAACCACTGCGTCTTATCAAACGTATTGGTTTTGCAAATGCGCACTACAGCTGACGGAACGACATACTGTAAGTGAAGCACAAGAGAGCAAGGACAAAAGGAGGATACAACACTTGAAGAAATGAAGAATTAGTAGGCATACAGCAAACAAGCGATGACGGAGAACACACAATGATGCATCGGGTGTTCTGTGACATCGGTTTGCGTACTTGCGGTGTTATGGAGATCAACGGCATAAAAACGTACCTTCAAGCGTACTCCCTCAACCTCCGCCGCATTCATTATGATAATCAACGCCTAAACAAAATGAGGCACTATTCTTTGCCAAGAGTAGACCTTTTTACAGCAAGTCTATGTAATGACTCGCAGACGAAACCAGCATGCTTTCGAAAATGTTTTACCGCCGTAGTATTCGAACGCCAACGGCCAGGAAACACATCGATACCAATAGGCTGTCGGCTGTCGGTGGTTAATCGAGCACAAAAACCTTGACGCTATGACTAAAAAGCAGCTTCAACAATCAAATTTTTAAAAAATCAACTGCCTATTTGCCTGAGGTAAAAAAGCATCCTTAGACACCTCGATTGTTCATGTCAATGGTTTATGTAAATTAAAAAATTCAGCATGTTCAGCGCCCCTAGCAGAGAAAGCACAAATTAAAGTAGTCGACCAAATTACAGTAGCTCCACTTGCGCGCTTACGCTGAAACGCGCCTCGATTGATTTTTCGCCCTCTGTGGCCATTTGTTGAACTTGAGAGTGTGCGGGGCCTGCTTGTGCTGCCTGCAGAACACGAATATTTGTCTTGCAGGTGTTGGTCAGTACAGGTAGACTATATCTTAGAAAACCGAGATATAGGAGATATTCAAAGATCTGGATTGGGAAGGATTGTGGATAAGAGTAATGGAGAATACCTTTGTAACTTGCGATTCGCTGATGATATTGCCTTGCTTAGTAACTCAAGGGACCAATTGCAATGGACGCTCACTGACCTGGAGAGGCAAAGCAGAAGGGTGGGTCTAAAACTTAACCTGCTGAAAACTAAAGTAATGTTTAACAGTCTCGGAAGAGAACAGCAGTTTACGATAGGTAGCGAGGCACTGGAAGTGGTAAGGGAAGACATCTACTTAGGACAGGTAGCGACCACGGATTCGGATCACGAGGCTGAAATAATCAGAAGAATAAGAATGGGTTGGGGTGCGTTTGGCAGACATTCCCAGATCATGAACAGCAGGTTGTCATTATCTATGAAGAGAAAAGTGTATAACAGCTGTGCCTTACCAGTATTCACCTACGGCGCAGAAACCTGGAGTCTTACGAAAAGGGTTCTACTTAAATTGAGGACGAAGAAACGAGCTACGGAAACAAGAATGATGGGTGTAACGTTAAGGGGATAAGAAGAGAGCAGATTGGGTGAGGGAACAAACGCGAGTTAATGACATCTTAGTTGAAATCAAGAAAAAGAAACAAGCATGGGTAGGGCATGCAATGAGGAGGGAAGATAACTGATAGTCATTAAGGGTTACGAACAGAATTGCAAGAGAAGGGAAGCGTAGCAAGGGGTGGCAGAAAGTTAGGTGGGCGGATGCGATTAAGAAGTTTGCGGGGACAACATGGCCACAATTAGCAGATGACCGGGATAGTTGGAGATGTATCGGAGAGGCCTTTGCCCTGCAGCGGGCGTAGCTGAGCTGATGATGCTGATAATGATGATGATGATGATGGCGGTGGTGGTGGTTGAGGATGTGGCACCGATAGATATGTGAAAGGTTGGTTCTAGGCAGCTCCCTCGGACATATTTCAGGCACGCTACCAGTGCATAGCGATGGCGCCTGAGAAGGCACTGCGCACGATGACACCGCAACCAAGTCAGGAAGAAGCGTCAGTAGTAGAGCAGCGCGGATTTTAGCCTGCATGGTGAACCGCAGACACTTAGTTGACTCGCTTGTGGCACAGCCACGAAGCCCACGAGGCGATGCAGGACGGGGCGCCAGCTTTATAGGAGGCATCAAGACAGTTGTCGTTGCCGATGGGGCCAGCAATGGTGGAATGAGGACGAGTGGCTGTCGATGTGGCGCCGTAGATATGCAGAGAGGTTCATCCTGTGAAGCTCCCGCGGGCATATTTTAGGAACGCCAGCAGCGCACAGCGACGGCGCCGGAGAAGGCACTTCGCACGATGACACCAAGAGGAAGCGTCATCAGCAGAGCAGCTCGGACATTGGCCTGCAAGGTGAATCGCAGTACGTTGGTTTACTCGCTTGTGGCACAGCCACCATCCCCACCTATTTCGCTGGCGGGCTTGGTGGGACCACCCTTGAAAAGGAGATCCAGCGTCTCAAGGAACACCGCACACTACTCCAGCGTCGCCATGATGTAGCGAGATCATCGCATTCGTCATAGATGTCCATTACTGCTCATATGGCTGACCCTGCATCTGTGTCAACGTCTCTTTTACCCCAAGAGCTCTTGCGCTTTGTTGCGGAACGGCTCCAGTTTCTCACCTCGATTTTACTGGCTAACGTCAACCTGTGAAGGCTGCTACGTCTTCAAGTTTGCCAGAAGGCATTTTACAATGTAACAGCCGCGGCATCGCTGGGAAGATCGGGAAGCTGCGCCAGCGTCTCAGATAAGGGAAGCCGCGCGTTTGGCATCTACTGCGTCAAGAATCCGATGGCCTGCCGCCCATTTAAGTATTTGTGGCATATTTATTGCCTTCAATGTTTTACCGCAAGAGTGCTATGCCTGACGTCCTTCCAGGAAAGGCTGCCGCTTAGTACAATCAGCTCTTCATAAGACCCGGGGCTCACCTTTCAGGGTGGTGCACTTTATGGCAAGGAACCCAATTATGACTTCGTGATGTTTGATGGTTTCATTGATTCCAAACAAATGTGGAATAAACTAAATTTTGTCATATCTACTAAACAAGTGACAAACGATACTTGTGAGCTGTCTATCAACAATGCGTTATATTAGGGCGCAATGCTTGCAAGTAAGTTCAATGAGTAGTTTACCTCATTGGTTGACAGTACTCATAATTGCAATTCATTGGCTTATATGCCTCCCGCTCTGGGTGATTCTTCATTTGCAAATCATGCAGACGCACTGGAGGTCATCAGTGTTTTTCGAAACTTTAACATGAGTAAAAGCGAGTACATAGATCGCTTAAAATTAGAATCTATAATATTTATTTTAGATCTCACATCTGCCTGCTTAGTGCACATTTATAATCTCGCGTTTACCGCAGGGGTGTTTTCCCAGAGAATGAAAACTGCTAAAGTGACTGTTATGAATAAGGACGGAGAAGCGGGCATTTTAGTGGACATTTTTTTTAGGGCCATTGCAATCTGAACCTGGCAACGTTTAAAGTTAGAACGTGATCTAGTGAGGCGAGTCTAGCAGTGTTATTGGAGGAATCAGAGGGTAGCAAATGTGATATAATAGGGCTCAGTGAGGCTAGGAGGACAAAAGAAGCATGTACTGTGCTAAAAAGCGGGCACGTACTGTGCTACCGGGGCTTAGCGGAGAGACGAGAACTAGGAGTCGGATTCCTGATTAATAAAGACATAGCTGGCAACATACAGGAATTCTATAGCATTAACGAGAGGGTGGCAGGTCATGTGAAACTTAATAAGAGGTACAAATTGAAGGTAGTACAGGTCTACGCCCTTACATCCAGTCATGATGACCAGGAAGTCGAAAGCTTTTTGAAGACGTGGAATCGGCGACGGGTAAAGTCAAAACAAAATACACTATACTGATGGGCGACTTCAATGCCAGGGTAGGCAAGAAGCAGGCTAGAGACAAGTCAGTGGGGGAATATGGTATAGGCTCTAGGAATAGCAGGGGAGAGTTATTAGTAGAGTTTGCAGAACAGAATAATATGCGGAGAATGAACACCTTTCCGCGCAAGCGGGTTAGCCGAAAGTGGACGTGGAGGAGCCCAAATAGTGAGACTACAAATGAAATCGACTTCGCTGCAGTGACCATAGGATGGTGAGAACTCCAATTAGCCTAAACTTGTGGAGGGAATGGAAGAAACTGGTACATAAGGAGGCAATCAATGAGTTAGCGGTAAAAAGGAAACTAGAGGAATTGCGGATCAAGCCACAGAACAGGTATTCGGCTTTAACTCAGGAAGAGGACCTTAGTGTTGAAGCAATCAATGACAATCTTATGGGCATCATTAAGGAGTGCGCAATAGAAGTCGGTGGTAACTCTGTTAGACAGAAGACCAGTAAGCTATCGCAGGAGACGAAAGATCTGATCAAGAAACGCTAATATATGAAAGCCTCTAACCCTACAGCTAGAATAGAACTGGCAGAACTTTCTAAGTTAATCAACAAGCGTAAGACAGCTGACATAAGCAACTATAATATGGATAGAATCAAACATGCTCTCAGGAACGGAGGAAGCCTAAAAGCAGCGAAGAAGAAACTAGGAATAGGCAAGAATGAGATGTATGCGTTAAGAGACAAAGCCGGCAATATCGTTACTAATATAGATGAGATAGTTCAAGTGGCTGAGGAGTTCTATAGAGATTTATACAGTACCAGTAACACCCACGACGATAAGGGGAGAGAGAATAGTCTAGAGGAACTTGAAATCCCACAGGTAACGCCGGAAGAAGTAAACAACGCCTTGGGAGCTATGCTAAGGGGGAAGGCAGCTGGGGAGGATCAGGTAACAGCCGATTTGTTGAAGAATGGTGGGAACATTGTCCTAGAAAGACTGGCCACCCTATGTACACCATGCCTCATGACCTCGAAAGTACCGGAATCTTGGAAGAACGCTAACATAATCCGAGTCCATAAGAAAGGGGACGCCAATGACTTGAAAAGTTATAAACCGATCAGTTTACTGTCCGTTGCCTAGAAAGTATTTACTAAGGTAATCGCATATAGAGCCAGAAACACAGTAAACTTCTGTCAAGCAAAGGACCATGCAGGATTCTGTAAAGGCTACTCAACAATAGACCATATTCACACTATCAACCAGGTGATAGGGAAATGTTCGGAATATAACCAACCCTTATATATAGCTTTGATTGATTACGAAAACGCGTTTGATTCAGTCGAAACCTCAGCAGTCATGGAGGCATTACGGAATCAGGGTGTAGATGAGCCATATGTAAAAATACTGGAAGATATCTATAGCGGCTCCACAGCCACCGTTGTCCTCCACAAAGAAAGCAACAAAATCTCAATAAAGAAAGGCATCAGACAGGGAGATACGATCTCTCCAATGCTATTCACACCATGTTTACAGGAGGTATTCAGAGACCTGGAGTGGGAAGAATTAGGGATAAAAGTTGATGGAGAATACCTTAGCAACTTGCGATTCGCTGATGATATTGCCTTGCTTAGTTACTCAGGAGACCAATTGCAATGCATGCTCACTGACCTGGAGAGGGAAAGCAGAAGGGCGGGTCTGAAAATTAATCTGCAGAAAATTAAAGTAATGTTTAACAGTCTCAGAAGAGAGCAGCAGTTTACGATAGGAAGCGAGGCGCTGGAAGTGGTAAGGGAATACATCTACTTAGGGCAGGTAGTGACCACGGATACGGATCATGAGACTGAAATAACCAGAAGAATAATAATGGGCTGGGGTGCGCTTGGCAGGCATTCTCAAATCATGAACAGCAGGTTGCCACTGTCCCTCAAGAGAAAAGTGTATAACAGCTGTGTCTTACCAGTACTCACGTATGGGGCAGAAACCTGGAGGCTTACGAAAACGTATCCAGCTTTTCTGGACATGAGGGTTTAGGTCGCGTGAGTGCCACCACGTGGCGTACTAACCTTAAACTTTTCAAACTTCCCGCGGTGACGCGTGATGACGCCAACTAAAAAAAATAAAAAAAAATAAAAGCTATCCCTGCGCATTGAACTTCGCCACAATGCTAGTCCCGCCGGTGTTATCAGTGTTCTTGATCAATCGTATTCGCTCGTCGCCTAGAAATTAGTCGTCATCCTAAGAGCGTTTAGTCGCGACGAGCAATGGTTGATTCTGGGCTTTTGATGCGGTTCTTTGTTTTTCTTGTTTACTTTTTTTCTTTTCCTTTTCTTTTTCTTTCTTTTTTTTCATTCTACGGAGTAAAGAAGCTAGCCTAATCGTCAGAAGTACTTCGCGGCAGCCTTTCTTCAGTCGGCACACATTGTTAACGTCCGAACATCGCACAGTGTCTACTAGAGACGCCGTCGTGGACGGATTTTGATGTTCCGCTATCGATTTCGTTAAGGTGCACGCAATTATTTCACTAGCGACTTTGCAATGCGCACTCATGGGCTACCGCCGCAGCTGCAAATCTAGATGTGCCTAAGTATTAAGACATATACATGGATAAGTTGGTTTTTTACTTTGACACAAAAGTCACGATACAAGAGTTGAGTAAACTGCCCCTGTGTCGTCGCAGGGTGTGAGACTGGGCTAGTTGGTATTCCATGCTAAAGTGACTAGCGCAAGAGTGGACACTGGACACTAGAGGCGACAAGGATAAGCGCAAACATCCAACTGGGCGCTTGTCCTTGTAGCGTCTTTAGTGTTCCCTGTCCACTCTTGCGCTAGTCACTTCAGTTTGTGTCGTCGTCCGTTAGCATGCTATGGCCGAAGCTGCTCGCAATATTACGTCACATTTACGGGCCACCAGCCCAGGTACACTCTTGGGTACGACATATACAGTACTTGCAGTTAGTTTCCAAAGTAGTCTCCTATGGCGGCTATCCACGTGCGTGAAACAAGAACGCTATTTAAAATTATTGTGCAGTAATATATGCGGGATTTGTATGTTCTCCACATTCTCTACCATGTGGCCGTTCCGCCTTTATTATATAGCCACAATGTAGACTCTCCTGACACTTCCTGGCACAACGCCTGACACTTAATTGTATTCAAGAGTTGTGCGACTGCCCAGGACATCCTTAACGAATGTTACATAGCAGATTATGAAGTTTTACTTGCCAAATCCACGATTTCATTATGATGCACGCCGTAGTGGAGGATTCGGGATTAATTTAGACCACTTGGGATTTTTTAACGTGCGCCTAACCCTAAGTACGCGGGTTTTGGCATTTCACACTCATTGAAATACGGCTGCCGTGGTTGGGATTCGATCCCAAGACCTCGTGATTAGCAGCCGAACCCAATAAAAGCTAAGCAACTACGGAGGGGTAGGAATGTTGCCAGTAGAAGGAAGGTGACAGCCGGCACGTGAGACAATTTGTTCCCATCCTCATTGAGCGAGAATTGGTACCATCTGTCGAAGAATGACACCGTAGAATGCACTGTATTCAATGTGATGGAGTCCGCGTCCAATATTTCAAACCCGAATCGTACTGTAACTACTGACGGCCAGGCATCTCGCTAATACGTGCAGTCGCTTGACAGCTGCCGAGCGCTGGCGTCGGCCACAGGACCTACTTGACCTTTGTTCAACACTTGCCGACATTCTCGCCTTATTTCGCACCATTGCGTTTCAGCTGAACTGCCTCAACAGCCAATTTACTTGTGCCGAAATTTGGCCACCGTGTCAACGTTATGGTTTCTTATTTTTAAGTCATCTTTTATATTTAGGCTAATGCTGTCCTGAAATTTCCAGCTGTTTCGCCTTTCCCGAAGTGCCTGCGTTTTTGTCGGCCCCTGTTCATATTTTGGAGGATATTTAATAGACGTGGAAACCATTGCGTGGCCCCCTGACCAAGCTGCTCAAAAAGTCATTTTATATCCCTGAGGTCTTGTGCAAGCTTCTGCCTTCTTGCCGTTCATCAACCCTGTCAACTGTATCCCATTTTGACGACTCCAATCCCACGGAAGTTGGCAACGATATAGTGTCCACGGGATTAAAGCCCATTAAATCAATTCTACTGTGGATACGACAGCCGCTTTTGCTCACTGTGAATGGAAATATTGCGTTAATGAGCGCCATGCCTAAGCATTTAAATTGACAGTGAAAAAATTATGCGAATCCCATGTATGTGCGAATCGATGTAAGCAAAGCTTTCTGTGTTTGTTGTCATTGTCATACGTAATCTCCACAGAGTAGAGAGGCACTCTCTAATGAAATGCTGTCAATGTTTTCCTGATTACGCCTGCCATTGTGATGAAAATAAACGGGCCTTCAACTCTTTTTCTCAGAAATAAATGCTGAATGAAATGCTGACGTGATCCTAAACAAAATCAACAAGCGCCGTAGTGCTCGATCTTATGACGTCCATATTCGTAAGCTTATATTCGAGATTTTTTTTTTTTTTGGGGGGGGGGGGGTTCGATGTGCTCTTGTACCCTAGAAATGTCCCTCGGACGTCTCTTATGTGCTCGTTTTTATTCTGAAGTACCCAATAAAAACTCTCATCACTGCAAGTTCATGATGTCCGGGTGGCAGGCCACCATGGCGTGTCGCGCAAGTATGACCACACTGATTCATTTGGGTTGACATATTGTCACGTGGTCGTGACCTCAAAGAACACAGTAGCAATACTGTGAAAGGCAAAAACTAGCTTTTATTGGGCCAACCTGTGCCCACAAAACAGGCTACACTTAAAGCACAACGAGAGCGGCGAACACAGTCGGCGATCGTCGAAAATCTGATCACTGGGTCAAGGGCGTCGGCTTTTATACAGCAGTCGTCGAATGTTCCAGACTAATCGTTCGGACCCGCGTGCCTTCCACAAAGATCTACACCATTCGCGTCACGCGATGAAATCAGATAACACAAGGTTCGGCGACAACAGACAGCCGGGTAGAAGCATCGATAACTTTCCAGAAACGTCGGATACATGCAGGCGCGTCCCGCGCTGCGCGAGTACATTTGTTAGGCGGCGAAACGCGATCGCCCGATAAAGATAAGTACACGTGTCAGTATACTATTTTGTGCGTCATACTTCGCCACATTCATTTTTCAAACTATGCCAGAGCTCGAAAAGGGCGGCCAACTCACTGCGTCCCTTTCCTCTGTTTACTTCCGCAAAATGTGTGTTTATCGCTGTGGTTACCAAATATGCCCAGCGGTATGCTACGACTCAAGCCTTTCTGGCGGCTGAGCAACTGAAGTCGCAGGCTTTATTCAACATGGCGTCGACGTTCAATATGGCTATCCTCAATTACTTTTCGCGGACTTCGCTCACCGCCTTCTCTCCAGTGTCATCTCTTACACTACTCGCTCCTGCTAGACACAACACAAACACGCAACGACCTTAATGAAGTATCAATTACACGCTAGTTGACACGCTGTCGATGTATATTTCCGCTGAGCACCGGGATTGGAGCGTGGTCCTGTCTATGGTGACATTATCCGTCTACAGCCTCGCTCAACAACACCGCTTGTTACTCATCACGTCTTTTTTTTTTTTTCCGCAAGAGCATAGTGTATTTCCTCTGAATGTGCTTTCGGCTTTAGGCGTGACCTTGCACGACCGTTTATTCTGTTACGTTGACGGCGACCGTTGTCGCCAGGCTGCCGCCTCATTCTGAGCTTCGCAGTCACAAGAGAGCACAGAAAGCTGTCTTCACAAAAAAGCCACCGGGATTAGAGCAGATCTCCCAAATGCTCCATCTTGCATTTGGGAAATGGGCACGCTAACCATTACGCTACCACCTGCCTCCACCAATTTCTGTTTATCTATCTGCCTTCCGACTTCACGTTTTTGCTGCAGACGCAGGCAGAACGGATGCAGAAACGAAAAAAAAAAGAAGGTTGCTTGAGCCGCCAACTGGCACATGATATTAACTTTGGCAGGTTATTCTAATTGGAGCGCATGTAGGCTTGCGTCTGCGTGCAGATTGTGGGTGGCCTTAGCTTTATTGTAAATTTGCTTTCACCGACTCTTTTCAGCTAGAACTGAAATGCCGGACAAAAATTTGACCTACCGTTGAATATTTTTTCTTCTTTTCTTTGTTTCAACCAAAAACGCTCATTTACACAAATAGTAATTTTTTGAGGAAATGGCATAAGGATACTATATTTCGAGGTCATGTCACTGTGTCAATACCGGCCGGCACCACGTATCGACGAAAGGGCATCACAGTGCCGATGCACGCGGCAGGTTACTAAATGATGAGTACAGGAAACGTCTGTTTTTCAGTTCTCGCAACATATTGTACACAGAACGCAAGGCACCCACCACCATTACATTTTATTTTTGAACATTGCGACACACAATGGCGGACTGATATACTTCCTAAAGGGGTTTCATTTTATTTTTTCATCGCAGAACCGCAAGCACAGGTTGCGTCGCACGTGTACCGCAGCTACGTACTGTGGCCGCGCTCATTTTCCTTTAACAATGTGGCCCCCGGCAGCTTCACGCGCTCCCGTAGGTGGCGGATTGGACTGTCATTCCAGAAGTTTAAATACATAACCTCTTTGCATAGAAACGACGGCATGATTGTTAACATATTGTTGGCTTGGATATGTTTGGCACGAGGCCCAAGACCCTGTCTTCTAACGCGTTCTTATGTTTGCGTTCGCGTCTCTGCCTTGAAGGGACGCGCACCGTAACATGCTGCATTGGTGCTTACGTTAAGCGTATGTGAGGCGAAAAACGCGGTTCTAAAATGCCTGTTCACTAACTTGTGCAATAAACTCATCTATATAGTATTCGCGCAGCATAGTAGTAGTATAGTAAGAGTCACGAGTATGGCATCCGTAACCGCAAGCGTCACGTTATGGTCGTAACTTGTCGGGACAGCGTAGTTGTAATCCACAGACCCTGCCACTAAGGAATACGTGGCTAGGCATGGCTGATGAATAAGTAATTGCGAAGATTGGTTTTCAGTAAAGGTTTGTTGCCAAGAACGGCGGGAGCTTATACTGCCGCAAAGGACGGATGCTGGGCGGTGACTCCAATTATTTACTCGGCACATCACACATCTACACTGGAATTCCACTGGTTTCGCCAACTCTTGCTTATATTCTCTCGTCCCTAAGCTGCGACTTAGCCTGCCACCCGGGCCCCAGCTTTTCCTCTTTGTCCCCCGCTTCTTTTCCAATCTGCTGAGACGTGCTTCCACTGATGCTTGCTCCTCCCTTTTCTCAATAAATGAAGGCATTCATTGATGCATTCCTGAGTTACTGCAGAAAATAGCTTGTCTTTATCTCCATAACCACCCTGTCTATCACCTGGACTCTCCCATCGCAAAACAAAGTTGCTGTGTTGCAAATGGCTGGGCGTCACATATACAATATTCTAGGAATGGCCAGTAGCACGGCGGGCGCTTTTCTGTGGGTGACGAGACAGTATATAGAACAGCTTCTCTGCCATATTCACACTCAGTGCTCTGCTTCGTGAGCTACTATTAGCCGCTACGACGAAGTACGGAATGAAAGAAACCTAGCTGGGCTGGTCGCGGGCAGCCCTTTTTGGGTTCGTGATGCGTCGATTTAATATATATATATATATATATATCTATTTCTTATCCAAGCCTACATGACAGCGATATAAACGAGGTGAGTTACGGTAGCTAGTTGGCATGGACTAACGACGCTCTTCACGCAGCACTTTCGTCTTATGCGTGTTTGCGAACGGGAATGAAAGACAGAAGGGTAACACGCCTTCTTGAAATGAAACATACGGAATAACCCTTTGTTTGGCGGTTGGACATATGTCGAGGGTCCCCGATACGAACAATCTGCAAGTCTGTATCACCTTGCAAAGGGGAACTCAGAAGAAACGTTTTCAAACGAATAGGGTTTTAATTATGGTAAGTATATCTTTATTGAAAATCCTTACCATGAGGTGAAAGCCGACTAATAAGCATTTAAATTTTCTGTGTTATTAAAACATCCTGTTAATAAAAGGTTGCAGTGCCTTACAGCCCCCTAAATTAAAACGTAAGTTATAGAAAATAAATTGGTGCGGTAAATGTGTAAACGCAGACGCAAGAAAAGGCCTAGTCCGTTCCCCAGTATTCACTCGATGAAGATGGAGCACCTCTATACTCTGACGTTGTAGTAATGTCAAGAACAAAACATTTCCAAAAGAGTCAGTCACGAATGTTACTCATTATAAGATGAGCTTGCGCTGGAAAAGAAAATAGCACTCAAAGATAACGATGGCTGCGCGCAAAGTGCTTCCTCTGATTCCGATCTACGGATCAAGGCGTCGGTTCGTCAGATTGGAATGCTCGTACATCGCAGCGCAATCTCGGGTCGGCAAATGTGATGGAGAATGTGCGCCAGTGTTCGCTTCACGCGCGCAATCTGATAAGGTAACGCTCTTTCGCTATTGAATCCGTGACAACATACTGGATATTAGAAACACATGCAGGCGCATCTTGAGCTAACTGATAACTTTGGAACTGTGGTTAGACGCTAATAAAAGCTCCCCCCCCCCCCTCTTTAATAGAAAGAATACAGTTGCTTTCAATATTAGCTGAAACATAGTCCTGGTGGTATAGAAAGGGCCCCCAACACTGCACAGCGGCGCCGATCGACATACAGGAAATTCAAGAGCGAGCCACTTTACAATTACTGGTATTTATCAAATCAGCATATCGTGGTTCAATGTAGCCCTGTAGTCCAGGGGCCAGTTCCACCATGGGTACTGTGTCGGAGCTCATATTTCATGTCAGCATTAATTGTCGCAAAATGAAAGCATTTTTTTTGGAACTTAACATTAGCCAGCCAAAATACATGCAGCGAAACCCTCACCTTAAGAGGAAGCTTTAGCTCAAGTGCTCCTATCTAAATACATGTAAAAGGAGAATGCGTTTTTCTCGGCAACCACTGCACCAAATTTGACGAGGTTTGTTGCATTTAAAAGACAAATTTAAGATCTAGTGACTGTTTGTTTCGAATTTTGGAGTTAGGTCGTAAATTTTTTATTAAAAATTGGCGAAAATCAAAAATTTTCAGAAAACGAAACTATCAAGTTTACAACTCTGTTACTGAACCACTGAAAATGATAATAGAATTCTGTGAATTGCATCTAATAGTATATCTAAAGCGGACAAAATTGATATGTTACACATGAATATAAAAAAAATTTAATCATAGGGAAATACAACTTTTGCAAAACCGTTGTAACCAACGTAACAAATTCACGTAAGATGTAAAAGGACATATTGAATTTGTCCGCTTTGAATGATCTAATGGATGCCGTTTACAGAACCGCGATATCAGATCTTGATGCAGAGCTATGAATTTGTAAACTTCGTGCTTCTATTTTTTTCAAACGGTCAAATATTTGAAAATTGTTTTAAGAAAATTCATGCCCTAAATCGGAATTCCGCTTCCAACAGTCACTAGAATTTAACTTTCTCTTTCAGATGCAATAAATTTCATCAAAATCGGTCCAGGGGTTATCTCATAAAAACGTTTTTGCGTTTTACATGTATTTGAATAGGCCACGTCGGAGTTGGGCCCGAGCTAAAGCTTCCTCTTAATATTTCAGTACTTTTCGTTCTAACGTACATATCCGTGCTGATCCATATGTTACAAAGTGCTGAAAATGTACCCAATGCTTTCCTCCAGTAAGCTGTTTTTATTCCTTAGGATGCCAGGAAACCGAGTCTGATGCCACCAACGCTCAGAAACCTAATCGGGAGCGCGCACAATGTTCTCGCACACCTTGTGGGATGTACCGTAGCGCTGAGGTGCTTCTTGTATAATGTATGAGAATCGGTTGTAAGGACAGACGTGCAAGGTTGGGCCATGTGCTTAAGCTCATGAAGTTGATTTGTGCCAAGATAACCTGTCCAAGCTTTCACACTTACTTTATAAGAAGTCTACAGCACCATAAATAGGCCGGCTCCTTTTAACTGCACCAAACAAAACTATTCGAACGATACAAACAATGTTAACATCATTTTATCATTCAAGTGTTCAGATTGGTAACCTCTAGATGCGGAGTAAGTTGAGAAGTTGTTGGCGTAATTAACAGAGCTACGTTAATTAAATTTTCAGTAAGGGTTCTTACGTGGTTAAAGAAAATGAGCAGTTTGGAGCCCGTCCTCGAGATTATGCAGCCAAGCGAACAAATTTCGACTAAACATGCTTCTGTAAGAGCCATGCGAACAAAAATTTTCCAAGTAAACACTCTTGGAAGGCGTAACTGACGCAGAAAAATAACATCTGTAAAGTCACAGAAAGAACAGAACTTCACGACGGGACACAAAGGAGGAAGCACACACAAACTGCGCTAACTTTAAGCGCTGTTCTTTATGTGATAATGAAGCAACTAGCCCGTCAATCATTCCTTCCAAACCTGTAAAGTCAACCTGACCATATCTAGCCTTTTGTGATGCTGTCATCAATAGTATGGCCTCGTGAACATGTTCCCCATGGCCACATAGTCGCGTTCCATTTTTATTCATGCTGCTTTCTCGAAGGCAAGCATTTTAAAGTTTTAGTGTCAATACGGCAGTGAACGTGTGCCGCCGAAAGCTTGCTTGGTCGCGGAAGCAGTGCATGACGGAATGATGGGGCAGATTTAGCGTGTCGTTGGCATCAAGACAATGCGCTGCCGCCGAGGGTAGCAAGATAACGGAAGTGAACCGCTTGGTAGCTGCTCACGGAGCCGTGCCGATGGTGGCGGTGCCATCATGACAAAATCTGAGGCGACGATATTGACGGCTGAGGCGTTTTTTTAATTCATTTATTCCTTTTTTTTGCAACGAAGTCGTTAAGAGTATGCTTTAACTCGGGCCCAACTCCGACGCAACCTATTCACATAGATGTGAAACGCCGAAACGATTTTCTGAGATAATCCCTGGGGCGATTTGAATCAATTTTGCTGGGTTCGGGAGAGAAAGGTAAATTCTAGTGACTATTGGAAGCGGAATTTCTATTTAGGGTTTTAATTCTGGTAAAATATTCTCAAAAATTCGAAAGTGCGAAAAATACAGAAGCACGAAGTTTACAAATTAATAACTCCGCATCAAGAACTGATATCGCGGTTCTGTAAACAGCATCCTTTAGACAATTCAAAGCGGACAAATCCAATATGCCGATTTATATTTTACGTGAAGTCGTTACGTTGTGAACAAGGGTTGTGGAAAAGCTGTATTTCCACATTATTATTTTTTTAGATTCATGCGTAATATATCAATTTTGTCCGCTTTAGATGTGCTGCTAGATGCAATGTACAGAACTGTGACATCAGTTTTCATTGCCGAAAGACAGAGTTGTAAACTTGGTTTCATTTTCTGAAAATTTGCGATTTTTTACAATTTTGAAAAAAACAAATGATGACCTAAATAAAAAATTCTAAACCAACAGTCACTAGATTTCAAGTATTTCTTTTAAGTGCAACAAACCTTGTAAAATTTGATGCAGTGGTTGTGGAGCAAAACGAATTCTCCTTTTACATGTATTTAGATAGGACCACCACAGCTAAAGGTTCCTCTTAAGGGCTACTTTCCGCACTATCTGGTGCGCGTATAGAGCAAAATCCCGAAGATAGCGTATTACCGGCCTGGCCCGCAGCAGAGGTGCAGCAAGCGTTCAGCTCTCCCCATACGTGGGCTGATCCCGAATGTAACGCCATGCCAGGCCGACCAGCGGCGGAGGTGAAGCAGGCATTAAGCACTCCCCATACGTGGGCCGATCTTTAACACTGAACGACTTGCTAATCATAATAATACTCGATTTGCATTAGCTAACAACTTCTTATTACCCAAAATCAGAATTAATTTTGGCAAATTCACTTCTTCGTTCACAGCGATGTCTTACTGGAACTGTATTCCAACGGACATAAAGCTGTTTCCTAGTATAGGCAGCTTTAAAAAGCATTTATTCTCATATTTACTTAACTTGTGAATGCTGTAATGTAATTTAACATGTTCTGTTTGCTTCATTATGGGTAAACCATTATATCTCTTTAACATTTCACATTTCACCATTTCACCAACATTTCATCATGTCTGTCCACTTGTTTCCTTGTGTCAGTTATTGTTAGAACACTGCCTCATAGGCTACATTTCACTTCCCATGTTTTGTTTTGTTTTTAATTCAGTACATGATGTAATTCTGTACAGTGTTATGCCATGTTTTCAGTTGACTTGTTTTCTTGCATTAATACACGTTAACAATTCTACCTCTTTGCTGTATTTACATTAACCTGAATTGTTTTGTTACTTTTATTTGTTCATAACGCCATTCTTTGTACTATTATATGCTTCGGTTCTTTTGCTGTCACGTGTAATTATTTGTAGACAACTTTAAAACTTTGCTGCGTTTGCTGTAACCTAACTTGTTTTGATCTTTCTAATTAGAACAGGAGGTCCCCCTACAGCCTTGCGCTTTGGGACCTCCTTGTGTATATCTTGTTACTGTGATTTTATTTTCTTGAGTGAATAAATAAAATTCTTCTTCTTCTTCTAAAAAAGATCCCGGAGACAGTGCAATGCGGTGCCGACATACGGCGGGGGTGCAGTTCGCCATTAAGGGGCCCACATACACAGCTTTGCTGGTCATCTTTCTTCACAGAGTGGGAGGGCACTGAGATTTTTTACTTACCAAACATCAGGTCATCGACGGCGAAACCAGGGACACCAAAGCCATCCTAGGGCTCCACCTAGAAAGCGCCTTCGACAAAGTGACGCACTCTGCCATCCTCGCGCAGGTATCGCATCTAAACCTAGGCGAGAGGTCGTACGAATATCTCAAATGCTTCCTCACCGGCAGAACGGCGGAACTCAGAGCCGGCGACCTGAAGACGGACGAGAAGATATTAGGGAGCCAGGGCACTCCGCAAGGCTCCGTCATCTCACCCATGCTATTTAACCTTGTTATGATTCAAGTTGCCAATAGACTATGCCAGCTTGAAGGACTGAAGCACACGATATACGCGGACGACATTACGCTGTGGGTGGACGGGGGCAGTGATGCCTGCATAGAATTCACACTGCAGACGGCCGTCGAGACGATGGAAGAAAGCCTGGAAGGTACGGGACTGCGTTGCTCCCCAAGTAAGTCGGAGCTCCTGCTTCACCAACCGATCAAAACGCACAGAATCAAGAAGCAACGGGAACAAGAAAAGATTAAGATCCGCACCAGGGATGGTAGCACAATACCGACGGTCAGCAAGATCCGAGTTCTGGGCATGAGCATCGAATCGCTCGGCACGAACGGAGACATCGTCACCCGCATCACGGGAAAGACGGCCAACGCGACCAGACTGCTCAAGCGCGTTACCACCAAGAAGGGAGGCATGAAGGAGGAAAACCTCATCAGACTTATACACTCCTTCGTACTCTGCCAGTGTACGTGGCAGCCTTCCACAAGTGGGTGAAAAGCGAAAAGAACAAGCTAGACATCCTAATCCGGAGGGCTTACAAGACAGGCCTCGGTCTACCTGAAACTAACAACACGAAACGTCTCCTCCATCTGGGCATACACAACACGCTCGACGAGATCGCCGAAGCGCAGAGCCGCTCAGTTGGAAAGATTGTCATCATCAAAGGCCGGCAGAAAGATCCTGTGCAGTCTAGGCATCGGTTATCACGAACAGCAGGGACCGAAATGCCCCGTCCCCGACCACGTACGATGGAACGTGCGGGTTGACCCCTTGCCGAGGAACATGCACCCGGAATTCAACGAAGGCAGAAGACGCGCTAGAGCCGAGGCACTGACGGGTCTGCACGCGGAAGACACCGATGCCAGATACGTGGATGCAGCCGAATATGCCGGCCGCAACTGCTTCGCGATCGCGGTGATCAACTCCGGAGGCAACGTGCGGGCGAGCGCCAGCACATCGAGCAAGCAAGTGGAGGAAGCAGAAGAAATAGCCATCGCCCTGGCCATCGTAGACCGAGAATGCCACATGATCCTCAGCGACTCCAGACAAGCGGTGAGGAACTACGCCAAAGGAAGAATTAACCCAACGGCCTCACGCGTCCTGCTCCGACAGGCATACCGCGACAAGAGGACTCGAATCAAGTGGTTCCCGGTGCACGCAGGACAAGCGTCGGAGAAGCATGCCAATCGCAACAAAACGGCACACGCCAGAGCACGAGGATTAACCGACCGCGCCCAAGGCAACGGCTGCCCGCTGTGTTTCAGCGCCAGAGACCGGACGACCACCTATAACGAACTGACCAAGGCTTTCGGCTGGCCCGCAGACTTCTCCCGCCGCCCTGCAAAGGGCTGAGCAGGTCGCAGGCCGTGCTGTTCAGACAACTACAAAGATAACGCTTCCAAGCCCAGCGCTATTGCACAGGATGTACCCAGAATCGCACCCCCATGAAAAGTGCAGAGCGTGCTGCAGGGAGAAGGCCACATTCGAGCACATGCTATAGGATTGCTACAAACATCCAAGCCAAGCTAACTCAGGACGTATACCGCCGCAGCTTGAGGAAGCAACGTGGAGCGAAGACCAAGAAAAACAACTACAGGCCGTCCAGCACGTCATCGAGGCGCTGGCTAGGCAGGAGCCTGGCGAGCCGGCAACGGCGAGCGGGGATCCTCGCTGAGCACCCGCCACGATGACGACGTAGGCCAAGTCCGAAGCGCACCTTCGCGCTTTACTGCAGGCTCAATAAACGTTTTCACAATCCAATCCAATTACTTATCCGCGTTTGTCCTGCATACGTGTGCGATAGAAACAAGAAGCAGGTATGCATAGAAAATCTGAGGTGGTGGCGGCAGGTCGTAGCGCAGAAGTTAGCATGCCCAGCCCCTCCACGTACTTACATCTGCATTGACATGGGTTCGTGGTAGTGATAGCGACCACAGCTTTACTTTTTCTGCGCGCGCTAGCTAGCATAGTGAAACTAAGGATGTAGTTAGCATGCCCAGCCACTTAATGCAAATTGCAGCAGTTCCGAGTGGTGGAACCCCGCTGGGGCTCATTGTGAAGAAAGCTTCCTTTCTCTGTGCACTCTCGTGATGGCGAAGCTAAAATGAGGAGGAGGCCTGACGGACACATTGATGGCCACCATAACAGAATGGATGGACGACCTGCGGAAAGGACGAAGCACACCAAGTTTTTAGCACTTGGCCTAGAGTAAAGCGCTACAATGGCTAGTATGGCCTCATGGGGATGATAGACCGAAGTGCTTCTCACTGCTAACACTGGACTGATACTAAGAAAATACTCCGTTCGCAGACACCACGCTACACTGAAATTAGCAAAACAATATCACTTTATAAACTGATAGTGTCAATTATCTGGTGTCCTTCTTGTGTGTGTGAAGGACATAAAGGTCCTCGCAATGAAATGGTAGTATCTTTGTTTTTGCTGCAGTTGCACACAAACAAAATTCGTTGAAGTGATGGGACAGCGATCTACCAGCAGAGAAGACCAACCCGCAAATTAAAAATAATCGCTGGTTTCAGATCTTCCAATGTACTTTGCGCTCAGCTACTATCTGTAATATTTTTTTTTCGTTTTGTGCTCTTATGCAGAGGAAAACTCCACATTACTACAATATCAACAACATTACACAAAATAGACTGGCTTTGAAGCTGTGACCACGCACCGCACTTTTGTACATTCAACATATGTAGTATTGGGGCAACGCGTTTGAGCGAAATGATTAGGTTTTCGGTCAAAACACTGTGACAGCCGGGAAGAAATCGTTGTCATGCCCGGTCGAAATAATACCATCTGAAATCTTATTTACCTATACATATGTTTTGAAAAATCACTATAACCCTTTGTACATTTGCTTCGTATGAGCTATATACTAGCTTGCCTTGTCAATCTCAAGAATGCATTCTTTTTGTGGGAGAAGGCTTTCGCGAAAAGCGACCCAACATAACAGTAAAACATCCATCATGGTTCCGATCCAGATGATTGACGAAATTGTGCACTGAGAACGTGTCGACTAGCGTGCGATTGAAAGTTGAATCATGATCGTTGTAAGCTTGTGTTGCGTCTAGCACGAGCGAGTAGTGTTAGCGATGACATTCGTGTGAAAATGGTCAGCTCGGTCTGCGATTTGTTTTTGTGGACCTCCACATTGAACGTCGCAGTCGTCACGATGAGAGCACTCCTGCGACATTATTACCTCAGTGGGCTGTGAAGGCTCGAGTGGTAGCTCACCTTGAGGGGTATTGGTAACAATTATTAATATACGTATTTGCAATGATGAAAAATATGCAGAAACACCCCTGGTGTTGTTTAACTATTCGTAAACAGCCCCCCAAATTTCAATTGGCCCACCCCAAACATTAAGTAGGCCCACCCCCAAATTTCAAGTTGGCACACCCTCAAATTTAAATTGGCCCACCCTCAAATTTAAAGTCGGCCACGCGCGATTTTCTTTTCGCCCAGCCTTAAACTTCAAGTTGGCTCAACCCCGAATTTCAATTGGGCCACCCCTAATTTTCAAGTTGGTCCACGCATGAATTTCCATAAATCGTCCTCCAAATTTCGAGTCGGTGCACCCCAAAATTTAGGTTGGCCCATCCCCATATCGTCCCCAAATTCAGATTGGCCGACCCCGAGATTGCCCTCACATTTAGGTAGGACCAACCCCATATCACCCCCAAATACAGATTGGTCCGCCTCCACAACACTACCAAATTTAGGTTGGCCCATTCCAATACCACCGGCAACTCGAGGTTGGCCCACCCCGATATCCACCCCCACCCCTCGATCACCTCTAATTTAGGATGGCCCACCGCAAATCCCCCACCAATTAAGGTTAGTCCACCCATATATCACCCTCCAATTCAGCTTGGCCCAGCCGCGCATCTCCCCCATGGTTAGGTTAGCCCGTCCCCATGTCACACCCAAATTTAGGTTGACCCACCCCCATATCATACCCAAATCCAGGTTGGCCCACCCCCATATCAGCCCCAAACTTAGCCTAGCCCACCCCTCTATCACCTCAAATTTAGGATGTCCCACCGCAAATCACTCCCACATTTAGGTTAGCCCGTCCCCATATCACCCCCGATTCAGCTTCGCCCAGCCCCATATCAGCCCCATGGTTAGGGTGGCCCACCCCCCATATCCCTCCCAAATTTAGGTTCTCCCACCCCAGTATCCTCCCCAAATCCAGGCTGGCCCACCCCCCCGCTCATGTTTTTATAGATACCACGTGAATTTTCACGACAGTGTTACAAAAAACGCTTTTGGGAACAGTGTTCCGCCATGTGTGGAGAGTTGAGATAGGCATCAATCGAAAGCTGAGTCTCTGGACTACATACGCTGCACTGCGTATTACGATAGACGTCGTAGGTTAATTACAGGCACCGTTCGTGCCTCGAAAATCGAGTACAAGTTTTCGTCGTTTCCATAGGCTTCCATTGCTAAACCTTTAACCGCTGTGGGAACAAACTTCTTACGTGCCATAGCGTGATCACTGCATTTGGAACGTGTGGATTGTCTTCCAGAACACGTCTGTCGCCTGCGTTTTTCGATAATCGACCTGCAGCTTTTGTTATTCGCGAAAAACCCGCTCGTTCCATTGAAAACGCGCTAGCTTCGTGCCGGGGCCGCTTGGGGCGCTAGTTGGTACGTGTCCACTAAAGCTGGATATGGGGTTCTGCTGAAATTGAGGACGACGCAACGAGCTATGGAAAGAAGAACGATGGGTGTAACGTTAAGGGATAAGAAAAGAGCAGATTGGGTGAGGGAACAAACGCGGGTAATGATATCTTAGTTGAAATCAAGAAAAAGAAATGGGCATTGGCCGGACATGTAATGAGGAGGGAAGATAACCGGTGGTCATTAGGGTTACGGACTCAATTCCAAGGAATGGGAAGCGTAGCAGGGGGCGGCGGAAAGTTAGGTGGTCGGATGACATTGAGACGTTTGCAGGGACAACATGGCCACAAATAGTACACGACCGAGGTAGTTGGAGAAGTATGGGAGAGGCCTTTGCCCTGCAGTGGGCGTAACCAGGCTGATGATGATGATGATGATGATGAGACCGATTTCAATTTTGCCGGTCTTTTCTAGTCTGTAGGAAAAACTTATTTTCATACGACTGTTCAAGTTTTTAATTATATATAATGTTATTACGTCGTCACAATTCGGCTTTCACTTAGGCCTGTCTACCGAAAGTGCCGTACTTTTCCAAAAGTGTCTGATTCTAAGGAATGTGGATGCAAAAAAATTTACCCTAGGAATAGTCCTAGATTTCTCAAGGCATTTGACAAGGAAAAGCATGCTACAATCTTAGACAAAAATCCACTGCTATGGCGTTCGTGGTGTCATTTTAACTTTAATAAAAATCTATTTATCAAATCGGTTACAGTGCGTGTCAACCAACCGAGAGTTGTCATCATCTATGAAAGTTAAGAATGCGGTACCCCAAGGGAGCATATTGGGACCCCTGTTATTAATATTTTTCCTAATGATGGTGTACAAATTGATAGCTCTGTAGATAATGTAATCTACGTAGATGACACTAGTGTATTCTTTTTTGGTGAAATGGCTGATCAGCTTATGGTGTCTGCAATTGAAGTACTAAATAAGATATATGCATGGACTATAGCAAATTCACTACATAATGATTGCTCTAAAACCAAGGCTGTATTGTTCCGTGTAAAATCCAAATTATATGAAATGTCTCTCAAGCTAACCCTTAATAATACCAAAATTGAGTTTTTTTAAACTGTTAAAACTCGCGGTGTGCTCTTTCTCGAACATATGGCATAGAATTACCGTACTGAACACATAAGCCATAAACTTTACGTTTTAGGTGCTTTAGTTTTAGCTGTGTTGCGCAGGTGTCAGAAACTATTACCTGTAAAACAAAGCTTTTGTTAAATAACCCTCTTTTTTCTTTACATCTGTATTGTCATCTGGTTTGGCCCACAGGCTCTAAAGCATCATTAAATAATTTGGTCGTGCTGCAAGAAATGGCCCTGAGGTGTATTGAAGGTGTACCACATAAACGACACATCGTTTCATCGTTTATAAAGTATATAATTTTAAGAATAATCCGGTATTACGAATACCAACTTTTATTACCTTTTAAATCAGAAATACTCAAAAATGTACGCCCTTGCGTACATTGGGCGATTTGCAACAAAATCCGACCAGGTGCCTCACTCGACATTGTACTCGAGAATTGGTATGCACCATGTCCTTGTACTAATTATGGGCTGTCAGCATTATATTTCTGTCTTCCGAGTTTACTGAACAATTGGAACAGTTGAAAGTTTATGTATCTTGTCCAAACTGATATCCTACATTAGATGTTCTGAATGTGCTATTGATTCTATATTAGGTCATTTTTGTGATGGTTAATTAATGTCATGCAACTGTCTATTGCATTGTTATTTAATGTCTTTTTATGTATTTCAGAGTTTTACGCTTTGCAGTGACGGGCTACATGTGTGACCCTTTTGTATTGTCGCTCTCCGCTGCCTGTAATTTTGTAATTTTGTTTTCCGGATGATGGGACCAGTCAAGCTGTGAAATGTAGCTTCTTTCCCATCACACGTGCCTAACTTTGCCTTTGTGCACGCTTATGTAACCTGCCACGTGGTTGAGTAAACTCAAACTCAAGTCGTGACCGTATTAGTTCTTCTCCAACGCACGGACACTATAGGCGTTTTGGACTGTGCCCATCCCTACAGCGGTAATGTGGCTTGGTTTTATCTCGGCTGGTTGGCGCACCCATAACAGACACATCCTTGTTGTCCCATTACGGTAAAAGGAGATTTCGATGCGCCCTGCGCCACATGGGGTCACTTAGAGTGAGTGAGTGAGGCCCAATTTACGCTGCCTAATCATTAAACCCCACTCACCGTACTTATCTTCGTGCTGAGGAAGGACGACCACCTCGTAGTCATGTGAACCCGACTGTTGCGGTAGCGAGTACCATCCAATTTTCCTTGGTTTCGGGAGGAGCCCTATGTCGAGCGGTGGACTAGGATCGATGAAGTGCGGTGTCACAGATCACTCTAGCTAACTGCTTGTGGGAACTGTCCATCGTCTAGTGCTGCACTACTTGAAGTAACACGTACGCCGCGGATTGATGAATCGCGAACAGATCCAGATTTCCAACTTCTGCGTCTCTAGGCATCGCGGAGCCAAGCAGAACTTACATCAGAAATTGACCTTACAAGAAATGCCCTTCGGCTGGGCACCAAGCACCTTACTGCTTTAGCTCGGCGCCGTGAACACGCCTTATGAAACATGGTCGATAGATGGACTGGGGCTCTTTTTTCGGTCTTTCGTCATCCAATGTCTATATTTGGCGCCCCTTCCGAGTAATGACACGTGGTCGGCAACTTCCAGAATCCGCAGCCTGAGTTCTGTTAACATGTGGCCAGACAACAGCAGTACTAGTCGAAACTCTTGCCCACACTTTTCTTTTTCCTGCTTTGGAGACAGCACCGCCTCCTTTCGTTGTTCAAAACGGCCTTCCCGCTGACGCAGGAACGCTGCCTACGCCCACTGACATCGAGGGTATACAAGCTGCCTTCACAACGGCGGAATTTTAGCGGCAATAGCCCTATCTAAACCATGCAACACACCAAGACAGGATGACATACCGTATGAACTTTATATAAAAACACGCAAGGCAAGGCTCTCGATGTGCTGTTGAGGGCCATAAACGACACTTGGGCTACAGGAGCCATGGCTGAATCTTGACGGCATGCAGAAATTCTCCCTATTTGCAAACCCGTAAAGCCCTCAGACAATAGCCAGCTTTAGTTGGGAGTCCGCAACCACCCATGTACGCAGCGCGCGAGGTCGTGTGTACTTATCGAAGCACGCGCGCATGAAACAGCTATAGTTGGCCGGACGCAATGGTTGAGAAGGGGGTTGCTGACTTGTACGCGCAGGAGCCGTAGTAGTGTGCTAATCAGCGCCGCCATATGCCAGCTTCTGAAACTGCGTAGTCAATATCAGCCGCCACGAAGTCAAACCACAAGACGGAGTCACATCTTCTGCAAGAGCAATATCGAAAAATGCGCTCTCGTGGACGCGCGAGAACACGCGAGAACGTCCCGCAGGGCTCGCAGTGCACGCAGCGAACAATACGCAGCTTTAGAAAAGCTGTGGGCGCACGCAAGAGACCGTGCGCGCTCCTGCGTACTGCGCATGCGCGCTGTCCCCTCCGCAGGTTTCCTGCGTACGCAGTACTGTCTCAGATGCCCAACCAAAACTCTCTAATGTCGCTCATATCCGCCCAATAGCGCTAACCTCAACGTTAGGCAAGCTGATGGAGCGTATGCTCGCGACACGTATTGCATGGTGGCTCGAGCGATATTCCTTCTGTCATCCTGGCCAAATTAGCTTCCTAACTCATCTCGGCACTGAAGACGGCCTTGTGTACCTTTCTTCTGTGGTACTCATTGGAGACGGCTCCCGAATAATTCGCACCATTCTGGCCATGGATATTCACACAGCCTATAAATATATTGACACGTGTAGTTGTTTTATCGGGAGACCACGTTTAACCGCCTAACAAATGTTATCGCACAGCGCAGGACGCGCCTGCATATATCGGAAGTTTCTGGAATGTTATCGATGGTTCCATCCACAGTCTGTCACCGAACTTTGTGTAATCTGATATTGTATGTAAGCGCGACTCAAATGGTGTAGAACTTTGTGGAAGACACGCGGGTCCCAGCGATTGCTCTGGAACATTCGACGACTGATGTATAAAAGCCGACGCGCTTGGCCCGCTGATCAGATTTTGACGATTGCTGACTGTGTTCACTGCTGTCGCCATTTTTTAAGTGTAGCCTGCTTTTTGGGGGCACAGGTGCGCCCAATAAAAGTTAGTTTCTTCTTTCACAGTTTTGCTACTGTGTACTTTATACGTCACTACCATGTGGCATCTGGTGGAGGTGCTTTTCGGTCATGTACTGGACGCCCCCAACAAACTGTGATCCAAGCCCGGACCGCAAAGAGAACACCAACGTAGTCCGGGACCATCGAGCAAGCCGCCAGCTACAACAGCTGCCTCCGCAGTATGTGCTTCTATCTGAGAAGACCAACAAGATTGTGGCCAAGACACCCGCAATGACAGCCCCAGTGTCACCCATAGTTCTGCCACAGCCCAGGGAGCCACCGACTTTCCCTGAATCATCGTCGGAAGACACAGAAACCTGGCTGGAGATCTATGAACGAATCGCGGCATTCAACAACTGGGACTCCGATGACAAGCTGTGGCATGTACACTTCACATTACAAGACGGGAGTCGACGCTGACAACATAGGACCTGTTTCGTAGCGGCTTCCTGCGGACATTTACGAGCGTCATGCGCAAAAAAAGGGCCAAAGCTATGCTAGAAGCTCGAATACAACTACCCGACGACATCATAGCTATCTTCACCGGGGAGATGACGTGCCTGTTCCGGCACGCCGACCCCGATATGTCCGAAGAGAAAAAGTGCACTTCTTGATGCGAGGCGTAAAGCAAGAACTTTTCTCCAGACTGATCCGCAACCCACCGAAAACCGTAGCTGAGTCCTCGACAGAGACAACGACGATTCGGAAACCTCAAGAAATGCGCACTAGGCAATATAACCGTCAAGTGGTCACGCCGCAGTGCGCCATCCAAGCACTGGGCTCCGGTGATCGCCAAGAGACCATCAGGACTTTTGTGCGTGAAGAACTACGCAAGATGTTTCATTCGTCGTAACCTCAGGTGTCCTCAGTAAGGGACATCGTCAAGGACGAACTCCGACGTTCAGTGGGCCTTATCGAAGTGCAGCCCGAATCGTCGCTTCCCGTGCCAGAAGCGATGGCGTACGCTGTCGTCGCCCGTCGTCAAGCAGCAACCAATGGAGGTGCGGTTGCTGTTTGTCGAACTGAACCCGCCGTGGTTGCTCAGTGGCTATTGTGTTAGGCTGCTGAGCACGAGGTCGCAAGATCGAATCCCGGCCACGGCGGCCGCATTTCGATGGGGGCGAAATGCGAAAACACCCGTGTACTTAGATGTAGGTGCACGTTAAAGAACCCCACCAGGTGGTCGAAATTTCCGGAGTCCTCCACTACGGCGTGCCTCATAATCAGAAAGTGGTTTTGGCACGTAAAACCCCATAATTTCATTTTTTTTTGTCGAACTGAAAAAGAACCTCCGCCACCGACGAAGACGCCGAAGAGGCTACCTCAATGACATAACAGCGACAGGCCGCCGTCCCGATGAAGTCTGGAAGCAAAGAATACGCTGACGAAAGGCAACCTGACGACGCCACGTGCAAGCCACAGGTCAACGCCACGCAGCCGTGATCCGAGGCCAAGACCTAACTGTGACGCAAGACAAAGAACTACCGACCTCGACATGCTTCTCGACGGCCATGCAGTCACCGCCTTAGTGGACACAGGGGCTGATTACTCCGTCACGAGTGGACGCATTACCACCCAGTTAAAGAAAGTTAAGAATACATGGGAAGGCCCTCAAATTCGGACAGCTGGAGGACATCAGATAATGCCAACTGGAATCTGCACGGCAGGAATTACCGTTCATCACCGGACTTACCCTGCCACCTTCGTTATCCTCCAACAGTGTTCACGAGATGTCATTCTCGGCATGGACAATCATCGACCTAAAGTTGAAGTCGGTAACGCTGTCGGAAGATGAAGCGATACCGCCGGAGAGCTGTCGCAGTCACCACGTTTTGAGTGTGCTGGAAGATCAAGTCAGCATACCGCTCCGCTCCAGCATTGTCATTTCCGTCGGCACCAAAACACCTGCAGACGCAGAAGGCGTCAACGAGGCTCCCCAACTTCTACTACTCGACCGTGAGATTTGTGTCCCAAGAGGGATCGCTCGACTGCACGGAGGAAAAACGAAGGTGTTGCTGACAAACTTCAGCCAGGAGTTCAAGCATATCAACAAGGGCAAGACGATCGCATACACCGAGGAAATTCTGGAAGGTGGCAATGCGTTTGTGCTCTCGCATTCTGCCGCATCTACCCCCGATAACTGTAGTTCCCGAACCAGATTTCGACATAAATCCAAGTATCCCCATGATTAAGCAGCTACAGCTCAGATGTCCGCTTCGATGATACAAGACTGCTTTTCGACGACATCGAGGATTCGACAAACACCAGTAGCAAAGCACCGCATAATAACCGAAGAGTAAGCTTGATCACTCCGCAAGAGCCTTTATGGAGATTTTGCGCGAGAACGTGAAGCTATAAAACAAGTCGACGAAATGCTGCGCGACATCATCCAGCCGTCTAAAAGCCCGAGGGCATCTCCTGTTGTCTTAGTTAAGAAAATAGACGAAAGCCTACGCTTTTGCGTCGATTATCGTCGACTAAACAAGATCACGAAGAAGGACGTACACCGCCTCCCACGGATAGACGACGCATTGGATCGGCTCTGGACAGCTAAATATTTCTCGTTGATGGATCTCAAGTCTGGCTACTGGAAAATAAAAGTTGACGAGAGAGATCGCTAAAAGACCGCCTTCATCACGCCAGACGGCCTCTACGAGTTCAAGGTGATGCCATTCGGACTGTGCTCGGCGCTTGCGACTTTCCAGCGCGTCAGGGACACGGTGTTAGCAGGGTTGAAGTGGCAGACCCGTCTCGTTTACTTGGATGACGTCGTCGTCTTCGCAGGAAATTTCGACGATCACACTAGGCGGCTTGCGACAGTACTAGAGGCCATCAATTCATCAGGGCTAACTCTGAAGCCGGAAAAGTGCCGCTTCGCTCACTATGAGATTCTGTTCCTGGGCCCCGTCATCAGCAAATCTGGAGTCCGCCCCGACCCACAGAAAACATCCGCCATCGCAAAGTTCCAGTAGCCCGTCGACGAGAAGGCAGTGCTTAGATTCTTTGGCATGTCTGCCTACTACAGGCGCTTTATCAAGGACTTTTCTTGCATCACTGCGCCATTGACACATCTAACTAAATGGGATGTCGAGTTCAAGGGGGAAACGCCGCAGGCCAACGCATTTTAGGAACTCAAAAGACGCATGCAGTCGCCACCGGTACTTGCCTACTTTGACGAGTACCCCGATACAGAAATCCATACTGACGCCAGTAGCCTAGGCCTCGCTGCCGTTCTAGTCCAGTGGAAGAACGAACTTGAACGGGTGAAAGCTTACGCTAACCGGTCGCTGTCAAAAGCGGAAGGCAATTATTCTGTCACTGAAAAATAATGCCTCGCCATCATTTGGGCTACAGCAAAATTTTGCCCTTACCTATATGGCAGGCCATTAAAAGTCGTCGGTCACCGTCACGCGTTGTTGGTTAGCGAATTTAAAGGATCCCTCAGGACGGCTGGCGCGGTGGAGCCTCAGGCTACAAGAATACGACATCAATGTAACCTACAAGTCCGGATGGGCGCCACGGCACCGCTACAGCGATCCTACGCTCACCGCTGATGCTTATACAGGTCCTGTTGCTGATTTTGTTGGGCCGGCCATGGTCCGTTTCTTCGATGCGGCTGGTCCCGACGACACCCATGCGTGAATCGCACAAGGATACAAGCTCCCCCTGGCTCGGCGCTTTTTGGTCAATGTACTGCGGTCTATCAATACCGTTTTTGGCCACTTCGCCTCTCCTGGATGCTCCGCCACTTCTGGACGCCGTAGTTTTTTCAGTCTGGCAAAGTGGGACTGAGTCAGCTGAGCAGGGAGTACAAAAGTGAGTGCATTCGGACGCTGCCGTGGACCACGGCACCGCTACTGCAATCTATACGCTCACCGCTGATGTTTATACAGGTTAGCTACTATGACGCTTATTTCTATCGTGGCGATAGATGTCTGTGCTTTAGTGGTGTCGTGGCCACCTCATGTTTTGAAAAGTGTTCGCGCTTGTGTATCCTATCTGATGTGCCTGCTTGTTCTGGGAGGTGATGTCGAGCTTAACCCGAGACCCATGACCAAGGCTCAAGAGGAAAAGCTAGACCTTGTGGCTGGCTCTATCTTGCGTGTTGAAGCTAGAAATTCAGTACTTCGAGAATCTGTTAACAAGGTGCTTCAAGTGCACGTAGACTTAAAGAATGATTTAGAAAAAGCTGACAAAGCATGTCCTTGATCTAGAGCAGAAATTTGCAGCGGCCCATGTGCTCAGTCCATCGCGAGCCGTGACAACGGTCTCGTAGGTGTACAAGAAAAAACTGACGACCTGGAAAATTGCTCTAGGTGGTCTAACGTTCTCTTTTATGGCTTAACAGATTCGGCGAAGTCTGAAACATGGGAAGAGTCAGAAGTACTCGTATGTAATTTCTGTATCGAAAAACCTGGGCGTGCCGTGACGTCAATCTCGAGAGCACATCGTGTGGGCCGCTTTTCGTCTTAGAAGAAGCGGCCTATCATAGCCAAATTTTTCAATGAGAAGGAAGTTGAAGTGGTTCTGAGCCGCGGCCATAAGTTGAAAAAGACTAACTTGAGCATCTCGCGAGATTACTCGAAAGCAGTTCGCGAAAAACTACGGAAGCTTCTCCAGTTCCTGCCAACTATGAAGAAAGATAAAGATCGAGTGCGTCTTGTTTTCAACAAATGAACAATGACGTTTACGAGTGGAACACCAATGAAGGCCAGGCTGCTCTTGTTTCTCGGCGCATAGATAATTGATGTTCCTCCTTTGTTTCCTTAAGCTCAGGTTTATCTTCTAGCTCACCCGTAAAATTGCATTCTAGCACTGATACTAAATTTCCCTTTTTATACACCAACGCTAGAAGTGTTGTCGCTAATAGTATTGCACTCTCATCGCTCATCGATTCATTTCAGGCTTCTTTAGTGTCACTTACCACGACCTGGCTTAATACACCATACACGATAACAGCGTCTTTACGAGTGAATCCACTTTCAAGTTTTTTCGATTTGATAGGCAACAGCGTAGAGGGGGCAGTGCGCTCATCGTGATAAAGGAAGAATTTATTGCCGCACTCATCATTATCGATTCTTTTATTGAATGTACTTGGATTTCCTTGAGGGGTGGTGCATTTCATGTGATCATTGGCACTTTTTACCGTCCACCTGACATGTCTGGCGCTTTTTCTGATGAGTATCGTCGGTACTGAGCGAGGTGTGCGTGAATTTTCCGAAGTCGGCAATTATCATATTTGGCGATTTCAATTTTCCAAATATCGATTGGTCGACGCTCTCCGTATCGGCTACGGATGCGGTTGCACATACCTTGCTCAGCGCTTGTCTTGACTTTTCATTAATCCAACTTATTAGCCTTCCAACACGATCCACTGAAACTTCTGCCAATATACTAGACTTAGTTTGAACTAGCAATCCTGATATATTTTCTGACATAACTCATGAAGCAGGCATCGCTGACCATGATTTTATAACTGGATGCATTAACTTTGCGTGAGCAAAAGAATAATTACCAAAAAAAAATAAGATGTTACGGTAAAGCCAATTTCGACACCATTAACAATGAGTTAACTACATTTTCATATGCATGATTGTTATTCACGTTCCATTGAACAGAGCTGGATCCTCTTTAAAGCCACCCTCAGTTCACTCATTGACACCTTCACTCCTATGTTGTCCATTTCCTGAAAAAGGAGTTTCCTTGATTTACCAACAAGCTTCGGCGGTTTAATAACAAAAAGAAGAGACTGTACAGGCAGGCAAAGCTGACTGGTCTAGCGAGTGCCCATGATAAACACAAAGTGTGCCAAAGGCTTATAAGGCATTGCTAAAATCTACTTGCCATACCTTTTTTTTCTCATGATTTACTATCCATGCTAAAAAATGATACTCGCCGCTTTCGGCGTGTTGTGAACCCTGGAATTCACTCTGACATCAGTCTTACTGATTCTTATGGTGCTCCTATCCCCGATTTAGATTACGCTCAACTTCTTAATGATACATTTGTAATAACTTTCACTCATGAAAACGTTAACTCATTGCCAACTTCAAAGACGCTAGTGAGAATCACAATGCATGAGGTAGTCATCAGTGAGTCTGGTGTTTTATCTCTACTAACCAATCTTAAAAAGTCAGCTAGTGCCGACCATCTAGGTCTCAATAATAAAATTTGAAAGAATACATCGCATATTATTTGTTCTATGTTAACCGCTCTTTTTTCCCAGTCACTATCAAGTGGTGGTATTCCTAATGACTAGCGCATTGCTAAAATAATACCCATTTTCAAATCAGGTGATCGTTCTTCTCTGCTTAATTATGGCCCTATCTCCTTAACCAGCACTATTTGTAAATTACTCGAACACATCATACACAGTCAAGTCATCAACTTCCTTGAAGACCATGGCATTATTTTTCAGCATCAGCACGGTTTTCGGAAGGGCCACTCATGCGACACCCAACTGGCCGGATTTATTAACGACATACACGCACTGATATACGCTGGGTTCCAAGTTGACGCAATATTTTTAGATTTTTCTAAGGAATTTGATCGTGTTCTACACCATAGGTTGTTACTTAAACATTCAAAGCTTAACATTCGCCCTACTATAATTGCGTGGATCCCCGATTTTATCTCATCTAAAATTCAGTTTACATCCAGCAGAACATTTTTTTTTTGGCTAGTTGGTGCATGTTACTGAAGTAATAAAGCGCCAAACAGACGACGCAAGAAGAGACACGGACGAGCGCTTACTTTATTGGCGGAAACACACAGCACGCAAATCTGGCAGCGCAACTCCCGCGTTGTCAAAAGTCGCTGTATCAGTTTACATGAGTTAACTATTCCATCTTATGTTATGCTGATGTTACGTCTGGAGTTCCACAAGGCAGCGTACTTGGATCTTTACTCTTTATAATCTATATTCATGATTTACCCGGTTGCGTGTCATCCAAGATCAGACTATTTGCAGATGATTGTGTACTTTATCGATGTGTAACCAATAACACTGATAGCCACTTACTACAAACTGGCCTGGATGCAATAAGTGTGTGGTGTTCTAATTGGTTAACGCTATTAAATATTTCCAAAACTAAACTCATGTCTTTCACCAATAGGCCACGAATTCCAACCACCTACTCCCTTGATATCAACGATGTGGGACTGGCAACAACTTACAAGTACGTTGGTATCAATCGTCAGTCAAACATATCATGGAATGACAATATTATTCTTACCTTTCCCTCTTCAAACCGTACTCTTGGACTTATTAAACATAACTTAAAAGAAGCCACAATGCATGTTAAAAAACTAGCGTACACAACATTATACCGTCGTAAACTAGAATACGCATCTGTCATCTGGGATCCCGAACAAACTTATATCATCAGTAACATCAAAGCCTTGCAGAACCATGCTGCGCAATTTATTTTTGTTTCAGATTATTCACGTTACACCAGCGTCACCGTCACAGAATAAAGCTGAGATGGACAACTTAGCACTTCACCGTAAAATTTCTCGCCTATCACTTTTCCATAAGCTTTATCACCATCCATCACTACATGGTGATTTGTTTCAATCACCACAAGTTATCTTTCCACGCCGTGACCATCCATGCAAAGTCAAACTGCCAGTCATCCACTATGCATATTCGTTCTTACCACGCACAATAACTGAATGGAACGCCTTACCATCAGAAATTCCCACGGAACCAGACTTGACTGAGTTTCAATATTTCATTCGCTCACGACTTGTCAACTAATCTTATATTATTATTTTTTTTTTTACTTTTACAGCGTTTTCTAGGTTTGTTGCAGTTTGCTTTTCATTGCAGTTGCCTTAGGTCTTCCTAATATGTACTAATGTTTTCTCCGTAATAATTATGACTTGATACAGAGAGAGCTTTTTATTAGAAAAACGGAGAATTTTGCCAGCGCGTATATAACCGCTGGCATGCTACTCAGTATAGGGATGGGAAATGGCATTCAAAGATTCCAGAAGAGAGTGGGAGAAAAAGAAGATAAAAATTAATATGGAATGTGCGAGTGGACCTGATACTAACATTTGCAGGTGACATGGCGGGTAAATTTAGGCTTTTTGTATATAAGGTGTGCAATTTTTAAAGCTTTCCTACTAGACCAATTTTTGACAGGTATTTCAACAATAAATCAAAAACCCGTCGATGTTTTGAAGGGCCGGCGCATTGGACCTAAGATGCTCGGTAACGTTAACGGTTCGTGGCAAATAATCTCCATTTGTTGCTTAAAAAGTTGTCTCTCGTCGCGGTACGCGTGGCATTCTAATAATATGTGCTCAATTGTCTCTAAGTTGCGACAGCTCTCACAGTATGGGTTAGTGGTAAGCCCTATGCGGTACAGATAATTGTTCGTGCATGCCACGTTCAGTCGAAGACGATGGTACAATGTTTCCAAGTGTTGAGGAAGTGGTCGTGGAATTTTCGGTCTCATTTCTGGGTGAATGTAACGCAGGAAGTTATCTTGGTGAAGCGGCAGATTCCAGATGCGTTCTTTTTCTTGATAGGCATATTTTTTGCCATGTTTGAAGCGTGGGCTTTCGTAAAAAATGTTCTTTTGAACTTGCGGTATTGGTCTCCATTTCTGGCAGCTTCATCCGCTCTTTCATTTCCCGAAATGCCGGGATGGCCAGGTATCCAGTGGAACTTTATGCAATGCCCAGCAATCTTAGCCCTGTGGTGGAGATAAGCAATGTCGAATGCTGCAAGTTGATTATTGCAACGCTTGTGCCTGTTCCACATACTTTGTAGGGCTGCTTTTGAATCTGTGAAAAGGACCCATGTCTTTGGCGGCTACTGTCGAAGTACATACACACGGGCCTCCTTATGGCCATATAGCTCCGCTGAAGTAGATGATGTCGCTCGCTCAAGACGAAACAAGAATCGTTGCCCTGTAGAGGGAACAAAAAGTCCGCATGATGAACGATGTGGAGTTGTAGAGCCATCTGTGAAAATGTGCGTTGTGGCTGCGTATTTTTTGTATTGAGAAGAGGTTTATTGGCGGCTCCTAAGGCAAAAGCGCAGCGACCGGGAACGGCGAGACAGCCCGAAGCACTGTCCAAAAAAGGCGACAGTAATCAACAGTGCGAGCGGAGCCGAGCCGCGCGTTGGCGATGTGTCTGTGCCGCGAGGCGCGTCTTCTTCTTCACAATCTCCCCCCCGGACAAAAAGAGCCATCCTGGCGCCTTAAGAATCGGGAGGCAGAGGGTCGTGGTAGGGCTTCAGACGCGAGACGTGGACAATGTCACGTCCACGCCGGCGCAAGTCTTCAGGTGGTGACAGTGGCTCAACTAGAAAATTCACCGGAGATGTTTGCTCCAAGACTCGGTAAGGCCCTTCGAATTTTGGGACGAGTTTCGAGGAAAGCCCCGGAGTCTGGAAAGGCACAGACAACCACACAAGAACGCCTGGAGCGTAGGTGGTGTTCGGAAGCGTGTCGGTGCGGTTTTCTTTCTGGCGCTGCTGTTGCTCGGCCGTAAAGGAGCGCGCTAGCTGGCGGCATTCTTCGGCCTGTCGGGCGATGTCGGACACAGGTAGACACTCGGAGGCGTCAGAACGGTATGGAAGGAGCGTGTCGATGGTATGCGTAGGCTGGCGGCCATACAGGAGGAAGAAAGGTGAAAATCCCGTAGTGGCCTGGATCGCGGTGTTGTACGCGAACGTGATGAATGGAAGGATGCGGTCCCAGTTACCATGATCAGATGCCACGTACATCGACAGCATGTCACCAAGTGTGCGGTTAAATCGCTCTGTGAGTCCGTTAGTCTGGGGGTGGTATGCCGTGCTTGTCCGATGAATAATGCGGCATTCCGAGAGCAAACTTTTGACGACTTCGGAGAGGAAGGCGCGACCTCGATCACTGAGGAGTTCTCGAGGTGCGCCGTGTCGAAGCACGAAGCGATGTAGAACGAAAAAGACTACATCCCGTGCCGTAGCACTTGGTAAAGCAGCAGTTTCGGCGTAGCGTGTCAAGTGGTCGACAGCAACTACGATCCACCGATTGCCGTCTGGCGTCATAGGAAGCGGGCCGTATAGGTCGATGCCGACGCGATCGAAGGGTGTGGCAGGGCACGGGAGCGGCTGCAAGGCACCAGACGGGCGTAAAGGCGGCGATTTGCGGCGTTGACAGTCAAGACAGCACCGAACAAACTTTTGTACAAAATTGTACATGCCGCGCCAGTAGTAGCGGTGGCGAATTCGTTCGTACGTCTTGAAGACTCCGGCGTGGCCACACTGTGGATCGTTGTGGAAAGCGGCACATATTTGTGACCTTAAGCTGCGGGGAATCACCAGAAGCCACCGACGGCCTTCAGGAGAGTAATTGCGTCGGTGGAGCAGCTGGTCACGAATGGCAAAATGAACTGCTTGGCGTCGGAGGGTTCGGGATACAGGCATGGTCGATGATCCAGAAAGATAGTCGAAAAGAGAAGCGATCCACGGGTCACGACGTTGTGCGGTGGCAAAGGAGTCCATGTCGAGAGATGAGATGGAGTGTGCGGAAGTTGTTCCGCAGGTCGAGTCTGGAGGTAAAGGTGAACGAGACAGAGCGTCGGCGTCGGAGTGTGTTCGCCCACTGCGGTATACGACGCGAATATCGTACTCCTGGATGCGTAATGCCCAACGGGCTAGGCGGCCAGTGGGATCTTTCAAGTTGACAAGCCAACAAAGCGCGTGGTGATCTGTGACCAAGTCGAATGGGCGCCCGTACAGGTATGGTCGGAACTTGCCAAGTGCCCATACTAAGGCCAAGCACTCTTTTTCGGTCACGCTGTAATTGGCCTCAGGCTTCGTCAGCGTGCGACTCGCATAGGCGACTACGTATTCGGGGTAGCCTGGCTTTCGTTGGGCGAGGACGGCGCCGAGACCGACCCCGCTGGCATCTGTGTGTACCTCAGTTGCAGCCGACGGGTCGAAATGGCGAAGAATAGGTGGGGAGGTGAGAAGACGACGCAGCGTAGCGAAGGCGGAGTCACATGCAGGGGACCAGGAGGAGAGGGTGGTGTCACCGCGCAGAAGCTGAGTCAATGGCGCCATGATCGATGCGAAATTCCGAACAAAGCGCCGGAAATATGAGCATAGGCCCACAAAGCTCCGAAGTTCTTTGATGGTCTGAGGCTTCGGAAACTCAGCGACTGCTCGAAGTTTTGCAGGATCGGGTAGAACGCCGTGCTTGGACACAACGTGGCCTAAAATGGTGAGCTCTCGCGCGGCGAAGCGGCACTTCTTGAGGTTGAGTTGGAGGCCAGCGTTCGTTAGACAGGTCAAAACAAGTCTGAGGCGGAGCAGGTCAGTCGGAAAATCAGGCGAGAAAGCCACGACATCGTCGAGGTAACACAGACATATGGACCACTTGAGGCCACGCAGCGTGTTGTCCATGAGTCGTTCAAAGGTGGCAGGGGCGTTACAAAGCCCGAACGGCATTACGTTAAATTCATATAAGCCGTCAGGCGTAATGAATGCGGTTTTCTGGCGATCGGCTGCAGCCATCGGTACCTGCCAGTACCCTGAACGCAAGTCAAGGGACGAGAAGAATTCTGCTCCCTGAAGACTGTCGAGGGCGTCGTCGATGCGCGGCAAAGGATAGACGTCTTTGCGCGTTACCTTATTTAGCCGATGGTAGTCGACGCAAAAGCGAATAGACCCGTCCTTCTTGCGAACGAGAACGACAGGCGACGCCCAGGGACTGTGCGAAGGTTGAATAACGTCACGGCGCAGCATATCTTCGACTTGTGTGGTAATGACACGACGCTCTTCGGCCGAGACGCGGTAGGGTCGTTGCCGTAACGGCTGATGTGAACCGGTGTCAATGTAGTGCTGCACTTCCGACGTGCGGCCCAGGTGAGGTTGTGAAACGTCGAATGAACTTCTAAAGTGGTGCAGGAGATCAAGAAGGTCGGCGCGTTCGGCAGGTGTGAGGGTATCGGCGATGGCACTCGAGAATGCATCCTTGGACGTCTCTTCAAACGCGGAAATCGAAGACGACTGGCCGGAGTCGACATCAAAAGAGTCTCCGGGGACGTCAACCAAAGATGAAGAGTCGAGGAGTTCCACGATGCCAAGGCATTCACCAACGAGCAATGTAATCGGCGCACAGAGGGGATTGCAGAAGTATATATTGCTACAGCCGCCAGCCATGTCAAGTGTTGCGAAGGGTAGTCGGAGAGATTTACGGCTCATGAAGACGTCGGAAGGTGTGAAGAGGACCGTTGCATCAGTGATGGCATCGCAAGAGACGGGTACGAGAGCGAAGGAGCCAGGTGGAATATCTGTGTCCTCGCGCACGGTAAGTTTAGAAGGGCGGTCACAATCTTCGTGCGAGGGTGCGTCACAAGGAAAAAATTCAACTTCGGCTCGTGCGCAGTCGATCACGGCTTTATGACGGGATAAGAAGTCCCATCCGAGGATGACGTCATGCGAGCAGGTGGGAAGAACAATGCACTCGACTATGTAAACAATGCCGTGAATAAGCACACGTACAGTACAGGCTGCGTGCGGAGTGACGTGCTGAGCGCTTGCCGTACGAAGCGACAGTCCAGAAAGCGGCGTGGTCACCTTGCGCAGCGAACGGCACAGTTTGGCGGCTATCACAGAAACGGCTGCGCCGGTATCCACAAGAGCGAATGCAGGAACACCTTCTACACTAATTTCGACCACGTTAGCAGGACAGGCGCGAGGACTTGGACAGTTCGAATGGGGCGCAGTTCTTGCCTCGTGAACTGCGACGTTCAGTTTTCCTGGTCAGGTGGTGCGGGTCGCCGACGCATTGGGGAGAGCGAGCGTCGGCGAGGGGATGGCGAGCGACGCGAAGGAAATTCTGGAAGGTCAGCACGAGCATACGGTTGGTGGGAAGGAGTGGCGTATTGGCGAAAGGGCTGGCTTCCGTACTGGAAGGGCCGAGAGGCGTCGCCGAACGCTTGAGGCCGACGTCGGCAATATCGGGCGACGTGTCCAGGAGTACAGCAAGAATAGCAGATGGGACGATTATCAGGCGTCCTCCAAGGGTTAGCTCTCGGTGCGGTCCAAGATGCAGCATGGGCTTCCGGTGGCACCGGTTGGGAATGGGTCGCGAAAGACGCAGGCGGAGGCCTGCGTACTGCCTGCGCGTACGTAAGAGGCGCAGCTACAGGCAGGACTGGCTGCGCATAGGTGCGAGGAGTCGCGACAGGCTGCACTGCCAGAGCAGAGTTGAGATTCGTGGCTGCAGGCGGCTGATGGTGTGCGGAAGGGACAACTTGAGCGACCTCTTCGGAGATGAGAGTGCGGAGCGTGTTTGGAAGACTGGAGGTGGGCTCCTGAGTGAAGGGGACTAAAGAAAGTTGGCGGGCAACTTCCTCACGCATGAAGTCCTTGACCCGTTGAAGTAATGAGCATGGGTCGTACATGCTGTCAAGGCTTGCCACCAAGTCGTCGCTGCCCAGAGCACGCCGAGTCGAAGCGCGTTGCTTGCGTAACTCATCATAACTTTGGCATAGGCTGACGACTTCGGACACAGTGCGCGGATTCCTGGCTAGAAGCATCTGGAAAGCGCCGTCACCGATGCCCTTCAGTATATGGTGAATTCGCTCAGCATCGGGCATTGCCGCGTTGACTCGTTTACACAGGTCCACGACGTCTTCAATGTAGCTCGTGAACGTTTCTGCCGTCTGCTGTGCTCGGGCGCGCAAGCGTTGTTCAGCGCGCAGTTTGCGAACAGCGGGTCGGCCGAACACTTCTGTAAAGGTTGTCTTAAAGATTGACCATGTGGGTAAGTCACTTTCGTGGTTGTGAAACCAGAGTTGGGCAACACCAGCCAGATAAAAGATGTCGTGGGTTAACTTCGCTGGATCATCCCACTTGTTGTGCGCGCTCACCCGTTCATATGACGCCAGCCAGTCTTCTACATCTTCGTCGTCTGCACCGCTGAAGATCTTGGGGTCGCGTTGTCGTGCAACGCCGGTGCAAGTGACGGACTGTGGCGTCGGCGCCGTTTGGGATGAGCTGTCGGTCATGGCGGGCGATAGCGTTCTTGATCGCAGCTCCAGGGTTACAAGCGACGGGGTTTGAGTCCCAGCACCTCCACCAATTGAAAAGAGGTTTATTGGCGGCTCCTAAGGCAAAAGCGCAGCGACCGGGAACGGCGAGACAGCCCGAAGCACTGTCCAAAAAAGGCGACAGTAATCAACAGCGCGAGCGGAGCCGAGCCGCGCGTTGGCGATGTGTCTGTGCCGCGAGGCGCGTCTTCTTCTTCACAGTGCATATATTTCAAAGCTAACTGATAAGTCGCTGCTTGAGGCTTTTTCTTTTTCGCACTGATGCCACGTATATATGGCACGATTTCCAGTGGGGACAGTGTCCATGGTGAAATGTTTAGTGGCATAATTTATGGCGCCTGAGCAGGACTCGAAATAGATATGCTTCCGACGGCCTGCTCAAAGCTAGATGTAGCACGGGTTCTAGAAATATCCTTTAACTTGAATATCTTGTATATTACCTGTTTCAGTCTTTTATTACTTTTGTTGCATTCTCTTGTTTTTAGTATGATGTACAAGCTGTGACCAGTGCCTGTGATCGCCTCCCGCCATGTAATACCCTCGTAATGAGGGCCTTTGGGGTATTCTAAATAAATAAATAAATGAATAAATGAGTAAATAAAACACTCTGATGCTGATTGCCTATCACGCACCCTCATTGACCCGCCGCCGCAAGATCACGAGTATGACGGCGCCTTCCTTGGAATAATAAGCGCGGAAGACTTCGCTGAACAGCAACGAGCAGACCCGGAGCTAAAAGCATCGTGGTGTATTTGGAAGGGCACACCGACGTGGTCCCTAGGACATTTAAGCGAGGATGGTGTTCATTCCCGCTTCAAAACAACATACTATTAAAGAAGAATTTCTCACCAGTCCTCGACAACTTCCTTCTTGTTGTTCCCTCAGCGCTGCGTCCAGAAGTACTGCCCGCCCTGCACGACGACCCAACCAATGGTCACCTCGGATTCTTCCTGATGCTATCCAGGATACAGTTAAGGTATTACTGCCTGCGCCTGACCGCTGACATTGCCCGTTATGTCAGGACATGCCGAGACTGTCAGCGTGACGCAGCGTGTCTTGGCGTTGGTCTGGGGTGTCACGTGCGCAGGCGGCGGCGAAGGATGCAGCAGGGTGGCGTCGCATATTGGTGGAGCTGATGGCGCGGGTACTTCGATGTAGGCGGGTTTGAGACGTTCCAGGCAATCGTGTCTGATCGGCCGTTGACATTCACAACAAACGTCGTCGGACGACGCTCTAGAACACAATATGGCCCGGAGTAGTGTGGTTGCAAAGGCTTCCGCACGGCACAGTTACGCACGAAAACGTGGGTAGCAGAGGTGAGTGCTGGAGAAACGTACGGGAACCTTGATTCTTGTGAACGTGTAGGCTCGGGGCGTATCTGGCTGAAGAAGGCTTGCAGTTCGGCAACGTATTCGGCAGGTGATGGCATAGGCGTTTTGGGGGTGGCGACAAAGAAATCGCACGGAAGGCGTAGGTGAGTGCCGTAAACTAGCTCAGCACAGGAGCAACCTAGGTCGCTCTTGAGTGCGGCTCTGATGTCAAGTAAGACGAGGGGCAAAAGCAGGACCCACTTCCCCGACAATTCATGTGCCATAAGGGAGGCCTTGAGATGCCGGTGAAAACGTTGAACTAGTCCATTGGACTGCGGGCAGTAAGCAGTTGTGCGAAAACGTGTCGTTCCGAGTAGTTTGAGTAGCTCATCGGAGAGGGCTGAGTCAAACTGCTGACCGCGATCTGTGATTATTGTGGATGGGCAGCCTAACCTTGCGATCCACGTAGACACCAAAGCTGCTGCAACAGTGGGCGCTGATATGTCAGATATAGGTGTAGCTTCTGGCAACCATGTATAACGGTCGATGCATGTCAGTATGTAGCAGTAACCTTTCGAAGGTGGGAGAGGGCCGACGAGGTCCAGGTGTGCGGTGTCAAAACGAGCATCCGGTGGAAGAAAAGACTTGGCAGGCAGAATGAGGTGACGCTGGGTCTTCGAAAATTGACACGACAAACAGCAGCGAACCCAATCACAAACTTGCGCGTTGAGCCGAGGCCAAACGAAACGACTGGAAAGAAACTTCAGTGTCACGTGTATGCCAGGGTGCGACAGGTTGTGCACGGTTTCGAATAGACGTCTGCGAAGGGATGCCGGAATGTATAGTCTAGGTGTGTCGTTAGAAGTGTCGCGGACGACGGACGTACCATCTGGGGTCTCAACGACGTCTTCCAATTTCAGGGACGTTGACGAATTCCGGAGTGTACGAAGTTCAGTATCGTCACGCTGTTGATTGGCGAGTAAGTCGGCCTCGATGATGAAAGGTTCCGATGTCAACGTGGAAACAACATTGACACGACTCAACGTCGGCTGCAACGTTGTCGGTGCCCTTGATGTGGCGGAACGTTGTTGTAAACTCGGAAATGTAAGAAAGGTGTGGAATCTCGCGGGGCAAGTCACAGGACGCCGAACGATTCGTTGCGTGTACAAGGGGCTTGTGGTCAGTAAAGACAGTGAATGCACGGCCTTCGAGGAAATGGCGAAAATGCTTGATAGCCAGTTAAACAGCGAGTAATTCACGGCCGAACACGCTGTAGCGGGACTGCGCAGGCTTCAGTTTCTAGAAGAATAAAGCGAGTGGATGCCACGCATTGTCGACGAATTGCTGTAGAACGGCACCAACGGCGGTGTTTGAAGCGTCGGCCACGATGGCAATGGGTGCGTCTGGCTTTGGATGTCTATGCAACGTGAGCGTCGGCGAGGGCAGACTTGGCTCTTGTGAAATCGTCGGTGGCCTCTTCAGTCCACTGAAGCACTTGTTTGCGTTTGTTTACCAGGAGAGCGTCTAGCGGAGCCATAAGTCGCACGCACTCGGGAATGAATCGGCGGTAGAAATTGACGAATCCAAGAAATTGTCGAAGCTTGGTGAGTGTGGTCGGTCGGGGAAAGTTTTCGATGACGCGAATCTTGGACGGCAGTGGTGGAATGCCGTTAGCGTCGACGATATGACCGAGGAACTCGAGTTCGGGTTGACCGAATTCACTCTTAGCGGCGTTGATGACAATTCCTTTACTGGCAATGCGTAAAAACAACAACCGCAAGTGGTGAAGATGTTCTTCTGCCGAAGAGCTTGCGATGAGAAGGTCGTCAATGTATGCAAAAGCGAAAAGAAAACTCCGGTTACGGAATCGATGAAATGCTGAAAGGATTGGCCCGCGTTCCGTAAACCGAAAGGCATGCGGAGAAATTCGAAAAGACCGAAGGGTGTGGTGATGGTGGTCTTGGGGATGTCTTCTTCAGCGACCGGTAGTTGATGGTAGGCGCGAACGAGATCGATTTTAGAAAAGATCGTCGCACCGTGCAACGCTACCGTGAAGTCCTGAATGTTCGGTAGACGGTAGCGATCAGGAACTGTGACGTTGTTTAGTGCCCGGTAATCGCCGCAAGGGCGCCAATCTCCCGTCTTCTTAGGCATCATGTGAAGTGGTGATGCCCAGTTACTGGAGGAAGGCCGGATGATGCCAAGTTGCAGCATGTGTTCGAACTCGGCGCGAGCGATCTTGAGTTTCTCCGGGGACAAACGCCGGGGTCGGAAATAGACCGATGGGCCGGAGGTGACGATGTGACGGCACACGTCATGTTGCACCGGTTGCGTCCAGTCCGGCAGGCGTGCCAAAGTGGGAAGCTCGTGTAGGAGCCCGGCGAAAGGTTCGTCCAACATAGCAGAAATTTGGCGCTATGGGCGATGTGCCTGATGATGGGACGCCGGGAACGGATAGCTGGATCACGGAGTCGATGAGACGGCGTCGTTGGATGTCCACAAGGAGTCCGTAGTTATGCAAGAAGTCTGGTCCAATGACATCACGGCGGACGTCTGCAACCAGGAAAATCCAGCGGAACGCTCGTCGAAGGCCAAGGTTTAGCATGACGGAGCGTGACGGGAAAACTGGAATCCTGGTGCGGTTGACGGCTTGCAACAACGACACAGGTGTCGCTTTTCGGTCGGAGTGCTGGGCGGGGAGAATGCTGACGTCAGCACCTGTGTCGACTAAGAATCGTTGTCCCGTAACTCGGTCCGTCACGTAGAAAAGGCGACTTGTGTGTTGGGCCGAACCAGTCGTCGCCGTTAGAGGTTGGCCGGCCTGGGACGCCGACAGTGGCGAGCGTCGTTTCCAAAACGGCGGTCGTAGTAGCAAACGCCAGGCGTTATAGTTGAGGTTTTATTGCGGGTGCCCGTGCGTCTTGATCTGCTGGAACTACGGCTGCGTGGGCGAAGAGATGTGCGGCGATGTTCCGCTCCGCAAATGATGCGTCCCAGGCGCTCACACAAGGAGTCGAGCGGAGATTGCACTACGGAAGAGCAAGAAAGAGTTTGCAGAGCGGTTGTATTGTCAACCGGAGACGGTGAAGTGGCTGCGATGGTTGGGGTGGCTACTTTCATCACTTTGTCGGCCAAAGCGGCAAGTCCGGTAAGGTCCATGGTAGAGGCTGTCGCCAGGACCATCTGTACGTTAGCCGGGAGTCGTTGCAAAAACGAATTCGCGCAACAGCGTGTCGTCGAGGAATTTCGCGTTGTTTCCGAGCAGCTGGCTCATTCGGCGAAGACGTTGACTAGGGCGTCGGTCGCCGAGTTCTTCAGCGGACAGAAGCTGCTGGATGCGAGAACGCTGTGAAGCTGCTGTGCGCTGTAGCAGTGCTGCCTTGAGATCGTCATAGGCGGCGGCGGCGGCGGCGGCGGCGGCGGCAGACAATGGGGAGTTCAACAAATCTGTTACCTCGTCAATGGTGGTGGGCGAGAGCTCTGCGACAACATAATGGAACTTCGAGGCTTGAGAGTGGATACCAGCGACATTAAATTGCGCTTCGGCCTGAAGAAACCACGCCGAAGGATGCTGGTCCCAGTACTGTGGGAGGCGGACAGCGATGGCGGAACAGGAGGGCTCACAGCGTTCCTCGGAAGGGTTCTAGCCTTGAGCTCTCGTAGCGTTGGTCTGGTGCATGGTCGTCTCTACCACAGGAGCGTATGGCAGTATCACGTCCGGGTCACCAAACTGTTGCAACGTGCGACCACGTACACCGGCAAAGTCTCGGGCTCTCGCAGGAGAGGAAGAACCGACGCTCGATCTCTTACCCCCGTATTCACAAACCAAACTTAACTTATCGCGATAAGGTCACTTATGAAAGGACGAGAAAAGTATAAGTACAAGGAAAGAACAAGGTGCGTTTCGAAAACGCACCTTAACGCGCCATAAGTGTGCCTTATGAAAGGCACCCTTCACTCGTTAAGTGTTTTACCTGGGAGCGAGGCTAGAGAATTTTTTGCTACGAAATATATACCTTGACGACGTTTAAACTGCTTTTATTATTAGAAAGCAATAATGGCATGCACACAAACATCTGTACATAAATAATGTACAAATGCTTGATGAAACGTAATGAAACGCTCGCCGCTTTTGGTGAGTCCGCCATTTACGTCTGGCCACGTTGATATAAACCACTCGACGCAGCGCACGTTTTTGTACCGTCTTCTCCAGATTGATTTTGTCCGTGTTGTGTTTGTATTTCCTTCGTCCGTCTTGTTTTGCCTTCTTATTACTTCCTTCGCTTTTTCTTGCTTATTTATAATTAACTGTGTATTATATTACTCATTTTTTATCAGTTTAGTTGTTTAAATAGTCGTAGTATTATTTTTTTTGGTGAACCGCGTTGAGAATGGAGCGGCGCAAAATTAACTTTACGGACGAAGAGCGCACCATCCTGATGGATCTGATGGAGAGGCACCGCGATGTGCTTGAGTGTAAAAGGACTGATGCTGTGTCCATCAACGCAAAGAAGAAGACGTGGGAGAAGCTGGCCGACAAACTTAACAGTCGCCACAACGTGCGGCCACGAACGTCCAAGCAATTAAAGAAGTGCTGGGACAACCTAAAAGAAAAGTGGCGCCGTGCCAAAGGCGAAGACACGCGTGAGATATTCAAAACAGGTGAGCATTATTCCTCATGTGCCGAAATTTCTGCATCTTGCTTCTATATATATTTGGTGAAAGCACGGGAAGCCATCGCTACAGCTGATTTCTAGCACACTCTGCAACAGCTTGTGCGTGTGCATACGGAACAGTGACGAGGACATAATAAATTCATCGCCAAAAATAACGTTGCAGTAAACTTGGTTGATCGTAACATGAAGGCAAACAAAGGATGTGCCTACGCATGTTTGTTTTCCGCGACACGCTTGCACGACCGGCAAATTTGCTCATGTTTTGGTTTCTTGAAGGCGTCGTTTGCTACCTCAAAGGACGTCTTGCTGTGAAAGAAACGCTACCTTATTTGTTTGCAACGCGTGCTAATGCACTCCTTGGGCGAACGCCATCAACTAGCTTTGTGTGTAGGCTTGTCGTGTGCTGTAATGAAATACCAGGGGCAAGGAAAGCTTGGGCACAGTTGCAGTTGAATAGCATATGCCTGGTGCTATGTGCGTGTGAGCACGGCGACCTGTGTCTGTATTTCCTTTGTGCTCAGCTAGCAGGGCTCCAAAATGACTTAAGGCAGCTACATCATGATGTGTGCATATGTTTCTGCCAGTATTTTCGAAGCAGTGGAACTGAAGAGGTATGGTTGAATTTTTAGTGATCGTCAAATTTTGCTAGCGCTGATATTTGCTTTTCAAAGGTGGTGGGGCCCCGGCGCGACGCCACATGAATAATGAGTTGCTCAGGGTCGGTGCGGCGGCAACTCACATGGCCACACGCCTTGTCAACCCATTTGACAGCGACTGCACTGGGCCTGGCACAGAGCCGACGCCAGCTGTAGCAGCATGATGGCTTCGTCACAGCCGGGATGAAGCACTGATGCAGATGGTGAGTATGAGTTAATGTGCAATATTATATCTGGACTAATTATTTAGGAAACTAGATTTGCTAATACAGAAAGGCACCAAATGAGGCATTGCAGGTGGCTAATGAACAACTCATTCTGTATTACGCATTTGACACAGCAGTATTGCAAGAAACTAAGCTACTTTTTAATGTCGGAGTGCTGACATTACTTTTGGGCATCATGGTGATAAGGTTGGAGCAGCGCAGGAAGGGTTTTATTTTTGTTTTGGTATAATGGACACTATAACGAGGAATGATGCAGTCATTGGTTCTGTCTCAAAGGCTTCCAAAACTGGTTTTTGCAGTTGCATTTGTGCGTTATTTCATTGTTTTCATGTCAGTGTTGCAAACGGAAATCCCTTATTTTTTACAGTGGAGTGGTTACATCGCCAAACTTGTATGTGTGCAATGTACAGTACACATGGATCGATATGCTCTTGCGCTGTCTGCATCCAGGAGAGATGTCATAATGTTATCGGCACTGAACATACGAGAGGGACCATGCTTTGTGGAGGTAACTGTAAATTGACCGTGTTGTGTCGTGTACTGGATATATGATTAGCTGTGTATGTTCATGGGTGCATATACTGTGTGTTTCTGGTCATACGTGTGTTTCATTTGTTGTCACATGCGTGTGGAATAGCAGGTAGACTTGCTATTGAGCAAACCTCTCCAGCGTTTCCAAAGCGCCTCTTTTTGCCATGCAATAGTGCCCATAATTTCCTGTTTATTATGTACCGTCAACAAGCAATATACACAGAAAGCCTACCTGTGATGCAAATGAGTGCCAGCAGTGAGTGTCAGCATAGACACCATTGGTTTAGTTATTTTCATGGCCCATGAAACAGAGAATGAGTCCTAATGTGAGGATGAGCGGCTTGTATGCAAAAGTTTGAATGCAACCGCATAGTTACCACTGTCACCGTTTCATTCAACCTGCTTCAGCTGGATGCACCAGCAGGAACATGCTGTATTGTTGTGTGCTCACGGGCTTACATTGTGTCAAGTTCTTTAGTATGTCCTAATAGTAAGTACAGTGCAGTATCTTGTTCAGCAACATCGGTGCATTATGTAGCAAAGCAAAAATGTCTGTATAGCTCACAGCGCATTCGTAAAAGTAGATTGTAAAAGGTACAAGCACTGTGGAAACGACACTAATGTCAACTCTGATTGCAATAACTTTGCAGATGCCGACATGAACTCTGATGACTCCTGGCAGTGGGACATTGAAAACCAGGACGAAGCCGCGGCTTTGCAGTGTGCAGCGCCACCAAATGCTGAACCTGCTCAGCTTGTACCAGAGCCAGCATCACCCCTAGCTACATCCCCACCGGCTCCAGCCCCGCCAGCTGCTGTGCCGCCAGTGCCGACAGCCCGCCGTGAAAGGCGGACAAATGCAGGCCGGTCATCCTGCACAAGGGATGATGCTGTGATGAGTGAACTTGGCGCTCGGCTTGCTCTTATCACAAAAGATGCTCAAAGAAAAAGGAAAGAGCACTTCCTTAAGATGAAGCTAACTCGCGACGACCATGCACTTCGCATGGAACTCGCTCGTGATGATCATAAGGATAGACTTGAGAAAAGGCAGGCAGAGCATGCACAAATAATGGAAAACCTTAAAGCAAAAAAGGCCCTTATTGACTTAAAAATGAAGGTTCTGCAAAAACAGAATGAGTGAGGCAGAAAAAAAAAGTTTTCGTATATGATCATATGCCCTATTTACTCGCATAATGGTCACACTTCTTTGTCAAAAAAATTGATGCAAATCCAGGGGTGCGATCATTGTACGGGTTAAATTTCCCACGAAAAGAAACATCTTCTTTTTGATCCCGCATTTGCAGCGCGATGACAAGCAGGCGGCTGCCGTTGTCAGTGCGGGACACCAAAACAAAAATGACGGCCACCGGAGCAAGCCGAACGCGATTATTTTTCTTCTCGTGAGTACATTACGCACATTGAAACAGTTTCTTCCGTATCAGTAACGAATAATGTTAATATTGGCAAGTTTGCGACATAGCCATGCCCACTTTGAGGGGACAGAAACAGAGATGGGCACGCTTAGCTGCCAGTGACACAGAAACACATGGCAGGCATAATGTGGAAACTGCGACATATGTCTTCACTGCTATCCTAATATGGCACGTTTTCACTAAGGGTGGGCGAATATCTTAGCTGCGTTACAAGCGTCGGCGAATGAATAGGGTACATTTCTAACATATCAGCGTAAACGTGGCCACTATCGTTGCCGCCCGCGATTTGTTGCGTGCCCATGAGTGCAGACGAGAGGAATCGAAAGGCACCCTTTATGTTGTTGTTGTTGACCAAATCCATTATGATGCCTACAAATAAAGCCGAGGCAAGCTTGGTTGTAGTTTTGTTTTTTCATGGAAGTGCAGAAAGTGGGGGGATAAAATGAAATGGGGCATCTGCTTAAGAATGTTGGGTGCATGCAGACCTCTTGGTGTGTTTTCAAGAATCGTTTGCGTAGCATTTGACAGATGGTAAGTGCGATCAGCATTAGCTAGACTTGGCACACGACATACCGCTGCGACAAGTTCAGGTTGTGATCATTACACGGTAAAGAAAAAAAAAATCGAATTTTGACGACAAAATTCAGGGGTGCGATCATTATGCGAGTGCAATCATTATGCGAGTAAATACGTTATGTCTTGTAATATGTTTCGTGTATATCAAAGTACATGGGCGTTGTGCAATTCTGCCACCATCAGAATTGATCAGCTACCACAGCTTGGATCAAACGCATAACCTCGAGCTCAGCAGCCCAACACATAGCCACTGCACTAGTGCCAGTTTGCCTACATTGTAGCTGAAAATTAAATTAAATTCTGGGGTTTTACGTGCCAAAACCACGATCTGATTACGAGGCACGCCGTAGTGGGCCACTCCGGGAATATGGACCACCTGGGGTTCTTTAACGTGCGCCTAAGTACATGGGTGTTTTTCGATTTCGTACACTGTAGCTTTGTACTCTTTCTCTCTCTCTCTCTCTTGTGATCCTCACACTGTATTTGCAGCATCAACAAATGAATAGATTGAAAAATGGCAGTTGTAGACGTTGGTGCCTTTCACAGCCATTCAGAAATGGTAAACTTCATGTGATGCTCATGGTCATCACGTGTAAACTTCATGGATTTTAGGTCCTGTAATTGCGTATTGCGCCATCCTCTGCACGCAGGCAGACAAGGGTAGGCAGCTGGCTAGATGCCTTGAAAAGCACGTGTGGATGTTTTGACTAGTGTTTCCACGTGCCTTGCCTTGTCAGACTTCTGAAAAGGTCAATACATTTTTCAAGGCATTTGGCCAGCCATCCACCCTCATCCGACCACCTGCAAAAGGCAGATTGAGCAAGTACAGGCTCTTACACAAGTCATCTAATTCATATCTGTTTGCCACATTGTTTGTTGCATGTTTTTGAAAGAGGCTTCAACAAGAAGCATTCTGCCGAGGGATGAAAGCGGCATCTAGATGTAGTTCATGTAACACGTCACGGCAAAGTCTTCTGCAAGATAGAGCTTGACATATACATGAATCTCAATGCAACAGAAGCCACCATGTCGAGAAATATGTGAAACAAGAATGAGTACTGTTTATTTCATTCTGTGCAGAGCATGCTGATAACATGGCTGTTGTGCTATGTGCACGCATGTGCAAACAATCACATTTTTAATGCTAGTCTCCTGAGAAACACAGGCATGATGTTTTGTACCACCAATTTCAAAGGCTTTGTATGCGATAACCATGTCTCACTGCGTTGAATCCATTGGACAAGACAACTGTATCGCTGAAAAGTTCTGTTGTGGAATTTGAATATCATTGCACATGTAAAAAACAAAGAAATGTTAGGTAGCTCCCGCTCCTGGCCTTGAATTCGTAGCAGCCAAAGTGCATAGGATCACTTTGTAGGGAAGCAGCATATTTAAAAGTTGTAAACAGTCTTGAATTTGGCAACGGTTAGGTGTTATTAATGGAGATTGTTGAAAAGGCATACAACAACTAGCAAAACGGTGTTGCTGATGATAATCAGTGCACAACTGCCAACTGCATATTAAAGGGAAGCTGAAGAGTGTGCCGAATTCAATAAGACGCTCGTATACGGATGCGGGAACCTTATAAACCATGCAGGTAAAACTTGGAGGGGGGGGGGGGACTTTTCACTTAGGAGTGACGTAATTGTCGGCTAAAGTTGCGCTGTCGCTCCACCCCCCCGTCAATCACTGCGCGCTGACGATGTCAGCGGAGACGGGAAACCGCGGCATAGTGACGTCAACACTGGTGTTCCGTTCCTTCGCAGTCACCGCGACCATGCCTGACCGTGCTTGTTTCTGCGTGCGTGGCGTCATAATCCGCTTCGCTCGACCCTGCATTCTTTTGTGTGTATGTAAAGCGGTAGTCAACGTGCTGCGCAGCATCAATTGAAGTGATGGGCCAATCATGCCCGCGTTCTGTGCAGCCTACGCTTGCACGAACACCAGTGGCCGCGACAATGTTGTCTGCTGCGAAACGAAATAAATTCAAGCGCCCGAGAACAACAGTGCTTGGAAAACAGTGATGGCAGGAACACCTATTAAAAGTGAAGTGTGTTTACAATGGCATCACTGATCTGCAAAAAGCTTTTGCATTCATGAATACATGCAAAGAAATAGTAACAAATTACAGTCGACGACTGATTTTTCGGACGCCTAATTTTTGGGACATGCTTGATTTTTCGGACTTTTTCCATGCCCCAGGACATAGCTCATAAAGTCAATGTATTATGTGGCTTAAAATTTCGGACACTCTAGGGAGGGCTGTTCGATTTTTCGGACTTCCAAGCGTCAGCCGGGCCAACTGCCGCGCATCTTGAGCTGTGTCGCCGCCATCTTGTTTGTTTATATTTTCATCCTGTAGTCTCGAAACTGGTGCTGGTCTTGCATGGCGGCTCCTCAGCTACTCGGACGCTGGGTTGAGGCTATATGCTAGCAGCTTCCGCAACAGCGTCACTGCCGTAACGCAATGCTTTTTTTTTCCTTTGTTCCTTCGATTGCCTGTTTGTGTTTGCCGGGCGTTGACAAGCTTAGCAGTAGCAAGCTACTGTGGCTCGCATTTGACTGAGTCGGCTTCAGTGCTTCAAGACGCTGTTTCCGGAACTTTTATTTTTTTGTGCAATGTAGCAGCACTCAACAAAGTCGGTGTGACAACTTCCCGACGACTGCGCTGTGTGTGCTACTTAGCCAAGCATGCTGATTCACAATGGAGAAGAAATCTATGTTGTTGTCGGCCTCGAGAGTTCCGATGAACCGAGGCAAGTACGCCACAATGCCGATGGCGAAGAAAGTGGCAATCATCAAGTTCGTCGAAGGTGGACGATCACAGGCAGGTGTCGCAAAAGAGTTTAAAATTTCCAAACATACTCTTTCGGACTACATGAAAAACAAGCAAAAGATTTTGGAGGCAGCGGGAAGTCTACTGGGTGTCGTCAGAAAAATGTAAGCCAAGGCACCTATCGAAAGCTCGAGGAGGTCCTCCTTGTTTGGCTGAAGTCAACAGTGACGAGCAAAGCCGTCTCCGGTGCCCTCCTCAAACAGAAAGCCGAGACAATGGCGCTTCAGATGCGCATTGAGGGATTTAAGGTCAGCGATCGCTGGCTAAAACATCAAAAAGCGTGCTGATCTCAGTTTTATGGAACTGTGTGGCGAAAGTGCAGCTGTTGACCTGAGCGTTGTTGCCGACTACCGCTGTGAAAAGCTGCAGTCGTTCTTACGGGAGTACTCGCCGGACCACATATTCAATTGCGGCGAGACCGGACTTTTTTTAAGCTTATGCCAGAGAAGACACTTTCCATGGTGGAAAACACAGTAAGGAACGAGTTACTGTTTTGGTCGGCAGCAGTATGTCGGGGACAGAAAAAGTGCAAATGCTCGTCATCGGCAAGTCGAAAGCTCCGAGGTGCTTTAAAGGCGTAAAGTACCTGTCTGTCTTGTACGAGGTGGACAAGGAGGCATGGATAATACAGCAGTTTTTTGAAAGCTATGTGAGAAAACTAGATCATAAATTTGATCTAGAAGGCCGCAAAGTTTTGTTGTTTGTCGACAACTGCGCTGCACACGGGCACATAAACAACTTGCGTAGTTTTAGTGGAACGAAAGTCTGTGGGAGATATCGAGAAAAAAAAATTTTTTTTCTCTCTCTCGAAGTCTGTGTGAGTCGAGTTCTTACCCCCAAACACGACAAGTATCCTACAGCCGATGAACCAAGGCGTGATACGCAACCTGAAGGTGAAGTATCGGTCACGCTTGCTTTCGCGTGTGGCGTTGTACCTCGACAGTGGAAAAGCCTACTCTGTTGATTTGCTTGGAGCACTGAGCATGCTCGCTGATGCGTGGAAGTCGGTGGCCACCCACAACGCTGCGCAACTGCTTCCACCATGCGGGATTTGTGTTGAATGGCGACTCGGCTTTCTTGGACTAGGATAGTGTCGTCGAGCAGCTGTCTGGCAGTGAGCACCTCAGCGACAACCTTCGCACTGCAGGCGTCAAAATTCCCTCGACCGTTTCGTTTTCGGAGTTCACGGACGTGGACAGCGAGTTGGAACTGTGCGCAGGGCTCACAGATGAATAAATCATTCGCCAAGTGCTTGCAGAGTCCGAGAGCGACGACGACTCGCATGCAGCAGCGCAGCCGACCTAAGTTGAGCTCATGCAAGCAATCGCAACTCTTTCGTCGGCTTACGGCGACATGACAACTCTTGCCAAAATTCAGGCGGACCTGCTTGCAAGCAAGCGAAGCATGGTTCAGAAGATCATTAATCACTTTTTCCAACCTCTAACTCAATCGTGAGCAATAAATTGAGTTTTTGGGGGGCACGTTTGTTTTTTCGGACTGCCTGATTTTTCTTACATTTTCGCGGTCCCTTGAGGGTCCAAAAAATCTGTCGTCAACCGTACCAAATGCAGGTTAGCTTGATACATTTTATAGGCGTGCAGCACGTGTGCTACAACCAGCCCTGCAGTTTGGCCTACGTAGTTACTGTATATGGCCACAGAATGAGTGAGAGGATGACTTGCTGCTAGCAGGCTTTCTAAACGCAGCTCGAGAAGGTCGGGACAACGAACACACAAAGACGGGGACGAGTGCAGATAGACAGATGGTAACTCAGATAGACAGATGGTAACTGGTCTTGGAAGACGTTATGAATACATGAAGTCGCCCAAACCTGGATTTTGATTTACTGCTAGATCCTTCGTGTTAGCACGCTGAATGGAAGGTGCATGTTTATCTCCCACCCTTGATGCCGGTTTTGTCGCAAAGCACCATGAATTTTCTATTCGCACATGTGTTGTGAAACAGCCTGCATGCAGCTACCATAACACAGTGCAAGTTTAAAGTATGCATGTGTTGGAAAGCTGGCGCACGCCAGGACGCTGCACTCCCCCTTCTCTCGCAGACAGAGAGAAACGGACCGTCCGGTTACGAGTAGCGTGCAGATGCTGCGATGATGAAGGTCACTACACACGCTACAAAAGCCGGGAAAGTTTTCCCCCGTTTAAACCGTCTGGGTAGATTGCCGACAGATTTGGGGCAGTGCACAAAGAGCGCATCCCCGCTTACGTTCCACGAAGAGGCATGCAAGAACATAACACTACAGTTGTTTGCCCGGAAATGAACCTACTGAATCGCTGAATGCACCACCAGTTCAACCTACCTACCTGCCTATTTTTGTTCTTTTTAATTAAAGAGTAATCTAAAGTGAATGCGGAGTTTATATGGATTGATGAGAAATAATCTGCAATGATGCGAGCACGGGTTCTAAATCCACTGAAATCTTGTACTGCCATCTGTGGCCTTCCATTCGGCAATGTTGGTGCAGGCTGGTGAACACTGGGTGCAGTGAGGGGCTGTACATTGGGAGGGCATGGGTCACGCAGAATTCTGCTGAGGTTGTGAAGCGCCGCACACGCAGTGATAACTACAAGTGTAGTGTGTGTTTGAATTTGCAGCTTCATCTGAAGGCACGGAAACCTCCTCTTCCATATTCCAAACACACGTTCCACGCTGTTTCTTGTTTTTGCTTGTGACTTGTACCTGAAAAAAATAGCTGCATTATTTTTCTTTGCCGTGAAAACATTAAGAGAAAGAGAGGCGATCAATTGCTCTTGATGTAATATAAACAGTGCTTTGTCTTTCTTTGCTTGACGCATTTTGCCTTTCAGTGATGAGCTCTTGAAATGAATTGCGAGAACATTATTGAAAAGTGAGCTAATAAAAAGTGTTTCAATTCTGTGTTGGCTTTTGTCTAGTCTTGCATGTTCAAATATGTTGCTTTGCACGCAAGAAGCTTTTCGACCATTTTTGCAGGACACTTTCTTCTTGAAAATAATTCTGATATTCTGCAGCACTGCTTCATAGAAATTAGCTAGCTTGCCTGTACTCTGGGCTGCCTTGGTCAGGATCCTTGAGTGGAGTCATGAGGTATGGCCTGCAGGCATAGCCCATATCTCCGAGAAGAATGCCGGGGACGACACCAGTCTCGTAGAGAACTCTCGCACGGCTGCTGTAGAAAATTCTGCTATCATGGGCAGACCCTGGCCAGCTGGCCACTACATCATAAAATTGTAGGTTAGGGCCCGTGATGCCCTGCAAAACAGCAACTTTCGTTAATAAGGGCGGTAGGTATCCAAAATGTACTTGCACATGGAGAAATTCTGTACAGGTAAGCATTTTATGGTGGCATCACATTCTTACCGACAGACTGGTTGACTTTTTTTGTCGTAAGTAAATATGAGCGTTACTGTAAAGCTCCACAGTAACGGTCATATTGATTGCGCAAAATGCGCGAATACACTTGTTGAAACCACAGTGGTAAAACAAAAGCGGGTGCTCCAATAATCCTGTTCTTGTAATAGTGTAGCTCTGTGATAGAGTTATGCAGTGGAATCTCGATTACATGATCATGATTGATACGAATTTTTGAGTCGTCCCGGCCCAAGTACATTAGCTTAAGAACGTGCTAAATTTCAGATTTTGCGAACCGCTTGTAGCGCGCTGGGTGATCCGAAGAGCCGAGTCGTCGTGTGATTTGCGGTACGTGCGAGCGTGAATAATTAACGAACGCGTACATATGCTTCCCCAAATTTCATGCCGCAATCTTCGCCGCATAACAGCACTATATTCCGACAAAGTTGACTTTAGCAATTACATGTACCCTTGCCGAATTTTCAGGCGTGCTTGTTCTCGTTACATTCCGTTACATTGTGGTTAATAACCTACTGATATTTTTTTTATGTCCCTAAAAATACACACACAATCGAGATTACACTGAGTGAAAACATAAAGGGTTATATACTGGCGGCGCTGTGATTTCATCGGAACTACGACATTACGATGCTGAGGACAACGTTGCCGGTTCAAAGTGCTGGTCACGGCACTTGCATTTTAATGAGGGGCAAGACGTTGGTGCAGATTCGGGTTAGCAAATTCGAAACATCGACAACTGTCGTTGCACAGATGTACACTGGCGGTGTGAAACCGCGTCGTAAATGATTCGGGTGGTTTACTTGGTGTTACGTCTGTTACATTTACAGAGTCGTACTACCAGCGGCATACTGTACCGCTTCTGTTTGCATTTCGGTATTTGAAATGGGCACTCAACTGAACATTTATCGAGAAATATCTTTTCCGGTTGCGGTAAACCTCCGCGTGGTCACCACCAGGGCTCTTAATTGGCACATGGGTGCAGTCAACGCACCCGCTGACACCGGGAAACTTGCCTAGCTTATAGAATTCGCTCATCACACCGCTCATTTACGAAGCGGCAGGGAACTTCACAAGCGCAGTGAACAGGCTTCTGGCGATCATGGTACATACACGCTCGATGACCCGGGAGACCGTCGGCTGGGAAACATTCACGAGGTCCCCGGTCACAATTTGAAATGTGCCTGCTCCATAGAACCGCAGTGTGAGAAGGAGCTGCAGGAGAGGCGGCACAGGGAACCCACGTCCGTCGGTGTGTTCCCGCAGAGGCAGCATTGCGAGCAGCTGCTGCACGGCACTTTTACTGAATCGGAATCGGCACAAAAACTCGTCGTCGTTGTAAAGCTCCATGGGATTTAAGCGATTCCTGACTACTCGACGCGGCGGCGATGCGTATTCGAAGGCTGCTCCAGTCGATATTTCTTCGTGGCGATCCAGGTAGCCAACAAACTCCTCGAAGTCGTCCATCGCCGCCATTTTGTTTGTGTACAAGAGAGCGTTAAGGTAGGTCAGAGGCTACCTTAACCGAGCCTTACTTATCACGACCATAAGTACGAGAAAAGTTCTGCGTTAAGTACAAGGTCGGTTCTTGAAACGCGTTAAGGGCTGTTCACTGACTTAAGTCATAAGCATAAGTATAAGTTTGGTTTGTGAATACGGCGGTTAGAGTAACATTCTTTTTTTTTTTTTTAATCTCCTTCGGAACGCTAGCCCATGCCGGAGCGGGCCAGCCGCTCGTGCCTCGTGTAGACGCGAGCGTCTACGTCATCTCGTGCGACGCCGATGCTGCTGCCGCTACAAATGAATCCGACGAAAGCAGCCCGACAGCTCGCCCGCCTGCGGATCAAGAGCCAGCAGCGTACCGACAGCCGGCACTACAGCCTCCGACGGTGCTACGTCGAGTACCAGGCCGGTGACCGTGTTTGGGGTTGGACCCTGATACGCCGACGAGGACTCAGTGAGAAACTATTGCGACGTTATTTCGGACCCTACAAGATCATCCGACGTATTGGCGAACTGGACTATAAGGTCGCGCGAGAGGGCATTTCGCGTTCATACCGGCAGTGCGCACCTTCTGAAGTGGTCCACGCGGTGCGTCTTAAGCACTTTTACGCGCGCTGACGAAGTTCCTTATATTGGTATTTGTTTGCTACGTGTCTTTTTGTTTATTACTTTCGTTTGTTTGCAACATCGGGCCGATGTTTTTAAGAGGGGGGTATTGACACGTGTGCTTGTTTTATCGGGCGGCCACGTTTCGCCGCCTAAGAAATGTTATCGGATAGCGCAGCACGCGCCTACATTTATCGGAAGTTTCTGGAATGTTATCGATGGTTCCATCTGCTGTAAGGTCACCAAAACTTGTGTAATCTGATCACACGTATGCGTGACGCGAATAGTGTAGAACTTTGTGGAAGACACGCGGGTCCCAGCGATTACTGTGGAACGTTCGACGACTGATATATAAAAGCTGACGCGCTGGGCCCGCTAATCAGGTTTTGGCGATCGGCGACTGTGGTTGCCGCTGTCGCAGTTCTTTAAGTGTAGTGTGGGCACAGGCTCGCCCAATAAAAGTGAGTTTCGTCTTTCACAGTATTGCTACTGTGTTCTTTACACGTCACTACCACGTGACAATCTGAGCCATGAAGCAAGTGCTCGAATTCTTCATTGGCTTGAGTTCTTAGCCGTGTCTGCACATTCGTCGGAGCCTTCCTGCACGCTCACATCTTCTCCACTGGCCTGGTTGGCCAAGCATAAGGTTAGGTCGTTGCACATGGGGGATCTGTGCTCGCAGCAGTTGTTTTGAACACTGGCCCCCTTCCACTAGCTTCGAAGCTATAGACGATGAATAACGCATATTACATAATGTTTTCAAGTGATTATTTATTTACATGTACTTGACATGTACTGCCATTTTGCAAAGCAAGATATTGCAGGAGTGATCGCAATTGTATGCGGAAAAAAGGAAAACCTAAAACAATCAATCGTTGCATCACTCTTTGGTCAGTTATTGCTGAAATCTGCAGCCAAGAATAAGCGTTTCAATAGGCCCTGAACGTGATGCACAAATGGTGTGCTCAGATAGGGTTTAAAAATTACATATCCAAGACGACGTGTCAGTAGCGGTCGAGTATGGCCACCGTATAATGGCGCTCCGGCCTCCTCAATTATTTCTGGTTCAGCACCTACACCCCGTGTACTCGGCCTTGAAGTGGATGCCTCCGGATATGCGGGAATATGGGTTAAGAATGCAAAGCAAAAGGCCGCAGAAACGATACACTTGACATGTGGGATTGCGAAATGTGGCGGAGCCAGCTCCGACATGGCTGGCCGTCTTGCCCGCTCTTTACTGCAACCACTACTCGTCTATAAGGCCCAGTTTTATCATCCCGCGAAGACAGAATGGGCTCGCCTTCAGACGATTAATCATGAAGCCATGCGGCTAATAACGGGAATACCACGTCTCACTCCGCTGGCGACTCCACATTCCGAGTCCCAACTCAACAGTATCCAAGAACTGGTGCGCCAACGTCGATGCGCGCGCGCCCTTAAGCCATCAAAGTTTCGCTCGGCTGCCGCATTTGCCTGGTACATGGGACGTGAAATACACTATCCAGCTTCTACGACAATCGATATAGCTCCGTGGAACAGGGCACAATTAAGTGACAATAAGCATCTTGGTCGTCTGTATAGCCCGGTTCATCGCCAGGCTAGTTTCCAGCCTTCGTACCCCCGATGACAATCAAGAGGATGTGATTCTCGTAGAGTACACTGTTGCCAGTGTTGACGCCACCATAATTCCCACACGTCTCGTATCTCCGTCGATAAGAGAGGCAGGCCAGACGTGCTCGTATGTTGCCGATCCCGCACCGCCGGCCTCTTTTGCCGCTGTTGCCGCCATACATCATGGCGTAGCTGCGTTGCTCCCTCTGTTGAAGCTGCTCGGCTTTCTCAGCTGATCAATCGCACGGACTCGACTCAAGCCATCCCCTAAATACGTAGAAAATGTCAGTCCACTCTATGCTAAGATACCATTCATCGCCTTGCTGTCACTACGAATATCGTGATGCGCGTTCAGTGGGTGGTTCGAGCAGCCCTGCCGGGTCTCCTTGAAGCAGATTTGGCAAGTTACCCAGAGATTATAACGTACCCACTTCTGGGAGTTTTACGTCACTCTTCCTAGCCTGTGAATTGTCTCCCGGTGAGCCGTGCTCGAACACCGTAGTCAGTGCTCATTGCGTCGTCATGAAGCGCGCTGGGTACCGCGGGCGTTGCTCTCTGAAGAGCCCTTTTGTCCTCATCAACCCTTTTTGTATAGTTTCATTGTTCCTGTCTCACCTATAATTAAACCAGTTAAGTTTGCCTTTGGCTCCTGGTCATTCATCGCAGCAACAGTCTTCGCAAGTTACTCGCCGTAGTCGCTTTGTGGCTATGGTGTTGGGCTGCTAAGCACGAGGTCACGGGATCGAATCCTCGCCACGGCGACTGCACTTCGATGGGGGGCAAAACGCGAAAGCACCCGTGTGCTTAGATTCAGGTGCATGTTAAAGAGCCCCAGGTGGTCGAAATTTCTGGAGTCATTCACTACAGCGTGCATGATAATCGGATCGTGCATTTGGTACGTAAAACGTAAAACTCCGTGATTTAATTGAATTATTTTCGGAAACTGGTTTGGTTCAACTCGGCTTGCCGGACGGAATGCCCTTCACACGTCGCAGCTAGGTCTTTTCCTGTCAGGATGGGCTCAATTACCTTGGCGTTGAAAGGATCGCAGTCGCTGTGCGGGTCGAAGAATTGGAAGAAGTCTTCTCGTGCACAACAACATGGTAGGAGAAGACTTCTTCCAATTCTTCGACCCGCGCAGCGACTGCGACCCTTTCAACGCCAAGGTAATTGAGCCCATCCTGACAGGAAAAGTGTTCTAAAATACTGAAGGCACCAGAACTTGACCTCGGCATGTGCATTGGCATAGCGACAGGTAGCTGCAGCGTCATGACGTCAGATCTATGTGGCATCGGGTCCGCAATTAAGCGGTGTGTCCCAAACGAAGTTCGCTCCCCCTGCTTTCACCACGCACTCAACTCTTTATGTATATCATCGCGCGTTCAAGGCGTCAGGAGCGCAATAGGGATTATGAAGGAGATAATTTCCTTCTTGAACGCTTTACGTCAAGGAAATATGGCGCTTCGCAAGAGGAGATGGGTCGAGCGACACGACAGTGTCATCCAGTTTCGAGGCGCACTTGGCTCGTGACTAAAGCTCTCGGCACCCTCGCCGAGTAGAAAGAACTGCAATGCGCTGCAAAACCGAGGACGCTCCCGGTCGCTGCTGGGGATGGCGAGAATAAAATGGCGATAGTTTGCCTCTGTGACTTATTGGCGCACACACTCGCATTGAGCTATTGTAACTGCTCAGAGGTTTTTACGCCTCTTTATGAGCAAACTGTCGCTATGGCAGACGATTTTGAAAGAGAGCTGCGGTTCCCTCACTTCACGAAGAGACAGACCCACAGGTGTAAGACTCTGGTGCTCGATTCAGAAAGTTTCTTCGGGATGTCTTGTTGGCAGATCTCAAATGAAGATTTTTGGAGTCTGCGGGCTCTTCGTTTTTATGCCGTCTCAGCTGTATACTGTGACGTCTGAAGAAGAGGCATAACTGTTAACGGAGATTCCTGAGTGGTATGTCTCACTCATTGGAAGGCATGTCCCAGCAGCTTCACGTGTTATTGAACCCGAACTACGGCTATGGGGAGAAAATGGAAGCACGAATCCGAACCAGGACCGGACATACCTTCGACTGCTGTTGAAGCGCTCTACATATGCGACGGTCCAACCTTCCCTTTGATCAAGATAGTTCTTCACATACTGGTCACTCCTCCTATCAGCGTGGCCAGTGCCAAAATGTCCTTCTCCGCACTCCGTCGCATAAAAACTTGGCTGCAGTAACAAAAGAACCCGCCTGACCACCTGGCTTTGCTACATACGCGAGAAGGCATCCCCGTTGACTAGAGAGCTTTGGCAGTGCCGTATTGCCGTACGGCATTACTTTCCCCTACTAGCCTAACGAGATGACCACACGCATTTTAGCTGCGTCTCCCGCTCGATGCATACGGTAATGTGATAATGATGATAGTGGCTAATTTCTAGGCTTTGCAGAATAGAATATCTATGCCGTGAGCTGGAAATATTAATTTTGGCGAATAATAGAAAGCTTTAGCTTGTTCATGCACACATTCGTTACGGAAATTCCCGGTTACGGCAAACGTGGACGCCAGTCCTAGAACACGTGAAACCGTTTTTTCTTTTTGTTACACAGGTGTTCTTGTCTAAGCAAAATATAAAAAGCGATTGCATGTTGTAAATTTCACTGCTGCCGACAGCTTACACAAATGCAGATAAGTAGAATATAGTTGGTTACGGCCACAAAAACTGCGTCCCCTCTAAGTAAACTCCGCGTCACTAGTTGGCGTCGCCAACCCGAAAAGTTGTTTTTTCCACTTTTTATTTTGTTTTTCTTTTCGATGACTTCCGCTTACTTTTAATATTCTTTTTTTTTCGGCCTGAGTATATTACGCGCCTGTTGCGAAGGGTACGGCGACACATTCAGTGCAGTTCAGCCGAAGTTTACCTTCCTGTTAGAAGGGCTGTCATATACCTACTGCCACTTCGACGCGCTGCAGAAGGCGAATTAGAATGAACTCGTGCCTTGGTCCTATTATGGTGGAAAACACACGCTAGACGGGGACATGCACGACGTGGACCCTGTAGCCGACGCCAGTTTCTCACTATTTTGGCTTGGCTCGGCTCGCAAAACACGGTGCGAGCCGAGCCTTACCGACTCATTACCGCCTGGTATGCCGTACGGAAAGTCTTTCCATACGGTAATGTGCGCGCGTGCGCACTCCTCGACCGGTACGGTATTACCGCACTTATCATACGGTAACATGGCACTGCTAAAGCTTTCTACTGTGAAAAAGTCATCGGTCGCTTTCCCGAGGGAAATCGAGGACGGCGGAGTTTGGAATTGACGGTGTAACGCCAGCTTGCTATTCGGATCTTCAAGTGGACTTTATAATAGAACTGCCTAAGCCTACCAAGTAGACATTTTAGTTCTTTTGTCATGCGGTCTTCCTTTTTTAGTATTGTTTCTACACAGTGCAGTATATGAACGGTTCTCTTTGCGTTCTATATAGACTGCCTGAGGTCTGTCACCTCAGGCAGTCACTTACGTCGCTTTGACCGCACAGCCACAGATTCCCGACGGTGAATATGTCCTTCGCCCCATCATCGACGTGCTTTTGAACCGGAACGTTGCTCTTCCGCATACGCTGGTGACGATTACTAGTAACAACATCGCTCTTCCCCTTACGAATTTCAGCCTGTGTCCTCATGTGCTACATACGACCGCGCACGGCGCTGGTTCTTCTGGCCGGGGCTCTACCGCTCTGTGCGTCGCTATGCCGCAACTTGCAATTTGTGTCAGGGCCGGAGGAAACCTCCCCTGCCACCTGTCGGCCAACTCCATCCAATTGAAACTCCCTCTGAACCATTCGTTCGCGTAGGCCTTGACCTGCTTGGCCCTTTTCCGACGACGACTAGAGGGAATAAGTAGATCGCTGTCGCTACTGATTACGCGACACGCTACGCGATAACCAAGGCGTTGTCGTCTAGTTGCGCAACTGACGTCGCCGATTTTCTCCTTCACGACGTCGTTCTAGAGCACGGTGCACCTCGATAGTTACTTACAGACCGCGGCCGCTCTTCTTTTCTCGAGTTGCGGACAACCTCCTCCGCTCTTGTGCCACTGAGCACAAGCTGTCTACCACCTGCCACCCACAAATGAACGGTCTTATGGAACCTCTCAATTGAACACTCACAGAGATGCTGTCAATGTACGTTTCAAACGATCACCGCGACTGGGACGCCACGCTGGCCTACGTGACATTCGCGTATAACTCGTCCCGACATGACACCGCAGGATATTCACCCTTTTATCTTTTTTATGGTCGCGATCCCACTTTGCTCGTTGACACCATCCTATCTTCTGTGTGCCACGTTGCCACTGAGTACGCTCGTGAAGTCATCGATCGCGCTCACATGGCGCGTCAAGTCGTCCGATCTCGCGTATTAGCCTCGCAGCATCTGCAAAGACGGTGCCATAGACCGCTGCCATCGCGATGTTCAATTCGCCCCAGGTGCTTGGGTGCTGCTTTGGCGGCCATGTTGTCGAGTCTTCCTCTCTCAAGAAGCTTCTCTCTCGCTACACAGTGCCTTATTTATTGATTTATTTATTTATTTGAGTACCCTAAGGGCCCGTTAGGGCATTACATAGGGGGGGACGAAAAAGTTCAAGCATGAGTGAAATCTGTACAATGTAAATATATGAAGGCATTAGGAACCATAAAAAACATCTAGCAGAAGCACACAAACAAAAAAAAAGAAAGAAAGAAAGAAAAGGGTAACGAAATTTATACAATGTTTAGTAGCGTGAAACACGCATAAGAACCTAAAATGTGATGCAAACAATCAGTACCCATCGGAACACGAGTTTAAGGATACAATCAAATAAACATTTAGGTAAACAGCCTACACAGATACATATCAGATGAAACGGAATGAATTTTACACAATGCCAAGCACTTGAAACACTGTTTAAGTAAATATTCAAGAAAATGTGGGCTCTGACAGGTTGACACACTCTAAAAAGGTTAGTAGTGCTGCATGAAATGATGATGATTCCGTAAGCGAGACAATGTTTGCAGGTAGCGAGTTCCATTCGGCGATAGACAAAACTAGAGGCGAATTTTGATAAGCGTTAGTCCTGGCAAATATAGGTTTTACTTTATGAACATGGTCTGTGCGGGTAGAGATGTGGGGAGCGGGAAGAATATGGGCTCGAGCGAATGCAATGTTGCTGTGGTAAAGGCTATGGAAGAAGGTCAACCGTGATAATTTCCTGCGCATGTCAAGTGAAGGGAGATTAAGTAATTTGTTTAAGGCAGACACACTTTGATATCGAGAGTATGAAGTTAAGGTGAACCGCGCAGCTTTATTTTGAACTGATTCGAGTAGGTTCGTGAGATTAGAGTGATGGGGGTGCCAAATTATTGACGCATATTCTAAAGAAGGCCTGATAAGAGAACTGTATGCGCGAAGTCTGGTATCTGTGTTAGCAAGGTGTAAGTGACGTTTCAGGTAACCAAGTTTTTTGCATGCTTTTGTGGTGATGTGTTCAATGTGAGCATTCCAGCTTAAATTGGAGGTAAACAGGGCCCCCAAGTACTTGATTGAAGATACTGAGTCAACAGTAATACCGCGTATTGTATATTGGTCATAGGTAGGTCGAGTTATGGAAGCAAATTTTACGTGTTTAGTTTTGGCGATGTTTATTTCCATCTGCCATGTGTCACACCAGTCAGTTAGTTTTGTTAAATCAGACTGCAACACAGAGATGTCGGCAGGGCAGCTTATTTCATTATACAAGACGCAGTCATCTGCGAAGAGACGTATTTGTGAGGTAATATTAGTTGCGATGTCATTTATGTATATTAAAAATAGCAGTGGCCCAAGGACGGATCCTTGAGGAACTCCCGAAGTGACGTGAGTGCGGTTAGAAAAGCAGTTGTTGAGACTGATTACTTGAAATCGGTTCGTTAGGAACTCCTCAATCCATCGCGTCGTGTTGTAGTTAAGCTGTAGGTTTCTAACTTTCAGTTTTAGTCGATTATGAGGTACTCGGTCGAAAGCTTTAGAAAAGTCAATAAAAATGGCGTCTGCACTAATCAATCTGTGCAAAGAAATGTGAATATCTGTTACAAGTTCATAAAGTTGCGTCTGACATGAGCGATTCTGGCGAAAGCCATGTTGGTTATTGAGGAGCAGGTTATTATCGTTAAGATAGGCTATAATGTGAGAGTATAGGATGTGTTCCAGTAATTTGCAGCAGATAGATGTCAGTGATATAGGTCTGTAATTATTAGGGTCTGCTGTATCACCAGATTTAAATACTGGTATCACTAATGCTGATTTCCAATCTTCCGGCAGGCACCCTGTATCGAGTGATTGCTGAAATATTAGAGATAACAAAACTGAAGAGTAGTGCGAGGTTAATTTTAGAAGTTTAGCACTTATAGCGTCAGGACCTGGGCTGGTTTTATGAGGAAGCCTGTCAATGCCACGAGAAACACCATGTTCCGTTATTATGATGGATGAAAAAGGGCATCGAATAGATGGTTGTTCAAGTATGTGAGTGTTATCAAGTGGCAGTTCGTTAGTAAAAACTGCAGAGAAGCATTTGTTAAATAGCTCAGTGCTATCTTTTGTGTTGAGCAGTGCTCCGTTTTCGGAAAGTAGTAAGGGAGCAGTGTGATCTGCTTTTGGGTTAACTACTTGCCAAAACTTTTTCGGAGCAGTTTTTATCATATTGGAAGGGTGCAATTAAAAAAACTTGTGTTTAGCTTCGACAATTGTTCTTTCTGTATGACGTGCTATGGTTTTGTAATTTTGCCAGTCTTCTGGAGCATTTGTTCGGGCAGCTTTTCTGAACGCTCTCTTTTTCTTGTTTATACACTTCTTCACTTCGCGGTTAAACCACGGATCGTTCTGCCTTGAGCTGATGGTCATTCTTGGTATGCATGTAGTTTCAACTTCTTTGATTTTATCGCGGAACAAGCTCCAGTTATCATGTACCGTTCTGTTTTGAAAATTGTTTGCAAAGTCTGCTGTAAATGAGGCTAACATATCAATCATTCTGCCAGTGTCGGCGCGTGCGTATTTGAGAATGTATTTTTTCGCTGTATATTTCTTGGCAGGTTTCAATGAAAAGGAACATTGGACCACCCTGTGATCACTTAATGGTTCTAGCACATGTGTCGCAGCAAGGTCTGGATGATTTGTTAAAATGATATCTAGTATGTGTTCACCCCGAGTTGGTTCGCGCACGACTTGAGTTAAGTGATGAAAATACAAGGTTTGTAGAAAATGAAGACACTCAGATCTGTTGCAATTTTCCTTTAAGGAAGAGGTTGACCACTCGATACCTGGGTAATTAATATCACCCCCTAATATTAGTATGCATTTCGGAAACTGGGATAAGACCTGTTGTAAAGCATCATTGAAAAAATGAACAAATTCCAAACGGCTATCGGGTGGACGATAGCATGCACCAATGACACATTGCGCATGTCCGATACGTGCAGAGACCCACACTATTTCAAGAGGAGAGTCGATTATCACTAGAGACGGTTGATAGTCATCTTTAATGACCACAATAACTCCGCCTCCTCGGAAGCCTTCCCGGTCCTTTCGAAAGATTACATGGATTACTCATGGCCGGCGGTTCGTTTACATCTGTGAATTGGCGTTCCGTGACAGCTTTTCGTCAATTTGTTTCCCGTATTTCTTTCCAGAAATGCTATAGGCGTGCCTGAACCTGCACTGTATGTCAGTTTCAAGTAAGTTAACTGTGATCACTTTGCTGACACCGATGAATGCAAGAGCAGCGTTTCCAAGTGCGGAAAAACGCTTAGGTATTCCTCGAAGGTGCTCATTGATTCGTGATGTTGGCTCAGGTTTCTGATTGTGCTCTCGGGCTGCGTGATGGTGGCTTGTGTTATTCAGCACGTGAAATGCGACTTTTAGGTCCTTGTGAATACATGCTGACAACGACCGGTTTAATGTTTGAAAGGACCGCGTAGCAATGGCAACAGCAGCCAATGTTCGAGCGACGACGTCCCTGCTAGCCGCACATGAATGGCACATTTCAAGTTCGTTGCGGTGCTGTGTTGCCAGTGAGAAAGAGCGGAGTGCATGTATCTGTGTACCGATATCCTCGCCCGAGAAAAACGGTAGTACATAAGTGTGCATACTGTAAGTATAGCTTCATATTAAGCAATCTCAATCGAATTGTTATCGCGCACTTCTGTTTTGATCACGCCATTGCTTCCAATATTGCATTAACATTAACAAATCCCAGGCACTGATTTAGAAGCATGCCTGCTGGTTCCGAGTGTGAGAATTCGATCGACAGATCAGCTTGTAGCCCCTTTCACAACCGAGAGATTGCTTGGACGCTGATCAAGTAGTGGGGTTAAAAAATGTGACTGCGCACTTTTCGATGTTACATCAGCTGCTGCGAGTCATGCTCACATGTAATACTTGCTACGCTACCACTATTTCGCACAAAGTTAATTTTGCCATGAAGCACACGCACTTAGATTTTGCTTGCTTACTGCACATAGCGCACTACTTGGCCGCGAACGCCGGCACGGAGCGAAGTCTCTTCAGCACGAACAGAATGGTGTGCTAATTTTGAAAAATCATGCCATTAACATTTTCTCACTGTCTGGAATTAACAGTATTGTGTTGATTAAGCTCTTCTGGTAATTTCAGAGAGGCACGTCGCGTACGAGCGAGCATGTGAGTCATAATTCTGAAATAGCACAGCTGCCCGCTAGGCGGCTTCGAGGAACACAGTATCGTGGCGACATATACTTGCAGCGTTGGTTCTTGCTGTGTGTCGCGTGTGCGTTAGATGTCTTTCAAAGTTCTTCGTTGGACGTTTATCAAATGTTTACGTATGCCATGATTTATGGCCTTTTATTGACTTGTTTCGTTGAATTTGATGCGGTATTTTGTGTATATTTCAAAATTTGACCAGGAGCCTCTGCATATAAAAATCTTCACGCAAACTGAAGTGATACCTCTTTTTATACTGCCGTTTCGCCTCGGAAAAGAACTCCGTCCAGTGCAAAGTGAACAATAAAAATAAAAAAAAGACTCCCATGGTTCCACGCAATCATTCCGCTCGCACGGAGCAAAAATTCTACTCCAATGATACGGAGTATAATAAACTCCCAACCGAGGGGTCGCTAGAGGACAAGCATTACACTCCAACCTGGGAGTGTCATTCCGCTTACAGTGAATGGTAGTGGAAACGCATGCGTGGGTCAGTCTTGGACTAACTTGCATAGAGAAGAATGAAATGCCTGAACGTTTATCTGCGGGCCTGCAGCTGTGCCTGATTGACAGGTTGTGCTACCGTAGCTGAGCATGCGCAGATAAGTTTTGTGTCTACTTTCTTTTACGCAACAGCGCACCCTTCAGTTCATAGTTGGCGTTTGTGTTGTTTGGTTCTCTTGAGTGTGTGTGAGCCCGCCTTGCCTTCAGGATGAATCTAAATACAGCCGTCTGCCATGTTATTACTATAGTCCCTTGCTGCTCAGCATTACCTCGTATTACCGAATACGAACGACTCGCCAATGCCACTACGGGCAGGTAGACACACCCTAGGCATAACCTGCACCACCCGATTCGGACCAGCACTAGCCGTCCCTCCGAACATCCGCGCTCAGCTAGTAGTCCCGCTCGTACCTCGCAATTGGCACCCCGAGCACTGTCAGGAGCCACGTGCTGGCGGAGCTAAAGAATTAAAAAAGCGCTACGGCCAAGTCACAGACGTAACCTACATGGACGCAGCGGAATACCCGAACGCCATGACGGTCGCCGTAGTCACAGGCTCGCGGTAGTGCACCGCCGCGCCAGCGTCAATACTCACCACTCAACCAGACGAAGTAGAAGAAACGGCCATTTCTTTGGCCTACGCCTCTACCAATGCAAACTGTATGACCAGCGATTACAAAACGGCCATTCTCAACTACACAAGAGGACGAATAGCATCCCAAGCATACTTTCCGGCACATCCCCCTCAAGGCAACGCCGCGTTCAGATCATCTGGGCCCCTGGTCACTCGGGTCCGGCTGGAAACGAAGCAGCCGACGATGCCGTCAGAGCTCTTGCACACCGGTTGCATCATCCTTCTCCTAGGTGTTCCGATTGTGGCGAACCCTCTGTTCGGCATCGCGGTTGGACCGAGTGCTCTCGTTCGGAGAAATCCTCCCCTACCGCAAAGAGTACGTTACCCTCCAGAACACAGAACACTGAATAAATTTCAATCTACCGCTTGGCGACTACTTTAGATGTGAACTTTCCTAAACCCCGTGCTTTATCACGGTATTTACTCCAATTGATACTTCCCACTCAGCAAAGCGTGCGAGCTCTAGGCCCACGCTGATCTCGGTCAGATTATCTGGGCATTCCCCACAGCCTCACCCACTAACGCTCACCGCACTAATACTACACGCATCATTATTACGGCCGAGCAGTAGGAGCCTGCTGCTCAGCTTGGGCCCAAAAGAACAGTTCTGGGCTGTCCGGATGGCCGAAGACGCCGCAAGGAGAGCAAGGCCACGAGAGCATATTGGTGACTTGTGCACTTTGCTTTCTAGATACTCGTATCCTGCCGCGTGCTTACCAGGACTGGTCGCCGCGCAAGCTTCTCGCCATCGTCCCTTCACCCCATCGTATCATCGAGCGCCTTAACTGTCTGCTGGTGCCTCCGTTGCGTGACACCGCGGAAAGGGACCCATCCTGTTACGTCATAAACGGAGACAGCGCCGCCTGGAGCAGACTCACCACCAGGGACGCCTCTAAAGCCACCCTCTGGTTTCGCATTTCTGGGATTCGTGGCCACGAGAGCATATTGGTGACTTGTGCACTTTGCTTTCTAAGTAGGCCTTTTTACTTATTGATCACTTTTTAGAATATTCCTGTGGCCGCGGAACCCAATTGCTGCGTTTCAATGGGTGTGCATTTGTGCACGTATCGCGCTCGCATAGGCTCACTTTCTTCCTGTCACGTGCATGTGTGTGAACAAGTCTATCCATTTAGACCAGGGGCGCGACTAGTCCGTGAACTTTGCCCGAGACCCACTTCATTCCTGCTTTCTACATGTCTGACCCTACTTCTGCTTTGTGCGGGAGATGTCGAAGCAAACCCCGGACCAAAGGTTGATGAAGTGCTCGCACTGTTAAAAGAATGTCATGCTGAGACGTCAAACACGCTAAAACAAATCAAACAGGACATAAACAACATCCAGGGCCGCGTTGCTGCGGTAGAGAAAAGCATGTCCGCTGTACTTTATATGAAGAAAAACTTCGACACCGTGTCTTCTTCTGTAGAAGACGTCAAGACAAATATACGCAAAACAAACGATGAACTTACAGGTGCAATCGAAGACATGAACAGCAGAATGAGAAGGAACAACTTGATTATTAAAGGACCCGCTGAAGAAGAACACGAAAGTTATGCAGAAACAGAAAAGATAGTTAAGGGCTTTTTTAGCGAGCATCTTAAGTTACAGTGTGGTGACATCGAACGTGCACATCGCCTTGACCGGCCACGTTCGCATCAAGCTCGACCAATTATAGGTAAATTTCTGAACTTTAAATCTAAACTCGAAGCATTTCAATATGCACATAAACTAAAACATCTCACGGAACCAAAAGTTTGGCTAGACGAAAACTTCTCCCCGAAGGTCCTACATGCACGGAAAAAGCTGCGTGACTTCGCCAAGGCCAATGTCAGAGAAAAGAAGCGTTATTCTGTAAGATTTGGTAAGCTTCACATAAAAAATTTTGTTAACCGGTATGATTCGGCAACAGATAGCGTGAAAAATTTTTTTTCTAGGCACTCGCCCCCCCCCCCCCCCCCCCGAGAATTGACAGTCTACCCCAAGGAAAGCCAACCATAACAAAACCAAACCAATCTCCTTGGTCTTGGCAAACTTCCGCAGTATACATAACAAAGTAGACGCACTCAAAGCTATAGCACATACCTGCTTAGCTGATATCATCGTGGGTACGGAAACGTGGCTAACCGAAGACGTTGCATGTCACGACATCGCGCTTCCATCATCGTTCGTTTTATTTAGGAAAGATAGGGCTGATTCTCGACGAGGAGGAGGAGTGCTCATTGCGATTAACAAAGACTTTCATGCATCTCTTACCCCTATCGACTCTCCCTTAGGAATAGTCTGGGTTTCTGCTCAACTTGGTCATAAGTTTTGCATTATTGGCGCCTGTTATAGGCCACCAAGTAGCCAACCTGAATTCATTGATCTGTTAAATGACGCTATCGAGCAGATCCTTGTTAGGCACCCGAATTGCCTCCTATTTTTAGCTGGCGACTTTAATTTTCCCGCGATTAGCTAGACGACGCTAACTGTTGGCTCCGATAATAACCGACATAAGAACATTAACTTTCTTCATTTGCTTCAATATCACCAGCTCACCCAAGCTGTTCACGAGTCCACTCGCGGTAAACACATCCTGGACCTCATCCTAACAACCCATCCTGAGTTCTCAGACATCCACGTCTTGGACGAAATAAGTGACCACAAAGTTGTGCACTGTTCTCTTCTACTTCCACGGACCGACGAAACAAAAACCAGGAAGCTTATCTACAACTACGCACGTGCGGATGTTGAAAAAATGAACCTGTTGCTGGAAACTTTCACAAATAGCTTTCAGGCCAATTTTCATAACCGTACGACTAATGAAAATTGGAAGTTGTTTCGTGACAAACTCAAAGAAATTGAAGATTCCTGCGTGCCAAAACTAATGATAAGTACGCGTACCAACGATCCTTGGTTCACTACAGATGTCAACAGGGCACTAAATAGGAAAAAAAGAGCATTTAGTAAAGCGGTTCGATCAAAGGAAACTGCAGACTGGGAAAACTATAAAAGTATTTCCAAAATAGCTGAAAAACTAATTTCTGAAGCGAAAGACAAATATTTTAATTTTACACTTCCTAGTTTGATAAAAACCAACCCTAAGAAATTCTGGAACACTGTTAATCCTAAAACCGCTAGTATGGTTCCTGTTCTTTTGGACGCCCACGGCCGCACTCTACCTATCGAACAGTGTGCAGAACAATTCAATAGCCACTTCTCACAAGTTTTTACGAACGAATTGCCCATTTACAATCCACTGCTGCTTCCTGAGGCCGATATACAGATTCCATTTTCACCCATTCACATATCTGCGCTTGGCGTGGCTCGTGAAATTGAACGCCTACCTCACCACACTAACCCAGGACCCGGTGGTATCAACGCGAAACTCTTAAAAATTACCTGCCAACACACAGCTTTCCTGCTATCTCTCATTTCCCAACAGTCACTCAATACGGCATGTGTGCGAGAAGATTGGAGATCCGCTTATGTAATGCCGGTATTTAAATCTGGTGACAGATCCGTTCCTAATAATTACAGGCCAATTTCACTAACATCGATATGTTGCAAGGTACTCGAACACATATTATACACTAACATTATGACTCATATTAACCAGAACAACTTGCTTCATAACAACCAACATGGCTTCCGCAAACATTTATCGTGTCAGACGCAGTTATTTAAGTTAATAACGGACCTTCATCAAGCAATCGACTCTTCCTTCGACATTGACTCCATCTTTATTGATTTCTCTAAAGCCTTTGATCGCGTGCCTCATAACCGCCTGATGATAAAGATACGCAACCTGCAGCTGGACCAACGTACTACGCAGTGGATCAACGCATTTCTAACAAACTGCTTTCAGTCAGTTAAGTTAGGGAGCTTCTTATCAAGACGTACAGGTGTTGCTTCAGGAGTACCCCAGGGTTCGGTGCTGGGTCGACTGCTTTTCTTAATATATGTTAATGACATCACTTCGATAATAACATCAACAATGCGGCTATTTGCAGACGACTGCGTAATTTACCGAGCAATATCGAGCCCTTGAGACATCATTGCTCTCCACACTGACCTTGATGAACTAACTCATTGGTGCGCCAGTTGGCAAATGGTTATTAACTCAGACAAAACTAAACATCTCAAGTTTACTTCCGCTGCTAACACAAGTCCTAATGCCTACACAGTTAATAATACTGTCACGTGGTAGTGACGTTAAAGAACACAGTAGCAGTACTGTGAAAGACAAAACTAGCTTTTATTGGGCGAACCTGTGCCCACAAAACAGGCTACACTTAAAGCACAACGATAGCGGCGAACACAGTCGGCGATCGTCGAAAATCTGATCAGCGGGTCAAGCGCGTCGGCTTTTATACAGAATCGTCGAATGTTCCAGACTAATCGTTGGGACCCGCGTGCCTTCCACAAAGTTCTACACCATTCGCGTCAGGCGAATAAATCAGATAACACAAGGTTCGGCGACAACAGACTGCGGATAGAAGCATCGATAACTTTCCAGAAACTTCGGATACATGCGAGCGCGTCCCGCGCTGTGCGATAACATTTGTTAGGCGGCGAAACGTGGTCGCCCGATAAATATAAGTACACGTGTCAATAGTATCATTGAAACTGCAGCGTCGGTAAAATGTGTAAATTTTACCTCTAATTTATCCTGGAGCACTCATATTGAACTGATTACTACCAAAGCCTTAAAAAAACTTGGTCTTCTTAAACACCGACTACACCAAGCCAACCAGGATACAAAACTTCACGCATTCAACATGCTAATCAGGCCTGTGATAGAATACGCGTCAGTGATCTGGAACCCTCGTTATACCTATCTTATTAACATGTTGGAATCTATACGAAACAAGGCTGCACGATTCATCCTTTCCCGTTACTCTCGGTATCAAAGTGTAACATCGCTGAACATATCGCTCCATCTCCCGCCTCTGGCCATGCGCAGAAAATTCAGCCGTTTATCTTTTTTCCACACTCTCTACCACAATAACACACCATTTGCAAGTTCACATCTTCTCCCGGCGCCGCACACATCGGCTCGTATAGATCATATGAAGAAGACTAAACCCATTTTCGCTCGAACAGAACGATTCAAATACTCACCTTTGGTCCTGGCAATCGAAGAGTGGAATTCGCTTCCTTCTAGCATTGCGGCTATCGCTGAAACATCATTTCAAACAGCTCTTTGGTCATACTTAGAAAATTCCAACGTAAAATGATGTGCGTCTTTGTTATTTCCTTTCTTTTTTTTGTGCGTGCCGGCCGCATCGTTCCGTGAAATGTTAGATGCCGTGTTTTGCAACTTCTGAAGGTACTGTTTTTTTTTTGTCTTGTGGAATTTGCTACATGTGCAATTTTCCAGATCCTGTACCTAGCCATGTTTTTTCTTAATAAATTGTACCTGGCTTCTCAACTTGTTTATTTCTGTCTTCAGCCGTTTATAACCTGTGTTGTATATTTATAAATTTTCTTTGATGAATCCCCCCCCCCGTATCATGCCCGCATGGCCCTTAGGGTATTGAAATAAAAAAAAAAGAAGCAAGGAATGGCCGCCCTCTGAGGAACGGGGGGGGACAGGGGTTTAGTCAATCAACAGCTGCCAGCGCCGTACCCCATCAAGGACAAAAAGTTTTATCTCTCTCCCAGAAAGAGAGAGACAGAGAGTGTGCTTACAGCACCCACTTCCAGGCGAAAGCGTTCATTGGTGGCCCTACAAAGGGCTTGGAAATATAATTTTCCAAAGGGAAATCATATTGCGTGATTTTAATTACCTATTTGGAACATGCTTCAAGAAGAGCTTTGGATAAAGAGGATGCATCTAGTGATTTTCTGCCTCGATTAAAGCAGCCAGCCGCCAGAAAACAAGAATGACCGCCATTCTATCGCATCGAAACATCGGGTTTTTATTTCTGCACATTCGTTATCGCGCGTGCCCGGAAACCTGACCTTACTGAGCATGGACACGTAGAAGGCTGCGTGCACGGGACAGCCGCAAGATGCAAAAGGACGCGCATGCGTGCGTGACGTGGGACGCAATCGCAGGCAACACTGGGTGGGTCGAAGAAGCCCGATCTTGTTTGAGCCACTAGGACCAAGTGTCAGGGCCGTGCGTGGAGGTCGACGGCGTCTCCGACGTCGGTGCTCTGCGACTCGCTGCGCGCCGGCGGCCGGAAGGAGGGCTGCTTGATGCCGACCGGCACCGTGGGCAGGCTGACGCTGCTGGGCGCCACCGTGAACTCGCTGGCCGACGAGGCACGCTTGGAACTGGCCGCCGTGCACAGCTGCGAGAACGTTCCGCTGCTGCAGCCGCCGCCTGTGTCCCGCACAGCGTCGCCGACGTCTTCGTGGCTCGGCCCCGTCGCCTGTCGACAACAGGGTATGTTTGCTACTCGCGAATGTGTCGATTGCCCAACCGCTTGGATTCTAGACATTGAAAAAAAATAACGAGGAGCACCAAATTAACTTTCGCGGGGCTCCTGGATCTTAGTCGATTTCGGCAGAATTTATTCTGGTAATTGTTCCGCGTTTCATTCCCTTCGAGTTGTGCATTATTTCATACCCCACGCTTAGACCACGGTGGCACTTTGAGGACACCTTTGCGGATTTCCGAAAAGCTTATTCTTTTTAGTGCCGCTTGGTTCGTGACTGAAAAAACAAGCGCGCACGACGACGCGCATTGGTATGTACGTCACGTGTAGTACACGTTTGCGTTTCCCTCAGGTTGCGTCGTATACGTGAATTTTACAGCGAAGCTGTATATGGCTAGGGTTCCGTGCATTTTTGTCCTCCGCGAATAAAAACTACCATCATCAATGGCTCATACCCCCGTAAGCATTCAAAAAAATGGCCATTTTTAGTGTTCAGAGGGGGAGGACGCGCGAAAGGAATGGCAAATGAGTAGCGGGTGTTCTTTTTTTTTTTTATGCCTGGCGTATCTTCGAGGAGGGTGGCCTTGTGCTCGCTGCTTTTTGGTTGTGGGTCTGGCACTGTTCTGGGGTGATTGCTTGCCCACGCAGGAGACGAAAATTTGCGAGACCTGTTTGCAAGTCCAGTTTCACCGGACCGGACCAGGGAGAAAAGTCACATGAGCGCCACGAGGACAGATGAACGACTCCCAGGAATCTACCAGCTACGAACCAAGGGTTCGTCACCTCTGAGGGTAATTCTGCTACTGAACCGCCGACCCCTCGCACAATGGCTGCTGGCCCCTACGCGTGGGCATCTTCCTCCCCCGCCGGAGATGCTGTTACGGTTGGCGTCTAGCACCCCATGGAAAAAAGGATTCTCGCCCACCATGACTCATCGAAACTTCCGAAAGTGTGACTTCCTAATTCGCCATGGTTGTCTCGAGTGTATGCCTGTCTAGCGGAAGCCTCGCAGTTTTTACAGGCCTCTTTTGTGTTTGTGCGACTTTGGAAGGGACCCTTTACTCGAACTGTCAAGCTTTACAGGAGAACTTCGGTGAAAGAAGGGTTCAGCTGTCCATTATTCCCAGGACCGCGGACTGCCGCCTGCAGAGGCGCGCTCGCGAATACGTCAACTGGGAGAATGGATCAGTCGCCCTTCGCAACTAGACGCCCTTTCCGCGAACCAACTTCACCTAGAAGAAAGGAAAAGCGCCTACATTTCCGCACCTGTGGCTTGGTATATATGGAGGCGGGACGCCCTTCCACAAACCAGACTCTGTGCCTGTCACGTGACGTCGACGGAAGCAAAATCCCTCCCACGATTTTAGAGATCCTATTTAAGGGGCTCCGAAATGTACTTTTAAGACACTTCATTCTCTTCTTTTCATCTTTCACCAACCTTTGAATAAACCGTGCAAGTTTCGCACTAGAAATCATCTCGCCCTTGCCTGGTCGCCACGGTCTACCGGATGCCTAACGAAGAGAGCACGAAGGCTCTGGCGCTGTTTCGCTGGCCTTTGCGCCATAAAAACCCATTGATCAACGAAGGAAGGTGGCGAGGGTGCGCACCGTCTTCTAACGTAAGGAGAGGGGCAGGCGGCGAAGGGTTAGTGCGCTTTTCCTCTTCTGCTATGGCTGAGGTGGCTGAGCCAACACCACCTAGACAAGAAAAGGCCTGAGCGCTCGGCGAGTGACGTCACGGAGAAGAGGCCGGCTCGGGGATACTGGTTGAATGAAGGGACCGCGCCCTTATGGGCAACGTTTACCAGAGCGCAGTTATTTTTTTTTTTTAGGAATAGTTGAGCAGATGGCCCGCAGAGAACATAGTGTGTTCCAAGAATATTTTATTTACGCAAAATTACTTACGCGCTGCATTATTAAAAAGCCCGTCCATAAAAAATGAAATGTTTCAACCTTAGGATTGAGAAAGAATTTCGGTAAATGATGACAGGGAGCCTAGCTTATATTGAAAAGTCACAGTGCTGCCCTCTTCTTCAAAGTAGCTCCTTTGCCTTGATTTATCGTCGGCGTCAGAGTTGGCCGTTCATGTGACAGCAAAAGTTCTTCAACAAAGTGTTAGCACTGCACCATAACACATATCTCGTGACAACTTCACTGGTGTGCCCTTCTTCACGTTCGGGACACATGTATTTATTCCAGTCTAGATTAGGCTCTAAACGAATAATTTCGCTTTCGAGGCATTATTACATACAGTACCACAGTCCACATCTTTACAAAACCTTAATTGAGTTTAGCAATGGAGATACAAAACATTCGTTCAACTATTTACAAAGAAACAGCTGCCTTATTCCGCAATATTTCAGCTTTTCTCATCTTTGCCTTAGCATTGGCACCCAATATGCTGTCATTGATCTTGCGGAAACATGAACGCACGATTTTTCGGCCCCGATTTGTAATTGCTCCAGCAATTGGGCACGCAGCACTTATTAGGCGTATCCTGGCAAGAACGTAATTCACATTCCTCAGCAATGAAGGCTTGCCGGACACACAACCGCAGTCGCAGCACAAGCGCAGAGACTACGTGCACGGTTCACACCCAGAAAAAAAGTGCGCCCGGAAGCATGTCGCAGCATGCCAGGACTTTTCTAACCCCGAAGCTATTCAAGGAGCGACAGGGTTCCCGGAACTAGTCAAACTGTTAACGCCGTCGTCGCCCATTCGGTCTTCCGCGACTCATTTTCAACACCGGTGCACCGTTCGTAGCTTCGTAGCACGCTCCAGGGAACTTCCATGTGGGACTCTTCTTGCGTGACGTAGCTCAAGGGGCTAAAGCCAGAAGGCCTTAAGTTATCGACCGCACATGCCCCATCTTGGAGGTGATCTCGGTCATCTGTGCTGGGCTCGAAGGATAGCCGGTAGGCGATGGTTTCACATGCGCTACGTTTAGCTGGCTCCGTTCACCGTAGCGCCAGCGTTCTGACAGCGAGTGATCTCCTGTGCGCACGTGACAAAGTGCTTATGAAGACAGGAAGTTTGTGCAGGAGATAAAGCTCCTAACTTTAATTGCTGTGACTGTCCAATAATTTGCCATCACAATCAATGCTCCGCCTTTCGCGTGACACTGCGATCTTTTCTTCTCCATAATGTTTGCGCAGAATCCAACCCATATAACATTTACTTATTTAAGTACACGTAACAGCATCAAAGAAGCAGTGCGATGTGCAGAAACGCTCGAAAAACGCTTTTAAACCTACGCAGAACCACCAAGTATCATCATCATCAGCGGCGGCGGCCCATTTTACGATGACGTAATACGCGCCCCCCCCCCCCCCCCCCTTCCAAGTTTCTTTATTCGTGGTCTTCACAGCGGTATAATAGACTCACTTGCGCTCGTTCGCGGGCGAAAACTGAAGGTCAAATGAAGAGCTTCAAAGGGCAACTCTGGCGTTTTTTACCCATAGTAGGATATTGTCATTTTCAAATAGTATTGACGGTCGTGTCACCTGTAACATTATTCAATTTGCTTTGAACTCCATCAATAATTTCAAATAACCAATAAACGAGATAACGAAACCGAAATGGGTAGCCGCTTCGCGTGACATCACGATGAGCGAATGACATCAGGCCCTACACTTCCACAATGTAAGCACGCAGAACGCGTGCTAAACACGTCGCACACGTGGCGCTAACACCAAAGAAGCGAAGAGGATGATGTCTGCTGACGACACAGGGAGCTTTTATAGAGTTTCCGAACTAGACAGCGGCAATTTGAGTGACAGTGGAGTGTAGACACTGACGTGGAAAGTCCGGAACGCAACCAATTTTTACAGTTCATTTTCAGGAAAACTAAATCACTTGCAGCCAATAGTTTGGCACAAGTAATCAAAATGCAAAAGAGAACACATATTCAAAATTTTATTAACATCAGTGTACATCGAGAAATTCAATTCAGCTTCATTCAAAATCTGCCAGATGTTTGGAGCACGGACAAAAATGCTGAAAAGGCTTGACTGGGTCCGTGCACCATAGCATGGCATACAGTGGCATCAATTCCATATAAAAAGTACAAGAGAAAATCAACTTGCAGGAAATGTAAAAACTACAGAAAATGCAAAAACAATGCAAACAACAGGCGAATATGTGCGTAAAGAAAATCCACGAATATACACAAATATTGTGGGAGGTTCACTGGATCAGAAACGAGACAAAAAAACTATGGTAAATACAAGCAGTGTCTCAACAATAAATAGAACAATGGAGAGTTACACATATATGTTGCGTACTGATTCAGAGAGATCAATTCTATATCCGTGCAATTTTTGGCCAATTCATTTAACCACGCCGGTAATGTGTACTTGAACATTCGCTTACCGTAGGTTGTGCAGCATCTATCAACTTTCCACGTTTCAGGATAGCGTGTGTTGTATGCAGGGGAACGTTTTGCAACTTTGCCAGAGATTTCACAAGGTATGTTTTCTTGTTTGTTTATAGTTTACGTTGTCGAAGTACTCTGAAATTGTGCAGAGATTGTATGTTTACAAGCTTAAGCTTGTTAAACATCTCCTGTGTGTGACTTAGGTAAGAAGCTTTAAAAACAATGCGTATTGCACGCTTGTGAAGTCAAAGAAGTTTCTTCATATTTTCTTTCGTTGTTGTTTCCCAAACTAGCGCACCATAATTTAGCGTAGAAGAAAATAGAGCATTGTACAAAACGTTGTTGATAGAAAGAGGGAACATAAAGCAATGTCGACGCATGAGACCAATTAGTTTGGGCAGTTTTTTCATTAGGTAATTTATGTCAGCATCCCAGGACAAATTATTGGAGAAACTCACGTCAAGCGTTTCAAAACTTTCCACAACTTCTATTTCGAAATTGCTTAGCAGTAGTCGTGGGATTTCGCAGAATTTGTTTCGTGGATGAAACAAAACTGCTTTGGTTTAGCTTTACTTCATAATTTGTAGCTCACAATTTAATGGGATTAAGTGTTTCATTTGTGCGATAAGATAGGCATGCGACATCCAAGCTGGTAAAAAATGGGCTAGTATTGTCCGCGTATAATATATACTTGGCGGTATGATCAATGTTAACAATATCGTTAATGTGAAGAACAAAGAAAAAAGGACCCAAAATGCTTCCCTGTGGAACACCTAAATTAACTGGTTTGACTAAAGAAGAGTGACAATTAATAATGACAAACTGCGACTGATTCTGTAGGTACAATGAAATGAGTGAGAGAGCTTTCCATCGAATGCCATAGTGCTCCAATATTTTCACAAGTATGTTATGAATAATATGGTCGAATGATTTTGTGAAATCCAAAAAGATACCAAGGACCAAGCTCTGACTTTCGAGCATTATGTCTTACTGCACGAACAATGCCAGCTCTGCAGATTTTTCTTTCCTGAAGCCGTACTGAGAGTCAGTTAGCATGTTGTAGTGATCAGTAAATGAAATTAAACGCCTTAAATTATTTTTTCAAGACCTTTTGAAAAGACTGGTAGAATAGAGATTGGACGGTAGTTTGTAAGATCATTCCTATCACATTTTTTGTAGATAACTGTAATTTTTGCGCATTGCATTTTACGAGGCAATACCGCACATGAAAGATAAGGGTTAATTATATGCCTTCAGCAATGTGCTATTAGGTCAATAGCGAATTTTACCGGTTTTATTTGCAGATCCATCATATCTGTGGCTCTGCTGTTTTTTGAACTCGTGTACATTGTAATAACTTCCGATTCAGATACTGACCGCAGAAACATTGTATGCTCGCAGTGCGGCTGCATGTAAGACTGTGAGACAGACTGTCACCTCCAGGTGCCGATGGGAGATTAGAAAGAAGGGAGTCATTAAATGCGTTTGCTAGTTCTGCTCCAGAAATTTCCGCGTTGTCCTTCAGTATATTTTTACTAGATTCAGTACTTTTTCTAAATATGGTATTTAGTTTGCGCCACATTTCCCCAGAGCATTGGCTCGAAGAAATTAAGCGGTTATTATGGTACCTGTTTTTAGCAGCGCAAAGTTCTTTAGTGACATGATTTCTATGTTTTTTGAAAGCACTAAGCGTACGAAGACATCTAGTTTGAATGAATGTTTTGTATAGCTGCTCTCGTTTTCTTATTAGATGTAAAATGTCAGTAGTTATCTATGGCTTACGAGCTTTCTTTGGTCGGGTAAATGTTTTTTGTAGAAAGCATGACTTGTATATAGATGTAAACTTTTTTAAGAACCTGTCGTAGGCGACTTCCGGATTGCGTTCACTCAAAACATCATCCCAGTTTACCTGCGCGATAGATTCACTAAAAGTGGTTAGTGTGAGACAGTTAATTGATCTGTAAGAATTTTGTGCCACTGGCGTAGAGTGGACAATAATTTTAGAGGATTTATTTACAGAAATTAATATTGGAAGATGGTCGCTGAGGCAGTAATTTATAATGCCAGAGTGCACACGGCGCAAATCAACATTTGTGATGAAGAGATCAAGAAGAGTTTCTGTTGTTGTCAGCCTCCTTGGTGAAGTTTACTTATTTTATTTATTTATACATACTGCAGACCACATAACGTGGTCCAAGCAGGACGGGCATTTTTTTTAACAAATCACATTGAGTATATGAGTGCAAATACATTGTGTTTTACATTCAAATACAAATAAATAGCAAAAATGAACACAATGGCTAAATGTATACAATGCTACACGATGGCAAGACGATCGCGCTCTGGTGTAGAATTCCATTAAGACACTGTGTGCGGGAAAAGAAAGGAAAACTTATAAGCATCTGTTTTTGCGAAATATGGCGTTAAAGATCTTGGTTGTTGATGTTGTGTATGTCTTGTTGATAGGGGGGATAAATACAATGGAGGGTCAATAGCGAATTGCTGGTTAAGGAGAGAATTCAGGAAACCCAAGCGAAATCGCCTTCTGTACTGAAGGGGGGGTATGTTATTTGCTGTCATTAGTTCCGACGGAGAGTCCACACGACAAAATTTAGAAAAGATAAATCGAGCAGCCTTTCTTTAAATCCTTTCGAGTTTATCAATGTTATGTTTTGTGTAGGGGTACCCATACTATGCTTGCATATTCTAGCTTTGGTCAGAGGGATGATTGATAGCATAGAAGTTTTACATTTGGTGGTGAATTACGAAGCTTGTGTCTTAGGAAACACAACTTTCTGAAAGCAGAAGAAGAGATGTTATCCAGGAGAGGTTAGCAGTGAATGTTACACCTAAATATTTGTAGCTATCGACATGATTAACTGTAGATGAACCTAGGGAGTAAACATACTGAAAAGGGGATTTTTTTTAGTTATAGAAATGTAAACTGTTTTTTGTGCAGTTACGACCATGCCCCACTGGTTGCACCATTGGTATATGTAATCTAGATTTTTGTTTAGTTCTTGTTGATCATGTATGCTGCAAACTTCGCGGAATAATATACAGTCATCTGCGAACAATCGAATTTTAACAGTTGGATCAAATATATCTACGGTATCATTTATATAGCACAAAAATAGCAGGGGCCCTAGCACACTGCCTTGGGGCACACCCGACGTGACTGGTAGAAGGCGCGAATTTAGATCCTCGACTGTGACAAACTGCACCTGATTTCTCAAATATTCAGCCACCCAAGCGACCAACACCTTCGGAAGACCAATGTTGTTTCGGTTATAGATTAGTTTGTCATGAGGAACCTTATTATAGGCCTTACAGAAATCTAAAAAAAATTGTGTCTATCTGAATATTATTATCAAGACCTTTGGCAAACTCATGCGTAACAGTGACGAGTTGCGTCACTGTCGAATACTTCTTTCTAAAGCCGTGGTGAAAACTTGTTAATATGGAGTGTTTGTCAAGGAATTCTGTATTTTGAGTGGCTATAATCTGTTCTATAAGTTTACAACATGAGGAAGTTAAAGATATCGGTCTGTAATTAAATAGTAATAATCTGTCGCCTATTTTGAAGATAGCGATTACTCGGGCCGTCTTCCAGTCACGCGGCAAGGTCGCTGTTGAAAAGGAACTATTAAAAATAATAAAAAGGAACTTGACAACGCATTCGGCATATCGCCGAAGAAACACATTTGGAAGATCGTCAGGACCGCAACATTTTCTCGTGTTTAAGTTTAAAAGCATAGAAACCAAGCCAGGATATGAAATAAAAAGGACTTCGTATGGTTGAAATGAGATTGCGGTAGGCGTACATGGTCCGGATACTGAAAACACGCTATGAAAATAGGCGTTAAAATGATTTGCTATATCTTCATAATTTGTAACCATGCTACCGTCAACTGATATCTTCGAAACTGCTTTCTTGGTTTCACTAAGATAATTCCAGAACTTGGAAGGATCATTCTTTATTAAATTGGGCATTACAGTTTTAAAATAGTAATCCTTTGCGTGATGCATCGCTTGTGCAAAGATTCTTTGCTGATCGCTGATAACTTTGCAGTGCGCATGCTGCTTTCTTAGCCGTTAAACTTTTCTTTTCAATTTAATGATTTCCCGAGTCATCCAGGGTGTACGCCTGTGTGTTTGTTTGCGTTTGCTGGGTATAAAGTTGTTCATACAATAATGACACGTCTCAACAAATTTGTCCCAAAGAGCGCCCGTGTTTGGGGCGCCGTCATCAAAGTCTGCAAGTACGGTTTTCACGTATTCAAGCACACGAGCATCGTCAGCTCGGGAACAGTCCTTAACATACCGAATGGGAGATTTTTGGTAGCTACTGCATTTAAGAAGAGGAATTGACACGCTTCCAAGTTCATGATCGGACAGCCCTTGTTCCACTAGAATGGTATGTTCTGAAAAAGCCCTATTTACAAATACCAAATCTAGGACCGAACTTGCATGTCCTTGTACGCGTGTGGGTTGTTTGATTATTTGAGTTAGGTCGTGAGCGAGCATGATATCAAAAATAATGTTAGCGTTTTTACTGGCCTGGGAACAGGACAGTGCCTCCCAGTCCACACTTGGCAAATTAAGGTCACCGACCACGAAAATTTTCTTATTATGATACAGTGACATATGTTCTTTGAGCACAATTAAATACTCCGGGCACGCGTCCGGAGGCCTGTAACACGCATATAAGATGAAGCTGTGTCCCCAACAGGGCAATTGTACGCACAAGCATTCAGGAATGCCAGCATCAGTTGTAATCATAGCTTCTACTTCTGGTTTAACAAGAATGGCTACTTCCCCACCTCTAGTAGTTCTATCTTTTCGATATACGTTCCAACATGAGGGATGGATTTCATCGTCACTAATTTCCTTTCTCAACCACGTCTCTATTAATACAGCGATGTGAGGATCATGCTGTATAAGTATGGTTTCTAACTTATCTATTTTATTAGTGACACTGCGCGCGTTTATGTTAAGTAGCCTCAGTTCTTTCCGTTTGGTTAAATCTCCAGTTTTCTTGGATGGATGGATGGATGGATGGATGCAATAAAGGTCCTGAGGTACGCGACTCAGCGATCTTGGAGGACCTAGCGATTTTTACTTTGGATGTGCTTTCTAGACGAGGGATCTGGTCGCATTGCTCAGTTATGTCTGTGGCGATGGCGCTTGGCTTCGAGTATTTGGCCGTCGGGTTTCGTTTCCCGCCGTACGTCGCTTTTTGGTTCCGTTTTTTGGAACAGGTACTTTATCATTTTTGTTTTCGTCCCAAACGTATGCCTTTTTATTGATATATAGCTTATCATATACCAGCGAGGCTTTCTCGCCGTTCTCTCGATTCAGTTTGCAGCCTTGCCATGGCTTTCTTCTGATTTCCCGCACTCTTACCGAAAAATCCTCGCCAATAGAGTAATTCGTGCCTTTCAGTTTGCTTCCCTGCTTTACAATTGTAATTTTGTCTCTTTAATCTAGAAGCTTGAGAATAACAGGCCTGACCTTGCCAGGCGATGGCCGTCCTAACCTATGAATACGTTCTATAGCCACTGGTCCTAGCTCAGGAATACCTTACATTATCTCATTGTTAACAGCACCCTCTAGCGATTCGGTTTTCTCTTCTTCAGCTTCAGGTAGTCCGTAAACAATGATATTAGATCTTCTGCTTCGGTTCTCCAGGTCATCAATTCTTGCTTCAAGGTAAGCAATTTGCTCCTGGCATGACGTAACCTTAATTTCTAGACTGGCCAAGGAATCTAATTTTTTGTCAATATCAGTAAGGCGTTTTTCTTTAATTTCCCTAACGTCGATTGCAATCTCACTAAGTTGTTTTGCTATTTGTGCGAGGTCAGGGCCGGGGTTAGTTTCGATGTCGCCACAAAGCAGTAGTAACCATCGAACACATGAAGCAGCATCGAACAATGCGCAACATATTCCGGGGCCGAACAACCGTGGGCACGGCAACACCACCAAAAATGGATCGTAAGAACGAAAGCACTTTCCGTATCGTTTGCTTACCTGTACAAAATACAGGAAGGGATTAGATGCGATCCACATCGTGGTGATGCCGCCGTGCCCAGTGCCTGGCAAGTCCGCTGGAAAGCCTTTTATAGCGGAATCCGTCCATGTCTTCATCCACTCTCTGGTCACGTGGTAGCGCTGTAACGTCTTCGTTGGGTGAAAGGGTAGCCTTGCCCATGATGATGCTTGTAGATTATCCGGTGCTTCGAGGTCATGGAAATTCCGCTCATGCGCCGCTACGACGTTCGCCGGTTCCACGCGCGTGTTGTTGACAGTGATCAGCAGGCCAAAGATCTGTACAAAATACAGGAAGGGATTAGATGCGACCCACCTCGTGGTGATGCCGCCGTGCCCAGTAGAAGTTATTCCATTTTGGCAATTGTGTATATCTAAGAAAGACTAAAAGTAGCTTTATTATGATCATCTGCAAGTAAATGAATATTCAAATCGCCACTTAAAATTATTCGATATTTATAACAGTTAACGAATTCCAGGAGTGAATCTAAAAACCTAAAGAAGGGGGAAACGTCACCGCGGGGTGGGCGATAGCAGATACCGAATAAAAATATCCGTGATTTCAGAACAAGTGTTTCATAGTGAGGAGTAGAAACACAATATTCAGTTGGTAATTCGAAATGCACTTCATTTCAGGCCAAAATGGGCACGCCTCCACCACGCTCCTGATAGCGGTTTACAAAGTGTTACGTTTCGCCTACGACGCGCGGTATAGCCGGCGCGGATGCAACGGACGCCGGGGCTTCATTCAAAGCGGCGGACATTTTGGCCCGTTCCGCGCCGCCGCAACGCCTCCCCGCCACGCGCGTCCAGGCATGTTTAAGTGCCACGTGTCTTCAAGTGTGCGTGTGTGTGTGTGTGCATGGTGGTGCCCACGCTCGTCAAAGCGCGGCAGCCGGGGAGAGGAACTCCCCAAGTGTGAAGCGAGGACGTCTGACCGGCGCCGGCTCGGCGGATGCGTCACTACACTCGTCTCAACATGTCTCTCAGCCTGTCCGTGCCCCGCATCACGTGCGCCTCTGACGAGGCGTTCCTTCTTCCCCTCGACTCCGAGAGTATAAAAGCAGCTGCTCCCGGACGCCGAGAGAGGCTCCGATTTCTTCCGTTGAGTTACGTGCTCCCCCGTCTCTCCACTTCGGTCGACCTGACCGGCCGCTTTTTTGCGATGCTAGAATAAACAAGTTGTTCTGTTAGCAGTCGACTCATGCTTTGCCAGGACCTTCGGATACTCCCAGTTGTGCCCCAGGCCGCCAGGCCAACGCTACCCTTGGGGCTTGCGACCCATTTGCAACAACGGGTGTCAGCGCTGAGATTCCAATAACTGGTGGCAGCGGTGGGATCGCGACAACGGAGGCCAGCAGCGAAGATATGCGGTTGACTGTATGCTGAGCAGCACAACGACCATCCGGGAGCAGTGCAACGAGCCCTGTGTGATGACTGGTTGCCTGCAGCGGAACGACTGCGCTGAATTCTTGGCTGCGAGGTTTGGTGAGTGCGGGACTTTCTTCTTCTGAGTTTTGCCAGGCTTTTGTTAGTGTCAGAAACAGAGCTGGTAATTGTGGTTGTCGTTGCTGCCGGGTTAGTTTGCGGCAAGACAATAGTAGGCAGTAGAGAAAGCAGCATTCAGAGCAGCCATGGATTGGAAGTCGTTGCGCAAACCGAAATTGCTGGAGCTTGCAAGAGAGTTGGGTCTGGATGTCTCAGACAAACTCAGAAAACCAGAACTGCTAAGGGCTATTCTTGAGTTAGAAGCTGAGGATGACGAGCTGTCGGAATGCCTTGAGACCATTCAGGAGAGGGAGACGGCAAAAAGACTGGAACTTAAAGAGCAAAAAGAGAAAGACGAGCGCGAACGTAAAGAACAAAAAGAGAAAGAAAAAGAAGAGCGCGACCGTCAACACGCTTTGGAAATGAAGCGTCTCGAGGTAGAGATGGAACGCGCTCGTAATGGAAGTCAGGCACACGGTGCAGGAGAACGAGTATTGTTCAAAATGACTGACCTGATGCGGCCGTTTAAGCTTGGAGAGGACATTGGTTTGTTCCTGGTTAACTTTGAGCGAACGTGCGAGAAGCAGGGGTTCTCTCGGGAAACGTGGCCACAGCGCTTGCTCACTTTGTTACCCGGCGAGGCGGCCGACGTAGTCGCTCGCTTGAAGAGAGAGGAGGCAGAGGATTTCGACAAAGTGAAATCGAGTCTGCTAAAAAAGTACAGGCTGTCAGCGGAGGCGTTCCGTCGGAAGTTTCGGGAAAATGAGAAAGGCAGAAGTGAGTCATATACAGAGTTTGCCTACAGGCTAATGTCAAACATGCAGGAGTGGCTCAAAGAAGAGAAAGCGTTTGGTGACCAAGAGAAAGTTCTGCAGTGTTTCGGGCTAGAACAGTTTTATAGTCGGTTACCTGAGAACGTGCGGTACTGGGTCTTGGATAGGCCAGACGTTAGTACAGTGGCTAAAGCCGCTGAGCTAGCCGAGGAGTTTGTGACGCGTCGGGCTCGCGGAGCTAAGGACGGTCAAAAGGGTGAATTTGGCTCGAAGTTTGAGAGGCCGAAGTTCACGCCCATGAGAGCAAAGGGGGACACACGTAGTGCGGATGCGAGTGAAAGCAGTCCGACCGAACGTAAGGAGACGGCGGCAGCCGAAGCCGAACGCAGAAAGCGGTTCGAGACGAGGCAAGCTCGCGTTTGTTATACGTGCCAGAAGCCGGGTCACTTTTCGGCGCAGTGTCCAGAAACAAAAACAAAAGTCGTGTTTTTGTCCTTATGCAGCACTGACGAGAACATGAAGCTTCTCGAGCCTTACATGCGAGACCTCCTCGTGAACGGGAAAGAGTGCCGAGTGCTTCGCGATTCCGCAGCTACAATGGATGTAGTTCACACCTCTTACGTAGAACCCGATATGTTCACGGGCGAGTGCGCATGGATCAAGCAAGCCGTGGAACCTCATAGCGTGTGTCTGCCCGTAGCAAAAGTGCTTATTGAAGGACCTTTCGGAGCGCTTGAGACGGAGGCCGCAGTGTCATCTATGCTGCCCCCCCAGTACCCGTACCTATTTTCGAACAGGTCCGATCACCTCCTGCGCGAGAAGGGGCTTTTGTTTGGTGAGGCTAGCGTTCAGGCCTTAACCAGATCGAAGGTTCGGGAGCTCGCTGCAAAGGCGGTAGTTGCGGGGCCGACGTTGTCGAACAATGAGGAAGGGTCAGAGGCGCAGCAAGCTGATATTCTGAGCACGTCCGAACTGAATAAAATTGAGCCTGTAGCGTTGAAAGCACCAGATACTGGAGAGGAAATGCCCGACACGGGAAAGTTAGACGAGCTATCTGCGGATTTGCTCATCGCGCCTACGTCAGACGGACTTAATAGGTTGCTAAAAGTCAGCCGGTCGGCTTTGATAGCCGAGCAAAAAAAGGATGGCAGCCTAGAAAACATACGCTGCAATGTCAAGGAAGGTATCGCCCAGAAAAATGCTCGTGTTGTGGAAAGAGGTGGGGTCCTGTACCGGAAGTATCTAGACCGCAGGGGAGTGGAGTTCGATCAGCTGATCGTGCCTCAGTGCTACCGTGAGGATCTGTTGCGCTTGTCGCATGGGGGTTCGTGGTCCGGACACCTAGGAGTTAAGAAAACTAAGGACCGTCTCTTGCAAGAGTACAATTGGCCAGGGTGTTTTCGGGACGCAGACCACTTTGTGAGGACATGTGACACCTGTCAGCGGGTGGGCAAACCAGGGGACAAATCGAGGGCACCGTTGAAGTTGGTACCTATCATTACGGAGCCTTTCAGAAGGTAACAGCCGGTAACAGCCACGGGGTACAGACACATTTTGACTGAGATCTGCCCAGCGACAAAGTTCCCTGAAGCAGTGCCGCTTAAAGAACTCAGCTCAGTTGAGATAGTCAATGCACTACTGTACATATTTGCGCGAGTTGGTTTTCCTGCGGAAATCCAGTCAGATCAGGGCACGGTGTTTACGAGCGCTTTGACGACAGCCTTTCTCGAAAGGTGCGGGGTAAAGCTGTTACACAGCTCAGTGTACCACCCACAGTCGAATTCCGTTGAGAAGCTCCACTCCGTCATGAAGCGCGTGTTGAGAGCATTGTGGCTTGAACAACAAACTGACTGGGAGCTGTGTCTGCCTGGGGTGATGTTTGCATTAAGGACCGCGCCACATGCGGCTACGGGGTTTTCGCCAGCTGAGCTGGTGTACGGTCGCTCGCTGCGGTCTCCGCTTCGCATGCTTCGAGAATCGTGGGAAGGCAGGGGCGACGACCCAGTCGTGGTGGAGTACGTGCTTAGGCTCTTCGAACGCTTAAGAAGGGCACAGGAGTTGTCAGGTGAAGCAATGGCAAAGGCCCAGCAGAGGACCAGGGTTTATTATGATCGGACAGCCAGGGCCCGTCGTTTTGAGGTGGGCGATGAGGTCATGATATTGCGCACGTCGCTAAAGAACAAACTCGACGTGCAGTGGGAGGGCCCAGCACGGATTGTTCAAAAACTGTCGGACGTTAACTACGTGGTGAGTCTGCCAGGAAAGCGGAAAGCACAGCAAGTTTACCACTGTAATCTGCTCAAACCCTATAAACAACGGGAAGTAGTGGTGTGCATGATGGTAAACGTTCCCGAAGAGCTTCCGGTCGAGCTTCCGGGACTAGGCTCCGTGACGAACAGGAAAGACACCGATCAAGTCATTAGTGACTTAATCAGTAATGCATCGCTGTCGCCTGAGCAGAAAACCGAACTACATCAGCTCTTACAAGAGTTTCAAGGTCTGTTCTCTGAGAGGCCTGGTAGGACTTCTGTCCTTATTCATGACATAGAACTTACCTCCCCAGAGCCAGTACGATCCAAGGCGTACCAGGTGTCACCCCGCCAGAGCGATATTATGGAGGCTGAGGTAAAGAAAATGCTACAGCTTGGTGATATTGATGCGGGTGAGAGTGATTATACCTCCCCTTTGATTTTAGTTGAGGTACCGGGCAAGGAACCTCGTCCTTGCGTCGACTACCGCAGGCTTAATTCCATCACTAAGGATCAAATTTATCCGATTCCTAACATCGAGGAGCGCATTGAGAAAGTTAGTAGCGCTCAGTTTATTTCCAGCCTAGATCTTGTCAGGGGTTATTGGCAGGTTCCACACACAGAAGAGGCTAGTAGGTATGCGGCGTTCATTTCACCAATGGGAACGTTCCGTCCTAAAGTTTTGAGTTTTGGTTTGAAGAACGCGCCATACTGCTTTTCAAGCCTCATGGATAAAGTGTTGCGGGGACAGCAAGAATTCGCTTTACCGTATCTAGACGACGTAGCGATATTCTCCGCATCCTGGCCTGAGCATATGGCCCACTTGCGGGCAGTGCTAACCCGCCTGCGCGATGCGGGCTTGACAGTCAAGGCTCCCAAGTGCCAGTTAGCACAGGCCGAGGTTGTCTACCTCAGTCACGTGATTGGACGGGGTCGTCGCCGCCCCTCTGAAATAAAGGTGGCCGCTGTGCGAGACTTCCCGCAACCGCGCACGAAGACCGATATTCGGTCGTTCTTAGGTGTCGCCGGCTACTATCAGAGGTACATCCCCAGGTACTCTGATATCGCGGCTCCCCTGACGGATGCGCTAAGAAAAACAGAGCCCCAAACAGTCGTATGGGACGAGACAAAGGAAATAGCTTTTAGCGCCCTAAAGAGCGCCCTAACAAGCCAGCCTGTGCTACGATCGCCAGACTACACCAAAAGGTTCGTTGTTCAGTGCGATGCTAGTGAGCGAGGCATGGGCGTTGTATTGTGCCAACGGGAAAATGGAGAAGTGGAACACCCCGTCCTGTATGCTAGTCGTAAGCAGACCAGTCGTGAGCAGGCGTACAGCGCCACCGAGAAAGAGTGTGCGTGTCTCGTGTGGGCCGTTCAGAAATTGTCAGGCTACCTAGCCGGCTCGAGGTTTATCATTAAGACGGATCACTGCCCTTTCCAATGGCTGCAGACCACCTCTCCCAAAAATGGCCGCCTCCTGCGCTGGAGCCTCGCTTTGCAACAATATTCCTTTGAGGTGCGTTACAAAAAGGGGAGTCTCAACGGTAACGCCGATGGCTTAAGTCGAAGCCCCTAACGTAGGAATCAGCCTCAGAGTTGTTTGTTACTGATGTTTTTCTTCCTGAGGCAGGATTTTTAACATATTGCTTTTGTTTAGTGTTTCAAAGTGATGACGTGCTTTCTAGTGCAATTTTCCAATTTGTGGACGCGTTCTGAGTGCTGCTAGACTACTGTGAGGAACTAGGCAGTAGTATAAAAGGGGAAAGAGCCTGGCAGGGCTTAGTGAGGGTTGTGTCGTGCTTGCTGACTAAGCGGTTGAGTTTCGGCGTAGTTCTAACGCTTGCTGGGAACGAGAACAAAAATGGCAACTCTCCCGAAGTCACTTTGCAGTGTCCTGTGTGATCCTGAACGTGAGAACGAGGCCTTCTCGGTGCGCTGCGCTCAAGAAACGCCGAGGGACGACCGACTTCGGTTATGAGCATCATCGAGCGACATCCCTCCGGAGAGCGGATGCAGTCCCCTGACCATCGGGATCTCCTTCCCCCGGCGGGGCGGTCTGTTACGTTTCGCCTACGACGCGCGGTATAGCCGGCGCGGATGCAACGGACGCCGGGGCTTCATTCAAAGCGGCGGATATTTTGGCCCGTTCCGCGCCGCCGCAACGCCTCCCCGCCACGCGCGTCCAGGCATGTTTCAGTGCCACGTGTCTTCAAGTGTGCGTGTGTGTGTGTGTGCATGGTGGTGCCCACGCTTGTCAAAGCGCGGCAGCCGGGGAGAGGAGCTCCCCAACAACGGGTGTCAGCGCTGAGATTCCAATAAAAGTAAGACTTATATCCGTGCATTTCAAACACATCCTCTTTCCAAGTAAACCACGTTTCCGTAAACATCCCAATATCCAACATAATTTTAACCTCGCTAAACAATTATTCAACGTCGTCGTACTTATTGTGCCTGGGTCTCAAGTTGAAATGGACAGTTACAGCATTGATGGAATTCAGCCACCATTAAGTCACTTAGCTGCATGAGTTTTGCAGTTTCATTTGCCGACGAATCCATCACGGACGAGAAAAACAACACTTTTGGTCTAGCATTTGCTCAATGAAAACACATATTGACCAGAATGTCCCGGCCACTATTAACGTGCACGAGCAACCACGCCATGTCAGCCGATTCACGAAAAAGGTTATCTGCATTATCGTCACCAAAACTATAAAGAAAATCCAATATCTGACTTCACAGTGTACTGACTTTCTCATTTCATGAATTATACCCGGTATCAACAACATTGCAGCTTGTGAAACTGTCCTCGTGTTTGAACGCCGGAGTTGCCTGTTAAGCGGAGCTGAATTTTTCAGAGGAGAGTTCTGCTTTTCTGACACGGCTAACGCGTCTGTTAACTTATGGATCGCAGTTTCAACTCCTACATATTTGTAACTGCGAAGTGCTGCAACACGGAAGCACTTTCAGCGTTCAATTGATAGAGTAGGTAGTGGAGGGTAACTGTATCATCGGTCTATTTGCGAGAGGGACGCGTTCTCATAGTATCGTGTATATATTGAGCCGTTCAGCGTACTAATGCCCGACGCATGAAACATGCGAAAACCAAAGTAAGCCGTACTTCAATGAAAAAAAAAAAAGAAATACTGCCGGGTCCGTCATAGCGTACCTATAAAAGACGTTGAAGGCAGGCGTAAGACGCACCGTAACAGCCTTTTACTGCGATAGCAGTCATTTGGACGCTCTAGGCGCATTTCTCCCGTCGGCGTCACCGTGACTTTCTGCATAAAGTCCACGGGCGATGAAATCATCACCCCGCACCGTATGTTGTATGTGCGAGTGAAAGAGCGCAAAGGAGAGCCAAGCATCGTGGCGCACTCTCGTGCACACAACGGCGGAAAAGAAGCGCGCCGACTTCCGTCGCGCGAAAGGCTTCGGCTGTGGGAGAGGGGGACTCTGCTCCGGGTGGCCAGGCGGCCTCGCGCACACGGCCTGGCCGCTCTTTCTTGAAAGCCATCTGCGACGGGTACGGAGTCCGTGCTGCGCTGTGTTTTCAAGCAGTAGTTAACGCTGATGTGAGCGGCTCGCTCGCTGCTGCTGCCACTTTTCCTCAATGCAACGTATTGGCATCGAGTTTCCGCGGTTATTGAGTGGCATGTGTTCTTGTTGCGGTGTGCACGCGTGACGCCATGCTTGTTAATTTAGTTTACCTCGCGGTCAATTTTTTGTGGCTAAGAAGGGAAAGCTACAGAGGCACTTCGTAAGAGCCCCGCATTTCAATCTACGTTAGTTTAGGCTAGGGAAGATAAAACATAAACACCTTGCTAGCAACACTTAGGTAACGCAGAACACATCACTGCGTCTAAAGGTTTACATATGTTGCGGCTTTTCTGTTCTGCGTCTGGGGAAACACGAAACCATCGCACGTGGAAGCTGCGCCAATTCAGCATCTGTTCCAAGCACCGAAACGCACCGTCAAACACTGCCGGACTACTTGGCGCGGTAACACATGTGCAGCATGCACGCTTTCCATTCATAGCCACAGAAATTTGTCGGGCTGCCAAGCACGATGTCGCGGGATCTAATCCCGGCCACGGCGGCCTCTTTCCGATGAGGGCAAAAAGATTTAGGTGCACGTTAGATTTAGGTACCCGTTAGTTAGCTTTGGGTGCACGTTAAAGAACCCAGGTGGTTCAAATTTCCCGAGTCCACCACTACGGCGTGCCTCATAATCAGAAAGTGGTTTTGGCACGTAAAACCTCATAATTTATTTTAAAGTTGTCTGCGAGCATACATTTCCTTGTTAACAAGTTTATGCGGCCAATAGATCTATATCGTTACTTCGTGTAGCTGTCCACTAATTTGCTGTCGCGTTCGATGCTTCGCCTTTCGGGTGAAACTGCGACTCTTTTTTAAATCTTGCTCATGCTGACGCAGTTCTAGCCAGATGCAGTGAAAGCTGATTTTCAAGGGCAATGTGCAGTGTGAATCTAAAGTCAATTGCACTTTTCTGTTTGTACATTCATGTTAGAGAGGATTCTGCCAGTAGCAGCGTTAAGGATATTACGAGTTGCACTATCGTCCAGACGTATCTTAACTCTTTCGTACCATCATCAGGCCACTTCACCAAAGTTACTAACTTAAAATCGTTGAATACCTTATACCGCATATATATATATATATATATATATATATATATATATATATATATATATATATATATATATAAATTGCAATTGGTATTACAATAAGTAGAAGAACCTGGAAATGCGTGTGTCAGACATGCTTACTTTTAACAGCGGTACCTATTTATCAACCACACATGATGAGCCATGGGGCACGAAAAAGAATTTGAATTTGTATTTATTTCTTGTAGTTACGTAAAATCTCAAGATGATACATGGACAAAAGGCAATGAGTACTTCACAAAGGTCCCAGATCCCGCCCAGTAGCAGCAGTACACCGCACATAAAATGTGCATTTGGTACCCCTCTACTTCAACTTCTGAAGCCCCTCTCTCTAACACGACCCTTTCGACTCATCATCCATCAGCCCTACTTGAAACCTCTTCACACCGCCCCATGGACACTAGCCCCTCCACTGAACGGGAACCGCTTCACCCTCCCCCCAGCAAACGTAAAACTCCGAGCACTCCGCGATCAGAGGACACCCTAGACGAGACAATCTTAAATTATAACGACAGACTAACCACTTTGGAGACTAAATTCCATAATATACTCACTGCAATTGAAAAAAATCAATACAGATTACACAGCCAGGAATGAAAAGCTCGACAAATTTATTGAATTCGTACAAGCACACATCCAACAAACTACAGGTTGGATAGCTGAAGTCACCGCGAATCATCCTAACATAGTTGCACCTGCTCGATCCGCCTCCCCACCAGCTCCGCTTAACAATGACCAATAACCCGACCCGCTCCGAGTTTGAAGTGTGGCAGGGGAACTGCAGGGGGTTTCGAAAAAAGAAAGCACACCTCCAGCAGTTTCTAGCCTCCTCTTCTAATCTCCCAGCTGTCATTGCGCTTCAGGAAACTCACGGACTAATCAGCTTCCCAGGTTATAATGTCTATCAGAACAATAAGGTCTCCCGGCCCGATACGGCAATTCTTATGCAAAAGCACCTCACTGCCAATCGCTCCCAATTCGACAGCGTCGATATAGAGCACGATGTTCTAGAAATTATTCCTCGCAAAAATAATGCACCTGGCCTTTACATTCTCAATATCTATAGTCGTCCACAAGACAAACATCACCGCTTTGACTCCCTTTTCGCTCAAGCTATTGCCGCTGCCCCCCACCACCCCCTCCTAATCCTTGGAGATTTCAACGCAGCTAACCATTTGTGGGGTCACTCCGTTTCTACTCCTAAGGGCAGAGCCCTATGGATCCACATACAAGACCACAGACTCACATTACGTAACGACATCGATGTACCAACCAGGCTAGGCAATAGCGTAGCTAAGGACACCTCCCCCGATCTTACGCTCACACACAGAATCCAACACGTCACATGGCACAACTCACAAGTTAACCTCGGCAGCGACCATTACATCTTTACCATCACACTACAATTCAAACACAAACCCTTGGCAACCAAACGCCTCAGCCTTACCAATTGGGACAATTTTCGAGAGGCCTGCCAGAGCTCCCACAAACATTCAAGACATTTCAGAATGGGTGCAGCAACTACACGCACACGCCCAGGCGCACACTACCACTCTGCCCCCCGAAACCGCTCTCACTACGGTTGATTCCAAGCTTCTACACATGTGGGAAGCCAAACAGTCTCTTCTCAAACGGTGGAAGAGGCAACGGTTCAACCGAAAACTAAGACTCAGAATTGCCAAATTAGACCTCCAGATCCAGGAGTACGCCACACAACTGGCCTGCCAGCCGTGGGGCCAGGTATGGGAAAGCATGCATGACAACCTCGATAACAAGCGCACATGGCAACTCTTGCGACACTTATTAGACCCTACCACATCGCGCACAAACCACAACCATAGCATAAACAAACTGCTACATGCACACAAAAACAATGTCAACGGATTCTTCGACGACCTCCGCCATAAACATCTGCCTCCCACTCAGAAGTATGACATGCCAAAATATACTGGCGAACCCAACGACCTACTTAGCGCCGCTATCACGGAAGCAGAGGTTCGCCATGCCCTCGCCACCCTGCGCACAATGTCAGCACCAGGCCCCGACCTTATTAACAATAAAATACCCCGCAATCTAGACGACAACTCTGTCACAGCCATCACGGCGTACTTCAATCACTGCTTTGACACTGGCACCCTCCCTAGTTCGTGGAAAGATGCCAGGGCAATTTTTATCCCAAAGCCAAACAAACCACTCAACACTTCTAATCTCGGGCCTATATCACTAACTTCTTGTCTAGGTAAAACACTCGAACACATCATCCTCAACCGACTCAGTAAATACATGGAGGACAACAATCTTTATCCATCAGAAATGGTAGGTTTTCGAAAATCTCTCTCATGCCAAGATATCATGCTTCGAATGAAGCATGACATCATTACACCCAATAGCAGTCTAGATACGCAAGCAATTCTCAGCCTGGACCTCCACGGAGCCTTCAATAACGTTTCATATTCTGCCATCCTCCGAGAGCTTAATCTCATTGGGGCTGGCGGAAACACATATGACTACATATGTACCTTCTTATCCAACCGTACCGCAATGATACACATAGGCACACAGCAATCCATTTCACACGCTTTAGGTAGCTACGGCACGTCCCAAGGCTCAGTGCTGTCCCCTTTTCTTTTTAATCGTTCTATGATGCCGATGGCGCAAGCATTGCGGTCTATTCCCGATCTCAAGTTTTCACTCTACGCCGATGACATCACTCTTTGGACGACTGGCGGCTCCGACGGAGAGATTCAGGACACTCTACAGGCCGCAGCAGACGCCGTCGTGGCTCCTGCCGGGGCTATGAATCTCACATGCTCCCCTCAAAAATCCGAGCTACTTCTTCTGCCATCCCACCGGGGGGCCGGAAAACACATGTCTAGTATAGAGGTAATCCTAAACCACATCCCCGTTACTAGAGTGGACAGGCTCCGGGTGCTCGGTTTACACATTCAAAGCAACCGGCTCAACACATATACCCTACATGCACTCCACACCACAGTCGATCACACTCTGCGTCTTCTAGGGCGAGTCTCCAATAAACATGGCGGACTAAAGGAGGCCGAACTTCTCCGCTTGATTCAGGCCTTCGCTATCAGTAAGATTACATTCGCAACACAATATCTATATTTCCTTAAGTCAGAATCAGATAAGATCGACACTCTCTTACGCAAAATATATAAATTCGCTCTCGGGGTCCCCATACGTACCTCCACTGAAAGGCTAATGCTTACTGGAACTTTCAACACACTTACTGAACTCACAAAAGCCCACCTCACATCCCAATATAGCAGACTTTATAACACCGCAACAGGTCGACACATTCTACAAACTCTTTCTATCACTCCAGGACCCATCATCCAGACTAAATACAGCATTCCACATCACATACACGAGAACCTCCGTATCCCCCCCCCTTCCTAAAAACATGCACCCTGTGCATCACAAACAGCGCAGGAGGCAGCGAGCAAAGGCTCTCCAAAAACAATTCTCCACCTCTAAAGACGTGCTCTATGTTGGTGCCGCCGAATATGGGAACAGAAATCATTACGCAATATCAGTCATTAACTCTCACGGCCAGGTCGCTGCGCCCGCCTCCACTCCTGGCTCTTCCTCGGAGGAGGCGGAGGAATCGGCGATAGCCCTGGCCCTCACGATTCCAAATTCATCAGTTATCGTTAGCGACTCCAAAGCAGCCATACATAACTTCGGAGCGGGTAGGGTCTCTAAGCCAGCTTTCTCTCTCCTCTTGGTCCATCGTTTCCATCAAACTGTGGCATTAATCTGGACTCCCGCGCATGCGGGCCTTGCCGGAAACGAGGCGGCTCATGCCAGTGCCCGAGGATTTGCAGTCCGGGCTCAGGCATCAGATGTGCTGGACCTCGCCACGGAGGAGGCGCCGTTTACAGCGCGGGATCGACTTATTACTTACCACAACATCTGCACACTCTACCGATTAGACCGCTTAGCCTTTCCGCCACTCATGGGTAAATCCCCGCGTAGGTGTGAAGTTCTGTGGCGACAGCTGCAGACTCGCACCTTTCCGTCCCCTTACCTCCTCCACCGCATTCATCCCGCCATTTACCTTTCTCCCGCTTGTAAATTCTGTGTCTCTCCCAGAGCAGACTTAAAGCACATCATGTGGGGGTGCCCTAAGAACCCCCTTCCCCCTTTCCTTAAGCAATTAATATCTAGTGAGGAGCAGTGGGAGGCTGCCTTGCGCAGCTCCAGGCCCGATCTTCAGGAGGCCATCCTGGAGTGGGCTGAGAGGATAAAGGAGCCCTACTTCAAGTAGTTCCTCCCCCCACCCTCTATTCCGTTGCCCCCTTCCCTTTAAAAAGGGATAAATAAAGTTTTTCATCATCATCATCATCATTTGGTACAAACAATTTTAATAAGTAAACAAAGAGTTACATTTGATGTGTACGTCTACACCATACATGTATCGCTAGCTTACGTAATAGCATTGTCGAGGTTATAGGCAATAAAGTACAATCAACATAAGTTACTTGTGATATTCACACACAAAGAAAGGGCAGGACATGTGGCCGACCATGGGAAAATTGCAACCCGATTTACAGCGAAGCTGTTTCTTTCGAACAGTTTCAATAAAAGTTTCTTTTTTTTTTGACGACATCGCATACCTTAAAAGTTTGCCCGTATACATCGGTTATGTTTGAAAGATTGCCCACAAGTAATGCTTTGGAGGACTTGTTGCTGGGAATTTTTAAAAAGAAAGTAATTCATGAGCACACATGCTACTTTGACATAAAATTCACCATGGTGTTCTAGCTTCCTCCCTGCCCCCTCCGCCCCATCTCAAATACCGCTGGATTTGATCTCGGTTGAGTGCACAGCTCTCCTAGGGCAGCAGCATAAATTCTGTGTTCGCGAAACACATTCATAGAACTCCGGATCGCTTGAATGTGTAATTTACTGCAAATGCCACAATTATTGCAAAAGCCAGCGTCTTCCAGTGCCTTCCAGTGCGAAACCAGCGCGTTTTTTGGCACAGGATCGCACTGTGAACGCTGGCGCTCGCTGGTACTCACTGGGAGACCAGTGAGAACGCTGGATAAGAGCTGGGTGGTGAGTGGCGACAGTGAGGCGAAAGCTTAGAAGCGTATACATTGAAGAGGGTTGCACGCACGGATGGATGGATGGATGGATGGATGGATGGATGGATGGATGGATGGATGGATGGATGGATGGATGGATGGATGGATGGATGGATGGATGGATGGATGGATGGATGGATGGATGGATGGATGGATGGATGGATGGATGGATGGATGGATGGATGGATGGATGGATGGATGGATGGATGGATGGATGGATGGATGGATGGATGGATGGATGGATGGATGGATGGATGGATGGATGGATGGATGGATGGATGGATGGATGGATGGATGGATGGATGGATGGATGGATGGATGGATGGATGGATGGATGGATGGATGGATGGATGGATGGATGGATGGATGGATGGATGGATGGATGGATGGATGGATGGATGGATGGATGGATGGATGGATGGATGGATGGATGGATGGATGGATGGATGGATGGATGGATGGATGGATGGATGGATGGATGGATGGATGGATGGATGGATGGATGGATGGATGGATGGATGGATGGATGGATGGATGGATGGATGGATGGATGGATGGATGGATGGATGGATGGATGGATGGATGGATGGATGGATGGATGGATGGATGGATGGATGGATGGATGGATGGATGGATGGATGGATGGATGGATGGATGGATGGATGGATGGATGGATGGATGGATGGATGGATGGATGGATGGATGGATGGATGGATGGATGGATGGATGGATGGATGGATGGATGGATGGATGGATGGATGGATGGATGGATGGATGGATGGATGGATGGATGGATGGATGGATGGATGGATGGATGGATGGATGGATGGATGGATGGATGGATGGATGGATGGATGGATGGATGGATGGATGGATGGATGGATGGATGGATGGATGGATGGATGGATGGATGGATGGATGGATGGATGGATGGATGGATGGATGGATGGATGGATGGATGGATGGATGGATGGATGGATGGATGGATGGATGGATGGATGGATGGATGGATGGATGGATGGATGGATGGATGGATGGATGGATGGATGGATGGATGGATGGATGGATGGATGGATGGATGGATGGATGGATGGATGGATGGATGGATGGATGGATGGATGGATGGATGGATGGATGGATGGATGGATGGATGGATGGATGGATGGATGGATGGATGGATGGATGGATGGATGGATGGATGGATGGATGGATGGATGGATGGATGGATGGATGGATGGATGGATGGATGGATGGATGGATGGATGGATGGATGGATGGATGGATGGATGGATGGATGGATGGATGGATGGATGGATGGATGGATGGATGGATGGATGGATGGATGGATGGATGGATGGATGGATGGATGGATGGATGGATGGATGGATGGATGGATGGATGGATGGATGGATGGATGGATGGATGGATGGATGGATGGATGGATGGATGGATGGATGGATGGATGGATGGATGGATGGATGGATGGATGGATGGATGGATGGATGGATGGATGGATGGATGGATGGATGGATGGATGGATGGATGGATGGATGGATGGATGGATGGATGGATGGATGGATGGATGGATGGATGGATGGATGGATGGATGGATGGATGGATGGATGGATGGATGGATGGATGGATGGATGGATGGATGGATGGATGGATGGATGGATGGATGGATGGATGGATGGATGGATGGATGGATGGATGGATGGATGGATGGATGGATGGATGGATGGATGGATGGATGGATGGATGGATGGATGGATGGATGGATGGATGGATGGATGGATGGATGGATGGATGGATGGATGGATGGATGGATGGATGGATGGATGGATGGATGGATGGATGGATGGATGGATGGATGGATGGATGGATGGATGGATGGATGGATGGATGGATGGATGGATGGATGGATGGATGGATGGATGGATGGATGGATGGATGGATGGATGGATGGATGGATGGATGGATGGATGGATGGATGGATGGATGGATGGATGGATGGATGGATGGATGGATGGATGGATGGATGGATGGATGGATGGATGGATGGATGGATGGATGGATGGATGGATGGATGGATGGATGGATGGATGGATGGATGGATGGATGGATGGATGGATGGATGGATGGATGGATGGATGGATGGATGGATGGATGGATGGATGGATGTTATGAGTGTCCCCTTTGGAACGAGGCGGTGGGTTGCGCCACCAAGTTCTTGCTATTATACTGCCTAATGTCCTATCTAAGTTAAACAACTCTCACCATACGCGCCGTAGCGCGTATGGTGGGAGAGCGACCCCTGCCATGTGCGCCGTGCTGCTGGCTAGGAGTCATGCGTCTGCGTGGTGCTCCCAAGCGAGATAGAGGACGATCCCATCGAGGCGTCAGCCCCATGATCGCGTCCGCCTTCATGGCACGTCGCGACCCGGCTGTCCATGCCGACCACGACGTTTGGCTCGCGTATATCGTTTCTCCCTCCGACACACCGAGTTCTTTGGTACGTTCCGGTTGCTCAGGCGCACGTTTCGTTGCCGCGCCGAACGCTGTGTTGCTCGGCACTCACCGCGTGATTGGTGGGCGCAAAGTCCGATGCGGGGCGCCTCGTAAGTTGTGCTGCGGACTTAGAAGTGCTGTATGTGAAAACTGTCTTTGTGTGACTCAAGAGCATGCCGAGTGAATAAGTGGGCGGTGCGAACGTGGTGCGATAAAGCTATCGCGTTCCGCTCTTGAAGGCGAAGCTTAAGCGTCGCCCAATTTTTTCTTGTACAGATACCTCAACACTCCCCCAGCCCGTTTGCTTACTTCCACATTCCTCGGTCGTTCCTCATACTCAATTTTACTGCGAGCTTCCCACACTTCAAAACTAGTCCAGCCTATATCACCCCGCAACAGCTTCATTTGTAGTCTTCCCGTGAGCGCCCAATGCGAAGCTACCCACTGACCTGTGGTTCACATCGAGTCCTGATTGCACCCCTGATTTAAAGTAAACAACCGCATTTCCAAAAGTAAGTCCTGGAACGATTACACCTTTCGGAGCACTTCGTACCTATTGTATCCCCATAGCGCTATGTGCTTCATTATGGCTGCCCCCATTTATCTTCCCCTTCACTGTTATTGTTTTTTCCTGTGTTTCCATGTAACTATTGCTTTCGTTTATCCATATACTAAGGTATTTATATTCTGTTACCCGAGGTATTTCCTGGCCCTGTATCTTTACTGTCCACTGTTTTCACTGAATACCATAACACCAGATTTTCAAACACTAAATTTCAGGCCTGAATTGTGGCCTTCCTGTCCACAGGTATTAGCCAGACGTTGCAAATCGCTTTGCTTGTTAGCTAGCAACACAATATCGTCCGCATAAAATAAACCTGGAAGCTGCTGCTCTACTACTGGACCCACATGTTTGTATGAGAGATTAAACCCGATATTACTTCCTTCTAGCGCCCTCTCCATCCTCACCATGTAGATCATAAACAGCAGTGCGAATAAAGGGCACCCCTGCCTCAATTCCTTGTTGACATGAACTATCTCATCGCTCCTCATCCCTTCCCATTCAACGCAAACAGTATTTTCTAGGTAAATATCTCTCAAAAACTGTAGAGAATCGTCACCTAAGCCTTCCCCTTCTAGAATATCCCACAAAATGTTGCGGTCTACGTTGTCACAGGCTCCTGTAATGTCTAAAAATGCCACATATAACTGTCTGCTTTTTACTTCTGATATTTAAATACACTGAGTAAGAACCAATAAGTTATCATCTAAACGCATACCTATTGTGAAGCCATTCTGAAGTTCTCACAAAATACCATTTTTCTCTGTCCATGCTTCAAGTTTTAATTTGATTGCCTGCATTGCTAGCCGGTATATTACCGATGTAATTGCCAACGGTCTATATGAGTGAATTCAATCTTTCTCGCCCTTACCCTTATAAATGAAATTATTTCTACTTTGTCGCCAGCTGTCTGGTATTCGTCTATGTTCTAAAGTTGATTTCCACTGCTTTCACCAGGGTTTCCTTAATTTTTGGCCCTAGTTTATTAATCAGCCTAACGGGAACCTCATCTAGCCCTGTGGCTTTGCGCTTAGGAATTTTCTCTTCTGCTTTCTTCCAATTAAAATTTGTCAACACCAGCTCCTTTTCCACCTGGGTCTCTTTCATGCTTATTTTTTCTTCAAGTACCACCAAGGCATTGCCTTAGGAAGATTCGGCTGTTATTTTTCGGATGTAATTTATTGCCGCTTCTCGTTCCAGTCTGTTCTCATTTTCGTCTAGGATATGTTTATTGTTGTTGACTTCCTGCCTCTTAATTTTATATGGTTCCAAAATATTCTAGGTGCGGCATTCTTTTTTCACGTATTTCTGACAACCAACGAATGGAATGGAAATGGAAGGGGAATGGAAACGCAGCGCCGCGGCACGGCTGTTCATCGCAGGCGCTTCCCTAGACTATTAAGGCCCCCACTTTACCAACTCAAAACGACACACTGCAGGTTTTCACGCTCAATTTAATCCAAGAGCCAGTCAATTTAATCTGAGTGCCACTCAATTTAAACCAAGTGTCAGTCAGTTTAAACCAAACGCCAGCCGAAATAATCCAAACGCCAGCGAATTTAATCCAGGAATAAGAGAATTAAAGAACCCTTCAATTTCAGGACTTCTGAAAATTTGGGAACATATTATGAGTGAACACCTTGAAAATGAAAGAGCTAGGTGATAGACCAGTAGCTTTCCTGCCACGTAACTAACAACTTCTGGAGGTGTTTTTTTCTATTTCGTTATGCGACCGACGCAGCAGATGACAATTCTTGAAATTAATTGAAAGCAAACGTCAGCATGAGTACGTTGAGTAAATGATACACATGTAATTTAATCATGGCTATCAAACGGAGCAATAAAGGGTGATTCAATGATAATCACTAGGCCCACGCCCGGAGGCTTCGGTCGCTAGCGAATACTTTTCACTATTCTACTGCCATATCCGTAGCCTCCAATCAAACACCTTGTCATCGGTACAACTAAAACACTCGTAAATAACATTTTAAGTAAGTATTTTATTTACAGTAAGCAATATACAAAGCTCACTGCAGGGGCAGGGGCTAAAGGCAATCAAGCCTGACAAAGGTAGCTGTCCCTCCGCAGTTCGTGGCAGCTCACAGGCTTTGAATTCACAGATTTAAAAAAAAATGGATTTCAGTACATCGGTTTCAGGAAAATAGACAACTAGCAACTTGCAAGAGTACACATAACAAATCACATAAACTAGAGAAAAAGTTTACATAACATCTTTAAATAATCGTACAGAAGGGGTCGCGCACGCCAATATATAGAGCTACACAAAATAAATTCCTAAAAATTAGAAACTTAGAATGAATGAGGATGCAATGAAAAAACATTATACGTGGAAATACCCAGAATACTAATTCGTGAATGATTTAAGCATTGGTCGAGGCATAAAAATCCACAAGTTAATGTTGATACTGTATGCATGTGGTAATTAATATGTCCTGTGCTTGTTTTTTTTTAAATGCAGCACTACAAGCTTTAAAGTTCAATCTATCTGCAAAGATATTCAAAACAAGATGCGTCTGGTACGCAGCTTTTGGTTTTCCATAATTAGTTCTTACTTTAGGTATGGTATGGTATGAACAACTTTATTGGGCCCTGAAGGTCAACCCTAAGTTGACGCGGGCCGCTCCCACGTTGGAACTGTCAGGCCGATCCCTTCAGCCACATCGCGGGCCTTCTGGACTGCCCGTAATTGCTCAGAGAGTGATTCACTGTGTAGCATTTGCAGCCACCATTCTTGTTCCTTGTCACAGTCTGTGAAGACCGCGGGGCACTACCAAAGCATGTGGTCAAGAGTAATGATGCCATTGCACTTATTACAGTTGGTTTGAGTTTCCTTCTCCGGATACATCCTGTTAATAAAGTCTGGACTCGGGTATGTTCTTGTCTGTAGCAAACGTAATGTGACCGCTTGGGCTCTGCAAAGCTTACCGTCTGGCCTTACTTTAGGTGCTCGTATCCTCTTTCGCGTAAACAGTAGTATGGTTTTTCGATGCGGCTTTGTTCATATAATTTATTTTGCTGAATTACGTGGAGCAATGTAAAATAGTACAACTGATCAACCCTGAGCATGGAATGTTTTATGAACAGTGGAGCAGTTGACAGGTCTTGTAATTTTCCCCTGTACTTTTCGAAACAGCGCAATATTTTCTTCTGCATAGTAACAGGTCTATCGTAATTGCATAATACACCTAACTGATGTGGTCGAGTCACTAATGAGCACAAGTGAAATACAATGCGCAGTTCGGGGCTCTCGGTGTTTTGTGCAACGTAAGGTCATATATATCCAATGAAATGCAAGGAAACGAGTGACTCACTATGCCTACTTTAAACTTGTATGCTTAAGTGATTGGTGAATATTGTTCAGCTATTTTACTATCACTGAGGCAGCTTTCAGTCGTGAGTGCCGTCAGAAGTATCAATCAAGCTGTATCAAGATGAGCACTTTTGTTTTACCACTGCCAACTGATACTGCCGAGTTTTTAGTGATCACTAGTGATGCGCTCACTGCGATGTTCTACAATTTTCATGCAGAATAGCGTCATAGATAATAAATGAAATGTCATTGAAACGGCGATTCAATAACTATAATTTAATAACTATAGGAGATATTAAGATTGATTCACTATAGTGATGAAGAATCAATTTTTTTAGTGTGATGGTCACAGCCATAATTTATGCACGCCGTCAATGGTATAAATGAAAGTGTCAATAAATGAGAGTTTTAATCACTCAACATTGCTAATTGACAGAGCCATTAAAGATCACTCAGTCATTGAGGATCACTCAATCATTTTTCAATCATTGCAGTCTCAGAGACCTGGCTTAGCGAAGATGATAAAAACTTCTACGGTTTCCCTTCTTATAAATCAGAGTATACACACAGACAGCCAAATAACTACGGCGGTGCAGCTGTCTATATCTCGTCTGGAATCCCGTACAAACGAAGGCTTGACTTCACGTCGAATATTTAAAACTGTGAAACAGTTTGGTTGCAATTCGATCCTAACTTTCTTAACACCGATGATAGAAACTTCATCCTTGGTTGCGTTTATCGTTCACCTTCCTCTTCAATTTCAGACTTTTGTATTTCTCTCGAAAAAATAATGGCAAAATTATCCACGGAGACAAAAAATGACATAATTATGGGTGATATGAACATAAATGGAGTCGTCCTCGAGCTCTGCGAGTTATTCGTCAGGTTTCCAGAGTTCTGGTTCATCGTCATCATCACCATCATCATCATCATCAGCCTGGTTACGCCCACTGCAGGGCAAAGGCCTCTCTCATACTTTTCCAACTGTACCGGTCATGTACTAATTGTGGCCATGTTGACTCTCCAAACTTCCTAATCTCATCTGCCCACCTAACTTTCTGTCGCCCCTTGCTACGCTTCCCTTCCCTTGGAATCCAGTCCGTAACCCTTATTGACCATCGGTTATCTTCCCTCCTGATTACATGTCCTGCCCATCCCCATTTCTTTTTCTTGATTTCAACTAAGATGTCATTAACGCGCGTTTGTTTTCTCACCCAATCTGCTCTTTTCTTATCCCTTAACGTTACACCTATCATTCTTCTTTCCATAGCTCGTTGTGTTATCCTCAATTTAAGTAGAACCCTTTTCGTAAGCCTCCAGGTTGCTGCGCCGTACGTGAGTACTGGTAAGACACAGCTGTTATACACTTGTCCCTTGAGGGATAATGGCAACCTGCTGTTCATGATCTGCGAATGCCTGCCAAACGCACCCCAGCCCATTCTTATTCTTCTGAATATTTCACTCTCATGATCCGGATCAGCAGTCACTACCTGTCCTAAGTAGATGTATTCCCTTACCACCTCCAGTGCCTCGCTGCCTATCGTAAACTGCTGTTCCCTTCCGAGACTGTTAAACATTACTTTAATCTTCTGCATATTAATGTTTAGTCCCACCCTTCTGCTCTGCCTCTCCAGGTCAGTGAGCATGCATTGCAGTTGGTCCCCTGAGTCACTAAGCAAGGCAATATCATCAGCGAAGCGCAAGTTACTAATCTTCTCAATCCAGGTCTCTCAATACCTCTTGTAAACACGTTGTGAATAGCATTGGAGAGATCGTATCTCACTGCCTGACGCCTTTCTTTTGGGGATTTTCTTGCTTTCTTTCTGAAGCACTACAGTGGCTGTGGAGCCGCTATAGATATCTTTCAGTATTTTTACATACCGCTCGTCTACCCCTGATTCCGCAATGCCTCTATGACTGCTGAGGTTTCGACTGAATCAAACGCTTTCTCGTAATCAATGAAAGCTATATATAAAGCTTGGTTATATTCCGCACATTTTTGTATCACCTGATTGATAGTGTAAATATGGTCTATTGTTGAGTAGCCTTTACGGAATCCTGCCTGGCCCTTTGGTTGACGGAAGTCTAAGGTGTTCCTGATTCTATTTGCGATTACCTTAGTAAATACTTTATAGGCAACGGACAGTAAGCTGATCGGTCTATAATTTTTCAAGTCTTTGGCGTCCCCTTTCTTATGGATTAGGATTATGTTAGCGTTCTTCCAAGATTCCGGTACGCTCGAGAACATGAGGCGTTGCATATATAAGGTGGCCAGTCTTTCTAGAACAATGTTCCCACCCATCTTTCGTCTCCTGCGATAGCTTACTGGTATCCTGTGTAACGGAGTTACCACCGACTTCTATTGCACACTCCTTAATGATGCCCACAAGATTGTCGTTCATTGCTTTAACACTAAGGTCCTCTTCCTGAGTTAAAGCCGAATACCTGTTCTGTAGCTTGATCTGGAATTCCTCTATTTTTCCTCTTACCTCTAACTCATTGATCGGCTTCTTATGCACCAGTTTCTTCCGTTCCCTCCTCAGGTCTAGGCTAATTCGATTTCTTGCCATCCTGCGGTCACTGTAGCCACCTTACCGAGGACGTCCACATCTTGTATGATGCCAGGGTTAGCGCAGGGTATGAGGTCTATTTCATTTCTAGTCTCGCCGTTCGGGCTCCTCCACGTCCACTTTCGGCTATCTCGCTTGCGGAAGAAGGTATTCATTATCCGCATATTATTCTGTTCCGCAAACTCTACTAATAACTCTCCCCTGCTATTCCTAGTGCCTGTGCCATATTCCCCCACTGCCTTGTCTCCAGCCTGCTTCTCGCCTACCTTGGCATTGAAATCGCCCATCAGTATAGTGTATTTTGTGTTCACTCTACCCATCGCCGATTCCACGTCTTCATAGAAGCTTTCGGCTTCCTGGTCATCATGACTGGATGTAGGGGCGTAGACCTGTACAACCTTCATTTTGTAGCTCTTATTAGGTTTCAGAAAAGGAAATGCCACGCTCTCGTTAATGCTATAGAGTTCCTGTATGTTACCAGCTATATTCTTATTAATCAGGTCTCTCCACTAAGCCCCGGTAGCACAGGACGTGCCCGCTTCTGAGCACTGTATATGCTTCTTTGGGCCTCCTAGCTTCACTGAGCCCTTTTATATCCCATTTACTGCCCTCTAATTCTTCCAATAGCACTGCTAGACTCGCCCCACTAGATAACGTTCTAGCGTTAAACGTTGCCGGGTTCATATTCCAATGGCGGCCTGTCCGGAGCCAGGGATTCTTAGCACCCTCTGCTGTGTCGCAGGTCTGACCGCCGCCGTGGTCAGTTGCTTCGCAGCTGCTGGGGACTGAGGGCCGGGGTTTTATTGTTGTGTTCATGTAGCAGGTTGTGGCCAAGTGCTGCACCAGGGTGGCCAATCCTGCTCTGGTGAGGGAGTGCGTTGCCGGTTCTGGTCACCGGGATCAGGCCACACTCCAGGCCTGTTTATGCAATTTTATCAACACGCGGATGTTTTTTTTTAATCCGGTGGAAAATTGCGCGGCACCGGCATTCGAACCACGGACCTCTTGCACGCGAGGCGGGTGTTCTATCTCTGCGCCACCGCTGCAAGGTGGAGTTTTGGTTACGAATGTCTTATTAATATTGTGGGGATGCGCGACTCTCACGCATCCCCTGATATGTTGTTTTCCCGCACGGCTCGCGTGGCCTGGCGCCCGCGGCGGTCGGTGTGGTTGAGGCGCAGTACGAGAGATGGCGCGAGTGGTGCGCTGCTAATAATGCCCCTTGATAATTTGAAAGTAGCGACACTCTCCTCCTCACGGCGCTTTCCTCCTCGATTGTCCTCGCCTGCCGGCTGCGCACGGCGCGCTTTTCCCCCTGGGCTCCCGCGGACGGGCCGCAGGATTCTATGGAGGCGTGTTATTTTGGGCCAGTTGCGCGCCCCAGTGGGGTTGAAAATTTTGAGAAATGCTAATAACAGCATCGATAATGCTGGAGGCAACGTTTACGAGGAGGTTGTTTTTTTTTAAAGCCGTATGAACGGGCTATACCAATGTAAAGGGTGCTTTGAGGCGAGTTCTGTACTCCAGACAATTTTTCTGCCATATGATCAGATGATTTACTGCGTGCGTCTGATCTAGTATTGCTCGTGACTCATCCCTTTGTGTGTGGCTTATTAAGCGAATGCCTTAGACCTCTGTTTCAAGGTCCCGTTGTGAGCTACAGAAAATATCACGTGACCGAAGGAAGGCGGGAAGCGAACCAACGCATGTAATGAGCAAAGTAATGATTGATTAGTGATTGGATTAAGATGAATTCGGGTGTATTAAAGTGGATTAAAGTCGATGAAGGTGCATTAGGGTGAATGAAGGTGAATTAAGGTGCATAAAGGAAGACTGGGTTGTACTAAGGTCGATGAAGGTGGATTAGGGTGGATGAAGGTGCGTTGAGGTACATTAAGAACGATTATAGTGAATTAGGGTGGATTAAAGTGCATGAGGAAGAATAAGGGTGGATTAAGAAGGATTAAGGTGCATTAAGGAGGTGAATTAAAGTGAATGAAGCATGATTAGGGTGGACTAAGGTAGATGAATGTGGATTCGGGTGGAATAAGGTGAATTAAGGACGGTTATAGCGGATTAGGGTAGATTACAGTGAATGAGGAGGTATCAGGGTTGATTAAGTTGGATAAAAGTACATTAAGGAGGCTCAGAGTAGATTAAGGTCGATGAAGCTGGATTAGGGTGCATTAAGGAGGTCTTTCGTGGATTATGGTGGATTAAAGCGATTGAAGGAGGATTAAGGTCGATGAATGTGGATTCGGTGGATTAATGTGCATTAGGAGGATTATGGTAGACTAATCGGTCTTAATACTCAATGAACCATAATTCACCTTAGTCCACCCTAATTCACCTTGATGCTCCTTCATCCACCTAAATCCTTATTCATGCACCTTAATACAACTGAATCCTGCTTAATAGTCCCAATCTACAATAATACACCTTAATCCACCTATATCAAACCTAATCGCAATCCATTGTCGCTAATCCCCCTTAATCTACACTAATCCATCCTAATCGGCCTGAATCCTCCTCTATCAACCATAATTCACCTTAATCCAGATTAACCGACCTTAATCTTCCTTTATCCACCTTAATCCCTCTAATCCTCCTTCGTGCACCCTAATCGGTCTTAATGCCCTTTCATCAACCCTCCATCTTAGTCTACCATAATCCGCCTTAATCCTCCACCCACCCACCTTTTTATTCATGCATCTTAATCCTTCTTAATGCGCTCTAATCCATCTTAATCTTCTTTAATACACTGAGTAACCGACTGATATCTCCAGTGGACTTTCTCTTCTTTTAATCTTTCCGTCCTCCTTTCCCTTTCCCCAGTGTAGGGTAGCCAACCGGGCTCAGTCCTGGTTAACCTCCATACCTTTCATTTATAATTTTTTCTTTCTCTCTCTAATCAACTTTAATCCTCCCTAATCGACCTTATGTCAATCACTAATAATTCATTAAATAACTTGGGTAATCGTTCTCTTATACAGGGGTGGACATGCTTTGGGTCACTTCCGGCCTTCCTTGGCTCACGTGATACTTCCGGTTTACAACACGACCTTGAAACATAGAGATCTAAAGGCTTTCGCCTTAAAACTTAAAAAAAAAACTCAATGTTGACTAGCTAACGCTCATCACCTGCAATACCACGGGTATACATGCCACTAATTTTTTCAGGGCGCAAAGCAGAATCTATAATGCTGCACTTCCGACTGAATAACAACAGATAGCGACGTGCGAGGTGATGGAGCCTCCCAAGAATATTAAGCATACTTAGGACAACCGCAACAAAAACGCTGGTGTGCAGGCCGGAAGAATGAAAAAAAAATGCAGCATTACGAGATGCTTTGCTACGAGCTTTAAGAAACGCCTCAGCTCGCAAACAACGCTGTTCTTTGTCGGAACAGAGTTCTTTCGGCCAATTTCATGCAGCCTGCACGAGCCGTCACGCTTTCCTTGTGGTATCATAAAAAGTGCATAACCATCTTCAGGCTTCTTGCTGCAGTTATATGCGCAACAGGCCGGCATAGCGCTAGCACATAGAGCAGGAAACACAGCGTACAACGTTCGCTACGCCGAGCTAAAGCTCCGAGCCAGCCGTGCTCAGGAGGAAAATGGCGCGAACGAAAAAGAAAAACGCAAGCAAAACTCAAGATCCGCGCGTTTCCAAGGACAACGGCAGGGAGACCAATCGTCGTGCAGAAAAACGGGGGCAAAACTGGTTGCCGCGGTGGGAATGAGCAAGGGGCGTGGAGGAGGCGAGGAGGTCGCGCGGCGGCGGCAGAGTTCAAAGAGTGTCGCTACTTTCAAATCATCAAGGGACTTTAGCTGCTAACGCCGGCGACAGGCGGGGTTACTGGGGCACCGATAGACAAGGCGCTTCCTCTTTGGTTTGGGACAGCAAGCAGTACGGACGTGCCGTGCCACGCGTGCGCCGATCCATGCTTCTGCGCGACCGTTTCGCGTGGCCGCCTTCGAACGCGCCACCGTTGGCGTGACCGTACACGCGAACGACCAGGCGTTGGGATCTAGCATGGGGCGAACATATTCACTCGCTATGCGGTCGCGGTGAGTCGGACTTCTAAATTTATCGCGCACCCATCGGCATGTTTTGTGGATAGCAACTCGGCTAGCAGGCATTGATCTATGAAAGGTGCAATAAATGGCCTTGTGAGTGTTTGCACTACACTGTACTGTCATTCCTTTGTCCCAAGAGCACGGAGGAGAACCCCACAATGTCCCTACTCGTTCAGTTCTTGGGGTTTCTAACACGCCAATCGATCATGAATTGTCTAATCGTTTGAATCTACCTGATGCAGGAGTATTTCAAAGTGACATTACTGACCATTTTCCCCTCTTTCTGCACTCTACATCTGCACATTGTCCATATTCCAACTCTTACACCAAACTTGTTTTTGATAAAAATTGTTCTCAGAAGCTGTATCTCACACTGACTGGTCTTTCGCTCTCGACACCAATCATCCGCAGGCAGCCTGCTCTCGATTGATAAGAAAGTTGTGATACTTTCATACCTACTCTCAGATGAGTAAATGCAAAAAAAGTGGCTTCACCTCAAAATCCCTGGGTCGCCGATAGTTTGCTAAAGGCGATGCGTACACGAGAAAACATTTATAAAAACGTAGACAACCATTCAATATAAACCTACGTGCGCGGTACAAGAAACTCTGCAACACATTTCTTCACGGCTTAAAAAAGCTAAAACCAAATATTATGAAAAAAATACTTAGATGTGGTTCTGATGTAAAGAAAAAATGGCGATTAGTTAACTCTTTTCTGAATAGGAAATAAGGAGCTGATGGCATAACTAGAACATCCCCATGATGGTAATACTTATTTAGAACCTCTTATGAATGCGGATGCTTTCAGTAATTTCTTTTTTGATAATAACTCCACTCAAACTCAACACATTTTATACGCATCAAAGCACCTTCCAAATTCATTTTATATGTTTTCAACCACTCCTGATGAGGTGGTATCAGTAATCAACAATTTAAATTTAACTAGTGCTGGACTGGACAACATTCATCCTGGTCATGTTAATTTCTAAATCAATATCATTTGTACTGTCTGAAATTATTAACTTCATGTTTAAAACAGGGGCCCTTCCTCGCGAGCTTAAACGTGGTAGGGTTATTCCAGTTTTTATGAAAGGCGATCGCTCATTACTATTTAACTACAGGCTCATCTGTGTTCTACCCTTTTTTAGCAAGGTCATCGAGAAAATAACCGAAAAATGATTGATCAAATACTTGAACAAACTTATTATTCGTTCACCTGATTTTGATTTCAATCCGGTTACTCTACTGACCTAGCACTTGCATCTCTTACTGATCAATTAAATAAAGCAATTGATAACGGTAAATTCGCAGCATCCTTAATTGTAGACTTTTTTAAAGGCATTTGACAGCATTGACCACGAGATTCTTTGTCTTAAACTAGGTTCAATAGGTATCACAGGTCTTCCTTTACTACTATTACGCACCTACTTTCCGATGCTTACTCTAAACCTAAAATTACTAATTTAGGTGTAACACAAGGATCCATTTTGGGCCCGTTACTCTTTTTACTTTATATTAATGACCTATCTAACTGCCTCAGATCTTGTAAATGTATACCATATGCCGATGACAAAACAATTACTAATTCTGGCGAATGGCTGTCAACGGTGATAACCAGTCTTGATAGTGATCTTTATAGCTTGTTAGAATGGTGCAAAATGAATAGATTGACCATTATTCCTACTAAAACTAAATTTATTTTATTCTAATCCCCAAATAAATCATCACTATGCATTCCGCCCATTTCCATTGGTGACCATTTATTATCAGCAAGTGAAGAATGCACATACTTAGGTGGTATTATTGACTGTAACCTAAAATTTCATCGCCATATAACTCATATTAAAAAGAAGTTATCACATGGAATACGCATTCTCATCAGGGCGCATTAATTTTTTTCACGACCTATGTTGCTGTCAGTCTATTTCGCGTTTGTACACTCTTCAGATTAACTACTGCATAACCTCCTGGGGTAACACGTATACTACTCACCTAAAGCCGATACTAACCACCCAAAACCAGGCAATTAGAATAATCAAGTCGAATCCACACACCGCCAATGCTAAACAGTTACTACAACCAAATAACATTCTAGACGTTGCTGCCCCTGTCAAGTACAACCTTGCCACTTTTCTTTTCAAACTAATAAATGACAAAATCTCATTATCGCTAATTCCTATATCATCTCCAACAAATACTAACTCATCTTGTTTCGCGCTGCATAATCACTTCATTCTGCGCAAAGTGTGCACTAATTATGGGAAACAGGCAATTCACTTTGCAGCCATATCACCATGGAATACATTACCATTTGGCATAAAGCTCCAGAAACCCCATCGATTTTATGATGAAATTCTGTTGTGTGAAATGTAAGTCATACTATGCACTGTATAATCCAATATTTATTTTAGACCTGCCAATCTTATATACTCCAATATGTAATTAATTTTCTTTCTTGAATTTTTCTCTTTCTTCGTCTTTCTTTAGTTTTATCTAGTTTCGCAATATTGCTTACTGCCGATATATTGTCTATTAATTACTTCATCTACTTATATCTGTATCTAATTATTTATCATTGCTGCAATTGTACCGATCGAGCTGTTGTCGCTTGCCAAATGAAATTTTATGTTTACCATGACCAGGAGGTCCCAATTCAGTTTTAACTATGGGAACTCCTTCTGTATACCTCTATCTGTATACTATTTTTATGTAATATTAAAGATTGATTGATTGATTGTTTGATTGACTTGCGATAAGCTCTGTTCGGTGTTCTTGTACTTTTATGCAGCATAGCGTCATAAATGTCAAATGATAATTCGAACGATGATTCAAGATTAATAACGTGGAGATGCTAAGAATTAGTCACTAGTAATAATGAATCACTTTGTTTGGTATGACAGTGGTAGCCACCATTCGTTCATTTTGCCACAGGTATGAATGTGTTTCTTTAAATACTTTCCTCTGAGATTGCTGATGTGATCAAATTACTGGTGGTCAATGGTGACTATGTTAACTTTAATTTTCTCGACTTCTAATAAATCACAGTTCCATGGACATAAAATGAAAGGTTGTTCGAAAGGTGATTAAGTTATGGCAATTATGAAATGAGAAGTTTGACCCAGTAGTAAATATCAATAATTTTTTACCATTATAGCGTTTATTTGTACGCGCTGCAATTGAGTGAAGTTTCAATAAACCAGCGATAATTTAAGAATATCAGGAACATCCGCGAATCATTGGCAATGAATAGTGATTTTGCACAGTTCTGTGTTGTTGGGTATTTGCAATCCTTCACTGTAAGGGTATCTTACGAAAAGTCGTTAGCAACGCAATTAGATTATGGTGTGTAGGATCTCATATGCTTTAGTCCCTGGACATGACGGATAACACCAAATTTCCCGTACGTCGCCCATATGTAAACTGCGGTAATACGCTATGAAGTGAACATGACGTTTACGGTGCTTTACAATGCGTATGGAAGCTGTGACGCGTACAGAACATTTTCGCAGGTCTGATACGTTCAGAGAAAGGCGGCCCATTTGACGGTTTGCTGTTACAACAAATTTCTTGAAAAAGCGAATGGTGTGAATGAGTAAAAAGGGCGACAACAAAGGACGAAGTGCCTAAAAGGACTGGAATGGACACATAATTGCTCAAGGTGCAATCGGTAAGAACGACTTTACAATAATAAAACAAAAAAGCAACACGCCTCTTGAGAAGCAAGCATACCTGTGTGCACTACAATTTGTGTTTTGTTTTCTTTCATTAAAGATGGCCGTACTAATAACAGGGTAAATAATAAACCCCGAGAACGGTTGTATTTGTTTTGCGTTGACGCGTTTTTGCGTACATTATTCCTTTCAGGGAGGGCTTAATTTGTAAATATGGCCTTGCTTATCGTCTTCTCTCTCAGTCATTGCTTTTGGACATTAGACATGTCCATCGCAGTGGACGCTCTCTTCTTGCCAATATTCCTGTACAATTCTGTTCACTGTGTGCGTCCGCTGGATGCGTGCTTGGGCAACAAAGGCCAGGCGTGATTGAGCTTCATCAATAGCTGACAAGAGTGGCGAATCTTTAACTGTGGGAAAGCTTACTCTCGCGACCGCCATGAGCCGGCCACTTCCGTGTTTTGACTTTAAGAAGCCCTTCGAATGGCCACAATGAATTTTCTCGTTTGAGTATCACAGTTTCGCTTCCGGTCTTTGCCATATGCTACTACTGGTTAGACAAAAGTAAGAACACCCCTGTATACTATGCGCTCGCAAGGAGCGAGGCGGGCTTTAGAGAAGCTAGGCTTCCCAGCATCAAAGTGCATTGATGTTGTAGAGCAAAAGTTCTAATTAATTTTTATTCATCAGCCAAATAATGTGTGTTAACGCGTCAAGTTGCACCAGTGAATGCAAGAAGGAGAAACAAAGCATGACGGATATTTGTTGAATGTGTCTCGCGCAAATTTCGCTGAAGGTTCAAGACAGCGCAGGCCATTTCTTGCAGGGAGCAAGCAGACGATCAATGAAGTTGCAGTGTTCTGTGGGGTGTTACCGCGATTGTCTGGATATAGTAAATCAGACACTTCTTGATATCGGGCAATAAGGGCCGTAAAACCTTGCGTCTGGGTCTTATGACAGCTTTGTACAAAACATAAATTCTTGGACAAATGTTCAGGAGAAACGACTACCATTCTACGTAAAGCAGACGATATGCGGCTGATTCTGTCAGGGGCGCGGCACTTCTGTGCAGACCCCAGCCTGATGACCAGCGTCGGGCGTTGCGAGAGCCTCAGCCTTTATATAAAGTGAATATTTTGAGAATTTGTGCTATGGAAACTGGCAAAGTGCGAGCTGCTGGACGACCAAGAAAGATCATTGATGCGTACCGACGTGGTGGTGACTTGAAGCAATTGGCCCAGACACTGGGAATGAATATAAAAACTGTGCGCTAAATCACCGCAACAGATCGCGAAACAGCCAAGAAACGTGGTTCGACAAAAATGTTTGGCCGAGATGTGGTCAAGACCCTGCGTGAAATTCTAGAAAATAATCCATCCTTTACGCTTATGCAAATCAGGATGTCTTTGACAGAGAAGTTTCCCGGTACCGAAGTCAGCAAATCGATCATTGATCGGCTTCTCGATGGCCATGGTTATACACTTAAGTTAGTTACTCAGAGGCCGGTTGACCATGATCATCCTGATGTCAAGGAAGAGTGCCGCAAGTTCGCTCAGTGGCTTCAAAACGAGGGTACCACAGTCACGTGGTACTACATTGACGAAGCGAATTTCAACGTGTGCAGCGCAAGAAGTTTAAGAAGAGCGAAACGAGGCGCCCCAGCTATTCGTCTTGCAACCAGCACAAATGGCGCGAATATAAATGTTTTGGCTTGCATGTCTGCAAATGGCCTTCTGCATTGGACATTAGTGGACAAGATCCACTGGGCTGCAGTCAACGAATTTCTCGATGATCTATCCAAGAAGGTTCGCCATTAGGAACCCGGCACTGAAGCTTTGTTCTTGTTTGACAACGCGCCAGCGCACCGCCATGCTGAGGAGGTTGTCCTGGCCACCAATGAGCACTCAGTGAAGCGACTTCCAACCTACAACCCATTCGTCAATCCAATCCAAGAAGTTTTTTCGAAGTTCATAGCTTGTGTGAAGGGTTTTCTTGCCGAACGGCGAGACCGTCTTTTCACGACACAACTGGGTATCTCCAAGAAACAACATCGCCGGGCACTGTTGTTGGAGGCCGCGGGAGAGTCAATGCAGCACATCCTGCGAGTAGAGGGAGCTGCCTACGACATGCACAACTACAATTTTGTGCAAGCTGCTGTAGTGTACCACGATATGTGAAAACTGCTCAGTGCTGTAGTGAAAGGAAAGTCAACCCGCCGTGGTTGCTCAGTGGCTATGGTGTTGGGCTGCTGAGCACGAGGTCGCGGGATCGAATCCCGGCCACGGCGGCCGCATTTCGATGGGGGTGAAATGCGAAAACACCCGTGTACTTAGATTTAGATTTAGGTGCACGTTAAAGAACCCCAGGTGGTCGAAATTTCCGGAGTCCTCCACTACGGCGTGCCTCCTAATCAGAAAGTGGTTTTGGCACGTAAAACCCCATAATTCAATTCAATGGAAAGTCAGTAGTCTTCCAACAAAGGGCTTTTCGTTTATAATAATAAAGTTTTCCTCTCACAGATCTACGCATAGCTCTTATAGTCAGCATTTGCAAGAACGATACACAGGCGTCGCCTTTGCAACGCAATCTCAATTGCTTCATAAGAGTTTAAAGACACTTAAAGATACTAACCTTTCCTGCTAAATTTTGAATCAGCTCTTTTACACATCAATCTACTACAAGCCAATTGATGAAGCGTTGCTCCTGCTACGTTAACATTTTTGTTTCCATTTGTTTGCTCAAGTCAATCGGAGCCTGTTGCGCCGTTATAGTCAAAGAATGCTTAAATATTCAGGAAGTTACAAACTAAAACCTCACCTCGGCTTCTTTGCGTCAGTTGGCTCGAACAAGTCAGTCCCTAATCATCATAATTGAATCACCTTTTAAGCGACCTTTCATTTTATGTCCATGAAGATGTGATTTGTGAGTAGTCAAGAAAATTGAAGTGTACATAGTCACCAAAGACCACCAGTATTTTGAAAACATCTGCACTCTCAGAGGAAAAATATTCACCTATGGCAAAATGAACCAATGATGGCTGCCACTCTCAAAGTGATTCGTGATTACTAGTCACTAAATTTTAGCATTCCCAGGTTATAAAAATTGAATCATCCTTCGAATTATCATTTGACATACATGACACTATAATCTGTAATTGTAAGAGAACGCTGAACTTAGCTTATCACTAGTGATCACTAATCACTCTTTACTATCAGGTAGCAATGGTAGCCGAAAGAATGCTAATTCAATAACATTTTAATAGATATCAGTGACAATGGGCGCGATTGATGGCTGCTGCTGCCATACCAAATTGGATCGTGATTACTAGTGACAAATGCTTAGCACCTCCTAGTTATTAAACTTGAATTGCCATTTGACTCTACTTTAATTTGATACCCGCGTCTTTATGCTGTAAGTACGAAAACAAAGAACTGAGCTTGTCACTAGTGATCACTAATCACACTTCACTATCAGGTAGCAATGGTAGCAGAACAAATGCTCACTGATCGTAAATGATCATAATTGGATCGTTGTTTAAGGGAGTTTTCATTTTAATTGCATGACGCTATGCTGCATAAAAGTATAAGAACACCGAACAGAGCTTATCGCTAGTGATCATTAATGGCTCTGTGAGATAAATTAGCAATGTTGACTGATTAAAACTCTCATTTATTGACACTATCATTTGTACCATTGACGGTGTGCATGAATGATGGCTGTGACCACCACACTACACAAATCATCACTATAGTGAATCAATCTTAGTATCTCCTATAGTTATTAAATTATAGTTATTGAATCGCCGTCTGATTGACATTTCATTTAATATCTTTGACGCTATTCTGCATGGAAATTGGGGAACATCGCTAAATATCCCTAAAAACTTGGAGGTATTAATTGGCAGTGGTAACACAATAGTGCTCATCTTGATACAGCTTGATTGATACTTGTGACGGTACTCACGACTGCAAGCTGCCTCAGTGATAGTAAAATAGCTGAACAATATTCACCACAGACTTAAGCATGCGACTTTATAGTAGGCATAGTGAGTCACTCGTTTCATCGCATTTAATTGGATATATATGACGTTGTCTTACGCAAAACACTGAGAACCCCGAATTGCGCATTGTATTTCACTTGTGCTCATTAGTGACTCGACCATATCAGTTAGGTGTATTATGCAATTAAATGCTATCCATGACTGTTTTAGTTGTACCGATGACAAGGTGTTTGATTGGAGGCTATGGATATCGCAGTAGAATAGTGAAAAGTATTCGCTAGCGACCGAAGCCTCCGGGTGTGGGCCTAGTGATTATCGTCGAATCACCCTTTATTGCTCCGTTTGATAGCCATGACCAAATTGCATGTGTATCATTTACTCAACGTACTCATGCTGATGTTTGCTTCCAATTAATTTCGAGAATTGTCATCTGCTGTGTCGCTCGCATAACGAAATAGAAAAAAAAACCTCCAAAAGTTGTTAGTTACGTGGCAGGAAAGCTACTGGTCGATCACCTCGCTCTTTAATTTTCAAGGTGTTCACTCATAATATGTTCCCAAATTTTCAGAAGTCTTGAAATTCAAAGGTTCATGAATTCTCTTATTCCGGGATTAAATTCGCTGGCGTTTGGATTATTTTGGCTGGCGTTTGGATTAAACTACCTGGCACTTTGATTAAATTGAGTGGTGCTCAGGTTAAATTGACTGGTGCTTGGATTAAATTGACTGGCGCTTGGAGTAAATTGACTGGTGCTCGGATTAAATTGACTGGCGCGTGGATTGAATTGAGTGGGGAAACCTGTAGTCATAGATACGGGAGCAACAGCTGTCGCTGCAAAATGGCGGTGCGTTATTTTAGGGTCCGTAGTGACGCAGTTCAGTGAAAATGTACCAATTTATCTTTGTGCACGAAGCCTCTGTGATGGATTGCGAAGACGTGCGTGCTTCCCAGCGATGCGGTTCATCGCTTGTCATCGGCTGCCCAGTGAAGGTGCCTCTGAGCGAATGTACGTATTATTTAAGTGTATTGTGCACTCCAAGATGCTTGCGGATTACCTCTGCTGGAGCCAGAAGCGATTGCAGATGGATACCGTAACGACACCGCAGCAATCGGATTTTGGCAGGTGAGGGCTCTTGTGTGCCCTTATGAAATGAGATTTCGAAGGGAGGAAGGTGTTGGAACTGTTGAGTGCTGAGTGCTTGTGATGAAGAAATGCCATTGCACTGGGTGGGTCTAGAAGAGCGAGCGGTTTTCGGACGCTGATAGTGTTTACGACCCTGTGGCTCCGATACATCACCGATGACAGAGCAGCCATCTCAAACGATTGCAGCGATACGCACTCCTCAGCACCTTGGCGCATCGACGCCTTGCAAGCAGCTACAGTGACGTGCCGATAATTATTTACTGTGTGCTACGTCGCCGCAATGCAGGCAATGAAACCGTGTTGTGGGGACATATCAGCCCGAGAAGATATATGCATAAGCCAGCGAGAGTCAACGCTTTGTTTTTCATAGTGGTGCTCCGTACATCACCGATGACAGTGCGTTGTGCGTGTTTTATATCGGCAGTCAAGACTGTTGATGCATCTGTGCTCGGGACCGCGTCGCTGTTGCCGAAAAATAAGTTGGGCGTGGCCCAACCGTTGTGGGTGGGCGCACAAGAGCTGCATGCCTCGGGCGGGGCGTGACCTCTGGTTTTAATTGACATGCGAACTCGTGCTAAATTCGTACATCGCGAAACCCCCTCCCGAGTTCAACTCGGGAACATTGTGGCGGCAGCAGCAGCCTGTGTCATTGCATCCAGCGGCAGCAAGCGTCAGTATCATCGTCTGGACCCGTTCACGTACATGAGAGGCGTGGAGTGTCAACGTCATTTTCGCCTGTTGAAGACATCAATGCGCTGGCTGTGTGGCGAGCTAGGCGAAGACTCGTCTGTGGAGACAACATGGCGGGCTTCATTCGCTCACCGTCGAAGAGCAAGTCCTCTGCGCCCTCCGTTTCTACGGGACTGGGAGTTTTCAGGGAAGCGTAGGTGCCGAGCGTTATGTTGGACCTCATGAAACTACTGTGAGCCCCAGTGTCAGAGATGTGCCTGACGCGCTCGCTTATTGATGCGGCAGTGCGTAAGCGGTGGCTGGCTTTCCCGAAGACTGCGGCTGAGCGGGCATATATAAAAGAACGCTTGCTATTTCGCGGGAACATTACGAACGTAGTCGGGTGCGTCGAAGGAAAGTACGTAGAAATTAAGGCGCCTTCAATGTCAGCGTTACTGTGATTAGCATTGAAGCAATATCTAGACATGCCATATTGCCAAATACGTGACTTCTGTGTAGCCGGCTTAAATTGTGTGTTACCCACATCTCACATGCGACTGCCTATGATACTGACTTTTTCGCTGGTTGCTGACTTTTTGCCGATTGTTCTACTTGTCTGTCAGAGTGCCTTCGAAATGGCTCACTTTCTTGGGAAAGAGGTTAATTAAGTATAAATAGATCAATGGATATCACAAATTGTGTGAAGTACCCTATGAATGCTAATCTCATAAAGAACTTGGGGTTCTTCATTGGTGAAGTTACTTAGTATGCATAATGCTGAATTTTCGTCATGCGTCATCTATTGGCCGCACTATGCAACAGCAAGACATTGCACAATTCGTTGCAGCTCAAGATGCGAATGTTGTGCCAAGCCGGTTGTGCCTATGCATTTGTGCGAAATGAAAGTGCATTGAGAATGTTACTGTGCTGGCTTGCATGAAGGAAATACTTCAGACTGTTTGCTCTGTTCACTGTTGATGCATGTGCCAGAGGTTCAGTGTATATTTTTTTGGGGGGCAGCGTTATTCTAGATGGACAAATCATATATTTTAGTCTCATAATCGTGATCTACTTCTTAAGCAGTAGAACAATGCAGATCCAATGCTCTGCAGACCTCGGTGAGCGTGAAGATGTCATGAACCACAAAGGCAAAATTATATTTCGGGAGAAATGCCAATGAAAAGTGGTCTTTAACCCACCATGATAAAAATTGCAGAGCAAATAGACCTTCTGTAGCACTTTAGAGCAATGATTACACAAAACGTGATATGCTCAAATGTGTAAGAGCTTGCCGCAACGCCAAAGTAGGATGAGCAACATGCAGCATATTTTGGCATTGAACATACCTTGTAACTGCTGATTTCATTGTACGCGTCGCTGTCGCGCCTTTCCCTCCGGCACTCCCTTTACTAAAACGTGGCACTGTCTTTCCATTGGTCATGATGAGGATGGTAACGGCAGCAGTAAGACTGGCTAATGCTTGCCCCTTTGATTCCTGTGAGTTTAGTGGTAAACAATATGGCACGTGCACACACCTGTACAGCAAAATTTAAAGCTTGTGGTGATTTTTTGGAGAGCTAATTTACGTTGGGACATTTGAAAGATGTGAGGCATTGTGACCTAATAACTAGAACATTGGTGAGGTTGAAGACTGGGTGTATTTGTATAGAAGTTTGGAGTTGAATTGCGCAAAATTAGACTGGAGACAAAGAAGAGAAATACAGACAGCAGAAGGCTCTGCTGTGTCTGTGTGTTACTCTATGTGTGCCACCGAATTGTTGCGCGATCCAACTTCAAATAGAGCATTGGGCTTCCTTGGTGCTGGACCGAGGAAGAGTGAGCTATTCGACAACATGCCAGTGCCCTGCCGCACAATTATTGAAGTCTGAAGGTTTGCAAACAAAGCTTTGCTTTCAAATCCTGCTGCTCATGTAATACAAGCACTGATTGAAAGAACCGTCATATAAAAATTATGGTGAAATGAATGGCTTTTGAAAAGTGTAATTTGTATACTGACAATGTTGACAGAATAGGTGCCACACCGGACTCAACAATTGTACTGGACAGAGCAGTTTGTTTCCTATGTGAAGCACAAGCTTCCATTACATCCTGTGCAGATAACCAAGCTCAGTTTGTACCCAAGCTCAGTTTGTTTTGACGTGGTGCACAACATTCACTGTAATGTCCTTTTGATTCTAAAGAAGTGCCAAACACCACCTCTTTTTCAAGGACGTCATGAGAATATTCAGCGATACCTTTCTACAGCCCCTCATAATGGAAGTGTGGCCAGCCAGCTTTGCTTGGATGTCTGTATAGATTTCTGTTCCTGATCATTCTGTGCTATCAAGTTGCTAAAGTCCATCTAACCGGTGCAAGGCATTACGTGATGCTATAGTTGGAGTTTAGGAGGCCATGGAATCTGCACTTCAAAGGCAGGTGAACAGAAACCTGCACCAATGGGCACGCACTCTAGACTGACGTCGTGCTGCCGGACGCACTAATACCCGCTCGTTGGAGAGAGACTATTTCTTTAGATGTGAAGGCAATCCGCTGCTGCGCTTCCGTCATCTGGGCGGGGTCTCTCCTGTCTTCTGAAATTGTATCCGACTGTAGAGGGTGCCGCTTTTCATACAACACAAAAGGATAAAGTGCGCAATGATTTGGCCTATGAAACGGATACATCATAAGTGAGCTATGCAATGGCTTAAGCTGTGTTGAAATTAGTACATGCAAATATACGACATTGTTAAAGAATATGCGGCATCGAACATGCATGTAATGGCGTGTTTGAATCTGGGAGTGTTGCATTCATATGCAAAGTGTATAGGTGATCGCATTATTAAACTCCTGCTGTTTCCTGTCTTTTCATTGTGAATTACATACACCGTTGATCTTGTGGCTAATCAACACGCACTGTATTCTTGCACATAGAAAGAACAAACAGCAGAATGACGTGTATGCTGCATTAGTGTATTCTTCATTTACATGGTCCAAGAGTGGCACAGGTTGTCTTACGTTTTTGCCCATTTTGAAAAGACACCAAGTGCGTGTTACGAGTGTCCTAATACGCACAGCACAATGTTTACTGCAGTAATTTTATTCATGCTCTTGAGTAATAAAGTGAAAGCTCCTTTATAAGGTGTCTTCTGGGGGCTTGACTGGAGAGCAGTGAGCGCACCGATACTGCTGTTGCAGGGCAGCCTTCTGGACCTTGCCACACTCTCAAGGGCACGTGCCTGGCGCTCGCCTACTGCCACCAGGCGGTTGAGTGCCTCCAGCAGCAGAATGTTTTGCTGCAAAAAAAAGTGGATTGTTGGAATGAATCAATCGCATATAAACCATTATTTACAAAGAAATATGCTCGTTGCACTACTGGTACTAAGTTCGCTTAACTGTGGAAGCCTTTAGTGTAGTATGCACAATAAAACAATGTGTCGGGACAAGTTTGCTTTATTTTTCATAACTGGGGTTGTCTTTTCCGGAGCGAATTGTCATGTTGATTAGTGTGCCAACAGCTGAGGTGTCCTCGCACCTTCACCAGTCTCTACTGTAAGCACCACAAACCTCTTTTTGTTCACTGCAAAACAAATGCCTCTCCCTATAATCCCATCTTATGCGAGCAGATTGCATCCTATGCCTACAAACATCCTATTTTTGTCCCTTTACGTAATTTTCTACCATCCTTGGCTGCAGTTATTTCTCCTTGACATCTATTCTGTCACGCTTATGTAACCACATGTTATGAATTGGCAACAAGTGATTGAAGACGTACATGGCCTGCCCACCGATTCCATTTTTTTCTTAATCTCAACTAGCATATCAGTTGCCACGGTTTACTACTCCACTGTCTTCCTGCCTTAATGCTATCTCCAATAATTTTTGTTACTTGAGTTTCTGCACAGTTCTCGACTTCTCAAGTTTCTTTGTTAACTTCCAGGCTTATGTACCACATTGCATAACTGGTAGAATGCAATGATTCTCAACTTTCTTCAAGGATGTCAGTAACGTGGCGATCACGATTTGGTAATGCCTTCCATGTGCAGTTCAACCCATGAAATTTTTGTATAAGTTTCTTGCTTTATATCAGTACCTGCTATTGATACTTCACCTGGATCAAGATACTCTTCCATAGATTCTGCAGGCTGAGTGCCACTCATGAATTTCTGTTCTCACCAAGTTAGTTACGATTACCTTCATCTTTTCTATATTTTCGCAATCCCACGTGCATGTAAAAGCACGAACACTCATTGGTTCTCAATGCCTTTTTCAACTGCTGGACATTCAGTTGGTTACTACGAAAGTGACTTAACCCGTGCACTATTATTATGCTAAATATGAAACAGTAGAAATATCCTTATCTGCAGTTTGTCGATGTCTCCTTCACTGTGTTGGTAGCGAGATCCATCGTCGGCACCACCTCCTTGTCACATCGTAGCTATATAGGCTGTCTTCCTTTTGCACACACTATGTAATATTCGTGATGCTCGAGTCACGCAGAGTGGAGGAACTCAGCGCACTCGCAGAAGCAGCACCGGGCAAGTTGTTTCTTCAGCATTGCGCCGTGAACAGTAGGTGCGCGTTTCGATCTGTAAAATCGCCGAAGCTATTGGTAGTCTTACGGGGCGCACGGCAAGATTGCTCACGGAGGACCAGAACTATCCAAAAAATAGTGGTCATCGTCGAGCCTGATCACTACGTCGCGCACTGCAAGCTTCTTATACAAGTTTGTTTATACTGGGCCTCTTCGATGTTTAGCCGCCATGCTCGCTTGGTGAATGGATGTGATGACGCCACCAGAGCGTTCCTTCGTGGTATAATGCGAAGCGTACTAAATTAGAAATTAGTCAATTACACATTCAGTGTACATCTTGCAAGCTATAAAATGTTTCTAAACCACGTTAAAGTAACTAATATTTTTTATATATATTTATTTATTCATACGGCGGTCCTCTTTCCAGGACCTTAGCAGGGTGCATACAAAGTGAAATTGAAAAATCTAAGTACAAAATACAGCGATACATACCACAGGTCACTCGCGATGTGCGAATGCAGGCAGTTACTGAACAACACACAGTAAATCACTCGCTTCATAAACATAGGTGCGACTCAAATAATGGCAGTGAGCATTGGGTTACAACGTCATCAGTAAGATTATACCATTCAACAATAGTTCTGGGAAAAAAAGGAAAATTTGAAGCAATTCTTTTTAGTAATTAACGGTGTTATTGTCTGTGAGTGTCGATGACATGTAGCATAACCAGCACTATAAGCAGTACATAACCAGTAAATTGTACTAAATGCATTTTTTTATAACTTGCTTGTGCATGTAATGCACTCGGTGGAACGGCAAACAAGTGAAAGAAGGCGCGACCATGCGCCGACGGTATGATCACGTGAGCCCGTTTGTCTACCGCCCAGAAGGCAACGCCCAAGGAATGATAGCCACGCAGAGTGAATCTAGATAAACCAATGAAACTGGAGGCTTCTCGAAAGATAAACTGTGTCTCAGTACCATTTGTGCTTTCATCTTGGGGTGTCGCCAGAGCTCGTGAAGATCCCGAGTTTCGCCAAACTCGGCGCATGCTGCATAGCACACCTGGAAACTGCACTGGTTGTGTTTGTGCAACGCTAGTTCTAGTACGCAAGGACGAGCGCTGCTGAATATTAAAAGTTTTATAGAATTTTATTGCTTGATACTAGTCTCGTGTCCTTAATAACGCTGTATTTTGGATTCATAAAACAATTTTGTGTCGCAGCTTGGAATCAAGGTGCGTGAGCTGCCCTGTTTATGCATGCACATTTGGCAGTGAAGATCACTTCCGTTTTTTTTTGCATTTTAACTTTTGACTGGGCGTATAGCTAAATTCTTGAACGAAACCATGCAAGCGCAGAGGACGTCGCGTTTTTTTTTTTTTTGTAGTTTGCACGTAACATATGACATGCAGTTGTCACCGTTGTCGGAGTGTTGTGGAGTGTACATGAAGTCCAGAAATCGTTCAGACGCGCTCGAACGGACCCCGAGTTCGAAGCCTACCGCTGATTGATATTCATCATCATCATCAGCCTGGTTATGCCCACTGCAGGGCAAAGGCCTCTCCCATATTTCTCCAACTACCCCGGTCATGTGCTAATTGTGGCCATGTTGTCCCATTGTGGCCATGTTGTCCAATTGATATTATCGCACCGATAACAAAGCTGAGGCGATTCCTGCGTTTCCACTTTCCCTATTGTTCTAAAAAAAGTTCTGAGGCTCAAATACACACATTTTAGCTTTCGCCAGCTACCCGCGCCGAGATCGGTCCGCGCCGAAGCTTAGGCGTAGCTTATCCGCCGAGTCCGTCTGCCCGCCATGGTCGCGTCTGGGCTCAGGAATCAACAAGTCCAACACAGATAAATCACTCTATATTTCAGCTTTTGCAATGCCCTTAATAAACAATTCTTCCGTGTCTACAGTGCCATCACAAGGAGCGATGAGCGCCGATGTGATACGTCATAAACACAGGCATATATTCTGTCTCCGAAGGCTCCCAGCACTAGCCTGCGCTTCTTTGACAAAGATATATGACTAGACAGACGTGCCAACTGAAACGCCTCACTGAACTAAGAAAACGTTGCATATACCTTGCGTGAAGAGCAAGAAGCGGCCATCAAAATCGGCAGTAACAGCCCATAAAGCCTCCCGGGTCGCCGGTTCATTTAAGACTTGTTTCGAAGTTAAAATACCATTGCCAAGTTAAAATCGACGTTGTGGCACTTCTGAGCATACTACTGAATACGGACAGCAATTTTTTTTTGTGATACCAGCGTGAGTTTTAGCTGCTGGGTGACAGCACATCTACCACATCTGTGCGAGACGTATCTCTGTGAAACTAAAGCTGCTTCTCGATCTTGACATGGTAAATTATCCATACATGTCCATCTGCTGGCGTGGCATAATCTACTTCCTGCCACCTAGCGTGCCGGATGTACGATGCCGGGCTCCGTCGGAGCAGCTACAGTGGCCATGCCTGGTCGCGGAAACAGGGCTATTTCATCGGACAACGAATACCAAGTCGTACTGCCTACTTTGCCTACAGGTCGTTTTGTTGTAAACACCGTTTCCCTGCACGGTGACATCAGTGCCCGCCCATACCGGGTGAAAGATTTGCGTGATGTGCTCGCTCCGCTTTCGCTCCTGCCGGAAGTTATCGCCTTCGGCGCGTACCGCATGAATCGTGTGTGGGCGATTACATTCAAAGATTCTCAACATCAGTGAGTTGAAAGTAAAAAATGCGAGAGGTTTCGTGATCGACCCTGCGAACCGGCATGTTCGAATAAAGCTGCACTGGCTCCTTCACAGAGTACCAGAGGAGGACGTGCGTCTTGCCTTCTCATTTGGGAAGGTGTCGGACGCCTCAAGGAAGCTGTGGCGCGCACATGGCGTGTCTGGTAGGGGGTCAACTACGAGGCTGGTGACCTCGAAGTCAAACGCTGGCGTGAAGCTCGATGACCTGCCTCACCAAGGTGAACGTAACTGGAGAGCTGACACTTGTTGTCGTGTCGGGCAGGCCACCCCTGTGCCTCCGCTGCCGGACACAGGTAATATTCGGCGTGACTCAAATTCCACGGTGAGGTTTGCGCCGTCCTTTCGGGCACGACGAGCGCGCACGAACGTGCACCAGTGTCACCGGGCCAGTGAGCAGCGATGAGACGTCAGCACTCCTCATGAATGAGGTCTATGCAGAGGAGGCATCGAAAAAAGCTAGCGAACCAGCGATACAGGAGACCACGTCGGCTGTTCCTCGGGTGCATCAGGCCCGGCGAGCCGCTGTAACCAGTGGGGCCCTGGAGGAGGGGCTCCACCCACCATAACCAAACAGCCTCTATTACAATAAACGTTTACTCTCTGTCTCTCGGGTGCATCAGTTAGACGCGCAACCCAAGGCTCGCACATCTCCCAGACAGACACCTCTACCTCCGCCACAGGATGCCGAGGCGGTGTTGAAGGACGCAGGGGAAAACGCCTGAGGCGACTTCGGAGAACGCCATCCAACCGGTGGCGGAGCACATGGATGTTTCCTCTGAAGGGTCCAGCCACATGGCCGGAAAGTGGTCGCACGATGATGCCATGAGCAAGACGTCGCAACCGGATGAAAAAACTTCGAGGACGCTTAAGCTTCGCCTTCAAGAGTGGAACGCGTTATTATTAGCGCACCCCCTTCGCACCGCCGACGCATTCGCTCGGTATTCTCTTGAGTCACACAAAGGCGAAACGTGCGCCTGAGCAAGCGGAACGAACCAAAAAACTCGGTGTCTTGGAGCGGGAAACGATCTACGTGAGCCAGACGTCGCAATCGGCACGGACAGCCGGGCCGCGACGTGCCATGAAGGCGGAGGCAATCATGGGGCTGACGCCTCGATGGGATCATCCTCTATCTCACCTGGGAGCACCACGCAGACGCATGACTCCTAGCCAGCAGCACGGCGCACATGACAGGGGTCGCTTTCCCACCAGACGCGCTACGGCGCAGCGATCACGTCAGAGGCATCTCGCATCGGACGCTGCACCTAGGAATCGTGCTGTGAGCGGAAAAAGGAGCCGCGTCACCTAAACACGAGGGTTCGAGCGACGCACGCTGGAAGTTGGAAGGGGAGAGAGCGAGAAAGCTTTTTAAACGCAAGGGTATTGGGGCATCCTCGCACCGGCACGGCCCCAATGCGCTCAAACGACACGAAGGGGAGAAGCGGGCGAGTGGCGCGCCAGCTGTCGGGGTAGTGCCGTACATTGCGAGGAGGGGGTCTTCTGTGTTTGCCGCAAGATGGCTCTGCGTGTGCGCCAAGCGCAGAGGAAATGCAGCGGAAACGTACTTCGCTACGCGTTTAACTGCGACTTCTGTAATGTACATGATCATAATTACCGACATACACCGCAGTTTAACTTTCTACGGCACGTTTCTAAGGCAACACCGCATTCACTAGAGGCGCTTTTGCCTCACTTTGAACCATCGGACTCATGGCTGAGTGGTAGCGTCTCCGTCTGACATTCCGGAAACCTGGATTCGATTCCCACCCTGCCGATCTTGCAAGTTGTTTTTATTTATGAATTGCCATCCACCATTTTTTTCTCACGGCCAACGCCGCCGACGCCGACGAGACGGGCTTTTCTGCACCGCGAGCTCCTTAATGCTGCCGCGTTAATAGCCGTTGATGGGCCGGCTTTTAAAGCAGCAAGTACGAGGCGAGCGTCCTGGAAATGGCGGCCGAACATCATGGCCGAATCACGGCGGGCGAGGAAACCGCCTCTGTAGTTCTGTGCTGTAGATACCGAAATGGGGTGCGGGGTGCTTGCGATATTGTTGTGAGGGTAGACCCCATACGATAGCGTTTCTTTTCGCTCGATATGGCGGTCCACCTTCCTCAAGCACTGCGTGTAGCAACTCTGGATGCACAAGGTCTTGGAGCAAGAAGGTGAAAGTGGCAACTTAGTCGCCTTCTCTTAGAGAACACTTTACACGTGATGGCAATCCAAGAAACCACAATTGATAGCCAAGAAGCAACTGATCGAATGGTGTCCACTTTTCGTAAGCATTACGATGTTTGTGTACGTCATTCTGACGCTGCCTCTGGTGGTTGTGCTTTATTCATCCGCAATAGTGTCGGTATTACTGTGCAGTCGCTATTTTCGTGCCAAAGGGGACGCCTCCTGGTTGTTGTATTTTTGCACTGTGGTCTGAATTTTCGTATTATTTGTGCTTATGCTAATGTAGAGGCAGAGCGAAAAAAGTACTAGAGTAAAAAAAGTACTAGTTTTGTTGGGAGACTTCAATTCTGTTTGTCGTTCGGTAGACTGTAAAATGTTTGCCAGTGTGAGATAAGAGTGCGGAGGTCTTGAATGTAGTAGTTCACGATCACAACTTAGAAGATATCGGAAGTGTTGTGACAAATGGTACGCATCTGCAATTCACACATTTTCAAGGCGATAGCCTTGCACGACTAGACAGGCTGTACGTGTCGCTCGAACTTATGCCACTATGCACATCATACGAGGTTAAGCCGTTGCCTTTCATTGACCACTGTCTAGCAATTGCAACCTTTGGTAAAAAAGAAAACGAAAAGTACTTGAAGAAGGAACTTTGGAAACTTAATGCAAAATTGATGGAGAATGAGAGTTTCTTTAAGGATGTGGATCAGAAGCTAAAAAGCTACTCGCAGTGCAACCTTTAAGTGTCGGTGTAGAGTGGGAGGATTTTAAGCAAGTAGTAAAATGAAAGCCATCGAAAGAAGTAACACATTGCGGTATGAGGACAAAAGAAACGAAACACTGCTTCGTGAGTAACTTGAATTTATTGCCGGTATAGAATACTCTCAACCAGGTGCTTACACCAACGAATTAAGAAGCATGAAAATTCAGTTGGAGAGAATTGATGCAAAAAAGTACAAAGCGGTGGTTATTCATGAACGGGCGGAGAAGCTGTGGGCCGGTGAAACGCCCACAAACGTGCGTTATCTGACGAAAAACGATACGTTTGCAATAAGGAAGTACGGCAATTAAGAAGCGGGGATGACGTTTCGGCGGATGGCAATGTAACCAAACGCGTCGTCGCTGATCATTTCAAAGAATTGCTCGGTCAACCGCGCACCGTTATAGAGGGCTTTAAAGCGGAATTTCGGTCGTTAGTGCCATAGCTGAATGAAGAAGAAAGAACGCGTCTCGGACAGCCGATTTGCGTGAAAGAACTAGAGGATGCAATAGATGCACTACCTCTTGGCAAGGCACTCGGTCCTGACGGCCTAGGAGTAGCATCTTATAAAGCATTAAAAACAATTATAGCCCAAATTATGGTCAATGTTATCGCCGAACCGTATCAGCAAAAACATATACCACTGTCCTTCACAACTTCGCACGTCGTCCTCATCCCATAAACTGAGGCACCTGAAAAACATCAGTTGGTGGGGTCTTATCGCCCAATAAGCTTTACCAACGTCGACTATAAGACATTTATGAAGGTGTTGGCCAAACGATTGCAGGGTGTGATAACGAGGCTGGTAGGCACGCATCTGACCTGTGGTATAAAGGGTAGAAACATCGCCACAAACATACACGTAGCTCGAAGTGTACTAGAATGTTGTGATGTATTTGGTGAACGAGTGGCTATGGTTGAACTAGATCTCGCTAAAGCCCTCGACCGTGTTGCCCACGATTTTCTCTCCGCCATATTAGAGCATTCCACGTAGGATGCGTAATAACAGATAGTGTCAGGACGGTGCATGCTAACTGCTTAACTCGGGTCATTGTAAACGGGGACCTGACAGACAGCGTGAAAGTGCGGTCTTCTGCGAGGCAGCGATGTCCACTGTCGCCCCTGACATTCGTGGCTTAGCTTGAGCCTTTGTGCAAGGCCATCCAAAACAATGAACGGATAACTGGCTTCAGGTTACAGTCAACACAGGTGAAAATATTGGCGTATGCCGATGGCATCGCCATATTCTGTTCAAATAGAGATAGTATTTGTGAAGCCGCGGGGGAAGTTGAAACTTTCTGCAAATGCACCGGGGCGCACATAAACTGGGAGAAGAGTTATGGGTTTTGGCATGGTGAATGGGAATAAATGCCAGACTACTTCGCTCGGCTTCTGTGGTCAACCACTGCAACAACGTATCTGGGCGTGCCTCTCGACTCTTATCGTGACCTTGAGCCGCGCTGGAATGAACAAGTGGCGAGAGCAAAGGAAAAGGCTAACGCATGGCAGGGGCGACAGCTGTCAATGTTCTCACGCGCCACAGTCTGTAACGTATTCCTTACCTCTAAGACATGGTGTGATATGAATGTGCTGTGTGCTTCGCGGATCAACATCAAAAAATTCACCTTGTCTCCGCCGCTTTCACATGGGTCTCGACTTGGGAAAAAACTAGCCGCACAAACTTGTTCTTGCCCGTAAGCAAAGGGGGCCTTGGGTTGGCACATTTATTTGTGCTAAAAGTTGTGTTGCGCTTTTTGTACCTTCGCGATCAGAATGATGTGTTCCTTCGCACAGTCATGCAAATGATTTTATGTCGTCACATTCCAGGATTTGTGGTATGCTCGTGAGAAGCAATGCATGATGCCAATAAAGGTTATCTGCGAGAAGTCGCACTTGCGTACAGAATGTTGCATGTTTTTTTTTATTCAGATACCCTAAAGGCCCTTAAGGGCATTGCATAGGGGGTGGATAACAACAAGATATTTCCAACACAATTAGGGGGAAAGGCAAAATAGAACACCGTGGTAAAGATAACTGAATACAACAACAAGAAAATATAAAAAGAAAAAAAGGAGAAATAAAGAAATGCATACATGATGGAGAAAAAAAATAATAGTCGGTACAAAGCATGTAGATGCACTTACAATGCGTCAAAGGCACAAGATTCTGTTTTTACTCAACATGCGTAAAACTAAGCTTCAAATGACTTACAAATGAGTCATGATCACGTACAGAAGCAATTTCTTTTGGCAGCTTATTCCAGTGATGAATAGCAAGAAAGAGCGGTGATTGTCGAAGGAGATTCGTACGCGCAAACATGGGACGCACTTTGGAGGGATAGTCGAGGCAGGGGAAAATTGTTTGCGGGGGTTTGATATGCGATGCTGTAAAGGATGACGGGGTATGATACACTCTGTGGAAGTGGGAAAGCAGTGCTAACAGTGGTCGTTTTTCTAGAGAGGGTAATTGGAGGGACTCTTTGATAGCCCTGATGCTGTATGTTCTAGAGTAGGTTTTAGTGATGAAACGTGCTGCTTTATTTTGTAAAGATTCCAGCTTGTTTATTAGGTATGTCTGATTTGGATTCCATGGGTGCGATCTTGTACGCGTTCCAAAGTCGAACGGAGGCGGTCCGTTCTTTATGTCACGAAATAGGCGGTCTGTTCCGTAGCGTTCGTCCGATAGCAGACGACACGGACTGATTGACAGCAGATATCACATCACAATTGACGTCATGGCGTTCGTCACGCTTCAAATTGACCAATCGTGTGCGGCTCGGTGGAACGGACCGCCTCCGTTCTATTTCGGAACGCGTACAAGATCGCACCCCATATTATGGAAGCGTATTCAATCTTTGAGTGAACTTGAGCTGTGTAAGCTAATAATTTTGTTGACTGATTTGCTAAATACAAATTTCGCCCGATGAATCCAAGTGTTTTATTTGCTTTCGAAATTATTTCATCAATGTGATCATTCCATGTAAGGTGTGACGTTAAATGGACGCCCAAGTATTTTAATGTAGACACATTATCTATGCATATGTTGTTCATAAAGTATGAACTTAAGTGATCGTTACTGGCTCTGGTAAATGTGATTGTTCTTGTTTTAGAAACATTAATTTCCATTTGCCATTGCTCGCACCAAAGTGAAATTTTGTTTAGGTCGGCCTGTAAAATATTAGCATCTTCGGAGGGGATAATTTGTAAAGAACGCAGTCATCTGCAAACAACCGAACTGTTGAGGTCAGGTTGTTACTGATGTCATTATTGTAAATTAAGAATAAGATTGGTCCAAGTACGGAGACCTGAGGAACGCCGGATTTATATTGTGCTAAAGCGGAAAACTGATCATTTACGGAAACAAATTGGTAGCGATTGGTTAAAAAACTTAAGATCCAATTAACAATTTTACCATGTATCTTAGGCCGGCTAAGTTTCATCATTAAGCGAGAATGGGGAACATTATCGAATGCTTTCTTGAAGTCAGTAAATATGGCATAGATTTTTATGGAATCGTGAACAGCTTGATGAAGATCAGTTATAAGTTCAAATAGTTGTGTTTCACAAGAGCGTCCTTACAGAAATCGATGCTTATTATTGGAAAAAAAAGTTATGCTCAGATAAATAATTCATAACTGCGGAAGACATGATATGCTCAAGTAATTTACCTGGAATACTAGTCAAGGATATAGGTCGATAGTCTGAGCGCACTGATCGGTCACCTGATTTGTAAATCGGAGTGATACGACTGATCTTCCAGTCATCTGGTACGATTCCTGTATCTATTGATTACTGGAAAAAGGCGGCTAACACGGGAGATATTATAGGTTTAATCATATTAAGCATATTTCTGCAGATGCCGTCTGGACCTGGCGTTGAGTTATTCGAAAGTCGATCGATGGCCGATTCTATTCCCTCCGGTGTAATTATAACGTCAATCATAGATGAGTTATTTGAAGAAAATGTAAGATCAGGTGGTATTGCGTTTTCGTTTGTGGATACAGCGCTGAAAAACGAGTTTAATTCAGTCGCAGGCGCGGTCAATGTGCGGCTTTCAGTGCAGTATCTCGCCAATATTACTAGTAAAAATCTGTATAATGACCTAATTGACACTATGCTCCCTGTACCGATTTAGCGTATGTCAAACTGTGGAGTCCCAGGAGATGTCCTCAAAAGGGTTAAAAGAATTCCAGTACACCCTTCGGTAAAAACTTTTTTCTTTAAACTACACACTAATACATTATCGGTTGAAACATGAAGGCATAACAAAGTTATTTTTGTCCGTAGTCCATTAACTACTTCGTATGTAAGAAACCTGATACGATAGAGCATGCGTTTCTAGATTGCTCGGATCCCATCTTTTTCTGGGATGTGCTACAAAGGACGTTAAAGAAAGAGTTACCTTTAGATTCACATGGAATAATATTCGTACCGGTAGAAATAGAGGCTTTTCCGTATGATGCTATAATGTTCCTGGGCCTCCACTGTTTGTGGAAAGCAAGAATGCAGTTCAACAATGCTGATGTCAATTCGCGACCTACACGCGAACACTTCATTGAAGCTGTAGTACGGTTCAGGGATGTCCATCGGGCACTCCCTGAACAGCCAACATGAACTGACATGCTAGAAAAATTGGCAGCATTGAAAAAAAAATAATAATATGTCATGCCAGCAAAATCCTTATTGACGTGTTTCATCTTTTGTGTATTGTTTGTGTAGGTCAAAGCCGGCAATAAAGAGAAAAAGACCGGCGTGGCGAAGCGGAAGGTCTGACGATCAAATTATTACGACCAGTATTTTCCAAAGGATCAGAAGAGATTATTTTTTCTCGCTTATCAAACTTTTTCGGCAGACAAAACATTATATCTAGTGCTCTGTTCGGCTTTCGTAAGGGTAGGTCAACAGAAACTGCTTTGCTCACACTCAAGGAACATGTACTAAAAACATAGAAAGAAATCTTTTCACATTGAGTGAGGCATTCGATTGCATAAATCATAAAATGTTGCTATGGAAATTATCACAGAGTGGCATTAGATGTACTCCTTTAGCATTATTTGAGTCTTACCTTACTAATCGAAAACAATCAGCATGTATAAAACACGAGAAGTCAAGTTTTGTTCCTTTACTAAATAGCGTGCCACAAGGGAGCGTTCTAGGTCCTATGCTTTTTAACCTCTACATTAGCGACATTACTAATATTGATACAACTGTAAAATTCATCGTGTATGCCGATGACACTAATCTTCTCATTTCTGGCCCGAATTCACAAGAATTAATGGAAAAATGTAACTATCTACTCAATAAGCTCTCTAATGGTCAGTCGCTAATTGCCTAAAAATAAACCCTACGATAACTAAAGTAATGTTATTTCGCGCAAAAAATAAAGGTATTACTAGTAATCAAACCTTAGTGTGTGCTGGTAAAGAACTGCAAATTCTGGATGAACATAAAATATTCGGCGTCACTTTTTCTTCGCACCTTACTTGGGATAAACATACTGAATATATCTGCATAAAAATGTCTGCTATCACAGGCGTTCGTTCTGTCTGTCGGCGTCTTCTCCAAACCAAAGCAAAACTAAACATTTATTAGGCCTTCTTTTTTTCCCAGTTAAATTACTGTAGCTAAGTGTGGGCGACTACAGGAAAGGCAAATATGAAAATCCTTTCTTTGCAAAAGAAAATGATTCGGCACATTGACAACATGGGTTATCCGGAGACAACGCGGCCAGCGTTCTTGAAGCATAATATTATAAAAATAGAATATTTCTACACGTATCGCCTTCTAAATTTATTTTATTTCTCAAATACTGCCTTCAAAAATTTCATAGGGTCTACTGCATCTTTGGCACCAAAATTCAATTCTTCCAATACAAGAAAAATTCATACATGGTATGTTCCGTGGTTTCGTAATAAATATAGTCTACAGTCATTAAAACATAATCTACCACATATTTTAAATAAATATAAAGGTACATATACCTCTTCATCGAAGGAACTGCGAATGCATTTTGTAAACATGTAATCAGTGATTGTTTATCGTTCTTTCAGAGAAAATTGTACGTGTTACTGATATTGTAAGCCTTACACATGTATTTCTATCTTCCGGTGTATACAATGTTTTTTTCATTTTTTAGTCTGTATTATCTAGTCTGTATATCAGAGCGAAATGTATTAGTTTTGTTAGTAACCCTTATACACATACTTCCATTTTTCTCATGTATCAAATATGTTTTTTCCCTTAGTCTTTATATTATTTTCGGTCTTGTTATTGTGCATTTATGTAGTTAATTTATTCTGAGTGTCTAACAATGTTACGATTTTGATGCAACCACCATGTATGCCTTATCATGGACCATCGGCCTAGTCAAGCTGTTTTCCAACAGCTTTTAGCCTTTGGTATCCACCAGAACACTTGTAATTCTAGAAATAAATTGAATTGAATGCTGGCAGGCGCATTTTAACGTTTATTTTTCGTTTTTTTATTGAACTAAAACGCTCTGTTGCTTTCTGTATTTAAGAAATATATATGATGTCCAGGCACCGTCTCGTATTTACCGCGCTAGAGCTGTTTTTCGCACCAGTAGCAAGCGCCTGCCCAGCGCCCCAGCATCCAGCGTGCGGCACTGGGCTCATAATCCGGCGCGGCACATGACACTGGGTACTGTGTTTTGCAATAGGGATAGTCTTTGAAGTTTACCTAAATATTGCCCATAACGCGCCCTTGATTTTCGCCAAGTATTAAAAAAAATATATATTGTTTAATTCACTGAGGGCATCGCTGAAACCCAGTCGGAACGCGGTATATGACGCCTGAAGATAGGGAAAGAAATTTCCTATCAGTAATTTTCTATCAGTAATAATTTTCAATGCTTCCAACTGGACCAGGAAAGCAAAAATTTTGTCATACATTGCAGTTACCATGGCCCCCATCCGCTTTCCAGAAAATATAAACCTGTTGTAAAGTACGCCTATGTCGAGACACTGGTAAGCATAGCTGATAGCAGCCACATCAGACGCTCTAACACTTGAATAAGATTGTTTTTTTACAGAGGCTGTGTTTGATCCAGCCATACTTCGCATAGCGAGTTTCCATAGCGTACCACCATTTTTCGCTAAATTTGGCCTTACGACTTTTGTAGATCTTCCAGGGCAGCGGGCTCAATTCTCTCAGAACTTATAATTAGGGTAAACAGCGCGAAAAAGACGGGGACACAAGTAAACAAATACCACAGACAAGCGTCAAGATCTTACTAATATCAATTCTCTCCTGCTTGTTATAGGAACGCTCATAACAGCATAAAGTGCTCGCTTACGTAATTTGTTGCGAAAGCCCATGTATTAACCTGTCCCCATTAACTGTACCCCTTAACCTGTACCCATTGAATTGCCGTTGCAGTCACCAAACAAAACGAATGTTTCTTTTATTTCAGGGAGGGCACTAGACGAAACTAATATATCACGCATGAAAAAGTAAAAGAAGAGGGTTTAATAATTGTTCTTACGCTTCTAAATAAGCTAGAAACGTTAACACTTAGAATGCCGCCTATTCCTTCAAAGTAAAAAATACGTGAAACGCAGAGCTATCTTGGGGCATAGGGAAACCTCGCTAATAGCAGCAGCGTGATACTTTTGAACACTTGGTTACACTTTTTGCGCTGTATTTGATCAACACGCACTTACCATCACACGTGAACTTGGCGAATTGTTCCCCTTGTGTTCCCAAAATTGGACCTCAGTTGTACTTGTAATTATGTCAGAGCGGTCGTCTAAATTTTACACCGCTCGTAAAACGGACGCTATGGACGTTATAACGCTATGTAGCACATGAATATATATATGTCTACGTGTCCGCGTCTGGTCTCTGTCTCTGGTCTATTTTCGTGCGCTAAAAACCTCAGTGACATAACTATATATATGCGCTATAACATGCGCATATAACCCTCCCACTAGTAACATTGCCTACATATTGGCCATACCATGCGCATAAATTTCTCCCGATAAAAACAAGATGCCTTGTTTAACTCACCGTGGACACCAGAGAAACAAACTATGAATCTCGTATAATGCACGAAAACACATGGAAACACGGCATTTAGTAATTATCGGCAACACTTGCATTTAAAGCAGGAAAGTTAAAGTTTCGCAACGCATTGCGTTTCAAATTCTCTCTATTTTTTCGGAATGTCAACCATTTCCTTGCGCTTTTGTTTTAGGAGTCTGGGAGCAAACATTCAGATTATCAGCCGATATGACACCCTGGAATGCTTCTTGAGCAACTTTCTACAAAGGCTGTAATGAACCTACACAGAATAAACATACATCGCTCGTCACTCACAACATCGCTTCGTACTTGGAATAAATATAAACACCGTGCCCCGCGTATTTTACCGAGGACACCGGCGAAAACAACTGAATGCCGTGCATAACGCATAAGAATTGCGAGAAAGCGACCGTTTAGTAACTCTTTTCAGAACATATAAGCCACCTACCAATGCAAATGTTCGGAACACGTCGCCAAAAAGTGGTCCTCATTTTTTCATGATATGAAATATTTGCTGTTTTATTCTCCTGTCAGAAAACAAGTAATGGTGTAGCTCTTATATAAGAACAGCCTGAAAATGAAATCGTCCAAGTCAGAAGTGACAGACTCCTTTAGAATACATGAAATCAGTGTTCTGTTGGTATTGAAATGGCTCTGAACGTTCGACCAAGGTCATTTTAACTAGCATATCTACGATACATCATAATTACACGATGAAATTGGGCAGTTATATATGTAAGAAGATTGTTTAGATTGTTGATGTAAAGCCAGCGCCCAGCGTATTAACCCCGTAGCGGCGTGCACCACTCGCGTTGCCATTGCGGACGTTCTACACGCTGTCGTGGGCGAGACATTGTTAACGTCGAACGCCTCAAGACTTACTATGACCGACTCATAAGCTGTTAGGTCGCCGGATGACTCCCTTTTCGTTGCCGGGGGTGACTGCCCAGGTAGCACACAAAGTCTTGAAAACGTCGTATTAAGGGATTCAACGTCTGAAACGGATTTTTGACCGAAATCGACGCATCAAAGACGTTCCAAACAAGATAGCTTAAAAACGAGGGGTGAATACGTTTTGATAACGTTGGAAGCCAGGCAGCTTAAAAACGAGGGGTGAATACGTTTTGAAAACGACTCAAGGCGCCACCGCCACGCCACGGCGCGTCAGCCTCTTTAGCGGCTTCTACAATATTCAACAACCCATCAACGCGATCCAACCTTGCGCAAGGTGGCGATACCGTCGTCAAATCATGTGACCAAGGTGGCCACGTGATTCGTGATGCCGGGCGAGCCGGGCATAGTCGCGTCGTCATGGCGTCCTCGCGTCACCGCACTCGCATTGCGCTGTGGTGTGTTTGCGGCTGTTCTGAATGTGCTGCCGCTGCCCTTTGCAATGTAAGTGTTGCAGTATTTTGCTGTCAAGAAAACGATATTCTGTGATCAGTTTGGGTTGTGCGATATGTTTGTGTGGTTTTAATTTGGAAATCAGTAGTGTTTTCAATTGTTTGTGACCAAGGCGGCCATGTTATTCGTGAAGGCGGGCGTAGTTGCGTTATCGCACTCGCATGACACTATGGTCTGTTTGCGACTGTTCTGAATGTGCTGCCGCTGCCCTTTGTCATGTAAGTGTTGCAGTGCTTTGCTGTCAAGAAAACGACATTCTGTGATTAGTTTGGGTTGTGCGATCTATTTGAGCCGGGCATAATAGCGTTATCGCACTTGCATTGCGCTGTGGTATGATAGCGGCTGTTCTGAATGTGCTGCCGCTGCCCTTTGTCATGTAAGTGTTGCAGGGTATTGCCGTCAAGAAAACGACGTTCTGTGATTAGTTTGGGTTGTGCGATCTGTTTGTGTAGTTTAATTTGGAAATCAGTAGTGTTTTCAATTGGAGGGCGCGGAGTGGAGGGCACTAATCAGCTCTTCAAGTTCATTGTCATGTTATGTGAGGCGCCTTTTCACTGACGCTGTAATTAAGGCGGTAAGGGCAGTATAAGGATGAAAGTTAGAGGGACGAAATCGTGCCTGTGTGTCCCTAGCGTCGGGATCGGTCGCTATGCGTGATACTAACAAGAAAGCATTTTGCAGAATGCGAAGAAAGGCGGCAAAGTTTCTGTCTGTGCGCACCTTGCCGATCTCCGCAATAGAGCCGTCATCGTGGTATTTTAGTCTCCCGTTTAGCAAGAGTTGCAGACAAGGGAACTGGTTCACACAGGTTTTTTTTAATGACTCAGTACTAGTGCGGTATCCCAAAAGGTGAGGTCAAGTGCTCGCCCTATTTTCTTCCCTCGCGCTGCAGTGCACTGACAGAATTTTGCGTGCACCATACCGTGCTTTTATCGTTTGCGCTTCAGGTTCTCGATTGTGTTTTCGCCCCCTTTACCCATGTGATGGGTATTTCATGGTATTACGGGGTACCACATGTGTCCATATATTGTGTCCAATATATGAAACGGCCAAATTCGATTTTATTTGACGCCTCAAATGGTAGTAACGTATTGAGTCCCTTGTAGCTTTGTGCTTGTTATCAATTTTACTATTTGGTGAATGGATACAGCATGTACGCTGCATAACTGGCTTGTGGATACTGCATACGTGAGTCGAGTATGCCCTTGGTATAAAATAACTTGTATGCTTAAGGTAGTACGATTGTTTGCAGTTTGGGACATGTGTCGGAATGTACGCTGTGCGCCCTTCGCGCTTTACGGCGGCCTGCCGAGTTCGTGCGGGTGCCATGTGCACATGTGCGCATGGAGTTCGCGAAGCGCTCTCACAATTTTATATATATATATTGTCACGTGGTGGTGACGTTGAATGACACAGTAGCAATACTGTGAACGACAAAATAAACTTTTATTGGGCGAACCTGTGCCCACAAAACAGGCTACACTTATAGCGCAACGAGAGCGGCGAACACAGTCGGCGATCGTCGTACATCTGATCAGCGGGTCAAGTGCGTCGGCTTTTATACAGCAGTCATCGAATGTTCCAGACTAATCGTTGGGACCCGCATACCTTCCACAAAGTTCTACAACATTCGAGTCACGCGATGAAATCAGATAACACAAGGTTTGGCGACAACAGACAGCGGATAGAAGCATCGATAACTATCCAGAAACTTCGGATACATGCAGACGCGTCCCGCGCTGTGTGATAACATTTGTTAGGCGGCGAAGCGTGGTCGCCCGTTAAATATAAGTACACGTGTCAATACCCCCCTCTTAAAAAGCATCGACCCGATGCTGCAAACAAACGAAAGTAATAAAAGAAAAGCACTCCTATATCAAAGAAAACAACAACATAAGGAAGTTCGTCAGCGTCCGTAAAAGGGTTTAAGACGCGCCACGTGGACCACTTCAGATCGTGCGCGGCGTCGCTGTGAATGCGAAATGCCGTCTGGCACGACCTTATAGTCCAGTGCGCCAATACGTCGGATGACCTTGTAGGGACCGAAATATCGTCGCAGTAGATTTCACTGAGTCCTCGTCGGCGTATCGGGGTCCACACCCAAACACGGTCGCCGGGCTGGTACTCGACGAAGCGTCGTCGGAGGTTGTAGTGTCGGCTGTCGGTCCTCTGCTGGCTCTTGATTCGCAGGCGGGCGAGCTGTCGGGCTTCTTCGGCGCGCTGGAGATAGCTAGCGACGTCAACGTTCTCTTCGTCAGTTACGTGCGGCAGCATGGCGTCAAGCGTCGTCGTCGGGTTCCTGCCGTAAACCAGCTTAAACGGCGTGATCTGTGTTGTTTCTTGCACCGCCGTGTTGTACGCAAAGGTTACGTATGGCAGGATCGCGTCCCACGTCTTGTGTTCGACGTCGACGTACATTGCTAGCATGTCGGCGAGGGTCTTGTTCAGGCGCTCCGTGAGACCATTCGTCTGCGGATGGTAGGCAGTTGTCCTCCTGTGGCTTGTCTGGCTGTACTGCAGAATGGCTTGGGTGAGCTCTGCTGTAAAAGCCGTTCCTCTGTCGGTGATGAGGACTTCTGGGGCACCATGTCGCAGCAGGATGTTCTCGACGAAAAATTTCGCCACTTCGGCTGCGCTGCCTTTTGGTAGAGCTTTAGTTTCAGCAAAACGGGTGAGATAGTCCGTCGCCACGACGATCCACTTATTCCCGGATGTTGATATCGGAAACGGCCCCAACAAATCCATCCCAATCTGCTGGAATGGTCGGCGAAGAGGTTCGATCGGCTGTAGTAATCCTGCTGGCCTTGTCGGTGGTGTCTTGCGTCGTTGACAGTCTCGGCATGTCTTCACGTAACGGGCGACGTCGGCGGTTAGACGCGGCCAGTAATACCTTTCCTGTATTCTCGACAGCGTCCGGGAGAATCCGAGGTGCCCAGCGGTTGGATCGTCGTGTAGGGCGTGCAGTATTTCTGGACGCAGCGCTGACGGCACAACAAGAAGGTAGCTGGCGCGAACTGGTGAGAAGTTCTTCTTCACGAGCAGGTTGTTTTGTAGCGTGAACGACGACAACCCGCGCTTAAATGCCCTAGGGACAACGTCGGTGTTTCCTTCCAAATACTCGACGAGGCCTTTTAGCTCCGGGTCTGCTCGTTGCTGTTTAGTGAAGTCTTCCGCGCTTATTATCCCAAGGAAGGCGTCGTCGTCCTCGTCGTCTTGCGGCGGGGGATCGATGGGGGCGCGCGATAAGCAGTCGGCGTCGGAGTGTTTTCTTCCGGACTTGTATATTACCGTGATGTCATATTCTTGTAGTCTGAGGCTCCACCGCGCCACCCGTCCCGAAGGGTCCTTTAAGTTAGCTAGCCAACACAATGCATGATGGTCACTGACGACTTTGAATGGCCTGCCATAGAGGTAAGGGCGGAATTTAGCTATAGCCCAAATGATGGCGAGGCATTCCTTTTCAGTCGTAGAATAGTTGCTTTCCGCTTTTGACAGCGACCGGCTAGCATACGATATCACCCTTTCAAGTCCTTCTTTCCTCTGGACTAGGACGGCACCGAGGCCTAGGCTACTGGCGTCAGTGTGGATTTCGGTATCGGCGTCCTCGTCGAAGTGTGCAAGTACCGGCGGCGACTGCATGCGTCGTTTGAGTTCTTGAAATGCCTTGGCCTGCGGCGTTTCCCACTTGAACGCGACATCACATTTGGTTAGATGTGTTAGCGGCTCCGCGATGCGTGAGAAGTCCTTGACAAAGCGCCTATAGTAGGCACACATGCCAAGGAATCTGCGCACTGCCTTCTTGTCGGTTGGCTGCGGGAACTTTGCGATGGCAGCTGTCTTCTGTGGGTCGGGGCGTACTCCTGATTTGCTGATCACGTGGCCTAGGAACAAAAGCTCATCGTAAGCGAAGCGGCACTTTTCCGGCTTCAGAGTGAGCCCTGATGACTTGATGGCTTCTAACACTGTCGCAAGCAGCCTAAGGTGATCGTCGAAATTTCCGGAGAAGACAACGACGTCATCCAGGTAAACAAGGCACGTCTGCCACTTCAGTCCGGCTAACACCGTGTCCATGACGCGCTGAAACGTTGCAGGCGCCGAGCACAGTCCGAATGGCATGACCTTGAACTCGTAGAGGCCGTCTGGCGTGATGAAGGCAGTCTTTTCGCGATCTCTCTCGTCGACTTCTATTTGCCAGTAGCCAGACTTGAGGTCCATCGACGAGAAGTATTTAGCGTTGCAGAGCCGATCCAATGCGTCGTCTATCCGTGGAAAGGGGTACACATCCTTCTTCGTGATCTTGTTCAGTCGACGATAATCGACGCAGAAGCGTAGGGTTCCGTCCTTTTTCTTTACCAGGACTACAGGAGAGGCCCACGGGCTTTTCGACGGCTGGATGATGTCGTCGCGCAGCATTTCATCGACTTGTTGCCTAATAGCTTCACGTTCTCGCGTCGAAACTCGGTAAGGGCTCTGGCGGAGTGGTCGAGCGCTCTCTTCGGTTATTATGCGATGCTTTGCAACTGGTGTTTGTCGAATCCTCGATGACGTCGAAAAGCAGTCTTTGTATGGTCGGAGAAGACTTCTGATCTGTTGCTGCTTACTCATAGGAAGACTTGGATTCACGTCGAAGTCTGGTTCGGGGACAATGCTCATCGGGGTAGGTGCGGCTGAATCCGAGAGGACAAAGGCATTGCTGGTTTCCACAATTTCCTCGATGTATGCGATTGTCGTGCCCTTGTTGATGTGCTTGAACTCTTGGCTGAAGTTGGTTAGCATAACTTCCACTTGCCCTCCGTGGAGTCGAGCGATCCCTCTTGCGACGCAAATTTCACGGTCGAGCAGTAGATGTTGGTCGCCCTCGATGACGCCTTCTACGTCAGCGGGTGTTTCAGTGCCGACGGAAATAATAATGCTGGCGCGCGGCGGGATGCTCACTTGATCTTCGAGCACACTCAAGGCGTGGTGACTACGACAGCTCTCCGGCGGTATCGCTTGATCTTGTGACAGCGTTATCGATTTCGACTTCAGGTCGATGACTGCGCCATGTTGATTCAGGAAGTCCATGCCGAGAATGACGTCTCGTGAACACTGTTGGAGGACAACGAAGGTGGCAGGGTAAGTCCGGTCATGAACGGTAATTCTTGCCGTGTAGATCCCAGTTGGCGTAATCAAATGTCCTCCAGCGGTGCGAATTTGAGGGCCTTCCCATGCAGTCTTAACTTTCCTCAACTGGGCTGCGATGGGTCTACTCATAACGGAGTAATCGGCTCCTGCGTCTACTAAGGCGGTGACTGCGTGGCCGTCGAGAAGCACGTCGAGGTCGGTGGTTCTTTGTCTTGCGTTACAGTTAGGTCTCGGCGTCGGATCACGGCTACGTCGTGTTGAACTGAAGCTGGAACGTCGCGTCGTCAAGTCGTCTTTCGTCGGTGTAGTCTTGGCTTCCTGACTTCGTCGGGACGGCGGCCTGTCGTCATTAGGTCGTCGAGATGGTTTCTTCGTCGTCTTCGTCGGCGGCGGAGGATCTTCGTCAGTTCGACGAACAGCAACCGCACCTCCATCGGTTGCTGCTTTACGGGCTCGCTGACCGGCCCCGGGCTGGGCCAGTGTATGGTCGGCGCTGCGGCGACAGGTAGCGGCCTGGTGATGGCGAACGCGACGGTCGTCGAGAGCTCCACTGAGTAGCGGCGAGGTAGTCGGCGATATCGCGAGGGCGTTCACCTCGCTGCGGGCGCGGAGCATTGACGGCGAAACCTCGCAGTCCCATCTCCCGGTATGGGCATCGGCGATACACATGGCCGGCTTCTCCGCAGTGATAGCAGAGCGGACGGTGGTCGGGGGCTCGCCAAATGTCCGTCTTCCTCGCGTAGGTGCGCTGGGCGACGGGTGGGCGTGCTGGCGGCGGCGGCGGCGGCGGACGACGGAATTGCGTCGTTGCAGGGCCCTGGCGTGGTCGCGGAGGGGGACCTTGACGGCGTGCGACGGCGGCGTAGGTCATCGCTTCTGGCTGGGGCTGCGGTAATTGAGGTTGCACCTCAGGAACCCCAAGCGATCGCTGAACCTCATCTTTCACGATGTCAGCGATCGAAGCTACTTGAGGCTGCGACGAAGGCAGGACCTTGCGCAGTTCTTCGCGCACAATGGCCCTGATGGTCTCTTGAAGGTCGTCCGAACCCAGTCCTTGGATGGCATACTGCGGCGTGTGCCCCTGGCGGTTATATTGCCGGGTGCGCATCTCCAGAGTTTTCTCGATCGTCGATGCCTCTGCAGAAAACTCAGCCACAGTCTTCGGTGGGTTACGAATAAGTCCGGCGAAAAGGTCTTGCTTGACGCCGCGCATCAGGAAGCGAACTTTTTTCTCCTCCGACATTTCCGGGTCGGCGTGCCGGAAAAGATGGGCCATCTCCTCCGTGAAGATCGCGATCGTCTCGTTTGGCAGCTGCACTCTGGTTTCTAGTAGAGCTTGGGCTCGCTCTTTTCGCACGACGCTTGTAAACGTGTGCAAGAAGCCGCTTCGGAAAAGATCCCACGTCGTTAAGGTGGCTTCCCGATTCTCGAAGCATGTCCTGGCGGCGTCTTCCAATGCGAAATAGACATGCCGCAGCTTGTCGTCGCTGTCCCAACTGTTAAACTTAGCGACCCTCTCATACGTTTCGAGCCAGGTTTCTGGGTCCTCGAAGGTTGATCCGCGGAACGTCGGAGGTTCCCTGGGCTGCTGCAGCACGATGGGGGACGCTGGGGCTGCCATTGGGGTTGCCTTGTCCACAATCTTCTTGGTCTTCTCAAGTAGAAGTCCGTGCTCCGGGCGAAGCTGTTGAAGACGGCGGCTTGCTCGATGCTCCGGGACTACGTTGGTGTTCTCTTTGCGGTCCGGGCTTGGATCACGGCTTGTCGGGGGCGTCCGGTACATGAACGAAAAGCACCTCCACCAGATGTCACGTGGTGGTGACGTTGAATGACACAGTAGCAATACTGTCAACGACAAAATAAACTTTTATTGGGCGAACCTGTGCCCACAAAACAGGCTACACTTATAGCGCAACGAGAGCGGCGAACACAGTCGGCGATCGTCGTACATCTGATCAGCGGGTCAAGTGCGTCGGCTTTTATACAGCAGTCATCGAATGTTCCAGACTAATCGTTGGGACCCGCATGCCTTCCACAAAGTTCTACAACATTCGAGTCACGCGATGAAATCAGATAACACAAGGTTTGGCGACAACAGACAGCGGATAGAAGCATCGATAACTATCCAGAAACTTCGGATACATGCAGACGCGTCCCGCGCTGTGTGATAACATTTGTTAGGCGGCGAAGCGTGGTCGCCCGTTAAATATAAGTACACGTGTCAATATATATATATATATATATATATATATATATATATATATATATATATATATGTATATATACATGTATTCTGTTCGCGCGCTTCGCACAACAGGGCATGTCGCAGTTCTTTGTCCTTGTGCAACACATTTTCCTAGCGTACGACTGTGCATTATTTGATGCCGGTTTCACACGGGGCTCTTTTAGCCACTATCCAGTCCGTTACAAATCGGTTACAATTTCTCGGTCGTGATTGGCTCCTCTGCGCAAGCTACGAGAGTGAGCCAGTCGCATCGATAATTTCGATCCGGATCGGGCGTGATCGCGATCGAGAGTGGTCGTGTGACACCGGTTTTACACATGGCTCCCACATAGGGAACACCTTAAGTTCATTGCTACTGAGTGAAGCGCAAGTGCATATATATGCCAGTGGTTGTATGTGGGCAAGTCTCTCTGGTGAAGCCAATACTTGTGCATTCAATACATTTCAATTACCAGCGTAGTGCATCAATGTGGCTACTTCGACAAAATGGAGCACCAGTGCAGATATCTGAGTATACCTGTCCAGGGCAGCAAGTGTGTCTACATTGAAACCACTACCAGCATGTGCGGCAGTTCTATTTCCAGCAGCGGGACTGCACAATAATCAGAAGGGTGCTCTCAAGCTGTTTATCTATGAAGCTCTGCCTGGACTGTGTGCCAAATATTTTTGGACGTGAAAGTGGGGGTGAATTGGTAAACATCAGCGGAACTGTGCCTGGACTTTGTGGTAAATGTTTTGGATGTGAAAGTGTGAGTGAACTGGCAAAGAATTTGCTCTGGGCTACATGTGTTAAACGTTTTTCTCATTCAGAGTGCTTTTTTTTACTTTAGGAGACTGGAGATGTGCGCAAAGTGGGACATGTCAGTGTGCTAATTAATGTATTTGCTGGTTTGCAAATTATTCGTTGCAACTTTGTTTTTGCCAGAGAGGTACAACTTTGCTTCGTGTAAAGGGTTTTATATATAAAACACATACTATTTATTATGACCATTGCTTCCTTTGTTACACAAATGCAGCTTCCAGTGCATTCCAGTTTATTTCCATGTTTATGTAAGTTTCTAATATGAGGCTTGCATATTCATTTCTCACGTTCTGGAGTGGCAAGATGCAGCATTACTGTCTCATCGTTCGCTGTACTACAGTAGTGTTCACTTGTTACACTGAATCCCCCGTTTAAGTATTCTGTACTAATTTCACTTTTTGCTTTTTTGTTGTATGGTTATTTTTTCTCGCCATTACCTTCTTTGATATATCCTAAAGGCAATATTTCCAATTTTGCATTGTTCCCATTTTTTAAAATTTCTGTCACAGGAATGTTATGCGGTGGTATTTCTTTTTGTGCTCTTTTCAAGCTTCTAGCTGATAGGTAACATTGCTTGGAGGCAGTTACCATCCGATTCATACTCTTGCATTTTTCAGTCTACTTCTTCCATTCGCTCCGATGTCACTTCTGCATAACTCTAGTCCATCTAATAGCACGTGCACTTTACTATGATAAATTAGACACTTTAGTACACTCCAGGTTTTTCTGTTCATTTTTGTATGTGTACTTGGAATTTTGTTTATGTGCTAGTGAATGTTCACTTTCGAGTTCATTACGAATCCTTTCTGCGACTTTTGTCATTGTTAATGTACCTTTACTTCTATTTGCATTTCTCACACAGTTTGTTCGAACCTTGCATAAGCATTACATTTTAATAAAGTGTTTTTGCTTTGTCACAATGTTCTCATTTCATGCACTCTTGGCATGAAGGGCTTGGTTTGGCCACCTGCCAAGACGTGGCCATTTGTTCTTTGCAGGATGTCATTCCCATTGTGGTTGTAAGCATCGTAGCTTACTAAAGGCGGTATTAAGGATTTATTATTCCTAACAGGCTCATTTTCGTGCGACTTGGTATAGCATGCGCCGGCTATGCGGGGAACAGTGCTTGGCACTGCTCCATGGCTCTTACAGTCAACACCGACGCTTCTACTCATCTGGGGCACGATTGGAGATCGTTGTTCGAAACGCCCGATCAGTTTCACCTCACGCGATTGGCCTAGGCCGTGCCGACGGGTGCGGCTGACGACGTCTGCGCGGCATAGGCCAGTCGCGTGAGGCTAAACGAAACGCGTGTTTTGAACAACGATGTCTGATCGCGCCCGTCACCCGCGAAAATTAGCTTCAGATGATCGTAAACCTTTCAAGACTGCTTCTAGACCAGCTTTTTGATAACGTCCTAAAAACGTTAAGGAATTGGTTACGAATAGTTTTGCCAAAGGGATTACTTGTGTCTTTCCCAATCCTATTTCTAGACCAGCTTTTCGAATACGTCTTGCAGACCTGTTCTAGATCGTCTCAAGAAAGTAATTAAGCCGGACATTAGCAGAGATATACGACGTTTTGCCGCCGAAGTTCTCTCATTCGTGTCTTCTTTAACCCGTTTTTATCGTCTTGGATAAACGCTACGAAAACGTTACGTATCTCTTTTGTGCTACCTGGGTGTAGAGAGAGACTGGGAACGATATAGTGGGTCGTCCTTTCCAGCGCTGTTGCTCGTGAATGCCACTCGCGCTCGGAGTACGTGATCTGCCTAGACTATCGCCGCTGTGCTGCTCCTAGTCCGATCAAATCATCGGAAAAAAAGAAAAAAGAAAGGGCACGGCAGCAGGGCTTGCACGCAGATGGCTCACCCACTTGTCTTCTTTATGCAGATTATCGCCAGCCTTCTGCTGATACCAGCGGGACACCAAGAACCAAATCAGCCTTTCGTGATTCTCGACGCGCATGTGCTTCAGAACGACACCTTTCCGTCGTTTCCTTTCCTACCATTTGCGGAAGGGAACCCGTCATCGTCTACCTCCAGCAGAAGAACATTCTTGAAGCCGTCCAGCACGGCCCCTCACCTCACCCGGAGCATAAAAGCCGGCGACGACCCAGCACATACCAAAGGGCACGGCAGCTGGGCTTGCACGCAGATGGCTCACCTACTTGTCTTCTTAATGCAGGTTAGAAGACGTCTTGGAAAGTGTTTTCGCTCTAATGAGCGCTGTATCGTCGTGCTGCCGTGCCCTACGGTGCTTCTCGATTCTCGGTATGACATGGTGTACCTTGCAAAGTTGTTATTGCTTGCCGGAGATGTCGAGACAAATCCCGGGCCTGACCTTCCGGGCCTTGCCGAACAGTTAACTCAAATCGCCGCTGATATAAAGACAATAAAGGAAGAACGACTGACATTGATAGATAAAAAACTAGAACGTCTATCATGCCTTGAAGATAATGTTTCAGCTTGCACTAAACAAGTCGCTGGCCTACAAAAAACCGTATCGTCCTTGGAATTAAGGCTAGACGATCTAGAGAATAGATCCAGAAGGTCGAACCCTATTGTGTAGGTATGCAGGAAGATACAGAAGAAAATACCGAATCTCTGGAACGCGCAGTGAATGAAAAGGTCATTAGGCATACTTTGAAGTTAGAACCAGTGGCAATAGAACGCATCCACAGACTAGGCAAACCAATGGCAAACAAAACAAGACCAATAATCTTTAAGCTCCTAGACTTCTGAGACAAAACAAAATTTTGCGTAACTGTAAAAAACTCAAGGATACCGATTACGCCATCAGCGAAAACCTTTCACCGCGAGTTCGAGATATTAGGAAGAAGCTATGACAATATGGAAAAGCAAGGAAGGAATCCGATGATAAAGTGGCCCTGGTCTACGACAAACTAATGGTTAATAGTTGCCTTTATTCTTGGGACGAGGAAAATAATGAGGTGACCCCCATTACGTCCACTTCAAGCGCTACAAAAAACCAGAACGTCGGCACGCGAACCTTGCGTCCCCGCCGTCACCAACATCCAAAATAACGTTCGGTAATATTAACGCTCGAAGTGTTAGCAGTAAGGTCTGACCCCTCGAATCAATGTTATCAATGTTAATAGCTTTCGAACCGGAATTTATAGGCATAACAGAGACTTGGCTAACCAAAGACGTCAAAGACTTCGAAATTACTCCCCCAAACTACGTCATTATTCGCAAAGATCGGCCAACACGAGGCGGTGGCGTTGCTATTTTGTTAAAAAGGGAAATTCCGTACGTTAAGTTGCCTGACGTTGAGGGAGTAGAAGCTGTATTTTGCAAACTTTGCTTTACCAATACCACCTTCATTGTTGGATGCATTTACCGTAGTCCTTCTACTGATCTGAATGTATTGCAATCATTGCACGTGTGTAAGCAGCAGCATGTGAAGGGGACCAAGCTCATATTACTAGGCGATTTTATTCTCCCTAATATCAACTGGCACACACTGCATCAGCATTCACCTTGCGCAGATATTCTTTTCGACATTATGCTCTCTTTTAACCTAACCCAGATAATAACTGAACCCACGCGTGTACAAGGATCCAGTTCTAACATTTTAGACCTAGTATTTTTAAGCAATCATTTCCCCACCCAAAACGCTAAATTCGAAGTCTCAACCGGCTTGTCAGATCACAAAATAGTATTGTGTGAGATGCCGTATCAGGATTCGCTACCCTCTTCACAACCAACAAAAACGTATAAAGACTACAGCAGAGCTGATGATACAAGCATCATTGATACACTGTCATTTCAACTATCGTCATTCAATCAACTCGCACATGATGAAAATACAGACATAGAAATTTTATGGCACGAATTTAAGTCCGTTGTATCACATTGCATCAGTAACTACGTCCCCTTGAAAGCTAAGAAAACTCATAAACATAACCCCTGGATAACTCGGACCGTTATTCATGCAAAAAGGAATGTTCGCCGAATCAGAAGAAACAAAAAATCCCATCCCTCACAACGAACTGCTCAACAGTTAACTTATGCCGTGGACGATTTGAAAACAAAAATGAAGAAGGCCAAATCACACTATTTTACAAACACACTTCCTAACTTCATAAAGAATGCTCCCGAAAAATTCTGGCGTTATTTAAACCCTAAAAAACGCGATGAAAGACCGACATCTCCTGCGGATAACAAGAACGCCGCGAGTTCTTTGAATAATTATTTCTGCACTATTTTTACATCTGATAACGGAGAACTGCCAGGAATAACCTCCGGCACTGGTGTGAAGATGGAACCATTAATTATAACAGAAACAGGAGTACTAAATCTTTTACTAAATATCGACACAAAAAAGGACCAGGGCCAGATAACATCTCTAACATATTCCTTCATCGATATGCCGAGTGGATGGCAAAATTCCTAATCCTCCTTTTTAACAAATCACTCTCTACTTGCACCCTTCCTACGGAATGGAAAACTGCCAAAATAACACCAATACACAAATCAGGAAATAAATCTGATCCTTCAAACTACAGACCCATATCATTCACCAGCACAGTATGCAAGTTATTACAACATATTATTTTAAAACACGTAAATGCTTATCTAGAAGTAAATGATATGTTAACCCCTTGTCAGCACGGCTTTTGTAAAGGCCTTTCTACTATTACGCCATTAATTGAATTAACACATGACATATCCAAAAGCATTGATAACCAGAAACAAATAAACCTCATATTTTTAGGCTTTTCGAAGGCATTTGACCGCGTGTCACACACTAAACTTCTTGCAAAACTAGAACTAACTTTGGGAAGCGGCCCGATCCTTGATTGGAATAAAAGCTATTTTAGTAATCGCACACAATTTGTTGAAATTAACAACGAGAGGTCCGCGACAACTAACGTTATATCAGGAGTACCCCAAGGAAGTGTCTTAGCCTAGTATTATTCTTAATCTTTATTAATGACTTACCAGCATATGCTTCAGAGAATATCAAAGTTTTTGCACATGACTGCGTTCTTTTCCAGCAAATTAACTGCCTTGATGACCATAGAACTTAAAATAACGTGATAACAGCAGTTTCCCAGTGGTGCAAGGACTGGCAGATGGATATCAATCTAAAAAAGTGCGTTCTATTATCTATAACCAGAAAAAAACATACACCAGCCTTCCAGTACACCCTTAACATTCCTCTTGCATCTGTTCATGAGCATAAGTACCTTGGTGTGACACTAACATCTGACTTCAGGTGGGATTCTCACGTTAACGATATCACATCAACCACAATAAGACAGCTATTCTTCATTAACAGACGCCTTAAACTAGCACCATGTGAAACAAAGTTACTCGCATATAAAACACTTATAAGACAGGTTCTAGAGTACGCCAACACCATTTGGTTCCCGTTTACTAACAAGCTGATTAAAAAAAAAAAAAACATGAAGGGGTGCAGCGAAAAGCGCTGAGATACATATATAATAAACACTCCATCACAGACTCACCAAGAGCATTACTGAAACGGGCAGAACTTCTAACCATGCATAACAGAGCCAAGCTTGCTAGACTAAAAATTATGTATCAGTTAATACACAATCAACTTAAACTGCTTATTATAAAATACATATCAACGTCCTTGAATAGATTAACTCGTCATAAACGCACACACACATTAAGCGAATTTTCATTCCGCACTGATATTCTCAAATACTCGTTTTTCCAAGGGCGACACGCGAGTGGAATAATCTTAACACAAGTATCACTGACAGCTCATCCTTAGATACGTTTGGTACCCTGATTGCGGATCAACTATACGCATTGCAGCAATAATTATTCTCATTATTTACGTAGTTCCTTGTTGCCTTGTTATTTTAACGGTGTTTGTGCTTTAATATAATTACGGCAATGATGCAATACATTTCTTGTTGGCATTATTGTAACCTTGATTGTTGCGTGACTGTTATTACCTCAGTACTGACCCTGTAACTGGTTTCTGCAACTACAATAATTGTTGTCATAACCTCTCCGTTCTATTTATTTTCTTGTATAATCACGTAATCAAATTGTTATATGCCCAAGTTTCTTATTGTATAAGATTTAGTAAGTAACACCTTATATCATGTTCCTATGTATCACATACAGCCCTTCCTGTTACAATCCCTGATGGAAGTCACAGTATCAATAAATGAATGAAATGAAATGAAATCAACACGTTAACATAGTTAACATACTGACGCTGCAACGCTACGTAGGCTATCTCTAGAGAGAGATTAAATAGTTCCAGCATTCGATAAACCAACAATTTCATGCCGTCAGGCATTCCAGTCCTTGGGCGCGGCTGATTGTAACGCTTTATCCGGACCTCCCCCTCTCCCGCAGGCTAAATGTGTCAAGCTGATTGTGCTTTCGAATACGGAAATAGCGGGGCCAAAAACCTGCGCATGATGCAAGATGCGCAAGCTCACATTTGTTAGGATGGTGACTGCCCAGCGTCAGGTGTTTTTCGCTATGCGAGTGTGTATGGCCAATCCCACTCGTCGTCCACGGGCGTCCCGAGAAGGCACAAAAGACAATTCTCGCTGTCCAAGCAGGGGATGCGCAAGTGCTCACCTTGCACCCCCCCCCGCCCCCCGGTAGATACACCTATGGCGATTTTGATCGCACTGACAGAAACGAGTCGGCGCCGCGCCCGTAAAATTGGCTGTGCAGTGGTGCAGTTGAACATTTAACGTCATCTTGTACCACATGATAGCGCTCGGCGAATAGCGGGGCGAGTGGCGCCAGAAATGTTACGCGCAACTGTGCTCCCTGCGGGACCAGATTCAGGAACACTGCGATGAGGTTGAGGCGAGCGCCATCTGGAAGCGTTTCAAGGAAGCGGGCGCGCCGCTCCGTGGGCTGTGAGAGATTTTCGCGCCGGTGTGCGCAAATGGCGAACGCCATCTCCGGTCTATAAATTGTCGAAACGCGGAAAAGGGATTTGTTTGAGTTTTCTAGTAACAGAATAATGGTTTCTCGTATACTCAAAGTACAATTCGAGAGCTATCATGTTTGTAGGTTGTGTGTAAATGCTAGTTTACGATTTTTCACCTATTCTAGACTGAGAAATTCAATTAGTTCAATGAGTTCTGTGCGTCACATGAACGACCTGGGTATGTGTGGTTCGAAAATATTTTCGTCGAAATGAGAACGCCACTTGGGGGCCCGTGGCGAGCGGACGTGTGTCGCGTTCGCTCTTTCTTCCTGCAGTGATTTCTAGCGGCAAATGTTGTTGGATCGACCAGAGCTGGTTAAAATCATCAATCGGAAGTTGAGAGGACTCTGCAGAAACCAGAGTTTTGTCCATAAGTGGATTTTTCGTATTTTAGAGCCAAACGTCTGCCAACCGTTGTGCCGACGTGATAACCCTAACGCTGGCCAGTAGGCCTAACGAGGGCTAAGGCTTACCGAGAACCCCGGTGCCGCCGCGTCAGCCGTGCGGCAGCCAAGAGGCGGTATGAATATCACCGTGCAAGTTCGCAGCGCTGAAACGGGCGAGCTTGACTCCACGGATTGGATCACAGTACTCAACAACTGCAACCTCTAGGAGAAATGGGCATGGAAAGCCAAGCTCGCCTTAGGAGAGGTGAAAGTGATAGATACCCTGCCACCATCACCAAAGCGCGACGGCAAACAGCAAGCGGAGAAATCGATCGCCTGGAACCAAGTCAAGCTTCCGGAGAATGGCTGGAGAATCATTTTCCGCCCCAAGGGAGGCATGGTAGTCAAACAGTACGATGGAACGACCCTGACCGAAGCCATATATGTAACTGCGAAGATTGAATGGAACAAGGCGTGTCAGCTCGTCAAGAACGAGAAGCAAGGAATTTTTGTCTTCTTCACCCACGGCACGGATGCAAGAGACAAGCTCCTACGCATCACACACCTGGACATTGAAGGGTAAGTGCACGGGATGACCGTTCACATGGCGGTACCCGATGACTTCTCGAGAGGAGTCATACACGGAATAGGACTGAGCACGTCACTGCAAAAGATCAAGCAAGGTATAGCAGAACAAGAAGAGAATCCCAAGGTACTGGAGATCAGACGACTAGGAAAGAGCAAGACCGTCATGCTCACATTCACCTCCAAGGAGGTGCCAAGGAAAATCAAGTGCCTAGGTGCCAACCTGAACTGTTACTTGTACAAGAAAAAAGTACGAGGTGTGCTATAAGTGCGCAGACCTGGGACACCGATCCGGCGTATGCGAGAGCAAGGAGGAGAAGCTCAGGGGCTGCGGCATCCCCAACCCAACCAAGGGACACGACTGCAACCCCAGTTGCAAGCTGTGCGGCCAGCCGCACCCCACCGGCAACAGAACCTGCAAGGAGATCTTCAGAACCCCATACATCGTTAAGAAACTACAATGGGAGAAGCTCCAGCAACAGCAGGAAGAGAAGAAGAAACTACGAGAACATCGCAGCAGGCGGGACGAGAGTAAGACGCGGACCACGAGCAAGGAGCGACTCCGGTCCACATCCTTCCCCAGGCTACCGCAGCAGGCCACCACCACCGCGCCCAATAAGCAAGGGGCACCACTCACCCAAAAAGTTAGGCTGCGAAGCGGGGAATTCCCATGGCTCAGACACAGTGAGCTCAAAGAGCAAATGAAACAACACAAAATGATGAAATGATGAAGCTTTACCAGGAGCAACTTTACCAGACAAGCTCAGATGCAGGACCTCCGTAGTCACGTTATCAAGCTGCAAAGGGACAACAATGAGCTCAAAGCTCAACTCAGACAACTGGAAGCGCATCAGGAGGCCATGGACGATAAATCCTCCGAAACCGAGCCAAAGGTTCCCATACAGAAATCAGGTGACACTCATAATCCTTTTAATTATAGACCAATTTCTCTTACCTCAGTATCCTGTAAAACTATGGAATATGTAATTTACATGCATCTCATTAACTTCCTTGACGACAATAATTTCTTTACTCCTCACCAGCATGGGCTTAGAAAAAACCTCTCTTGCGAAACACAGCTACTAACATTTACAAACGATTTACACTCTAACCTTGACGCAGGCTTCACGACGGACTGCATATTTTTGGATTTCTCTAAGGCATTCGACAAGGTGTGTCATGCTCTTCTCTTACACAAACTAAGCATTTTAAACATGAACCCTACACTACTTAATTGGATCTGTAGCTTTCTTACATCGCGCGTTCAGTTTGTTTCTGCTAATGAATCTAATTCCTATTTAGCTCCTGTCGGCTCAGGCGTCCCTCAAGGATCTGTGCTGGGCCCACTTTTGTTTCTTACATACATTAATGACTTACCTACTAATATTTCATCAAATATATGTTTACTCGCAGAGGATTGTGTGATATACCGCAACATTTCGAATGACTGTGACGTAACAGCTCTGCAAACTGACTTAAATAAAATAACTGATTGGTGTAGCACGTGGAAAATGCAACTTAGCATTAAGAAGTGCAAAACTATGAGGGTTTCTCGTACTAACTCTATTTCTCCTAATTACTCTCTGACTAATATATCACTCCATTGTGTCACCTCGTATCGTTATTTAGGAGTGACCATAACTAAATATTTGTCTTGGAAATCGCATATAGATATTATAGTGCCCAAAGCTAGCCGCACTTTAGGGTACCCGCGCCAAAATTTTTCTCATGCACCATCATCATTAAAACAATTACTGTATGCCACTTACGTTCGCTCGCAACTTGAGTGTGCTTCATCAATATGGGATTCCTGGCATTCAACACTAATACATTCGCTGGAAGCTATACAAAACCGCTCAGCCCGTTTCATTTTAACGCGATAGCGTTAAGGAGCTCGTGTCGCGGTGTCGTCGGCGTCCGCGGCGTTGGCCATGAGCGAAAAATCCCGGCAGGCAATTCATAAATAAAAACAACTTGCAACATGGGCTGCGTGGGAATCAAACCAGGGTCTCCGGAGTGTCAGGCGGAGACGCTACCACTCAGCCACGAGTTCGACGCTTCAAAGCGGTACAAAAGCGCCTCTAGTGAATGCCGTGTTGTCTTAGAAACGTGCCGTAGAAAGTTGTACTGCTGTGTATATCGGTAATTATGAGCATGTAACTTACAGAAGTTCCAGTTGCACGAGTAGCGAAGTACGTTTCCGCTACATTTCTTCTGCGCTTTCCGCACACGCAGAGCCATCTTGCGGCAAACACAGAAGACCCCCTCTTCTCAATGTATGGCACGGCCCGGACAGGTGGCGCGCCACGCGCGCATTGGGGCTGTGCGGGGACCGGTGCGAGGTGCGCCGCGGTCCCGACTCCCTCTCCCCTGACGACGTTTCGCCGTGCTCTCTCACGGGTTGCAGAATCAAGCGTCCTTCCTTTCTTTAGATCTCTGCCCATCCCGATAACGACGTTTGGCTGGCGTAGATCGTTTCCCCTCCGAGGCACCGAGTTCTTTGGTTCGTTCCGCTTGCTCAGGCGCACGTTTCGTTGCCACGCCGAACGCTGCGTTGCTCGACGCTCACCGCGTGATTGGTGGGTGCAAAGTCCGATGCAGGGCGCCTCGTAAGTGATCGCTGTGCCGTAGCGCATTGTCTTACACCCCTTGGTGGGTCGACGGCAACGCTGTCGCGTTTCACTCTTGAAGGCGAAGCTTAAGCGTCCTCCAATTTTTAAATAACTTCAATCGGACAGCAAGCGTAACACACATGAATTGTTCATTAAACCTGCCTCTCTTATCCGACCGCCGAAAACACTCACGCTTTTCTCTTTTTCACAAGATCTATTACCATAACACCTTTTTACACACTCTTTGGATCAGGCCAGCACCTTTCATTTCTTTTCGTCGTGATCATAATAAGAAAGTTAGCATATCGCATTTCAATACTATCATGGGCGCGAATTCATTCTTATTCATTCATTCATTCTTATTCTTATTCAACTTATGGCCTTCATTAACAGGTATAATTAATCCACTTATGTTTAGAAACGCGCTTGAAAACGAACTTTTCTAATATACTTAGCATATGTCTTGCCTATGGGTATGTACCTTTTTCTATTGCAGCGTTTTCATCAGCGCCATGATCAAAAAGTTAACAATGCATTTTGTGAATCTACTGTACATAATATGTTTTTCGAACCTCTTTACCATTGTATACATCACATTCGTATTTGTATCTTGTGTACCTGTGTTTGTTATCATCGGATGTTAATTCAAATTTAGAATCATTACTGCTGTTATTTATTTTGTTTGAGTTACTTTTACCGACGTTTACTTCGTATTCTCTTAGCCCCTCCCCTCTATAATGTGCTATGTACCTTAAGGGTAAAATAAATGAAATGAAATGAAAGGTGGCTGCACCGCCAAAGAAGAAGCAAGTTAAAAAGACCAATTCGGGCTTTGAGAAGGCCGAGGGCAGGGTATAAAAACTTGCGGTAGACATGCAGCAACTCAAAGATGTAGTGCAACAGGTTGCCATAGCTACCCAGCGTAACGCGGAGAGGGTAGACCAACTCTCAGCTCAGCTCAGCCAACTAGTCAACCCAAGGGGAACTAGAATGGATCAACTGGCAGAACAGCAAAAGCAAATGCTTCTGCGGTTGAATCATGGCCAGACTCAACACTAGGGCAAACACAATATGGCATTGGAACTGTAGGGGCTTCACACACAGAAAGGAAACGTTCTCCAAGCCGCGATGGTCCCGACATCATCGCGCTGCAAGAGTGTGCAAAAAACGCTAAACTGAGCGGATACAAAACATACCCAGGCTGGTCGCCAAACACTCAGACTGCTAGCCTGGTGAAGAGAAATACCACCGTCATGCAGCATGAGGTAGGATGCACGCAGATTGACTACGAGTTAACGGAGATTATACCGCAGAGAAGGAAAGAACGCAGCCTTCTAGTCCTGTACATTTACAGTGCTCCTAAACTAAGGAAAGGCTGTGGCTTCAGGGAGCTTTTTGCCAAAGCTGAAGCACTGGCACAAGGGCAGCAGCGTCTCCTAATAGTAGGGGATTTTAGTGCGCCACACCAAGCATGGGGAAACAACTACTCCCAGAAAAAGGGGAGGGAATTATGGGACGCCATTGTACAGTGCAATTTAGCACTCCTCAACGATCCACTCACACCGACCAGGCAGGGGAACAACGTGTCATACGACACCACTCCCGACCTGGCCATGATCGGAACGGACATTGAGGCTACATGGCACAACACGAGAGAGAACCTAGGCAGTGATGACAGAATCATAGAGATTGTTGTCCAAAACTGGGTCAAAATCAAACGTGCGAGGAAAACGCTCGAATCCACCAATTGGAAATCTATCTGCGACAACGGAGGGGGTTGCGGGGAGATCACCGACATAGCTGAGTGGACCAATGTCATCAAGCATGCATGCAAGGAGGCTGAGGACACAGAATTAGATGAGGAACAAGACTGGGTAGATAGCCACATGAGACAACTGTGGCAAAAGAAAGAAGAGGCAGAAACCGAGCTCGTCCAAAAAAGGGGCAACCGTAACCTGAGAAGGAGAATAGCAGCTCTCAACAAAGAAATTGAGAGCCATGCCCTAACACTAAACAGACAACACTGGAACGACATCCAGCAAGGTGAATGGGAAGGTCCATATCCAGCACCTGGCCAACAACACCCCGGTGCGAAGGGTGGACAAGATCAGCATATTGGGTATGTGGATACAAGCAAATGGGAGTAACACCGAAACGATAAACAGACTAGAAGCCACGACCAACCAAACTTGCAGACTTTTCAGAAGGATAGCAAACAAAAACGCGGGGATGAAGGAGGCGAACCTACTTAGGCTTGTCAACTCTTTCATCATTAGCCGAATCACCCACGCTATCCCTTACTTAAAGACAAGAAAAGCAGAGAGACAAGGTGGACATCCTCATCAGGAAAGGTGTCAAAACCACTCTAAATTTACCATCGTGCACATCAACCGAGACGATCCTCAACCTAGGAGTGTTAAACACCCCAGAGGAAATGTGCGGTGCGAAACTCACGGCACAATATGTCAGACGAACTGGCAGCCAAAGGAGCAGATCCATCCTTAGGAAACTGGGCTACCAGAGCCCAGAATCGCGAGGGGGGATAACCACTGTTACCGAAAAAATTGCCAACAGGTTAAGAATACCCCCCATCCCAAGAAACATGCACCCCATACACAACGAGGAACGCAGGAGAAGCATAGTCGAAAGACTCCAAAGCTCCCTCCTCCAAAAACAAGGGGTAGTGTACACTGATGCGGCAGATTATCCAGAAGGGCACTACGTTGCAGTAGTAGTGAGCGACAAAGGCGAGCTAATCTCAAGCTGTAGCGTGAGACACTCTTCATCAGAGGAGCCAGAGATGGCGGTGATTGTCCTGGCAATCACAAACCCATCAAGAAGAATAATTATCACCGATTCTAAAACTGCAATGAAAGCCTATGACACCGGTAAGGTGTCCAAAGAGGCCGGCAAAATTCTGCAAGCAGGCCAGGAGAACGTACCGAACGACCTAATTACAATAATATAGGCGCCTGCCCATAGCGGACTCACAGGGAACTAAATCGCCAACGAGGTCGCCCGAGGACTCACACAGCGGGCCACGTCGCAGGCAGACTACCCCCTGTTCAAGAAGCGACATTTAACTACATAGAGAGAAATTCTAGAACACTACCCTACCAGCAGGGCCCGATGGCCGATGATTGGACACATCCTGGATTCCCATCGGCTCCCATTATAATTGGCCAGTGTCCTGGCTGTGTGATTGAAAAGGGCATGGTCTGGACATAAACCTGGGTGCTGGCCAATGTCCTGGGAATCTGCTTGGCCACCAAGCACAATCTGCGCTGCTGTAGTTTCCATGAGAATTTGTTGAGCGAAAAACGTAGAAATGTAAAAGAGGAGAGAAGAAAAATAAAGTGACAGACCGGCTGCAAGTTCTGCGCTTCGATTTGTCATGCAGTTGTACTAAAAAGCCCAAACAGCCACAGTTCTGTACGTTTCCGGTCATTAATTTAGTCCGCGCCGGTTGCTATACGAAATGCTTCATTTTTTTTATCCAAACGATCAAAACTGCACGTGCGCGCGCACACGTACAGCGCTACATTTGCGACGTTTGAATTTCGCACATTCTCTCGCGCTACGTACGCGCTGGCCGGTGCACTGCCATACTGCGTTAAAAAATAGTTCGTCAGAGGAGGCAATCAGAAAAATTTGACACACGCGAGAACTGCCGCGATCGTTATGCTATAACACTATTTTACACAAGTCGTCAGCAAATGTACAGTTCATATTGAGTTAAACGTGTATTTGTATGTGCGTATTTGTATGTATGTGCTCTTGCGCTGTGTCACTTCGTTGGCGCATTCGGACGTGCAGCGGCGTGCGTTCTGTTTCCCCTAGTTCGTGCGCTCGTTGTTCTACCGCTGTGGATTTTTCGTGCTTGTTCGCCCCGGAGTTCGCCCCGGAGTTCGCCCCTGCTAATCACCCCCGACTCGGCCACATAGAAGGTGAGTGAGATTTGAGCATAGTTTCGAATTGTCCTTGTTCGTTCCTTGCAATGCGATTTGATAATGTGCTGAAACAGAGGTACCATTCAGCAAAAAAGGCGAGAAAGTGAGCACAGCGCCTGTGCGTCTCTGCTCGTTTTCATTGCTCGTATATACTTCCGTTGCGAGAATCGGTTGTATATAGCGCTAGATTTGCTTTATAGAACTTGGAGTTTTCTCACGGTTTAATATCGCTGTGCATTTGCCGCGACGCAATCAGATCTGGCTGCGGTACGTGCCACCTAACAACGGACATGTGCGCAGCGCTTTTTGGTACAAGGTTCGAGAACCGATTTAATTAGCCTTTTTATGAGCGCTCGCGCTACGCCGTTTTGGAGGAAAACAAAAATGCGACGTGACATCATCGTTCGCGCCACGCCGTCCAGTGACTACGTACGCATGTGTCAGCGCCCTCCTAGCAGCGCGGGATCGGCGACAGATGCATGCGTGGCGTGCGAGGCAAATGGAAGGTACTCTGCTGCGCTATCGCTTCAGGAGTGCCCCGCATTGCTATAAGGCCGTTGACGCGCCGTGCTGTCGCCGCCCGCGCTATATTAATATGAAATTGCAAGGGTGTATGTGCGATCATATATGAGATAAAAACGGGTGGTGCACTCGAATGCTACGAAATCATGGTGGATATATATGTACATGCCTTGCCAATTTAACCACGTCTGTTTTGTTCTCCACCATTTCGTGTGCGTTCGGTTCTTCTTGTACTGTTCTGCGTTCGACGTACGCCATCGCGTGCAAAGGGCTTCGCGCAAGTGCCTTACAATCACGGGAAAGACAGATTTCTGGGCATCCTAGGTTTGACAATTAAGAGGAAGCTTTAGCTCGGCGGCTCCTGTCAAAATACACGGGAAATGAGAAATAGTCTTCGTCAGCAACCAGTGCTCCAAATTTCATGAGGTTTGTCGCATTTAAAAGAGAACGTTAAAATCCAGTGACTGTTGGTTCCGAATTTTTTTTATTTATGTCGTCAATTGGTTAATAAAGATTTCTAAAAATCGTAAATTCTCAGAAAGTGATACTATCATGTCTACAGATCTGTCACTCAGCAATGAAAAATGATATCACAGTTCTGTATATTGCACCTAATACACTAGTACATCTAAAGCGAACAAGATTGGTATATTACACATGGCTTTAAAGAAACTACTAATATGTCAGTGGACTTTGAAAAACTCTTGAAAACAATGTATCAAATTCACTTAGGATATAAATTGACATATCAAATTTGTCCGCTTTAGACGATCTAATGGATGCGGTGTATACAGAACTGCGCCATATCTGTTCGTGGCATAGAGCTACGAATTTCTAAACTTCGTGCTTCTATTTTTCCAAACTTAAATTTTCAAAATTTCTTAAAAGAACTCTCCCGCTAAATCAACATTCCACTTGCAACAGTCACTAGAATTTAACTTCCTCTCTCATGTGCAACAAGTGTCAATAAAACGATCTAGGGGTAACCTCAGAAAAGCATTTCTGTGTTTTACATGTATTTGAATACACGGCACCATAGTTGGGCCCGAGCTAAGCTTCCTCTTAAGGGGATCCAACTTTAAAAAATAACGGCATTGATTGAAACAACAACTCCTTGCCGCTTTGGTGACTCATTGATTTGAGAGGGAACGAGAGGCACGCGGCAGATCTGCCGTGTCGTCCTACTGTGGTTGCAGATTGCAAGTATGCATTATTGATACGACATCAAATTTCTAGAAGTAAATAGTTAAGTCAAACAGTTATTTTTGCTGTGAATTAGCACAGTATATATAAAGAAGGCACATCAAAGGGGAGCTCATTCCTGTGTATTAAATAATACTTTGGCACACGCTTCTAACAGTGCCTTCTCTGTGGAGCATTTCTGTGGAAAACTTGCTTTGAAAGGAAGCACACCTTAGTAGCTGCTAGCGGATAGACCAATGAAAACATCTAAAACATTTTATAGGAAGGAGCTGCCTTTAGATGTGGATAAAACAATTGAATTGATGTCCAGAAACAGTTCTTAAAATTACGCAAGGGATTAAAAATAAAATAACTATTTGCCCACCTCACACTGCCACTGGCACAAACAGCCACATTTTAATACCTTCAATCATTTATTTATATCCATCCATTTATGTGAGCTTAAAGCCAGTCAATGTAACCCATTTGATTGTTGCTTTTGGTGCGTCACGACTTCACATTTTAATACCGGCATCTGTTTTTTTCAGATTCAAAAGCCATGACCTCACGGAAGGTTATCGACGCTTCATGGACACTTGAGGAAGTGAAGATTATTGGCCATCGAGGTTTGTTGAATGGAGTTCACGTACCCTAAAACTTCACTGTGTGAAAATATGTCATTGCAGTATGTGGTTTTTCTTAAGATACCTTGAAGGCAGCCTTTGAAAAGCTGAATAAGTCACTGGACACATCTGATTTGAGGCAGTCTGACCCGGATGAACAACCGAGAACAAAAAAGCTGAGAAAGCGTAGAATAATTTACGACTCCTCGGACACGGATGATGTTGATGAGCTAATGGACGTGGGAACACAGCCATCATGACACACTAGAGGTAATTTTTTTCTATTTACTTTTTGATAAAATGTGCAACTTTTCTTTTGAAATATTGCAGCCCATTGCATTTCTTTTGAATGGGACTGCTGTTGTTTTATAATCACAATTACAGTATCTATAACATATCCATAGAATATATAGCGTCCTTATATTTTTGTTCAGGCATTTATTGACATTGTTTATGTTGAGTCAGCTTTATTAACAGCTTCAATGTTGCCACCTGCACCGAAACCACAAGCAATCGCCCCATACTCAAGTGCTGTGGTAGTGACATGCCCAATTGAGAGTTCACCTAGCCAGTGACCAGAGGACTATTTGAGCTGTCTACCTCCTCTTCAATTACATTGCAGTCAGGTACAGCAATTATTAAATAGTGCATGCGAGTGCAAGGATTTAACATTTTTTCACCCAGTGTTACTTAGAGCAGGTTTACTAACAGTAATTTTTGAATATGTTGCTGTTAGTAATGGTGACCAATGTAGATTAAGAAAGCAAATTTAATTCTCGTAGAGAGAAAAGGAGCCTTCTTAAGGCATAGATTCATTTTATTCAGGACTGATACTTGGCCCAAACTTAACCAATCAAAAACTTTATCATCTGTATTCATATGCTATTGGTCTGTACCTTCTCACTACCGTGACTGCATGTTTGTAGTTCCTGCAGCAGTGTGTACGAGAAACAAATTGGTAGTATTGTCTAATTGCCCGCACAGCTGTTGCACTGAAATGCACTAGCCAGCAGAAACTGAGCAAACGTGTGATCAGGGGGGGAACCTTCTATCTTATTGAACTAGGTTAAATTGCACAGCTTACCTTGTAATTCTGAGCAACTTACATCTATGGCAAAATTTTGCAACATTACATTTTTTGCAAACATTCCAGGTTTTCAAAATAAAGACTGCCGTCTAGTGTGCAGCTGTCATCATACGCATAATTTTTTATGTTCTTGTGACCAACTACATTTACTAATTCCAGACAGTGCGTGTTCATCTTCCGACATCATGTCACTGGGCCCAAGAGCTGCTCAGCATCGTGTGCCGACGCCATGTCAAACACCCAGGGCTGGTCGCTCGCAGCAGGAAACACCATGTTCTGACACAGATACTACGAACATGAATGACTATCTCTGCATTCTAAATTTGTTCAGCTGATACAATGTGTCCTTCAACTCTGTTTGGCTGCTTGGAACCATCAACACTCACATAGTTGAAACTAAAATTTGTGGTTTCCTCCGGTTTGCACAGCTGCAAACACTTGGGCTCTACTGTGAGGTTACGAGGGGTGTGCAAATATTCAATATTTATAATGCAATTCGAATAGCATCTGCTGTTTGATTCGAAACTCACTATTCAGAATTGTTGAGTATTTGTTTCTCTTCGCATATCAGGGGACTAACACTTACCACCAGCCTATAGGAATGAAGACAAATTCAAGTGGAGGCTTTTTAATGACTAGGCTGCGAGGGAGCAGGAGCTGCTATGCCGAATTACCAAATTTTGCCATTGTAGTACTATTGAACTAGCTAAGTGACATATCTAAAAAAGTTATCTTACAATTGAGTTGGTTTTTTTATAACAAAAGTGATTAAGGCCTGTTTTGAGATTACTTGGTTAAAACTCGTTGCCTAAAAATTTAGGCGGATGAAAGTTTTTATTTCTAGCGGTAGGAGCATTTCCTGCCGCTATGTGAATGAGCTGTCATTTGCTTATTGCAGTGGTTCTTGCATTTTCAAAACATGCGCTGCATTTCTTTCTTGTTGAAATTCATTATTGTTATACAATAATTTCATGTTGCTGTGGTCACTGCCTTTCCTTAACTGCAGGGCGCTTTTGCCCATCTCCTGTCACTCGTCATGCTTCTACGTCACGAGATCCAGTTCCCTCTAGCCAAGGTATAGCGAAACTAACATTTTTAAGCAGAGAGGAACTCAGCATTGATAGTAAAGTGGCTAAGTCTCCTGTATTTGGCTGAACATTGTGTCTCTATCAGGGGCCTGATGCCTGTGCTTTAAATTACGCTACAAGTGATACTAGCATAAGTACTTTTAGGCTCTATAATCTATAAGCTAAAAGTATGTTTAAACCAGTCCAGTTAGCATTTTTTGTCAATTTGGCTAGTTGTCTAAAAGAGCTATGAATTGGGCTAGTTGGCGTGCATTCATTTTTTCTTGTGCTACGTAGAGTAGGACACAACTGGACGGCAAGATGACAGTCGTCGCTAAAGAAAAAGTTAACCAGAGAAATCCTAGAGGCTTTAGAAATAGAAGAAAAAGACAACTGCGTGAGCACCCTTTAATCATGCTAACAAAAGCCGAAATTACTTACGCAAAGAATGCATACACACAGAGAATGAACTTATAGAATCATAACAACCAGAAACCTGAGAACGCGATCTGAGTGTAGCTGCTGTAATCATAGTTCATGCAGTCGCAATACTTCGTTGTGTGCTTTAAAATGATGTGGTATGATCTGACAATAAACCAGTTGCTAGTTTGCGCTCCTGTGTGTCACTTCGTGTCCGCTTCATATTGTCACGGCTCACTTGAGACAAGAGCGGAGAGCGGTATTTTATCTAGACAATTAAAACAAGCGTTCAGTTTTGGCTTCTTCTCTAGCACCCTCACTTGCACGCACGAGGTCGTCGTCCTCGTCGTCAGCATGGTTGGGCACAGATGGCGTCGCGGCATTTGCCCCCCCTTCAAAGGAGCATCGTCCCGATGCTCGGCGGGTAGCACCCGGTGTCCAGCCGACCAGCAAGTGCCCATGTCATTCAGCAAAATAAGGTTTCATGCGCACCACGTGCACAGTCTCAGGCAGGTCCTGACGGCGCCTCGAGCAGGATTGGCTGTCAGGAATGACTTCATAGTTGACGTCGCTAAGGCGTCGTAGAACCTTGTACGGTCCGAAGTATCGGCGCAGAAGTTTCTCCGCGAGGCCTCGGCGGCGTACTGGAGCCCAAACCCAGACTCGTTGGCCGGGCTGGTAGACGACGCATCGATGGCGTTGATTGTAACGTCGCGCATCACGGTCTTGTTGGCTAGTAATGCGAACGCGCGCAAGCTGTCTGGCTTCTTCGGCGCGCTCTGTAAAATCTGTGGCGTCAGTCTCGGAATCGCTAGAATCATGAGGAAGCATAGCATCCAGCATTGTAGTCACTTCTCGACCGTGGAGGAGACGGAATGGCGTCATTCTTGTTATTTCTTGCCGAGCCGTATTATAAGCAAAGGTTACGTAGGGTAATATTTGGTCCCAGTTCTTGTGTTCCACATCGACATACATGCACAGCATGTCTGCGAGAGTCTTGTTGAGGCGCTCCGTAAGTCCATTGCTTTGCGGGTGATAAGCTGTCGTCCTTCTGTGTGCCGTGCCATGAGCGTGAGTACAGTTCGCAAAAGTTCAGCCGTGAACGCGGTTCCCCTGTCGGTTACGATGACCGCTGGAGCCCCGTGCCTGAGGACGACGTTTTCGATGAAGAACTGCGCGGCTTCGGCTGCTGTGCTGCTCGGAAGTGCCTTGGTTTCTGCATAACGCGTAAGGTAATCTGTTGCAACTATGATCCACTTATTTCCTGCAGTTGATATTGGGAATGGGCTCAAAAGGTCCATCCCAATTTGTGCAAACGGTGTTTGCGGCACTTGAACGGGATGTAATAGTCCGGCAGGTTTCGTAGGTGGCACTTTTCGTCGCTGACAGTCAAGGCACGTTCGAACGTAGTGCTTCACCTGTGCTGCGAGCCGTGGCCAGTAATACTTTTCTTTGATCCGTGCTAATGTTCTTGTGTAGCCTAGGCGGCCCGAGGTAGCTTCATCGTGACAGGCCTGCAAGATTTCACTGCGGAGAGTTTGAGGGATGACCAGTAGATATCGCTTCCCTGTTGAATTGAAGTTCCTCTTAAAAAGAACACTGTTGCGTATGCAGAATGATGACAAGTTCCTTGAGAACAATCTGGGCTTTTACTATCAATTAGTGAAGCGAGCTCCTGGTCCTCTTGCTGTTGTTGAGAGATGGTAGCCGCACCAACAACTCCTAAAAAGCCTGCGGATTCGTCATCATCTCGGCCTGACAACTCGATCGGTGATCTGGAGAGGCAGTCAGCGTCTAAGTGGTGCCTTCCCGATTTATAGACCACTGTCATGTCATACTCTTGAAGCCGTAGGCTCCAGCGTGCCAAACGTGCAGATGGATCTTTCATGTTGGTCAACCAACAGAGAGAATGGTGGTCACTTATGACTTGAAATGGGCGGCCATATATGTACGGACGGAACTTGGTAACAGCCCATACTACAGCCAAGCATTCCTTCTCTGTGGTAGAATAGTTCGACTCGGCACGTGACAGTGTTCTACTCGCGTAAGCGATGACTCGCTCAGCGCCGTCTTGCCGCTGAACAAGGATGGCACCTAGACCGACATTGCTGGCGTCGGTGTGGATCATTGTCGGCGCATCCACGTCAAAGTGGGCAAGAACAGGTGGAGTTTGTAGACGGTGCCGCAACTCGTTAAATGCCGCCTCCTGCTCCTCGCCCCAGACAAACGTGACATCTTCTCTGGTTAGGCAGGTGAGCGGTGAGGCGATGCGTGCAAAACCCGCAATAAATCGCCAGTAATATGAGCATAGGCCCAGGAAGCGTCTGACTGCCTTCTTGTCCGTAGGCCTTGAAAACTTTGCGACGGCTGCGATTTTCTCAGGATCAGGTCTGACACCTGTGTGACTTACTATGTGGCCCAAAAACTGTAGTTCTTCATAGCCAAAGTGGCACTTTTCAGGTTTTAAGGTAAGCCAAGCGGACCGTATGGCTTGAAGAACTGACCGTAGCCGACTGAGATGTTCATCAAATGTGGCAGAATAAACAATCACATCGTCTAGGTACACTAAGCAAGTCTTCCACTTAAGGTCTGAGAGAACAGTATCCATTAGCCTTTGGAACGTGGCTGGGGCAGAGCACAAACCAAAAGGGAGAACTTTGAATTCATAGAGCCCATCAGGCGTCACAAACGCAGTTTTTTCGCGATCCCGCTCATCGACCTCTATTTGCCAGTATCCACTTTATAAGTCCATGGATGAGAAGTAACGTGCATGCCGTAGCCTGTCGAGGGAATCGTCGATGCGTGGTAAGGGATACACATCCTTTTTCGTAACCCGATTGAGCTTGCGATAATCGATACAAAACCTCAGGCTGCCATCCTTCTTCTTAACGAGTACCACGTGCGATGCCCAAGGACTTTTCGACGGCTGGATGACATCATCTTCTAGCACTTTCTTGACTTGCTGCTGTATTGCTTCACGGTCTTTCTCAGCTACGCGATACGGATGCTGTCGGATGGGTATTGCTGTTTCCTCCGTAATGATGCGGTGTTTCGTCAGTGGTGTTTGACGCACTCGGGACGTTGTAGAGAAGCAGTCCTTAAAATGGTCAATCAGTTCTCTGAGCCTTTGTTTCTGCTGCGGCGCTAAACCTGGGTCAACGTCGACGACGGGTGTAGATGGCATCGTATCGGTGGTTGATTCCTCTTTTACAGCAAAGCAGTGTTGGACGTGGTCAATTTCGTCAAAGTACGCCACAGCGGTGCCTTTACTGATGTGCCGGCGTTCATTGGTAAAATTTGTCAGTAGTACCTCTGTGCGAGCGCCGATTAGGCTGACGATGCCCCGAGCGACGGCAATACCTTGATGGAACAGAAGTGCAGTTAGTTGTTCAGCTACACTGTCCTTGTGAAACTGTTCTCCGCAACTTACGGAGACAAGACTGCATGATAGTTGTGGTATACAGACGTCGTCGTCGGCTACACGTAACGATGTACGTCGGCGCTCTTCGTCTTGGCTCGAGTCTGTACTAGTTGACAAGGTTATCTCGCCGTCCCGTACGTTAACCACGGCGCCGTACTCCCGCAAGAAATCCATTCCAAGGATGAGTGTTCTGCAGCACTCCTTTAAAATCATAAAAGTGGCGACAAAAGCTGTATTTCCTATCTGGAGCCGTGCAGTACATTTTCCTGTAGGTATCATTATCTGGCCCCCGGCACTTCGAATATAAGGGCCCGTCCATTGCATTTTGACTTTCTTAAGCCGGTCTGTCAACTGCTCACTCATTATCGAAAAGTCTGCGCCAGTATCGACTAAAGCTGTCACGTCGTGCCCATCAATTATTAAGGGTAGGTTGGCACTTAAATTCGTCGGCGTCCCGTTTCTCCGGGTTGCTCTGCTCGTTTCTCAGTAATAATGGGGGATTTTCGGCGGTTCGACGACTTGCAACCTTCCCCCCGGAGGTCGCTGATTTCAGTTTCCCCGCCGTGGGCTTGGAGAGCGGCCTCGTACCACGTCGGCGAAACTGCGACGGTTCGGCGAAGAATAACGTAATGGAGACGGCGAGCGTGACCGAAGATTAGCTGAGCTGCCTTGTTCCCGAGTGACACTGTCGTCGAAGCGTGGATGTCTCTCTTGAAACTGGCGCGGAGTGGCAGATGACATTTCGTGGATGCCACCCTGGCGATGAGGGCAAAAACGATAAATGTGCCCTGGTTCGCCACAGTGAAAACACAATGGTCGGTGATCAGCAGTGCGCCATACGTCGGTCCTGCGAAGCTGTGGTCGCCTGAAATGCTCCCTCTGTATCCAGGCAGCAACAGGTGGCCGCTGGTGGTACTGCTGTACCGGCATGGTTGAAAGCGGGCGACGGACAGCGTCTGCGTAGCTATATGCGCATGGCTCGAAGCGCGGCCCGGGACTCGGTTCAGGGAGTGGCTCAGGAGGTGCTAATGCTTGCCGAATTTCTTGGCGAACAACTTCAGCGACCGAAGAAACAGTGAACTCCTTCGGTGTCACAGTTTGCTTCGCAATCTCCTCGCGCACAATGTCCCTTATCAGTTGACGCAGCGAGGTCTCGTCTGTCACTGTGAGTACTGCGGCTCCTGCAGGCGCATCGTTAGTCAGGCGTTCGTATTGCCGACAACGCTGCTGGAGCGCCCGCTCGATTGCTGTGGCTTCCTTAATGAATTCTTCCACTGTTGTAGGCGGGTTACGCACGAGACCAGCGAATAGCTGTTCTTTGACGCCGCGCATGAGATGGCTCAGCTTCTTCGAATCCGGCAGGCTGGGATTCGCGCGGCGAAACAAACGAGACATGTCCTCGGCAAACATGGAGACACTTTCATTGGGCTTCTGAATGCGCAACTCGAGAAGGCGTTGTGCATTATCTCGGCGATCAGTGCTTCCGAAGGTGTCAAGTAGCCGACGGCAAAATTCGTCCCACGTTGTCAAATGTGCCTCGTGGTTTTGGAACCACGTCCTTGCGCTACCTTCAAGAGCGAAGTACACATTGGAAAGCTTCTGGTCCGGACGCCACTGATTGACCTTAGCTACGCGTTCGTACTGGTCTAGCCAGTCTTCGGCGTCTTCGTACGTGTCACCGTGGAAGCTTGTGGGGACTAGATTGTTTTGGATAGTCACCTGTGTTGGACTCGCAATCGCCATTTCCTGAGTCGGTGAGGTCGCTGACGAAGTTCGTTGCAAGAGACCGAATTCCGGGCACAGACCTTGTAGGCGGCGGCTTGCGTGGTGCACAGGTGCCTCGACGCGTGGATGATGTCTTGAAGGGCTGGACGGAGGGCTACTCGCAGGAGTCGTCCCTATCATTAGGCGATGATGCGATACCCAGCACGTCCACCAGTGTCACGGCTCACTTGAGACAAGAGCGGAGAGCGGTATTTTATCTAGACAATTAGAACAAGCGTTCAGTTTTGGCTTCTTCTTCTCTAGCAGCCTCATTTGCACGCACGAGGTCGTCGTCCTCGTCGTCAGCATGGTTGGGCACAGATGGCGTCGCGGCAATATTCCGTGTCCGGTTTGTCCCTGTTGCATCCTACTGTACATAGCGCAAGAAAAAATAAATGTTGGCTAGTTGTAACCATCATTGTAGGTATAAATAGGCGAAAATATTAGGGGTTTGAATCAGCTTTTCTCTGCATATAGTTTTATTAATATATGTAAAATACCTAATTTTGTTCCTTTTCTAACCACTAGATGATCATATTTTGTTAACATCTGATGAAACATATATTTAGTAATGTTTGTTTTATGAGTGCTAGTAACTTACTCTTGGTCAGAGTTTTCCCTTTCTGTTTGACCGATTAGACCCGACATTCTTTTGCCCTTCTGCTTGAATGAGGTTTTCACAGAAAACTAAATATTATATCCGTGTACATTTTTTATATAAAACGATGATACCATTAGTCTAAAATGCTCTGATATTGTTTGCAGAAGAAAGCAGCCCATGCCCCACACTTACGGAAATATTTGATCTTGTACAACAGCTTCACATGAGACAGCTTCCTAAGAATCACATTAAATGCAGTGCTTGATAGAGGAAACACTGATACTTTCGTGTGTTGTTAAAGGGACTAACACCAAATTTCATGCTTAGAACTTAGCCTTGCTGGGTCACCCTGATTACTTTGTTTCATGAACACGAATGCGTTTTGAATGAAAAAATTGCAAGGGGTTTGAAAACATTGCATTTTAGTCATGTGAAATATTGCCTGGGTAGCCAAAACGTGCGTGATGTTGCTACACCGAAACAGTACAAATATCTGTAAAAGCTGTTTTCTTGGGGAATCAGGAATTTTTCAAGGTGGATAAGTTAAACTATACACCTTATCGGGCAAGGATGGCTTGTGAAAGCTGATGCGGTGCTGCTTGAATGTGTTGCCGTTGAGTGCTGTGGAACGATTTGTACATGTTTTAGATTGTTTTCCGCGAACTTTAAGTGATGTCAGTTCATATGAGGTCTTTGGGAAACCACTGTGTAGCCTTTCAGTGCAGTCGTAACGAGAGTGTGCGGGATACCTAGTGCTGTTAACTATTTTCGGAGTATCGGTTTCCGCTTGACGAGGAATAGCGATGTGTGAATGGCCATTGTGAATTGGAAAATCTTCTCATTGTGATCACTTGTTGTGGGTGCTAAAACAGAAAAGAGTGCTCGTGTATGGCCAACCCAGTGCAACCCGGAAGCGCCAATCGTGATAAAATATTTGCATTGGTCACCGGCATAGTTCTCACGCATTTCAAGTCCAGTAGACTTGAAATCACCATGCTATATCTGCACGAGCCTCCTGTATGGCGTTACTCAACACAGCGATCACTGCGGTTGGTAAACCAGCATGACGCATATAGCTTTGTGCGTCTGCATTGCCTTTTTGCCGTGTAAAGCAGTAATGTCCAAAGGAGATCGCACAGAAAGAATCTGGTGGCTATTTGCGAGGACGCAATTTCCGTAAGACGAGTGAGGCGTCGTAGAGGATGGGATGAACAAAGTAAAAAAAATATGTTCTCATCCCCCTCTACCGCGAGAAAAAAAAAGAAAATGGGCTAACGTCGCAATAAGACCTTGCATGGTCATGCCGCATGCTTGGATCATGTGCTACAAGGAACAACCAGATCTATAACCCAGCAACTACCACTGCTTCGGATGCTCGCGCAGTCTACAGATGGGCATTCGACAAGTGTAATTCACTGTATACGGTATGCTGTTATTACCAACAAAAACTATATTATTCGCGGGCGGACAATAAGGTTATCCCGCAATATTTCTGCAGGTAACAGTTCGAACACTTGTCAAAGTAAACAGTACAACTCATTCCGCAGCAGAACAGTACTTATTGCTGCGTAACTACAGCTTAAAACTAAGTGAGAAAGCTGCAGTGAGGTTACATTAGTGAAAAAAATTTTCAGAAATACCGACTGATCCTGAGGCCGATTGTAGGCTCAAATGCACGTGCACATCGTGCTGGGTGTTTCGTCCACCTCAATGGCGCAGAAACTTTGGCCATGCTGACCTAAATTGCTTCAGTACATCTCACGGAACAGTTTCCCTCAAGAAGACGCCACGTTATGCTAAATAGAGAGCGCGAAGCAAAAACAGCCACCAGAGGCTGCCGCCGGAGGTATACCTGCCATACAACATGGAGTGCTCGCCCAAGCTTGCATGCCTACTGCCCACGGTTGGCGCCACTGCGTATGCAGCATGGCGGTGCCAGTGAAAAAAAAAACGGTCTCTGCAGCAGCATAAAAATTATACTGTCTTTTAAGACGGGCGGATATGCATTTCTTTCGGTACCAGTATCAGGTGCAGTTGAGCATTTTTGAGTATATGAGTGCTTTTTCTTAGGATATCCTAACGTTGAAACATTCGTTAGGATTCGAGAAGGAAGTCTTAAAGGCCCTTGGCGACATACTCTTCAGCGTATGAAGTGTGCGCAAGGAAAACGCCAGTGGGAGCCATGTTGTCATGAAGCTGCCCAGTGACTGTACACCACTCCCCGTCAGCACTATAGAGGAATTCTGGCATTTGACAACTATCTCTCGGATCGAGACCACATGGACTTAGTGGTAAGCCACTATACCATAGGAAATAAGCTTTGCTGCCACCTGCACAATTATCTTGCCTGCAGTTTGTGCATTATGAACGTGCCAATTTTAGACCCGTATAAATGAGGCAGTGCATGTCAGTTCGGAACTCTGTACTAATTAAATGTCGTGGTTAATAAGTGCGTGAGTTTGTAAGATATGCCATCGCTGGCTATAATGCATTCTGAACTTGCAGTGATTTTTGTGCTGTTTCACCTGATGCATACTACGAATTTATTGTGAATGGAATTGGCAAAGAAGTTATGGAAATGTGATATTAAAACTAATGAAGTAATCCTCCATGAGATTTCTGTAAATTGCCAATTGACATATGCATACCTAGCGCTCCTATATGCTCAAAGGTACAACCTCTGCATTTCGTTTTCTAGCATAGAGGCAGCCCCACATATCGACCTACTTATAGTCAAACCCGGATATATTAAACCCACATATAACGAATTATTGTGTATATCAAAGAGCTGTAATATCCCCTCGAATATGCATGTATATATATTTTACTTCATATATCTAGTTCTTGTGATCCATATCATATTCAATATATCTGGGTTCGACTGTATGGATTACATATACACAGATAAACACATAATACTTATAACAGTGGGAGATAAACTTCTGCGAATTTACAAAAATTGCATTTTACAAGAACTGAGGCCTGAACACTTACTGCTTTTGTAACATTTAATGACAACTTTTCGCTACAGAAGGTTAGCTTGTGTCAGTTCGCAGGAGTTTCTTTGCTGGTTTAAAGATATGGTTTTTAAGAGATAAAATGCTTTTTCCTATCATTGCAAGATTATCTTGCAATGACAAAATTCAAGGTGCAGTTTAGATGTTTGTCAGACCATTTAAACATAACACAACACTGCTTCACTGAACTTTTATTTGGATAGTAATTATATGGACACTCCAAGTGCATTTATGCCGTCGGCGTCACCGTGAGGTTCCGTATAAAATCCAACGGCGATAAAACCGTCGCTGCGCGCTGGGTGTGCGAGTGAAAGCGTGCGAGGCTGAGCCGCCAACCGTAGCTTATTCTCGAGCATGCGAGAAAGGAAGGTGGCCGGAAGCCCGCGGACTGAGTTTACTAGCGGTACACAGGGAGGAGGAGACGGTAGAGGTGGGGGTTGCGTTCTGCTTTCGTGGCTGCTGCTGACGGGGCTGCCGCGCGGGCACCGTACCTTGAAAGCGATCTGCTGTGTGGCCGAAGTGTGCGCCCACCGGGCCTCATTTTCAAAGCAATCTGCGATGGGTACGAAGTGCATACGCCGAGTGCTGGTAGCTTAGTATGCGCTGTGCTTTCAGCGTTCGCGTTGAAGCGATACAAGCGACAGTGCGAAGGTCAATTTGCCTGCTGCTGCTGGCGTGCTTTCCAGGTTTTGACGAGTTTCCGCGGTCATCAAGCGAGATGTGTTCATGTTTACCTGTACGCGCGTGACACCGTGCTTGTTTACTTAGTAAGCGAACATTTACAACTTTATACAGCTGATAAAACTACTATCCTTACTTCGGATAGCTGTCTACTAATTTGCTATCGCAATCGATGCTTCGCCTTCTGGGCGAAACTGCAACTTGTTTTATTCATGTATTGCATTTCGTGTTGCAGGTTGGCTATTTCTCTCTGAAAGGTGGCAGCGGTGCAGAAGACGGAGTTCGCAGGGTGCTCCGACAAATCGTCTCCAAGACAGTTGCACTGCAGTGCAGCTGGGCCGGCTCCTCAGGGAAAAAAATTCCATTCAAAAGCCTCACAAATGTGCTGCATCTTTTGCTTGGTAAGCATCAACGTAAAACAAATAGTACTTTGTCTTCTGCTGCGGCTTTCAATATTTCCACCATTACGAGCTTTAGTGTTATATATACTTCTCTATGCTATGGTGTTGCAGTTACAGTTTAGATAAAATATTTGACCATGATCAGTATATTACAGACACTCCATTACTGATGTTTGTTTGGCAGCACGTCCTATAGATGCTGTTTTGTTCAGTTTTCAACAGTGGCTGCCCTCGTGAAGACTGCATAGTTGTGTAATCTGGAGTAACAGAGTCAACAAGGTTGGAACACAGTTTCGCAACAATCATTGCTTCCCCAGTTCAGAGTTGGATCACCTTAGTTTGTGTTTATGAACTTTCCTATTTTTTAAGCTCATAATGAAAGCAGGCACGCAATTTTATGGTTTACTACTGAGCTACACAAGTAAGGTACAGGTTGCTTAGGGGAAGATCGAAAAGTTTAACATAAAACAATGTGTTTCAAAATTTTCAGAAGACATATTTATGCATTTAAGTGTGTAATTTTAAGGCGAAGGTGACATTTTAAGGTGACATTGAAGAAAAATGGCCAGCACCGCAAAAAATGCTTGGATTGACGTCACATTTCTCGGGGAGGTTCCTGTGAAAAAAGTAAATTGGTAGCTTTGAAAGAAAGAATTGGTACGTATCGGTCTGGTTGTGGATCAAACCCGGGCACGCCTGGGTGCGAGATGAGCACGCTTCCCTGAAGCCACGGCCGCTTCACTGTTCTAGCTTTTTAAACGTATGCCTAGTGCGTGCCTGATTTCACACGTCCCGTGGCAGCCATCTTGCTGTCTAACGATGTGGCCTAGTGCATGCAATAACATACAGCAATTTATGTAACGTTAAGTGTCCATATGTGGCGTTCAGGAGGTCGCCTTAGTACCACACCTGTACTTCCCATTGCGGCTCGTTATGTCTTACAAAGAAGTTTAGCCCTGATTGTATAACTTGATGCATCACGAATTGTCTTTCAAAGAAGTTCAACCCTAACTGTATAACTTAATATATTACCAAATGTGTAGCTGGCTTTCGCCTTCTTGTGCTACAAGAGCGTAACACTTGCCGAACTCTTTTTCACAGGTGCAACACGTGCCCTCTTCGGCACGACTGATGCAGCTGTTGCAGATACCATCAAAAGGTGGCTGATGCTTGCTGCAGACCAGCAGGGAGGCCGGACACACAGACGGCGCGTCGCCTTGTTGAGGCAATCCGACACAAGCCAAGCCAGCACCTCGTAATCTGTTTGATGTAGCCTCTTTTTTTTAAAACAGTTCTGCTACATGTTATTCCACATATCAGGAGTGTAAAGCTTTCCCAGCGTGGCGCACAGCGTGTACAATGTACAAACAACTTCAGTGCCTTTGCTTGCAACGATGTCCCGGTAACACTCCCTGGCAAACAGTATTGCAAATTTTGCCAAAACTGGGTGTACTTGAAACCTATCCTTCAAGTTGATTACAAGTTTATCAACAAAAGCTTTTCTGGTTCCCTGCATTCAAACTTCAAATTCTGATGTGACTGACAATGTAATATCATTGCTGGCACAGAATTCTTTAAGGTTTGTCTTGAGGTCTTTCTGTGCCTCCAGCATGGTTATTGTAGATGTTATCACGTCCTGCAAGAGATCAACATGCAGCGACCTTGCTTGGAGGGCTTTGATAGCCTCTCAGTCAATGAGATATCATACATCATCAAAAGTGTGCCTACAAACCTGCCACTTAAGTTAAGCTTTAGCAGCACAGCTGCCTTATTGTCACCCCTCTCATCTGCTTCTCGGGAGAGACTTGCTGTGATGGCTTGCAGATTATTTTGGACAGCAGCACACGAGCCTCCAACACTAAGCCAGCGTGTGGCAGATGGCTCAGTAATCTTTGAGCCCACTCATTGACTGATGTGTTCAAATATGCCGTTTTAAAATTATGTAACAGCTTATTCGTTCACGTAATTGCCTTCGCCCTTCCTTTTTCTGTGGGACATTTCATTTTTAGGCAGCTGAATGATGTCATGTGGTTCGGCCACCTAAAAGAGAGCATTAGCTGTGCCTTCTGTGTCTCGTGGCTTGATATGTGCAATAACTTTTGTGATACAGTTTACTACAGTCATGGGCAAGGAACTTAATATATTAACTGATGTGTTCAATTATGCGTTTTTAAAATGCTGTAACAGTTTATTTGTTCACATGATCGTGTTCCACCCTTTCCTTTCTTGTGATATTTCATTATTTTTACAGCCGAATGATGTGCTGTTCGGCGATCTGTTTCCCTTGTTAGCTTGATACGTGCAGTCATTTTCTGTAGTTTACTGCTGTCCCTGTTAAGGAACTGGATATATTGACCTAATTATGTGTTCAAGTATGCGTTTTTAAAATGATGTAACAGTTTATTTGTTCACATAATTGTATTCACCCTTTCCTTTTTTGTGAAGTTTCATTTTTATACAGCCGAATGATGTGTGGTTCGACCATCTGTGCACCTTGTTGGCTTGATATGTGCAATAATTTTCTGGGATATAGTTCGCTGCTGTTCCTGTTAAGGAATTGGATACATTGAGTCTTCACCGGTGTGTTGAATTCTGCCTTTTTGAAAAATGATGTGACAGTTAATTTGTTCACGTAGTTGTGTATTCTATGCTTTCTTTGTGTTTAGACATGTTCGATATGATGCTACTGTATTCTTCAGCACAAAATAAAAATGAAACGCCGAAAATGTTTGTGTTGAGACATATTTGATGTGGGACAGATAAAAATCTACAAGAAAGTAGCAGGGCATTTATATGTAGCCAAGATAAAAACGAAAAAATTGGGGATAGAAATTGCATTGGCCAAATGCTTGGCTTCCACAGGAAGAATATGCTTGGCTGTTGCATGGTGTTCCACTGCAGTGCCAGCTATGGCAAGAGGTGTTTCCAATCGTTGGCCATGCATGGCCTTCCATTGCTTGGCCAATGGTAGGCTTGTCACTCCAGCCACGCACAGACCTTGCTTGGCCTCCAACAACTTTCCAGTGACGGACAGCTTGGCCAATGATGATTTACCATGCTTGGTTATAGTAAATTTTGCCGGTAGGGTATAGAATGGGCAGAAGAACCCTCCCTCCCCCCCATAGATCTCTTACAAAGAAGGAAGAAGTTATCTGGCGAAAACTACAGACGGGTACCTTCCCAAACCCCTATATCCTACACAAATGGCATGCTGAGGTGCGCTCTTCCAAATGCAAAAACTGTGAAGGCATAGCGACACTAAATCACATGATCTGGGCTTGCCCAGCGCTAAACGGTCTACATGAGAACAAAGAATCATGGGAATCCTCCCTCCATAGCCAGGAAGAACAAGCCCAAAAACAAGTCATCGGTCAAGCCCAGGCCGCCGCCGGAAGCCAACTGATTCCGGCCGACGTCTAGAGGGGAGGTAGACGATGAAAGAGGGAGCTGTGTCTCACCCCGATCACCCATACTCTCTGACGGGTGCAAATGAAGTGCTTTCTGTCTCTCTCTCGTCGAAACAACGTCCGATGCCGGTCGCTAGACGCCGACGTGGGACGCCAACGTCGGATTTTCTGCAACACGGGCTCGTTAACGTTATGGCGTTACGGCCATTTCAGGGACCCGTTAATCTATTACAGTGCTCTAGCATGGTATACGATGACGGTGCGTCAAAAGGCTAATGTCTAGGCATGTCTAGTGTGGTAAAGCAGGAAGTGGGCGCATCTAAGGTACCACGTATCGCGATAAGGGCTGTCGCGGGTACTCTGCCGCCGTTCTGGAAAATAAGCATGAGTGCAAAGAATCACTTTCCTCCAGAACGTCAAGGAGCGCTAGCTACGGTTAGGCTTCCAGACGCAAGAAACAGCAAAGTGACCCACAAACGATATCTACACGCCAAGCAAAAGATAGGACATAGACGTGCGTATTTATTGGAGGCCTTGCTGTTGATTAGCAAGGTGGTTTAAGGTTACCACGAGTGTACGTTTGTTGCATCAACGCAACAGCAGGCAGGTCAACCAGACGGCGTGCAGACGCCGGGCGATTAGGTGGCGCGGATGAGCATATGTTGACGGGTTGTAGCGTTCCTAAATGTTGTATAAGAAGTCGTGCAGTTCCGCAGCGTTGCAGGGAACCATAGAGTGATAGAGTATAACCTTGAGTGGGTATATGGCCGTCCAGATTTTGTGCTTTTGCCGAGGTTTACTTGGGAGGAATTTCAAAAATTGCAAGTCTAGGGGCAAGAGCCTGTACGTCCCGCAGTAAACCCAAGGGTGGCCTCGCCAACCGGCGAAAATGCTGCAAAGTCCATACGGGGATCCGTATGGAGATAGGGTATTTTCTCTACGGTTTGCAACACAGCCAAGTTTAGGATCTTAGCGAAACCGGAATATAAAGCAGATTAAATGTGAATTGCTGAGTATGACTCAGCACGTCTAGGTGCCCACGCAGGCGTAATGAAAGCCGGGCAATTATGGAAAATAGGAAGCGGCGGCATGTGCATACCATGCGATTCTGCTCTTCTACGCAATTCACATCGGCTACATTTTGCAAATAGGCCGGAATTGTTTCTGTATTGTTCGATATTAATCAACTGTGCTTTCCATGATCTTTTCTTGCACCTCCTCTCCTCACGCTGTTTGAAACTGTGGCACGAAGGCGAATGATTCGCGCCTAATCTGTGCCAAAACCAAAAGCATGTGCAATGATGGAAAGGAACCAGCGTTTCATCGCTACAAAGTATCTGCTTAAATATAGCCGCCTTATGGTTTAGCGTAGTGCAAAATTAGAAAGTATACGAACCTGTTCGGGTGGAGGGGTCACGATGAACGCTGGCTTCGTTACGGTCATCACCACCTGCGTAAAAACACGTAACATATGGGAAAAGAAATTGTCATCTACTCGAATGGTAGTACGAAGCTACAGAGGAAAAATAAAGGAATTGTTTCCCAGAAAGCAATCTTCGCAGATTAAGAAAACTACGTTGTGACTCGTGAATCGAACCCGGGACCAACGCTTTTAGGGGACGCTCGCCATACCATCTGAGCTAACCAGGAGTCTAGAAGGTTGCCAGCGCGAGGCTGTATTAATCGAGAACTCAAGCACTATGACACTGAACGTGGAAAATCAGTTCTAGGGAAGCAAGACAATGCAGTTTTCCATTAATTAATTTTCCTCCCCGTTGCGGGCATACACAGAACTGATTTGCGAAAGACAGTAAATGTGAGTGATCTCGTAGATCGAAAACCTAATTCTTTCCATGTAGTGGTGTGAAAAAGCCGTTCTCATTAAAAATCTTGGCATATTTAGCGTCTGTTTGGCCAGGCATGTTTTCGCTATCTGAAGGACGCACAGAATATTTTTAATCTGCAGAGATTTCAGAAATAGGTAAATAAACAATGGACACTATTAAATAAGACGCCAGGTCTTTCCTCATGTATAACATCGCTCTGCTATTCCTAGCAATCCGCGATGATTTATACATTACATAGCTTGAAAGACGAAGTCATCTCGTACGCCTGCCTCCTGTATACATAAAACAGGAAAGTTATGTTGAGCGAGTAGCTTGCGAAAATCAGCTTATTTATTACGAAGGCTATTAGTACTCCATTGAAATATGAAAACATTGCCGTAACGATTATTCATTGTAAGCCTCCCGTGGAGCTGATGGTGGTTGGAGAAGCACCAGCGACTCCATAGACAGAAGCGCTTTTACCTACGGCAGGTTGCTCGCTTCTGGAATGGCACTGAGAATTGCACGCAGAGCTGTGAATAGCATGGGCAGGATTATCTGTGCCGCAAGTATAGACGCGCAATCACCAAACGACACTGAAGCACCATCTCTGACCGGAACAGATCGCTCAAGAGCTGTCTGGGATGGCCGCTCGCATGAGTGGTGTGGTTGGGGCGAATGCTGAGGTAGTCGCTGAGATGTTAGATTAGGTAGGTTCGTCAATGGCAGAGGGCGTTGCTGAGAAGGTCGGCAATTCTGGCTCGACGCCTGGGCAAGATGAGCAGCATTCCCGTAAAGGGGTCGTATCGCCCACTACCGGAACGTTGTCGACTTGGTTGCTTTATAGCCGCAGAATTGTCCGCTTGTTCCTGCTATTTGTTGGTAGTTGCAGGGGCATACCATGGGATATCAAGGTTATGTGTAGGCGCATTATAAGGCGGCAGCCCTCCGTATATCAACTCGAGTCAATGTAGGCAGCTCCGGATGGATGGATGGATGGGTGCATGGACGGACAGATGGATGTTACGAGCATCCCCTTTGGAACAGGGCGGTCCTGTTGCGCCACCAATCTCTTGCTATTATACTGCCTAATGTTATACCTAGGTCAAAAGAGAGAAAAAAAGAAAAAGAAGCACTAATTTTCAAAAGGGAATTTTCTGATCTCCTATTGTGAACTTTGTTTGTGTACGCCTCAGTTTTATGTGGCTTTCCTACTTTTCTCCCACGAATCTTCCAATCGCCTCTTACTAATCTCTATTGCAGATATATTTACTTTCACCCTGCTATCGCTGAACCCAAGGGTTTCAAGGAGGCCAGTGCTGCCTAAATCGACCGCTGGGCAGATATCTTCAGATTTTAAAGAAACATGCTCCTTCGTTTCCCTACATTTGTCGCAGCAAGCACATGCTTCTTCTTCCTTGTTGTATCTCGCTTTGTAAGTGCGTGTTCTAAGGCTCGGTTCGAAAAGTAATGAGCTTCCCTTTGAGTTATCATAAATTGTTTCTTTCCTGATTTCTTTTTTTCCTCTTAAGTACTTACTCATGGCAGGTTTCTTTTCCGCTGCCACCACCCATGAGATTATTTCAGCCTCTCTGACTCTCCGCTTGACGGTCTTTGTTGCTGCGTTGCTCACCCTATAAGACACATAGTTATTTTCCTTCATGGTGAATCAATATTTTTCCTGTAAAAATACCTCAGCACTCTCCCAGCGCATTTACTTTCCCAGCCCATATTCCTCAGTCGTTCTTCAGAAACAATTTTACTGTGAGCTTCCCTCACTTCAAAACTTGTGCAGCCCATATCATCCTGCATAGCTTCATTTGTAGCCTTCCCATGAGCACCCAATGCGAGACGTCCAACTGACCGTTGGTTGCCATCGAGTCCTGATTGTACCCCTGATTTCAAGCAAACAACCGCATTTAAAAAAAATGTAAGTCCTGGAATCCTTGCACACTTTACATACCCCGCAGCAACTCGTACCTATTGTATCCCTATAGCACACTGTGCTTCATTATGGCTGCATTTCTCTTTCCCTTTACTGTTAGTTTTTTCCTGTGTTTCTATATCTATTGCCTTTGTTTATCCATATACCAATGTATCTATATTCTTTCACCCGAAGTAATTCCTGGCCTTGTACTGCCACTGTCTGTTCACTGTTTTCATTGAATACCATAACACCTGATTTGCTAACACTGAATATTAGGCCAAAATTCTTGCCTTACTGGCCACAGATATTAGCCAGACGTTGCAGATCACTTTGCTTGTTGCGAGCAACAAAATGACGTCTGCATAAAATAAACCTGGAAGCTGCTGCTCCACTACTGTACCCGCATGTTTGTATGAGAGATTAAACCCGATATTACTTCCTTCCAGTGTGCTCTCCATCCTCACGATGTACATCACAAACAGCAGTGGGTATAAAGGGCACCCCTGCCTTAGTCCCTTGTTGATATCAACTTTCTCTGCTCGTTATCCTTTCTCATTCAACGCAAACGGTATGTTTTATGTAAATCTCTTACAAAAGCTGTAGAAAATCGTCGCCTAAGGCTTCCCCTTTCAGACTATCTCACAAAATATTGCGTTGTACGTTGTCATGGGCTCCTGTATTGTCTAAAAAGGCCACATATATAACGGTGTGCTTTCTAGTCTTAATATTTGAATACACTGAGTAAGAAAAAGTAAGTTATCATTCAAACGCCTACCTATTCTGAATCCATTCTGAAGTTCTCCCAAAATGTAATTATTCTCTGCCCGTGATTGCAGCTTGAATTTGATTGCCTGCATTGCTAATCTGTATATTACGGACGTAACGGTCAACGGTCTATATGAGGGAATTTTGTTTTCCTACCGCTTACCTTCATAAATTAAATTCATTCTACTTTATCGCCAACCGTCTGGTATTTGTCTATCTTTTGAAGTTCGTTTTCCCTGCTTTCACAAGAGCTTCGTTACGTTTTGGTCCTAATTTATTAATCAGCCTAACGGGAACCTCGTCTAGCCCTGTGGCTGTGTGCTTAGGAATTTTATCTTCGACTTTCTTCCAGTTGAAATTTGTCAGCACCAGCTCCTTTTCCATTTGGTTCTCTTTCATGCTCTTTCTTTCTTCGATTGCAACCTCGTCATTGCCTTGGAAAGATGCGACTGTTATTTTTCGGATGTAACTCAAAGCCGCTGCCCCTTCCAGTTTCTTTCCATCTTCGTCTGGATATCTTGTTGTATTGTTGTTGACTTCCTGCCTAATAATTTTATGTGATTCCAAAATACTGTAGGCGCGACCCTCTTTTTCTCACGTATTTCTGACTACCAACGCTCACTTTCACCTTTTATCTCTGCTTGTAGCAGTATTTGAACCATAGATTTTTTCACCCGGTATATTTGCCATTTTATGGCTATTTCATCTTGCGGCAACTGCAATTTTTCTTTGGCTGCCTGTGCTTTCTCGATACTTTTAGCCGTTCGGCGTTCTCTTCTGGTAACTCCCTGTACCACCAGCTTTTCGGTTTCTTTTTTCCTTTCCAACGAACGAATGTTTCTCTTGTTATTACACTTAGAAGCTAACCATATTCCCATTCTTTACTTGGCCTTTTGTCAAGTTCTTCCTGCAGTCTTGGAACTATATTTGTTATTTGTCCAGCGTTCAAATTTCTACTGGTGATTTTGCACTCCTTGCTCACATTCCCAACTACATATCTCATTTTTAAGATGATACTTTATGGTTACTCGCAATGCTGCTATAGGATTCCTCGTCAATGACCGTTGCTCTCAACCTATCATGAATTCTTTCTCTCATAAGACAGTAATCAATGGTCGATTGCTGGTTTCTCACTTCCCACATGATCTGCCCTTGACACTTAGGCGATGTATTCACGATAACTAGCTTATGTTGCTCACAAAGATGTAGCATTGAATGCGCATTGTTGTCGGTATAGCCACATAGATCATGTGCGTCGGCATTCATTTCACCTAATAGGATAATCTCAGCATCATTCCTGAAACCCTTAATATCAGCACTGAGGCATTCCTCTAGCTCTTTGTTCTTTTCTGTGCGAATATTTCAGGTTCACAAATACGTTACGCCAAGCGAAGTTTTCTTTCCACTCATTGTACCTGATAACCAAATATGCTCTTGACATTTTGAATTTAGTCTTTTCCATTTGGCTCCCTGATGGATGAGCATTCTGACTTCCCCTCCCTTTCTTTCCGACTTAGGTCTGTTGCACCCTTCCCAAAGATATTTCTCAATCACTGGCGGCTCTACCGAGTCTCTAAGGTGCGTTTCTGTAACCGCATACACCCCTATTTGTTCCCTATTTAACTGCTCCTCAATCTCTGCCCACTCTTCCTTTCTTCTGCCACCCTGCATGTTTATGTAGCCTATTGCATGGCGAGCTCTCTTTCTTGCTTTCCTCCTTTTCCTGTTATCGACGCCGATGCTCTTCCGAGGTTCCGCTAGGGGACCTTCTTCATTATTACCTACTCTGGCTTCCTGAGCCCCCGTGGGCCCCCTGAAAAAGATACAGCGCGGTCACCAAGCCGCCAGCCCACCTCTCGTGCCAGCCTGTACTTGAAGTGGATCCCGTCTCGTTCAAAACCAGCACACCTTCTCAGTTCCCTGTTTATTTCGACAACCTCCAAACCTTTCTGTCGGCTCAATTTCCATATCGCCTCATTAGCAGCCACTACGGCTCTTTGCACGTGACTGTCTCGTACAGGCACCTCCGGCACCGTGCACACCATGCACTGTACCTGAGGGGACAGCTCGTGCAAGTCTTGTACCCCCTTCGCAATGCACTGGGCCACTCGTGTCTGCCGTTTGACAGTGTCTGCCGTTTGACTCGATTCACTCGCCATTCCCATCCGTCCCCTTGTTTGCCATGAGGGACCCCCTGGACACTGCATGCGTTCCCGGCTTTCTTTCGATGTACTGCACGGCTTCTTCTAATGTAAGTACCGAAGCTTTATGAGCACGTGCCTTCTAGCAAAAACCAATACGCACAAATCTAAATCCTTAGAAAGCCGCGATGTAATTCTCACCAATGTTTTAAAAGCAATCAATGCCGCACGGACTTAAGGTATGACGCGTGTTCGCACGTGTTCAGCAACGCGGTCACGCTCTCACTTTCTTACCAAAGCACACAAAGTAAAACCACTAAGAGCTATTAGGCTTGCCACTTTCAAGCTACTGTTTCAATGCCATAAAGACTTCACGTCCCAACCGGTTGCACGTGTTAAAGGACGTGGCGCGAAAGAACGCTCTATCCTGCATAACCAAATATACACGAAACACACCCCTGCACACGAAGAGACAGTGAGAGAAAAAAAGGAAGCTATGCAATTAATATTTAAAGGCTAAAGAAATCATCAAATAAAAAACAGAAACAAGCTGAAAGCATGCAGAGAAAGCTTATGACTTGGTCGCCACCACGGAGCCCTGGAAAAACACGCTCATCCGCCGCAAAATGTCACGGCCACTCTGGTTGAGCAGCGTCGCTCTGCGGGCACCCGGAGTGAGACGCGGTTTCCGCCACAGTTGGCAGACTTTGACAGACACACAGACTCGCACTTCAAGTGGCTGTGGTCTTCTGAGTATACTTTGCAGCGACTTGGACTGCAGCAGTTCTTCGCCAAATGTCCAAATCTCCGGCAGTTGTAGCATTTCCGAGCCGTACGAAATATTCTCCTACAGAATGACTCGTAAAGCCTAAGTGCACTCTGCGGCACTGGTTTGTCTTCTCTGAAATGGAGAATAATGGTTATCAGAGGGCGTGATTCTATCGCTCCGTCTTCTTGGCGATTGTAGCATGCCTGAAGACCGGCAGATGTCACGCCGAAATCCTTCAGAAAATCAACCGGTTGTTCTTCCGTATGTTGAGCTCGGAGACGGCGTATCTTGCCAATATTTAAATGGCTTGACTCCCAAGCGAGTGATTTTGACCCACAGTAGAGGTCTTGAAGGTACAATGGAAGAACGTTGACAGAGAAACTTCCATCTGTATTCACGTGAAATGACTGCACCTTTTTCTTTGTCACGGAAACAATTTCTGACGCAGCACAGGTTGGATTCATATGCCAGAAATTGCAGCCTTGCTGTGAAGGTCGAAAAAAATGCAACAACCGGAATTTCCTCAGGTCTCTTCTTTTCATACGCTACCAAAGAGAGCGGCGTATTGTCCCAGTCTATTTCTTCTTCGCTTAGTTCATAGGTAGATGTCTCAAACCGTGGTTTCTTGGCTTAGCTTCCGCACGTCTCGGCCATATTCACTGAAGGTGCGCTCGGACGTACTGCAGCGTTGAAAACTAGTGTCGCCAGCTTGGTGACATTAGTCCCCTATTGTGGCACTTGAGAATGCGGGGCGGATTCTGCGGCACCCATGCGCCTCGGAACGCGCTGCCGAACGCGTGCCGGGGTTCTGTGCTGCCTACCACCGTGGCAGGTGGAGATGCGCTGAAGAGCGCAGCAAATTCACACTACAATGTGCGTGATCGTGAACACATAGGTATACGACCGAATGTCTGTTCTCTCTGCCCAACAGCAAAAAGTGTCAGAGCAGCACTGATTCTTCGAAGAAAACATAAAATGATATCTCACCGAAGAAGCAGCGGCTGCTCGGTGGGACTTCTGTCGTGCGAGTCTGCAGTCCTCACTACATCAGCGTACCTACATTTTATACAAGAGACTATTTGTTTGTGGAAATAATTCATTGGCTGCGTGAATAATAAAAGTGGTGAAATAGGCTACTGCATCATGAATACAACTGTTGATAAAATATTGTGCTAGGTTGACTCTTTAAAGGAACTGACAACCTATTTTCATGGTATCCATTTTTTCATTGCGATGGAAAGCTTACCGGTCAGAGTGCGCCAATCATGAAGTGCTAAAGTAGAAAACACCGTGGAACATTTTTTATCAGAATTTTTCAATCTTCGATGTAGTCGTTCACTGGAAGCGTGCTGGAAACATTGATATGTGACCGCGATAGCAATTAGACGCCGGCTGTAGTGGGAGGCAGACAAGTGGGGCCGTATCTGTGACAAAGTATGATTTTCTTTATGAAGTAAATGTTCCAGCGATTCATGTTTTCCAAATTGTTAAAATATTTCTGCGATAACGGCTACATGTTCTGGTGGTTTCCTGACCGACTGCTTGTGTGATTAACCAGTCCAAACCAAACCAATCGGATCGAACACGAAGCGGCGCTTGTATAAGTGATACAGAGTTCAGCGTGCAGCCCTAGCCACGCGTGTTATTTTGACTTCCGAAGCATAAAATAATGCGCGAGTGCCTAATAATACACCAACTGCAATCTTAAACAATAATTATGCAGCACCTAATAACAGCCGACTTACGTACGGTATCTAGTAGACTACATCCAAAGTAACAATATTTCACCACCAAGCCTCGCTACTTACTGGTTTTTGAGATTTCCTTTGACAATTTAAAATTATAATTCCTACGTAAACCGCGAGCAGCGTGCTTAATTCCTTATCACTATAAATCATGGTCATTTCATTTCTATGAACCTCTCGAAACACATTCTGGCGAGTTGTCAGTTCCTTTAGAACTTTCCACTGAGCCGACGTTATTTTCCAACTGTGGGCGGGCGGTTGACTGCCATGTTGCTGTATCAATTCAGCGTTAAAAGGAAGTGGTCATTTCTAAATGAATTCTCGACGACATTACATTCTCCGCAGGGAAGAAGAGTAGCTGTATCAATCACTAAATGTTTGGAAGAAAATGAATTTTGCCGGATATTATAGCAGGTGGGCTCTTATTGAAGAGGCACGCACCAGAGGCTACCAGAAACCTTTCTACAAGCCGTCCGCTGGCATCACATCGGGAGTCTCCCCACAAAGCGCTGTGAGTATTAAAATCACCGGCGAGAATGTATGGTTCAGGGAGCTGGTCAATCAGCATGTACAATTCTGTTTTGCTGATGTAGTAATGAGGTAAGACCTAAATGCAACCGATTGTTATTCGAGTGAGCGGCTGGGTTAGTTCCAAATTCGGCATTTTATGCATTTCCAGCGTTTCAAATAAGTGCGAAAATCAAGAGAAGAGGAAAGGCGAAAGGGCATATAGGACGCTGGTCTTTCTCCAGCATCTTACCTGTTCTTTCGTCTTTCGTCTTCTCTTAATTTTACATATTTTTTTAAAGTGCAGAAGTGCATGAAAAGTAGGTTGTCATAATTGATTGAAGAGAATCACTCGCACAGAAACCACCTTGAGAGGCGTCTGGAGAGAAAGATTCTAGCAAGCAACAGACTTCAGTACAACTATTGCTACACCTCCGGACAAGGCAAGGGCGTCGTCACGGTATTTCCGGAAGATAGCATTGTCTGAAGAAGCTTATTTGTGTAGGTTTTAGAAATGCTTCCTGAACACACAATACCGTCAGATTATATTTAGGGAGGCCTTCTGCGCTATCGTCAAGGTTATGGAGAAGTCCTCTCATATTACCCTGTAGAATGTGTGTCCATTTTGAATATGTTTTATGTTGCGTGTTTAAGAATGTAAAATGAGCTAACGGAGCATTTTTCTGGCGCCGTGATGCGTGGTGTTCTTTTTTTTTGGAGCGGTCGAAGGAATCGCGCCGCTGCTCGGGCGCTGGCTGTGCCGTCGCGCTCGATGCGGCGTCCATCACCTTCTGAGAGGCGCTGCACACGCGCTCGTGCGAGCGACGTGTTTCCTTTGAAAATCTCTCCTCGAAAGACGAGACCTTGGAGCCTACCAACGCGGAGGTTGACGGGCTCTTCTTGGATGACGGAAAAGCGCTGGCTGCACCCACAGATGGGGCGGATGGCGTCACCGCTGGCTTACTAGGCGTGTGTGGCGCAGCCCCATGACGCGTCAATTCGGCAAAGCTCATTTTTGGCAGCTAGGACACCGGCCACAAGTCAGCCGGCATCGACAGTTCTCTGAACTGTGGCAGAACTATCGGCACTTGAAACATCTGAAAGGTTTTGGGACGTATGGCCTAACACGAAGGTTGATGTACCTGGCCTGGATGGACTCGTGAAGTACTAGATGCTTGGTCTGAATTTCTTTGCCGTTATGCGTCATCTTGATGTCTTTGACGTTGATGGCATTCTGCTCACTCCAAGAGCTCAGCCTCGTTCATCTCCATGAAGTCATCATCTGAGACAACGCTGCGGGTGGTGTTCATGGAGCGATGCTGGAGCAGTCACAGGAACGTTCCCAAACGAGACTTGATTGTGAAGCTTTTCAAGTTTCTGATGGAGGAGTTCCAAGAGATCACACTTGCTATCTTCGACGCTTTATATTCTTTTTCCGAGAGCCTTAGTTAGAGATTTAAAAACAAGAAAAGAGGAAATTGTTTGTGCTTGTTTTTCTCCTTTTTCCGAGTGACTCACATGGAATCGCGGAATGTTTCCGGCTTTTTTTAGGGTGATCAGGGAGTGTTGGCAATGAACTAGCATAAGTTTATGTGGGGGTTTCCGGAGCTATGCCAGCCACCTGCCAGGGAGCCCAACAAAGGGATGCCGTAGATTGCCTAAACCGTAAAACAGGTGCGGCAACAACGCCAGCCGTACATTAGTGCTGCAACCAAATATGGTATAACCAAGATTGGCTTCCCACACAAGGTCAACCCTCGCTGCCTGCAAAATAAGAAGTAAAAGGAAAAGAGGAGAACACACGAATGACGGGGAGTGAGAGAGAAATGCGATGTCTGGAATGGAGGATACGAAAAGGCAACTACCGATTTCCCCCAGCTTGGTCAGTCCCGAGGTACCATCTGCGTGAAGGCCCAAGAGGTGTGTTGTCTCCACCAAGGTGCCTTGAGGGTCCAAACACACAGCATCAGCTCAACCTTCAGGATCCGCTTTTCACCGTACACGGCCAAGCCACGCACGGTTAAACGCGGGAGGGCCGAATCCCCCGCGCTCGAGTTCGTGCTGTCACAGCACATGAGACGCACACGCCCCTGTGGGACTGAGCACGAGGTCGCAGGTTTGATTCCCGGCTGCGACGGTCGCATTTTGATGGGGGTGAAATACAAGAACTTTCGCGTACTTATACTTCGGTGTACATTTAAGAACGCCAAATGTCGGAAATTGTTCCGGAGCCCTTCTCTACAACGCCCCGAATAGCCCCGTGTTGCTTGAAGAATGAACCCGGACAGCGCCGCGGAGGGCTGACGCATGGGCACGCTTCACCCAGCCTGTTCCTGAGAGGCAGTACTCCAATCAATCAATCAATCAATCAATCAATCAATCAATCAATCAATCAATCAATCAATCAATCAATCAATCAATCAATCAATCAATCAATCATAAAATGAAGGAATGGTTCTTGCAGTATAAGGAAAACATTGTATAGAGATATTTGTACCGATAGCCAATATGACTAGTGGCCGTTGTTACACAGACCAGATGGTAGACAGCGGTTCTGCAGAAGCTGCAAAAGACTGCAAAAGCTCTGGTACTTGTGCGCACACCATCAATATCTGGAGTGATACCCCGACGTCACCATTCAAGGGTTGAAAAGCGGCGCTCGAAGCATCGCTCGTCAGTGGGCAAAGTGACAGCGGCGGCGACACGATGTTAAAACGCTGTTTCTTCATTGTGCAGGTATGTTATTTCGAAAATTCTCGATGATTTAAATCCAACAATCGATTATTGCTGCTGTTTCTTTTCTCACAAGACGTAGCTGATTTATGCTTGAATGCCTTGTACTGTATCAATTGCCTTTTGTTGACTGGAGACGTTGAATTGAATCCTGGTCCCCCCAAAGTTGATCTCTCAGTAGGCGAACCAAAGCCCTTCCTCACCCAGACCTAGACAGGAGGCAAGCACGGGACTGGCGCCGCCTGCAAACAAACACTTTCCCACATTTATACAGGCTACACAAAATGTACCCAGACAAATACAGCAACAAATGCCCGTGGTGCGAAGGAACACCGACATTGGAACACATAACATTCCAGTGCGCGTTACGTCCGGCGGCTGCCACCTCGCCGCTGCTAGACAACACTCTCCATAACTGGTCATGGGAGGCGCGACTCGCGGAAGTGGAATTGGGAAGCCAACTGGCGACCCTTGACCAGGCCCGGCGAGCCGCTGTAACCAGTGGGGCGCTGGAGGAGGGGCTCCACCCACCATAACCAAACAACCTCTATTACAATAAATGTTTACTCTCTCTCTCTCTCTGAAAAAAGCTCGGCAATTCATTGAAAAGTAATGATTCTAGTAACAGTTCTGACCGCTCTACGCGCTCCACAATGAACACTCAACATTCGGCTACTGCGGCATGTTCGACCGAGAACGTTGACATTGTCACTATGCTTACTGAGGTTATTGAACGACAAAAGCTGATGGCGGAGGACTTTGCCAAAATTAAGTCATTCCAAGCTCCTGTATACTAACGTTTTGATGCGCTACAAAACCTTGTAGCAGTACTTGAATCGCCTACAACAGGCCAGAAGGTTGATGCCAATGTTTCCGATCTTCTGCGCTCCGAGGTTAAAGGACTAACTGGAACTGTGGCTCAGTTGGTTGCCAAGAATCACGACCTTGATAACCGATCCCATCGCAACAAAATTATTATACACGGCTTTGACGAAAAAACGGATGAAAATGAGAATACTTTGCTAGATGTGTTTGCACAGATATTTTCTGATATGCTACAAGTTACCCCCCCCCCCCCTCTCTCATATACACACATTGTGCGTTGCCACAGGATTGGCGGAAAACGCAGAGAGCGTCCACGCCCAGTTATTCTTAAGCTGCTGGATTTTCGGGAAAGGTCTGCGGTGATGAAAAACGTCTAGAAGCTTAAATAATCGCAACATTACATCACTGAGGATTTTTCAGCCAGCGTTCGTGCAGTCCGGAAAAAAATTTGGCATTCCTCAGAACCTTTTCGAAGACAGGGATCTGTTGTCAAGCTACGCTACGATTACGTTTTTATCGACAAAGTGCGCTACAGTTGGGATGGCGTGTCGAATGCCCTTATAAGAGACCCGAAATCCTTCATTAACAGAGCCTCTCGGTCCACACCGCCCGATTCGTCGGCTGCAGTTAAACCTTCTGAGTCACTACATTCCACTTCTTCTGACTGACTGCCTCCTAATTCCAATTGTAACCTGTCAATTTTAAACCTCAATGCTAGGAGCATAACTAACAAGTTCGCAGACTTTTTGTCTTTAACTTCTGCACACTCACCTCATGTGGTTGGTGTCACAGAGACTTTGCCTTGGCTGCATGATGATATACTAGACTCTGAGTTCAGTCCTCCTGGCTACGTTGCGGTTCGCGCATATCGCCGTCTCTCTAAAGGTGCCGGCGTTGCGCTGCTTTTTCGGTCGGATCTCAAGTTTTCACGATTGTCACCACTAGGTGACGTAGAATGAGGCTGATGTAAACTTTATCTAGACAAAGCACATGTCGTGATAGGCGTGGTTTACCGTCCACCAAGTTCCTCTGCCGACCATGTTCTAACTCTTATTCGCTATGTTAACGAGCAGGAGCTAAATATGGGTAACCTAATTTGCATGGGTGATTTTAATGCCTCCGGAATTCATTGGCCTACATTAACACTTGTGAAAGAGACTTCCATAAATAGAGAACTAGTTGCCTTTTCTCTTTTATTCGACCTTGTCCAGATTATCAATAAACCTACACGATGCGGTGCTCTGCTCGATTTGGTTTTCGTTAGTTCTAACATTGTTGCGAAGGGTTATAGAAGTGATGGCATTGAGGGAATTTCGGATGCAAAATTTCGTTTTCTCTACAGTTCCTGATTTTATTCGCGCTAATGATGTTTCAATAATAGACGCTCTGTCTGATGGTTTTGAAAAATTTTCTGCACAAAGTACTACTTGTGATGTTAACGCATTGGTAACTTATTTCGAATGCTTGGTTAAAAGAAGTATTCAGTGTTTTATTCCTTTTAAAACAAAGAAGAAAAATGTGAAAATTCCCTGGATGACGTGAGATATATAACACCTGACACGTCGTGTAAATAGACTCAGGGGTAAGAGGCGCTCAAACAATCACGCAGCCATGATGTGTTTCATTAAAGCAAAAGAGGAGCTTAGACTGAAAATTAACTGCGGTAAGGATTTCTTCTTCAGTGTGCAGCTGCAGGGCCTACTAAAAACCAATCCGCGTAAATCTTGGTCTTCTGTTTTGCCACGTGATACAACGGCTACTACTATGGTGATTAACAATGATTCTACCAATGATCCATTTCATATATAAAACGCATTTAACGAGTATTTCCAGTCCGTTTTCACTCGTGACAACAACGTCATCCAACCAGACACCATTGCTCGTAGTGACGTACCCATCAATGACATTAACATTACCGAAGAAGCTGTGTTGAACTTAATATGGAAACTCGATATTAAGAAGTCTGCTGGGCCAGATGGCATTCCGAACTTGTTTTTGGTACGGTACTCATTATGGACCTGTCGCTACCTCACTGTCATATTTCACAAGTCCCTGGCATCCTCTACGGTACCCTCATCCTGGATAATGGCCCTACTTCTTCATTAATTCAAGACAGGTGACAAGCACCTCTTATCTAATTATAGACCAATTTCTTTAACCTCTCATTCGTGTAAAATAATAGAACATATTATTTACAAGCCCATTATAGAATACCTTGAGTCACATAAATACTAACTAATGTCCAGGACGGCTTCAGACGTGGGTTCAGCACATTAAGACAGCTAAGTTAATTTACACATGACATTTGTATTAACCTCGACACGGGCAACCAAATTGACGCAATCTTCATTGACTTTTCAAAGGCACTTGATACAGTGATTAATTCGAAATTGATGCATAAACTTGACGCCATCCTTAACAATCCCCGCATTCTCAGCTGGATTTATAGTTTTCTTTCCGATCGATCTCAATCTGTGTCCTTTAACAGAGCTGATTCCAGATGACAGAGGTGCCTTCTGGAGTGCCACAGGCTCCCGTGCTGGGTCCATTGCTTTTCTTGATCTTTAGAAATGATTTGCCTCGTTACATAACCTCAAATATACGTTTGTATGCTGATGACTGTGTTTTATATCATAAAATTTCCTCCTTTGATGAACATTTACTGCTTCAAAAATAATTTTCTAATTTTAGCTCTTGGTGCGATACCTGGCAAATGACAATAAACATCCGTAAAACCGTTGTTATGACTTTCACTAATAAAACAACGCCTTCCGCTTTTACTTAGAAAGTTAATAATATTGATACGTAAGAAGACGCAGATGAAAAGCTATATACAAGTATATTTACTTCGTAATACGCCGCACTTGGCCAAGAGGCAACAGCCCGCTCTAGCCTCCAATCGTCGTCGTCGTCTTCTCACTGCTCGCCTTTTCGTCATCGGTAATACTATTCCGTAGCACTACCCCCGGCGGCAAAAGCGCCGTCCCGGAGCGACTAAAGGCCGGACTCGGAAGCAGTGTAGTAGGCCTTGAGCCTGCTGACGTGCACGACATCACTAGATGCCAGAGTAGATGACGAGGTTGAGCTCACAGGAGCAATTTCGTACGTCACAGGCGTCACCTGGCGCAGCACGCGGTAGGGCACTGTGTATCGCGAAAGGAGCTTTTGTGAAAGTCCGACGTGACGAGAGGGCGACCACAAGAGCACGAGCGCACCAGGCGATAACTGTAGGTCATGGTGGCGGGCGTTGTAATGACGCTGCTGAGTGGTTTGCGAGTCCGTCAGTCGAGCACGGGCAAGCTGGCGTGCATGGTCGGCGAGGGCGATGGCGTCGCGTGCATACTCGTTTGTTGAGATCGAAGCAGGAGGAAGTGCCGTGTCAAGGGGCAAGGTCGGTTCGCGACCGTAGAGTAGATAAAAGGGAGAAAATCCGGAGGTGTCATGCCGGGAAGAATTATAAGCAAATGTGACGTAAGGAAGGGCAATGTCCCAGTCGTGGTGGTCCTTGGAAACGTACTTGGACAGCATCTCGGTGAGTACGGTTTAACCGCTCTGTCAGGCCATTGGTTTGAGGATGGTATGAGGTAGTCAGCTTGTGTTGAGTGGAGCAGGAACGTACAATGTCGGCGATAACTTTCGAGAGGAAGTAACGACCACGGTCAGTGAGCAGCTGTCGCGGGGCGCCATGCAGTAAGATAAGGTCACGCAAGAGAAAGTCCGCGACGTCAGTGGCGCAACTGGTAGGGAGAGCCCGCGTGATAGCGTATCGGGTGGCGTAATCAGTTGCGACGACTACCCATTTGTTTCCAGAGGATTACGTGGGAAAGGGACCGAGGAGGTCTAATCCAACACGAAAGAACGGTTCCACAGGGACAGTGATCGGCTGGAGATGACCGGCAGGTAGCACCTGAGGTGTTTTCCGACGCTGGCAGGTATCACAGGCAGCAACATAGCGTAGGACGGAGCGAGCGAGACCAGGCCAATAGAAGCGGCGGCGGACGCTGTCGTACGTGCGGGTTACGCCAAGATGTCCTGCAGTAGGTGCGTCATGCATCTCAAAGAGCACAGTCTCTCGTAGATGCTTTGGCACGACAAGAAGAAGATCAGATCCGTCAGGGAGGAAGTTCCTTCGGTACAATATGCCGCCCTGGAGAACATAGCGGCGAACGGACGCGTCGGAAGGTGTTGAGCGCAGACGCTCGATGAGTGCTCGCAGTGGTAGGTCTCGGTACTGCTCATCGGCGATGTTAGCGAAGGCAGACACAGAGAAAATGCCGTTGGCGGTACTACTGTCGGCGTCGTCAGGCTCGTCTACCGGGTAACGAGACAGGCAGTCAGCGTCCTTGTGTAGTCGGCCAGATTTGTAGGTGACAGTATATGAATATTCTTGGAGGCGTAATGCCCAGCGACCAAGTCTTCCTGTAGGATCTTTCAGTGAGCATAACCAGCAAAGCACGTGATGGTCTGTGACAACGGAAAAGGGTCGGCCATATAAGTATGGGCGGAACTTCGCGACCGCCCAAACTAGGGCCAGACACTCAAGCTCAGTGATGGAATAGTTGCGCTCCGCGGGTGAGACGAGCCTGCTGGCGTAAGCGATAATACGGTCGTTGCCGCGCTGGCGTTGTGCCAGTACTGCGCCAATTCCGTGACCGCTGACATCAGTACGGACTTCGGTAGGCGCAGAAGGATCGAAATCGGCCAGAACGGGGGGCGTTGTGAGAACGTCGATTAGATGCGAGAATGCAGAGACCTCGTTATCGCCCCACTAAAAAGGGGCGTCTTTTTTAAAAAGCTCGGTTAGTGGTCGTGCTATGGCCGCGAAAGTTTTCACGAAACGGCGGAAGTATAAACAAAGGCCGATGAAGCTGCGCACATCCTTGACACACTTCGGAATAGGGAAGTGCGTAACAGCATGGATCTTGCCTGGGTCCGGTTGCACTCCGTTCGCGTCAACGAGATGCCCAAGGATGGTAATCTGGCGATGGCCGAATTGGCACTTCGATGCGTTCAGTTGCAGACCGGCGCGACGAAAAACATCAAGGACTGCCGAGAGGCGCTCGAGGTGCGTAGCGAACGTTGGGGAGAATACTATGACGTCGTCCAAGTAGCACAGGCATGTGGACCATTTGAAACCGTGAAGAAGGGAGTCGATCATGCGTTCAAAAGTGGCAGGAGCGTTACATAGACCGAACGGCCTCACTTTGAATTGATAAAGACCGTCCGGAGTTACAGAAGCAGTCTTCTCGCGGCCGAGATCGTCCACGGCAATCTGCCAGTAGCCGGAGCGGAGATCAATAGAAGAAAAGTAGCGAGCACCATGGAGGCAGTCAAGGGCGTCATCGATCCGAGGTAGGGGATACACGTCCTTTTTGGTAACCCTGTTAAGGTGCCGATAATCCACGCAAAAGCGCCATGAGCCATCCTTCTTTTTTACCAGTACAACAGGTGACGCCCATGGACTACATGACGGTTCTATGATGTTCTTGGCAAGCATTTTGCGAGCTTCTGCGTGAATAACTTGACGCTCAGCCGGTGACACTCGATACGGCCGGCGATGAATAGGAGGGCCATCGCCGGTATTAATGCGATGTTTAACAGTTGTAGTTTGGGCCAGAGGACGATCGTTAAAGTCAAAAATATCGTTGTAGGAAAACAGAACGCGGTAGAGCTCACGAGCGTGCTCGGACGGCATGTCGGGCGCAATCATTTTCTGTAAGTCGGCGATGGTACAAGTTGTCGACTGAGATGGTAGAGGAAGATCGGCTGAATTGCCGTCTACCTCAATAGATGCTATTGAGTGATCTTCAAATGAGCAAAGCTGAGCCAGAGACATCTCGCGTGGCAGCACTTGTGTCGTCAAGCCAAAATTGACCACTGGCAGGCAGACGCAATTAGCCGTAATAGATAAAACGGTATGAGGTACTGTGATCCCGTGTGTAAGGAGGACGTCTTGCATAGGAGCCGCGATATAGTGACCGTCGGGCACTGGTGGGGATGACACTAGGTCAACGTAAGTCAGTGCCGTAGGTGGCAAGCGAACGAAGTCGACGGAACTGAGACGACTGGGGTGTGGTTCAGCGGGATCCAGAACAGGCAGGTCAAGGCGGAGAGTACTGGCGGAACAATCAATGAGAGCAGAATGTGCGCAGAGGAAGTCTAAGCCGAGGATGATGTCGCGGGGACAGTGGGCGATGACTGTGAATAGCACAATTGTGGAGCGGTCGGCGAAGGAGACACGGGCGGCACACATACCAATTACGGGGGCTGTTCCGCCATCGGCGACACGGACAACATGCGTCGTGGCGGGCGTGATTATTTTTTTCAGGCGGGTACGAAGGTCAGCGCTCATTACCGACAAATGCGCCCCAGTGTCTATAAGAGCAGATACAGGAACACCGTCGACTTGCACGTCAAGAAGGTTCAGATGAGTGGGCAACGTGAGTAGAGGATTTGGCGGCATAGGGAGCAATGCAGCGTCACCTCGAGGCGCTGCATCATCTAGTTTTCCTGCTGGGAGTGGCGTCCGAAGAGAGTCGGCGAAAAGGAGCGACGGGGCTGGGGAGAGCGAGATTGTCGTCGTTGGGGCGAAGGTGAACGAGAATAGGGGCGGTTTGGCGCAGGAGAGTCAGTGGCGGCATTATCGGAGCGTGCGGCATAGGGACGAGAAGGGCCACCTGAGGGGCGAGAGTAGGCAGTATAAGCAGACCGGGTCGGGGAAGTCCAGCGACTTCGACAGTGCCGAGAAATGTGCCCGATGCGACGACAGTGAAAACAAATGGGCTTGTCGTCAGCAGTGCGCCATTCAGCTGGGTTGCGGAAACGTGGTGGATACGAAGATGCGGGACGGGGCGGAATCGAAGAAGCCGGATGGGTATCAGGGCGATGGGCCGAGCTGATGGTGTGAAGGCGTATGTTTTCGAAGTCCTGGCAGACAACTTCCTGGATCAGGGAAACTCTGACTGCAGGTGCGTTGGTGGGGCTGGAGTCGAAGGCAGCCGGATAGGCGGCCTCAATCTCACGCCAGACGATCTTGGTAATATCGCCAGTGTTGTTGGGACGAGGAGCGTCGGCACAGGAAGGTGTCGCTGGGGTGCTGGGCAAACGGGCAAACTGCTGATCGATACGTCTGCTTTTAGCGAGTTCCATGCGGCGGCACTCTTTTATAACAGCATCCACCGTCGCGACGTTGTTGAATACGAGCAAGTTGAAAGCGTCATCGGCAATGCCTTTGAGGATGTGGGATACCTTGTCTGACTCAGTCATGTGTGCATCAACTTTGCGGCACAGAGCCAAGACGTCCTGAATGTACGTGACATAGGGCTCTGTTGACGTCTGCACACGGCCGGAAAGCGCCTTCTGCGCGGCAAGTTTGTGACCGCAGGGGTTGCTGAACAAGTCTCGGAGCTTTTGCTTGAGCGAATCCCAACTGGTGAGCTCCTCTTCGTGCGTCCGAAACCAAACTCGAGGTGTGCCACCGAGGTAAAAGACCACGTTGGCGAGCATGATAGTAGGGTCCCACCGGTTATTGCGGCTGACGTGTTCGTACAGGCTGATCCAGTCGTCGACGTCTTCCCCATCTTTGCCCGAGAATACGCCAGGATCACGAGGAGCAGGGAGAGTGATGTAGGTCGTCGAAGTGGCAGCAGGTGTCGGAGGCGGCTGAGTCGAGTTGTCATTGCCGGGAGCCATGAAGCGAGGCTCGACGTACCGTCCACTGCGAAGCTCCGTGACGAGGCACAGGGAACGTCCACCTCCACCAGATATGTTACGTAAGAAGACGCAGATCAAAAGCTATATACAAGTATATTTACAACGTAATACGTCGCACTTGGCCAAGAGGCAACAGCCCGCGCTGGCCTCCAATCATCGTCGTCGTCTTCTCACTGCTCGCCTCTTCGTCATCGGTAATACTATTCCGTAGCAACATTCCAATTCAGAGCGTCAGTGAATATAAATACCTTGGTCTTGTTTTCACACCCAGTATGTCTTGGTCGAAGCACATAGATTTAATAACCTCAAAAACACTGAAAAAGTTAGGCTACCTGCGCCGCACATTGACCACAGTCCCAAAGGATACTGAACTACTGATGTATAAATCACTAATCCGGCCTTTACTAGAATGTGCTTCTCCCCTCTGGAATCCACACAAACAGTGCGACATTAATAAGACTGAGGCAATCCAAAAGAAAGTGATATGCCGTAGGTGCGATAGGGATTTTTCACCTTATACAGCGCTTTAATCCCTAGTCTTACAACCGCTCTCAGATCGCCGGCGCACGGAATTAACTCTTCCTGCCGTATATCTTCAGACAATTACCAAACTCCTGCAAAACCATCTAATACTAGAAGTCACCATCACCTAAACATCGCACCTTATTTTGGCTGTGCGGACACTCTTAAATGGTTTATTTCCCCGTGTAATCGAGTACTGGAATTCCTTGCCTGGTCCTACTTGTTCTCTTCCTTTAAACTTATTCTTGGCGGCCATTGAATAGTTTTGGTTTGTATTGGTTTGTATTGTTCGTAATGCCTGTATTACTTAATAGTTTCATTTCTCTGCCTTTCACACCTAGTTCTGCAATAGCCCGATCGGGCTGCAGTATGTACAAATAAATAAATAAGTAAATTTCATGTCAAATTTTGCAGTAGCATTCGCTTAGAATACAATATTACGACGCCGCCCACATCCAGCAGCTACATGTGCATAAAATTACTAAGGTGGCGGTGGTACAAACTTTATTTAGTGAAGGCAAAAAAAAAAATGAAAATTAAGATGCCGCCGTTTCGTGGGTGGCCGTACGGCTGCCGGTCGTGGCCACCAGATCATGCCTGGCGGCGACAGTTACTAAGAAGCGCACGTGTGTGATTGCATTGCTGACATGTATGTAATGGAGCCGCAATCTTCGAAGATTGCTTCTTACTACTACATAACTCGAGCGAACATGCGATGATGTCAGAGAATGCACAGGACAAATAAGCTATGCTTAATGGAAATGTTCAGAGAGAACTTGAAAGCGGATGAGAAGACAACTAGCCGCCAGTGGGAGCCGAGTACATGCCTTGTGCGCCTTTGCCACTGAGCTGGCGCGGCGGCCGTCCTCTGCGCTTCATTTTCTGTTTGCCTTATGTAGTTCTAACTAACAAAAAAATGTAGGAACGCGATTCTACTTCCAGCTGAATTTTATCAATGAACAGGTCTTCATTGGTGAGTTGCCAGTGAGAATGTGGCAGTCACCGTGCAGGGCACTAAACTGCGTCACCGCTCGCGTCAAGAGAGTACGAGGAGCATCAGACTGCTTCAATTTTGGAATCTTACAACCTTCAGGGTGGGCTTTTGTTCTTTCTTTATATTCTACATATAGAGCACATTTCTACAATACATTACCTCCCAACCCCAGCAATTCAGGACATCGCCTTTAATTCGCAGCTTTTACACCACGTGTTGAACGGGCCTTTAAGATTCGAAATTGCCGCGGTGACACAGAGAGTGCACTGAACAAAAATAGAATGCAAAAAAAAAAAAGCACGCAAACAGCTTTCGCCGACGAGCGCGAATCGGGAATGGATGAATCGCCACGCGTATAAGCCGAGCGTCCGAGAATCAGCAGTTTTTTCTGCAATTGATAGGCGTTTATAGAGGCTCAGTCGCGCTTCGAGAAAACGGCCTGCCTTAGAATAGTGTTTGTCGCCGTAAGTATGTAGAGGTCGGTCCACTGTTTGAGGAAACACGCGAGCACGTGTTCAGTGGCATGCCAGCTATTTCTAGAGTGGGGAGGGAGGGGCCAAGCGCAAACGATTTCTCTCTCTCTCTCTCTCTCTCTCTCTCTATATATATATATATATATATATATATATATATATATATATATATAGCGAATGACTATTACATGAAATACTGCATATTTCACCAGTTGCCTTCACCCAAAAAGATCACGTACCGCGACGCCTGCGGCAGAAAGAATGTTCCACATCCGTGGCCAAAGCTTCGGTGTGGTCGCACTAGCGAACACTGCCAAGTTTACTTGTAGTAGTGAAACATAAATACCCAAGAAAGTGGAAGGGGGAATGGCACCGCGGCAGCTCAATTGGTTAGAGCATCACCGGCGTAATGCGAACACGTGGGATCGATCCCCACCTGCGGCAAGTTGTTTTTTCATTCACTTTCATTGGCATTAACTTATAATTAATTCATAATTAATTAATTAGTAAGTACAAGTAATTTCCCCTATGTTGTCCTTGGCATGTTAGTTGGTTGGCTTCTCACAATATTACAATAAATGAAATTACCTGGAAGTGCTTCAGTCAGTTATATTTATATTTAACAGACATAGATCTATTTATCTATAACAAGTCGTGAAGCACGCGACCCGAAGCATTATGTATATTCTCATTTATTTCTTGCAACTGCGTGAAATGGCAAGATTATGCAGACATCAAAGCAGATGAGTGCCTGAGAGATATCCCTGATCCCGCCCCGTAGCAGCAGTACAGAGCACATAAATAATTCGTATTTGTTACAAACAATTTTAATAATTAAACAAGTAATTGTACTTGATGGTTAAGTCAACAGCGTAAACGTATCGCTAGCTTAGATAATAGTATGTGTCGAGGATATGCGCAACGAAGTACAATCAACATAAATTACCTGCAATATTCACAAGAAGATAACTGAATCGCGACATCCAGGCTTTGCGAAAGGGGAATGACAAAGAAGCTGTTGAAAACCACAACTACAGCTGCTAAGGAGGGTATGCAATGCTTTATTGCTTTAGAGTAATGATAGTAATTGTGATTTAGAGTAATGGTAATAACGGGAGTATTGGTAATTTTGATAGCACGCCGCCGTTGGTCGTATTGCCGTTTTACCCTCTGCCGTTCCTCCTCTTGACGCTCCTTCTCGGGAGTCCTAACTATGCGTCGCCTACCCATAACAGTACTGCAACAACAATAAAACCAGTTGCTAGGTTTGTTATTTTTTATACCAAAGACCAGTGACGTCACTCTCCACGTCGCATGACGATGTTGCTGCGGTCGCTTGCGCCACAGTAATCTCTACCGTGAAACATATGTGGGGAGCAATACGTACTTGGCATGGCTATCAGGAGCACCTTATCATCGATTATGTGGTCCGGATACTTGTTTTCAGCTTGTTCGTTATTGAAACGAATGCCGTTCTGTATGTTGTATGCATGATTCCAAAGAGTGTATACACTTTTCGCTTCACTTTGCCGAGTGCTTGAAGTCTGCTTCACCTCCTCCGCGGCTGGGCCCAGTATTGCACAACATCGGCGATCGGCCCAGATTTTTGCCCATGGATGATGGCACGAAAAGTGCTGACGAACTAGAGGCTTACAGCTTCGCTGCAAAAAAGACCGCAGACGTTTGCGACCTTGGAGAATCGCAAACCAATTTCCAGCGAAGCTGTTTCTTTCGAACAGTTCCAATAAGTTTCAATTTCCTGTAATTATGTCGCATACTTTAAAATGTTGCGCGTATATATATGACTGTCCCGTGTGAAAAATTGCCCGCATGTAATGATTTGGAGCACTTCTTGGTGGGAATTAAAAAAAAACAGTAATTCACCAACACGCATGTTGCTTCACTATAACGTTTACAATGGCATCCTCCCTCCCTGACACCCGCTACCCACTCAATTGCCGCTACATTCGATACCTGTTGAGTTCACAGTTCTCCCAGAGTAACGGGATAAATTCTCTGTTCGCAAAACAGAATCGTAATGTTCCGTGTCGCTTGCATGCGTAATTTACTGCAAATGTCATAATTAGTTTCCGGTCTTTGAAGTTTGCCTACATATTGGCAATAACGTGCCCTAATAACAAAATATAGGCCTGTTTCAAACTTTATACAGCTATGTCGGGATACTGAGAAGCGTAGCTTATAGTGGCCATATCACACGCTCTAGAGTTTCTTGAATTAAACTTAATTTACATAGGTTCAGAGGTGTCAAGAAAGTATTTCCAACTTTAAGCGTATTTGAATAGGGAAATTGTACTTAGGTCCCCAACTAAAGCTTCCTCTTGCCCACGCTTTCATTCGAGATGATTTCTATCCAGGTATTTGTCAACTATATACAATATTTGATGCGCAGTCACACAATGAAAGCTGACCAATATTGGCTTTTCTGAGTAACTGTAGTCAAGAACGGAGAGAACTGTAACAAGTTGTTTCGTAGAAAATGTGTTCCTATGTGTTTTGCGCATGAATGTAGTGCCTACATTTGAGTAGAACAACTCATTAGACCTACAGAAGCTCGATGGGATGTTTGCAAGCAGTATCCGCTTTGTATGCGCATTTAAGATGTTCACACCTAATGGCAAGGCTGCTTTCCTGTGCAAAATGCAGAGCCTAAGTAATAAGGGAAATCTTCACGCTATCAGGAAAATATAGCGCAAATTTTTACACGCTAATTTTGCAGGCATGTTTTTAAACAAGAATTCATTGACATGGACGACATAACTCAACACTCACAGATCAGTCGACCCCTCCGAATCTTCGAAGCTTCGAGTATTAAGCTTCAATTTTTTACCGGTCACACCATTTCCAGAAAAATGGAACTGTACTCCAGGCTTGAGAACAGACAACAACCGAAACATCCTTCAGAAAGCATAGCCAGCGCGTACTTAGTCCCTAGCATCAACGAAGCCAGCGAGCTGGAGCATGTGGCGTCCAGGCTGTGACGTCACTCGCGAGAGGACACCGCTCCAATTTATCTAAGAAATTGGGAGGTAAAATATTTACAGTCACAAAAATGGCCGTGCCTTGATATTTGAGGCTTGAGCTGGCTGCCTAAGGACACAAACAAAGCGGACAAATATCAGCAACAAGATAAGACATGTATACTGCAGCGAAAATCCTGAAAGCACTCAGCCAATCCGACACATAGGTAAAGTACACCTGACAGAAGCGCTTCAATTTAAAGTGTACGGAAGCATCAACCGGTCGGCAGTGGAGATTAAGATACGTTTAGGGTACTAACCGAAAAAATAAACAGGGTAAGAATTGGGACGGCCCGGTCCGTTAGAGGCATACGAAACAGTACAAGGCCTATAAGTGTTGAGAAACAGAAAAAAAGAGATTTAGGAGATGCAGACAAAAATAATAGAATGGAAAGCTTGTACACTGTACCTGATCAACTCAAGCAGGCTAGGTGACTATTTGCCCCTGACAGGTTGCAAGGGAGATGCCAATGGATACTACTACTACTACTACTACTACTACTACTACTACTACTACTACTACTACTACTACTACTACTACTACTACTATACTACTACGACTAATAATAATAATAATAACAATACTAATAATAATCAGTGCTAGTGGATGGACCACCATGCATTCTAGAGGCGTAGGTCCACTGTGTTGTGCATATTTTTTTCGTACACTCGGCCTAAACAAACACCGTTGTTTAATTTGTACAGTGCAATTTTGTCCCACAACTCAAAGGCAGTCAGCGAAATAAATGTTCCGAGTGCTTAGTGTTCATTGTGACGAATAGGGGAAGTTGTTCCTTGAGGGTTCATGGTGTACACCCAAGCAGGCGAAAACACTGGACAAATGGGTGGACCGGACGAGCGACAGCTTCAAACGTATTAAGCTACGTCTTGTGGGCAATGATGTTAATAAGTAGGGTAGCTATTTGAACATAATTTTACAGGAACATTGCTGCTGCTTAAACAGGGCTTCATGTATCGCACTTTGCGAATTGTTAAGACCAGTTGTGCGCCCGCATGAAAATGCAGTTGTGCTATATTTAGGCACGAGGAAATGGATACACTGAATATAGCTGCCGCATGGGGAAAAAGGAAACAAGAAAAAGGGCGTCATGTGCCTCAGCCATGCATCGTCAAGGTTGTTAAACTGTGAAGTGTCATACGTAGTAGAAACAAATTCCATTGATATCCTTAGTACCTTAGCTTGTCCAGGTCATGTTGCACGCACTGTGGATCGTAGATGTAACTTTTTGTGCGTTTTTGACATTCTTTTTGTGCAGCTTTCACCTGCAGGGAGCATTGAGGTTCGGTGAGCGCTTGTCTTAAATGCTTATCCTCCGTTTCCGTCTGTTAAGGGCCTTTGATTCAACCATGGGTAGCCATGTCACATTGTTCATTCAATTGTTCAAGGGGGGTATGGCTCTAGCGGCGAATGTAGCGCTACAGCGAAAACACAATTCACTATAGAGCCATCTGTCTGTCCACCACTGTCATTGTGGGTTTAGCGGTATAGTTCGCCGCATAGGCGCGCCCAACAATCTATTCACGTTAGAATTAGGTGGGTGAACGGCAAGCGTATCGTTAACGTGCAACAAAGCGAATGCGCATACCTGGGGCAGGTGACGCAACTGCTACTATGTGCAGATGCAACTCGAACTCCCCAATAGCAAAGCTAGAAGACTGTTCAAAAAGCATGTACGAGCAACACGCCGGTGCGAAGAATGGAGAGAATGCTGATTCCACTTCTCAGCAGCTTGCAATCTGGCGCATGCTTGCATAAATATTCTCAGTGGCTCATGCCACACTTGATTTATGTAAGAGAACAGCCGCAGAAAGTGCGCATATCTGTTTCGATATACCTGAATCCATAGGCTCAGATACTGTCGCGAGAGAGTGAACTGAACGCGACCTTAATAGGTAACTGTTCTATCGTGTGATACGAGGCTGCGCGCTCGATGTATCGCTCTTGTCACCCCTTCGTATATTACTTACAATAGGCCGCATTCAGCGAAAACTGTAAGGATACGTGTATTTCTTGTGAGCTTAACTTTGATGTAGCGAGGGTATTGTTAAGAGCATTGTGTATCTATGCAGAAAGAAGTGATCACTGTGACCGCTCGGTTCAGCGCGCCCCCATTGTAGCTCACGTCGAAGAGCTTTGTCCACGCGACGATGACATCCGGCGTGAAGTGTTCGGGGCAGCGCGTCTGCATGGTTTCCAGCATCACGTGCAACAGGCTCTCGAAATGTTCGGCCTTGACGCCGGGTTTCAGTGCGTGCTTGATTGCATTCTTGCGGATCAGCTCAATCATCACATCCGGTTCGTCGAGCGTGTCCACCACTGCCGTGAACTGGTGGCCGACGGCGGAACCGTGCGCCCGGAACCTGTGAGCAAGGTGACCAGGATGAACCACACGTTCGCTTCAAATCAAACGAAAAGTGTTTATGTGTCCTCTAATTTACTGGGGAAGAACAGGAAAGAACTGTTGCAGGCAGCTTCACAAAATCGCTGCTATTGCTGACACATTTTGCGATATAAGGCGGAAATATCACACTAACTACTAGCAGGCATGCATGCAAGGAATTACATCAAGTTACATTCTTTGATGAGATAGTAGGGACAAGCCAGGCCCATTTTCACCGTCGTCGTCGGCCCCGCGATGCTGTTCCATGTAAAATCCAAATGCGATAATATCGCGGCTGCGCATCGTATGCTGTAGGTGCGAGCGAAAGCTTGCCAAGGTGAGCCGAGATGGACGGCGACTTGACGCGGCGTTGTCTTCTCGCGACCGTAAAGGATGAAGGCGGGAAATGCGCGCACGCTACGACAAGCGGGGAAGGGTGCGCGTTAGCGCGCATCACCACTCCAGCTCCGGCGGCTGAGCGCGTGCAAGCTTGGGTGATATCTGCGCCAAGTTAGAAGGCTAGCGGACCTCAGCTAGTGAACCTCAGATAGCTGATGGCTTCGCGTGCGCTGTGGTCTCGTGCCCCTACTTCACTATTCAGTTAGAGGCAGCTTGAAGGGGAATTTGCTCTCAAATAATCTGAAAATAAAGGGGAAGCGGAAAGCGGCGTTAATGCAACATAGAGAACTTTGGGGTCGCAAGAAATGTGAGGTTGTTCAGGGAATCCGAAGAGAAGTAATGGCACCAGCATTAGCGTTCGCAAATGCCATTCTATGCTTTAATCCTTTCAGGGCTGGGAGTTAACGAAATGTCGGTTGGCTTTGGGAGCCCACGGCAAAACCACAAGTGAGGCAGTGCAGGGTGACATGGCCTGGCCCTCGCGTGAAGTGAGAGAAGCGCAGAACAAAATTAGTTTTATAGAAAATGTAGGAGCGTGGATTATATTTAAATGCGTCGCTAAAGTGCATAAGTATCTGTACCTGGAAAATGTGCTCACAGAATAGAGGAAGAGGTCAAGAAAGTTGGCTACCAAGTACAGGGTAATTGAGTATGTACCTAGACAACCAGGAGTCCTCAGAAAAAAAAAATGAGAGACAGGGTCGGTTAATTTGATGCAAACAATGGAAACAAAAAGGACCATGTAGGTTTACAAGAATAGGATTAAATTAGAAAGGAAAATCCGCACGATAACACGAAGGGAAGTGTTCTGCTATTTCAGGCTCTGCTGTTTACCAAGCCCAAAAACATCCCAGAGGAAATATTCGCAGCGAGATGCGGCATCTAAATACTGCAGTAAAAATCCAGAGACCAGTCAGCACAGCCAAATGGAATGCAAAATGATTCACCCAGTGAGACCCGCAGGTAAGGTGCACCTTCCAGAAGCACTTGGATTTAAAGTGATTGGAAGCATCAACCGGTCAGCAGTCCAGATAATCAAGAGATGTTGGCAGTATTTGTGAAAAACAAAGCAGGGAAGATCTTGGTACGTTTGGATCCGCTGCGGGCTCAAGGTAGACAGAGAAGTTTTGAGGACGCGAAAAAAGATTAAAGAGATGTATACAAAGATGCTACATTAAAAATCATTGATAGCATACGCGAGAAACTTCAGGAGACTAGGTGACTGTTTCTGACGATCTTGTTCAAAGGGCCTACAAAAAATATTAGAACCCCTTCCCTACCGGGAACAGGGGTGCACGCAATGCTTGCGCAACTCTAGGGTTGGTTAGTTTTTTGAGTGTTGGAGACAAAGAGACGTGGTTGTTGGAACGAATGAGAAACGGTGAATTGGCCTGGCGAGTACGTTCACGGGCCAGCAGCCGTTCCTTCAACGCAGCCTGCTGTTCGGCATAACGAACCAAACGCGGCCTCTCGATATGACTGCCGAGACGCAATAAACAGACATGCTTGTTTCGAGCAAAGAGTAATGATGCCTTTTTACTTACGATAGTGCAGGTTGCCGCTCCTATATAAATGTTGGTGCTGCAATATAGAATGTATGTGTGACATTGGATATTTACAAGGTAGTAGACTGAGGTGCAGTTGTTTCATACGCAGTCCCAGATGGTTGACGTTTGGTAGAATTGGGGGAAAAGATCCAGGAGAGGTTTTCTTTAATTAGAAAGGTATTGTGGTTAGTGCTGTTCAATTTTACAACTCATCCACCTTCACCGCCACTGGTTTCCGTTGCTTGTGCCCTTGTCGATGCTTGCTCTCTGACGTCGCGCAGTGGGATGTCACGATTGACCCTCAGCTGCGGATTCTCTTCCCGCCGCCGGCGTCTAGCTTCGTTTTCACGCTAGCGGACTTCTGGGTTTGCTTCTGGAGGCGCGGCCTTAGCCTGTGCTGCGGCAGCCCCGACCTCAGGATCCGGCCGCCGTTGTCATTTTGACTCCACGTCAGCGTGTCGAACCACTGCATTGGCCTGCCGTTTTCTTTCTCCCTCGGCACGCCTAGCCCTAACCTCCGGCTGGGCCCGCCATTGTCGTTCCGCTACTGCTTCGGCTTGTCGAACTCCTTCATCGGCCCGGCGTTCTGCTTTCGCTTCTGCTTGCGCTTGGGGAAACTCAGGATTACTTCATCGAGATCGCACACGTTCACAGGCCCGCTCCCGTTGTCGTTCTTTGAAGGCTGCCTCCTCTTCGGTGGACCAGACCAAGCGCCGCTTACCCTTAGGACAGCTGGCATTGAAGTGACCGCGCGCGCGGAGCGGGTGAGGAGTAGAACCAGTGAACAGACATTGTCAATTCAGGTTCAGGAGGAACTTCGGGTAAAAGAATATAAATAGCTTGGTAAATTGATACACTTATAGAAACAGAGGTAAGAACAATGAGTGTAAAGGGGAAGAGAAATTCCGCCATCATGAAAGACAGAGCGCTATGGGGATACAAATGGTACGAGGTATCCGGGGTATGTGGAAACGTGCGATGTTTCCAGGACGTACATTTGGAAATGAGGTTGTTTGCCTGAAATCAGGGGTAGAATCAGGACTCGATGGCAACAAAAGGTCAGTAGGACATCTCGCATTGGGCACTCACGGGAAGACTACAAATGGAGCTGTGCAGGGTGATATGGGCTGGACAAGCTTTGTAGTGAGAGAAGCTGACAGTGAAATTGGTTATTAAAAGCGACTGAGGAATATGGAGGAAATATAAATGGACTTAAAGAGCTTTCAGGTATTTGTACAGGAAAAACATTGATTCACCATGGAAAAAAATAACTAGGAAGCTTACCAGCAAGTATGTGGCTTATAGGGTGAGCAACGCAGCAACAAAGATCGTCAAGCGGAAAGTCAGAGAGGCTGAAATAATCTCATGGGTGGCGGCAGTGGAAAAGAAACCTGCAATGAGTAAGTACTTAAGAGGAAAAAAGAAATCAGAAAAGAAACAATTTATGATAACTCAAAGGGAAACTTATTGCATTTCGAAAGGAGATCAGGATGTCTTAAAACGCGCTTTTAGAAAGCAAGACATAGGAAGGAAGAAGAAGCATGTGCTTGCTGCGGTAAAGCTATCAGAGGGAAAGGAAACCTGTCCGCAGTAGAGATTAGTAGGCGGTTGGTAGTAGGTTGGTACAAGAAAGGCAGGCAAACGACAAACAACGGAGGTGTGCAAAAGCAAATTTCACAAATGGGTTTGGGAAATTTTGGTTATGGGAATTAATCATCGGCTTTTTCTCTTTTTCATACCTTTCTTTCTTTTCCTTTTTTCTTCATTAATATAGGCAGGACATTAGGCAATATAATAACAGGAGCTTGGCTCCGAACGTGAGAGAGCAGCTGTGCCCGCGCGTAACGAGACACGCGCGGCGCGACAAAGCAAAGCGTACAATGAGAGAGAAGGGAACACTTTACTAGCTCCCAGAGCACATAAAGTGAGAGAGCAGGTGCAGCTAGCACGCCACGAGGCACGTGCTGCGTGACATAGCAGAGCGTGCAATGAGAGAGGAGGGAACATGTTACTAGCTCCCAGAGCACAAAAAGTGAGAGAGCAGGCGCAGCTAGCACCCCACGAGGCACGTGCTGCATGACATAGCAGAGCGTGCAATGAGAGAGGAGAGAACACGTTACTAGCTCCCAGAGCATATAAAGTGAGAGAGCAGACGCAGCTAGCACGCCACGAGGCACGTGCTGCGTGACATAGCAGAGCGTGCAATGAGAGAGGAGGGAACACGTTAATGGCTCCGAGAGCACATAAAGTGAGAGAGCAGGCGCAGCTAACATGCCACGAGGCACGTGCTGCGTGACATAACAGAGCGTGCAATGAGAGAGGAGGGAACACGTTACTAGCTCCCAGAGCACATAAAGTGAGAGAGCAGGCGCAGCTAACATGCCACGAGGCACGTGATGCGTGACATAGCAGAGCGTGCAATGAGAGAGGAGGGAACATGTTACTATCTCCCAGAGCACAAAAAGTGAGAGAGCAGGCGCAGCTAGCACGCCACGAGGCACGTGCTGCGTGACATAACAGAGCGTGCAATGAGAGAGGAGGGAACAAGTTAATAGCTCCGAGAGCACATAAAGTGAGAGAGCAGGCGCAGCTAACATGCCACGAGGCACGTGCTGCGTGACATAACAGAGCGTGCAATGAGAGAGGAGGGAACACGTTACTAGCTCCCAGAGCACATAAAGTGAGAGAGCAGGCGCAGCTAACATGCCACGAGGCACGTGATGCGTGACATAGCAGAGCGTGCAATGAGAGAGGAGGGAACATGTTACTATCTCCCAGAGCACAAAAAGTGAGAGAGCAGGCGCAGCTAGCACGCCACGAGGCACGTGCTGCGTGACATAACAGAGCGTGCAAAGAGAGAGGAGGGAACACGTTACTAGCTCCCAGAGCACATAAAGTGAGATAGCAGGCGCAGCTAACATGCCACGAGGCACGTGCTGCGTGACATAGCATAGCGTGCAATGAGAGAGGAGGCAACACGTTACTAGCTCCCAGAGCATATAAAGTGAGAGAGCAGGCGCAGCTAGCACGCCACGAGGCACGTGCTGCGTGACATAGCAGAGCGTGCAATGAGAGATGAGGGAACACGTTACTAGCTCCGACAGCACATTCAGTGAGAGAGGAGGCGCAGCTAGCACGCCACGAGGCACGTGCTGCGCGAAAAAGCAAAGCGTAGAATGAGAGAGAAGGGAACACATTATTAGCTTCCAGAGCACATAAAGTGAGAGAGGAGGCACAGCTAGCACGCAACGAGGCACGTGCTGCGTGACATAGCAGAGCGTGCAACTAGAGAGGAGGGAACACGTTACTAGCTCCAAGAGGACATAAATTAATGGAGCAGGCGCCGCTAGCTCGCCACGAAGCACGTGCTGCGTGACATAGCAGAGCGTGCAATGAGAGAGGAGGGAACACCGTACTAGCTCTGAGAGCACATAAAGTGAGAGCAGGTGCTGCTAGCACGCCACGAGGCACGTGCTGCGTGACATAGCAGAGCATGCACTGAGAGAGGAGGGAACACATTACTAGCCCCAGAGCACATAAAGTGAAAGAGCAGGCGCAGCTAGCACGCCACGAGGCACGTGCTGCGTGACATACCAGAGCGTGCAATGAGAGAGGAGGGAACACGTCACTAGCTCCAAGAGCACAAAAAGGGAGGGAGCGGGCGCAGCTAGCACGCCACGAGGCCCGAGCTGCGTGGCATAGCAGAGCGTGCAATGAGAGAGGAGGGAACATGTTAAAAGGTCCCAGAGCACAAAAAGTGAGAGAGCAGGCGCAGCTAGCACGCCACGAGACACGTGCTGCGTGACATAACATAGCGTGCAATGAGAGAGGAGGGAACACACTACTAGCTCCAAGAGCACATAAAATGAGAGAGAAGGCGCAGCTAGCACGCCACGAGAGGCGCGTGCTGCGACACATAGCAGAGCGTGCAATGAGAGAGGAGGGAACACGTTACTAGCTCCGAGAGCACATACAGTGAGAGAGCAGGCGCAGCTAGCACGCCACGAGGCACGTGCTGCGCGAAAAAGCAAAGCGTACAATGAGAGAGAAGGGAACACTTTATTAGCTTTAAGAGCACATAAGGTGAGAAAGGAGGCACAGCTAGCACGCAACGAGGCACGTGCTGCGTGACATAGCAGAGCGTGCAATGATAGAGGAGGGAACACCGTACTAGCTCTGAGAGCACATAAAGTGAGAGCAGGCGCTGCTAGCACGCCACGAGACACGTGCTGCGTGACATAGCAGAGCATGCAATGAGAGAGGAGGGAACACGTTACTAGCTCCCAGAGCACATAAAGTGAAAGAGCAGGCGCAGCTAGCACGCCACGAGGCACGTGCTGCGTGACATACCAGAGCGTGCAATGAGAGAGGAGGGAACACGTTACTAGCTCCCAGAGCACATAAAGTGAGAGAGCAGGCGCAGCTAGCACGCCACGAGGCACCTGCTGCGTGACATAGCAGAGCGTGCAATGAGAGAGGAGGGAACACATTACTAGCTCCCAGAGCACATAAAGTGAGAGAGCAGGTGCAGCTAGCACGCCACGAGGCACCTGCTGCGTGACATAGCAGAGCGTGCAATGAGACAGGAGGGAACACGTTACTAGCTACCAGAGCACATAAAGTGAGAGAGTAGGCGTAGCTAGTACGCCACGAGGCACGTGCTGCGTGACATAGCAGAGCGTGCAATGAGAGAGGAGGGAACACATTACAAGCTCCAAGAGCACTTCAAGTGAGAGAGCACGCACAACTAGCACGCAACGAGGCACGTGCTGCGTGACATAGCAGAGCGTGCAATGAGAGAGGAGGGAACACGTTACTAGCTCCAAGAGCACATAAATTAATGGAGCAGGCGCAGGTAGCACGCCATCAGGCACGTGCTGCGGGACCTAGCAGAGCGTTCAATGAGGAAGGGGGGAACACGTTACTAGCTCTCAGATCACATAAAGTGAGAGAGCAGGCGGAGCTTGCACGCATCGAGGCACGTGCTGCGCGACAAAGCAACATAGCGCAGTGTCGAATGATAGAGGCGGGAACACAGCACTAGTTCCAAGAGCAGCGAATACGAGAGAGCAGGAGCAGGCCGCGTGCCACGAGGCACGAGCATCTCAACAGCGCAGCGTCGATTGAGAGAGGCGGACACACAGCACTAGTTCCAAGAGCAGCGAAAGCGATAGAGCAGAAGCAGCCTGCGTGCCACGAGGCACGCGCATCTCGGCTTAGCGCAGCGCCGAATGAAAGAGGCGGGGACAGGGTACTAGTTCCAAGAGCTTCGAAGGCGAGAGAACAGGAGGAGCCCGCGTGCCACGAGGCACGTGCTTCTCAACTTAGCGCAGCGTTGAATGAGAGAGGCGGGAAGAGAGTACTAGATCAAGAGCAGCGAAAGCGATAGAGCAGGAGCAGCCCGCGCGCCACGAAGCACTTCGCATGTCGACTTAGCGGAGCGTCGAATGAGAGAGGCGGGAACACAGTACTAGTTCCAAAAGCATCGAAAGCGAGAGAGCAGGAGCAGCCCGCGTGCCACGAGGCACGCGCATCTCAAGTTAGCGCAGCTTCGAATGAAAGAGGCGGGAACAGAGTACAAGTTCCAAGAGCAGCAAAACCGATACAGCAGGAGGAGCACGCGTGCGACGTGGCACGCGCATCTCAGCTTAGCGCAGCGTTGAATGGGAGAGGCGGGAACACAGTACTAGTTCCAAGAGCTGCGAAGGCGAGAGAACAGGAGGAGCATGCGTGCCACGAGACACGCGGATCTCAAGTTAGCGCAGCCTCGAATGAGAGAGGCGAGAACACAGTACAAGCTCCAAGAGCAGCAAAACCGATACAGCAGGAGGAGCCCGCGCGCCACGAGGCACGCGCATCTCAGCTTAGCGCAGCGTTCAATGAGAGAGGCGGGAACACAGTACTAGTTCCGAGAGCTGCGAAGGCGAGAGGACAGGAGGAGCCCGCGTGCCACGAGGCAGGCACATCTGAACTTAGCGCAGCGTCGAATGAGAGAGGCGGGAAAACAGTACTAGTTACAAGAGCAGCGAAAGCGATACAGCAGGATCAGCCCGCGTGCCACGAGGCACGCGCATCTCAACTTAGCGCAGCGTCGAATGAGAGAGGTGGGGACAGGGTACTAGATCCAGGAGCAGCGAAAGCGATAGAGCAGGAGCAGCCCGCGTGCCACGAGACAAGCGCACCTTAACTTAGCGAAGCGTGTCGAATGATAGAGGAGGGAACACAGCACTTGTCCGAAGAGCAGCGAAAGCGATAGAGCAGGAGCAGCCCGCGTGCCATGAAGCATGCGCATCTCAACTTAGCGCAGCATCGAATGAGAGAGGCGGGAACACAGCACTAGTTCCAAGAGCAGCGAAAGCGATCGAGCAGGAGCAGTCCGCGCGCCACAAAGCACTTCGCATGTCAACTTAGCGCAGCGTCGAATGAGAGAGGCGGTAACACAGTAATGGTTCCAAGAGCAGCGAAAACGATAGAGCAGTACATGAGGAACCCGCGTGCCCCGAGGCACGCGCATCTCAACTTAGCGCGGCCCCGCATAAGAGAGTCGGGAACACAGTACTAGTTCCAAGAACAGCGAAACCAATACAGCAGGAGGAGCCCCCGAGCCACGAGGCACGCGGATCTCAACTCAGCGCCGCGTCGAATGAGAGAGGCGGGAACACAGTGCTAGTTCCAAGAGCAGCGAAAGCGATAGAGCTGGAGCAGCCCGCGTGCTACGAGGCACGCGCATCTCAACTTAGCGCAGCGTCGAATGAGAAAGGCGGGAAGAGAGTACTAGTTCCAAGAGCAGCGAAAGCGAGAGTACATGAAGAACCCGCGTGCCACGAGGCACGCGCATCTCAACTTAGCGCAGCGCCGCATGAAAGAGGTGGAAACACAGTATTAGTTCCAAGAGCAGCGAAATCGATACAGCAGGAGGAGCCCCCGAGCCATGAGGCACGCGCATCTCAACTTAGCGTAGCGTTGAATGAGAGAGGCGGGAACACAGTAGTAGTTACAGGAGCAGTGAAAGCGAGAGAACAGGAGGAGCTTGCGTGCCACGAGGCACGCACATCTCAACTTAGCGCAGCGTCGAATGAGAGAGGCGGGAACACAGCACTAGTTCCAAGAGCAGCGAAGGTGATAGAGCTGGAGCAGCCCGCGTGCCACGAGGCACGCGCATCTCGACTTAGCGCAGCGCCGAATGAGTGAGGTGGGAACACAGTACTAGATGCAAGAGCAAAGAAAGCCAGAGAGCAGGAGCAGCCCGCGTGCCACAAGGCACGCGCATCTAAAATTGCGCAACGTCGAATGACAGAGGCGGGAAGAGAGTACAAGTTTCATGAGCAGCGAAAGCGATACAGCAGGAGGAGCCCGCGAGCCACGAGGCACGCGCATCTCAACTTAGCGCAGCGTTGAATGAGAGGGGCGGGAACACAGTAGTAGTTCCAAGAGCAGCGAAAACGAGAGTACGAAAGGAGCGCGCGTGCCACAAGGCAGGCGCATCTCAAGTTAGTGCAGCGCCGAATGAGAGAGGTGGGAACACAATACTAGATCCAAGAGCAAAGAAAGCGAGAGAGCAGCAGCAGCCCGCATGGAACGAGGCACGCGCATCTCAACTTAGTGCAGCGTCGAATGAGAGGGGCGGGAACACAACTCTAGTTCTAAGACCAGCGCAATTGATAGAGCAAGAGCAGCCCGCGTGCCATGAGACACGCGCATGTCAACTTGGCACAGCGAGGAATGAGAGAGGCGGGAACACAGTACTAGTTCCAAGAGCAGTGAAATCGATATAGCAAGAGGAATCCCGCGTGCCACGAGGCACATGCATCTCAACTTGGCGCACTGTCGACTGAGAGAGGCGGAAACACAGTACTAGTTCCAAAAGCAGCGAAAGCTAGAAAGGAGGAGTACATGAGGAGCCCGCGTGCCACGAGGCACGCCTTCCTCAACTTAGCGCAGCGTTGAATAAGAGAGGCGGGAACAAAGTACTAGTTCCAGTAGCTGCGAAAGCGAGGTACAGCAGCAGCCCGCGCGCCACGAGGCAAGCGCTTCTCAACCTAGCCCAGCGTTGAATGCGAGAGGCGGGAACAAAGTACTACTGCGAAGAGCAGCGAAAGCGAGAGTACAGGAGGAGCCCGCGTGCCACGAGGCATGGGCATCTCAACTTAGCGCAGCGTCGAATGAGATAGGTGAGAACACAGTACTAGATCCAAGAGCAAAGAAAGCGTTAGAGCAGCAGCAGCCCGCATACAAAGAGGCACGCGCATCTCAACTTAGCGCAGCTTTGAATGAGAGAAGCGGGAACACAGTACTAGCTCCAAGAGCAGCGAAAACGAGGGTACAGGAGCAGCCCGCGTCCCACGAGGCACGCGCATCTCAACTTAGCGCAGCGTTGAATGAGAGAGGCGGGAACAGATTACTAGTTCCAAGAGCAGCGAAAGCGAGAGAGCAGGAGCAGCCCGCGTGCCAGGACGCACGCGCATCTCAGCTTATCGCAGCGTGTCGATTGAGAGAGGCGTGAACAGAGTACTATTTCCAATAGCAGCGAAAGCGAGAGACCAGGAGGAGCCCGCGTGCAACGAGGCACGCTCTTCTCAGCTTAGTGCAGCGTTGAATGAGAGAGGCGGGAACACAGTACTAGTTCCAAGAGCAGCGAAAGCGAGAGTAAAGGATCAGCCCCCGTGCCACGAGGCACGCGCATCTCAACTTATCGCAGCGTGTCGATTGAGAGAGGCGGGAACACAGCACTAGTTCCACGAGAAGCGAAAGCGATAGAGCAGGAGCAGCCGGCGTGCCACGAAGCACGTGCATCTCGACTTAGCGCAGCATCGAATGAAAGAGGCGGGAACAGTACTGGTTCCAAGAACAGCGAAAGCGAGAGAGCAGTGGCAGCCCGCGTGCCACGAATCACGCGCATCTCAACTTAGCGCAGCGTTGAATGAGAGAGGCACGAACACAGTCCTAGTTCCAAGAGCAGCGAAAGCGAGAGAGCAGGGGCAGCCCGCGTGCCACGAGGCACGCTCATCTCAGCTTAGCGCAGCGTTGAATGAGACAGGCGGGAAGACAGTACTAGTTCCAAGAGCAGCGAAAGCGAGAAAAAAGGATCAGCCCCCGTGCCACGAGGCACGCGCATGTCAACTTATCGCAGCGTGTCGATTGAGAAAGGGGGGAACACAGCACTAGTTCTACGAGAAGCGAAAGCGATAGAGTAGGAGCAGCCGGCGTGCCACGAGGCACGCGCATCTCGACTTAGCGCAGCATCGAATGACAGAGGCGGGAACAGAGTATTTGTTCCAAGAACAGCGAAAGCTAGAGAGTAGGCGCAGCCCGCGTGCTATGAGGCACGCGCATCTCAACTTAGCGCAGCGTCGAAAGAGGGAGGCGGAAACGGAGTACTAGATCCAAGAGCTGCGAAAGCGAGGTACAGGAACAGCCCGCGTGCCACGAAGCACGCGCTTGTCAACTTAGCGGAGCGCCGATTGAGAGAGGCGCGAACACAGAACTAGTTACAAGAGCAGCGAAAGCGATACAGCAGGAGCAGCCCGCGTCCCAAGAGGCACGCGCATCTCAGCTTAGCTCAGCGTCGAATGAGAGAGACGGGAACACAGTACTTGTTCCAAGAGCAGCGAAAACGATAGAGCAGCTGCAGCCCGCGTGCCACGAAGCACGCGCGTCTCAACTTACCTGGGCGTCAAATGAGAGAGGCGGGAACACAGTACTAGTTCCAAGAGCAGCGAAACCGATACAGCATGAGGAGCCCGCAAGCCACGAGGCACGCGCATCTCAACTTATCGCAGCGTTGAATGAGAGAGGCGGCAACACAGTACTAGTTCCAAGAGCAGCGAAAACGAGAGTACAGGAGGTGCCCGCGTGCCACGAGGCAGGCGCATCTCAACTTAGCACAGCGCCGAATGGGAGAGGTGGGAACACAGTACTAGCTCCAAGAGCAAAGAAAGCCAGAGAGCAGGAGCAGCCCGCGTGCCACGAGGCACGCGCATCTCAAATTGCTGAACGTCGAATCAGAGAGGCGGGAAGAGAGTACAAGTTTCAAGAGCAGCGAATGTGATACAGCAGGAGGAGCCCGCGTGCCACGAGGCACGTGCATCTCAACTTGGCGCAGCGTCGAATGAGAGAGGCGTAACACAGTACTAGTTCCTAGAGCAGCGAAACCGATACAGCAGGAGGAGCCCGCGTGCCACGAGACACGCGCACCTCAACTTAGCGCAGCGTTGAATGAGAGAGGCTGGAACACAGCACTAGTTCCAAGAGCAGCGAAAACGATAGAGCAGGAGCAGCCCGCGTGGCACGAGGCACGCGCATCTCAAATTAGCGCAGCGTCAAATGACAGAGGCGGGAACAGAGTACTAGATCCCAGAGCAGCGAAAGCGAGAGAGCAGGAGGAGCCCGCGTGCCACGAGGCACACGCATCTAAACTTGGCGCAGCATCGACTGAGAAGGGCGGGAACAAAGTACTAGTTCCAAGAGCAGCGAAAACGAGAGTACAGGAGGAGCCCGCGTGCCACGAGGCAGGCGCATCTCAACTTAGCGCAGCGCCGAATGGGAGAGGTGGGAACATAGTACTAGATCCAAGAGCAAAGAAAGCCAGAGAGCAGGAACAGCCCGCGTGCCACGAGGCACGCGCATCTCAACTTAGCGCAGCTTTGAATGAGAGAGGCGGGAACACAGTACTAGTTCCAAGAGCAGCGAAAACGAGAGTACAGGAGGAGCCCGCGTGCCACGAGGCACGCGCACCTCAACTGAGCGCATAGTCGAATGAGAGAGGCGTAACACAGTACTAGTTCCAAGAGCAGCGAAAGTGATAGAGCAGGGGCAGCCCGCGTGCCACGAGGCACGCGCGTCTCAACTTAGTGCAGCGTCGAATGAGAGAAGCGGGAACACAGGTCTAGTTCTAAGAGCAGCGCAAGTGATAGAGCAGGAGCAGCCCGCGTCCCACGAGGCACGCTCTTCTCAACTTAGCGCAGCGTTGAATGAGAGAGGCGGGAACAGAGTACTATATCCAAGAGCAGAGGACGCGAGAGAGCAGGAGCAGCCCGCGTGCCACGAACCACGCGCATCTCAACTTACCGCAGCGTGGAATCAGGGAGGCAGGAACACGGTACTAGTTCCAAGAGCAGCGAAAGCTAGAGTACAAGAGGAGCCGGCGTGACACGAGGCACGCTCTTCTCAACTTAGCGCAGCGTTGAATGAGAGAGGCGGGAACACAATACTAGTTCCAAGAGCAGCGAAGGCGATACAGCAGGAACAGCCCGCGTGCCACGAGGCACGCGCATGTCAACTTAGCGCAGCGTGTCGAATGAGAGAGGTGGGACGAGAGTACTAGTTTCAAGAGCAGCGAAAGCGAGAGGGCAGGAGGAGCCCGCGTGCCACGAGGCACGTGCATCTCAACTTAGCACAGCGAGGAATGAGAGAGGAGGGAACACAGTACTAGTTCCAAGAGCAGCGAAACCGATACAGCAGGAGGATCCCGCGAGCCACGAGGCACGCGCATCTCAACTTAGCGCTGCGTTGAATGAGAGAGGCGGGAACACGGTACTAGTTCCAAGAGCAGTGAGAGCGAGAGAGCAGGAGCAGGCCGCGTGCCACGAGGCACGCGCATCTCAACTTAGCGCAGCGTCGAACGAGAGAACCGGGAAGAGAGTAGTAGTTTTAAGAGCAGCGAAAGCGAGAGCACATGAGAAACCCGCGTGCCCCGAGGCACGCGCATCTCAACTTAGCGCAGCGCCGTATGAGAGAGTCGGGAACACCGTACTAGTTCCAAGAACAACGAAACCGATACAGCAGGAGGAGCCCCCGAGCCACGAGGCACGCGCATCTCAACTCAGCGCAGCGTCGAATGAGAGAGGCGGGAACACAGTACTAGTTCCAAGAGCAGCGAAAGCGAGAGTACATGAAGAACGCACGTGCCACGAGGCACGCGCATCTCAACTTAACGCAGCGCCGCATGAGAGAGGCGGGAACACAGTACTAGTTCCAAGAGCAGCGAAACCGATACAGCAGGAGGAGCCCCCGAGCCATGAGGCACGCGCATCTCAACTTAGCGCAGCGTTGAATGAGAGAGGCGGGAATACAGTAGTAGTTCCAGGAGCAGTGAAAGCAAGAGAACAGGGGGAGCCCGCGTGCCACGAGGCACGCGCATCTCAAATCAGCGCAGCGTCGAATGAGAGAGGCGGGAACACAGTGCTAGTTCCAAGAGCAGCGAAAGCGATAGAGCTGGAGTAGCCCGCGTGCTACTAGGCACGCGCATCTCAACTCAGCGCAGCGTCGAGTGAGAGAGGCGGGAAGAGAGTACTAGTTCCAAGAGCAGCGAAAGTGAGAGTACATGAAGAACCCGCGTGCCACGAGGCACGCGCATCTCAACTTTGCGCAGCGCCGCATGAGAGAGGCGGGAACACAGTACTAGTTCCAAGAGCAGCGAAACCGATACAGCAGGAGGAGCCCCCGAGCCATGAGGCACGCGCATCTATACTTAGCGCAGCGTTGAATGAGAGAGGCGGGAACACAGTAGTAGTTCCAGGAGCAGTGAAAGCGAGTAACAGGAGGAGCCCGCGTGCCACGAGGCAGGCGCATCTCAACTTAGCGCAGCCTTGAATGAGAGAGGTGGGAACACAGCACTGGTTCCAAGAGCAGCGAAAGCGATAGAGCAGGAGCAGCCCGCGTCCCACCAGGCGCGCTGTTTTCAAATTAGCGCAGCGTTGAATGAGAGAGGCGGGAACTCAGTACTAGTTCCAAGAGCAGCGAAGGTGATAGAGCTGGAGCAGCCCGCGTGCCACGAGGCACGCGCATCTCGACTTAGCGCAGCGCCGAATGAGTGAGGTGGGAACACAGTACTAGATCCAAGAGCAAAGAAAGCCAGAGACCAGGAGCAGCCCGCGTGCCACAAGGCACGCGCATCTAAAATTGCGCAACGTCGAATGAGAGAGGCGGGAAGAGAGTACAAGTTTCATGAGCAGCGAAAGCGATACAGCAGGAGGAGCCCGCGAGCCACGAGGCACGCGCATCTCACCTTAGCGCAGCGTTGAATGAGAGGGGCGGGAACACAGTACTAGTTCCAAGAGCAGCGAAAACGAGAGTACAGGAGGAGCGCGCGTGCCACAAGGCAGGCGCATCTCAAGTTAGTGCAGCGCCGAATGAGAGAGGTGGGAACACAATACTAGATCCAAGAGCAAAGAAAGCGAGACAGCAGCAGCAGCCCGCATGGAACGAGGCACGCGCATCTCAACTTAGTGCAGCGTCGAATGAGAGGGGCGGGAACACAACTCTAGTTCTAAGACCAGCGCAATTGATAGAGCAAGAGCAGCCCGCGTGCCACGAGACACGCGCATGTCAACTTGGCACAGCGAGGAATGAGAGAGGCGGGAACACAGTACTAGTTCCAAGAGCAGTGAAATCGATACAGCAAGAGGAATCCCGCGTGCCACGAGGCACATGCATCTCAACTTCGCGCACTGTCGGCTGAGAGAGGCGGAAACACAGTACTAGTTCCAAAAGCAGCGAAAGCTAGAAAGGAGGAGTACATGAGGAGCCCGCGTGCCACGAGGCACGCCTTCCTCAACTTAGCGCAGCGTTGAATAAGAGAGGCGGGAACAAAGTACTAGTTCCAGTAGCTGCGAAAGCGAGGTACAGCAGCAGCCCGCGTGCCACGAGGCAAGCGCTTCTCAACCTAGCGCAGCGTTGAATGCGAGAAGCGGGAACAAAGTACTACTGCGAAGAGCAGCGAAAGCGAGAGTACAGGAGGAGCCCGCGTGCCACGAGGCATGGGCATCTCAACTTAGCGCAGCGTCGAATGAGATAGGTGAGAACACAGTACTAGATCCAAGAGCAAAGAAAGCGTTAGAGCAGCAGCAGCCCGCATACAAAGAGGCACGCGCATCTCAACTTAGCGCAGATTTGAATGAGAGAAGAGGGAACACAGTACTAGCTCCAAGAGCAGCGAAAACGAGGGTACAGGAGCAGCCCGCGTCCCACGAGGCACGCGCATCTCAACTTAGCGCAGCGTTGAATGGGAGAGGCGGGAACAGATTACTAGTTCCAAGAGCAGCGAAAGCGAGAGAGCAGGAGCAGCCCGCGTGCCAGGACGCACGCGCATCTCAGCTTATCGCAGCGTGTCGATTGAGAGAGGCGTGAACAGAGTACTATTTCCAAGAGCAGCGAAAGCGAGAGACCAGGAGGAGCCCGCGTGCAACGAGGCACGCTCTTCTCAGCTTAGTGCAGCGTTGAATGAGAGAGGCGGGAACACAGTACTAGTTCCAAGAGCAGCGAAAGCGAGAGTACAGGATCAGCATCCGTGCCATGAGGCAAGCGTATCTCAACTTATTGCAGCGTGTCGATTGAAAGAGGCGGGAACACAGCACTAGTTCCACGAAAAGCGAAAGCAATAGAGCAGGAGCATCCCGCGTGCCACGAGGCACGCGCATCTCAACTTATCGCAGTGTGTCGATTGAGAGAGGCGGGAACAGAGTATTAGTTCCAAGAGCAGCGAAAGCGAGAGAGCAGGAGCAGCCCGCGTGCCACGAGGCACGCGCATCTCAACTGAGCGCAGCGCCGAAAGAGGGAGGCGGAAACAGAGTACTAGATCCAAGAGCTGCGAAAGCGAAGTACAGCAGCAGCCCGCGTGCCACGAGGCACGCGCTCCTCAACTTAGCGCAGCGTTGAATGAGACAGGCGGGAACAATATACTAGTCCCAAGAGCAGCGAAAGCGAGAGTACAGGAGGAGCCCGCGTGCCACGAGGCATGGGCATCTCAACTTAGCGCAGCGTCGAATGAGAGAGGCGGGAACAGAGTACTAGTTCCAAGAGCAGCGAAAGCGATAGAGCAGGAGCAGCCCGCGTGTCACGAGGCAAGCGCATCGCAACTTGGCGCAGCGTCGACTGAGAGAGGCGGGAACACAGTACTAGTTCCAAGAGCAGTGAAAGCGAGAGCACATGAGGAGCCCGCATGACACGAGGCACGCGTATCACAACTTAGTGCAGCGTTGAATGAGAGAGGCAGGAACAAAGTACTAGTTCCAAGAGCTGCGAAAGCGAGGGTAAATGAGTGGCCCGCGTGCCACGAGGCACGCGCATCTCAACTTAGCGCAGCGCCGAAAGAGGCAGGCGGAAACAGAGTACTAGGTCCAAGAGCTGCGAAAGCGAGGTACAGGAGCAGCCCGCGTGCCACAAGGCACGCGCTTCTCAACGTAGCGCATCGTTGAATGAGAGAGGTGGGAACACAATACTAGTTCCAAGAGCTGCCAAAGCGATATAGCAGGAGCAGCCCGCGTCCCACGAGGCACGCGCATCTCAACTTAGCGCAGCGTCGAATTAGAGAGGCGGGAACACAGTACTAGATCCAAGAGTAGCGAAAGCTAGGGTAAAGGAGTGGCCCGAGTGCAGCGAGGCACGCGCATCTCAACTTAGCCCAGCGTCGAATGAGAGAGGCGGGAACAGAGTACTAAATCCAAGAGCAGCGAAAGCGATAGAGCAGGAGCAGCCCGCGTGCCACGAGGCACGCGCATCTCAACTTAGCGGAGCGCCGATTGAGAGAGGCGCGAACAACGAACTAGTTACAAGAGCAGCGAAAGCGATACAGCAGGAGCAGCCAGCGTCCCACGAGGCGCGCGCATCTCAACTTAGGTCAGCGTCGAATGAGAAAGACGAGAACACAGTACTAGTGCCAAGAGCAGCGAAAGCGAGAGTACAGGAGGAGCCCGCGTGCCACGTAGCATGGGCATCTCAACTTAGCGCAGCGTCGACTGAGAGAGGCGGGAACACAGTAATAGTTCCAAGAGGAGCGAAAGTGAGACGGCAGGAGCAGCCTGCGTGCCACGAGAAGCGCGCATCTCAACTTAGCGCAGCGTTGAATGAGAGAGGCAAGAACAGAGTACTAGTTCCAAGAGCAGCAGAAGCGAGTGAGAAAGAGAAGCCCGTGTACCACGAGGCACGCGCATCTCAACTTAGCGCAGCGTTGAATGAGAGAGGCGGGAAAACAGTGCTAGTTCCAACAGCAGCGAAAGCGAGAGAGTAGAAGCAGCCCGTGTGCCACGAGGCACGCGCATCTCAGCTTAGAGCAGCATCGAAAGAGAGGCGGAAACAGAGTACTAGATCCCAGAGCACCGAAAGCGAGAGAGCAGGAGCAGCCCGCGTGCCACGAAGCACGCGCATCTCAACTGAGCGAAGCGTTGAATGAGAGAGGCGGGAAGAAAGTACTAGTTCGAAGAGAAGCGAAAGCGAGGTACCGGAGCAGCCCCCGTGCCACGAGGCACACGCATCTGAACTTATCGCAGCGTGTCGATTCAGAGAGGCGGGAACACAGTACTAGTTCCAAAAGCAGCGAAAGCGATAGAGTAGGAGGAGCCGGCGTGCCACGAGGCACGTGCATCTCGACTTAACGCAGCATCGAATGAAAGAGGCGGGAACAAAGTATTAGTTCCAAGAACAGCGAAAGCGAGACAGCAGGCGCAGCCCGCGTGCCACGAGGTACGCGCATCTCGACTTAGCGCAGCGCGGAAAGAGGAAGGCGGAAACAAGAGTACTAGATCCAAGAGCTGCGAAAGCGACGTACAGGAGCCGCCCGCGTGCTACGAGGCACGCGCTTCTCAACGTAGCGCATCGTTGAATGAGGGAGGTGGTAACACTATACTAGTTTCAAGAGCTGCCAAAGCGATATAGCAGGAGCAGCCCGCGTCCCACGAGGCACGCGCATCTCAACTTAGCGCAGCGTCGAATTACAGAGGCGGGAACACAGTACTAGATCCAAGAGCAGCGAAAGCTAGGGTAAAGGAGTGGCCCGAGTGCAGCGAGGCACGCGCATCTCAACTTAGCCCAGCGTCGAATGAGAGAGGCGGGAACAGAGTACTAAATCCAAGAGCAGCGAAAGCGATAGAGCAGGAGCAGCCCGCGTGCCACGAGGCGCGCGCATCTCAACTTAGGTCAGCGTCGAATGAGAAAGACGGGAACACAGTACTAGTGCCAAGAGCTGCGAAAGCGAGAGTACAGGAGGAGCCCGCGTGCCACGTAGCATGGGCATCTCAACTTAGCGCAGCGTCGAATGAGAGAGGCGGGAACAGAGTACTAGTTCCAAGAGCAGCGAAAGCGAGAGAGCAGGAGCAGCCCACGTGTCACGAGGTACGCTGTTCTCAGCTTAGCGCAGTGTTGAATGAGAGAGGTGGGAACACAGTACTAGTTCCAAGAGCAGCGAAAGCGAGAAAAAAGGATGAGCCCCCGTGCCGCGAGGTACGCGCATGTCAACTTATCCCAGCTTGTCAATTGAGAGAGGCGGGAACACAGCACTAGTCCAACGAGAAGCGAAAGCGATAGAGTAGGAGCAGCCGGCGTGCCACGAGGCACGCGCATCTAGACTTAGCGCCGCATCGAATGAGAGAGGCGGGAACACAGTACTAGTTCCAAGAGTAGCGAAAGCGAGGGGACAGAAGCAGCGCGCGTCCCATTGGCACGCGCATCTCGACTTAGCGCAGCGTTGAATGAGAGAGGCGGGAAAACAGTGCTAGTTCCAACAGCAGCGAAAGCGAGGGAGTAGAAGCAGCCCGTGTGCCACGAGGCACGCGCATCTCAACTTAGAGCAGCATCGAAAGAGGGAGGCGGAAACAGAGTACTAGACCCAAGAGCTGCGAAAGCGAGGTACAAGAGCAAGCGCGTGCCACGAGGCACGTGCATCTCAACTTAGCGCAGCGTTGAATGAGAGAGGCGGGAACACAGTACTAGTTCCAAGAGCAGCGAAAGCGAGGTACAGGAGCAGCCCCCGTGCCACGAGGCAGGCGCATCTCAACTTATCGCAGCGTGTCGATTGAGAGAGGTGGCAACACAACACTAGTTCCACGAGAAGCGAAAGCGATAGAGAAGGAGCAGCCCGCGTGCCGCGAGGCACGCGCATCTCGACTTCGCGGAGCGCCGAATGAGAGGCGGGAACATAGTACTAGTTCCAAGATCAGCGAAAGCGAGTGAGCAGGAGCAGCCCGCGTGCCACGAATCACATGCATCTCAAATTATAGCAGCGTGTCGATTGAGAGAGAGGGGAACACAGCACTAGTTCCACGAGAAGCGAATGCGATAGAGCAGGAGCAACCCGCGTGCCACGAGGCACGCGTTTCTCAACATATCGCAACGCGTCGATTGAGAGAGGCGGGAATAGAGTACAAGATCCAAGAGCAGCGAAAGCGAGGGTACAGAACCAGCCCGAGTCCGACGAGGCACCCGAATCTCAACTTAGAGCAGCGTCGGATGAGAGAGGCGGGAACAGAGTACTAAATCCAAGAGCAGCGAAAGCGATAGAGCAGGAGCAGCCCGCGTGCCACGAGGCACGCGCATCTCAACTTAGCGGAGCGCCGATTGAGAGAGGCGCGAACAACGAACTAGTTACAAGAGCAGCGAGAGCGATACAGCAGGAGCAGCCCACGTCCCACGAGGCGCGCCCATCTCAACTTAGCGCAGCGCCGAATGAGAGAGGCGGGAACACAGTATTAGTTCGATGAGCAGCGAAAGCGACAGAGCAGGAGCAGCGCGCGTGCCACGAGGTACGCTCTTCTCAACTTAGCGAAGCGTTGAATGAGAGAGGCGGGAACAAAGTACTAGCTCCAAGAGCAGCGAAAGCGAGGTACAGGAGCAGCCCCCGTGCCACGAGGCACGCGCATCTGAACTTATCGCAGCGTGTCGATTCGGAGAGGCGGGAGCAGTGTACTTGTTCCAAGAGCAGCGAAAGCGAGAGAGCAGGAGCAGCTCGCGTGCCACGAGGTACGCTGTTCTCAGCTTAGCGCAGCGTTGAATGAGAAAGGTGGGAACACAGTACTAGTTCCAAGAGCAGCGAAAGCGAGAAAAAAGGATCAGCCCCCGTGCCGCGAGGTACGCACATGTAAACTGATCGCAGCTTGTCAATTGAGAGAGGCGGGAACACAGCACTAGTCCAACGAGAAGCGAAAGCGATAGAGTAGGAGCAGCCGGCGTGCCACGAGGCACGCGCATCTCGACTCGACTTAGCGCCGCATCGAATGAGAGAGGCGGGAACAGTACTAGTTGCAAGAGCAGCGAAAGCGAGAGAGCAGGGGCAGCCCGCGTTCCAGAAAGCACGCGCATCTCAACTTAGCGCAGTGTAGAGTGTGAGAGGCGGGAACACAGTACTAGTTCCATGAGTAGCGAAAGCGAGGGGACAGGAGCAGCGCGCGTCCCATTGGCACGCGCATCTCGACTTAGCGCAGCTTTGAATGAGAGAGGCGGGAACAGAGTACTTGTTCCAAGAGCAGCGAAAGCGGAGAGCAAGAGCAGCCCGTGTGCCACGAGGCAACCGCATCTCAACTTAGCGCAGCGTCAAGTGAGAGAGGCTGGAACAGAGTACTTGATCCAAAATCCGCGAAAGCGATAGATTAGGAGCAGCCCGCGTGCCACGAGGCACGCTCTTCTCAACTTAGCGCAGCGTTGAATGAGAGAGGCGGGAAAACATTGCTAGTTCCAACAGCAGCGAAAGCGAGAGAGCAGAAGCAGCCCGTGTGCGACGAGGCACGCGCATCTCAACTTAGAGCAGCGTCGAAAGAGGGAGGCGGAAACAGAGTACTAGACCCAAGAGCTGCGAAAGCGAGGTACAAGAGCAAGCGCGGCCACGAGGCACGCGCATCTCAACTTATCGCAGCGTGTCGATTGAGAGAGGTGGCAACACAATACTAGTTCCACGAGAAGTGAAAGCGATAGAGAAGGAGCAACCCGCGTGCCACGAGGCACGCGTATCTCAACTTATCGCAGCGTGTCGATTGAGAGAGGCGGGAATAGAGTACAAGATCCAAGAGCAGCGAAAGCGAGGGTACAGAACCAGCCCGAGTCCGACGAGCACCCGCATCTCAACTTAGAGCAGCGTGGATTGAGAGTGGCGGGAACAGACTACTCGTTCCACGAGCAGCGAAAGCGAGAGAGCAAGAGCGGGCCGCGTGCCACGATGCCCCTGCATCTCAACTTAGCGCAGCGTCGAATGAGGGAGGCTGGAACAGAGTACTAGATTCAAAATCTGTGAAAGCGATAGAGGAAGAGCAGCCCGCGTGCCACAGAGGCACGCTCTTCTCCACTTAGCGCAGCGTCGAATGAGAGAGGCGGAAACAGAGTACTAGATCCCAGAGCAGCGAAGGCGAGAGAGCAGGAGCAGCCCGCGTGCCACCAAGCACGCGCATCTCGACTTAGCGCAGCATCGAATGAGACAGGTGGGAACACAATACTAGTTCCAAGAGCAGCCAAAGCGATATAGCAGGAGCAGCCCGCGTCCCACGAGGCACGCGCATCTCAACTTAGCGCAGCGTCGAAATAGAGAGGCGGGAACACAGTACTAGATCCAAGAGCAGCGAAAGCTAGAGTAAAGGAGTGGCCCGAGTGCAGCGAGGCACGCGCATCTCAACTTAGCCCAGCGTCGGATGAGAGAGGCGGGAACAGAGTACTAAATCCAAGAGCAGCGAAAGCGATAGAGCAGGAGCAGCCCGTGTGCCACGAGGCACGCGCATCTCAACTTAGCGGAGCGCCGATTGAGAGAGGCGCGAACGACGAACTAGTTACAAGAGCAGCGAAAGCGATACAGCAGGAGCAGCCCGCGTCCCACGAGGCGCGCGCATCTCAACTTAGGTCAGCGTCGAATGAGAAAGACGGGAACACAGTACTACTGCCAAGAGCAGCGAAAGCGAGAGTACAGGAGGAGCCCGCGTGCCACGAAGCATGGGCATCTCAACTTAGCGCAGCGTCGAATGAGAGAGGCGGGAACAGAGTACTAGTTCCCAGAGCAGCGAAAGCGAGAGAGCAGGAGCAGCCCGCGTGTCACGAGGTACGCGCATTTCGACTTAGCGCAGCGCCGAATGAGAGAGGCGGGAACACAGTACTAGTTCCAAGAGCAGCGAAAGCCAGAGAGCAGGGGCAGCCCGCGTGCCACGAGGCACGCCCATCTCAACTTAGCGCAGCGCCGAATGAGAGAGGCAGGAACACAGTATTAGTTCGATGAGCAGCGAAAGCGAGAGAGCAGGAGCAGCGCGCGTGCCACGAGGTACGCTCTTCTCAACTTAGCGAAGCGTTGAATGAGAGAGGCGGGAACAAAGTACTAGTTCCAAGAGCAGCGAAAGCGAGGTACAGGAGCAGCCCCCGTGCCACGAGGCACGCGCATCTGAACTTATCGCAGCGTGTCGATTCGGAGAGGCAGGAACAGTGTACTAGTTCCAAGAGCAGCGAAAGCGAGAGAGCAGGAGCAGCTCGCGTGCCACGAGGTACGCTGTTCTCCGCTTAGCGCAGCGTTGAATGAGAAAGGTGGGAACACAGTACTAGTTCCAAGAGCAGCGAAAGCGAGAAAAAAGGATCAGCCCCCGTGCCGCGAGGTACGCGCATGTAAACTTATCGCAGCTTGTCAATTGAGAGAGGCGGGAACACAGCACTAGTCCAACGAGAAGCGAAAGCGATAGAGTAGGAGCAGCCGGCGTGCCACGAGGCACGCGCATCTCGACTCGACTTAGCGCCGCATCGAATGAGAGAGGCGGGAACAGTACTAGTTGCAAGAGCAGCGAAAGCGAGAGAGCAGGGGCAGCCCGCGTGCCACAAAGCACGCGCATCTCAACTTAGGGCAGCGTCGAGTGAGAGAGGCGGGAACACAGTACTAGTTCGAAGAGTAGCGAAAGCGAGGGGACAGGAGCAGCGCGCGTCCCATTGGCACGCGCATCTCGACTTAGCGCAGCTTTGAATGAGAGAGGCGGGAACAGAGTACTTGTTCCAAGAGCAGCGAAAGCGGAGAGCAAGAGCAGCCCGCGTGCCACTAGGCAACCGCATCTTAACTTAGCGCAGCGTCAAATGAGAGAGGCTGGAACAGAGTACTTGATCCAAAATCCGCGAAAGCGATAGATTAGGAGCAGCCCGCGTGCCACGAGGCATGCTCTTCTCAACTTAGCGCAGCGTTGAATGAGAGAGGTGGGAAAACAGTGCTAGTTCCAACAGCAGCGAAAGCGAGAGAGCAGAAGCAGCCCGTGTGCGACGAGGCACGCGCATCTCAACTTAGAGCAGCGTCGAAAGAGGGAGGCGGAAACAGAGTACTAGACCCAAGAGCTGCGAAAGCGAGGTACAAGAGCAAGCGCGTGCCACGAGGCACGCGCATCTCAACTTAGCGCAGCGTTGAATGAGAGAGGCGGGAACACAGTACTAGTTCCAAGAGCAGCGAAAGCGAGGTACAGGAGCAGCCCCCGTGCCACGAGGCACGCGCATCTCAACTTATCGCAGCGTGTCGATTGAGAGAGGTGGCAACACAACACTAGTTCCACGAGAAGTGAAAGCGATAGAGAAGGAGCAACCCGCGTGCCACGAGGCACGCGTATCTCAACTTATCGCAGCGTGTCGATTGAGAGAGGCGGGAATAGAGTACAAGATCCAAGAGCAGCGAAAGCGAGGGTACAGAACCAGCCCGAGTCCGACGAGGCACCCGCATCTCAACTTAGAGCAGCGTGGATTGAGAGTGGCGGGAACAGACTACTCGTTCCACGAGCAGCGAAAGCGAGAGAGCAAGAGCGGGCCGCGTGCCACGATGCCCCCGCATCTCAACTTAGCGCAGCATCGAATGAGGGAGGCTGGAACAGAGTACTAGATTCAAAATCCGTGAAAGCGATAGAGGAAGAGCAGCCCGCGTGCCACAGAGGCACGCTCTTCTCCACTTAGCGCAGCGTCGAATGAGAGAGGCGGAAACAGAGTACTAGATCCCAGAGCAGCGAAGGCGAGAGAGCAGGAGCAGCCCGCGTGCCACCACGCACGCGCATCTCGATTTAGCGCAGCATCGAATGAGAGAGGTGGGAACACAATACTAGTTCCAAGAGCAGCCAAAGCGATATAGCAGGAGCATCCCGCATCCCACGAGGCACGCGCATCTCAACTTAGCGCAGCGTCGAATTAGAGAGGCGGGAACACAGTACTAGATCTAAGAGCAGCGAAGGCGATAGAGCAGGAGCAGCCCGCGTGCCACGAGGCACGTGCATCTCAACTTGGCGCAGCGTCGAATGAGAGAGGCGGGAACATAGCACTAGTTCCAGGAGCAGCGAAAACGATAGAGCAGGAGCAGCCCCCGTGCCACGAGGCACGCGCATCTCAACTTAGTGCAGCGTCAAATGAGAGAGGCGGGAACAGAGTACTACATCCAAGAGTAGCGAAAGCGAGAGATCAGGACTAGCCCGCGTGGCACGAAGCACGCGCATCTCAACTTAGCGCAGCGACGAATGAGAGAGGCGGGAACACAGCACCAGTTCCAAGAGCAGCGAAAGCAAGAGTGAGAAACGACAAGCCACCTTAACTATCTGGGACCTGTTCCGAAGCGGCGTCCTGCAGACATTCGCACGCGTCGTACGCCGAGAACGAGCCCTAGCGCTATTAGAAACGCGGGTGCAGCTACCTAATGAGACAACCGCGATATTCACGGAGGAAATGAGCCCTCTATTCCGCCACGCCGACCCTGAAATGCCCGAGGAGAAGAAAGTCTCCCTACTGATGCGTGGTGTTAAGGAGGAACTTTTTGCCGGAATGGTACGAAGCCCACCGAAGACCGTCGACGAGTTTCTTCGCGAGGCTACCAGCATCGAGAAGACACTCGAAATGCGCAACCGGCAATTTGACCACCGCACGAACTCGACAAACTACGCCAGAGTTTAGACACTCGATACCGACGACTTGCGCGAGACTATCCGTGCGGGAGGAGCTACAGTTGTTCCCATCATCACTGCCTCAAGTGCTTTTGATTGGCGACACCGTACGTGAGGATCTCCAACAACTCGGAATAGCCCCTGAATCGCCGCAGTCTCAGCCGCAAGCGATGACATACGCCCCTGTAGCCCGCCGTCATGTTCTCCCTCCGCGCCCACGGCAGGGCCCAGTGACGACACAGTTCCGTCGTCCACCACCAACCCCGCCACCAGCACGCCATCCCGTCACATCACGCGGCGTTCCAAGGAAGACTGACACTTGGCGCGCCCCCGACCACCGTCCGCTTTGCTATCACTACGGAGAAGCTGGGCACATCTACCGCCGATGCCCATACCGGAACTGCGAGGGTACGCCGTTAACGAGCCGCGACAACAGATTGGCGAACGAAATCGCGATATCGCCGACTACATCGCCGCCACAGAGTGGAGCCCTCGACAACCGTCCCGTTCGCCGTCACGAGGCCTCTACATGTCACCGCAGCGCCGTCCATACAGTGGCCCAGCCCGCGGCTGGCCAGCGAGCCCATATTCGGAAAACTAAAAGCAGTAACCGATGGAGGTGCGGTTGCTGTTCGTCGAACTGACGAAGATCCTCCGCCACCGACAAAGTCGCCGAAGAAACTACCTCGACGACATAACGACACGCCGTCGTCACGATGAAGTGTGGAAGCAAAGAATACGACGACGAAAGAAGACCTGACGACGTCACATACCAGCCACAGGTGAACGCGACGCAGCCGTGATCCGACGCCAAGACCGAACTGCAATGTAAGACAAAGAACCACCTACCTTGACGTGCTTCTCGACGGCCACGCAGTCACCGCCTTAGTCGATACAGGGGCTGATTACTACGTCATGAGTGGACACATCGCCGCCCAGTTGAAGAAAGTAAGGAATACATGGGAAGGCCCTCAAATTCGGACCTCTGGAGGACACCTCATAACAAGAATTACCATTCCCGACCGGACTTACCCTGCCACCTTCGTTATCATCCAATAGTGTTCAGGAGACGTCATTCTCGGCATGAACTTCCTGAACCAACACGGCGCAATCATCGACCTGAAGCCGAAGTCAATCACGCTGTCGGAAGATCAAGCGATGCCACCGGAGAGCCTTCGTAGTCACCGCGCCTTGAGTGTGCTCGAAGATCAAGTGAGCATCCCGCCTCGCTCCAGCATTGTTATTTCGGTCGGCACCGAAACACCTGTTGACGTAGAAGGCGTCATCGAAGGCGACCAACGTCTACTGCTCGATCGCGAAATTTGCGTCGCAAGAGGAATTGCTCGATTGCACGTAGGGAACACGAAACTGTTGCTGTCGAATTCCAGCCGGGAGTTCAAGCATATCAACAAGGGCACGACGATCGCATACATCGAGGAAATGATGATAACCAGCAATGGGTTTGTCCTCTCGGATTCTGCCGCATCTACCCCGACGACCGTAGTTCCCGGACTTTGACATAAATCCAAGTCTCTCCATGATTGAGCAACAACAGATAAGAAGTCTTCTCCGACGATACAAAGAGTGCTTTTTGATGTCATCAAGGATTCGACAAACGCCAGTCGCAAATAATCGCATAATAACCGAAGAGTGTGCTTGACCCCTCCGCCAGAGCCCTTATCGAGTTTCTACGCGAGAACGTGAGGCTATATGGCACTATGTCGACGGAATGCTGCGCGAAGACATCATCCAGCTATCAAAAAGCCCGTGGGTATCTGCTGTATTCTTGCTGCAGAAAAAGGACGGAACCCTACGTTTCTGCGTCGATTATCGTCGTCTCAACAAAATCACGAAGAAGGACGTCTTCCCCCTCCCACGAATAGACGACGCTTTGGATCGGCTCTGCAACGGTAAATACTTCTCGTCAATGGACCTCAAAACTGGCTATTGGCAAATAGAAGTCGACGAAAGAGATCGCGAAAAGACCGCATTTATCATCCCAGGCGGCCTGTACTACTTCAAGGTTATGCTAATGGGGCTATGCTCGGCGCCTGCAACATTCCAGCGCGTGATGGACACGGTTTTAGCAGTATTGAAGTGGCAGACCTGTCTCGTATACTTGGATGACATCGTCATCTTCGCCGGTAATTTCGACGATCACCTTAGGTGGCTTGAAACAGTACTAGAGGCCATCAGGTCATCAGGGCTTATTCGGAAGCCGGAAAAGTGCCGCTTCGCTTACGACGAACTTCTGTTTCTAAGCCACGTCATCAGCAAATCTGGTGTCCGCCCCGACCCGCAGAAGACAGCTGCCATCGCAAAGTTCCCGCAGCCCATCGACAAGAAGGCAGTGCGTAGATTCCTTGGCATGTGTGCCTACTACAGGCGCTTTGTCAAGGACTTTTCACGCATCGTGGAGCCGCTAACACATCTAACCAAATGTGATGTCGAGTTCAAGTGGGAAACGCCGCAGGCCGTTGCCTTTCGAGATCTCAAACGACGCATGCAGTCGCCGCCGGTACTTGCACACTTCGACGAGTACGCCGATACCGAAATCCACACTGATGCTAGTAGCCTAGGCCTCGGTGTCGTCCTAATCCAGAGGAAAGACAGACTTGAACGGGTGATGTCTTATGCTAGCCGGTCGCTGTCAAAAGCAGAAGGCAATTAGTCTACGACTGACAAGGAATGCCTCGGTATTATTATGGCTACAGAAAAATTCCTCATTTACCTATGTGGGAGGCCATTCAAAGTGGTCAGCGACCATCACGCGTTGTGTTAGCTAGCTAACCTAAAAGACCCTTCAGGACGGCTGGCGCGGTGGAGCCTCAGACTACAAGAATACGACATCACTGTAACCCACAAGTCCGGACGAAAATACTCAGATGCCAATTGCCCATTGCCGGTTGCCCCACCCCCATTTACCCGCCGCCACAAGAAGACGAGGATGACGACGCCTTCCTTGGAATAATAAGCGAGCAAGACTTCGCTGAACAGCAACGAGCAGACGCGGAGCTAAAAGGCCTCGTCCATTATTTGGAAGGGCGCACCGATGTTGTCCCTAGGGAATTTAAGCACGGATTGTCTTCGTTCACACTTCAAAACAACCTACTCGTGAAGAAGAACTTTTCACCAGTCCGCGCCAACTACCTTCTTGTTGTTCCGTCGGCGCTGCGTCCAGAAGTACTGCCCGCCCTATATAACGATCCGACCACTGTGCACCTTGGTTTCTCCCGGGCGCTATCGAGGATACAAGAAAGGTATTAGGGGCGGCGCTTAGCCGCCGATATCGCCCGTTACGTCAAGACATGTCGAGACTGTCAGCGACGCAAGACACCACCGACAAGGCCAGCGGGATTACTACAGCCGATCAAGCCTCCTTACCGACGTTGTCAGCGGATCGGGATGGACTTGCTTGGACCGTTTCCGACGTCAACTTCCGGAAATAAGTGGATCGTCGTGGCGATGGACTATCTCACCCGCTTCGCTGAAACTAAAGCTCTACGGAAAGGCAGCGCAGCCGAAGTGTCGAAATTTTGCGTTGAGAACATCCTGCTGCGACATCGTGCTCCAGAAGTGCTCATCACCGACAGAGGAACGGCTTTTATAGCAGAGCTTGGCCAAGCCATTCTGTGATACAGCCAGACAAGCCACTGGAGGACAGCTGCCTACCACCCGCAGACGAATGGTCTCACGGAGCGCCTGAACAAGACCGTCGCCGACATGCTAGCAATGTGCGTCGACGTCGAGCACAAGACGTGGGATGCCGTCCTGCCGTACGTAGCCTTCGCTTACAACACGGCGATGCAAGAAACAACACAGATCTCACCATTCAAGCTGGTTACCGGCAGAAACCCGACGACGGCTCTCGACGCCGTGCTGCCGCACGTGACCGACGAAGACAATCTGGACGTCGCTACCTATATCCAGCGCGCCGAAGAAGCCCGACAGCTCGCCCGCCTACGGATGAAAAACCAGCAGCGTACCGACAGCTGACACTACTACCTCCGACGACGCTACGTCCAGTACCAGCCTGGCGACCGTGTTTGGGTTTTCCCCCCGATACGCCGACGAGGACTGAGTGAGAAACTATTGCGACGCTATTTCGGACCCTACAAGGTCATCCGACGTATTGGCGAACTGGAGTATGAGGTCGTGCCCGACGGCATTTCTCATTCACAGCGAAAATTTTTTTCGCTCATGACCGGAAGTAGTTTATTTTGTGCGTGTTAAGACGTTTCACTAGCGCTAATGAACTTTGGGGACGTCGCATAGCTGAACTTCCGATTCTCTTTTTTTTTTTTACTCGGTCACCTTGGACTTTGCTTCTTTGTTGTTACTTTGTTGAAGAAGTGTCCTTTTGTATTTTACTCTCCTGTTATGTTTGCAGCATCGGGACGATGCCTTTTGAGAGAGGGGAATTGACACGTAAACTCGTTTATCTTTTGTGGGTGAGTGCTTTTGCCGTCCACAAAATATTATCGCTCAGCGGAGGATGCGTCTATATGTATCGGAGGTTTGTGGAGTGTTGTCGATGCTTCTGTCCGCTGTCTGTTGTCGCCAAACCTTGTGTGGTCTGATTGCATGTATGCGCGACGCGAATGGCGTAGAACTTTGTGGAAGGCATGCGGGTCCCAGCGATTACTTGGGAGCATTCGACGACTGGTCTATAAAAGCAGACGCGCTTGACCCGCTCATCAGATTTTCGCCGATCGCGGACAGCGTTCGCCGCTGTGGTTGTGCTTTAAGTGTAGCCTGTTTTGTGGGCACAGGTTCACCCAATAAAAGCTAGTTTTGTCTTTCACAGTATTGCTACTGTGTTCTTTAACGTCACTACCACGTGACAATATCAAATGGCTGTACATCTAAGGCAGCAATAGAGTGTTAAGGCAAAAGTGGGCCACAAAATGTTTGTTGTGCACTCTTCCTATAGATACAATATAAGGCAACAAAGAAATAGTGGGGGCTAGTGAAGAATTCATTCTAGGCCCTTGCCAATTTAGCGGGTTCACTATTACTAGAGATTATGAAGACCAAGCATGTTGAAATGCATGCCCAAACCTCATCAGCATCACATCAGTTATTTCAAAAAACTTTTGTTTTGTCAATTTTCCAGTTTAAAAGTTCTCGAAACCTGCTAGGCCGGTTTCGGGAAGTTTTCGAGAATTGTTTGGTTCCATCCGAATGCAACATAGTCAGTCTTTTGTGAAGTAGGCCCATCTTTACTGATATGAAGTTAAGTAGATCACAGCAAATGCTGTCGAAGTGCATGTGAGAGAGTGTTTGGAGTGGGCATTCCCAGGTGGTGACGTTGCTAAGAAGGCAGTTGTAAGCTAATGCACACGGCAGATATAGCATATGAAAAAACAGCACTTTAATGGTTTTGTACATTGCGCAGACCTTTAGCAGGGCTTGCGGTAATGCTGGTCAGAATATACTAAAATTTCAGACATATATGGCCATTGTTATCACATTTTTATGGTCCTACAATTTATTCCCGCTGTGCACAATCAAAATCTCTGCAAACAGTTTCATTGGAAACTGCAGAATTCTCCATCTGTGGAGGTGGCAGGCTGATTGCCGTATGAGATGTTTTGTGAGCTGGCATTGATCTCTAAATCTCAACTACTCTGTGCGCATACAAAATGAGCTTTGAAATACTGTTATCACAAGAAGAGAGACTAGAATGACTGCTTGCGGTGATATATGGCACATACCCATGACGAAGAATCAGCTAGGATTCTCCATGAATACATCATCAAATAGTTTACATTCCCACTAACTTAATAGTACATAATAATGATAAGTAACAAAAATAAACAATGTAGCTGAGAAACGAACAGGTCTACTATGATTGAATCACAAGGAAAAATATTGAAACATTTGTGTTCTTTTATCAAAAAAATTTGCTTAATATGTCATCCTCCCAGCAGCAACATTATGCGTATGCACAAACTAGCATTACTCGTCAGGTACACGCCAGGATGCTTATACCATTATATAGAATATTTGAAGTCCAACATGCTAAAGAGGTAGCTGTCAAATTCTTTTTTTTCGGCTGAATACCTTCCGCAGAAAAGGAGAAAATTATTCTTTTCCACATCCTCACATGAAACACTTAGCAATATTGATACAAATCATTTAACCAGATTGAAGAAGGCACCAGCAATGCGATGAAGAAAATTGAAGAGGCACTCATGTTCTTATTTCCGGTGCAATGCAAACCTACACTTCCTCATATGAAGGTGCATGTGCCGAATTCAACATCGTAGAATACTAAATGGCACCGTCTACTGTTATGACGCACATGAAACAGATATTTCAAGGAAGTATGAAATATTCGTAATCCAGTATGGCAAGGAGGGATTCACTGTTTGTGTCGACAGAATTTGGCCAGTCAGGAAGGCAAGGCACTAAATACAAATGAAAAACCTACAGGCCCACTATGCAAGGCTTTTACCAAGCTATCCGAAACTTCAACGTGTGCAACTGCACAATGACCAGGAAAAGAAGTAAACAAATTTCTTGAAGATGGAATGAAAAAGAAATGCTGCGACAGATGAGAAATAAATTCTTTGTACTTTCTAGTAACATAGGGATAGAGAGCCGGTGGCCACAATTACATGCGACAAATGCTTCTGAATGTTGACTTGAACTCATGGCAGTACAGAACTCATGGCAAATACCACACTCATACTTCCGAGAAGCGTCAGTCAGAATACTGAGTTGGAAGGAAAATTGTGAAAATGCTTCTTCAATGTTCAAGCGTTTGACTGGGAAGTAGTTTAGCATGACTCGGGGAAAATATGATCAATTTCACAAATAGCACAATTCCAAGAGAACTGGCACAGTGGACTGATTTTTCAGGTGACAACTATTTTTGCTAAAAGCCTCTGCGCGTTAATACAACTTGAGGTAGCTTAAATCAAGGTCACATGGAATCGAAAAATATAGTGGCGAATGTAACACTGAAATTTGCTATCCCGTGAACATGAGAGAAAACTTCAATTTGAAAAGGTTTCCTCGAAAGGATAACTTTCACGGCTGTAACCCTGCTGCCAAGGAAAAAAAAGTTCCACTGAAAAAAAGCAGCAAGCCATAATATAAGCTACACGATTAATACACACTTCGTCGATATTTGAAGCTGATTGTTAGTGGATATCAAGAAATGTGCAGTGGATAACAGCGAAACATACGGTAACCTAATGACTGAAGGGAGTAAGGTTCACAGGGTTTTTCTTATCTACACCGATAATGCAGCAGGAAATGCGCAATTGAATCGCCCGCTATGCGCAGTAAGCGCACTCGATTTAAGTCGCCAACACAGCGACGCACTCTTTGTTATTTCAGGACCACGAAAAACAAAATATTCACCTAAGTACAGTGGCAGTTTACCTGTCGGCAAGCCGTTAATTCACATATGGCGAAAACAAATGTCACGGAGTCCAAGCCTACGAATGCTAAAGTCAAACTGCGTTCGCATGACTATCGGGCAAGTTTGGGCCCTTTCGACACACACAAAAGCGCGCGCAGAACGTCTTGCAACCGACATGACGTCAATGACTAAGCTACGTTCGGGGTAGCTGTTTCAAAAACCAAGAACAAGCAACAATATGACGTCAGATACTGCGAAAAAAGAGTTCTCCTTGCTCACCTTCTCTCTGTTCACACATGGGCAGCGACCACGGAGCCCTCGGTGGCGACGTTCAGGTATATGTGGTGTCCTGTGGCGCTACTTGTTTCTCTTACGAACAGGAGCGCCAAAGCGGCAATTTCGGAGGCCCCGCAAAACAAGTCGGACTACCTCCGGACTTGGCGCACCCGGCGCTAGATGGCGCGGCGTGTTCGAAAAGAGTGCAAAAGGAGCAGGAGCCCACGGGACAATCCCCCTTGTCGAGTCCGAAAAACGCGGAAAATGACAAAGGGAAGCATGGGGAGGTAGGAGAAAGTGAAATGGTCATTATCGCTGGCGATTAAACCTGGCTGGGTGCTCAAAAGCAATTGTGGAGAGGGTGAAAGGCGACAGAAGAGTGGCGGTAGGGACATTTCCAGGGCGCACACTTGGTTCTATCATGGAGCGAGCAAAAGAAAAGCTCGCGGAAAATGCCCACGTGCGCGACCTCGTCATAGTAGCAGGTGGGCTAAATGACGTCCTAAACAGGAAAGGGCCAGGACTAGCCCAACGCTTGGCGAAGGGGGTGGACGACTTGCGTGAGCTATCCCCTCAGGGGCAGATCGTGGTGTGCACGGTACCGGAGGCGCCTGTGCGTGACAGTCACGTACAAAGAGCCGTAGTGGCTGCTAATGAGGCAATCTGGAAAATGAGCCGAGAGAAAGGCTTCGAGGTTGTCGAAGTAAACAGGGAAGTGAGAAGTTGTGGTGGTTTTAAACGAGACGGGATCCACTTCAATTACAGGTTAGCGCGAGAAGTGGGCTGGCGACTTGGTGGTCGCGCTGTTGCTTTTTTACGGGGCCCGCAGGCGCTCAGGAGGTCAGAGTAGATAGTAATGAAGAAGGTCCCCTAGGGAAACATCAGAAGAGCATCGCCGTCGATAATAGAAAGAGGAGGAAAGCAAGAAAAAGAGCTCGCCATGCAATAGGCTACATAAACATGCAGGGCGGCAGAAGAAAGGAAAAGTGGGCAGAGATTGAGGAGCAGTTACACAGAGAACAAATAGGGGTGTATGCGGTTACAGAAACGCAACTTAGAGACTCAGAAGAGCCGCCAGTTATTGAGAATTATGTTTGCGAAGGGTGCAACAGAACTAAGTCGGAAAGAAAGGGAGGGGGAGTCGGAACACTCATCCATCAGGGAGCCAAATGGAAAAGAGTAAATTCACAATGTCAAGAGCATCTTTGGTTATCAGGTACAATGAGTGGGAAAGAAACTTGGCTGGGTGTTACGTATTTGTGGACCGGAAAAAATTGCACAGAGAAGAATAAAGAGTTAGTGGAATGCATAATCGCTGATATTAAGGGTTTCGGGAGTGGTGCTGAAATTGTCCTATTAGGTGACATGAATGCCCACATACAGGATTTAGATGGCTATACCGACAATAACGGGAAGTCAATGCTGGACCTTTGTGAGCAACATAACCTCGTGATCGTGAATACAGGGCCTAAGTGTGAAGGACAGGTCACGTGGGCAGTGGGAAACCGGCAATCAACCATTGATTACTGTCTGATGACAGAAGGAATTCATGATAGGTTGAGGAAGGGTTTAACAGCATAGGGAGTGACCATAAAGCATCATATTGAAAATGGGATATGTAGTTGGGAAAGAGAGCAAGGAGAGCAAAATGGCCAGTCCAAATTTGAACGCTGAACAAATAGCAAATACAATCACTAGAGTTGAGGAAGAACTTGGCAAATGGCCAAATAAAGAGTGGGAATATGGTGAGCTTCTAAGTCTAATAACGACAGAAATACGGAAAGAGAAACAACATGTTCGTTGGAAAGGAAAAAAAAAAAACCAAAGAGCTGGTGGAACAAGGAGATACGAGAAGCGATCGCCGAACGACAGAAAGCATCTCGAGAGCACAGGCAGGCAAAGAAGGCGCAGTTGTCACAGGATCGAGTAACTAGTAAATGGGAAATATACCGGTAGAAAAAGTCTATGGTTCAAATACTGGTGCAAGCAAAATTAAAAGGTGAAAGTGAACGTTGGTTGTCAGAAATACGTGAGAAAAAGAAGGCCGCACCTAGAATATTTTGGAACCACATAAAATTATTAGGCAGGAAGTCAACAACAATACAACAACATATCTTAGACGAAGATGAAAGCAGACTGGAAGGAGAAGCGGCAATAAATTACATCCGAAAAATAACAGCCGAATCTTTCCAAGGCAATGACGAGGTTGTATTTGAGGAAAAAAAAGAGCATGAAATAGACCCAGGAAAAGAAGCTGGTTCTGAAAAATTTAAACTGGAAGAAAGCTGAAGAGAAAATTCCTAAGCGCACAGCCACAGGGCTATACGAGGTTCCCGTTAAGCTGATAAATGAACTAGGACCAAAAAGTAAGGAAGCTCTGGTGAAAGCAGTGGAAAAAACTTTAAAAGATAGACGGATACCAGACAGTTGGCGACAAAGTAGAATGAATTTAATTTATAAAGATAAGGGGGAGAAAGACAGAATTCACTCGTATAGACCGTTGACCATTACATCGGTTATATACAGGCTAGCAATGCAGGCAATCAAATTAAAGCTTCAAGCATGGACAGAGAATAATGGCATTTTGGGAGAGCTTCAGAATGGCTTCAGAATAGGTAGGTGTTTGGACGATAACTTGTTTGTTCTTACTCAGTGTATTGAAATATCAAAAGCAGAAAGCAGACCGTTGTATGTGGCCTTTTTAGACATTACAGGAGCCTACGACAACGTAGACCGCAACATTTTGTGGGATATTCTGGAAGGGGATGGCTTAGGTAACGATTGTATACAGCTTTTGAGAGAGATTTACCTAGAAAATACCGTTTGCGTTGAATGGGAAGGGATGAGGAGCGCGGAGAAAGTTCATATCAACAAGGGACTGAGGCAAGGGTGCCCTTTATCCCCGCTGCTGTTTATGATGTACATGGTGAGGATGGAGAGGGCACTGGAAGGAAGTAATATCGGGTTTAATCTCTCATACAAACAGGCAGGTACAGTAATAGAGCAGCAACTCTCAGGTTTATTTTATGCGGACGACATTGTGTTGCTCGCTAACAAGCAAAGCGATTCGCAACGTCTGGCTAATACCTGTGGACAGGAAGGGAACAATTTAGGTTTGAAATTTAGTGTTAGAAAATCAGGTGTTATGGTATCCAATGAAAACAGTGAACAGACAGTGGAGATACAGGGCCAAGAAATACCTCGGGTAACAGAATGTAAATACCTTGGTATATGGATAAACGAAGGCAATGGATATATGGAACCACAGGAAAAAACCATAACAGTCAAGGGGAAGAGAAATGCAGCCATAATGAAGCACAGAGCGCTATGGGGATACAATAGGTACGAGGTCCTCCGAGGTATGTGGAAAGGGGTAATGGTTCCAGGACTTAGTTTTGGAAATGCGGTTGTTTGCTTTAAATCAGGGGTACAATCAGGACTCGACGGGAACCAAAGGTCAGTGGGTCGCCTCGCATTGGGCCCTCACGGGAAGACTACAAATGAAGCTGTGCAGGGGGATATGGGCTGGACTAGTTTTGAAGTGAGGGAAGCTCGCAGTAAAATTGAGTATGAAGAACGGCTGAGGAATATGAAAGAAAGTGATTGGGCTGGGAGAGTGTTCAGGTATCCGTACAGGCAAAACATTGATTCACAGTGGAGGAAAATAACTAGGAAGCTTACCAGCAAGTATGCGGCCTGTGGGGTGGGCAACACAGCAACAAGGAAGGTCAAGCGGAAAGTCAGAGAGGCTTAATTAATCTCATGGGTGGCGGCAATGGAAAAGAAACCTGCCATGAGTAACTACTTAAGAGGAAAAAACGAAATCAGGAAAGAAACCATTTATGATAACTCAAAGGGAAGCTCATTACTTTTCGAAGCGAGATCGGGATGCCTTAGAACACGCACCTATAAAGCGAGATATAAGAAGGAAGAAGAAGCATGTGCTTGCTGCGTTAAAGCTAGGGAAACGACGGAGCATATTTTATTAGAATGTGAAGACGTCTACCCAGCGGTCGATTTAGGCACCACTGGCCTCCTTGAAGCCCTTGGGTTCAGCGGGAGCAGTGGTAAAGCAAACAGGTCCGCAATAGACATTAGTAAGAGGCGATTGGAGGATTGGTGGAAGAAAAGTAGGGAAACGACAAAAGACGGAGACGTACAAAAGCACAATTCGCAATAGGGGATCAGAAAGTTTGGACGCGGTAGTTCATAGTGTTTTTTTTTTTTTCATTGGTTAACCTAGGTAGGAGATTAGGCAGCATAGTAGCAAGAGCTTGGTGGCGCAACCCACCGCCCCGTTCCAAAGGGGACGCTCATAACATCCATCCATCCATCCGAGTTCTAACGTGAGACACGTGAGAATAACTGCACACGTAGGGGTCTGGCGTGGGATTTTTTGGACGATGGACGTGTTTTTCGAGGGCTCTTTGGCGGCGACGAAATCATGTTTTTTGTGCATGCGTTGAGCTTGCCTCTGCTTTTGATTTGCAGATTTTTCAGCCTTCCAAAATAATTGGGTAGTTGCCTTTTCTTCTCTTCCTTTTTTTCGTGTACGCAGGTGTGTTTTGTGTATATTTGTGGTTGCAGAATAGTCAGAACGTCCTTTCGCGCCACGTGTTCCAGCACGTGCAACCCAGTGGGACGTTAAGCTTCTATAGCCTTGAAATAGTAGCTTGGTAGCGGCAAGACCAATAGCTATTAGTGATTGTACTGTGTGTGCTTTGGTATCGGGACTATTGCTTTGGTAAGAAAGTGCGAGCATGGCCGCGTGGTTGAACGCGTGCGAAAATGTGGCATACCTTGAGCTTGTGTGCTATTCATTGTTTTTAAAACGTTAGTGAGAATTAGATCGCTCGGTTTTAAGGATTTAGATTCTGTGAGTATCGGTTTTTGCTAGAAAGCACGTGCTCTGCATTATTATAGCATTATAGTTTTTGTATTAGAAAAACGTCCTGCAATACATGGCAAGAAAGCCGGGTAAGCGTGCAGTGTGCGAGCGGTCCCTCAATGCAGACGAAGGGACGGATGAGAATGAAGAGGGAATCGAGTCCATCGGCACACACGGTGGCGTCGATGCCAGGCTGAAGAAAATGGAGGCTTTCCAGGATGACCTTATCAAACAGGTCGAAGAGCTCAAAAATGAGTAAAATATGGAACTTGATGCACGGAAGGTAGTGTAAGAAAGACTTCGAGCAGCTCTGAGGAAAAGCTGAACAAGGACGCCATTGTCAACGAGAATAGTCGTGACAATGGAACGCAGTCCCGCGACATCACAGGAGAGGGCGTGCCGGCAAAGCACCTGGAATACGGGCAACGTGGTGAGGCGGTAGCTGGAAAGAGCGGCAGCTACCTTGAGGCCGCCACGCAAAAAAAGCAGGAGCGCAGAGGTCAATGCCCCTTGTGAAATGGTAATCACGTGGAAAAGAAAAGAGGGAAGCAGGGAGAGGAAGGACAGAGTGGATTGTGATTATCGACGGTGACTCAAACCTGGGTTTATGCTCAGAAGCAAATCTGGAAAGGGTGAAAGGCGATAAAATAGGGGCGGTAGGCACATTTCCAGGGCGGACAATGGGTTCTGTCACTCAGTGAGCAAAAGCAAAGCTCGCGAAAAATTTTCACGTGCGAAACCTTGTCGTAGTAGCAGGTGGGCTAAATGACGTCCTAAACAGGAAAGGGCCAGGGCTAGCCGAACGCTTCGCGAAGGGGGTAGATGACTTGCGCGAGCAGTCCCCACAGGTGCAGGTTAAGGAGTGCATGGTGCCTGAGGTGCCTGCACGTGACAGCCACGTACAAGGAGCCACAGTGGCCGGAAATGAGGCGATATCGAAAATGAACCGAGATTAAGGTTTCGAGGTTGTAGACGTAAACAGGGACGTGAGAAGGTGTCGTAGTTTTGAACGAGACAAGATCCACTTCAATTACAGGCTTGGACGATAAGTGGGTTCGCGACTTGCTGTTCGCGCTCTTGCTGCTTTAGGGGGACAACGGGCGCGCAGGAGGCCAGAGTGGGTAGTAATGAAGAAAGCCCCGTAGGGAAACCTCAACATAGCATCTCCGTCTATAATAGAAAAAGGAGGAAAGCAAGAAAGAGAGCTCGCTATCCAATAGGCTACGTCAACATGCAGGGCACCCGAAAAAGGAAAGCGGGCAGAGTTTGCGTATCACTTAAATAGAGAACAAATAAGGGTATCTGTGGTTACAGAAACGCACCTTTCAGACTCAGAAGAGTCGCCAGTGAGTGAGAATTTTGTGTGGGAAGGGTGGAACAGAACTGAGCCGGAAAGAAAAGGAGGGAGAGTCGGTCGGAATCCTCTTCCAGAAGGCAGCCAAATGGAAAAGAGTAAATTCAAAATGTCGAGAGAATCTTTCGGTATCAGGTACAATGTGTGGAAGAAAGTTTGGCTGGGCGTAACGTTCTCGACCAGAAATAATTACACAGAGAAGAATCAAGAGCTAGTGGAATGCATAAGTGCTGATGTTAGGGTTTCAGGAATGATGCTGAAATGATCGTATTAGGTTACATGAACGCCCACATACAGGATCTACATGGCCATACCGACAACAACGGGAGGTCAATGCTAGACCTTTGTGAGCACCATAACCATGTTATCGTGAATACAGGGCCTAAGTGTGAAATGCAGATCACGTGGAGAGTGGGAAACGGGCAATCGACCATTGATTACTGCCTGATGACAAAGGAATTCATGATAACTTCAGAGAAATGGTCATTGACGAGAAAGGGTATAGCAGCACAGGGAGTGACCATAAACGCCTGATTTTGAAAATGGGACATGTAGTTGGGAAAGTGAGCAAGGAGTGCAAAATGGCCAGCCCAAATTTGAACGCTGAACAAATACGAAATATAGTCGCAACAGTCGGGGAAGAACTTGGCAAAGGGTCAAGTAAAAAGTGGGAATATAGTGAGCTTCTAAGTGTAATAGCGACAGAGATACGGAAAGAGAAGCAGCATGTTCGTTGGAAAGTAAAAAAGAATCCGAAAGGCTGGTGGAACAGGGAGATACGGGAAGCTATTGCCGAACGACAGAAAGCATCCCGAGAGCCCAGGCAGGCAACAAAGGCGCAGTTGCCGCAAGATGAAGTGGCCAGTAAATGGAAATTATGTTGGGAGCAAAAAAATACAGGGTTAAAATGCTGGTGCACGCAAGGATAAAAGGGAAAAGTGAATGCTGGTTGCCAGAAATACGTGAGAAAAAGAAGGCCGCAACTAGAATATTTTGCAAACACCTAAAATTATCAGGCTGAAAGTCAACAACAGTACAATGCATCCTAGACGTAGATGGAAACACAGTAACAAAGTGCTAGGGGAAGCCGCAATAAGTATATCCGAAATATAACAGCCATCTTTCCAAGGCAGTGACGAGGTTCTAGTTGAGGAAAAAAGAGGCATGAAAGGGGAGGACCAGATGGAAAATGAGCTGGCGCTGACAGATTTCAACTGGAAGAAAACTAAAAATTTTGAGGCGCACAGCCACGGGGCTCGACGAGGTTCCCGTTAGGCTGATTAAAGTGCACTTTCGCCTTCCCGCCAACGACGACTGTGACCGACGTCACCATCATCATTACGATCCTATATGTATGTCCGGTAGAGTGTAAAAGCCTCTCCCATCGATCCTACAGTTATCAATTTGCTTCGTGAGCCTACTCTCATCCCTAATTTACCCATTCACCTCAAACCAGACTAAACGCGCGTCAAGCTCAATTGTTTCTTTTCCCCTTTTCACTATTTTTGTTACTCAGGTAGACCACCAGTCATCTGCCTTTAATGAACTTGGACCAAAAGTAAGTAAGATCTGTTGTAAGCAGTACAAAAAAGTCTAAAGGTTAGACGAATACCACGCATTTGGCGACAATGTAGAATGAATTTAATTTATAGAGGTAAGGGGGAGAAAGATAAAACCCACTCGTATGGACCGTTGACCAATGCATCGGTAATATACGGGTTAGCAGTGCATGCAATTCAATACAAATTGCAAGCATAGGAAGAAAATAATGGCCTTTTCGGAGAACTTCAGAATGGCTTCAGAATAGGTAGGCGGTTGGATGCTAGCTTATGTGTTCGTACTCAGTGTATTGAGATACCCGAGAGGAGAAAGCAGATCACATTATGTGGCCTTTTTAAACATTACAGGAGCGTATGACAACGTTGACCGCAACATTTTGTGGATGTTGTGGAAGGGGAGCGCTTAGGCGACGATTGTCTACAGCCTTTGAGAGAGATTTACCTAGAAAATACCGTTTGCGTTGAACGGGAAGGAATGAGGAGTGGGGAGAAGGCTCATGTTGATACATGCACATTGCGTGTTTCTTGTGGCCGATGCATTTGGGGGCCCCGACGAAGACGACGAACAATCTCTGGCTCCCGAGCTGTCGGCTGAACTGGCCAGCGCTGCAGTTACCTTTTGTAAATATACTTTGTAAATAGTCTCCATTCTTAACCCTTTGTATGTGTAACATTTTGGTGGCGGGTGCCATTCACCGCCCTCGCCATGGAGCTCCGCAGCGGCCGCACCGTCCGGCTTTCTGCCATGGCTCCTGTTAACGCCCCCTCCTCTCCTTCTACTCCTACGGTCCTGACAACAACGCACGTTACCATTACAAATCCCCGCGATCCTGGCATATTCGCCGGCCAAGATTATGTCGACATTGAGGACTAGCTCAACCTTTATGAGCGCGTTAGCCAAAACAACTCCCCGTGTCCGGTTCCGGACGCCCGAGGACGAGATTTCTAGCTGGGATGTTTTCAAGGAGAAGCTCGTCGACCTCTCTGGAAATAGCATCGGTCGGCAGCTGGCTGCTGGAAAAGAGCTTGCTACCCGAGTTCAGTCTTCTACTGAATCGTATGCCTCGTACATACAAGACGTGCTCGTTCTTCGCCGGAAAGTTGACGAGAAAATGGCCGAGGTTGAGAAAGTCGGCCACTTACTCAAAGGGATCGCGGACGATGCCTTCAACCTTTTGGTCTTCAGGAATGTGCCCTCCATCGACGTCATTGTCGAGGAATGCTGCCGCTTTGAGCTCGCCAAAAGCCGCCGCGTCATTCCACAGTTCTCCTGGTTCCCTAACACGGCTGCGACGTCGTCTTGCGTTGACCTTACCGCATCACCACCCTTAAGTGAGCACATCACACGTATTGTTCGCCGCGAGCTTGAGGCTACAAGTCTTGTGCCGTTCCATTGACGCCCAGTTGAACCCACTGGCCAACTAGCCCCACTGATCTCTCTCACTGAGGCAGTCGTTCGGCAAGAATTTGCAAACTTAGGTTTTCCTGGTGCCTGCTCCGTCTCCCGACCTGACGGCCGACCGGTGCCGACTGCTTCGCCTCACGGCGATCTGTATTCCCCTCCTGGATACCACAACCCTATCGAGTGAACTCCGGGCGACAAGCCAATTTGCTTTCTTTGCTTCCGCATTGGCCACATCGCTCGCCACGTCCGCACCTTCTGGACGTCGCCGTATTCGAGCTCCTCTTCCCAGTCTCATCGCCCATATGCCGACCCGCGCCACTACTCGCCTCGCCGTATGCCTCCTACCTCTGACGCATCCATCGATGACCGTCATTCTGCTCGCTCGCCGTCTTCTCAGTGCCATCGGTCCCCGTCGCCCCAACCACGCCGCTATTTGTCGCAGACCAATTATGGACCCTCCCGGACAGAAAAGTAGGCCATGCAGCTTCTTGAGGTAGTGCTGCATTATCTTCGTCGTGTCGAAGTCCTCCAGTGATGCTCCAAACAAACCAGAACTTACTTGATGTTCACGTCGACGGTGTTCCTTTGACAGCGTTAATAGAAACTGGAGCCCAGGTGTCCATAATAAGCTGTAACCTCCGTTGTCGACTGAGGAATGTTCTCACGCCTCCTACTACACGAGCTGTACGCGTGCCCGATGGCAGCACTGTTGACGTCACTGGAATGTGTACTTCCCCTATAGTTATCGCTGGTCGCCACGCTCCTCTTCTTTTCACAGTGCTGACCAATTGTCCCCAAGACGTAATTCTCGGACTCGACTTTCTTACGGCGCATTCAGCTTTGATCGAATGTACTGCCCCTTTGCTCGAACCCGAACCTTTGCTTTACCCTTTGCCTCGAACGTCCTCTACTCGCGCATATTGGTGCCGTCCTGCCGGCCAACTTCAGTACGACCGCGTTCGTCCGCCTGCCGCTTAAAGCATTGAGTTTCGTCGGTTTGCAATCATTTTTTTTCTGTGCCCGATGGTGATTACGTCGCCACACCTGTTCGTGATGTCCTTTTGATACACAATATCATTGTGCCCCACTCCGTCGTCACCCTCGCCGATATCCGGACATGCCTCCCTGTCATTAGTTTTGACCTGACAAAGGAGGCGCTACCCAAAGGCATCTCGGTTGGAACGCTGCGTGCTATCGGAGATTACCACGTCACGACGTTTTCCGTAGATGTCTACTCAGATTCTTCACCATGTCCACAGGATGCTATTTGCTCTGACGCAACATTTCATCCTATAATTGCTGTGGACCTTTTGCCTGAACAAGCAGCCGCTCTGTGTCATGTTTTGGTTTACTACCACGACATGTTTGACCTTTGACCTCAGCAATCGCCAATTGGGCCATACTTCAACAGTCAAGCATCACATAAATACGGGTGATGCCAGTCCTATTCATCGCCGGCCATATCGAGTTTCTGATTCAGAGTGTAAGGTTATTCAAGATGAAGTGAACAAGATGCTTGCCAAAGGCATTGTTGAACCATCGTCGAGTTCTTGGGCGTCGCCCGTGGTGCTTGTTAAAAAGAAAGATGGCACTGGCGTTTCTGCGGAGTTTATCCCCATGTAAACGCATTACCAAGGAAGACGTCTACCCCTTGCCTCGCATTGACGACGCCCTCGATTGTCTCAATGGTGCCAACTACTTTTCATCAATAGACCTGCGTTCTGGTTATTGGCAGATTTCTGTGGGTGAAAAAGACCAAGAGAAGACCGTGTTCGTCCCTCCTGATGGTCTATATCAATTCAAAGTTATGCTATTCGGTCTATGCAACGCCCCAGGAACGTTCCAATGTATGACGGACTCTTTGCTTCAAGAATTCAAATGGTCAGCATGCCTCTGCTACCAAGACGATGTTCTCGCATTTTACCGTACATCTCAGACACACTTTGAGCGCTTATCAGCTTTTCCTCAAGTCTTTCGTGAAGCTGGGCTAAAAATAAATTCGTCGAAGTGGCACTTCAGCCGTCGGCAGATTACAGTGCTGGGCCACCTCGTCGACGCTTCCGGTATTCAACCAGACCCGGAGAAAATTTGTGCTGTCATTTCTTTTCCTGTACCTCCGTCTGTCAAAGACGTCGAAAATATTGTAGGGCTCTGGTCCTACTTCGGAAGCTTTGTTAAAGACTTCGCAGCGATTGCCCGACCTCTCACTTATCTTCTGAAGAAGGGCATGCCGTTTATGTGGGGCCACGCTCAAACTGCCGCGTTTACCCACCTCACTAACATTCTTACCACGACACCTATACTGGCCCACTTTGACCCGTCCTCTCCTACAGAGGTGCGTACCGATGCCAGTGGTCACGGTATCGGAGCCGTCTTTGCCCAGCGCCAACAAGGTCAAGATCGCGTTATCGGATACGCTAGGCGCTTCCTCACAGCAGCGGAGCGCAACTCTTTGATTAGAGATCGTGAATGCTTGGCTCTTGTCTGGGCAGTTTCCAAATTCCGCCCGTACTTGTATGGCAGGCATTTCTCTGTAATCACAGACCACCACGCACTCGGCTGGCTTTTCTCCCTCAAGGATCCTACCGGCCGGCTTGGTCGCTGGGCTCTGCGGCTGCAAGATTATTTCTATACAGTAGTGTACAAGGCGGGCCGATTACATCAAGACGCAGACTGTTTATCACGCTATCCAGTGGAAGAACCACCCGGAGTCCCTGACCCCGATACCGACGCTGGCGTTTTCTCCGTTTTTCAGCTGCTACACGTTGCCGACGAGCTACGCTATGATGCCACTCTGCGCGCCATCATAATGGCTTGGAATCTTCGCCTTCTGATTCGTCTCTTCGCCTGTTTGTTCTTCAGGATGGTGTATTATATCGCCACAATATACGCGCCGACGGTCCTGCCCTCCTCTTCTTCATTCCTAAGCACCTCCGGTCAGCTGCTCTCCCAGAACTTCACGATTTACCAACAGCAGGTGACGTTGGCGTCTCCCGCAGCTACGACCGGATCGGCCGACGCTTTTTTTGGCCATGCCTTGCCCGCTGCGTCAGAAAATGCGTTGCGGCGTGCGAAAAATGCCAATGCCGAAAAACACCGTCGACGCTCCCTGCCGGGTGCCTTCAACCGCTCGACATTCCTACGGAGCCATTCTTTCGCGTTGGATTGGACTTACTTGGCCCTTTCCCGCTATCTACATCTGACAACAAGTGGGTTGCTGTGGCAATAGATTACGCTACGTGCTAGGCCTTCACCATAGCGCTTCCAACAAGCTGTGCCACAGATGTTGCCGATTTTCTTTTGCGCAACCTAATTCTGCAGCAAGGTGCTCCACGCCAACTGCTCACAGACCATGGCCGGACATTTCTTTCTCAAGTCATAGCTGACATCCTTCAGTCCTGCTCGACGAAGCACAAGCTGACTACGGCTTACCTTCAACAGACTAATGGTCTCGCTGAGCGTCTGAATCGCACCCTAACACACATGCTTGCAAAGTATGTCTCATCCGACCATACTGATTGGGACCTTGCCCTACCTTATGTAACTTTTGCATATAATTCTTCGCGTCATGACAATGCTTGTTATTGCCCGTTCTTTCTGGTGTTCAGCCGAGAGCCCACATTGCCACTGGACGCATCCCTTCCATCCGCCGAAGCAGAGTCCAGCGAGTAGGCACTTTACACCATCACCAGGGCAACCCAAGCACGCGTAATTGCCCGCGCTCACCTCCTGACCTCTCAAGACAAGCAACGGCGCTTGTACGATCGCCAACACATAGACGTGCACTTTTCTCCTGGATCTCTGGTGCTCCTGTGGTCCCCGACTCGTCACCTTGGCCTGTCAGAAAACTCCTGTCTCGGTACACAGGCCCATATCGAGCGCTGCGTGCCGTGACTCCCGGTACCTACGATATCGCCCCAGTCAGCCCAGTCAGTAGCAGTGCCTCATTTGCCCCAAATTCCACTGACGGTGTGCATGTCGCACGCCTCAAGCCATATTAGTCTCTTGTTATCACCGATATTTTGACACCCAGGGATGGTGTTTCTGCCGCCGGGGGTAATGATACATACATATTGCGTGTTTCTTGTGGCCGATGCACGTGGGCGCCCCGATGAAGACGACCAACGCTCTCTGGCTCTCGAGCTGTCGGCCAAACTGGCTAGCGCTGCAGTTACCTTTTGTAGATATAGTTTGTAAGTGGTCTCCAGTCTTAATCCTTTGTTCGCGTAACAATATCAACAAAGGAGTGAGGCAGGGCTGCTCTATATCCCCACTGCTATTTACAATGTACATGGTGAGGATGGAGAGGCGCTAGGGGAAAGTAATACTGGGTTTAAACTATCAGAAAAATTGGCGGGTACATAAGTAGAGCAGCAGCTTCCACGTTTGTTTTATGCGGACGGCATTATGTTGCTAGCTAAGAAGCAAAATGATGTGCAATGCCTGGCAATTATTTGTGGTCAGAAACGGTAGAATTTAGGTATGAAATTTAGCTTTAAAGATCAGGTGTTATGATATTGAATGAAAACAGTGGGCAGACAGTGTCAATACAAGCCTAGGAAATACCTCGAATAAAAGATATAATTACCTTGGTATATGAATAAACGAAGGCAACCGGTAATGCGGAAACACAGGAACAACAACAGTTAAGGGGAAGAGAAATGCGGGCATGCATTCCCCGCCCGTGAAATGCACCCCCCCCCCCGCGTTTCATTGGGATGCACATTGCATCCACCTTCCATCTAAGTTCAGCAAAGAGAAATAGGGAATTGTGACGTTTACATAAGAGAAGAGAGGTGATGTGGTGCGAATGCAACAGGTCATACCAATAGCCAAGATGTTTAAGTACCTCGACGTATTCATAAACAAAAGAATGTCTTACTGAAGCGCCCTCCACGATAACCTGGAAATATAGCGATAGCATAATGCAGCAATAACGAAACATAACGCACTTTCAGTCCACAATGAATATGAGGTGGTGCGTGAAATCGGGAAAGGAGTAATGGCGCCAGCGCTAAAAAACACTCGTAAATCTGATTATGTGCTTCAAGTCGGACATCTTGCAGAGGATGGAAGTTAAGCAAAGACCGGCTGGCCGGTTGGCTTATGGAGCTTACGGTGAAACCGCAAATGAGGAAGTGCATGGTGACATTGGTTGAAGTCAGAGAAGCGCAGAGCAAAATTAATTTTCAAGAAACCCTCAGGAACATCGATGAAAATAAGTGGGCGGCCACAGTGCACAAGCATCTGTACATGAAAAGCCTGGACAGACAACGAACGAAAAAGTCGAGAAAGTTGGCAGCCAAGTACACGGTAATTGAAAGTGTAAACAGAAAACCAGGAGCTATTAGACAGAGGGTGAGGAAAACAGAGACAGCGAATTGGATGGAAATGATTGAAACAATACAGACTACAAATATTTATAAGAATGGAAAGATATAAAGTAGAAGGAAAAATCTGTACAATTATACGAAGGACAGTACCTTGCTATTTTAGGCCCGAGCTGGTTGCCTAAGTACCGTAACATGAATGAGCAAATATTTGCAACACGATGAGGAGCACGTGTATGATGCAGCAATAACCCGGAGACCACTCAGCACATCTAAATGGAATGCGAAGGTATTCACCGAATGAGAACCGTAGTTAACATGCACCTTCCAGAAGCGCTTGGATTTAAAGTGGACGGAAGCCTCTTCTGGTCAGCAGTCGGGATAAGCAACCGACTTTAAAATATTTGTAGAAAAAGAAAGCAGGGAAGAAATTCATGCGATTCGGTACGTCACAGGCATACTCGATGGTACAAGATATATTAGGTGCGATAACATCGCATCCACTGACCGTGTGCTGTAGGTGCGAGCGAAAGCTTGCGAGAGTGAGCCGAGAAGGGTGTGACTTGACGAGGCCGTGGCTTCTGGCGATCGTAAGGGCTGAAGGCGGGAAATGTGCGCGCTACGAAAAGCGGGAAATGGTGCAGGTAAGCGCGCATAGCTTCAGCTCTGGTGGCTGAGCGCGTACTACCTGGGCGATACCTGCGGCGAGTTGGAAGGCTAGCGGGTGGCCGTTGCCTTCGCGTGGGCCGTGCTCTCGCGCTCCTACTTCGCTTTGCAATAGGCGCCGAAGAGGAATTCGCTCTGAGATAGTCTGAAAATGAAGGGGAAGCGGAAAGCTGGCGATAATGAAACATAGAGCCCTTTGGGGTCACAATAAATATGAGGTTATGCTTGGAATCTGAAAAGGAGTAATGGTACCAGCGCTAACGTTCGCGAATGCCACTCTATGCTTAAGATTAGATATCTTGTCGGGTTTGGAAGTTGACCAAAGATTGGTAAGCCATTTGGCTTTGGGAACCCATGGTAAAACCACAAATGACGCAGTGCAGGGGGACAAAGGTTTGGCCTCGTTTGAAATCAGAGAAGACCAGAGCACAGTTAGTTTTCTAAAAAGACGCAGGAACGTGGATCAACATAAATGCGTGGCTAAAGTGGAGATTTATCTGTACCTGAAAAATGTGCACACAAAATAGTAGAAGAGGTCAAGACGTTTGGCAACCTAGTGCAGAGTAAATGAGAATGTAAGTAGACAACAAAAATCCCCTAGAAAGAAAGCGAGAGAAAGAGAGACGGTTAACTGAATGCAAATACCAAGGCTACTAAACATTGTTGAGCAAAAAATTTATTTCTGTGTGGCGAATTTTAAGCAAGGTATAAAAAACCTACTCATACACTATCAAATTATTTACACATAAATTGCTCTTGCACTAAATTTTTTTATGCACTATATATGTATTCCTTATCTGCGCGGTAAAGTGATTGCACAAACAAAAATTGAAGCATAAATGTCTTTTTCACATAGTCATTGTATAATGTACACATTATCTTGTTTATTTGTATTTTCTGCATCGTACTTGCTTGTTTCTTGTTATATTTGCTTTTTTCGTACATTGGATCATCATGTAAGCCGAACTCACTTAGGAGCAAGAGCCCCTTGTCAGGCCAAATGGCCTTTATCTCTTGTTTCCTCTTTCTGTAATGAAGAAAGGAAATAAACTTCAAACTTCAAAGGATGGAAACAAAAAGGACCGCGGAGATTTACAAGAATGAGAAGAAAGAAATTAGAAGGAAAAATCATTACAATAACACGAAGGGAATTGCCTTGCTATTTGAGGCTCTAGCTGGCTTCCTACGGACAATCACATACCACGAATATACACACCAGATTAGGCATGTGTATGTGGCAGAAAAAAACTAGATATCACTGAGCACATCCCAATGGAATGCAAAGAGATTCCCCCAGTGAGACTCGTAGGTAACGTACACCTTCCAAAAGCACTTGGATTTAAAGCAGACAGAAGCATCAACCGGTCAGCAGTGGAGGTAAGCAAGAGATCTTTGGAGTATTGGTTGGCAAAAAGAAGTAGGGAAGAGATTGATACAATCGTATCCGTTGCGAACATAGGTAGCGGTACGCGGTAGATAGAGAAGTTTTGAGGAAGTGAAAAATATTAACGTAATGTACATAAATAGGCTAGAATAAAAAGCATGTATAGCTTACCCCAGTTAACCAAGCAGGCTAGGTGACTATTTGTCACCACCCCATTTCAAATCGGTAGCCAATAAATCATAAAAAGAAGCATAGAATACCAAGATATTCCCCGAGCGAAAGCCGTAGGAAGTGTGCATTTTGCAGAAGCGTTAGAATTAAAAAAATATGGAAGTAATTGAGCATAAGCCGAGATACGTAGGGGACGACTTGAGTATTGGTGGGAAAAACTAGCAGGGAAGCGGTTTACAGAACTTGAGTTACATTAAGCGTAGATAATGGTACAGTCTAGTGATGGAGGTTTTAAATACAAAAGTTAAGATATTGATCAGATAGGCAAAGGCCTAGGTGGCGATGGATGTAGTAAACCGTCATTAAATCAAGCAGGCTATAGGACTATTTGACCCTACCCCGTTTAAAAGGAATGCCTATAAAATGCACTACCATTACCAGCAGCAGAGTGTTCTTTTATATGTTTTTAATATGTGTAGCTGCTGAAAAAAGGAGCTGTGCAGCAGCCCGTGTAATGCGTAGGCCAGATAACCAGCGTACCAGTAAAGTTAGAGTGGAGGACAATGGGAAGGGAAGCGCAGTTGTGGCCGGCACAGGATTAGCTGGGAGATGAGATTAGGAAATTTGCAGGCGCCGGTTGGAATCAACTAGCGCAAAACAGGCGCATTGGAAGATTGCTGAGAGAAGCCTTCATCCGTCAGTAGGCGTAAAATAGACTGATGTTGGTGATAATGATCATAATAAGTACGCGTACGCTTTCCCAGTTCGCACCCACCGAAATGCGGATGAGGGTCGAACCAGGATTAGCAGCGCAACAGCTACAGCCGTGAGCTGCCACCACAGCTAAATGGCGGACAATTGTGCACCCTCGCCTGCTGGGACCTTGGAAACTGCAGCATTTAGCGGTTGCATCGAGCCACGGGGAGGGGGGATAGCGATCAGGGTCAAGTCGAGCCCGGCGCTAAGGAATGCCGAGGCGGCTTCTGCGGGGTAAAGTTCTGTCAAGATGCATGCTGTTTATTCTGTGTTTTATGCAGGCTGTTGAGCAGGCGGCATCCGGTCAGTGCTGTTGCATATGTTGCGCAGCTTTATGGTAGTCTTACCTAATTGGTGATATTGTACACATGCAAACTCAGGCTACTGTAATCTTCTTACCATCTTACCGACACTGCCGATACCAGTGCGTGCTATATATGTACGGCCTTAGGGGCAACACGACACAACGCTAGCCATTCATTGTTCACCTGTGGTTGCAGACAAGGTCCTTGAGCGGGAGGTCTCCGAAGGGCTGGAACAGTTGCAGGTAGGTGGGGTACCGTTGAAAGAACTCGACGAAAATCAGCACCCCGTAGTCGGGCTTGGCGCGACAAAACGCCTGCCAGGTGTCGCGCACATGTTTCCGTTCGCGGTAGGTGAGGCCGGTATGCCCCGAGGAGGTCGCGACCCGGCGCAGGCTGTTGCCCATGTTCTTCTTTGTCACCGTCTCGTGCGGCACCCGGATGCAGTGGGGCAGGGTGAACATTGGGCGTGTGGGGCGTGCGATTTCCTTTTCTGCAACGCCATTGGAAGTAAAAAAAAGAAAGACATGTGATCAGAATTGCACAAACACCGACGCGCAAAACAGCCAAAGCAGTAAACACGAAACTTCGCACTTTTGAGCCGTTCGATGCGTATTGTTGCCATGTTACGCGTACAATCTTGATGTACATGTACACGCAGAGCTGAGTTGCTAGTGGCACATACCTAGTCTAGGGGATAGGCCAAGAACCCGACAGCCTAATATGTAATAAAATATTAGAACTGTATTTTATTCAAAGAAAACATGAGAACAGGCAGATTGTAATCAAGGAATGTGTTGTTCATAGTAACGTTTGCATGAAAATGGAGCATTTGATGAAAACAAAAGTAATGCTACTCTAAGTCACTTTAGTGGCAATTTAATGAAAGAGTGATGTGTGAATTTAAATTCAAAATTTCATTCACCCACAAGAATATCTAGCTTGACAATGTAAACCTTTCCATTGCTCTTCGCAAGAGTAGAGGCACATAGGAAACATAATTTTAAACTAAAGTTTAACCAAAAGAAACCCATTTTATTTACTGCACTTGCCACCAGTGGAAGGTGGCACAACCTGCGGGTTTCTAGGATAACTGAAAGTGTATCATGCAACCAAGAGTCTTCAAAAGAAAGTGACCGAAACTGAGACATTGAATCGGAGGCAACGAATGGAAACAAAAATAGCACAACTGAAATTTACAAGAAAAGCAGCAAAGAAATTAGAAGGAATTTTAAGCGCGATACCACAAAGGCGATGCCTTGCTACCTCAGGCTCGAGTTGATTTTCTAAGGGCAAGAAGGCACCGGAGCAAATACTGTCATCAAGATGAGGTATATGTATGCTGCATCAAAATACGGAGACCACTCTGTAGATACCAATGGAATGAGAAGGAATTCACCTAGTGAGACCCGTACGAAATGTAGACTTTCCAGAAGCGCTGAAAGTGGATGGAAACATCCACCGGTAATCAGTCCAGATAAGCAAGATGTGTACGAGTACTGGTGGACAAAAGCAGAGAAGCAATTTATACGTTTGGATCCATTACAGGCATTGGTAGGGGTTTGAGCTAGGTAGACAAGTTTTAGGAAAGATAAAGAAAAGAATAAACCGATGTATACAAAAATGCTTCAATGAAAAGCATGTATTTGATTAACTCAAGAAGGCTAGGTGACTATATATCCCCGCTGCGCTTCAAAGGGGATGCCAATAAGCCATCACCATTACCATTGATTGTACTTGAACACTGAGTTTGTTGCTGCTTCAAAAATTGTGGATGGCACTTAGAGAAATTTCAAGCATTGGGAAAGATAATGATCACAGATACGGGACCTCGCATTTGGTTGACGAAAAACGTGCAAGACTGCTTTCGATTTGTGGAAAGCGGCTTACACATAAACTTTTGTACTAAAACCACTAGAGTGATCTATGCCGCTAGTGTCTATGGGAGCTGCGAGCACAGGAATGATGGTCAGTAAATAAATTTGCCTCAAATAAGCCCGCCTGGCTTCGAGCGCCTTTGGACTTTAGTGAATTGGGCATCCTAAAAATAGTCTTATAGATACAGCAGACCGCAAGGATTATGCATGGGCGCTCAGTCTCATTACCTTATGTATTTACCAAATTATTCAGGTTGCTTCATCATTCGAGCTAATAGAGGCATGTAAGTCGTAGATAATAAAGCCGCAAGACAGACTTAAGCGCCAAAAACGAATATCGCACTGTTCCAAGTAATAATTCAATCACATGGTACACAATAAGCAGAAATAAGCCCGTGTGGGAGGGAACACCTCGTCGCCTAGCACATTGCTGAATGGGAGTTTAATATTGTCCATGCATATGCAGTTTGAGTTAACTATATCTCTGGCAGGAGTCTTAATGGTGTTCAAATAGGAGTAAATATTACTTCATTTCTCTCAGGAGTTTGCAAACTGTTCCGACTGAACTGAATATTCAGTTCCGGAAGGCGTATTTAGGTATTCTAAGTGGATTTAGGGACTCTAAGTGGAGTAAATGCTACTAGATTTCTAAAAAATAGTTTCTCGAGATCCTGCCACATAATTTATATTTTTTTTTCCTGCAATGAAGTGACGGTGCAGCTTTGCTGCCGTGGATTTCCGACACTCATTATTTACCGATAAAGTGCTCCAGGAGCATTTTTCTGTGCTGGTAGCAACTTTTAAGATAACCTGTTTTCTTTCCCACCTATCTAGCTGTGTTTGATAAGATTTCGAATTTATTTATTATACTTCTCTGAAGATTGTTATAGAATTGAAGTATAGAAAGAGCATTTATCTACCGACCTAGCTACCGTCCTTTCTCGGCTAGACAACTCTGTTCAATAGCATTAGTCGAAACGTGAAATCAGTACAAATAAAAAGCTTGCATTTGAGCTTTCACGTTCGCAAGAGCATGTGACGATGATCAGATTCAAGTTCGAACGACGCCTTTTTTATAGCACCATTAGCGAATGAAATATTGGACAGGAGTACATTGTCGCCTTTGTATTGCTTCTTAGCATTTCTATGTAATTTATGATTTATTTAGGAAAATAAATCTTATGGTAGTCCGGATAGCTGTCTGAAGTGTATTTGATTATCTGTAGGTATTACATCACACGGGCGACAAAGCATAGAGGAAAACAGCACTCGAGGAACCTTAAGCGTAATAAGGGCATGTTACATGAAATGATACATATCATCTAGCAATACCATAAAGCTTATATCATTCATCAACACGACGAAAAGCCGCCATATCGCACATTCAATAAAGAAACGCGCACGAAAACAACACAGTGCAGATGATAAAAGGAAGCACGGACTAAAGTGAATGAAAGAACGATGCGTAGCCAACTACAACAACAATTTATATTACTCGAGTAAACCATGTGAAGTGTCGTTCTCCTTAACTTGGGGGCAACCACATTTAAAACAAGAAATGTAACACACTTACGACTGCATTTCTTTAAAAAAGAATAACTCTAGCATGGCAGCCGACCTACAAACTTCTGCAAATGGTTTTTACTCAGTATGAGGCACTGTAAAAAGTGCATAGATCATTCGGTATTCCCAAATTGGATGTGGCTGCAGCCTTCCTAAATCAGTGATGGCAAAAGTCCCATAATTGCGGCAAGGGAACACGCTCAAACGACAGGTACAGAAAGTTTGGCTGCCTAACCGACGTTCAAGTTGTGCATCGCGACATTGACCACACACCACTTTTAGGGTGTCTTAATGGTCTCCTCTTCGCAGGCAAAGGGAGAACATGCAGGCATGTTAGCGACAGTAGACACGCTACATTCTGGTGGGATCAGTGTGCACCAAACCTGCCAAAGACGTGTCGGATTGACGATAGGCAATCGTTGTACTCGCCTCCGCAACTTGCTTGCTATACCCGTGCCTCGCGTCGAATCAGGCGCTCGTGTGTGCGGTATGTCAAAACTCGACAAGCGAGGGCTCGCAAACGCCTGCTGCAACGAAACTACATGCACACGGACACACACATTGAAGTTCTCATGCGTAAGCTTCCAGGAAAAAAGCACCGACGCACCCAGCCCTAGTAAAACGCGAGCGCTCGCACATGCGCACATACATTCTAGCAACGTGTGACGCACTCCTTCCTCCCGCATATGCACGTACGCAGAGACACGCTATTTTTCCGCCCCTTTTCGAAGTATTCTCATGGTATTCTCAATTTGAATCGAGTTGGTAAAGAAAGCGGTAGCGCCACGTTAAAGACACCTCCTTCCTCCGCGTAACATGTAACGCGAGGGCCAATACGTTCAGGCGCACTTGGTTCCCGCAGCATCGCCCTTCATTTCCGAACCATATTTTTCCTGCATGATAGGACTAAGGCGTCCATAAGAGTCCATGTAAACGCCACAACTCTGAATGCAGGCGCCACTAGAGCACGAAAAGTTGATTCACCACCTTTCAACTTAGCTGACTGATGCGAGGTTGTCTCCGCTGGACAAGGCTCGTCTACCTGCATGAATGGTATTGCAGCTGTCCGGCCAAGAGGAGGTGTCCATGGATGCTAGGCCTAAAATTGTGTCTTCATGCCGTCGTCGACGAGGCGGTCAGAATTTCTGTCGTGTACGGCGTGCTGAGAAAGACATCAAGATGTCATTGCTCTCATTGTGACGTCAGAAGCTTGTAGAAATGGCTGCTGATTCTCCAAAGTAGTACCCATGAGTTGAAGCGCAGGAAAGAAGCAACAATTGCAGAGGCGAAAAGAACGCGACTGTTTCTACTTTATGCGACTGCCGCACTAGCCTTTATATTGCTCGATATACATATGAGATTTCTGGTGAGGAAAGGAACTCTGTTTACGACAGGTTTTAGTACATCTACGAGTGTTGGGAATAAATTCCCGTTTTTTGTATTGAATACGTTCCCGCGGACGAAATAAAATGAGTTTTTACCATTAACTAAGAACACCCACCCTTAGCACAACCAAGAGCGCAGGCAGGAGAGAGCTTATTCCTTGCAAAAACGCTTTGCAAGGTCTGAGGACGTGGCCTATGTAGACGGGGCCGGGTATCGTGATCGAGACACCATGTCAGCGGCTGGACTAGATGAACAAATGCAAACCAACGCAGCAAACTGAATCATTATAACCTCGCCGTAGATCGGGGAGGAAGTCGAAGTCGCCTTGGCGTACGCCTCCTCCACAGGCGGCGACTGAAAGACAGCCATTAAAAATTTCGCGCAAAGGTGCATTTCTCCCGAAGCTCTCGAAATTCTAGCCTGGGTACCCGAAACCCGACGCAATTGGACGCAACTCGTTTGGGCACCGGCGCACTGTAGTCTTCCGGGAAACGAAGATGCTCTCAGTGCGGCCCGAGAAGTGGCCATCCGCGGCTGCACGATAACATCATGCAATGAGCAGTTGGAATCCCTCAGCCATTAAGGCAGGGACCGGATGATATGCTACAAGAAAATTTCCCAATTCTACCAAAAGGGCAGGAGCATTACCGTGCCCGCTCACAAGAACTTACGTGAAAAGCAATCAGGAACTTGGGGCTTCTTACAGACGCACACTTTCCCAAACCCTGTGGCGTACAGCCACCCCTGTCCCGGGCTATGTACAGCAGGTTGTAAATTATGCGCAGGTAGATCGGATCTTCACCACATCATGTGCGCGTGTCCTCTAATAAGGGCCGAAAAATGCACCAGCAACATTGCCTCCCCTTCCCATGGTCCGTAGAGTACATCTGGCGCTGGAGCGGCTCCGAATCTGCCACTGATAGATACGGGAGGCACTCACAATCTCCTAATTGAATAGACTTGCTCCGCAAGCAGCAGAGAAACCACTACCGAAAGTGTTCCGAATCTGCCATTTGAATTCACCTTAAGCACAAAGCTAAACCTTGATATTGCTGCCAGTGGTTCACCCTTCGCTTTTCTATAAATCAATCGGTACAGTTGTCTACTTGCCGGATTCGAGCTGAGGACCTCTAGCACACAAGACGGCTACAGTGTCCGTTACGCCACGGACGCTATTCCCCCACAACGGTATACCTCGCAATCAGATCGCAGCTTTGACATGGAAAATCACGGAAATAATTTCAAATAATTAACAGTTCATCATATTGTAACGATGTTAGTAAGACAACGATATTTGTTAAAGGCGAACTTGTGCCCACAAGTAAAAGTCACTGCGGTCGTGAAGAAGTCCGCGGCAGTCGCGTTCTCAAACTGGGCTCGAACCGTCTTCCTCTTCTCCTCGCGTGACACCTCGTGCGCGTGGCGCATGCGAGCCGGGTCCAACTGGCTGCCCGTGCCACGAAGATCGCTGCCTGTTGTTGCTGAGCAGCACCACTGTACGGCGTGCACAGTGCCCAATGCAAAGGGCACGCAACTTGAATGTCACCAAGTTTGTCGTGGCATTATCCCCCTCCTTACCGCATCGGCCCGATGCTTGAGAGGAAGTAGGGGTTCCTGTGGGGTCTCACTTTTTTTTGTTGTTGTTGTTCATGACCTCTCCTGGTAGGGTTTGATGCGAACAACAAGCACAACTTCCACGGAGTTGCGCCGTCTTGGGCTCTCGTGTCCAGCGGATTTCACTTCGTAAGTGACGTCGCTTATTCGACGAAGTATTTCGTAAGGGCCGAAGTATCGGCACAGAAGCTTTTCAGACAGTCCACGGTGGCGCACTAGGGTCCATACCCACACCTTGCCACCAGCCTGGTAATGAGCTTCACTATGGCGCTGGTTGTACCGGCTGGAGTCGATGCGTTGTTGGCGGCGTATTCGGTACCTTGCCATCGGTCGTGCCTTCTCGGCTCGTTGCAAGAAATCATCTAGGTCAGATGAGTTATGCTTTTCTTCATCTAACGGCAACATAGCACCCAAAGTTGTGGTTACTGCTCGGCCGAATACAAGTTCAAACGGGGTGACTCGTGTTGTTTCCTGAACGGCCGTATTATATGCGAAGGTGGTGTATGGCAAAATTTCGTCCCACAGCCTATGTTCAACGTCGACATACATTGAAAGCATGTCGGTCAGTGTTCTGTTGAGGCGTTCAGTTAAACCGTTCGTCTGAGGGTGGTACGCCGTAGTTTTCCTATGAGCAGTATGTGTCATTTGCAACAAGCATTTCATTAGGTCCGCAGTAAAGGCCGTTCCACGATCGGTAATAACAACTGTGGGAGCGCCATGCCTGAGCACGATATTGTGGACAAAGAATTTTGCAACTTCTACAGCCGTTGCATTGTACAGGGAATCAGTTTCTGCGTAACGGGTCAGATAGTCCGTGGCCACAACTATCCACTTTTTGCCTAAAGATGATGTTGGGAAGGGTCCAAGGAGGTCCATACCGACTTGCTGGAATGGGGCTTTTGGTGGCTCTATAGGCTGGAGGAGGCCGGCCGGTTTTACGGATGGAGTCTCGCGCCTTTGACACTCGCGACAAGTCTTGACGTAGTGCTGCACTGATGCTAATAACTTGGGCCAGTAGTATTTCAGACGAATCCTGGCGACTGTACGGCTCACGCCCATGTGTCCAGACGTCGGCTCATCGTGACATGCATGCAAAATTTCTTCTCGCATAGATGTGGGTACGACAAGTAAAAACTTTGTCTCGCTGTTCTCGAAGTTTCTCTTGTAGAGGACACTTCCTCGCAGACAGAACGAGGATAGCCCCCTAGAGAAAATACGCGGGAGTTGAACTTCGAGTCCCTCCAGGCGCTGTATAAGTGGAAGCAACTCCGGGTGATATCGTTGTTGTTGAGCAATTTGTGACGCGTCAACAATGCCAAGGAACGGGAAATCCTCTTCCTCTGACACAGTTGTCTCGACGGGTGCGCGTGACAAGCAGTCGGCATCGCTGTGTTTCCTCCCGGATCAGTATACGACAGTAATGTCATACTCTTGAAGCCTAAGGCTCCATCTTGCTAGTCGTCCGGATGGATCCTTGAGATTCGCCAGCTAGCAAAGCGAATGGTGATCGCTGATTGCTCTGAATGGTCAACTATAGAGGTAGGGTCGAAATTTACACATTGCCCAAATAACTGCAAGGCACTCTTTCTCGGTTGCGGAGTAGTTTGCCTCTGCTTTCGAGAGCTTACGGCTTGCATAAGCAATTACTTTCTCCTGGCCGTTATTCCACTGTACTAGTATGGTGCCGAGGCTGACGTTACTCGCATCGGTATGAACTTCAGTGTCGGGTGTCTCATTAAAATGGGCAAGGATTGGAGAAGCTTGCAGGCGTTTCCTTAACTCGTCAAAGGCGTCTTGTTGTTCGCTTTTCCACATGAAAGCTTGATCTTCTCTTGTCAGTATTGTAAGGGGCTCAGCAATGTTTGAAAAGTTTTCCACAAATCTTCTGTAGTATGCGCATAAACCCAAGAAACGTCGCACTGACTTTTTGTCTGTGGGTGTCGGGAACCTCGCAACAGCTGCTGTCTTTTCGGGATGTGGCCGAACGCCTTCAGCACTGATGACGTGTCCGAGAAAACGAAGTTCATCGAAGCCGAATTGACATATTTCCGGCTTAATTGTCAAGTCTGCTGCGCGAATAGCTTCTAATACTCGTCTCAGGCGCTCTAGATGTTGGTCAAATGTGGTGGAAAATACGACCACACCATCCAAATACACTAAGCATGACTGCCATTTCAATCCTGCAAGCACAGAGTCCATCATTCGCTGGAACGTTCCGGGCGCGGAACAGAGGCCGAATGGAAGTGCTTTGAATTCGGAGAGGCCATCATGGGTTACGAATGCTGTCTTTTCACGGTCCCGTTAATCCACCTCTATTTGCCAATATCCACTCTTGAGATCCAGGGAGGAGAAAAACTTTGCACATCGGAGCCGATCTAAAGTATCGTCGATACGCGGAAGGGGTTACACATCCCGCTTGGTTACGCTGTTCAGTTTACGGTACTCGACGCAGAATCGAAGTGTGTTATCTTTTTTCTTAACGAGCACTACCGGAGACGCCCATGGACTGCTGGAAGGCTGAATAACGTCATCTGAAAGCATCTCCTCTACTTGCTTCTTGATGATCTCCCTTTCTCTTGGTGAAACTCGATACGGGTGCTGGCATACCGGTCTTGCGGCGTCCTCTGTTATGATTCTGTGCTTCACAACAGACGTGCGCCGTACCTTCGAGGACGTGGAGAAGCAGTCAGAAAAATCCTTTATCAGGGCATATAACTGTTTCTTTTGGGCTTCCGGGAGTCTCGGGTTGACGGTAATTGATCTGTCGACACTGCAGGTTTCTGGCAGGGCAGTTGACGTAGTTAGGCTGCATAATTCGGTCGCTTCACAGAACTCGTCGAAATAAGCAATAGCTGTTCCTTGTGCGATGTGTTGGAATTCATTACCGAAATTTGTGAGTGCGACATTTGCACGGCCATCGCTTAACTGAACAAGGCCCCGAGCCACGCAAATACGTTTGTTGAAAAGGAGCTCTATGTTTCCATCCGCTATGCCTTCGCGGTCGGAACATCTTTCATTCTCCACAAGAACCATTATACTGTAGCGTGGCGGCACAGTTACGTCATCGTCAACGACGCGCAGTGCAGCGAGCCGTCGCTCCTCCGATTCTTCCACAGGTATAGCTTGTTTTGTCGAGAAAGATACACTGGACCTACGTAGGTTAATTATGGCGCCGTTAGCTTGTAGAAAATCCATTCCCAATACAAGTTCCCGTGAACATTCTGGCAGTACAATAAAGTCAGAAACGTACGTGAAGCCTTTTATCGTAAGTCTTGCGGTGCATCGGCCAAGGGGCGTAATTAGATGACCGCCCGCCGTGCGTATCTGCGGACCAGTCCACTTCGTCACAACTTTTTCAAGGTGCTTCGCCATCTTGAAGCTTACTACCGAATAATCAGCGCCGGTGTCGACTGAGGCATTCAGCTCGCATCCGTCTATTATCAACCGCAAATCTGACGTAATCGTTTCATTCCTGCACCTGTAGACTTGAATTATCTCGTCACCGCACTGGAATCGCGTTGGAGGATCTTCGTAACTCTGGTTATCAGCGGCCTCACCTCCACAGGTCACTTGCTTCAGTTTTCCTGGTGTGGGCTTGGTGAACGACGCCTAGGCAATATTGGAGACGCGCGTGGGCTAGGCGATCGGTAGCGCATGGGTGACGGTGATTGTGGTTGCCATTGGCGAGGAGTAACGGCGCTTTGGCGCGTCGACAAGTATTCTTCGATCTCCGCTGGCCGTTCACCGTTTCGGGGCATGGTGCGCTTAAGGGAAAACCCCTTAACCCAACTTGACGGCACGGGCAGAATCTATACAGGTGACTCGCTTCTTCGCAGTGGAAACATAGAGGCCTGCGCTCGTGGTAACGCCAGACGTCACTTTTCCGGGGCCTTTGTTCTACAAAACGAGGTGCACTACGTGCTAAAGGCTGATAGGCAGCCAGTGGCTCGAGTAGACGAGGTGCACTGCGTACTGTAGGCGGGTAGGGAGCGGTCGTCACAACTGCTCCACTACTATGTACCGCGGGTTGCCTGAGTACGTCGGCGTACGTTGGGGTGCGCCGCGTCGGCTGTGGCTCACGCTCTGGATCCCGTATGACGTTCCCGAGTTCGTCCCGGACAACGTCGACGATAGATAGTGCAACTGGAGCCTGAGGTATCTGCAACATGTGGAGCTCTTCCCTGATCACTGACCGGACAAGCTCCCGCAGCGCTTCCAGGTCATTTGGCAGGCCTCCAGGGAAGACATGGACAGGTGCGCAGCTTGCCTCACAGTTGTATTGCCGAGCCCGCTGTTCCAGCGTCTTTTCGATGGTCGTTGCTTCACATCTGAACTCGGCGACCGTGCGCGGTGGGTTGCGGACGAGAACTGCGAAGAGTTCCTGCTTTACTCCACGCATGAGATGGCGCAGCTTCTTATCTTCACTCATGGTGGGATCAGCACGCTTGAACAGGCGGGACATGTCCTCGATGTACATCGCCACGATCTCGTTTGTGAGCTGGTTCCTGGCTTGAAGTGCGATTTCCGCCTTTTCTTTACGATCCGTGCTGGCGTACGTTGCTAGCAGTTGTCGTCGAAATTCCTCCCAAGAGGTCAAAGAGGGTTCGTGGTTTTCATACCACGTTTCTACGAAGTCTTCCAAAGCGAAATATACGTTATGGAGCTTCTGTCTCTCATTCCATTCATTAAAGCTCGCCACTCTCTCGAACAGTTCCAACCAATCTTCCACATCTTCGAACGAGTCACCATGGAATGTTGGCGGCTTGCGAGGTTGGCTTACGACTAGATGTGCCGGTGTTAGCTGGGTAGTCATTGTGGCGGCGTCCGTTGTGGAAGTTTCTCTTGGCAAGACGAGAAGAGGGCCGAATTCGGGCGAGTCACCTCGAAGACGGCGGCTGGTCCGCTGGTGTACAGGTGTCAGTTCCACGGGATGGACTCGCGGGTTGTCGGGGCTACGCTGACTTTCGTTCGTGGGGCTTCGACTCATACCCCGCAGCTCCACCAGAAATGTAACGATGTTAGTAAAACAACGATATTTGTTAAAGGCGAACTTGTGCCCACAAGTAAAAGTCACTGCGGTCGTGAAGAAGTCCGCGGCAGTCGCGTTCTCAAACTGGGCTCGAACCGTCTTCCTCTTCTCCTCGCGTGACACCTCGTGCGCGTGGCGCATGCGAGCCGGGTCCAACTGGCTGCCCGTGCCACGAAGATCGCTGCCTGTTGTTGCTGAACAACACCACTGTACGGCGTGCACAGTGGCCAATGCAAAGGGTGCGCAACTTGAATGTCACCAAGTTTGTCGTGGCCATATGTTAAAAGGTGGGCTGATCACAAAGACAAGGCAGCATAAAATGTGCGTTGGCTCTGAAGATAGTGCACATAAAGCATTAAGAAATAGGACGCTCCTCCTACTCATGTCACGCGAATAATGACACGCTAGAGTGTCGTGCGAAGTGACTCCAGTCCTATCTCACGCTCAACTGGCCCAGGAAGCCCAGGAAGCCCAGGAAGTGATAGAGAAATGTGCGGAATATAACCAACCATTATATATAGCTTTCATTGATTATGAGAAAGCGTTTGATTCAGTCGAAACCTCAGCAGTCATGGAGGCATGGCGGAATCAGGGTGTAGACGAGCCGTACGTAAAAATACTGAAAGATATTTATAGCGGCTCCACAGCCACTGTAGTCCTCCATAAAGAAAGCAACAAAATCCCTATAAAGAAAGGCGTCAGGAAGGGAGATACGATCTCTCCAATGCTATTCACAGCATGTTTACAGGAGGTATTCAGAGACCTGGATTGGGAAGAATTGGGGATAAGAGTAAATGGAGAATACCTTAGTAACTTGCGCTTCGCTGATGATATTGCCTTGCTTAGTAACTCAGGGGACCAACTGCAATGCATGCTCACTGACCTGGAGAGGCAGAGCAGAAGGGTGGGACTAAAAATTAATCTGCAGAAAACTAAAGTAATGTTTAACAGTCTCGGAAGGGAACAGCAGTTTACGATAGGTAGCGAGGCACTGGAAGTGGTAAGGGAATACATCTACTTAGGACAGGTAGTGACTGCTGATCCGGATCATGAGAGTGAAATAATCAGAAGAATAAGAATGGGCTGGGGTGCGTTTGGCAGGCATTCTGAGATCATGAACAGCAGGTTGCCATTATCCCTCAAGAGAAAAGTTTATAACAGCTGTGTCTTACCAGTACTCACGTACGGGGCAGAAACCTGGAGGCTTACGAAAAGGGTTCTACTTAAATTGAGGACGACGCAACGAGCTATGGAAAGAAGAATGATAGGTGTAACATTAAGGGATAAGAAAAGAGCAGATTGGGTGAGGGAACAAACGCGCGTTAATGACATCTTAGTTGAAATCAAGAAAAAGAAATGGGCATGGGCAGGACATGTAATGAGGAGGGAAGATAACCGATGGTCATTCAGGGTTACGGACTGGATTCCGAGGGAAGGGAAGCGTAGCAGGGGGCGACAGAAAGTTAGGTGGGCCGATGAGATTAGGAAGTTTGGAGGGTCAACATGGCCACAATTAGTACATGACCGGGGCAGTTGGAGAAGTATGGGAGAGGCCTTTGCCCTGCAGTGGGCGTAACCAGGCTGCTGCTGATGATGATGTCTTCAACTAACGGCGGAATCGTCTTGCAACTTCTCGTTTTTGTTGAATCGGGTGCGGGAAAGGCTGGCATACTGAGGGATGCCCGCTACTGCGTCTGTCAGGCAAAGATACTTATGAAAAATTGGCTCTCTAATGCAAACAAACGAGAAAAAAAGGCGGAGAAAGTATGTAACAAAGACAAGTTGGCTATTTGACAGAAAAAGAGATACAATATTGCCCTAAAACGAAAGTATAAGTTCGAAACCACTAACACTGATTTCACATCAAGCTCAAATTTGCGCACTGTTAGTCACAACATAGAATTTCCATAGCAAATATACCAATTTTATTGTAGAATATAAAACATTCACTTGCCAGTCACGTTTATTTCGGCGCTGCGTAGTCTAGTATACAATATTGTAAAAGCTTATACCATACGTTGTAACGAACTCCAGTTTAGGGGCCCTTTGCAAAAAGAAGAACAGAGAAAAAAGTGTTGTAGGGAGATCGGTTTAGCAGAGCAAGGAATACACGTCTCGGCACGTTGAGGACGCAGAGTCGACTGGCTCTATTCAAAACTACAAACAGATTTACAGAGTGGCAGCGGTCGAGCACCAGTCGGGCAGCCACCTCAATTCAGCAGAAACAGCAGGGGGAAATGACCCCCGCGACGACGCAAGGCCACGGGCGGGCACTAGAAGGGCTGCACCCCCCTATCCTTACAATGCCGGAGACTCAGGTGTGAATGGCGGAAGAAATGAAGAGGGAATGTTCAAGATAGGCTGGCTTCACGATGTCGCACGACATTGCCAATTCTTTGCCGCGAACGTCAATCTTCAAAGCTTTATCTCAATGCGAAACCCCACGAAAGGGGCCTTCATAGGAAGCAGTCAACGATGACTTGATAAAGTCGCGCCGTAGAACGACGAGCGTACTTGTGTCCACTGTCGGGAAAATTAAGCACAGGTTGCCCGCGGGCGATACATGGGGTAGTAGGGCGAAGCTTAACGAGCCAGTAATGTAGCCTTCTTCCGGACTATTATGCGGATAGTGAATACCTTCTTCTGCAAGTGGGATAGCCGAAAGTGGACGTGGTGGAGCCCGAATGGCGATACTAGAAATTAAGTAGACTTCATCCTATGCGCTAACCTTGGCATCATACAAGATGTGGACGTGTTCGGCAAGTTGCACTGCAGTGACCATAGAATGGTAAGAACTCGAATTAGCCTAGACTTGAGGAGGGAACGGAAGAAACTGGTACATAAGAAGCCGACCAATGAGTTAGCAGTAAGAGGCAAAATAGAGGAATTCCGGGTCGAGCTACAGAACAGGTATTCGGCTTTAACTAAGGAAGAGGGCCTTAGTGTTGAAGCAATGAACGGCAATCTTATGGGCATCATTAATGAATGTGCAGTAGAAGTCCGTGGTAACATTGTTAGACAGGATTCTAGTAAGCTATCGCCGGAGACGAAATATCTGATTAAGAAACGACAATGTATGAAAGCATCTAACCCTACAGATAGAATAGAACTGGCAGAAGTTTCTAAGTTAACCAGTTCAGATTTCATTTCAGTGCAATCAACAAGCGTAAGACAGCTGACACAAAGAAGTATATTATGCATAGAATTGAACATGCTCTCAGGAAAGGAAGAAGCCTAAAAGCAGTAAAGAAGAAATTAGGAACAGGCAAGAATCAGGTGTACGCGTTAAGAGACAAAGCCGGCAATATCATTAATATTAGGGATGAGATAGTTCAAGTGACTGAGGACTTCTATAGCGATTTATACAGTACCGGTGGCACCCACGACGTTAATGCAAGAGAAAATAGTCTAGAGGAATTTGAAATCTCACGAGCAACGCCAGGAGAATTAAAGAAAGCCTTGGCAGCTATTCAAAGGGGGAAGGCAGCTTGGGAGGATCATCATCATCATAATCATCATCCTTGGCCTGGTTACGTCCACTGCAGGGCAAAGGCCTCTCCCATACTTCTCCAACAACCCCGGTTATGTACTAATTGTGGCTATGTCGTCCCTGCAAGCTTCTTAATCTCATCCGCCCACCTGACTTTCTGCCGCCCCCTCCTACGCTTCCCTTCCCTTGGAATCCACTACGTAACCCTTAATGACCATCGGTTATCTTCCCTCCTCATTACATGTCCTGCCCATGCCCATTTATTTTTCTTGATTTCAACTAAGATTTCATTAACTCGAGTTTGTTCCCTCACCCAATCTGCTCTTTTCTTATCCCTTAACGTTACACCCACCATTCTTCTTTCTATAGCTCGTTGCGTCGTCCTCAATTTAAGTAGAACCTTTTTCGTAAGCCTCCAGGTTTCTGCCCCGTAGGTGAGTACTGGTAAGACACAGCAATTATACACTTTTCTCTTGAGGGATAATGGCAACCTGCAGTTCATGATCTGAAAATGCCTGCCAAACACACCCCAGCCCATTCTTATTCTTCTGATTATTTCCGTCTCACGATCCTAATCCGCCGTCATTACCTGTCCTCAGTAGATGTATTCCCTTTGCACTTCCAGTGCCTCGCTACCTATTGTAAATTGCTGTTCTTTTCCGAGACTGTTAAACATTAGTTTCCTGCAGTTTAATTTTTAGACCCACTTTTCTGCTTTGCCTCTCCAGGTCAGCGAGTATGCCTTGCAACTGGTCCCCTGAAATACTAAGCAAGGCAATATCATCAGCGAATCGCAAGTTACTAAGGTATTCTCCATTAACTTTTATTCCCAATTCTTCCCAATACAGGTCTCTGAATACCTCCTGTAAACACGCTGTGAATAGCATTGGAGAGATCGTGTCTCCCTGCCTGACGCCTTTCTTTATTGGGATTTTGTTGCTTTCTTTATGGAGGACTACGGTGGCTGTGGAGCCGCTATAGATATTTTACAGTATTTTTACATACGGCTCGTCTACACCCTGATTCCATAAGGCCTCCATGACTGCTGAGGTTTCGACATAATCAAACGCTTTCTCGTAATCAATGAAGGCTATAAATAAGGGTTGGTTATATTCCGCACATTTCTATATTACCTGATTGATAGTGTGAATATGGTCTATTGTTGAGTAGCCTTTACGGAATCCTGCCTGGTCCTTTGCTTGACAGAAGTCTAAGGTGTTCCTGATTCTATTTGCGATTTCTGGGGAGGATCAGGTAACAGGAGATCTGTTGAAGGATGGTGGGCAGATTGTTCTGGAAAAACAGGCCAGCCGTACTCAATGCCTCATGACCTCGAGCGTACCGGAATCTTGGAAAAACGCTAACATAACCCTAATTCTTAAGAAAGGGGACGCCAAAGACGAAACAATTATCGACCGATCAGCTTACTGGCAGCCGTCTACAAAGTATTCACTAAGATAATCGCAAGTAGAATCCGGAACACCTTAGACTTCTGTCATTTCATTTCGTTTCATTTATTCATACCGTCACCCACATTCAAGCGCTGTAACAGGAGTGGAAAAAAGAAAACGAAACTGAGCAGCAAAATAAATAGTACAGAACATATTGAAAACCATATTTATATATTATCCAAAGAAAAAAAAATAATCTCCTGAAATGCAGACACAAACAAAACAAAATGCATCACTCAGAAATCAGAAGAGCCATCTTATGCAGCAACAATCTGACCTCATCGCTTTGCGCTAGTGCCATAGATGAAATCATCTAAGTGGCGTAGAAATTCAGCTAATGGTGTCGACCGAACAGCAGAATCTGGAAGAGAGTACCAGTCTCTAGAAGTTCGGGGAAAATAACTAAGCTTGAAACAATTATTTTTTAAAGTCGGTAATGGGATAAACTTACTATGACGATGCTTTGATGTTTTATTAGTTTTTATCTCAAAGTAATCTGATTTATTTATTTTAACATGATTATTTATAATGAGGGAAAGAGTTTTTAGTCTTTCATATCTCCAAAGAACCAAAGGACCAGGCAGGATTCCGTAAAGGCTACTCAAGAATAGACCATGCTAACACTATCAATCAGGTGATAGAGAAATGTGCGGAATATAACCATCCCTTATATATGGCTTTCATTGATTACGTGAAAGCGTTTGATTGAGTCGAAACTTCAGCAGTCATGGAGGGAATACGGAATGAGGGTGTAGACGAGCCGTATCTAAAGATACTGAAATATACCTATAGCGGCTCCACAGCCACTGTAGTCCTCCATAAAGAAAGAAAAAAAATACCAATAAAGAAAGGCGTCAGGCAGGGAAACATGGCCTTTCAAATGCTAACGTGTTTACAGGAGGTATTTAGAGACCTGGATTGAGAAGAATTGGGGATAAGGGTTAATGGGGAATACCTTAGTAACTTGCGATTCGCTGATGATATTGCCTTGCTTAGTAAATCAGGGGACCAATTGCAATGCATGCTCACCGACCTGCAGAGGTAAAGCAAAAGGGTGGGTCTTAAAATTAATCTGCAGAAAACTAAAGTAGTGTTTAACAGTCTCGGAAGAGAACAGCAGTTTACGATAGGTAGCGAGGCACTGGAAGTGGTAAGGGAATGCATCTACCTAGGGCAGGTAGTGACCGCGGATCCGGATCATGAGACTGACATAATAAGAAGATTAAGAATCGGCTGGGGTGCGTTTGGCAGGCATTCTCAGATCATGAACAGCATTTTGCCATTACCCCTCAAGAGAAAAGTGAATAACAGATGCGTCTTACCGGTACTCACGTACAGGGAGAAACCTGGTGGCTTACGAAAAGGGTTCTACTTAAATTGAGGACGACGCAACGAGCTATGGATAGAAGAGTGATGGGTGTAATATTGAGGGATAAGAAAAGAGCAGATTGGGTGAGGGAACAAACTCGAGTTAATGACATTTTAGTTGAAATCAAGAAAATGAAATGGACATGGGCAGGAGACGTAATGAGGAGGGAAGATAACCGATGGTCATTAAGGGTTACGTAGTGGATTCCAAGGGAAGGGAAGCGTAGCAGGGAGCGGCAGAAAGTTAGGTGGGCGGATGAGATTAAGAAGTTTGCAGGGACAACATTGCCACAATTAGCACATGACGGGGGCAGTTGTAGAAGTATGGGAGAGGCCTTTGCCCTGCAGTGGGTGTAACTAGTGTTCCTGTATATTGATACGTGTACTTATCTTTATCGGGCGACCACGTTTCGCGGCTAACAAATGCAATCGCACAGCGCGGGACGCGCCTGCATGTATCCGACGTTTCTGGAAAGTTATCGATGCTTCTACCCGGCTGTCTGTTGTCGCCGAACCTTGTGTTATCTGATTTCATCGCGTAGCGCGAATGGTGTAGAACTTTGTGGAAAGCACGCGGGTCCAAACGATTAGTCTGGAACATTCGACGACTGCTCTATAAAAGCCGACGCGCTTGACCCGCTGAGCAGATTTTCGACGATCGCCGAGCGTGTTCGCCGCTATCGTTGCGCTATAAGTGTAGCCTGTTTTGTGGGCACAGGTTCGCCCAATAAAAGTTAGTTTTCTTGTTCACAGTATTGCTACTGTGTTCTTTCTTCAACGTCACCACCACGTGACATCTGGTGGAGGTGCTTGTGCGTTCATGTACCGAACGCCCCCGCAAAGCCGCGATCCAAGCCCGAAGCCCGAGGACAAAACCGACACCGCCCGAGACCAGCGTGCTAGCCGCAGACTGCAAGGCCTGCCCCCAGAGCACGGACTTCTACCTGAGGCGACAAAGAAGATCGTGGTCAAGACAACCTCAATGGCTGCCCCAGCGTCCCCCGTTATCCTACAACAACCCCGGGACCCACCGACCTTCCATGGAGCAGCGACTGAAGACCCGGAATCTTGGCTGGAGACCTACGAGCGAATCGCGACATTCAACAACTGGGACTCCGACGACAAGCTGCGGCATGTCTACTTCGCCTTAGAAGACGCCGCCAGAACGTGGTTTGAGAACAGGGAGTCGACCTTGACTACGTGGGACCTGTTCCGTAGCGGCTTCCTGTGCACCTTTACAAGTGTCGTGCGCAAGGAAAGGGCCGAAGCTATGCTGGACGCCCGAGTGCAGCTACCAAACGAGAACGTTGCCATCTTTACGGAAGAAATGACCCGTCTGTTCCGCCACGCCGACCCGGATATGGCCGAGGAAAAGAAAGTTCGCCTACTCATGCGTGGTGTGAAGGAGGAACTTTTCGCCGGGATGGTAAGAAGCCCACCGAAGACCGTCGAAGAGTTTCTTCGTGAGGCGACGAACATCGAGAAGACACTCGAAATGCGGAACCGGCAATTCAACCGCCGTACAAGCTCTACCCCCTACGCAGGAATTCAATCACTGGCCACGGACGATCTGCGCGAGACCATCAGGGCCATTGTGCGCGAAGAACTGCGCAAGGTCTTGCCTTCGTCGCAGCCTCAAGTGGCTTCGATCGCCGACATCGTAAAAGAAGAGGTGCACCGATCGCTTAGAGTTCCTGAGGTGCAACCAGAACCACCGCAGCCTCAGCCGCAAGCGATGAGCTACGCCGCCGTCGCCCGCCGTCAAGGTCCCTTTCCACTACCGCGCCAGGGCCCCGTAACGCCGCAATTCCGTCGACCACCACCGCCGCCGCCAGCACGCCCACCCGTTGCCCAGCGCAGCTACCCGAGGAAGACTGACGTTTGGCGCGCTCCTGACCACCGCCCGCTCTGCTACCACTGCGGAGAGGCAGGTCACGTCTACCGACGATGCCCATACCGAGAGATGGGACTGCGAGGTTTCGCCGTTAACGCGCCGCGTCCACAGCTTGGAGAGCGCCCACATGACATCGCCGACTACCTCGCCGCTACTCAATGGAGCTCTCGACGAGCGTCGCGTTCGCCATCACCAGGCCGCTACCTGTCGCCGCAGCGCCGACCATACAGTGGCCCAGCCCGGGGCCGGTCAGCGAGCCCATATCCGGAAAACTAAAAGCAGCAACCGATGGAGGTGCGGTTGCTGTTCGTCGAACTGACGAAGATCCTCCGCCGCCGACGAAAGCGCCGAAGAAACCATCTCGACGACATAATGACGACGCGCCACCGTCCCGAGGAAGTCAGGAAGCCAAGACTGCACCGACGAAAGACGACTTCACGACGCGACGTACTAGCTTCAATTCAACACGACGCAGCCGTGATCCGACGCCAAGACCCAACTGCAACGCAAGACAAAGAACCACCGACCTCGACGTGCTTCTAGACGGCCACGCAGTCACCGCCTTAATCGACACAGGCGCCGATTTCTCAGTCATGAGTGGACACATCGCCGTCCAGATGAAGAAGGTTAAGACTGCATGGGAAGGCCCTCAAATTCGGACCGCTGGAGGACACCTGATTACGCCTACAGGAATGTGCACGGCAAGAATTACCATTCACGACCGGACTTACCCTGTCACCTTCGTTATCCTCCAACAGTGTTCACGAGACGTCATTCTCGGTATGGACTTCCTGGACCAACACGGCGCAATCATCAACCTGAAGTCGAAGTCAATAACGCTGTCGGAAGATAAAGCGATACCGCCGGAGAGCCCTCGTAGTCACCACGCCTTGAATGTGCTCGAAGACCAAGTGAGCATCCCGCCCCGCTCCAGCATTTTTATTTCGGTCGGCACCGAAATACCCGCTGACGTAGAAGGCGTCATCGAAGGCGACCAACGTCTACTGCTAGACCGTGAAATTTGCGTCGCAAGAGGGATCGCTCGACTGCATGGAGGGAAAACTGAAGTGTTGCTGACAAACTTCAGCCAGGAGTTCAAGCACCTCAACAAGGGCACGACGATCGCGTACATCGAGGAAATTCTGGAAACAAGTAATGCGTTTGTCCTCTCGGATTCCGCCGCATCTACCCCGACGACCATGGTTCCCGAACCAGACTACGACATTAATCCAAGTCTCCCAGTGATTAAGCAACAGCAGCTCAGAAGTCTGCTCCGACGATACAAAAGCTGCTTTTCGACGACATCGAGGATTCGACAAACACCAGTCGCCAAGCATCGCATAATCACCGAGGAGTACGCTCGACCACTCCGCCAAAGCCCTTACCGAGTTTCGCCGCGAGAACGCGAAGCTATAAGAGAACAAGTCGACGAAATGCTGCGCGACGACATCATCCAGCCGTCGAAAAGCCCATGGGCATCCCCTGTTGTCCTGGTGAAGAAAAAGGACGGAACCCTACGTTTCTGCGTCGATTATCGTCGTCTGAACAAGATCACGAAGAAGGACGTATACCCCCTTCCACGGATAGACGACGCATTGGATCGGCTCTGCAACGCTAAGTACTTCTCCTCGATGGACCTCAAGTCTGGCTATTGGCAAATAGAAGTCGACGAAAGAGATCGCGAAAAGACCGCCTTCATCACCCCAGACGGCCTCTACGAGTTCAAGGTTATGCCATTTGGACTGTGCTCGGCGCCTGCAACGTTCCAGCGCGTGATGGACACGGTTTTAGCGGGATTGAAATGGCAGACCTGTCTCGTTTACTTGGATGACGTCGTTGTATTCGCCGGAAATTTCGACGATCACCTTAGGTGGCTTGCCACAGTACTAGAGGCCATCAAGTCATCAGGGCTCACTCTGAAGCCAGAAAAATGCCGCTTCGCTTACGACGAGCTTCTGTTCCTAGGCCACGTCATCAGTAAATCCGGAGTACGCCCCGACCCCCAGAAAACAGCTGCCATCGCAAAGTTCCCGCAGCCCACCGACAAGAAGGCAGTGCGTAGATTCCTTGGCATGTGTGCCTACTACAGGCGCTTTGTCAAGGACTTTTCACGCATCGCCGAGCCGTTGACACGTCTAACTAAATGTGATGTTGAGTTCAAGTGGGAAACGCCGCAGGCCGACGCATTTGAAGAACTCAAACGACGCATGCAGACGCCGCCGGTACTTGCGCACTTCGACGAGTACGCCGATACAGAAATCCATACTGACGCCAGTAGCCTAGGCCTCGGTGCCGTTCTAGTCCAGAGGAGAAACGGAGTCGAACAGGTGATAGCTTACGCTAGCCGGTCGCTGTCAAAAGCGGAAGGCAACTATTCTACAACCGAAAAGGAATGCCTCGCCATCGTTTGGGCTACAGCTAAATTTCGCCCTTATCTTTATGGCAGGCCATTCAAAGTCGTCAGTGACCATCACGCGTTGTGTTGGCTAGCGAGTATAAAGGATCCTTCAGGACGACTGGCACGGTGGAGCCTCAGACTACAAGAATACGACATCACTGTAACCTACAAGTCAGGACGAAAACACTCCGATGCCGATTGCCTATCACGCGCCCCCATTGACCCGCCGCCGCAAGATGACGAAGATGACGCCTTCCTTGGCATGATAAGCGCGGAAGACTTCGCTGAACAGCAACGGGCAGACCCGGAGCTAAAAGGCCTGGTGGAATATTTGGAAGGGCACACCGACGTTGTCCCCAGGGCATTTAAGCGCGGATTATCTTCCTTCACGCTTCAAAACAATCTCCTCGTGAAGAAGAACTTTTCACCAGTCCGTGCCAACTACCTTCTTGTTGTCCCGTCAGGACTTCGTCCAGAAGTATTGCACGCCCTACATGACGATCCGACCGCTGGACACCTCGGTTTTTCCCGGACACTATCGAGGATACAAGAAAAGTATTATTGGCCGCGCCTGACCGCCGACGTCGCCCGTTATGTCAGAACATGCCGAGACTGTCAGCGCCGCAAGACACCGCCGACAAGGCCAGCCGGATTACTACAGCCAATCGAGCCTCCTTGCCGACCATTCCAGCAGATCGGGATGGACTTGCTGGGACCCTTTCCGACGTCAATAACCGGAAATAAGTGGATCGTCGTGGCGACAGACTACCTCACCCGCTTCGCTGAAACTAAAGCACTGCCGAAAGGTAGCGCAGCCGAAGTGGCGAAATTCTTTGTCGAAAACATCCTGCTTCGACATGGCGCCCCAGAAGTCCTCATCACCGACAGAGGAACGGCCTTTACAGCGGAGCTCACCCAAGCCATTCTGAAATACAGTCAGACAAGGCACAGGAGAACCACGGCCTACCACCCGCAGACGAATGGTCTTACGGAGCGGCTGAATAAGACCCTCGCCGACATGCTAGCGATGTACGTCGACGTCGAACACAAGACCTGGGATGCCGTCCTGCCGTACGTAACATTCGCTTACAACACGGCGGTGCAAGAAACAACACAGATCACGCCGTTTAAGCTGGTTTACGGCAGGAACCCGACGACGACGCTCGACGCCATGCTGCCCCACGTCACTGACGAAGAGAATGTTGACGTCGCTAGCTATCTCCAGCGAGCCGAAGAAGCCCGACAGCTCGCCCGCCTACGGATCAAGAACCAACAGAGGACCGACAGCCGACACTACAACCTCCGACGACGCTTTGTTGAGTACCAGCCCGGCGACCGTGTTTGGGTTTGGACCCCGATACGCCGACGAGGACTCAGTGAGAAACTACTCCGACGCTATTTCGGACCCTACAAGGCCATCCGACGTATTGGCGCTCTGGACTATGAGGTCGTGCCAGATGGCATTTCGCATTCACAGCGGCGCCGCGCACGATCTGAAGTGGTCCACGTGGTGCGCCTTAAACCCTTTTACGGACGCTGACGAACTGCGTCATTTTGTTCTTTTCTTTGCTACGAGTGCTTTTGCTTATTACCTTCGTTTGTTTGCAGCATCGGGTCGATGCTTTTTAAGAGGGGGGTATTGATACGTGTACTTATCTTTATCGGGCGACCACGTTTCGCGGCTAACAAATGCAATCGCACAGCGCGGGACGCGCCTGCATGTATCCGACGTTTCTGGAAAGTTATCGATGCTTCTACCCGGCTGTCTGTTGTCGCCGAACCTTGTGTTATCTGATTTCATCGCGTAGCGCGAATGGTGTAGAACTTTGTGGAAAGCACGCGGGTCCAAACGATTAGTCTGGAACATTCGACGACTGCTCTATAAAAGCCGACGCGCTTGACCCGCTGAGCAGATTTTCGACGATCGCCGAGCGTGTTCGCCGCTATCGTTGCGCTATAAGTGTAGCCTGTTTTGTGGGCACAGGTTCGCCCAATAAAAGTTAGTTTTCTTGTTCACAGTATTGCTACTGTGTTCTTTCTTCAACGTCACCACCACGTGACAATATGCTCCCGCAGGGAGCAGAGTTGCGCATACCTTTTCCGGCGCCGCTCGCACCGCTATTAGCCGAGCGCTATCACGTGGTACAAGAATGACGTCAAATGATCAACTGCGCCGCTGCGAAGCCAACTTCATGGGCGCGGCGCGGGCTCGTTTCTGTCAGTGCCATCGAAATTGCAATCAGTGGACCGTCAAGCGTGCGTCGCACCGATCGGCTCCTGATTGCAGGTACGGTGTTGGACGATATTAAATTAATAACTTTGGTGAAGTGGTAAGAAACACATAATTTTGAAACTTGTATTCCAGTATGACGGGGTGCAGCGCACCAAGCTGCACAAATCGCACGTAAGGTGGCAAAGCTTATTACGCGGTGCCGTGCGGACGGACGAGACCGGCCAGTTCCGAAAGGCATGAGGATAAGCGAGATGCGTTCGCCTTGTTTACAGAGGTGAGTTCGGCTTGTTTACAATAAAGCAGCATTTATCTCGAGTGACACTCCTGTACACGCTGAAGTGCGTACGTCTGGCATGAGTGGTTGTTCACTTGTGCAATTTTTGGAGTATATGTGCAGCGCGACACAGACGCGGGACAAAGAATGGACGACACTTCTGTGTCGCGCTGCACATATACGGCAACAATGTTAGCTTACCAACTAGCCCAATTCGCTGTGTAGCTTGTACAATTGTTCTGACTATGCGGCTCCATAACAGTATGTTCAAAACAGAGTAAATACTAGCAGATACGATTTGCCCGCTGCATCCTGGCTTTTCTCTACTGTTTCTTTTTTTTTGTCGGCGTTCTCATTTTTCATGTAAGGTCGATCAATGTACTAGCGTTCACTATTTTGTAGTGTGCGAAAACATCGTGCGCTCCCGCTGATGAGACAGCTGTGATAGCCTCAGCATTTACCGCCCGCAATATGTTCTTGTTCGATCAGCCTCAGTCGACGTGAGGAATGTGAAATTATTTTTGTTCGTTTAATGGGTGCTGTATTATAGTAAATTAACCTGAGTAGTATGAAGAGATAAAGAAGAATGTGTTGTCATATTACAGTCTGCAATGTGTGAACAATTACTTTGCAAGTTTGCCATCTTATGTAATTATAGTGCAATAAAAATAACCTGCTGTTACTCTTAATAACTTGTTACCTTTCCGTTGGCTTTGAATTCTGCCCCCAAGGCTCCAAGAACCAGCACTCATGCCCTGTTGCCACCAGCCACTGCTCATCCATTCCCTTGTACGAAATAAATTTGATCTAGAAGCTCGTGCATTTTGAATATTTTTCTACTCAAAAATTTGCTGCTACGAAGCAGCTGTTAAGTTTGTGGTATGAATCATAAGAATAAACTCTGCATAAAATGTGCGCAGGTGAACATTTCAAATACGTTTAAATATACGTGTCTGTAACGCATATATCGAAAACGTGCAGCAGCTGTGAATAACGGTTAGTGACGAATGACGGTCACGGTTAACGGTCACTGACATAACTGCAGGCACAATAGTTCTCTTGTCCACGATCATTATTCAACTGGTTTCAGCAGGCAAAATGTGGTCACATAATTGTCCACCACACATGCGCGAAGTTTTCTTTGAACACCCGTTAAAATATTTCTTGCCTTTGGGCCTCCGCGATAAAACTTCATATGCATGCTGAAAAACATTGCACCGCTTTTTGTTGCAAGGTGATACGCGTTTACACGCGAATTTTGGAGCTGTTTGAGTCACGGGCGCAGCCACGATTTTATTTCGAGGGAGCGAGTGGGCTCCTATATGTACGTTCGTGGCGTGTGTTTGTATATGTTTGTGTACATACAAACTAAACATTTCGGGAGGTTGGCATCCCTCCGGCTGCGCCAATCGTTCGAGAGTAGCCTGGATTAAAAGCTGTCATCTCGTTCACCGCTTGCGAACAGTTAGCGCATGTAGCTCACGACCAGCAGAAAAGAAAGCAAATGGAACACCGCGCTGCATTTGCCTCCTGCGCGCTCGAGGAGTTGCTTCACTGCAGAGCTGGAGCACAACGGCGGACCTATGCGCAACTCTGCTCCCTGTGGGAGCATATACAGGGACACTAGGTGTAACCAGACTGTTGCTGATGATGATGATGATTGATGTAGCTTGTCTACGTGCTACGCGGCAGCTGGTGGAGCGCCTTGCTGGGTGCCGAAAAGCTGGCCTGGAACGCGGATTGCGGACCCAGAAAGTATCTCGCCTGTGCTGACTCCGAGGTAAGCCATGATTGTTCGTGTCCCCTGTAGCACTAGGAGTAGCTGTTCTACCCAGTGCTGTCTGTCGAGCGTGGCGGTCAATGACGCTTTCAGTTGTAGGTGGAGACACTCGGCCATGCCTTTGATCTGTGGGTGGTAAGCCGTGCTGCTATCAAGACGCGTGCCGAGCAGTCTCGCTAGGGCATCAAAAAGAGAGATTTGGAATTTGCGTCATCAGTCAGTAGTTATGCGCAAAGGGCAACAGTATCGCGACTCTCACGCAGCAACAAATGCTTCCGCCACTATTTCTGGTGTGTTGTATTGTAGAGGAGTCGCCTCTGGCCATCTTGAGCACCGCTCGACACACGGGAGGAGGTACCTCTGAATGTCGAAAGGGCTGCACCGCTAAACGCGTGTGCCGGGTCACTTTCACTGCTTGACAGGCTTGGTAGCTTCTTTCCCAGCTTCGAACATCTTCGCTGATCCTTGGGCAGACGAAACGGTCTGTGATAAGCTCCTGTGTCGCTCTGATGCCGGGATGGCTTAGCACATGCAGTGAATCCAATATTGGCTGCGGAAACTGATGGAGCACTAACGGGCGAGGAGCTGCGTGCGTTATGTCGCACGTGAGCAATGTTATTGTGTAGTGTCACTTCCGCAAGCTGGAAGGACCAGCCTTTTTCCCGCTGGTTACGCTGCTGGGGGTCGTTTTGCTTGGTGGAGACTGCAGCAGGGAAGAAATTTGGGCGTGTTGGGGGGGATACGTACAAACTGGAATACATAGCGCAAGAATGGCACAAGGACGAAGCAGGAACACGGGACAAGCGCTAACTTTCAACAATTTATTTATTGCAGCTGGTAAGCATATATTTACTCACTGGGACGCCACTGCAACAGACACGCTGAAAGGAAGGAGGAAAAGCAGTCTTGTCACTACTACGCCCAAAAATTCATGCTCATTCTTTGATAAAAAACAGACGGCGTGCTAACACAATCGTCACCTGCTCTAGCTATCTCAGCTGCTTCGATAATTTCCCTCGTTATCTTATTCCTGTGGCGATAGACAACAACAGTTTGTTTTAAGAGAGGGAAGCATGGTGCCTTCGCGTCACATTTTCTTCAATGGGCAGCCAGATGCCCATCTATAGCGATGCTCTCCACTTTATTACTGTGCTCCGCCAGACGCACGTTTAAACATTTTTCCGTCTTGCCCACGTAGTACTTCCAACACAAAATTGGAATCTTATACACCACATTAAGCCTGCATGAAACGAAAGGATCCTTGTGCGCGGTCTTTTGCTCAAGTCCCCAGCAACGAAACCCTTTTAATACCTTTGCTCTCTATCAAAACCGCTGCGAGATAGAAGTTGGAGAGGAACTTTGAGCAAAAGTCGCCAGCGGCATGGTTTTAGTCCCTGACATGGCTTATGCGACATTCCCGGTCCACGAGATACAAATATCGACGCTGCATTCTACGTGAAAGAATTTCTGGCGACGAGCGACCACGTAGACCGGTAAAGTCTCGGGCTCTCGCGGGAAAGGAAGAACCGGCACTCGATCTCTCAGCGTAGCACTCTTTTTTTTTTAATCCTCTTTTTCGAAGGAAAAAAAGCCGCTAGGGGGCCGTGGAGAACAGACTCGCTTCACATGGGCTCCCGCTTCTCGTGCCCGTCAACCAGGATCACGGCCAGCGACCAACCTAATTTTGCCAACTGCATAACCGGAAGGACGAGAGGAATCGGCGGACACTAGCCACCATCAAGTGAATGTCATATTTACTGATTTCTGCAGCGGCTGCACAGCCGCCTAGCTAAGCCCAACGCCGAACGAGCGGCTACAACCCCGCGGCGCGTGCTCGCGCTGCTCGAGCGTATCTGCGAGCATAGCACGGGCGCCTGCCCACGCAGCGACGAGTTCTCGAGATGAGCGAAGCAGCAATAGAAGCAATCAACACACAAAGAGAACAACTGGAAGATACAAACACAATGCAGATGGACCCGGCTGAAGTAAGCAACACAGAAACTGCCTGGAATTATGAGGCAAGCAGCGGAAGAACTATTGAACGCGAGAGCATCTGGATTACGAGGGGCAGAAAAGGCAAGAAGGACGCAGAGCATCAAACGACACAAGAAAGCAACCCAGCCAAGCAACAAACGAATGGAAAGCCACCACCACCGCAACAGCGAAAGCCCCGAATGCCGCCTCTACCAGTCGACGACTACAAGGTCGTATTCCGCCCACAACCATGCCTCGAGCTTGCAAAGTGGAACAATGTCGCCATTATGCACGCCATCGGAAGAGCCAGCGGTTTCTCGCAGCAAGACTTCGGCGCAAAAGTGTGTGTTCAAGTGCAGAGAATTGAGAACCTGATTATTGCAAGCACGGCCGACTGGGAAGACGCGAAGAAACTCGAACATTTCAGCAGAATACAACTTGGCGGCACTTTCTTCACTGTAAAAGGCAACACGAGAACCCCGGACGATGTAACGAGAGAAGTAATAAGCGGGCTCTTGCCCGGCACGAGTGAAGAAGAACTCAAGGCAAGTCTTCGCGCACCAGCGAGGTACACCGTCCTCCACGCTCGTATGCTCGGGCAATCGTCCGCGGCCGTGATCTTTTTCCAAGGACCGCACGTACCTTATTACGTCCGCTTCCAGAGTCTCGACTTTCGATGCCGACCCTACCGCAAGTCAGTGCAATACTGCAGAACTTGTGGCAACACGGGACACCGCCAGGATGTATGCCCAAGACCATTGGCAGCCTTCTGCTCTAAATGTGGCAAAACCGATCAACTACCCGACCACGAGTGCATAGCCGCATGCAAGTTATGTGGAGAAGGGCACGAAACCGCAAGCAAAGATTGCAAGAAACGACTGAAACCCAACCCGCCGCCATTCAACATACGACAGCAACGCATCGACAGGCTCAAAGTGAGAGACAGTCGCTGGAGTTCCGGCGGCAGACAATTCCCACAATTAGGAAGCCCAACCACCAGCCTGAGGGGCAGTGATGGCAGCACCCCCAAACGAAGTAGGTCTAGATCTATACTCCGATCGCCTTCCCGATCACGCTCACGCTCGCACTCGCCCAAACGCGTGAGCTACGCGGATGTGGTAAGCGGATCGAGTGAATCGAGAGCCACGAGCAGCTCCAAATTCTTGCCGGCCGAAACTGCGGCCCTTCAGGCTCTCGAAAATAAGGTGCGAATTCAACAAAACGCGTTGCACAATCAAAACAGTCAACTACAAAGCCAACAGGCCCTCATCGACAAGCTAATCCAATGTCAACAGATACAGCAAGACAACATAAACAGGCTTCTACAAAAGTGCGAGGAGCAAAGAGATATCATTGATAAACTGCAACAGAGATGTACGAAAGTCCAAGAGAACATTGCGCAGCCGCGACCCTCACTTCCCGACGCAGATGTTCAATCCGTAGTTGACGCAAGATTCCAAATCCTCCAAGAAACTCTCATGAAAAGTACCCACGACACAATTGAGAAAATTGTCCAGGCAGCAATAACGAATTTCGCCGCAAGTATAGCCAATAAGGTCACCACGCTAGACGCCAAGGTGGATGGACTTGCAGCGCAACAAAACAACTTCATAGCCCACATCAAGAAGACGTACGTAACAAAACAGCACCTCAACACGTCACTAAATGACATTCAGCCCGACAGAAAGCGGCCGCGAGCAAACGACCGAGGTGCGTCTCGTTCAGTTTCACCTACCCGCGAGCGCCGGCAGGGAACAGAAACAACCGAAGATGGCGGTCCCTAATCGCAGGACTACAAATGTGCTCTCGACTCTCCGCATATGGCAATGTAACTGTCGTTCCTATCGACCACGGCATGCTACCTTACAAGAATTTGTGAAGCAAGACTCACCCGACCTCATAGCGCTGCAAGAAACAAATACACAAAACGTCCGGCTACAAGGGTACAACGCCCACGTACAAACAAAACGCACGGCAATTCTCACCAAGAAGAATCTCACTGTACAGGAAGTGGAACCTGTCAATACACTGATCGAACACACCGTCATCGAAATCATACCGGAGAGGAAATCGCTCAAGAGCGTATTCGTAGTCAATGTGTACAGCCCTCCCAGAGACCCCCTTTCAGACTTCGACCACCTTGTTCGAGAAATTAAGAAGCGCACCGATGGTCATCAAGTCGTTATAGTAGGGGACTTCAACGCCCCACACACGGCCTGGGGATACGACACCACCACGAAGAAAGGAGCCCGAGTGCACGACACTGCACAACAGCACAGACTCACCATATGGAATGACCCACTGCAAACAACGAGGATAGGTAATAGTGTCTCCAGAGACACAAACCCGGATCTCACTTTCACGCTAAACATGGCCTGGGCAGAATGGAGTTGACTCCCAGAAACCCTGGGCAGCGATCACCACATCCTCCAACTAACCGTGGCTCACACTCGCAAGCCCGCTAGGCTTGGAAGGGCCCGGGTAACGGAGTGGAAGTCATTCAGAGATGTGCTAAATGTCGAGACCACCATCGAGAACATTGATGACTGGCTGAAGAAAGTCCGCGACACAGCAGAACGCCACACGAAAACAATACAGCTGAATGAAGTAGTGCCAGCCGTCGACACGCACCTCCTCCACCTCTGGGAAGCCAGAAGAGCTCTCCTCAAGAGGTGGAAGAGACAGAAGTTAAACAAGAAATTAAAGAAGCGAATTGCCCTCCTCACCGAGCAAGCACAGGCATACGCGGAGAGATTAGGAAGACAGAACTGGCATGCATTTTGCGTCAAACTCCAGGGAACCCTGAGCACAAAGAGGACGTGGCATCTCCTGCGCGCCCTTCTTGACAACGGCCCTACGAAGACGCAGCAGCGACAGAACCTCTGTAGGCTCGTGTACAACCACGCCGGATCGGAAGAGAACCTCCTCCGAGAAATTCAGAAGAAGCTGTGCAGCGACCCATCCGTTAATACGACGGCAGATGACAAAGTTTACGGTGGGAAACCAAACCCCGACCTTGACTAACCCTTCACGCATGCTCAACTCTCTGCAGCACTATCGACGCTCACCAGAAACACCAGCCCGGGCAAAGATCGGATCATGAACAAGCATCTTCGGAACCTTCCGCAGCAGGCTACCGCAGCCCTGCTCCAGTACTTCAATGCATGCTGGGAGAAAGGAAAGCTACCGGCTGCCTGGAAGCACTCAGAGATTAGCATGATCCCCAAACCAAATAAACAGCTCAGCATCGAGAATTTGCGCCCAATTTCCCTTACCTCGTGCGTAGGGAAACTTTTCGAGCACATGATTCACAACTGGCTAACCTCGTACCTCGAAGACAGCGGGTATTTTCCAAACACTATGTTCGGTTTCAGGCAGAACCTGTCAACACAAGATGTCTTCCTTCTACTCAAGGAAGAACTCATTGACCACCTGAGTACCAGAAGCAAATCATCGATTTTACCCATCGACGTAAAGGGAGCTTTTGACAACGTCCGTCACGAAGCTATCCTCTGCAACCTCGAAGACCTGGGCTGCGGTTCTCGGACATACGACTATGTCAGGAATTTCCGCACGGGCCGCACGGCCACAGTTGGAATATACATCCTGCGCAGCGACAGCTTCCGACTACCGAGCAAAGGCACCCCGCAGCGTTCGGCCATGTCGCCGTTGCTCTTCAACGTCGCAATGATCAAACTACGCAGCCTCCTCGACGTGATACCAACGTAAGACACGCTTTCCATGCAGATGATATCACGTTATGGACAAGGGCTTCAAACACTGGAACACAAGAAACACGCCTACAGGAAGCAGTAGATACCATCGAGAGCTACTTGCACAAATGCAGCCTCCGCTGTGCTCCCGAGAAGTCCGAACACCTCGTCCTCAAGTCAAGAACGAGAGGCAGACCACCCGGGTACGATGAACCCGATCCTAACGTCACCCTCAATGGAACGCCCATTCCAAAAGTGGAAACCCTACGAGTTCTAGGGCTACACATACACACGGAGGGGTCCGGGGCGGCCACCCTCCCGCGACTACAGCGAACGCTATCACAGCTCACGCATCTCGTCAGGAGAGTTGCAAGCCATAGAAGCGGACTTAAAGAACAAGACACGCTATGCGTGATGCAAGCACTCCTCACCAGTCGAATCAAATACGGCACGCCCTACCTCGCGCTGAAGAATGTAGAGGTAGAAAAAATTAACGTTCAAATACGGAAAGCCATCAAAATCGCCCTGGGCCTACCATCTACGGCTTCGACTACAAGACTTCTCAAGATGGGCGTACACAACACCTGGCAAGAACTAGCTGAAGTTCACAAAGCCAGTCAATTAGAACGACTGAAGCTCACGCCCACCGGAAGATCAGTGCTGCAACGGCTGAGCTACGGTGAAACCTTTATAGCCACCACAGACCGAAAAGAAAAAAATTTTTTCAAACCTCCGTGAATCCCTGTCCATAGCCCCAATTCCACGCAACATGCACCCCACGTACCACAAGGAAAGAAGACAAGCCCGAGTGGATGCTCTACGGGGAAGACACAGGCAAGATCCGGACGCCAGATACACCGACGCAGCCAAATACCCGCAATGAAACGCTTACGCCCTGAGCGTCGTCGATTCTCAGGGCAGAGAGCTAGCGTCTGCCACAGTCCGTGCACAAAACCCCGAGACTGCAGAAGAGACGGCGATCGCCCTAGCAACTACCACGTGCATGGACGCAGCTGTCATCTTCTCCGATTCTCAAGCAGCCGTCAGGAACTACGCTAAGGGTCGCGTGTCGACAGTAGCACTGAAGATCTTGAAGCACCGCAGTACGCCGATCCCCTACAACTGCGTGACATGGATTGCTGGGCACGAGGGGCTGGAGGGGAACGAAGCGGCACATGCCGCGGCCCGAGGCCACACCTGCCGGGCCAACCCTTCCTACTCTCGAGACGCCCGGTTTGCGTCAGCGGAGGCAGAGACCGTACCCATCACGTACTCAGGGATCCTGCAACATCACAGGCTGGAACGCAGGGTGTACCCACCACCTCACCCAAAGCTCAACAAAGAAGAAAGCACTACACTCAGAAGACTGCAAAGTAATACTTACATCCACGGAATAATCATGCGTAGACTGTACCCAACGCTACAAGGATACCACTGTCCAATGTACGGCGTACCGGACACCTTAGCGCACCTGATCACCGAATGTCCATGGCATCTAGACAAAGACGCATTGCCTTGACCGAGGGGCTGTTACAACGCCAGACAAAGCGAAGACCTCATAGAAACGTGGGAGGCCAAGCTCGTCTCCGAGGACTGGAGCAACAACGAGGCCTCGTCGCCAGGGCCAAGGAGGCAGCGAAGGCCAGAGGGTTCCTGGAATGAGGAGACCTCCCACCTAGAGTAGAACCGGGGCTTACTCCGGAATACTGTTTCCAAAATAAAAGTTTATTCCTCCTCCTCCTCTTTTTGGAACGCTAGCCAGTGCCGGAGCGTGCCAGCCGCTCGTGCCTCGAGTAGACGCGAGCATCTACGTAATTCTCATGCGACGCCGATGCTGCTGCCGCTGCGGAGGGCTCCCCCCCTAGAGAGGAGGAAAATTCGACGAACGATGGAAAATCTACGTGACGCGGCGTGTCCTGGCATTGGCCTTGGGTGTCACATACTGAGGAGGCGTCGAAGGATGCAGCGGGCTTGCGTCACATATTGGTGAAGCCGATGACCCGAGGGCTTCAATGTAGGGGGTTTGAGACGTTCCAGGTCAATGGTGTCTGAGCGGCTGTTGACATTCACTACAGAAGTCGTGGCCCGGAGTAGTGTGGCTGCAAAGGCTTCCGCACGGCACAGTTACGCACGAAAACGTGGGTAGCAGAGGTGAGTGCTGGAGAAACGTACGGGGACCTTGATTCTTGTGAACGTGTAGGCACGGGGCGTATCTGGCTGAAGAAGGCTTGCAGTTCGGCAACGTATTCGGCAGGTGATGGCATAGGCGTTTTGGGGGTGGCGACAAAGAAATCGCACGGAAGGCGTAGGTGAGTGCCGTAAACTAGCTCAGCACAGGAGCAACCTAGGTCGCTCTTGAGTGCGGCTCTGATGTCAAGTAAGACGAGGGGCAAAAGCAGGACCCACTTCTCCGACGATTCATGTGCAATAAGGGAGGCCTTGAGATGCCGGTGAAAACGTTCAACTAGTCCATTGGACGGCGGGTGGTAAGCAGTCATGCGAAAACATGTCGTTCCGAGTAGTTTGAGTTGTTCGTTGAAGAGTGCTGAGTCAAACTGCTGACCACGATCGGTGCTTATGGTGGATGGGCAGCCGAACCTTGCGATCCATGTAGACACGAAAGCTACTGCAACAGTGGGCGCTGAGATGTCAGATATAGGTGTAGCTTCTGGCCACCGTGTATAGCGGTCGATGCATGTCAGTATGTAGCAGCAACCTTTCGAAGGTGGGAGAGGGCCGACGAGGTTCAGTTGTACGGTGTCAAAACGAGCATTCGGTGAAACAAAAGACTCGGCAGACGGAAGGAGGTGACGCTGGATCTCAGAGCGATGACACGGCAAACAGCAGCGAACCCGATCGCGAATTTGCGCATTAGCCGAAGCCAAACGAAATGAATGGAAAGAAGCTACTGTGTCGCGTGTATGCCAGGATGCAGCAGGATGTGCATGGTGCCGTCGCAGACGACGGACGTACCATGTCGGGTCACAACGACGTCCTCCATTTTCCGGCACGTTGACGAATTCCGGAGTGTACGAAGTTCCGTGTCGTCACGCTGTTGACTGACGAGTAAGTCGACCTCGATGATGAATGCTTCCGACGTCAATGTGGAAACGGCATTGACGCGACTCAGGACGTCGGCTGGAACGTTGTCGGTGCCCTTGATGTGGCGGAACGTTGTTGTAAACTCGAAGATGTAGGAAAGGTGTCGAATGTCGCGGGGCGAGTAACAGGATGCCGACCGATTGGTTGCGTGCACAAGGGGCTTGTGGTCAGTCAAGACAGTGAATGCATGGCCTTCTAGGAAATGGCTAGAATGTATGATAGGTAAACGGCGAGTAATTCGTGGCCGAACACGCTGCAGCGGGACTGCGCAGGCTTCAGTTTCTTGGAGAAAAATGCGAGGGGATTCTACGCATTGTCGATGAATTGCTGCAGCACGACACCAACGGCGGTGTTTGAAGCGTCGGTCATGATGGCAGTGGACGCGTCTGGCTTTGGGTCTCTAAGCAGCTTGGGATCGGCGAGGGCAGAGTTAACTCTTGTGAAAGCGTCGGTGGCCTCTTCATTCCACTGAAGCACTTGTTTACGTTTTTTTACCCGCAGAGCGTCTAGCGGAGCCATCAGTCATGCGCAATCGGGAATGAATCAAGGGTAAAAATTGACAAATCCGAGAAATTGGCGAAGCTTGGTGAGTGTAGTCGGTCGCGGAAGGTTTTCAATGACGCGAATCTCGGACGGCAGTGGTCGAATGCCATTAGCGTCGACGATATGACCGAGGAACTCGAGTTCTAGTTGACCGAATCCGCTCTTGGCGGCATTGATAACAATTCGTTTACCGGCAAGGCGTGAAAACAACAACCGCAAGTGGTGAAGATATTCTTGTGTGGAAGAATTTGCGACGAAAAGGTCGCCAATGTATGCAAAAACGAAAAGCAAGCCTCGGATCGCATCGACGGAATTGATGAAACGCTGAAAGTATTGGCCCGCGTTCGGTAAGCCGAAAGGCATGCGGAGAAATTCAAAAAGACCGAAGGGTGTGGTGACGGTGGTCTTGGGAATGTCTTCTTCAGCGACCGGTAGTTGATGACAGGCGCGAACGAGATCGATCTCAAAAAGATCGTCGCACTGTGCAACGGTGCCGTGAAGTCGTAAATCTTCGGTAAAGGGTAGCGATCAGGAACTGCAACGTTGTTTAGTGCCCTAAGTCTTCTTAGGCACCATGTGAAGTGGTGATGCTCAGTTACTAGAGGAAGGGCGGATGATTCCAAGTTGCAGTATGTGTTCGCACTCCGCACGAGCAATCTCGAATTTCTCCGGGTACAAACGCCGGGGTCGGAAATATACCGGTGGGACGGAGGTGACGATGTGATGGCACACGTCATGTTGCACCGATTACGTCCAGTCCGGCAGGCGCGCCAAAGTGGGAAACTCGCTTAGCAGCGCAGGCGAAAGGTTCGTTCAACGAGGCAGAAATGGGCGCGATCGGCGATGTGCCTGAAGATGGGACGCCGGGAACGGATAGCTGGCTCGCGGGGTCGATGAAACGGCGTCGTCGGATGTCGACAAGGAGTCCGTAGTTGTGCAAGAAGTCTGCTCCAATGGCTGCATGACGGACGTTGGCAACCAGGAAAATCCAGCGGAACGCTCGTCGAAGGCCAAGGTTTAACATGACGGTGCGTGACGAGAAAACTGGAATCCTGGTGCCGTTGACGGCTTGCAAAAACGACACAGGTGTCGCTTTTTGTCGGAGTGGTGGGCGGGGAGAATGCTGACGTCAACTCCTGTGTCGACTAAGAGTCGTTGTCCCGTAATTCTGTCGGTCACGTTGAAAAGGCGACTTGCGTGTTGGGCCGGACCACTCGTCCCGGTTAGAGGTCGGCCGGCCTGTTTCCCTGCCAAGTGCAGGGACGCCGACAGCGAAGAGCGTCGTGTCCTTGCAAAACGGCGGTGGTAGTAGCAAATGCCAGACGTTATAGTTAATGTTTCATTGCGGGTGCCCGTGCGTCTTGATCTGCTGCAAGTACGGCTGCGTGGGCGACCAGATGACCGTGAGGCGATGTTCCGCTCCACAGATGATGCGTTCCAGGCGCTCACAGAAGGAGTCGAGCGGAGATTGCGCTGCGGAAGAGCAGGGAAGAGTTTGCTGGGTGGTTGTATTGTCACCTGGAGAAGATGCTGTGCCTGCGATGGTTGGGGTAGCTGCCTCCATGACTTTGTCCGTCAAAGCGGCAAGTCCGGAGAGGTCCATGGTAGAGGCTGTCGCCAGGACCATTTGCACGTTAGCCGGGAGTCGTTACAAAAACAATTCGCGCAACAGTGCGTCGTCGATGGATCTCGGCTGCTTCCGAGCAGCTGCTTCATTCGACGAAGAAGACTAGGGCGTCGCTCGCCGAGTTCTTCAGCGGATAGAAGCTGCCGTATGCGAGAACGCTGTGAAGCTGCTGTGCGCGGTAGCAGGGCTGCCTTAAGATCGTCATAGGTGGCGGTAGGCAATGGGGAGTTCAACAAATCTGCCACTTCTTCAATGGCGGCGGGTGAAAGCGCTGCAACGTCGTAATGAGAATTTGAGAATTGAGAGCAGATACCAGCGACTTGAAATTGCGATTCATCCTGTAGAAACCACGCCTAAAGATGCTGGTCCCGGTACTATGGGAGGCGGACAGCGATGGCCGAACAGGAGGGCTCACCGCATTCCTCGGAAGGGTTCTGGCCTTGAGCCCTCGTAACGTTGGTCTGGTCCATGGCCGCTCTCTGCCACAGGAGCGTATGGCGCTATCAAGTCCACGGTCACCAAACTGTGGCGATGAGCGACCACGTAGAGCGGTAAAGTATCGGGATCTCGCGGGAGAGGAGGAACCGACACTCGATCTCTTAGCGTAGCATTCTTTTTTTAATCCTTTTTTTGGAACGCTAGCCCGTGCCGGAGCGTGCCAGCCGCTCGTGCCTCATGTAGACGCGAGCGTCTACGTGATTCTCATGCGACGCTGATGCTGCTGCCGCTAAAAGGTAAAGCAGCTAGGGTGCTCTGTAGGCTTTCGTATTCACCGCGGCTTGATGGGATGAGATATACTGCTTTGCGCCACCAAGGTAAAGAAGCGCGAACAGAATTCCTCAGCCTTTTTAATAATTCATGGCAAGATGGTGTCCTTCCACAGGAATGGAAACGCAGCCTCCTGGTACCGCTGCTAAAAGCAGGAAAGTCACCGTTGGAAATGGCATCGTGTCGGCCTATAGCACTTCCCCGCTACGTCAGTAAGTTCATGGAACGTATGATCCTCATGCACCTTGAATGGTACCTTCAACACCAAAAAATTTATCCTGACTCTATGGAAGAATTGAGACGAGGCAGTTCATCGATGGACAGTGTCATCGATCTAGCGTCGTCTGTAGAACAGCAAAAATCATGGAAGCGATTATCAGTAGTATAGAATTTGCTAGCTGCGTCGGGATGCTCATGGAAGATATTGACATGTGGTAGCGACGGTAAAACCAGACTAGCAATAGTGTGAAGGACAAAAGTAACTTTTATTGGGCGAACCTCTGCCCACAAAGCAGGCTACACTTAAAGCACAACGATAGCGGCGAACACAGTCGGCTTTCGTCGAAATCTGACGAGCGCGTCAAGCACGTCCGCTTTTGTACATCAGTCATCGACAGTTCCAGAGTAATCGCTAGTGACCACGAGTCTTCCAGAAAGCCAACACCATCCACGTTGCGCATGCACAAAATGAGATTACATAAGATTCGGTGACAACCGAAAGCGAAAAGAACCATCGATAATAATTGAGAAATTTCCGATACCGGCGCGCGCGTCGCCCGCGCTGCTCGATAACATTTGTTAGACGGTGAAAAGCGGCCACCCTAAAAAGACAAGCAAGTAAACGTGTCAATGCCAGCGCGCACCAACCGCCACTAAGCGCTCAGTTCAAAAGTTGATTCTCTCTCTCTCTCTCCCAAGAAGCATCGTCCCGATGTTGCAAATCAAGCAGGAGAGCTAAAGAGAAAAATGACACTTAATAAACAAAGCCTTCAAAACAACAAAGAAGCGAAGTCCAAAGTAACACAGTCCGAAATAAAGTCCAAAGTCCTCCCCCCGCCCCGCGAGCTAGGCAAAGTCGGAAATTTTATTGGCGACGCTAGAACGGCTTAAGCTGTACGACATAGACTATTTCAGGCTGTGAGCGGTGCCGCAGTGATAGCGAAATGCCGCCTGGCATGACCTCATAGTTGAGTGCGCCAATGCGCCGTATGATTTTGCAGGGTCCGAAGTAGAGGCATAGTAGTTTCTCACTAAGTCCTCGTTGGCGAATTGGGGTCCAAACTAAAACTCGGTCGCCGAGCTGGTATTCCTTGTAGCGGCGCCGAAGGTTGTAGTGTCGGCTGTCAGTCGTGTGCTGGTTCTTGATCTAGAGGCAGGCGAGCTGTCTGGCTTCTGCGGTTCGCTGGAGATAGGTGGCGACGTCAAGATTTTCTTCGTCGGTGACATGCGGCAACATGGCGCCGAGAGGCGTCGTCGGGTTCCTGCCGTAAACCAGCTTGACCAGCGCGTCTGCGTTGTTTCTTGCACAGCCGTGTTGTAAGCAAAGGTTACGTACGGTGGGACTTGGTCCCACGTCTTGTGCTCGACGTCGACATACATTGCTAGCATGTCTGCGGGGGTATTCAAGCGCTCCGCATTAGTCTGCGGATGCTAGGCATTTGTCCTCCCGTGGCTTGTTTGGTTGTATTGCAGAATGGCTTCGGTGAGCTCGGCTGTAAATGCCATATCTCTGTCGGTGATGAGGACTTCTGGGGCACCATGTCACAGCAGAATGTTCTCGACGAAAAATTTCACCACTTCGGCTGCGCTATCTTTCGGCAGAGCTTTAGTTTCAGCGAAGCGGGTGAGGTAGTCCGCCGCCCCGACGATCCACTTATTTCCCGATGTTGACGTCGGAAACGGTCCCAACAGACCCATTCCGATCTGCTCAAAAGGCACGGCAAGGAGGCTTGATCGGCTGTACTAATCTCGCTGTCCTTGTCGGTAATTTCTTGCGTAGCTGACAGTCTCGGCATGTGTTGACGTAACGGGCGACGTCGGCGTTCAAGTGCGGCCAGTAATACCTTTCCTGTATCCTCTATAGTGTCCGGGAAAATCCGAGGTGACCAGTGGTTGGATAGTCATGTAGGACATGCAGTACGCCTGGACGGAGTGCTGAGGGAGCAAGAAGGTAGCTGGCACGGACTGGTGAGATGTTCTTTCTCACGAGTAGGTTGTTTTCAAGCGCGAACGAAAACAATCCGCGCTTAAATGTTCTAGGGACAACGTCGGTATGCCCTTCTAACTCGACGAGGCCTTTTAGATCGGGGTCAGCTCGCTGCTGTTCAACGAAGTGTTCCGCGCTTTTTATTCCAAGAAAGGCCTCGCCATCCTCGTCTTCTTACGCTGGCGTATCTAGGGGGGGGGGGGGGGGGTGCGTGATAGGCAATGGGCATCAGAGTGTTTTCGTCCTGACTTCTAGATAACGGGGATTTCATATTCTTGCAGTCTGAGGCTCCAACGCGGCAGCCATCCTGAAGGGTCCTTTAAATAACCTAGCCGACGCAACTTGTGGTGCTCGCCGGCGACTTTGAATAGCCGGCCATATAAGTAAGGGCGGAATTTTGCTGTAGCCAAAATGCTGACAAGGCATTCCTTTGCGGTTGTAGAATAATTGCCTTCGCTTTTGACAGCGACCGGCTAGAGCAAGCTATCACCCGTTTAAGTCCGTTTTTACCTCTGGAATAGGACGGCACCGAGGCCTAGGCTACTGGCGCCAGTGTTGAATTCGGTATCGGCGTCATCATCGAAGTGCACAAGTACAGCGGCAACTGCATGCGTCATTTGAGTTCTTGAAACCGGTCGGCGTTTCCCACTTGAATGCGGCGTCACATTTGGTTAGATGGGTCAGGAGCTCAGCGATGCGTGGAAAGTATTTGAGAAGCGCCTGTAGTAGGCACACATGCCAAGGGGTCTACACGCTGCCTTCTTGTCGATGGGCCGCGGGAACTTTGCCATGGCAGCTGTCTTCGGTGGGTCAGGGCGGGCTCCAGATTTGCTGATGACGTGGCCCAGGAACAGAAGCTCGTCCTAAGTGGAGCGGCACTTTTGCGGCTTCAGAGTGAGCCCTGATGCCTTGATAGCTTCTAGTAGTGTCACAAGCCGCCTAAGGTGATCGTTCAAATTTCTGTAAAGAGACAGGTCTGCCACTTCAATCGTGCTAAAACCGTGTCGATCACGCGCTTGAACGTTGCAGGTGCCAAGTTAGCAAAAATTTTATAACCTTGAACTCATAGATGCCGTCTGGCGTGATGAAGGCGGTCCTCTTGCGATCTCTTTTGTCGAGTTATATTTAATAATAGCCAGACTTGAGGTCCATCTACGAGAAGTATTAGCGTTTCAGAACCTATCCCATGCGTCGTCTATTTGTGGGAAGGGCTGTACATCCTTCTTGGTGATCTTATTCAGTCGACTATAATGGATTCAGAAAGGTAGGGTTCCGTCCTTTTTCTTCACTGAGACTACAGGAGATGCTCACGGGCTTTTAGATGGCTGGATAATGTCGTCGTGCAGCATTTCGTCGACTTGGGGCTTAATAGCTTCAAGCTCTAGCGTCAGAACTCGATAAGGGCTCTGGTAAAGTGGTCGAGCGCCGTCTTCGGTAATTATGCGATGCTTTGCAGCTGGTGTTGAATCCTCTATGACGTCTAAAATCAGTCTTTGTATCGTCTGCGAAGATTTCTGAGCGGTTGCTGTTTACTCATGGGGAGACTTCGATTTATGTCGAAGTCTGGTTCGAGAACTATGGTCGTCGGGGTAGATCCAGCATAATCCGGGAGGACAAATGCATTGCTGGGGTGCGATCGGAGATGGTTGTTCGGCGCGTTCGTTCGGTTACCGGCGCGCGCGATTGGCCTACTCCGCGCCGACGTCACCAGCCGCGGGGCGCGGCCACGTTTCTGATGACGTCAAAATGACGACACGCTCCTGTTAATCATCCTCCCACCTAGCATTTCATCATCTAGGCGTCGAACCCGGCGGGAGTTGGGAAGTTTGGAGCGATCATCGCTCGTTACGATACCGGCTTCGCATGGCGCGTCTGGTGGATTGGATTGGATCCAGACGGTGGCTTCGGCAGCTGATTAGCACGTTCGGATCCAATCCATAGTTAAATTCGAGAAAAATGGTGCTTGCGTTGGGAACTTTGGTGTTTGCTCTGGCGTTGCTCGAGGAGGAAGGAGAGCGGGTGGCATTGCGAAACGTGTTTGAAGAAATGGTGGAAAGCGAATTTCGGTGTCGCTTTTATTTCTCGAAACAAATAGTGCGTTGGTTATGCGGCGAACTAGACCCCATCATCGGTGCCAGCGAGCCACTGGAATGTTGCGGCCTCTTGAAAAGTGCGCCACTGCTCCCGTCATTTCTTCTTTTTTTGTTGTTCTCGCTGTGCGCGACACCACCTAGGGACGACGAAGAGAAGCTAGCAGTTATAAATAGTAGTATTCACACTTACTACTATTTGAAAACGTGTTTAAGCTTGAGAAGACAAAATTTAGATATAAATTTCATTCATTGGAAGATGAGAAGTTTTGTAGTATATTGTCTGCAAGCACACAACAAACGAAGGAAGTAAACTTCCGGGGAGTTCACCGCTTGCCGATTGGCTGCTCTCACCGCGCCGTTCTGAGAAATTTTCCATACTGCCACTTTGTGACGTTGCAGCAACCGAACAGAACGCGTATCGAACCAAGCTCTCCGGTCGTGCCCCTGGGGCCCTATACCGTAAAACTATTCAATATGTTTTTATTTCAATATCTTGACGTCAAATTTGCGTAACCGCCGACGCAAGCATTGGGCGGTGACCCACAGGATTGTCTGAACAGACCTATCAAACGCTCTCCTCGTTCATTGGATGTCACGTTTGTTTGCTTTAAAAACGAATAACATTGCCTACAGTGAGCGGCTTATATAATTGGCTGACAAGAGGCGAGCAGCATGCCCAACTGGAGAGGGATCCGATGGGGCCGAGTCAGTGCACTTAAAATTGATAAACGGATGAGGAGGAGGGTGCTGGCGTCTGCGACTGGTCCGGTTTCCCTCACCTGGCTTGAGGTGGCTGGTCGTAAATTGTGGCGGCATGATACGGAAGGTTAAGAATGCCGCTAAAACGGATCCTCAGCAAAGAAGAGTTGGCAGAGCGAGGTTGTGTACGTGCTGAACGTGCTCGAAAGTGTTACACGGCCATGCAAAGAGGTTTATTGTACGCAAATAAACCCATGCTCGCTGGAAGGTGCGAGTAGCGAGTACCTGAGCTATCGGCGGCAGCCATCTTTTGTTCCTTTCGGAACGGGGCAGCCTGCGGCTATTCAGAAAAAAAAAAAATCAGTTTTGTTCGGCATATTAATGCATCTTTAACGCGTGCACGTGACTTTAATGATTTTAATGCGATGTTTTCACGGTAATGTGACGTCGCGGGACAGGCAGGTGAAGTGGGCGGAGCTCGAAAACTTTTAACCAATAGCCGAGGGCTAAAGGCTAAAAGGCGTCGAATCAGAAATACCATTTTTTTTCGTTCGTTTCAATGATGCATAATCACTGTGTACGCGTCCTATCATGTGGTCAGCTATCGCAGTTTCCATGATGTGGCGTGACACACAGGCGAAGTGGGGGTGGTTTTAAAAACGTTTTCGACCAATCGCCCAGGGCTGATTGCAGAATTTGTATAGAAAAGATTGGAATAGCTTTACGTTATAGCGCCCCTGATTTCCACAATTTCCTCAGTTTATACGAGTGTTGTGCCCTTGTTGATGTGCTTGAACTCCTGGCTGAAGTTGGTTACCATCACTCACTTGCCTTCCGTGCGGTTAAGCGATCCCTCTTGCGACGCAAATTTCGAAGTCGAGCAGTAGACTTTGGTCACCGTCCATGACGCCTCCTACGTCTGCGGGTGATTCGATGCCATAGAAAATGACAATGCTGGAGAAAGGTGGGATGCTGACTTCGTCCTCTAGTACAATCAAGGCACGCGGACTGGAAGGTTTCTCCGTCGGTTGACTTGGCCGCAGCGACGACACATCTACTACAACGCTGAACGCCTGTCTGCATTTTTACCGCAGATTCCCCTGTCCCAGAAGCTGCAAGTTGTGCCCCCCACCAGTTCGTTCTGCAAGCGTGTCCGGAGCGTGGCGTGACGTCACGTGGCGGACAAGGCAGCGATTTTCGTGGTAAAGCACGACTGTTAGCTGAGCCAATCAAGTGCGGCATCGGCGGCGACGTCACAGCGCCAAAGCTTCATAAACGAGTGCTTCGCGGGAGTTCGATTCACTTGGCAGCAGCGACGACACATCTACTACAACGCTGAACGCCTGTCTGCATTTTTACCGCAGGTTGGTGTTTTAAGGTACTATTGTACTAATACTATTGCATACAATTTACCGTCGCTGCTGCCGGGTTTCATTGTTTTGTTTTATTTGCTTTTCTTTGCTTTGTTCTTTGCTTTGTGGAGTGCATATTTTGTGTTGATAAGGTATGGCTAAGGAAATAGCTAAACTAAAAGAAGAAATGAAAGCTGAACTCACCCAAGTAAAACAGGAAATTAGGGATCAACTAAAACAATATCGTGAGGCATTGGAAAGGGACATGCGCAATGAGATTCGAGAAATGAAAATAGAGCACAAAAATCGAATTCAGAGCATTGAGTTTGGTCACGCCTCAGTTGAAGAACTGAAGACAAGACTGAATGCTCAAGAAACTGCAAGACGAAAACTAGAAAATGAAAATATGGTGCTTCAAGAAAAATGCAACGCCCTCGAACGCAGGGCCCGAGAACTTGAAAAACGCTTTGTGCACTCGGAACAGTACTCGAGAAACAAAAATCTCGAAATACAAGGCGTCGTCAAAAAAGATAATGAGAATGTGCTGGACACCGTTCAGATGATCGGGAAAGTTATCGAAGAAGAAATTGTCGAGACTGACATTGAAATATGTCACCGTGTACCCACCCGAGACCCAGAAAACTCGAATATCATTGTGCAGTTTAAATCCAGGACCAAGCGCGATGCTGTGCTTAACAAGGCAAAGAGGGCACGTCTTTCTAACAAGGATATTGGAAATGATAACACTCGCAAAATTTACGTGAACGAGCACCTATGCCCTACCCTAAAGCAACTACTTGGAATCGCTATCGGTAGAAAACGTGAGCATGGATGGAAGTCCGTCTGGTCGTATAATGGCAGGATATTCGCGAGGCAGTCGGACGACACACCCATTGTAAGAATACAGCATCACGAAGACATTTTGAAGGTATGCTAAATGTTGTGTTAAATCTTGTACTTTCTGTTCAAAATGGAATATCTTGAATTTTCGCTACCACAAGACGTTCATCTACAAGATACCAAGCTTATCGCTGTTTTGCATTTCAATTCCCGTTCCGCTATTCACAAAAGTGACAGTATCTCTTGTCTTCTCAACCAATTTTCTTTCCAGTTCGACGTCATCAAGATTTCTGAAACTTGGTTTCAAAATAGCTACGATGTCGTCGGCCTGGATGGATATACTCCTTTTTACTTAAACTGTCAGAATAGGCGAGGGGGTGGCGTTGCCCTTTATACTAAAAATAATTAGTATTACGAACTGATTCCAGAGTTCACATTCATAAGTCTTGACTGCGAGATGTTAACTGTCAAGGACAAGAAAAGGGTCTTATCAGTAATATACCGCCCTCCGAGCGGAAGTATTGAGAATTTCATTGATTGTTTTGGTAAGCTACTGGAGTTCTGTTCATTTAATAATGTTCATTTTGTCTGTGGAGGCGACTTCAACATAAATATTTTAGATAAAAATAAGCATGTGCAGGATTTAAACAATCTACTACTATCATTTGGCTTTACCAATCTGATCACTACACCAACGAGGGTTACTCAATCTACCTCATCTGCCCTCGACCTTCTTATTACAAATATAGAAACCTCAGTCTGCACCGCGGGTACACTTTCTAATGATATTAGTGATCACTGCCCAGTCTTTATAGTGTACGCATTAGATAACAGTATCAAACAAAACATTGAATTACTTACCTACCAACACATTTCTAACGAAGCACTGGATTTATTCAGTCTAGCTGTAGGTACGCAAAACTGGGATTCCGTGTTAACAGAAAAAAATGTTAACAAAGCGTATAACAAGTTTCTTGAACTATTTGTGCGCATCTATACTGCGCATTTCCCCTTCAAGCAAGTTAGGAAATCAAAAACGATACGAAAACCGTGGATTATGAGTGAGCACATCAAAATGATAAAAAAGAAGAACCGCCTTTATCATGCGTTCGTGCACTCCAGACCAGAAATTAAACTTAAGGAATTCAAATCCGAAAGAAATAAACTGAATAAAATACTAAGACAGGCAAAATAGATTACTATCAACGTCTGTTTTTTGAAATCGACAAGAAACGTCCGGATGCGGTTTGGAAAATAATAAATAACGTTTTAGGTCGTCAAACTAAAAGTAGTGCACCCAAGTCGATAAGCTACGCAAATTGCGAATTGATCGGTAAAGCACTGGCAGACCATTTCAATACTCATTTTGTGAATGCAAGCGTTACGCACACCCATGACTCCCAAGTCATGCATTCACTAGATAAATGTGTTTCAGAAACTATATTTATGGAGCCAACTGACGAACATGAGGTGTTTACAACAATAAAAAATCCTAATAACAGCAATGCATTGGATATTGACAATTTGCAAATTAAGCCAATAAAGTATGTCTTACATCACTTACCATTTATCCGCACGTTGGTTCATATATTCAATCTAGCCATAGAATCGGCGACTTTCCCAGACGGCATGAAACGAGCTAAAGTATCTGTGCTATACAAACATGGCGATATAAATAACGTTTCTAATTATAGACCAATATCAGTCCTACCAATTTTTTCCAAAGTGCTAGAAAAAATTATTGCTACACGCCTAACAAAGTTTCTAGACAGATATGATGTAGTAACAAACTCACAGTTTGGTTTTAGAAAAGGTAGATCTACGGAAGCCGCCCTTTTATCCTTGAAAGAAAGTATTGTGCAAAGCATAGACAACGGAGAATTCGCCCTCGGGCTCTTCATCGATTTTAGCAAGGCATTTGATTCCATCAGTCATGACATTCTTAAATACAAACTATCAATATATGGAGTACGCAGACATCCACTCACTTTAATGGAATCATATCTCAGAAATAGAACTCAGTGTGTATGTATTAACAACGTCCTATCTTCTTTCTTGACACTTAAAAATGGAGTGCCGCAAGGGAGTGTTTTGGGCCCTCTATTATTTAACTTATATATTAATGACTTAGTAAATATAGATCCTACAGTTGATTTCTTTATATATGCGGATGATAGCACTATACTCTTCTGTGGAAAAGACGCAAACGAACTAATTATCAGGTGTAATGCATTGCTAATGAAACTATCTGATTGGTCACATTCAAATGTGATCAGAATTAATCCCACTAAAACGAAAGCTATTCTTTTCAGAGCCAGAAACAAACCTTTTCAGTTGGAACATTCAATCACTTATTTAGGCAAACACATAGAACTAGTTAATGAACACAAAATACTTGGAGTAATATTTTCATGTCATTTGAGTTGGGATGCTCATTTTAATAACCTTCGAAACAAGTTTTCTGCAGTCGCCGGTGTATTATCTCGCTGTAGAGCTTACATGCCGACAAAAGCCAAGCTACAAATTTATCATGCATTGTTCACCTCGCAATTTCATTATTGCAGTTTAGTATGGGCAACGACAACACGAACTAACATAAATAAAATAGTTACATTACAAAAGGCACTTTTCCGACACATTGCTAATATTGAAGCCCGATCAACAACAAAAACATTATCACAGACATACCAAATCATATGGGTAGATCGGTACTACGAATATCGTCTTTTACAAATATTTTATTTTGCAAGGAAAGAATGGAGAGATTTTCTTACATCACTAGCGACCTTAAAGCACCATGGCATAACTGTGCATTTCAGAAATCCTGAACCTTGGCTTGTACCGCGCTTTCGCACCGAGTATAAGTTACAATCTATTAAACACAATTTGCCGAAAATTCTAAATAGTCATGTTTACGCTAATAAATTCTCTCGTAAAGAGTTGAAGATGTATTTCGTTAACCTATAACATATATATTCATGTATAACGATGCATATAAATGACCATGTTTTTTTTTTGCCTTTTTGTTTTATTTGTACAAAAATGTCTTGTTGTTTCTTACATATCCTTTCATAAGCATGTATCTGAGTTTTCAATTTTATGTTTAGTAAACTTCTGCTTAAGTTTTTTTGTACCAAAAAGGTTATGTTATCGCGCTGCCATGTATAACGCCTCCTGGGTCCAGTCAAGCTGCTGACGGCAGCTTTTAGCCCGGGAGGACGTTTCTAGTCTGTACTAGAAGAAGAATAAAACTTGAACTTGAACTTGTATCGCTTGGTCAGTGGACAGCGTTATCGACTCCGATCTCAGGTCGATGATGGCGCCGTGTTGCTTGATGAAGTCCAAGCAGATAATTATGTCTCACGAGCACTGTCGGATGACAACAAGCGTTGAAGGATAGGTCCGTTCATGAGCTATGATTCTTGCTCTGCAGATTCCCGTCGGAATTATGAGGTGCCCTCCCGCTGTCCGAATTTGAGGGCCATCCCATGCAGTCTCGACGTTCTTCAGCTTGACGGTGAATGATGTACTGATGGCAGAGTAGTGGGCTCCCGTGTCTACTAAGGCGGTGACTGCGTGACCGTCAAGGAGCTCATCGACGTCGGTTGTTCTTTGTTTTGCGTTGCAGCTAGGTCTTCGCGTAGTATCACGGCTGCGTCGTGTTGCCGTGTGGCTGGTGCGTCACGTCGTCAGGTCATTGGCTGGTGCACTCTTTGCTTCCAGGCTTGGTCGGGATGATGGCATGTCGTTATTTTGTCGTCGAGATAGTCTCTTCGGCATCTTCGTCGGCGGTGGAGGATCTTCGTCAGTTCGACGAACAGCAACTGCATCACCATCGGTTGTTGCTTTTGGTTTTCCGTATATGGGCTGACGGACCGGCCCCATGCTGGGCTAGTGTTTCGTCGGCGCTGCGGGGACAGGTAGCTGCCTGGTGACGGCGAACGGGATGGCCGTCGAGGGCTCCACTGACTAGCGGCGAGGTAGTTGGCGATATCACGAGGGCGTTCACCTTGCTGCGGGCGCGGAGCATCGGCGGCGAACCCTCGCAGTCCCCTGTCGCGGTAAGGACATAGGCGGTAGATGTACCCGGCTTCTCCTCAGTGATGGCAGAGCGGGCGATGGTCAGGGACGCGCCAAATTTGCATCTTTGCGTAGCTGCGCTGGGCGGTGGGTGGGCGTGCTGGCGGCGGCGGTGGTGGACGACGGAAGTGCAGCGTTAGAGGGCACTCGTGCCATCGAGGAGGGGCACCTTGATGGCGGGCGATGGCGGCGTAGGCCATCGCTTCTGGCTGAAGCTGTAGTGATCGTGGTTGTACCTCAGGAACTCCAAGCGATCGATGAACCTCTTCTTTGACGACGTCTGTGATTGAGGCCACTTGACGCTGCGACCTTGAATGCAACTTGTGCAGCTCGTCCTGTGCGACCGCTCTGATAGTCTCGAGTAGATCTTTCCTTGCTAGTGATTGAAGTCCGGCGTAGTTTGTAGAGTTCGTGCGGCGCTTGAATGGCCGGTTTCGCACTTCGAGTGTCTTCTCGATGCTGGTGGATTCGCGAAGAAACTCGTCGACGGCCTTCGGTGGGCCTGGTATCATTCTGTCGAAATGTTCCTCCTTCACACCACACATGAGTAGGCGGACCTTCTTCTCTTCAGAAATTACCGGGTTGGCATAGCGGAGTAGATGGCTGATCTCCTCCGTGAAGATCGCGATGGTCTCATTAGGCAGCTGCACTCGAGTTTCTAGTGGGCCTTGGACTTGTTCTCGCCCTACGACGCTTGTTAATGTCAGTGGGAAGCCGCTTCGGAACAGTTTCCACGTCGTTAAGGTGGCTTTCGCTTCCGTAACCAGGCGGCCTCTTCCAATGTGCAAAAGACGTGTCGCAGTTTGCCGTCGCTGTTCCAGCTTGTAAATGGAGCGACGCGCTCATATCTCGCAAGCCAGCTTTCTGGTTCCTCGTATGTTGAACTGCGGAACATCAGTGGCTCCCTGGGCTGCTGCAGCATGATGGGAGACGCTCGGGCTGCCATTGGGGTTGACTTGGCGACCGTCTTACTAGTCGTCTCGGGCAAAAGTCCGTGCTCCGGAGGCAGTCTTTACAGCCTGCGGCTACATCCCTAGTTCTTGGCGACGTTGGCGTTGTTTTCCGCGTTCAGGCTTGGGTCACGGCTTTGTGCGGGCGTCCGGTACATGAACGCAAAACACCTCCACCAGATGCTACGTGGTATTGACGGTGAAGAACACAGTAGCAGTACTGTGAAGGACGAAAGTAACTTTTATTGAGTGAACCTGTGGCAACAAGAAGAGGCTACACTTAAAGCGCAAGGATATCGGCGAACAAAGTCGGCGATCGTCGAAATTTGACCACCGGGTCAAGCGCGTTGGCGTTTGCCCATCAGTAATCAAAGTTTCTACTGTAAGCGGGGTTGCCCGCGTGTCTTCCAGAATGTTCAATACCATTCGCGTCGCACACACAGGAAATCAGATTGCATAAGGCTCTGTGACAACAGAGAGGAAAAAGAGCCATCGATAACAATCGAGAAACTTCCGCTACGTGTGGGTGCGTCCCGCGCTGAGCAATACCATGTGTTAGGCCGTGAAAATCGGTCACCGGAAAAAGACAAAGTACACGACAAAATTTACCCCTACTCTATGTCGTAATTTTGACGACTCCGTTCATCGATTGACAGTGTCATCGATTTTGTGTCATCTGTAGGACAGCAAAAATTTTCGAGGCGATCATCAGTAGCACTCTTGACATGATAGGCGCTTACGACAACGTTTCCCATCAAACGTGCTGATGCACGTTTGACAATTAAACTGGGAGGGCGAGTATATCGACTTATCAGAAACTACTTGACACGAAGGACTTTGTTTGTACGTAAGCGAGATGGTCGGACTACCGACCACTACACATGCCAAGGCGTTCCCCAAAGCGCTGTTCTAAGCCCTCTTCTTTTCAACCTCGCGCTTCTTTGGCTGCCCGAATCCCTACTGGAAACAGTGAGTGTCTGAATCCACGCCGACGACATCTGCATCTGAAAATTAGTGGTCACTTGCCTGCACGTTCGCACAAGGCTACAGAAAGCAGCAACACACGCATCTGACTATCTTCCTACACAAGGCCTTACCATCTCGACAGAAAAATGTGCGTTAGTCGCTTTTACGCGAAAAGCGATGTCTCGTTATCCAGTATGCATCAATGGCCAGCATATCACCTACGAGAGACATCATTGATTTTTGTGTGTCATTCTTGACTGGATCATCTCCTGGAGCGCTCCAGTTGCCACTTGAAGAAGAAACTCTTGTCTATTGTTGACGTCTTCAAGTCCATCACCGGCGAAAGAGGGGGATTGTCAGTGACCTCCACGCTACAGTTGCACCGAACACTTTTTTATCGAATTCCTCCGCTGTAGCATTCCCGTGCTTGCTAAAACATGCAAGTCAAATCTTCGGGAGCTTCAGAGCGTGCAAGCATAGGCACTACGCATGTGCCTATGCCTTCCGCGGAGCGCCTTAACAGCAGGAGCCGTTGTAATGGCTCAATACCATCCAAACACCACTTACATTAGCGCCGACACGTTTAGGGCCCATATTCGTCATCTTTCACGAATGCAATCAAGCTCTCTTCCCTGCCCGCCAGAACGACGACTACAGGCGTCATTCTCCAACATGGTCAGCATCCATCGTGCCTCTCTACCACCTGGCTTCACACCCTAAGCACGTTCAACCTCAGCTTTGTGTTGTTTAAAACAACCTCAAATGCGTCTCACGGTTCCAGGGATACGAAAACAGACTGACCTACATACCTTGGATTTCAAGCAAGCAGCTCTGGATTGTTTGCACACTTTCTACTTTGACCGAATCTACATATATAAGCCGGTGGCTCGTCCACTCAGACCAACTAGACCGGCGCAGTGTTTATACCATCACGATAAATAAGCATCCGATACAGGATTTCTCACGTGAAAACGTCGACCGGTTCAGAGCTTGTTGCCCTACGAGGTGTCGTTGACTATATTACCAAGACACCGAATATTCGGTGGGCAATATTCTGCGGCTCGAAGGCGGCGTTACAATGTCATTTTTCAGCTCTTACTCCCGGGTCCTACAACTCGTGTCGGAGATACGAGAAATCAACTATCAAATGATCGCGAAAGATCGCGAAAGCACACGACGTCGTGTTTCAGTGTTTACCGGGCCATTGCGGTATCTCCGGCAACGACCTCGCTGAAGAAGCGGTTAGAAAAGCACACGGAGGAGCAACCCTTGTTTCTTTACCTTTAACGGGGACTGGAGTGACGCCTGTCCCCTGCGAAAGATGCCGAGGGTGGGTGGGGCTATAATAATTTATGTACAACCAAAATATGAAGGCTCACTATGCTTCAACAAGACACTTCCTCACCAGCACAGCAATTGGCCTCCCTGGTGTAGTTCTCGGCCACTCCCTCCCGAATAACTCACTCAATTACCCATTGGCCCTTAATCCCCAGCAACTGTGGAGCACCTGTGCAAGGCGGAGGTCCGACCTATAAAGCAGCAGAAGGTGCTAATAATCTCTGGGTCCGGACAGGCCGCCAATGGAAAGTGACCCTTGCAACGTTTAACACACGAACCCGCTCGAGTGAGGCTAGCTTAGCATGACTCTGAGGAACTATCAGACATTGTTTGGGATATCACCGGCCTTAGTGAGATTAAAACTGGTGAGACTTATACATTGCGGAATGGGCGTCTTGCGCTGGAGTTTGAGGTATAGTAGCGGCGCCTGGTGGCGGCGCGGGAAACGACATCTGGGTCGTACCAGCTTGGGTCGTATTGAGCCCTGGCTGTGGCGAAGCACGTTTCTAGGCCGAGTTTTGCGTCGATTCGCACTTTTTTCTGCCCTGTTGCGAGTGCGAAAAGGCTCGTCACTTCTGACAGACCACGTCGACCACGCTGCGAGCTGGTCGCAGCCTATAGTTTAACGAAAACGGACTCTCCGTGTGCCGTGGGACGTAATGCTGGAAGCAGAAGGAATAGGCGACGCCGATCCGGAGGGACCTAGCTCAGCATCGAAAAAGCGTCACCGTCGATACTGCTGTGTCGTGGGCTCCCATGAACAAGAAGGCCTGAATCCCAACATCCGATTCTATCGTTTCCCTTCAAGGCCTCACAAAGCGGAGCGTCGGGCGCGCTGTATAACTGCAGTTCGTCGCGCTGGGTAAGCGAAACATCGCGTCATGCTGACTGCTTCACCTGTCTTGAAGCTTGCTTGATTATAGATCTGCGTTCTAAAATTCGGTATTTTGCACCTACAGTCCCGACGGCAGACCGACATAGCAGCAGGCATGGCTGGTGATTCACGATTCGAAACCCGGCCACAGCGACAATTAACAATTCGACCGGTGCGAAGTGGTGAAGTGCCCAGGTGTGTGCAAATGACCACAAATGGCCGGGTTGATTCGGTGATAATTCACTACCCCACTACGAGCAGCACAGGTTAGAGAGTTAAATGTGCTCATACTTGACCTCAAGCCAGCATGTTGAGGCAGCGCAGCAAGATAGTCTTGATTACAGCAGATCGATTTTCGAGCGTTGTCATTAAAAGCTACATCAAGCGAGCAGCGCACGAGCTCATATGCATTGCATCAGTCATTACTAGTTACTGAAAGGGACAGATGGCCGCTACTACAACGCAGGCCTAACTACTTGTTTAGCGGCATGCAGTCAACAAAGATTGCAGGAGAACCGCCGTTTCGCGGCATGTCGAAAGACCGCTGCCGTCGCGGCGCGTACGATCGTGCGCTCGAGCAGTTCGTACATCGCGGCATGCTGAAAGACCGCTGCCGTCGCGGCGCGTACCGTCGTGTGCTCGAGCAGTTCCGTACACATGATGTCTGCTTATCGCTGCTGTGGACTCATTTATAGCAAGCATTTCCTCGCGTTTGTGCGCCTGAATCTAGCAGCGTGCAAACCTTACCTGAAGTTCCACTTCGTGCGCGACTCGCTTCACTTGCGATTGACACCGCGCTAAAACTTCGCCGCTTAATTCTTGAACGGCATACACGTATTCGGCACTGCATAATTTCTTGCCTTTACGCTGCGTGCCACTCCTGAAAAAATCTTCGGCGCCTGATATTCGCTGCAGACCGTGATACAACACAACCGAAAGTGGCGGGTCCATATTGTAAACGTGCTTTCTGAAGCAGACGACCGAGCTTGGTACGACCCATTTTAGGACAGAGGGCGCTTTTTAGCACCCTTTTCGCAGCGCCCCCTGGGCAATGCAAGAGCCCCATAACGGATATGTCCCCTGCTATATAGGTCTCCTAGGCAAGAAGCAATACGGGGTAGGATTCTCAATCTATAAGAACGTAGCGGGCTACATTGACGAATTATACAGCATTAATGAGAGAGTAGCTGCATTCGTAATAAAAAAAAATAAGAGGTATAGAATAAAGGTAATACTAGCCTACGCTCCAACATCCAGTCACCATGATGAGGAAGTAGATCAGTTTTACGAAGATGTATTAGCGATGAGAAAAGTGCAAACTCAGTATACTGTAGCAATGGGCGATTTCAATGAATGAAAGCTAATGAATGAAAGCGTAACTAGGCTGCATTCCGAGGCAGCAATAGAAGTGGGAGGCAAGGCACCAAGTCAACCAGTAGGCAAGCTCTCCCAAGTAACAAAGGACCTAATAAAGAAACGACAAAGAATGAATGGGTTGAACTCAAGAGCTAAGAAAGAATTCGCGGAACTGTCCAAATTGATCAGCAAGGCGAAAATAAGTCATACTCTAAACAATAAGGTCCGAAAGACTAAAGAAGCCGTAAAAATGGACGCAGCCTGAAATGAGGGAGAAAGAAACTTGGCATAGGACAAACCAAGATGTATGCACTGAAAAATAAGCAGGGGTAATATCACCAGCAATCTCGAAGGTACAGTAAAATAAGCGGAAAATTCTATACTGACCTGTACCATACCCAGAGGAGTTAGGATGCCTCCATTAGAAACAGTAATGAAGAGGATACAAAACGTGCTCCTATACCTAGGGATGAGGTGAGAAGGGCCTTGCAAGACATGAAACGAGGAAGATTGGTAGGAGAAGTTAGAGTAACAGTCGGTTTAATAAAAGGTTGAGGAGACAGAATGCTTGGAAAAGTGGGAGCTCTTTATACGAAGTGTCTATCGACTGCAAGGATCCCAGAAACTGGAAGAATGCAAGCATTACACTAATCCACAAAAAGAGACACTTTAAGGAATTGAAAAATAATAGGCGCATTAGGCTACTCGCAGTCCTATATAAAATACTTACCAAAATAATCTCCAATAGAACAAGGGCAAGACGGGACTTTTCTCAATCAAGGGAACAGGCTGGCTTCAGGAAGGAATACTCTGCAATGGACCACATCCATGTCATTATTCAGGTTATCGAGAAATCAGCATAGTTCAATAAGCCCCTCTATGAAGCTTTCACGAATTACGAAAGTGCACTTGATTCAGTAGAGATGTCATAGGGGAAATACGTAATCATGGAGTACAGAACGCTTACGTTAATACCTTTCAAAATATCTACAGAGGTTCTACAGCTACCTTATTTCTCCACAAGAAAAGCGGGAAGATACCTATAAAGAAAGCATCAGACAGAGAGGCACAATCTCTCCAATGCTATTCACTGCGTGCTTGGAAGAAATATTCAAGCTATTAAACTGGGAAGTCTTAGGAGCAAGGATTGACGGCAAATTTTTCAACAACCTATGGTTTGCTGACGACATTATTCTATTCAGCAACACTGCAGATGAGTTGCAACAAATGTTTGAGGACCTTAACAGAGAGAGTGTAAGAGTGTAAGAGTGGAGTAAGAGTAAATTATGAATAGCCGGGCAGAGAAACAACAGTTCAGGATCCGCAGTCAGCCTCTAGAGTCTGTGAAGGGGTGCGTTTACCTAGGTGAATTATCACAGTTAATCCTGATCCTGAGAAAGAACTTCATAGAAGAGTAAAAATGGGTTGGATCGCATACGGCAGACATTGTCCACTCCTGACTGGAAACTTACCATTATCACTGAAAAGGAAGGCATAAAATCAGTGCATTTTACCGGTGCTGACATATGGGGCAGAGACCTGAAGACTGAGAAAGAAGCTTGAGTACAAGTTAAGGACCACGCAAAGAGCGATGGAACGAAGATTGCTATGCGAAATGTTAAGAGACAGAAAGAGAGCGGTTCAGGTCAGAAAGCAAACGGGTATCGATTATATTCTAATTGACATCAAGAGAAAAGAAATGGAGCTGGGCAGGTCATGTAATGCGCCGATTACATAACCGTTGGCCCATTAGAGTTACAGAATGGGTACCAAGAGAAGGGAAACGCAGTCGAGGACGGCGGAAGACTAGTTGGAGCGATGAAATCAGGAAATTCGCGGGCGCAAGCTGGAATTGATTGGGGCAGGACAGCGGTAATCGGAGATCGCAGGGAGAGGCCTTCGTCCTGCAGTTGACATAAAATGGCTGACGATGATGATGGTAATCGCGGCCTGACGCAGCCCAACACTTAAGCGAGCTAGCGCACCGTATGACATTGTTGAAATGGCACGGACCAGAATTCAACCAACATCGATTGCATACGCTCGACCCATATATGCAACTGTGGCTGGTATCTGGGCTTCCACGAAATTAGGAAATAATAATCTGCCGCTTAGGCTTGGGCGTCGCATTCACCAATGCATATATGTGTTTGAGGAAAATGGCTGATAGCGCCAAGTGCAATGCCTGTGGTGTCGAGGAGACACCGCAAGCAACTCCTAGGATACTGGCGATCCTTTGAAAATGAAGGAAATTACATCTGCAGAGCACTCAATCCGTTTGAAAACTGTTCACCTTGAGCCGGATTTTGGGACCATGGCCTCGCATATCGCAGCTACAAAAGGCCACGAAAGCCCTGCTGCGATATTAAAAATTTACCGGAATCACTCATCGTCTGTGATCCGGAGTGAGTGACCGATCGATATCCCCAGTGTCGTTTCTCTTCTTCTTTTAATCTTTCCCTCGTCTTTCTCCTTCCGTAGTGTAGGGTAGCCAATCAGGCTCAGTTCTGGTTAACCTCCCTGCCTTTCATTTATAATCTGCTCTCTCTCGCTCTCTGAGGACCAGTGGAATGTAGGCTTTTTTTTTAGTCGCGATGCAGCATGTCAGTAAGCGGCTGAAGAAGTTGCGCAGAGGATGGTATACCGCACGACTGAAAATTTGAGGCCCCAGTCTCGAGCAGCTTTCAGAAGGAGGTGGTAGAGGGTGTTGCGACTGAGGGCTCGAAGACGTCGCATCCTCTTTCCTTATAGATGGGTAAGTGAACGTGAGGCTGGGTCTCATATTCAGGACGTTAGACAAACAGGTATATATTTACAAACATACAAGAAGATGCAAAGTAAAATAAAAAAGTTGATGAAGTGGTAGCCACCGCTCACTCCCGCCGTCCGTAGCTTCTTTTATGCCTTGCGCCAATATTGTTTAGTCACTTTATTCTTTATTCTTTATTCAAAATACTCACAGGCTCCAAATAGGAGTATTGTGTGAGGGGGGCATGTAAAGAAAATGAAGGATACAAGAAGCAGGTCATGCATCATTATACAATGGATAACAGTTTCACAGGACGCAGAGAACTAATGAGAAGTATAAAGTTACAAATATAAGGTCAGAAAAATATTGCATAGTATATGCAACCTATGAAGGAACATTGAAATGGCGGCTAAAAGGGTGCCTAACGAAGTACAAGGCAGTGAATAAAACAGTCAAGAAAACCAGAGCAGTACTTGGTCTTTGAAGGCTGCAGAGGCATGGAAGGCAATGATGCGATCAGGAAGATCATTCTAGTAGCTTATGGCACGTGGAAGCGCTGATGAATTAAAAGCCGTGGTTCGGCCACATATGCGCCTAAAGCTGTGGCTATTACAAAGACGACGGGATGTACGATGTGGTTCGTAAGGGGAAGGGTAGTAGGATGCTGACTATGAATTATTTTGTGGAAGAGAAAGAGTAAAGCTACCTTCCTTCGCAGCTGTAGTGTTGGGAGTGATAGCGAGAATTTCAGGTTAGTAACGTTAGTTTGTCGGTCATATTTCCTGGTTATAAAACGTACCACACGGTTCTGAATTCTTAATTCTTTCGCCAATCCAGCGTCAGGAGGCCGATGACATTAGCTCCCACCAATCCAGTGTCAGGAAGTCGATGACATCAGGTCCCACCAATCCGGTGTGAGAAGGCTAATGACATCAGATCCCACCATACCGGAGGTATGTTGCCCTTTTCGCCGACTGCGACCGTACTCTGACAAGTGATGGCCGGATCATCGCCCTGAGCGCGTCTCCGGCTTGGACACCCAGTGTGTGCTGCTGACATGTGACAGCCGTACAATTGCTAACTGCTAAAACCTCTCCTGAAAGAGTTATTCCTGCGCTGGTCATATTTCATCCGCGTCGAGAACCATTTTGACGAGGCCGTCGGCGCGTGTCCCATAATCGTGCGAGCCGTGACCGAGGGGTGTCGCGGGGTGAACGACCGATCACAACAGCCGGTACACCGCCGGGAGAAAGGCTTGCAAGGGGGCAGCTCGCCAATGCTCCTTGAAGAGGCCTTGGCCGCTCAGCAGGCTCAGCTCCGGCTCTAATTCCCGGGTTCGCCGGGAGGATCCCGTCCAATAGCCATCTTGGAGGGAGGGTGGGCTGCAGGTCGTAGGCTCGGAACTGGAATATTAATGACCAAGTCTGCACGGCGCCCGAGCAGCGACAAGGCAAGCGCCCAAATCCCCTCCGCGATATGCGAGGTAATCCTCCCTCTCCCTTGATTAATCCCGAGGTCAGAACCAACGAGCGCCAGAAAGGCAGCCATAGAGGAGCACTGCTCAAACAAACCTAAGCAAATTAATTATAAAATAAAAGTTCCGACCCTAAACAATGTTCAAATGGTAGTGCGACTAACGCTGTGGTAAATTTCGTTTCTGTCGTGTCTCAAAGAAGGCGCAATTCATGCAGCTCTGAGGCAAACGATAAACAAATGGAGATCGTTTAAAAGATACATGTACAACCAATGATTAAAACCAACACACAAAAAAACGCTTCCCGTACCTACGCAGGTGTCTTTAATTCGCACAATAAAGTACTCATTAAATTACAGTAAAAGAAAAGAAGCATAAATTCAACCAATGGTCTGAGTTTGGTATGCGAGTTATATTCCTGCCATCAGTAGGAAAAGCTACGGATGAGCGTGTCCGCATTTCCGTTTTCCCTTCCCTTATTGTACTTCACCTCGAAATTATGTTGCTGTAGGGCAAGACTGCATTAGAGTAAGCGACCATTCTTCGGGGAAATATTACAGATCCATGACAATGGACAGTGATCCGTCTATATCACAAAGCGGGAGCCGGCTATGTAACATCGTAGCTACTGAATGGCCCACACAAGGCACGGACACTTTTTTCCGAAGGCTGTATGCCTGCTCGTGCGCAGTAAGCTTTCTACTAACAAAAAGCACCGGATGCGCTTGTCCACTTTCGTCCCGCTGACTCAGAACTGCCCCGAGACCCCTGCAACTCGCATCGCACTGCAGTGTGAATGGTAGCTTAAAATCTGGAGCTCAGAAATTGGGTTGAGAGATTTGGGGTTTCTTTAAAGCCAGGAAAGAACCCCCCTTCATCTCGTTCCGCTGTACCTTAGTCGGCTCTTCTTTCCTTAAGCTATTGGTTAAGGGACTGGCCACATTGGAATAGTAGGGGATATAATGCTGCTAGTATCCAGCGAGTCCGAGATAGGCGCGGATATCGGTTTTAGTAGTGGGTCGGGGATAGCTATCGATAGCGGCAAGCTTTATCTAATGAGGTTGCCAGTATCCTTACCCAATAAGATGCCCAAGGTACTCCACCTTCGATTTGCCGAACTGACAGTCGGCAAGTGGCCGCATCAAGTAATAGCGTCAAGACGTCTCCTAAGTGGCCCATGTGGTCTTCCCAACTGTCCGAGAATACCGCAATATCATCGAGATGTAGAGATGCGTAGTCCTTTGCCCCGGGGGCACACGATCCCCGAGTCGCTAGAAACAAAAGGTCGCGTCTTTGAGCCCAAAACTCATGACCATCGGTCGAAAAGTCCGTAAGGGTGAGACAAACGTGGCGTATTGACTGGCGTGTTTAGTCAAGGGTACCTGCCAGCAGCCGCTTGTCAGATCGGGTGTAGATAACGTACTGGGCTCGGCTAACTGTTTCCATTCTCTGTTCTAAGTTGGGAATTGGGTGCAGCTGGTCCCTTGTGATTTCCTATATTCTATGTAGGGCCTCGGCTGCTCTCTGAGTGCCTGACTAGTATGAGAGGCGAGGTAAAATCGCTCTCGGAAGGGACAATGACACCAATATCGAACATTCTTTGAATTTCGCGCGGGAGTATTTATTTTTGCTTGGCTGAAACTCGGTAAGGTCGGGAGCGAATTGGCTCATGGGTAATTAATTCAATGTTGTGATCCACTAAGTTGGTTTTCCCCGGCCTATCTACAAACGCCTCTGTGAATTCCACAAGGACCTTTTCAAGCTTCTGCCTTTGTTTTTCATTCAGATCGGAACTATCGGTGACCCTGTCTAGCAGGACGTAGAGTGTCTGTGGTTCCGACTCGGGTCCGGGCATAACGATGTCGGTCTCTATTTCTTCGGGGATATTCAACCCGAGTTGGGCCACTGCTGCTCGCTGACGCTAAGGCTTCATCAAATTTGAATGGTAAATTTTTACCTATTATCGCCTACCGGGAAGTTTGATCACATAGTTGGTATCTGACAGCTTCTGTAATACCATCGCAGAGCCCTGCCACTGAACGGCGAGCTTGGTAGCTTTAGATGGTGCTAAGAGCATTACCTGGTCTCCCTCCGAAAACAAACGTAGCCGAGCGTTTTTATTGTCCAGACGTTTCACCTTCAACTGCGCCGATGTCATGTTCGCCTCCACGAGTTCCTTGCAAGCGTGGAGTCTCTGGAGTAAGCCCAGCACGTACGCAACCACTGTGGGATCATCCCCCTTCCCTACGAAGATTCTCGCAGTATGCGAGGGAGTGACATCAATGACCTCCCGTAGACGAGTTCGGCGGGACTAAATCCAGTGGCCTCGTGTGGTACCGGCCTAAGCGCGAACATTGTGGCGGGCAAACATGCCTCCTAATCTCTTTTTGTTTCTTATAGCATAGTGCTCGTATGACTCTTTTTAGGACGGAATGCCATGCCTCGACAGAATTACTCGGGGGATGCCAAGGACGTTGCGGCGAGTGCGCTGGTAAATACACTGCCCTGATCGCTTTGTAACTCCGCCGGAAATCCCACTCGCGAGAGCAACACCTATTGGAGCCCATCAACAATGTTAGCCGAGATGAGTTCCTTCAAAGGGAGCGCCTCGGGGAACTTCGTGGCAGGGCATATCATGGTCAATATATAGCGGCTCCCGGATTTTCTTTTCGGCAGTGCACACACTAGGTCCAGGACCAGCGGGCGGAAAGGCTCCGCAACGAGCGGCATCAACTTTAAGGGTGCCTTCTGCTGGTTTTGTATTTTGCCGATTCTTTGGCAGACGTCACAAGATTTCACAAATTTCTCGACGTTCTTGAAACAATTCGGCCAATATTATTCCCCCAGTAGGCGAGCCTTCGTTGTCTTATTGCCGAGATGGCCCGCCCAACTATTCCCCTGACAAAGCTTAAGTATTTTCGCCCACTACCTTTGTGGGACTACAAGCTGGTCATAGTACACTCCCTTCGAATCCTTGTGCTGACGGTAGAAGATGCCTGCGCGACGGGGAAAACCACGTTTCTCTGTGTCTGGTCCTCCCCTTCCGTATGGTTTTATTCCCGAAGCGTTTCGTCTTCGGCTTGTTCTGACGCAATGACCTCCGGGCCCACTTTCGACAGTTATGGGAAGCCGTCCAAACAGGGAGGCACCAGAAAGGGTTCCGGTTCTTTGCTACCTTCTCTAGGGAGACGAACTATTCTTGTCCTCACCCGAAGCACCTCCTATACTTGTTGCAGTCCCTATTTGTTCGAGTGTCTGTGCCTCTTGGCTTTCTGAAACACGGAGCTGCGTTTCGATCCCTTTGGCCTTGGAACGGGTGAGAGCTTGTATTATGTATTCTCCAAAGCTCAGACCTCTTTCTTTCAATATATGCTATGAATGATTAGAAAAAAGGTAACCATACTGCTCTGGTAAGCTTTGCTACACGGCGGCTTCGGTTTCTAGCTTTCCGAATGCACCTTTAATAAGCACCCTTGCCACTGGCAGACATACGCACGTATCCTCTTGTGCTACTTGCCTAATTCATGCACATTCCCCCGTAAACCTGTCCGCGGGCACGTACGAGGTGTGGATTATGTCCACGGTAGCCGCTGAGTCACGGGGAACACGGTAGTTTTGGCCATTTATGGTGATGCCCCGCAAACAAGGCTCTAGCAGCCGCATGTTGTCGTCGTTATTTCTTAGCAACAAAAAAACTACCTTTTCCTTGCGGCAACCAATCGCCAAATGCCCGGTTTCGTGCAACTGAAAGCACACAATTGGTTTCTGTGCCTCTAACACTTCTGCTCCCCTATTTCCTTGCCTGAGCGCGCAGTGTTGGTCGACTCTTTGTGCTGATATATTTCATTCGCCCCTTTTTGTACCTGCCTGGCAAGATTGCTAGGTTCGAGGCACTTAGCAGTTTCTGGATATGTTTTCTTTGCTGCCCTCCCGCGTTCTTTCTCCTCTCCTTGTCTGAGACTGAATTATTCGGCAAGCTCCGCGGCGCGCTCTAGGTTCTTTTTCCCTGGTCGGTCGAATACCCCCAAGCGTGCCTCCTCATTCAGGCCAATCAAAAATTGTTCAATGCATATTAACTGGACAGCTTTGTCATGGTCTCCCAAAACGTCCATGCTCTTAACCCATTCCATCAGGTCGCACTTCATGCTGTAGGCGAAGTCGGTGAGCGACCCTTCGCTCCGTTTGACGTTATTTCTAAAACACCGGCGGAAGGCATCGTTGGAGAGTCGATACATTTTTAGCTGTGCGCTTTTTACTTTGTCATAATCAGCTGCCTCTTGTTTTGAGTGTCGAGCAAGCACTTCCGCTCTTTCACAAGGGAGAACGGTTAGTAGCACCTGAGTCCATGCCTCACGTGGCACTTTGCCTTCGCAGGTTCTTTCAATATTAACTAAAAAGAAACCGATGTCCACGCCAGTTTTAAGATGGGATACCAGGTCTTTTATTTTTGGCGGTTTCACTACTTGAGCATTGGATGCTGTGTTTTGAGAGGCCACTGTGTGGGCTGGCTGTGTATCCAAGCGCTTTCCTTCGAGTACACGTTCCTATTCCTGTTTCCGTCTCTGGCACTTGCGTTCCTCCTGCTTTTTCTATCTCTGGTACTCTTCCTTTTTGCGTTCGCGTTCATGCTGCTCTCGCTTTCTCTGGTCCTCTTCCTTTTTGCGTTCACGTTCATCCTGCTCTCGCTTTCTCTGGTCTTCTTCCTTTTTGCGTTCGCGTTCATCCTGCTCTCGCTTTCTCTGGTCCTCTTCCTTTTTGCGTTCACGTTCATGCTGCTCTCGCTCTCTCTAGTCTTCTTCCTTTTTGCATTCGCGTTCATCCTGCTCTCGCTTTCTCTGGTCCTCTTCCTTTTTGCGTTCACGTTCATCCTGCTCTCGCTTTCTCTGGTCTTCTAACTTTTTGCGTTCGCGTTCATCCTGCTCTCGCTTTCTCTGGTCTTCTTCCTTTTTGCGTTCGCGTTCATCCTGCTCTCGCTTTCTCTGGTCCTCTTCCTTTTTGCGTTCGCGTTCATCCTGCTCTCGCTTTCTCTGGTCCTCTTCGTTTTTGCGCTTGCGTTCATGCTGCTCTCGCTCTCTCTAGTCTTCTTCCTTTTTGCATTCGCGTTCATCGTGCTCTCGCTTTCTCTGGTCCTCTTCCTTTTTGCGTTCACGTTCATCCTGCTCTCGCTTTCTCTGGTCTTCTAACTTTTCGCGTTCGCGTTCATCCTGCTCTCGCTTTCTCTGGTCTTCTTCCTTTTTGCGTTCGCGTTCATCCTGCTCTCGCTTTCTCTGGTCCTCTTCCTTTTTGCGTTCGCGTTCATCCTGCTCTCGCTTTCTCTGGTCCTCTTCGTTTTTGCGCTTGCGTTCATCCTGCTCTCGCTTTCTCTGGTCCTCTTCCTTTTTGCGTTCGCGTTCATCCTGCTCTCGCTTTCTCTGGTCCTCTTTCTTTTTGCGTTCGCGTTCATCCTGCTCTCACTTTCTCTGGTCCTCTTCCTTTTTGCGTTCGCGTTCATCCTGCTCTCGCTTTCTCTGGTCCTCTTCCTTTTTGCGTTTGCGTTCATCCTGCTCTCGCTTTCTCTGGTGCTCTTCGTTTTTGCGTTCGCGTTCATCCTGCTCTCGCTTTCTCTGGTCTTCTTCCTTTTTGCGTTCGCGTTCATCCTGCTCTCGCTTTCTCTGGTCCTCTTCCTTTTTGCGTTCGCGTTCATCCTGCTCTCGCTTTCTCTGGTCCTCTTCATTTTTGCGCTTGCGTTCATCCTGCTCTCGCTTTCTGTGGTCCTCTTCCTTTTTGCGTTCGCGTTCATCCTGCTCTCGCTTTCTCTGGTCCTCTTTCTTTTTGCGTTCGTGTTCGCGATTACGTTCTCTCTGTCCCTGAATATCTCCCCAAGCCTCTATGATCTTCTCGTCATCTCTGCCACTTGCATCTGTAGCGTCGGTGACTTCCGCCATGTTTAGCTCTTTTCCACAATCAATCCCGAATTCCCGGCAAAGCGCGTTAAGGTGCGTTCTGCGCAACTTCTTTTTTATTTTTTTACTTACTTATTTATAGTGCCCTCAGAGTAATATACATTATAGAGGGGACAGGTTACATAATGGAGGTAAAAATCCTATACAGAAAAGGCACAATATAAGTAGCAATGAAAAGTTAAGCTTGCTCACTAATTTACACGTCATAAACAAAAAATAATAGCGGTAGTTCACCACAGAAATCTCTTGATACACTTTTCAATACACAAGTTGGGAATGAGAGGTCAGTACATACATAGTTATGTTGCAAATATGGTTTTTCTACAATAAAAAGTTACACGATGTATTGAACGCAAGTTTCATGATTTCAATGTAGATAACTCGCCACATTTAGTAGTTAACTCACCAAATTTAAATGTAGTTCACACGCAGCAAAGGGTGCTAAGAATAACTGGGTCCGAACAGGCCGCCATTGGAAACTGAACCTGGCAACGTTTAACACTAAAACGTTGTCTAGTGAGGCGAGCCTGGAAGTTCTATTGGAGGAATTAGAGCGCAGTAAATGCGATATAGTAGGGCTCAGTGAAGTTAGGAGGACAAAAGAAGCATATACAGTGCTAAAAAACGGGCACGTCCTGTGCTACCGGGGCTCAGCGGGGAGACGAGAACAAGGAGTCGGATTCCTGATTAATAAAGTTATAGCTGGTAACATACAGAAATTCTACAGCTTTAACGAGAGGGTGGCAGGTCTTGTTGTGAAACTTAATAAGAGGCACAAATTGAAGGTAGTACATGTTTACATCCAGTCATGATGACCAGGAAGTCCAAAGCTTCTATGAAGACGTGGAATCGGCGATGGGTAAAGTAAAAAAAAAAAAACTATACTGATGTGCAAATTCATTGCCAAGGTACGCAATAAGCAAGCTGTTGACAAGTCAGTGGGGGAATATGGCATTGGCTCTAGAAATAGCAGGGGAACGTTATTAGTAGAATTTGCAGAACAGGATAATATGCGGATAATAATTACCTTCTTCCGCAAGCGCGTTAGGCGAAAGTGGACGTGGAGGAGCCCAAATGGCGAGACTAGAAATGAAATACACTTCACACTCTGCGCTCACCCTGGCATCATACAAGATGTGGATGTGCTCGGGAAGGTGCGCTGCAGTGACCATACGATGGTAAGGACACAAATAAGCCTAGACTTGAGGAAGGAACGGAAGAAACTGCTACATTAGAAGCCAGTCAATGAGTTAGCGGTAAGACGGAAACGAGGAATTCCGGATCAAGCTACAGAACAGGTATTCGGCTTTAACTCAGGAAGAGGACCTTAGTGTTAAAGCAATGAACGACAATCTTATGGGCATCATTAAGGAGTGTGCAATAGAAGTCGGTGATAACTCCGTTAGACAGGATACCAGTAAGCTATCGCAAGAGACGAAAGATCTGATCAAGAAACGCCAATGTATGAGAGCCTCTAACCCTACAGCTAGAATAGAACTGGCAAAGCTTTCTAAGTTATTCGAAAAGCGTAAGACAGCTGACAGAAGGAACTATAATGTGGATAGAACTGAACATGCCCTCAGGAACGGAGGAAGCCTAAAAGCAGTGAAGAAGCTAGGAATTGGCAAGAATCAGATGTATGCGTTAAGAGACAAAGCCGGCAATATCACTACTAATATGTATGAGATAATTCAAGTGGCTGCGGAGTTCTATAGAGATTTATACAGTACCAGTGGCCCCCACGACGATAATGGAAGCGAGAATAGTCTAGACAAATTATAAATCCCACAGGTAACGCCGGAATAAGTAAAGAAAGCCTTGAGAGATATGCAAAGGGGGAAGGCAGCTGGGGAGGATCATCAGGTAACAGCAGATTTGTTGAAGGATGGCGGGCAGATTGCTCTAAAAAACTGGCCACCCTGTATACGCAATGCCTCATGGCCTCGAGCGTACCGGAATCTTGGAAGAACGCTAACATAATCATGATCCGTAAAAAAGGGGACGCCAAGGACTTGAAAAAATTATCGACCGATCAGCTTACTGTCCGCCGTCTACAAAGTATTTACTAAGGTAATCGCAAATAGGATCAAGAACACCTTAGACTTCTGTCAACCAAAGGACCAGGCAGAATTCCGTAAAGGCTACTCAACAATAGACCATATTCACACTATCAATCAGGTGATAGAGAAATGTGCGGAATATAACTATTCCTTATATATGACTTTCATTGATTACGAGAAAGCGTTTGATTATGTCGATACCTCAGCAGTCATGGAGGCAATACGGAATCAGGGTGTAGACGAGCCGTATGTAAAAATACTGAAGGATATCTATAGTGGCTCCACAGCCACCGTAGTCCTCCATAAAGAAAGCAACAAAATCTCAATAAAGAAGGACGTCAGGCAGGGAGATATCATCTCTCCAATGCTATTCACAGCGTGTTTACAGGAGGTATTCAGAGACCTGTATTGGGAAGAATTGGGGATAAAAGTTAATGGAGAATACCTTAGTAACTTGCGATTCGCTGATGATATTGCCTTGCTTAGTAATTCAGGGGACCAGTTGCAATGCATACTCACTGACCTGGAGAGGCAAAGCAGAAAAGTGGGTCTAAAAATTAAACTGCAGGAAACTAATGTTTAACAGTCTCGGAAAAGAACAGCAATTTACAATAGGTAGCGAGGCACTGGAAGTGGAAAGGGAATACATCTACTGAGGACAGGTATTGATGGCGGATCCGGATCGTGAGACGGAAATAATCAGAAGAATAAGAATGGGCTGGGGTGTGTTTGGCAGGCATTCTCAGATCATGAACAGCAGGTTGCCATTATCCCTCAAGAGAAAAGTGTATAATTGCTGTGTCTTACCAGTACTCACCTACGGGGCAGAAACCTGGAAGCTTACGAAAATGGTTCTACTTAAATTGAGGACGACGCAACGAGCTATGGAAAGATGATGGGTGTAGCGTTAAGGGATAAGAAAAGAGCAGATTGGGTGAGGGAACAAACTTGAGTTAATGACATCTTAGTTGAAATCAAGAAAAATAAATGGGCATGGGCAGGACCTGTAATGAGGAACGAAGATAACCAATTGTCATTAAGGGTTACTGATTGGATTCCACGGGAAGGGAAGTGTAGCAGGGGCTGGCCGAATGTTACGTGGGCGGAGGAGATTAAGGAGTTTGTAGGGACAACATGGCCACAATTAGTACATGACCGGGGTAGCTGGAAAAGTATGGGAGAGGCCTTTTCCCTGCAGTGGTCGTAGCCAGTCTGATGATGATGATGATTATGATGATGAACTAAAGCGTTTCTAAATTGAACAGGATTAGTTATACTAACAATAGATGTTGGCAGACCGTTCCATTCGTTCCAAGTTTTGGGTAAAAATGATTGGGAATGTGTTAGCGTGTTAGAGCGAGGCACATGTACCTTATGCGTATGATCTCTACGTTAGGTTATGAATGGTGCTGGCTACGCCGACCGAAGTGCTGCGTTTTGGTAGTAAATGTTATGAAATAAGCATTGGGGTGTTCTTTCCTGCGGATTAACAGCGAAGGTAGGTTCGATGTAGTCTTGATTTGTGTTACGCTTGCCGTACAATGGTAATTATGTAGCATAAACCGAGCGGAGCGATTCTCGGCCCTTTCAAGGCAGTTAATTGACATGGCATGATGTTGGTCCCATGCTGATGACGCATTTTTCAGCTGAGGACGGACAAATGTCGTGTATTACAGATGTTTGAGTGATAATGGTGCGAGCGAGAAGTTTCTGCGAAGTATTTCAAGTGTACGATTAGCTTTGCTCGTTATAACCTCGGCATGGTACTTCAAGGATAAGTTATAGGTTACATGGACGCCCAGATATTTGTAGTTTCTTACGCTCTTTAAAGGAATGTTATCAAGCAAATAGGCAGGACAAGCTTCATTAGTGCGGGATACTCGCATCGATTCACATTTCTTGACGTTAAGCTGCATCTGCCGTTTTATAGCCCAGTTATGCAGTGTGTTCAAATCGTCCTGAAGAGATGAAATACTAGTGTCATTAGTGATCTTACGATATAATACGCAGTCATGTGCAGAAAGAGAAATTTTAGACGAAATCTTATTAGGTAGATCTTTAACGTAGTTCAATAACTACAGCGGCACAAGCACAGACCTTTGTGGAACGCCAGATTTGACGGGTGTTAGAGTTAAATTAACTTCATTAGAGTTAATCTTCATTCAGTTAACTTCATTGGAGTTAATGAAGTTGATCAACTTCATTAAGAAACCGCATGCAAATAAATTGCATTCGGTTTGTTAGAAATGTTGTTATCCAATTTGGTACATTAGTACCAATGTTTAGTGCTCTGAGTTTAAATAGCAGTAATGTGTGGTGTACTTTGTCAAAAGATTTAGCGAAATCAAGAAAAATACAGTCCCTAGGAAATCCTGCTTCCAAGTTGGAATGAAAGTCGTTAGTAATGCAAAGAAGCTGGGTATCACAGGAGAATGTTTTACGAAAACCATGTTGGCTAGATGTAAAGACGTTTTAAGATTGAAGATGATTGATTGCCTGAGAATAAATTACGTGATCCATTATCTTACAGGGCACTGAAGTCCAACTAATCGGCCTATAATTAGAAGGGTTATGCGTATCACCAGATTTATGAATTGGAATGATCTTAGCCGTTTTTCAATCTAAAGGCAATGTGCCGTTGGGAAGCGACTGAGAAAAAAATAATTTATAATTATTGAGCAATACTTACTAGTACTGTGTAAAATTGTTTTCTTAATTCCATCAACATCCCATGACGATTTTATTTATAATTTATTTATAATCAATTTAATACCGTTACTACTAAGTGCTACAGGATCCATGTGGGGATATTTTGTTGGTCGTATTTCGGGAGGATGAGTAACATGCGAAGACGGAGAAAAGGCCTGTACGAAAGTTTCACTTAGAGCGAGTCATTTAGCACTTGTTCCAATCCATGGCTACCTCTCTTTTGCCGACAAGTGTCGCAAGGAGCTAAGTGTTGACGCAAGGTATCCTTCAACAAGGCTACTAACAGCCTTGTTACCAGTAAGAACCATGTTAAGCCTGGAAACTCTCAAGCAGAAAAGGTCGTGCACTCGCCATACGAAAGTCGAAGCACTGCGCAGATTATCTTACCACTGCCATCCGATGCTGCCACTGGGAGCTCGAAGACGTCGGATCCTCTTTGCTTGTGAAGGGGTAAGTGAACGTGAGGCTAGGTCCGATATTCGGGAGTTTAGACGAGCACGTATATATTAACAAATGTGCAAGGAGATGCAAAGTAAAACAGAAAAGCTGACGATGAAGTGGTAGTCGCTGCTCGCTCCCGCCGTCCGTAGCTCTTTTATGACTTGCGTGGTTATTGTTTATTCACTTTCCCCAATCCGGTGTCAGCAGGCCGATGATATCAGGTCTCACCAATTCGGAGGTAGGTTGCCCCTTTCGCCTACTTCGATCGTACTCTGATTGGTGATGGCCGGATCATCGCACTGAGCTCGTCTCCGGCTTGGACACGCCAGTTTGTGCTGCTGACAGGTGACAGTCGTATCATTGCTAATTACTCAAATCTCTCCTAAATGAGGTGTTCCCGCGTTGGTCATAACTCATCCGTGTCGAGAACCATTTTGACGAGGCCGTCGGCCCGTTCCCTGTAATCGTGCGAGCCGTGACCGAAGGGTGTCGCGGGGTGAACGGCCGATCACAAAAAGGGCAAGTCTTCGCATACCCGCACCCGTGAAACGCGATGGACGAATAAATCCAGGGCTTCAAGCCCGGAAATGCACTTCTGGGGCTTTACCACCAGGCCTTTTGGACCAAGCCTCTTTGTGCTCTTCGTCTGTGCGATTTGCAACGAGAATGTCATCAAGGTAGGCGAAAAGGAATGGTAGTTCGCCCATAACTTCTTCCATGAACCTTTGACACGTTAGCGCCGCAGTCCTCCAACCGTAAGGCATACGGACAAACTCAACTACAGCCAATGGAGTAGTGATTTCTGTCTTCAGAGTGCCGCTGGGTTCGACATCAATTTGGTGGTACGCGTTCCTGAAATCAATCTTGCTCTATATTTTGGTTCCTGCGAGACGGGCGGGGAAGTCAAGTATGTGGGGAAGTGGATGCTGAACCGCAGTAGATACGGCATTCAAAGCTTGATAATCACCAGAAGGTCGCCAGTCACCACTGTGCTGCTTTGGAACCAGATGGAGAGGTGAAGACAATTGCTGGAGTAAGGACGAATAACGCCGAACTGAAGCATGTGTTCGAACTCACGGCAGGCGACTACCAACCTCCGTCCAGCGAGCTTCTGTGGCCGGACGGCGACAGGTGGGCCGCTAGTGGTGATATGAGGGGTCACCTTGTGTTCCACCGGCAGCGCATCGTTTCGGGGCTTCGTGAGTTGCATGAACTGAGCAAGTATCTTGTCGTACTTTGTGACTGACCGAAACGTATGGATGCCAGATGAGGCGAATTTGGACTGCAGGCCAAGAACATCGAGGGATGTGGCGTTATTCTTTAGGTGCCGATCGCGAACACTCACACCTAGGTCACCTAGGTTGAAATGGGTGAGGAAGTCCACTCCCAGTATGGCAAAGCTGACTTCGGCGATCAGAAACACTCATCTGTGCAAGCGACGGAGTCCGATGTCCAGCGTCATTGAACGGAGCCCATACGATGGTATAGCAGTGTTCTCAGCGTGGAGCGTGGGTGTGGACTTGCCGCGTTGGCGATCTGCGGCTGTGGAGGGAACGATAGACAGCTCGGCTCTGGTGTCGACGAGGAGGCGGGTGCCGGTGATGCGGTCGACTACGAAGAAAAGGCGGCTCGCTTTAGGGCTGATGTCACATACCGCCGGTAGCGACTGGCCGATGAATTTGCCATCCACGAATAGGGCTGAGTGCAGCGACTTGCTTGCTCGCGAAAGTGACGGTGGTACTAGCAGAACTGCCGCGGCGAGTCTCTACGTTCACTGGGAGACTGTGAAGGCAAATGGTTGCACCGAAGTTGGTCGCCACTGTTGCCAACCGACGTAAGTTTTTCCAGTTTATTAGTAAGGCGGTTGACTGTGTCCTCCAGATGCTAGAGTCAGGCTCCTTTATCTGAGACTTTCGCAGTGATGATAGGTATCTTTGCCGCAGACAAGAAGTCGATTATGCGGTCAGCTAGTGCAACTAGCCGACGGAGACTTTTCTCGTCTGAACCCACCAGTACCATGCGGGTGGGCTGTGGGAGGCGGTGGAAGAACAATACGCGCAAATTTGGAAGATGTCTCTCGTTTGCGGAGTGTTAACCCAATAACGCAACCGGGGCAGGAATTGTGTCGGTGGCTGGTTCCTCGGAAAGGAGTTGTTGCAGCCTGCTCTGATGCGATGGCTCGAGGCGCTCCAGGATCCTGCGTTTCATGTCGCCGTATGCTGTCGCTGAAGGCCTACCTACAAGCAAGTCGTATATGGCATCGGTGATGTCGCAGGGTAGCGCGGCGATGACATGCAGGTACTTGGCTGTCTGTGAAGTGATGCGCCGGAGTTGAAAACGGGCCTCTCCTTGCATAAACCAAACTCGGGGATTCTTGTGTAAAAAGCTGGGAAGCTCGGGCAGCAGGGAAACATTGCGGCACTCAGGTGCTGGTGCACTGGTATACTGACGCCAAAAATTGTGCGCATTATAAATCAGTACCGAAACGCAAGAAGTAGTATAAGGACCGTAACTGCGATTAGATTTAGCAACAAATTGTATCGAAGGGAATTGGCGTTCTATAGGCACAAGTACAGCGGTTGGATTAAATTTTCGAAGGCCGTAAGCAATTAACCCAAGTGTGAATAGGCTTTGCTGAACTACAATGTTGTTGGTTTAACTCATTCCCATTATACTTCTAAAATATGTCGTCTCTGTCAATAACTGCCTATTCATTGAGACACATCGATTACGCATAATCTTCACTGTTCATGAGTTGATTCTTGCGGTAAGATGTAATCCCAAGCATTTGGCGCCTCAGTTTGAAACAAGACCGGCAAGCGCGCACGTTCTTATACGGCAGAATAATGATGCGAACATGCACCGACATGTGTGCAAACTACGGGAAGGTGACTGAAGATGAAGGACCTAGTACCGTGCAATTACTGTGTGTGCTGTCAAAAAAAAAAAAAAAGATTGAAAGAAAGAATGGCCAGTGCCGAGTTGTAACGATTCAAGCTTTATTTCTTTTTGACCCAGAATGCAACACGATTAGTTCCATGTGATCTATCCATGGGTAAATGTTATAACAAAACTCTTAATTTACCCGTTGATTACATGCACCAACCAGTCCAAATTAACATCATACTAAAGCGTATTGACGCATTGCAGTGCACTGCTTTGCACTGCTTTGCAACACAGGGGTTTGCTATCCTCAGTAGCTAACTGTTTGGTTGACCTCCCTGCCTTTCTGCTTCTTGCATTCTCCCTCCCTTTGTATAAAACGCACTACCATGTGGGAAAGAGAGCGCTTTCCTCTTTTAGAATTCAATTATTTGTCAAGCAATTATTTTGCTATTCCAGTAACTAGAGCACAAATGCGAAAACAAAACCGATTCTGTTCTGCTTTCCGCCCTCACAGAGTGCGACACCAGGGAGCAGCGCGCGCTGCGCTTCTGATCTAAGGAGTGGTAGACGAAGGTGCACATGTGTAATCAGACAGCATTTATCTTATCATTTATTTAGGGAAAAAACTACAAAAAAGAAATTTAGCACCAATATCAGGTACATAATCATGCAAGGCGGTAGAAAGTGATCCATGTGGTTAGAAATAGAAAAGCAGTTAAAGGACGAACAAGTAGATGTATACGCGCTATGCTAAACACATCTCAGGGATCTAGAAGACCTACCGTTTGTTCAGGGTCCACGTCTGGGAAGAGAGCGACAAAACAGCAACGGAGAGGAAGGGAGGAGGAGTAGGTATGCTGATACATCAAGGAACAAAGTGGCAAAGAATAAAGTCAACTTGCAAAGAACATGCCTGGGTATCAGGTACAATTGCCGGTAAAAAGACATGGTTAGTAGTAGTTTATTTAGGGGCAGGGGAAAAATGCAGGAAAGAGAATAATGATCTAGTGAAGTGTCTCAATGACGATATACAGCAGTTTGGAGAAGGTGCCGATATTATTCTGCTGGGTGACATGAATGGCCACATCGAGGATCTGGATGGATACGCAGATTGTAACGGGAAGTTGATGCTAGACCTCTGTGGGCGACACAACCTAGTTATAGTAAATACAGAAACTAAGTGTGATGGAAAAATCACGTGGGAATCCCGTAACAGGCAAACGACCTTTGACTACTGCTTAATGTCGCAGAGGATGCATAGCAACCTCGTAATAATGGAAATAGACGAAGAGGGGAAGTACAGACTCGGAAGTGAGCATAAGCGTACTAGTCTACAGCTGGGAGCCCTGCTCAAACGAGAAATGCAGGGAAGTGAAATAGAGTACGCAAAATTAAGTGACGAACAAATAGCGCAAATAGCGGCCGGCATAGAGAAAGAAATAGAGAAACATCCCATAGAAAACGGGATTATAATCAGTTAGAACTACTGATTAGCACAAAAATAAAAGAAGTTAAAGGAATGAACCGCTGGAGAGGAAAGAGAAAGCCACGAAGTTGGTGGATAAAGGAAATTAGGGAGGCCATCGAACAACGACGGTTGGCATCACCGGAACACAGAGAAACAAAGAGGGTGCAGTTATCTGAAGAGGAATGTAGGCCAAAAATGGAATTCATATCGACAAAAAAAAAAAAAAAAAAACAAGTGCAGGTCCTCGTCCAGGCTAAAATATATCAGTCCTCTGATCGCTGACTGGCTGAAGCTCACGATGCAACTAAAGGGGGGTCAAGAGAATTCTGGAACCATATACGCTGGCTGGGTAAAGCGAATCAAAGAACGCAGGAACAGATTCACGATGCCGAGGTAAGATGTTTAGAGGGAGATGACGCTGTGAACTGCATTGGTTCAGTTATAGCTTAGTCATCAAGGAAAGACGATAGGGTATTGGCCCCAAATGAGGGAGCAACACAGGGTAGCACAATAGAAAACAGCTTAGAACTGGACAATATTATCTGGAAAAAGGCGGAAGCAAATGTTCCAAAATGCACATCCGCAGGGATAGACAAAATTCCAATCATGTTAATTAATGAACTTGGCCCAAGAAGCAAGGAAACGCTGATAAAAGCATTGGAAGCAGTCATAACAAATAAGGAAATTCCGCACAGCTGGAAACGGAGTAAAATAAATTATATTTACAAAGCGAAAGGCGATAAGACGAACATAACATCCTTCTGACCAATTACGGTAACATCAGCTATATATAGGCTGGGCAATGCAGGCGGTGAAATTAGGAATGCAGTCATGAGTAGAAAGTAATAGAATACTCAGAGGACTTCAGAACGGGTTCAGAAGTGGTAGGCGCTTAGATGATAGCCTGTTCATGCTTACCCAGTGCATAGAAATAACTAAGGCGGAAAATAGACCTCTGTATTTAGCATTCTTGGACATAAGCGGTGCATACAACAACATGAACAGGGAACTCTTGTGGAACATATTACAAGATGAAGGTATCGGTCATTAGGTAATTGATTTCCTACAGGAAATATATCGAAAAAATAATGTTGAGCTAACATGGGAAGGAATGAAGAGTACGACAGTTGTCGAGGTACACAAAGGATTAAGGCGAGATTGCCCTCTGTCATCGCTGCTATTCATGCTTTATATGATAAGTGTGGAAAGAAGGCTACATGGAAGCAATCTAAGGTATAATGTGTCCTACAGATTAGGTGGAAAGGTTTTGAGCAACGACTACCGGGTTTAATATATGCGGAAGATATTGTACTGTTAGCAGATAACGAGGAATACTTGAAAACTCTCGTTAATTATTGTGTAGACAAAGGAGACAGTCTAGGTTTAAGTTTTAGCGCAGCTAAGTCCGGTAGGGTGTTTTTTTAACAATACAACTGATCAGGGGCTTACAATACAAGGCCATGAAATACCCCGAGTGGCCGAATACAGATATCTCGGGGTATGGATAAACAAAGGGCCGATGTGCACGGAAAAGCACGAATAGTCTCTCATAGCAAAAGGGCTAAAAGTTGCCAGGATAACGAAACATAGGGCATTGGGGGGGTACAACAGGTATGAAATACTGCGAGGTATTTGGAAAAGAATAATGGTGCCGGGGATTTCTTTCTGGAATGCGGTCCTGTGCTTAAGGGTAGAAATTCAGTGGAGACTAGAAGTAAATCAGAGAGCAGTTGAAAGATGAGCACTAGGTGCCCATGTGTAAACACCAAACTATGCAGTACAGGGAGATATGGGCTCGGCATCGTTTGAGGCACGGGAAGCTCAGAGTAAAATCCCACACGAAAACGCCTGAGGAAATTGGAAGATAACAGTTGGGCAGCTAAGGTTTTTAAATACCTATACAGAAGGAGCATCAACTCACAATGGCGGAAAAGAGCTAGGAAGCTAACCAGTAAACATGCCAGACACGAAGACAGAGAAATACAGAGCATTAAACGACAGGTTAAAAACGCGGTAATTAAACATAGGATAAATTCAATGGAAAAGATGCACAGTGTTGAACTATATCGATACTGGAAACAGCAAATAAGGAAGGAAGCGTTTTGTAACTCAAGAGACAGTGCCCTACTCTTTGAAGCTAGGTCCGGATGTCTTAGAACGCGCAGCTATCAAAAGAAATTTAACGACGAAGAAGGCACATGTACTGTGTGGGGTAAATCTGTAGAAACAATAGAACACCTCATACTAAAATGCGATGGTCTCCATCCCGATGTCAATGCGGGCACAGCCACGCTTCCTGAGGCCCTAGGGGTCAGAGAGAACAATAGTCATGCAAATAAATATGCGGTGGAAATTAGCAAAAACCGATTCGAAGATTGGTGGCTCAAAAACAGAGAGGTGACATAAGGTTAAAAGTGTAGGAAGACGTATCTAAAGAAAATGGCGAATTTTAATAATTTACAGCACAGTTAAACAAAAAAGCTGAGCATGGTGGCCACTGCTATCACCCCGTTTCAAAGGGGACGCTGCTACCTTCCATCTCTCCATACTTCCGATCTAAGGAGTGGTTGACGAAGGTGCACATGTGTAGTCAGCCGGCATTTATCGTGTCGGGTTGTAAAAATTGTTAATTTACCGTAAATATCTATTGATATTTACTCAAGAGTGGAGCAAAGCCCCAAGGATGAGAGGTTGGCGCATCGGGAGCGAAGAACAGAAGCGATGGATGGTTACGCTGCTTGGGCCTCGACACGTTCGCATTAGCAAAGTTCCGAATTTGTCGCTGTGTGGTGTACGCTTGTGTGCTCGTCATGTGCCGTCATCGTGCGGGGATATTTGCACTGAATGTCTTTCACTTCGTATAAAAACCTCTGCACGCTGCGGCATCGAAGAAGTTGTCCTGTGCTTGGGTGCACGTATGCGCTTGGACACGCGATAGACTGCTCTCAACGGGTGCTCAACAGTCTACGCGCGCTCGTAACTTGCTCATGAGGTAAACCCATATTAAATTTATTTGGGTTGCATGACGTAGGTGTTGAAATGATGTGTGGTAAGCCGGCGTTCCAAACAGAAATATTGTTTCAAAAGGCCACTATGCAGTGTCTTAGGGCAAGAATGACGCATGAATGGGAAAACAGATCACCCTATCTTTTCAGATCGATTTCAGCGGTAGCGCGATCGGCTCGATCGCAATTTTCGTGTGACACTTCTTACCTCGTGCTCACTTGCGTTAAAAGCGTAGAGTAAAGCGACTTTCATTTCCGCACTTGTATTGATGGTTGTATCGGCTTGAGAGCATACTGTGTCCGATAGAAGAACTGTTAGAATACGGAAATAAACGTTCGAGGTTAATAGCAGTGGCTCACTATATGTGATCGTTACTTTCTTGCTTGGATGCACGTTTTAATTGTAGTGTGAAAAAAAGTTCTTCGCTCTGGCTGCTCTGCGTTGTGTTTCCTAGGTGCAACTGCTTGTGGTGCAGCAAAATGTGTTGCTTCGAATCATGTCTGGGCAGTCAAGATATTCGTGTCATTAACCAAGTAGTAAACGTTGTATCAGTGCAGAAACATTTCGACATACAAGAGAAGCGAGTGGTATCATCATATACTCTACTTTACAAATAATTCAGTTGTATTACTAAATCGCAGAGTGGATATGCATGAACATCAGATTGTGTTCATAGTGAGCAGCAATAAGGTAACTTATCATTACTAATTAATACTTTTACTGAAAGGCAAGTTGCTGTTGTGAAAGGCAAGGAGCTGAGAACAGGTCTGCTGCCTACAATGGCTCCATCTCTCTCAAGTTATCGCAGTATTGTAGCTCTTAAATTGAGTGTATTTTTTTTCTCTTAGCTAGTTGCTACCTCAATCATGGCCATCTAAGCTGTGTAGGTGATCACTGTTAGTGACATTGGAGTGCTGATGGACAAGCACTCCACTATTGCAACCCATATGACAGAGTGCCGCTGTCGTAGTATGCGAAGGTGTTAATATGTTAATAGGTGTTAATAGCCAAATTCTCTTAGTTATTCTTTAATATATTGGTGTCATTCGTGTGTGGTCTAGCAGGCAAAATGCTAACCAAGGAGCAGTAATCCTAATTGGCACTTGGTAAGGTGTACAAGCAAGTCAGGCTGTTGCACATGAAATGGGACATATGTAGATGTCTTCTACAATGCTGCAGTCCTGAATAGCAGCAGAGTTAAGTGATAACACTATAATTTCTTTGTTTGATTGTTGTGTTCATATAGGTTGTGGCCAAGTACTGCACCAGGGTGGCCAATCCTGCTCTGGTGAAAGAGTGCGTTACCGTTTCTGGTCACCGGGATCAGACCACACTCCAGGCCTGCTTATGCAATTTTATCAACACGCGGATTTTTTTTTTTTTGGTCCGGTGGAAAATTGCGCGGCACCGGGATTCAAACCACGGATCTCTTGCACGCGAGGCGGGTGTTCTACCTCTACGCCACCGCTGCAACCTGTAAAGTATGCAGCACGGTTTAGCATTGCGGGAGGCTGGCATCAACTGACGTCTACTTACTGTGAAGTTCAAATGACGTGTTACTGTTAGGGTGACATATATAATTTATGCTTTAGTTCTAATCTTGTACGAGGCAGAAATAGTTTAACCACTTGATTAAAGAATAGTGATTTAATGACTATGTATACACACAGCCACCGAGGACAGCCACCGAGGTGGGCTCGGTGGCTGTGCTCCCGCGCAAGTCATTAATCCTCTTGTGTTCATCATACAGGTGTTTGCCGTCGCTGCCAACGCGCTCTTCGCTGCTCATCTCGCCCTTTCCCCCGTCAGTGTGTCGACTACGGCACCCAGCTGCTGTGATAACGGCATCTTATTCCTGCTTCCGCCCGACATCAACGCTTCACCCTGTCCGACAACGCCACTACCCGGTTTTCTATTCCTGAACGAGCAATCGAAAGCCGCATCACCACAGTCATCACCCGCCGATATAAAAGTGCTACAACCACCTTCGCCGCTCTGTGGGCAAGGTAAGTATACCTGGTGGCGAAGCTCCCATAGGAGCCCATACGTTCAAAACAGGGCGGTCCATCGGTGGCTCATGGGGATTAGCGCCACCTGTATGTGGTGGGAACACTTCCGGCGGAAGAAAAAACAATGCGACGCCATGTCCGTTGAAAGCAGGAGTGACGTCATTTTGTTTTCGAAGGCGCGAAATTTGTTTTGTTGGCCTGCCTTTGGGGCTATATATTCAAATGCCCCGCCATTCGACTTGATGGGCGTTTCGAGCTTTCAGCGCGGAAAGTGATGCAAGAAAAGGCCAGTTGTATGGTTGTGGAAACTGCATTCCTGCACAGAACATACTTTCTTTGGAGGCCGACGAAAGCTTTAGGTGTAGAGTGCTGGTCCTATCGTCGGACGCCAAGTTCGTCGGGCAGCGCAGTCGCACGAAAACAACTAGACAGTTATCTGGCGGTCGTAACTCACAACTTTTGACTGAACAGGTTAAGAAGCAATGAAGCTACACACGTCACCAAATTCAGACAAACTTCGACAAGCAAGAAAGCGCAACGAGTGATGGGGCCGTATTTCAACAGCTGAACTTCATTAGCGCACCTTTCTGCTCATTTCAAGACGTGAATTGCATTGCGAGTGATAGTGGCGTCAACGCCCCCTATAACGGTGGGCGCTGAGTAGAAATGCATTCATTAATAATAATAAAAACGATAAACTTGTTTGTTCTTGACTCGTCATGAATATATAAAATTGACCAGGAATTTAATTTTCGTTGAATGAATCTAACTGTGTCTCGCTTGAATTAAAAAAATGCTTTTTTCTTTTCCAGTGTTTGTTCCCTCCAAACATAGCCGCGCTTCAATCGCTGCTCCCATAACCTCCCTTGATGATGTCGGTGACAATTTGTATGGAACCGCTTTTCGCCCGAAGCTTCGCGACCTATTTGGATCGACCTTGCTGTGGGCTCGGTGGCTGTATTCCAGCACAAGTCACTAATCCTCTTGTATTCATCATGCAGGTGTTTGCCGTCGCTGCCAACGCGCTCTTCGTTGGTCATCTCACCCTTTCTCCCGCCACTGTGTCGACTACAGCACCCAGCTGCTGTGATAACGGACGCCAAGTTCGTCGGGCAGCGCAGTCGCACGAAAACAACTACACAGTTATCTGGCGGTCGTAACTCACAACTTTTGACTGAACAGGTTAAGAAGCAATGAAGCTACACACGTCACCAATTATCCTGCTTCCGCCCGACATCAACGCTTCACCCTGTCCGACAACGCCACTACCCGGTTTTCTATTCCTGGGTGCCCAATGGAAAGCCGCATCACCACAGTCATCACCCGCCGATATAAAAGTTCTACAACCACCTTCGCCGCTCTGTGGGCTCGATGGCTGAGCTCCCGTACAAGTCACTAATCCTCTTGTATTCATCATGCAGGTTGGTAACAAGTATTCGCTGTTTGCAAAAGAACCAACAACTATTTCTTAGTGCAGCTGCCGAGCCCGCAATGCTGCGTTTTTCTTGTAGCTGATTGCGGCAATGTTTTGCGTGCCTTGCTGCTCTTGGCATGTGATGTCGAATCTAACCCAGGCCCTAACATTATCGACCATGTGCTCGCTGAGCTAAAGAATGTATCCGCCGGTCAAACCATGCTCATTTTCGAAATACGAGACCTCAAAATTAAGATCAATTCCACTGAAGTTGCGATAGCTGGCTTGACTAAGCGAATGACCAATCTAGAGGCCCATTTCCAAGCATTTTCAAATCTTCAAACCGATTTCGAAGCAATGAACTCTGAGAGTGCTGGGATTGCTCGACATTTAGACATTCTAGGTGCGCGAATTGAGGATGCAGAAAAACGCTCGCGCCGCAATAATTTTATATTCTATGGCATTCCCGATACTAATCCATCCGAAAATTTTGCAGGCTCTGAGGAAACAGTCATCAACCATTCCTGTCAGAACTTGAGTATAACAGTTAACCATGAGAACAGTGAACGCGCCCATCGCCTTGAGCGATAAAAATCTAACCACACTCGTCCAATCATCGTCAAATTTACGTCATCTAAGATTAAAGACACCATATTATCGAATGGTCATAAGTTTAAGGAAACTAACTTCAGCGTCGGTGAGGACTTCTCCCTCAAAATACAAAATGCGCGAAAGCACCTAGTCGCGTTCGCTAAAGAAAAAGAGAAGAAAGCTTGCTCTGAATTTTAAGACTACATATTGGTCCGAACCGCTACATGTTCAACGAAACCACGCCTACAGTAAAGGAAATAGCAACTCGGCCCTCACAATCAGATTAGCAATCACCTCGTCGTGTACCTTCTGGGAACCGTGCCAAGAACGCTTCTTTATCTAGCTTCTCGCTCTCTGTTATATACACTAACATTCGTAGTTTTATTCCTAAGCGCGAAATTACTTCTAGCCTTGTTTCGTCATCAAGCAGCAACCTGCTTATACTAACTGAGGCTTGACTGAACAGTGACATGACAGACAACGAAACACTGACTGATCTACCAAACTTTCAAGTTTTTCGGAAAGAGCGTAAAGATTCACGAGGAGGGGGCGTACTCATTGCCGTCAGCCAAGATTGATCCTTTTCCCTAATGCAAAATTCATCTGACCTCGAAATGTTGTGGCTAACCTTTCACCCAGCACCTCACACAGTTTTACTAGGCGTTTGTTATAGGCTGCCAAATAGTAGCCAAGATTTTTCCCGTCAGCTTAATAACGTACTAAGTCAATTGTCCGCAAAGCATCCTAATTCACATATCTTCCTCTTCGGCGATTTTAATTTTCCGAATATTAACTGGGATAACCAGCCTGCACTTATAGCAAACAATGGAGAAACAAGGGAATTCCTAGATTATTGCAACAACCTCAACCTTACTCAGGTAATACTTTAACCTACCCGCGTAGCACAGAACTGTACAAAAATTTTAGATCTCTTATTAACCAATCACCCAGACAGCGTTCAGCCCATTACATGCCTACCTGAAATAAGCGACCACAAAGTAATTCACGCTAACCTTCTCCTTATGCCAAACCGACGCCGCAAATACGGTAAAACCATTCGTCTTTATGACAAAGGAAATTATAACGCCATATACAATGAACTTAACGCGTTTTTTCAAGTCTTATCGTCACGTTTTCATTCCCGCAGTGTTCAAGAAAATTGGTTACTGTTCAAAGACAAACTAGAAAGTCTAACTAATAGATTGATCCCCCAAATTAGTTTTCACTCTAATTCACAAAAGCCATGGTTTACTAAAACACTGAAACGTTTGGAGAAGAAAAAGAAGCGTCTTTACCGTTCAGCCGGGTCTCAGGGGACGCATAGCGCATGGTTGAAATATCACGAAGCTGAAAGATCACATCTCGCCGCTGTTTCTAATGCCAAGCATACTTTTTTTCACTCGGACTTGCCGAATATGCTAACTAGTAACCCCAGGAAGTTCTGGCAAGTTATCAATCCGCATCGCGCACCAGAAATGACCCTCACAAATGAGTCAGGCACAGTTTTCACTGACGCTGAGTGCGCTGTGTTTAACTCTGCCTTCTCATCCGTATTTACGAAAGAAACTGAAATACCGCCATCATTTTCAGCCCCCCCCCTCAGTGATAAATTATGCTATGCCACCAGTTGTCTTCACGTCATATGGGATTTCGCCCCTAATTGAAGCCATGAAAATTTCATCTTCATCCAGTATCGACAATATTGACACGTGTACTTATATTTATCGGGCGACCACGTTTCGCCGCCTAACAAACGTTATGGCACAGCGCGGGACGCGTCTGCATATATCTGAAGTTTCTGGAACGTTATGCTTCTATCCGCTGTCTGTTGTCGCCGAACCGCGTGTTATCTGATTTCATCGCGTGACTCGAATGGTGTAGAACTTTGTGGAAGGCATGCGGGTCCCAACGACTAGTCTGGAACATTCGATGACTGCTGTATAAAAGCCGACGCGCTTGACCCGCTGATCAGATTTTCGACGATCGCCGACCGTGTTCGCCGCTATCGTTGTGCTATATGTGTAGCCTCTTTTGTGGGCACAGGTTTGCCCAATAAAAATTAATTTTGTCGTTCACAGTATTGCTACTGCGTTCTTAACGTCCCCACCACGGGACAATATTAACTTAAAGCTTTTGAAAAATAACAAGGATATTTGTGCGCAATTTTTATGCTTAATTTTTTCACAGTCGCTGCTATCAGGTCAACTACTACGCGATTGGAAAAGCGGTAAGGTCGTTCCAGTCTTCAAATCGGGTAAAAAAAATTCACCTCTTAACTACCGTCCCATTTCCCTTACCAGCGTACCCTGCAAACTCATGGAACACGTCATCTGCTTCAATGTCATGAGCTTCCTCGATTGTCACAACTTTTTTCATTCTGCGCAACAAGGTTTTCGGAAAGGCTTCTCATGCGAAACACAGCTGGCCATTTTTATTCATGATTTGCATGCTAATCTTGACTCTAGCCTAGAGACCGATGCTATTTTTCTAAACTATGCAAAAGCGTTCGACAAGGTTCCTCAGAAACGCCTACTACTAAAACTTTCATATTTGAACCTCCCCTCTAATATCTTTAAATGGATAGAAGAATTCATGACTAAGCGCTCACAGTGCGTCACCGTTTTTAAATGGATAGAAGAATTCTTGACGAACCGCTCACAGTACGTCACCGTTAACAACCACAACTCCAATCCTATCCCAGTAACGTCAGGTGTCCCGCAAGGGTCTGTCCTGGGTCCGCTTCTGTTTCTAATTTATATTAATGATTTACCAACGCATGTGTCTAGTAGTATTCGCATGTTCGCCAATGATTGTGTAATTTATCGCAAGGTTAATAACGCTTCTGACCAAACATCTCTTCAAGACGACGTTAACCGCATTCAGGAATGGTGTGCCAATTGGTTAATGGAACTTTACCCTCAAAAATGCAATATCTTGTCCTTCACGCGTCTCCGTCACCCACTTCATTCCCCATACGTCATAGCTAACGTCCCTGTACAACCGGTTCTATCATACAAGTACTTAGGCATACAAGTACTTACCTTGTGTGGCAACCTGTCCTGGAGTACACACGTTACGAACATCATTTCATCCGCTAATAAAACACTTGGATTTTTAAGACGTCATCTCCTCCAAGCCCCTAAACATGTGAAGTTATTAGCGTACAAATTCCTTGTCAGACCAAAATTAGAATATGCGTCACCCATTTGGAACCCGCACCAAGCTTACCTTATAAGTTCACTCGAATTAGTCCAAAACAGAGCAGCCAGATTCATCCATTCATCATATTCTTACGACATCAGTGCGTCAGCTTTGAAAGCTGAATCCGACTTATTGCCCTTATCACTTCGCCGCCGCATTGCCAGCCTTTGCTTGTTTCAAAAATTTTTCCATAGTTCACTAGGCCGCGCACCCTACATCGTTCCTCCAGCCCGCATATCTCATCGCACTCGTCATCCGCTTCAAGTTTCCCGACCTCGTGCCCGATCTACCACCTTTGCCGCATCATTTTTTTTGGCGTACTGCAGCAGACTGGAACGACCCACCCAACGACATCGCAGCCATCAAGTGCTCATACAACTTTGCCAATAATGTTACCAGTCATGTTTCGTTGTGTTACCACTTGCTCACCAAAATATATGTACCCATCCCTTAAGTAATGCCCCTCGTGGGTCTTTAAGGTAATAAAATTAAGTGAAATGAAAGTATTACCCATTCATTTCTACCATTTGGACAATGGCAGAAATGCACGCGCAATACTTGTACACATAGACATTACATCACTATTGTTTAACCAAGTGGTGCCCCTGCGTGCTAAAATTTACAGGGCACCCTATCGCAAAATCTAGTGCCACTGGGACCCAGTTGGACGGATTATGGGCCCAGTGCCGAGTGCTAGATGCTGGGGCGCTGGGCAGGCGCGGCCTACTGGGAGGCTCTGGCTACTCGTGAGAAAAACAGCTCTGGCGCGTTAAATATGTGGTGCCTGGACACCGTATATATCTTTTTTAATACAGAAAGCAGCAAAGCGCCTTTTAGTGCAATAAAAAAAAACAGAAAAATGTAAAAATAAAGCTGCTCGAACCAGGATTCGATAGTCCGACCTACAGATCTCAAGCCCGGCACCTTACCCCTACGCACTACAGCAGGCGAATATGGACGGATAATTTGCCATGTCAAAATCGAGAAGCAGTTTTAGTTTCGCAGAGCTACGTCTCGCACAAACATGGTAGATGCGCTATCACCCAGCAACTAAACCTCACGCCTGTACTACAAAGAAAAATTTGCTGTCCGTATTCAGTAGCATGCTCGGAAGTGCCACAACATCGATTCTCACTTGCGATTGGTATTTTAACTTGAAAAAAGCCCTAAATTACCCGCCGACCCGGGACACTGTATGGCCTGTTACTGCCGATATCGATAGCCGTTTCTTGCTCTTCACGCGATGGATATGCAACGTTTCTTTAGTTCAGTGATGCCTTTCAGTCAACACGTCTGTCTAGTCATATATCTTCGTAAGAGAAGCGCAGGCTAGTGCTGCGAGCCTTCGGTGATAGCACATATACTGGTGTTTATGTCGCGTCACATCGGCGGTCATCGCTTCTTGTGATGGCACTGTAGACATGAAAAAAATTGTTTAAGAACACCGATGCCAAAGCTGAAGCATAGCGTGATTTATCCTTGTTGGACATCTTGATACCAGAGCCTAGACGCGCCGATAGCGTGAAGACAGACTCAGTGGATACGCTAGGCCTAAGCTTCGGGGAGGACCGATCTCGGCGCGGGTAACTGGCAAAAGCTAAAATGTGTGCATTGGAGCCTCAGAACTTCTTTAGTACAATAGGGAAAGTGGAAGCGCATGAATCATTGGTGCGATAATATGAGTCAGTGTTAGGCTTCGAACTCGGGGTCCATTCGCGCGCGTCTGAACGACTTCTGCATTTCATGTCCACTCCGCAGCACTGCGACAAAGGCGACAACTCCCAGTCATATTTCACGTGCGAACTACTAAAGAAATGCGGTGTCCTCTGCGTTTGCGTGGTTTCATTCAGGAATTTAGCTATCCGCCCTGTGAAAAGGGAAAATGAAAAAATCGAAAGTGATCTTCAGTGTCAAATGTCAATGAATAAACAGGGCAGCTCACGCACCTTTATTCCAAGCTGCGACACGAAATAGGGTTTTATGACCCCAAGATATAGCGTTATTTAGGACAAAAGACTAGTATCAAACGATGAAATTGTATAAAGCATTTAATATTCAGCAGCGCTCCTCCTTGCGTATTGGAACCAGTGCGGAACAAACACAACCAGCGCAGTTTCCAGCGTGAACCAGCGAACTGCAGCGAGAACCAGCGCTTGTACAGCACAAACCAGTGCACCCCAGCGTCACGGCAGTGGAACGAGTGTCTCTTCCAGTGTAACCCAGCTCTTACCCAGCGTTCTCACTGGTGTCCCAGTGAGTCCCAGCGAGTGCCAGCGTACCCAGTGCGACCCAGTGCCAAAAAACGCGCTGGTTTCCCACTGGGAGACGCTGGTTTTCGCAATACGGTTATTATTATGTATTGTCAGCTTTTCTGGTAACATAAAGGTAAAACCTTTTATATTATTAGAGATTACCACCTTTGTCTACCATCAAAGTGTGATATTCGCGCTAAATGTATTTGATTTTGCCTACAACACCCTGCATACTGGTGCATCATGAAAATGTATCATGTTAAACATGTCATGCAGCTTACCGATTTGCGTGAATAGAATGCATGATTATATTTCTATAGTTTCTGGAATGCACTTCACGTTATATTATTGTTTGCAACAAGACTACAATGCATTTTTCTCTCTTTATATTTTGTGGCACTTCAAACTGCGGCGAGCTAAACCACTGGGCAGCAATACTGGAATAGCTACCGCGTGTGGAGCTGTCTTTAAACACACATAAGGAAACGCGGCTTTGCCTCTTTGACTGTGTTGCAGGCACTTCTGAAGTACTGTCTGTCCAATAACCTTGGTGGCATGGAAGTGCCGTCCACTTCTATGCGTTGCTTTCTGTTTCATTGTGGCATCACATCACATTATAATCGTAATGTATATATTCTTTTGCTAAGAGACCCATACTCCTATCCTTGTCTTATAGTTGCTGTCGCATCATTTATGTGCAAATGACCAGTGCTCCAAATTCCGTCTTATCGCAAAGTAAGCGTAAATGCTTCTAAACTGAAGGGAAACAAAATTTCTGTTCAAAACTATTCGCAGGTCACTTTGAAGAAGCGTAAGCTGTTATGGGAAAGTGCCAAGCATGACAAATTACTCGGAAAGAAGGTTTTACTTCAGCATGATGAGCTGCGCATGAACAATGATATGTTCATCTGGAATGACAAAACAAACCAACGCGAGATAGCCTCTGATTCCCGTGCTGCTCAACGTTCTGAGTGAGCAGTCAACTCATCAGATTACTAAACATTAACGCACGTCACATGGCGAATAAGACTATTCAGCTGGAATTACTTATTTTGTCGCACTCACCACACGTAGCAGTTATAACGGAAACCTGACTTCATAGCAAAATTAGCGACAACGACGTAATCCCGCCTACCTACGAAATATTTCGTAGAGATAGGACTTCTAGGGGCGGTGGGGTAGCTGTTATTGTGAAGTCGTCCGTGGAGGCCATTCTATTATCAGAGTCAAGCAACAGCGAAAGTCTGTTCGTAAAACGGAATATTTATGGTCATGCCTTTGTTTTATGTGCGGTGTACAGACCACCTGACTCTGCCCCTGATTATTTATTTATGATAAGTGAACAGATGGCACAGTTGAATAGAAATAAGCTGTTAGTGGTTGGTGATTTTAACCTACCGGGCATTGACTGGGATCTTATTATGTCAGGTGCCGGTTCTGTTATCGACGCAAATTTTGCTTTTTGACATGATGCTCGACCACAACCTTGTGCAAGTAGTTCGTGAGCCTACCAGATTTAGTAATGGCCCTGGTTCGCCCCTTGACCTTGTCGAACGCTCCTTTTCCGATTATTCTGTATCTATCGAACCTGGCCTGTCTGACCATGAACTTATTGTTGTATCGTTCCTGTTGAATGTTACCCGCGCGCATGGCACGCATGCGCCTACGATTGTGAAAAGTTTTGCGCAGGCTGATAATGTGCGAATAACAGATTATCTGGATTCTTGTCTTTCTGAATTTTGCCAGAATGACGTTCTGCAGCTTTGGGAAAAGTTTAAAGCAATGTGTTTGTTCTGCATTGATCAATTTATACCTAACAAACTTAAAAAGCCAGCTAAATATACACCATGGATAAATAGACGCACTATTCAATAAAACGTAAATCCATACGCTTAAGAAAGAAAGGCCCAGCTATTGACAATTTACCCAATGTTCGTGTCGCCCTTTCAGAGGTCATTGCAAAAGCAAAAAGTTTTTATTTCAGTAAGACTTTACCAAATTTTATTAAGTAAGATCGCCAGAAGTTTTGGAACATTATTAAGCAACGGAATAAATCCATAACGAACACTATCCACGATAGCATTCCAATAACTGATCCCAAGGCTGTTGCTAACCTTTTAAATGACCACCTCCACAGTGTCTTCTCCCCACCAACTGAACCCGCTTTCCAAACTTCACCGTCCTGCTCTTCTGACCTTAACATTTCTCATGAAGGTGTACTTAACATGCTCCTCCGGTTACAAGTAAAATCATCTGTTGGTCCAGACGCCATTCCCAACACCTTCCTTCGGCATTATGCGGAACATTTAAGTGAATTCCTTGTAGCAATCCTTCGGGCCTCTCTACATTCCGCGGTACTTCCGCTCGATTGGAAAGTAGCACGTGTTGTCCCTAATTTAAAAAGAAAGGGTGACCGAAGCTCAGTCTTAAATTACCGACCGATTTCTATATTATCCTCTTCTTGTAAATTAATTGAGCACATTGTTGCTGACTCCATTAATTGTTTCTTCAACGAGCGTAACATTTTATCTCCTTTCCAACATGGCTTAAGTAAGGGGCTCTCGACAGTCACCCAATTAAGCACAGTCATTCACTCGTTTGCTTCTGTCCTTGACAAGGCTGGCCAAGTAGATGTGATATTTTTGGATTTTGAAAAAAGCATTGCTTGTAGTTCCTCCTGACCAATTAATTTGTAAATTATAATTCTTTGGTATTCCTGCCTTTATCCTGGACTGGGTTTCTGCTTACTTGACGCGTCAAAAACGGTACGTAGTGATTGATGGGCAGCAGTCCGATTCTCTTTCAGTAACCTCTGGCGTACCACAAGGCAGCGTGCTTGGCCCACTACTATTTCTTATTTATTGTAACGACATAGTTGATCCAATAGAGGCCCCTGTCAATATTCGTCTGTTCGCAGACGACTGTATCATTTTTAACAATATTAATACAGTAAATGATCAACTATCTCTTCAATTAGCCTTAAACAACATCCTTGAGTGGAGTAACAAGTGCGGAATGAAACAACTCAGACAAATCTGTGCTTCTACGTATAACAAACAAAAAACTACCCCTGAAGTTTTCTTATTCTATTGGCCGAGATCCCTTGGCCGAAGTGAGCGAGTACAAGTATCTTAGAATTGCAATTACTAACAACCTATGTTGGAAGAGCCACATTGCAGCTACCGCCTCTTCTGCTTTCAGAAAGGTATGTCTACTTCGCCATAAGCTTAAGCACGCATCCCATGAAGTAAAATCACTAGCCCATACTACATTTATTCGGCCCAAATTGGAATACTCGTGCGTTATTTGGGACCCGTTTACCAAAATCAACATTAATGCCCCTGAAAGAATACAGAGAAGAGCCATACGTTTTATTTTTTCCAAATACGGCCGAGAAGAATCTATAACTGAATTACTGCGGACGAATGGTTTTCACACCCTTCAAATGAGGCGAAAAATAATACGCCTGAAGTTCCTTTACTCCTTCATAAACCGTGAATTTTCTTCAGATCCTAGTCCATACATAACTGTTTCTGCATCCAGAAAAACCCGTCATACCCACTCCCTCACTCTGTCCCCTTACGTTGCCAGGACAAATCTCTAAGTTTTCTTCCTTTCCTCGTACTATAGAAGAATGGAACCTGATCCCTGTCCATCACTAGAACTCCCCTGAATCAATTCAAACTCATATTATTAGGATTTCCGAAGTAACATTGCCGTTTCGTGCTATGTTGTTTCATTTCTTAAATTTCATATTTTTGCAATTCTGCCTTTTGTACGCGCATTTTTTATTTTGTTACCTTGCCCCTCCTACTTTGGCCACACGGCCTGCAGTATGATGTAAATAAATAAAAAAATAAATAAATAAATACTGATACCTAAACAGTTCTGTATAGCAGAAAACGAAAGCCGTACTGCTCAACTGTACCAAGCAGCAGCAGCCTTAGTGCAGTATCATGTAGAGATGCACAGCGTACCTCTTTATTACTCGCTGAAGAATTAAGCTGTGTGAAAACTGAGCATTTATGTAGCTTCAACCACATGATATTGGCTGCTCCTGCCCTCAGCAAATCTGGAAGATAATCACGGCATTTCTTTTTCTAACTCTTTTTTCTTATTGCAGTGCGATTACTGCATGTGTCAGTAGAAAACGGATCACATAGGCAATCAAAAGCTAACAATGTGTAAACTTAGAACATTGATTGTACAGTTTTACGACTCAGAACAACTACAAATACGCCATAAACGATTGACAATTCACTTTTACTTGACAAAGGGCTAGAGCATACAGTAAGCATACTGTATGCTTATACGGTGTCACGTAAATTTAAATTGGAGTGTAGCTTTCCACTGTAAGCTTCTATTGTTGCATTCTGTCAGCAGGATGGTAACGTTTCACATGTCTTGCAACTAGCATGTCTACATACAGTAATAAAAATGTGGGAACGGTATTTTTTAATGATTGGATAGAATGTGCAGAAATGTAAAGCCATAGAATCAATGCACAGTGATGTTACTTTCTCTGCACATGTTGCAGGCTCAAAAAAGTAAGGTATAAGCTGTTGCCAAGGTTTCGACCTGAAAGGAAAGCCAGTATAAAAGGGTCCACACCACTGATCTCTGCTACAGGGGATGGACAGCACATCGAGCGCCCTCGACGGAAGCCAACCTTGTCCCGGAAGTTGGTGCTTCACAACTTTGGAGCACCACTTCGTCTGCAAGGGTGTGTAGCATTTATTCCCCTATACCTGCCTGACGTGCAATAAACTACCCAAGCAAGCCAGAGCAGTGTTTCGAGGTGTCCAGAATTTTTCCATTGCAGTGTCCACAGTGTGGCTAACATAAGTGGCGCGCAATAGATACACTGGTAAATGAGAACACACTTGATGTAAGAAAACACTATCGTATAGGGGTTCTGATTGTCATACAAGCGCCTACCTGATATGTAGAGATCACATATCCTAATATGTGAAAATACCACAAAGAAAATATTTTCGGCAGCAAAAGTACCTCATCGCCAGCAATAGTTATACCACCATACGCCCTGCTTCCAGGACAAGCCGCTGCATGACACCGCATTTCCACTGCTTCAATTGCATCCGATGCGGCGTGCTGCATCCAGCAAAACATATTAGAAATCCGTGGTGCACAGTGTTTTCTGTCCCCTTTCTCGACGCCAACTGAAAACATGATAAACTGTTTCCAAAGCAGAAAAACTGAGGGAAAAGGCTCTGAACACATTGCATTTTAATGTGGCTGGTACTGGGTAAAGAAAGTACTGTGGCATAGTAGATTTGCACCAGGCAACCTAAGAGCCATGAAGACTTCTGTAGAACCAAGAATACTGCTGGTTACTCGCTAATGGTGAACGTATTGTTAGCGTGTTGAAGTTCTTTTTTTATTCTCATCGCTTATTTAGCTAGTAGAGACAGCTTTCACAACTGGAGAAGAAGCCTTGGAAGCATGAAACACTTCACGAAACCAGCTTCAATATATCATGTGTCTGCATCACATAATTTCATGGCTGCATGAGTGAACCCGCTGGCTAACATGTAAGGATGATCATTCATTCATTCATTCATTCATTCATTCATTCATTCATTCATTTAATCTTTATTTACAACATATATTATAAAATACAAAATCATTACTGGACCCATAGTCATTGGCTAGCCCCGGGTCCATAGTCAACTTAGGGTATAAAACGCAGCACGCGAGTAAACAAAAGCAGCAGACGTAATACATAATAGTAATAATAACATACAGAACTCAGACACGAAGGTAAATATAAACTCAGTGTTCTTTTATCCTTCACGCAAGCGGGCAAACAAAACAGACATAATAAATAATAATGAAATTGACATGCACAACTTAGGCAGGAATGTAAATATAAAGAAGTGTACTTTTATCGACAGTAATTTTCAAAAAAAGTATTTTCGCACAGCAGACTTAAAGTTACGGGACTCTTTGATGTGTATTGGCAGTGAATTCCAAATAAGTCCGCCGTGAAATTCTACGAGACTTTTGCCGTACAGATTATGACTTGGATGCAGTATAAAACACTGATTAGTTGCAGCTTTTGTATTTCGTAACGGTCTTTTAAACAAAGTAATTGGAAGTGGATTATTGGTTTCGATAATACTATGAATGACCTCAGCAATTTTCATTTCATACAAGGCATGCACTGGCAACGCATGCAGTGAGCTATACAATTATGTACTGGATTGTGTACACCTAGAAGTGATAATTCTTAATGCGCGTTTTGTAGACGGAATACAGGATCAAGGTAATTTATAAAAGTGTTTCCCCATGAATCAATACAATAAGATATGTGACTGGATGAAGGAAAAGTACAGAATGCCTATGACAGGATGTTAGAAACATTAATGAGTCTTAAGAAAAATATAACATCTATAAGCGAGCTTGGAACAAAGGTGTTTAATGTGAGTTTTCCAGTGCACCTCTGAATCAAAGAAAATACCTAAATATTTGTGGGAGCCAACTTATTGTAGTTTTGTACCTTGTAATGATATGTCCAGTATTTCAGTATTGATTTTTTGCTTCCTGGAATGAAAAACGGTATACTTAGCCTTACTAAGATAAAGGGTCAGTTCAATGGATGTGAACCACTTAAATATATGATCTAACTCTGAATTTACTTTATCCTGTATATGAAGCAGACTGTCTCTAGTAAATAGAAGAGTGATGTCGTCAGCATACATCAAAGCCTGTGAATGCGTAAGCGTTGTTGGGAAATCATTTATGTAGAGTGAGAAAAGCATGGGCCCTAGAACGGAACCCTGTGGCACACCAGTTAGTACGGTTCGTAAAGTAGACGCATCATTTTTAAGTATTAGCTGCTGTTTGCGATGTTTGCGTGCATTTATTTATATATTTACAATACCCCTAAAGGCCCTCGAAGGAGGGTATTACATAGGGGGGGGGGGGCTACAAGAAAGCAAGTGTACATTCAGGTACAGCATACATAAAAAGAAAAACATTTACAAGACATGTGTTTATTTATTTACAATCCACTTTATCTACAGGTCAAGCCTATCTGGAGACTTAGGCTGATGTTGTGTGTAGAGATATTATGGCCGAGAGCCAGCTTTTCAGAATAGAGAATGTGTTCAACAGATTAAACGCCAGAAAAAGTCGAAGATTTCAGATCGAGAATTTTCAAAGCCCAGTTCATTTAGTGGTGTTGATATTCTGCTTAAAGTTTTTGATTCTTAAGTTGATATGGTGCACAAGCATTGCGGTAACAACTTCATTTGGAGTACATAGCAAGGGTGTACTCGACGTAACCTGGTGGCTTTTTCCTGCATTTTCAAAAACGGGTTTCTTCTTCAGTTGAGATTTTCAAATTTTGCGTTTATTAGGTCTTGTGTCCTGTTTCCTTTTCCTACAGCTTCTTAGTTAAACATCTGAACAGTGAACACAACTTGACCTTATGCTTGATTTTCTAGTTTACACGCCCTTGCTGCAAAACAATTTTACTTCATACCTGCTTTTACCATACTGAAAGAACAATTTGAAGCAGCCATAGCCGCCAATAACATGCAAGAGATGATTATGAAAATTGTAATATTGTTTTTTGATCTACAGGGTGTCCTAACTACCATGCAACAAGATTTAGAAATATGTAAATCCGGTGTAACTAGGCAGAACAAAGGTAATGTTGTTTGCCGTCGCTTGGAGATACTAAGTTTATATTTTGCATTCTGCCTAATTACATAATAATTCTTAATCTAGTAATAAACTTCTCAAATAAATAAATTAAAGGTGTCAATGAAAAATTGCAGAGCAAAACGAAAGCCTCCCGATACAGTTTCCTGTTACTCATTGTGTGCTACATAAAAGTGTTTTTCCAAGAAAGAAGCCTGCGAATACGCGTAAAATGCCTTGAGTGGCCAATCACGTGGCTAAATTGTGTTGTATAGCGACGAATACAACTTAAATGGGTTCTTTTAAGAAAAAGACTTAGCTCAAAAAATTACCCTTCTTTATGCATGTAGCCTGTGGAGACAAGATTTCTCAGACATGGCCATGGCCCTCAAGGAAGAAGCCGAGGCCACAACAGTTGACTGCAGAAGCCAAGACCACAGGCAGTTCCTCCAGTGACCGTGATAAGGTCTCCTGGGGGACAAGTCTAATTTGGCACCGCCACCTTTCTCCTGCAGCTTTTCTGTCTACTTAGCTAACCAGGCGGGTCAAAGATGGCAAAGGGAAAAAAGAATCAACAGCTTCAAACATAAAACTTGCTCAACCTTGATGTATTTTAGGTGTGAAAGTTTTCTGTTATCATTTATGAAAGAACGCGAAATAAGCATATGGTATGGTTTCGTACGAACACCTCTTTCCCGCAGAGAATTAGCAGTGGAAAAAGCAGCTTATGAAAACTTGAATAATGGCCAGGATGATTGGGCATAGATATGATAACGATTATGAACGTTTCTGGTGAAGATGGTGGTAGTAGAGTGAATAATCAGAGTTTATATATAGATTAAAAGAAATTTCATTCCACTGCCAGAATTTTGCATCATTCCAAATAATGTTTGTGTTTGATAGTCTATGCGCATCGAGCGACAGTGCTTCTTGAAGCTTGCTTCTTGTTGACATCATTGTTATGCTGCATTCTTCACCTGTTTAAATTCCTTGTTTCTCCCGTACAAGCAAATTTAGATTCACCGTAAGAAATCTAGTAGATGGTTTCCAGAAACTTGCTGATGAGATTAGAAGGTGACATGCACCCCAGGATTAGATATGCATTCAGGAGCCTCGTATCTTGCAAATGTTAGAAATACTCCTGCTACAAGGTTATTTGCGAATACTAATTTGCCTAAATTGGGAAAACACTCAATCTAAAACATGTCAAGCGATATCGCTGACAATGCACAAACAATCCAACTCAAATAAATTCAAATAAATATAGCACCAATTGATAGAATCATTGGCATGATACCATTCTTTCAGTGGAATAAAATATGCCTTGCATTGTAAATCTAGAATCTTTTATACTTCAGACTACTTAATACCTCATGAGGGTTGCGACGTGAAATATACATGTTATATTTATTGGTTATTTTTTGCTTTAAGACCCAATAATGCTTAAACAGCAGTGAGAGAACTGAGATCACACTACCTAACACTTTATATTGCTCTAAATATCAGTTTCTCTGCCGATCGCAGCATCCGACAATAATTTTTCACAGCAAACGTAAGACAAAAGACATAACACTTAGGGTGTTGCTATTCGCTTTGATTGCTTGGGAATGAAGTCCATAGTGTGCATGTTACGGCCCTACCTGTCATTACCTTTAAACAACAAGAAGGTAGGGGGTTTCGGTTTTGCAAAACTGCATGGAGGTTTTTACTGTGTGCAGTTCAAATTAGAAAACTTCACAACGAATACTAAATGCATTCTCCACAGCTTTAGGCTATACAGGTGCACTACTTTACACAGAACACACTCTTTACCTCGTCACAGCCCAGGTTGTGATTCAGGTTCTTCAGAGGTATTTCATTGTATGAGATGGCACATCTCGCTTCACTTATTTGCAGAATATTGCATTACAATTGTGTGATATGAGATACATTCATTAGAGAGCTTTAAGTTGCCTTAAATGTATTACAGCTGTGTACTGGTAAACTGGCAGAAGCTTGCAGTGCTTGTGGGAAAACAATTGTAACTGTCATATTATATGTAACTGCTAGTCCACAGGCATGGGCAAAAGCAATGGTTCGGGTACACTAGTTTCTTCTGCTCTGGAGTATGCATGCACCACCAGAAAATAGCCTTTTTCCTCTTCCTCCTCCACCAGATTGGAACGTGAAATGTGGTGTACTTTGCATGTCATACTCTTGCATAAACTTCATAAGGCTTTTTCCTTGTCTGTGCGACAGATTTTTGTTGCTACGGCTGTAAAAGCAGGGTGCCTGTTTACAGCACCCGTAGGCAACAGTCTGTGAATCTTTAACGAACAGTAAGGATAATGAATAACCAAATAATTTTTTGTAATTTTCAACAAATTTAGCACTCTTTGCTTTCCACTGTGGTGTTTTTCAAACTCCAATGTTGGCACAAGGTTTGACTGCAGGGTGTCGTTTTGTGTGAAAGAGTGCACTTGTCCGCATAACGCCTCATCGGCAACGTTCTGCTGCACAGAATGTCATGAGCTTTCGTATGCATTGGTCACTATCTCACAAACTGGCTGCTCCTTCGTTAGTTAGAATGTAGCATTAATGTAAAGCACATTTAGTGTTCTATCAAAAAGCAATGTGCCCTCTTATCGCCTAATTCTGCTTACTTGATGCCTAGTGCTATAATAGCATGGTTGACACCGTGAGAGTCAGTGTGGTGTATGATTGTGTGTATGGTGGGGTGGGGGGTGTCCAATAACTTCAGCAACTTTTCCGGATCACTTGAATCAGTATTGTTGAATGCTGTTTGTTTCTTTCACTCACTGTTACCAAGCTTCACTTTGGTTGTGGCAACAAGTATAATGCAGTTTGCTAGCGCTCCTGCCAACATATATAATGTGTAGGCACCTGTATTGAAAAAAAGACCAGCTAATGGTTTACCAGGAGCTAAGGTCCATTTAGACCATTAAATTTTGAGCTAACACCTATGGAAATTGCTGGTGAATGGAAGCCCACCCAGGAGAACTGCACATATTTTTTTTCATTATAGTAATGCTGAAGCTTTGAACAGCATTTGAACTTAGACTTGTTTAAAAATGACCCATTTCCTTCTTCAAGTAAGACAAAGGTTCCACAAGAAGACAGAAACTTGAAACCGTCAACAGCAGCATGAGTATAAACAGCGCTCAACGTTTCGAAATCTTGCACGTGGTTATCACATTGGCCATCCCATTTTTTCCACAGGCTGCTCTTTACTGTTTTATGTCATGCCCAGTTTAATATTATTGGATGGATGGATGGATGCAAAACTTTAATATGTTTGATATTAATGTCCTTATTTTTTAATATTTGGTCAATATATTTTCTTCAGCGGCTTTCGAAAAATATGTATTCCTAATGTGCCTTCATTTACCGTTTACACTGATCTTAACCTGATGCATCTTGATCTAAAATTTGTTTTCCTTAATTCTACGTTGTCTTTTTCCAAATGTGCAAACTGTTCATCTTAATACCTATTTTGAATTCTGGGTGGATTAAGTCTGCTGATTTAATGACTGCTTACATGTGTACATCGTTTTATGTTTTGGTCACCCCCTACTGTTTGCAAGAACTGACAGCAGTGCTCATACCCGCTCCATTACGATCACAACTGCTAGGCACACCCTTCCTGCCTTTATTTTAACACTTTCGCTTGTCTTGACATATTATATGTATCAGCTTCTTCTTCCCCAGTGAGGCTACGGGCCAGTGAGCTATGCCCAAAAAACACGGCCAAGAAAACATTTGCTACCCGGATGACAAGCACCTATGTCGAAATGTCGGCTACAGTAACATCCCTTGTTCCAACAATGTTGGTCTACGTACATGTTTTTCTAACACAGAAGTTACTGCTTTGTTGTGTTCTGTGATTGTACTTTTTTGCCGCTTTATGATGGAAATTCACCAATACTGTTTGTTTCTACTAAGAGCAGCACGTTTATTCTTGCAAGGGGTTTGGGCTCAAGAACAACTTTCACCAGGAAAAAGTGCAAGACGAGTGATGGAAGGAAATAAAGTCGCTTCTGTGATATAAAAACTGGAGGACTGAAATTTTGCACCTTGTTGTATATATGCTATGCAATGCATTCATATCACAAAGTACAAAGTGTTTTATCTCTGCAGCCATGTCAGTGTGTTGGCGAGATAATTTTCTCAATGGTGACCTGCTGCTTCGGCTATGAGCTGCCCTCATGACATTTGCATTAAAGGAGATGTACTATCGTGGACAAAAGTACCCTGGAAGTGCGAGCCTTGACCGAATTGCATCTCTGCGTTCCAGACCGCTGGAAACAGTGGGTCATGCATGCACATTCCGAACGCAGATGTTAGCGCGGCTGATCCCAGCAAATAGCGCACAAATAAAATTCGGTCGAGTCTCGCGCGTCCGGGGCAATTTTGTTCCCGATGGTACATTCTCGAAACAATAGATATGCTCTGCATGACGAAATACGGGAAGCACCTGTACTCTGACGGTTATAGTACAGATTCAGCATACAGTGTGTTCCGTTTTCTGAATACGAGAAGCACCTGTACTTTATCGATTACAGTACAGATTCAGCATACAGATTTTCCCGTTTTCTAGATACAGAAGCACTCGTATTTTGTATTACGGTCTCTCTGTTACAACTGTCTGTTCTACGGAAATGACCGTTCTTTATTTACGGAAAAACGTTCGGTCACACATTACCAGCAGATTGTCTGTAAATTAACGTGAATTTTTTTACAGTGTACAGCTGTTCTTTTGTCACCTTTCGCTCTCTCCACAATTGCTTTTAAACACCTAGTCAGGTTTGAGTCGCCGGCGATAATCGCCTTTCACTTTCTCCTGCTGCCAAGGCCTTTCTCTGCTTCCCACCCGTGTACTTAGATTTAGGTGCACGTTAAAGAACCCCAGGTGGTCGAAATTTCCGGAGTCCTCCACTACGGCGTGCCTCATAATCAGAAAGTGGTTTTGGCACGTAAAACCCCATAATTTAAATTTTTTTTCTCTGCTTCCCTTGTAATCCTTTTCTGTGTGATTTGGACTTGACAAGGGGCATGGACCCCTGCGTTCCTGCTTTTCCTTTGTCACCGCATTAAGATAGGCGCATCTCTTTCCAGCCACCCCTTCCCCACGTGGCGCGTATTCCACTGATTTTGTTGACACTCCCTCTCCAGACTTGTCGACAGATTGTGTTCCATTGTCCCGACCATTCTCGTGCAGGATGGCGGCCCTCTTCAGCTTTTTCTCGCTTGCTTGAAGTACTTTTTTACACCGCCTTCCGTGCATCACGCTCCATCTATCGGTCATTTTTCAGCTCTTCGACGTGTTTCACAAGCTCATGCTGGCAATGCTCCATTTTCTTTAGCCTGGCATCGACACCACAGTGTCTGCCAATTGACTAGATTTATTCTCCATTCCCATCCTTCGCCTCGTGTACCTTAACGGACGCCCTGCACACTGCCCGCTTTGCCGTCTTTCTTGCTACGTGTTGCACTTAGCTCTTTCTATTTCGAACACCGAAGCTTTCAGAGCCCGTGCCTTCTAGGAAACGCCCATATGCACAGTATCTGAACCCTTAAAATGCCGCAAAGTAGTTATCAATATTATTTTAGAAGCAATAAATGCTGCACAGACTTAAAGTGTGACATATGTTCACACGCCTACAACCTCGCGGCCACGCTCTCACTGATATAAAAAGCAATATTCCCCATACCAATGCACACAAAGTAAAAGCACTACTCGCTATTAGTGTTGTCCCTTCCAAACGATTATTCAAAGGCTATAACAGTTTGACGTCCCAAACGTATGCACGTGCTGAAGGACGCGTCGCAAAAGGACGCTCGGACAACCCTATAAAACCAAATATACAACAAAACATCCCCGCGCACACGAATAAAAAAGGAAAAAAGAAAGCTGGCCAATGAATCCTTAAAGGCTAATGGACGAATGGATGGATGTATGGATGTTATGAGCGTCCCCTTCGGGACGGGGTGGTAGGTTGCGCCACGGAGCTCTTGCTATTATACTGCCTAATGCCCTACCTAGGTTAAAATAAAAAGAAAAAGAAAAAAAGAACCACGACAAACTTTCAGAACCAAATTTCCTGACCCCCTATTGTGAACTTTGCTTTTCTACGTCTCTGTTTTTGTCGTTTCCCTACTTTTCTTCCACCAACTTTGCAATCGCCTCGTACTAATCTCTATTGCTGAAATGTTTATTTTTCCACTGCTCCGGCTGAACCCAGGGCTTCACGGAGGCCAGTGGTGCCTAAATCGACCGCTGGGTAGACATCTTCACATTCTATTAAAACATGCTCCATAGTTTCCCTAGCTTTACCACAGCAAGCACAGCCTTCTTGTTCATTCTTATATCTCGCTTTATAGGTGCGTATTCTAAGGCATCCCGTTCTCGCTTCGAAAAGTAATGAGCTTCCCTATCACTTATCATAAATTGTTTCTTCCTGATTTCGTTTTTTCCTCTTAAGAAGTTACTCATTAAGTAGTTACTCAGGTTTCTTTTCCATTGCCGCCACCCATGACATTATTTCAGCCTCTCTGACCTTCCGCTTGACGTGCTGTGTTGCTGTGTTGCCCAACCTACAGGCCGCATACCTGCTGGTAAGCTTCCTACTTATGTTCTTCCATTATGAACCAATGATTTTCCTGTACAGATACCTCAACACTCTCCTAGCCTATTTGCTTTTTTCCAGATTCCTCAGTCGTTCTTCATAATCAAATTTACTGCGAGCTTCCCTCACTTCAAACCTAGTCCAGTCCATATCACCCTGCACAGCTTCATTTGTAGTCTTCCCGTGAGCGCCCAGTGCGAAGCGTCCCACTGACCTTTGGTTCCCGTCGAGTCCTGATTGTACCACTGTTAAAGCAAACAACCGCATTTCCAAAAGTAAGTCCTGGAACGATTACACCTTTTCACATACCCCGGAGCACCACGTACCTATTGTATCCACATAGCACTCTGTGCTTCACTATGGCTGCATTTCTCTTTCCTTTTACTGTTATTGTTTTTTCCTGTGTTTCCATATATCTATAGCTTTCGTTTATCCATGTATCGAGGTATTTATATTATTATACCCGAGGTATTTCCTCGCCCTGTATTGCCGCTGTCTGTTCACTGTTTTAATTCAACACCACAACACCTGATTTTCTAACCCTAAATTTCAAACCTAAATTCTCGCCTTCCTCGCCACCGATATTAGCCAGACGTTGCAAATCACTTTGCTTGTTAGCTAGCAACGCAATGTCATCCACTTAAACTAAACCTAGAAGCTGCTGCTCTACTCATGTACGTGCCTATTTGTATGAAAGATTTAACCCGATATTACTTCCTTCCAGCGCCATCTCTATCCTTACCATGCTCATCATAAACAGCAGTGGGGATAAAGAGCACCCCTGCCTCAGTCCCTTGTTGGTATGAACTTTCTACTATATATATATATATATATATATATATATATATATATATATATATATTGTTACGCCCACAAAAGGCGTTACTTTGAAGCCGGGTAGAGTTAGAAGCGATGGCCTTGGTCAACTGAGCGCCTGTCGAGACTCAGCCAGCCAGCCACACGTCGTCGTCCTCGTTCACTACCCTTCGGTGCCCCCACATACTGTTTGTTGAGGCGTGAACCCACTATGCACCTAAGCGCGTCACATTCGTGAACCCACTATGCACCTAAGAGCGTCACATTTCCCTCCGCGCAGACGAAGCCCGCCGGGCAAGTCAAACAGGCTGTCGAGAAATAAAGGGCTTTAAACGGGCAATTTGGGTTTCGGGAAGGTTACTCAACTGATTTGGCATTAATATTTCTAACAGACAAGATTCGGCAGGCAATTGACACTGGAAATTACGCTGGTGCATTATTTATTGACCTCTCTAAAGCATTCGATTCACTTGTTCATAACATCCTTTTTGCTAAATTAGACTCTATTGGTATAACTGGCCCGGCACTGCAATTACTACGTAACTATTTGAAAGATAGAGAATACACTGTATCAATCTCCAGCACTTACTCGCACCCTAAAACAACTAACATTGGTGTACCACAAGGATCTATATTAGGACCTCTCTTGTTTTTAATATACATTAATGACCTCCCAAAGTACCTAAAGTCCTCTGACTGTATCCTTTACGCTGACGACACTACCATCTTCTCCTCAGACAAAAGTATTGATTCATTGATGCGTAAGCTTAATCACGACGCGGCAAATATTGTAACCTGGTGCCAACAAAACAAACTACACATTAATACTGCCAAATCTAACTTCGTCATCTTCTCAGCTAAACAAAAACATATCTCAGTGTATCCATCGCTAACCTTTGCCTCCAGTGTACTTTATCCTACTGATAGTGCACTGTTTCTTGGCGTCATATTAGATAAACACCTAAAATTTGACGAGCATGTTTTATCCTTAACAAAGAAGGCAGCATATGGAATTAGAATATTAATTAAAGTTCGCAATTTCTTTAATATGAAGACACTCATCTCCCTCTACTACGCTTTTATTCACACGCATATTAACTATTGCATATCATCATGGGGAAACACGTATTCGACACATTTATCTCCACTACAGCATACCCAAAATCAAGCAATTCGCATCATTACACGTAGCAGCTACACATCGGAAGCATCTCCATTGCTCAGATCTAACGGCATTTTATCGTTACAGAAACTAAATAAATACTCACTTGGAATACTTGTTTATAAATCTGTCAACGGAAAGCTCCCGTTCCCCATAATTACTACCAGCCAGTATCCATATTCCACGTCTACCCGTTTCGCTTCTACCAACAGCTATTTACTACCAAAACCTAAAACTAATTATGGTAAATTTACTACTAATTTTTCAGCCACATTACTTTGGAACTCATTACCGTGTCATATTAAGATATTCTCTCATTTTTACACATTCAAATCAAACCTTCGTAAATTTTTGCACTCAATATAACAATTTCATCGTTATCATTATATTAATAAGTGTTTTGTGTCGTTAAATATTTTACAGCGTAAGCTAGTGACTAACTTAATATGGCGTCTTTTGTGTTTGCATATAGCTGCGTTGTATTTATATATTCTACTCATTTGTAATGGGAGGTCCCCTGTACAGTCTGTTGACTATGGGACCTCCCTCTGTATGTATGTATAATCCCCATTTGTAACCTGATTATTATGCAAATAAAGAACACACTAGAACACTAGACATGCGAAAGTTCAGTCTTTGCTGACCGTCGGCCATTTGACGTGAGACGTGCTATGCGGTAGGTTAATTCGTTGATGCGCTCCGTAATAACATAGGGTCCAACATAGTGGGCCAGCAGTTTTTCACATAGTCCACGTTTCCTGGTTGGTTTCCAGAGCAACACTAAATCACCAGGGTCATATATCACGTGTCGGCGTCGGCGGTCGCAGCGTGCCTTCGAGCGGTCTTGTGAAACAAGAGTGCGTAACGAAGCAAGTCGTCGGGCTTCTTCAGCAAGACAGACTGTCTCTGATATACAAAGATTATCGTGGCTGGAAAACGGGAAGATAGTGTCTAGTGTATAACGAGGCGGACGAGCGTAGAGAAGAAAGAAGGGACTGTAGCCCGTAACTTCATGCTTTGAGGTGTTAAATGCGTACGTAATGAAAGGTAGCACGCTGTCCCAGTTCTTATGATCTGACTCGACATACATGGACAGCATGTTAGTAAGAGTTCTGTTCGTGCGTTCCGTAAGGCCATTTGTTTGGGGATGATACGGGGTGGAATGTCGAAACCTTGAAGCACATAGACGAAGCATCTCTTCGACCACGTCTGCAGTGTACTGCCGCCCACGATCGCTGATGATGACTCTGGGAGGTCCATGTCGGAGAATGACAAAACGCAGCAGAAAAATACACACTTCGGTTGCAGTAGCCGATGGTATTGCAGCTGTCTCACAGTAGCGTGTCAAGTGATCGGCACACACGATAATCCAGCGATTCCCATCGGATGAACGCGGGAAAGGACCGAGGAGGTCGATGCCAACTTGCTCAAAGGGAGAGCTGGGGGGTGGCACTGGATGGAGTTGACCAGGAGGAGCACTCGTCGGACGCTTATAACGTTGACACTCGCTGCAGCTGGACACATACTGGGCGGTCGTCTGGCGCATTTTAGGCCAGTAGAACCTTTCTTGGAGGCGGTAGAGAGTTCGCGCAGAACCCAAATGTCCAGATGTTGGATCGTCATGCATAGCGCGCAAGACGGAGACACGGAGACTCTCCGGGACCACCAGAAGATATCGTGGGCCTGTAGTAGAATAGTTCTTTTTGTAAAGAACCCCATCACGAACACAGAAACGAGTGGATGGTGCTGATTGCCTTGCAGTAATGAGCAGTGGTTCTAAAGTTCTGTCTTTTTGTTGCTCGACCTTGAAGGTATTTATATAAGGAAATCCCGGCTCCAGTGATGCGATATAGCAGTCGAAGTTGTCCGCGTCGCAGTCCGTCGTTGGAAGCGGCATGCGCGAGAGGCAGTCAGCGTCGGCGTGTCGGCGGCCGCTTTTATAAGAAACGGTAAAGTTATATTCCTGTAAACGGAGTGTCCAACGCGCAAGCCGGCCCGACGAATCACGGAGATTAACCAGCCAGCAGAGAGAATGATGGTCTGTCACCACAGTGAAGGGGCGCCCGTACAGGTACGACCGGAAGCGCTGTACTGCGAAAATAACTGCAAGACATTCTTGCTCTGTAACGGTGTAGTTACGCTCGGACTTACTTAAAGAACGACTCGCATAGGCGACGACGTGTTCTTTGGTGTCGACGCGTTGAATAAGGACGGCGCCGATGCCAATACCGCTAGCGTCCGTATGAACTTCTGTGGGAGCCGCATGGTCGAAGTGTCGGAGAATGGGATGAGACGTCAGACGAGACTTCAGCTCACGAAAACTAGCTTCACATTCAGGAGTCCACTCAAAGGGAACGCCCTTCTGGAGGAGGCATGTCAGCGGATACGCGATGTTGGCAAATCCACGAATAAACCGGCGGAAGTACGAGCAAAGCCCTAGGAAACTGCGTAGCTCTTTTACATGGCAAGGTTGCTTGAAGGCTTCCACCGTAGCAGTCTTCGCTGGATCAGGCCGTATACCGTCCTTATCCACTAGGTGTCCCAGAACGAGTGTTTGGCGCTCTCCAAAATGACACTTCTTCGAGTTGAGCACCAAACCCGCTTTGTCCAAGCAGTCTAGCACAAGATCGAGACGTGCGTTGTGCTCACTGAACGTGCGCCCGAAAATCACTACATCATCTAGATAGCACATGCATACTTCTCACTTCAAACCACGCAGGATGTTGTCCATGAAGCGCTCGAAAGTTGCAGGCGCATTACAGAGCCCGAACGGCATCACATTAAATTCAAAAAGTCCATCTGGTGTCACAAATGCCCTTTTCTCCTTGTCTGCCTCGTGCATAGGAATCTGCCAGTACCCCGACCTCAAGTCAACAGACGAAACGTAAGACGCTGATGAGAGGCAGTCGATAGCATCATCAATACGCGGAATAGGATATACGTCCTTTTTAGTAATGGTGTTGAGGCGGCGGTAGTCAACACAAAATCGCCATGTACCATCTTTCTTTCTAACCAGGATCACTGGCGCTGCCCACGGACTACAGGATTCTTGGATTACATTCTTATTTAGCATTTCGTGGACTTGGTCATTGATCACCTTGCGTTCCGACGGTGAGACTCTGTATGGTTTCTGTCGCAGCGGTTGGGCAGATCCCGTATCGATGCGATGGTGTATACGAGAAGGAGGAAACAATGGTGGTCCCTCTTGCTGGAAGAAGTCAAACAGTCGGGCATGTTTTAGCAGAATATTCGCCACTTCGTGACGCTCCTTAGTGCTGAGCGACTTGTTTACCATAGTCAGAAATGAGGAGTGTGCCGCAGGGCAGACATTAGCGAAATGGCGCTCATCCGCAGAATCAAGGGCCTCTGTAAGAATGGCGAGCGATAGCACGTGATCTTCATGGTAGGCGGCAAGTTTCAGACCCTGTGGTAGTATTGCAGGTTCACTCGAACAGTTTACGGCCCATAAGTTGGTGCGTCCCTGAACAACTGACAGCGTGCAATACGGTATCAGTACATTCCTCTTGATGCAACTCAGGTGAACGGGCTCCACGGTAGCGTCAAACGTTCCGTCGGTGGTGGGGAAACAGGCGACTGAAACACACGTTGCGGATAACGGGGGCACAACTGTATCCCGGGATACACAAAGCACACTTTCACGACACGGTGGGGCTTCCATAAACGCCGCAGCAAAGCTCGTACCTACACTGATTTCACCAGTTTTGCAGTCGACGGTGGCACCACACAGTTTCAAAAAATCAAGACCCAGGATTACGTCATGCGTAGAATGAGGTAGAACAGCGAACTCCGCGTTAAATATTTGACCACCCAAGGTAACGTCTACATTTCACACGCCCACAGGATACAACAACTCCCCACTCACTCCGCGAAACGTATCGGCACGGTCCCAGCGAAACATCACCTTTCGTCCTAGGAGGCTTTTAAACGCAAGACTGATCACTGAAACGGTTGCTCCCGTGTCCACTAAGGCCATGGATGAAACCCCGTCAATTAATACAAACACCTTATTCTTAAACATACAAATGGTTGGAGGTATCTCTGTCGATATCGAAGATTGTCCAGCGACCTCACCTCCAACGGCCGCGCTGGCTAGTTTTCCGGGGGTGGCGACGGGTATCGACGCCGCGGAGAGGGCGACCGGCTTACACGAGGAGCGGGTGGTGGTGTCAAGCTGCGATCGGATGCTGGAGAACGGTTCCGTAGCGGCTCCGGGTGCTGGTGAGGCAAGCTTCCTAAATATGTGTGCGAGGGCGAATATGTTTCGCCCAGAGGAGCGCGGTACCGCCTAGACATCGTCGATCGGTCGAACCTTGGTGGTTGGCGGCGATTGCAGTACCTGGCAATGTGACCCAAGTCGCCACAGCTATAGCACACAGGTAAACGACGATCGATGAACTGCCCTTCGAAGCGCTCAGCCGTGGGGGGTCGTGTAGCAGAGCGGAGCGGCTGAGCCTGCTGCACAGGAGGAACGGTCGGTCTGCGTGCAAACCTGCTGGGGCGAGGGCGTTCTGCTGGTCGGTGTTCGGGCGTAAATGTGTCCTCACGTGGCCATGGAGCGCCTCTGTGGTTGACGTCTGTGACACATACCGCCGGTTGCCAGGAAGCGCAGGGTGCGGCAGGCGCCATGTGTTGCGGGTAATAAGCGTCAGGTTGTCGTATGACGTCGCGCGCAAGTTCCTGGTGCCGCAGCAGTTCTTCACGCACGATCTGCCGTATAGTAGACGAAAGATCGGCAGACGGGCTCTCATCGACGCTGGCAATGGTTGTCACATTCGCCAGGCGTCCAAACTTTGGCACAATGCGACGTGTTTTCAACGTCTCAAACGTACGGAAATGACGCACGACATCTGAGACGGAATCAACGTGTTCCCGACTTATGAGGAAATTGTACACATCTTCTGCAATTCCTTTGAGGAGATGTCCGACACGGTCTTCCTCGGACATCTGCGGATTTACGATTTTGCACAGCTTGAGGATTTCTTCTATGTATATAGTGCATGTTTCTCCAGGAGCTTGAGCTCTTTGAGCAAGTGTTCTCTCGGCGCGTTTCTGTTTGGCGTGGGTGTCGCCAAAACACTTCTTAATTTCCTCAACAAAGTGCTCCCACGTTGTTAGGGAGTCTTCATGGTTTTCATACCACATCAACGCTGTCTCACTTAGAAAGAGTGCAACATATTCAAGCTGAGTGACAGAATCCCAACGGTTGTAGCGGCTCACCCTTGCGTAGTGCATCAGCCACTCGTCGACGTCTTCGCCCACTTTTCCCGCGAACGAGCGTGGTTCCATGTAGTGCCGCAAAGGTCCAACTGGCGCTGACCTTTGAGAAGGTGAAACTATAGCTGGCATTTGTCCACCTCCGTCCTGAGCCATAGGGAAGGTCGTTGGCAAGAGACCGGCAAGACGACGGCTCCGGCGAAGTTCTAGATGTTGCGACTCCGTTGTACGTTCTGTCGTACCCCGCACCTCCACCACTCTGTTACGCCGACAAAAGGCGTTACTTTGAAGCCGGGTAGAGTTAGAAGCGATGGCCTTGGTCAACTGAGCGCCTGTCGAGACTCAGCCAGCCAGCCACACGTCGTCGTCCTCGTTCACTACCCTTCGGTGCCCCCACATACTGTTTGTTGAGGCGTGAACCCACTATGCACCTAAGCGCGTCACATTCGTGAACCCACTATGCACCTAAGAGCGTCACAATATATATAGTAGGCAAAGAGGGATTCTTCAGGCTACCTTTCAAACGTAAAGAACTTGAGTGGTGCTACAAGGTAAACAGAACAAGTATTTAATTTCGACAGTTTCGATCGGTGGACCGATCTTCATCAGGGTTTACAAAAAAATGGCAGTTTGGCCCTGGTAGTGAAGACACCAGACTGGGTGCCCGGTCGTTCTTACATACATCAAACCGAGAGGAACAGTTGTGACAGTGATTGATTTACGGCGCCTTGGCAGATTTACAGCTGCCTTTGGCAGCTATGCAGGGCAAGAGGAAGGCGGAGTCACATGTATGTAGAGCAAGGAGGTCAGTGAGGAAAAAAAGGGAAAAAGAAAGAAAAAGGCAAGAAAAAGAAAGAAAAGAAAAAAGCACACAGGAGGAGGGAGACGTGAGTCGGAGAGTGAGGGGGGCGGGAAGTAGCGGCAGCTAGGTTCCCGTGCACCCGAGGCAAGGAGGGAGAAAACGGTCGCTCCGCAGCACCAGTGCGTGGGCTGCCGTTGTTGCGGGAGAGAGGGCAAGTTGAATCGGGTGGCGGGGGGCACAATAGAGAAGGGGCCCAGAAGGAAGACAGAAGAGTGGCAACTTGTGGAAAGAAACACAGTGTCACAGTACACATATACAAGGCACGGCCCGCTCCGGCAACTCTGTGGTCCAGCTACGGTGCGAAAAAAATATATAGTTCCAAAAAAGTATATATGCATGGGATTCGCAAAGCTAGTGCGCCCATGGGCTTAGATTTAGGGAGCCGAGTTAAATAGCCTCCTTGTGGTCCAATTTTTGAACGTTTAACAGACAACTGCCATCAAGTCAGCACGTGCGTATTTCAAGAAGGGCAATAGGTCACTCAGAATGACCACTTCAGTGGCAGGGTCCAGGGAACTGAATTTATTGGCTTTACGCTCGCACCCTTGAGGCGCATGCGGAGGGGTGAGCAAGCGGTAAATAGACAGCGTCTCAATTTTTAAGTACAGAACATGTATTCACGTTTTCCATGCACTTTCACGGCATATCCCGGAGGCACGTCAGCCGCCCCGGACTCTCATTAATTCCTTTAGTGTACGTTCCAAATTTATGGATGAAAAAAGATTCTCTCTGCTCGCGTGCACGGGTGTGTTGGAAACCAGATTGCAAGAGCACAACGCTCACGCGTTCAAAGGAGTGATCTGGCAGCCGAACGTGCCTGGAGAAGGGTAAATTGGGGAGACTTTTCACATGCGCGCGGTGATTGTTAAACCGCAGGCGAAAAGGGGTCTCTGTTTGGCCGATATATTCCTGCCTACACACCTCGCATCGAATTTTGTACACGACGTTACTGGAATCACAGTCAAGATTTTCGGTAATTTTATATACGAAGGGCGAGTTCGATGCTTCAGCCTTGCCTGCTGTTGTCATGTGATGGCATACCTTGCAACGAGGTTTCCCACACGGTCGACAGCCCTTGGGCGTGTTTGACTTCTGTGTCCTCGCCCTGACTAACAAATCCCTTAAATTTTTGTTTCTGCTATACACAACCCGAGGCGGCTGCTTGAATATAGTAGTGAGTCGGATGCTCTGTTTCATGATATTAAAATGGCGGGTGAGAATGGCATTGACCCGCGGAGCACCGGTGGTGTGTGGTGTTATATATATATATATATATATATATATATATATATATATATATATATATATATACATATATATATATATATATATATATATATATATATATATATATATATATATATATATATATACATATATATATATATATATATATATATATATATATATATATATATATAGTTTTAGAAAAATTCGCACTTTCCATTTATGGCTGGCTGTAGTGCATGAAGGAATGGAGCGCAGTTGATACATTCGTGTGCGTCAAGGCACCCGCATTTTGCGAGCTACGGCCACGCTGTGGAACACACAATTTTCTTTCGTGCTAGCGCAGCCGCGGGCTAGCGTGACGGCCAGCGAGAGACACGTTCTTTCGGTTACGTCAAGTTGATGGCACGTCGTCGCGGATTCCAACAAGTGCTGCAGCCTTGAAATTTGCTTGGTACCTAGATAAACAACTTGTTTATCTAGGGACTGTAGAGGCTTGTTCCTAGTGGTGCTGGTTTTGGGCACCCTGCGGGGACGCTGACCTTTACGGTACACGCCACCTAGGCCCTCTGTGCGTATTCTCCTTGCACTCTTGAACACCATCTCCACTATACCAGGGTACTTCTATACTTGAGTATCGAAGGACTCATGTATAACCCCCAACTGGTTACCTTAAGCAGTGCGAGTCATTAACACATTAACAATGAACGTATCATTAACACAAAGAAACAAAACGCCTGTCAATATTCATGGGTCAGTGGGCGCTAAAGCGGCCTCTGCCCATCCCGCCATCTCGCGCTGCGGCCCGAGTGTTTCCGTGGCCCCCTGTGATTCCGTCTTCGTGAGTTTTCTCATAAGTGTATCGAAAATACAGGAAGTGATAAACGTTTCGCCAATTGCATCATGATACTGATACGAGATATCCAAATAGTATCTTTATATAGTATCTACGATACATTTACGAGGGCGAATCAGTCTTTGTCCCTATTCTTTTAGCCAAACTACGATTGTAAATGCAAAGTAAGCATATTCATTCCCAGCGGTATACCTTTCTGGCACTGGCCCGGCCGTATCTTCTACAGCTCCGCGCCACGGCGCTGGTGTCAGCTCTTGAAGGTGGTGGTTGCACTTCATACGACCGAGGACTACGAACAACGAAGTGTGATTGGTTGTCAATATAGCAAGGGCTGATCACATATGATCACAGCCCACATATGGCGAAAGGTTTTCGGTTCGCTAAATAAGTTCCTGGAAGAACAGCTATTCACGGGCAACCATCAAGCCAAAACAGCAGTCTGACGGTGGTTGCACAGTCAGCCGGACGAATCCTGCCACAGGGGCATCTCACATTTAGAGCTGCGATGGGAGAAATGCCTGAACAGCGGTATGGGGACTATGTGTAAAAATAGCGTAGGGTACGTAGAATGGTACGCATTTTTGTAATTGTCTGTATGTATCTTATTTTGGCTGATAACAGATAGAGACATATACTTTCTTACTCCGTTTCGTAGCTTTGATATTGTCCAGCACTGCTTCAGCTGAAAAAAATTAATTACAAGCATGTGTTGTTTGTGTATTTAGACATTAAAGGAATACTGCGTGTAGAGGCCAAACACGCGAACATGGCGAATGGCGGCAATGCAAAAAAAAAACAAAATGTTCGCTTTTACATATATGGCGTAGAAAGTACCCGACTCATCCCAAAAAAATGCCATAAAATATCAAGAAAACGTGATTTCCAAGCTTTCCCCCAATCCCGGGCATTATTTCCTGGACATTACGAGCACGAATACATGAGCGACTGCGTGTTTCCAAAGCAACTTGGCCTCAGTCAACGCGATGGTACGCTGCGTATGTACAGTCAACCACACAAATTTAAGGACCACGGGATCTCAGAAAACGTTCAATTTGCGAGTAACCTGTAATAGTAGTGAATAAAACAGAACATCACAATGTTGTTCACAAATGCTGCTAGAGACTAAGATTAACGCGAATACTAGCTCGCATGGTGAGGTTGCGCCGATATTCAGTATTTTCTCAGATCTCGTGCCCCACCATATCTTGTGGCCGATTAACCACAGAGGCAGTCACAACTATGCTATACTCTCGCAGAAGGGCTTCTACTCGCACTTCAGACAAATGCATGGGCGCATAGCGTCTTTTCTGTCGTTGGGAAGACATAATTTTCGAGTTACAAGTTGCCAGCGCAAGCAACACACTACCGCGTTATCGCTCTTGGCAATCGCTCGTCGGGTTTTCGACAAGCGCAAGTACCAATAGAAGGTATATGTTGTTCCTGGGCCATAATAAGAGTCACAAACATGTCCCACAAAGTTTCAGTACACGACAAACTAAATTTGTCATCGCTGCCGAGATGTTTTTCGTTAGCTGCGTCCCAACGCCACCAGCGGCCAGCGTGCCTTAAACGCATGCCGCAAATTACCGAAATTAATTACAAAAATTTTCGGGTAAAGAGAAAGAGCTACCAACCCATCCCGGTAAAATTCAGTACACGCGAAGCTAAATGCCTCAAAAGGCCGAGCTACTTTTCATTAAGTGCGACACAAAGAACGGCGCAGCGAGCATGCCTCAAAAGTATTCCACAAGGTAACGAAATATTTACAAGAATGTTCGGGGTCACACAATGCGTCACGAGCTTATACAACTAACATTCAGAACACGCGAAACTAACTACGTCACACGGACAAGCTGCTTTTCGCTAACTGCGTCACAAAGGCCGGTGCAATGACCGCGCCTCAAAAGTATTCCAAAACGTAACGAAATAAATTACGATAATGGGGGTCTGAGAAAGCATTACGAACCTATGCCAGTAACATTTAGTGCAGGTGAAACTAAGTGCGTCAAACGACCAAGCTACTCACCGCTAAATGCGTCACAAAGCCAGGCGCAGCCTGCCTCAGGAGTATGCCTAAAGGTAATGACATTAATTACAATAATATTGGAGGACAGAGTAAACGTCTTGAGCTTATCCTAGTAACATTCAGTACACGCGAAACTAACTGCGTCACAAAGCCTGGCGCAGTGAGCGTGCCTCAAAAGTACACCGAAAATTAACGAAATTAATTACAATAAAGTTGGGGACAGACAAAACCTTACGAACTTATTCTAGAAAGATTCAGTACACGCGCAACAAACTGCGTCACACGACGAAGCTGCTTTTTGCTAACTCCGACACAAAGTCCGCTGCAGCGAGTGTGCCGCAGAAGTGTTCTAAAGGTAACGAAATAATTACAAGAATGCTGGGGTTCAGAGAAAGCGTCAACATCTTATCCCAGTAACATTCATTAGACGCTAAACTCCGTCACACGACAAAGCAGCTTTTCGCTAACTGCGTCACAAAGGCCGTGAGCGCGTCTCAAAAGTATTCTAAAATTTAACGAAGTAATCACAAGAATGTTGGGGGTCAGAGAAAACGTCACCATCTTATCTCAGTAACATTCATTAGACGCTAAACTGCGTCACACGACCAAGGTGCTTTTCGCTAACTGCGTCACAAAGGCCGTGAGCGCGTCTCAATAGTATTCTAAAATGCAACGAAGTAATCACAAGAATGTTGGGGGTCAGAGAAAACGTCACCATCTTATCCCAGTAACATTCATTAGACGCTAAAATCCGTCACACGACAAAGCAGCTTTTCGCTAACTGCGTCACAAAGGCCGTGAGCGCGTCTCAAAAGTATTCTAAAATGTAACGAAGTAATCACAAGAATGTTAGGGGTCAGAGAAAACGTCACCATCTTATCCCAGTAACATTCATTAGACGCTAAACTGCGTCACACGACCAAGGTGCTTTTCGCTAACTGCGTCACAAAGGCCGTGAGCGCGTCTCAATAGTATTCTAAAATGCAACGAAGTAATCACAAGAATGTTAGGGGTCAGAGAAAACGTCACCATCTTATCCCAGTAACATTCATTAGACGCTAAACTCCGTCACACGACAAAACAGCTTTTCGCTAACTGCGTCACAAAGGCCGTGAGCGCGTCTCAAAAGTATTCTAAAATATAACGAAGTAATCACAAGAATGTTAGGGGTCAGAGAAAACGTCACCATCTTATCCCAGTAACATTCATTAGACGCTAAACTGCGTCACACGACCAAGCTGCCTTTCGCTAACTGCGTCACAAAGGCCGTGAGCGCGTCTCAAAAGTAATCTAATATGTAACGAAGTAATCACAAGAATGTTGGGGGTCAGAGAAAGCGTCACCATCTTATCCCAGTAACATTCATTAGACGCTAAACTCCGTCACACGACAAAGCAGCTTTTCGCTAGCTGCGTCACAAAGGCCGTGAGCGCGTCTCAAAAGTATTCTAAAATATAACGAAGTAATCACAAGAATGTTAGGGGTCAGAGAAAACGTCACCATCTTATCCCAGTAACATTCATTAGACGCTAAACTGCGTCACACGACCAAGCTGCCTTTCGCTAACTGCGTCACAAAGGCCGTGAGCGCGTCTCAAAAGTATTCTAATATGTAACGAAGTAATCACAAGAATGTTGGGGGTCAGAGAAAGCGTCACCATCTTATCCCAGTAACATTCATTAGACGCTAAACTGCGTCACACGACCAAGCTGCTTTTCGCTAACTGCGTCACAAAGGCCGTGAGCGCGTCTCAAAAGTATTCTAGAATGCAACGAAGTAATCACAAGAATGTTGGGGGTCAGAGAAAACGTCACCATCTTATCCCAGTAACATTTATTACACGCTAAACTGCGTCACACGACCAAGCTGCTTTTCGCTAACTGCGTCATAAAGGCCGTGAGCACGTCTCAAAAGTATTCTAAAATGTAACGAAGTAATCACAAGAATGTTGGGGGTCAGAGAAAACGTCACCATCTTATCCCAGTAACATTCATTAGACGCTAAACTGCGTCACACGACCAAGCTGCTTTTCGCTAACTGCGTCACAAAGGCTGTGAGCGCATCACAGAAGTATTCTAAAATGTAACGAAGTAATCACAAGAATGTTGGGGGTCAGAGAAAACGTCACCATCTTATCCCAGTAACATTCATTAGACGCTAAACTCCGTCACACGACAAAGCAGCTTTTCGCTAACTGCGTCACAAAGGCCGTGAGCGCGTCTCAAAAGTATTCTAAAATTTAACGAAGTAATCACAAGAATGTTGGGGGTCAGAGAAAACGTCACCATCTTATCCCAGTAACATTCATTAGACGCTAAACTGCGTCACACGACCAAGGTGCTTTTCGCTAACTGCGTCACAAAGGCCGTGAGCGCGTCTCAAAAGTATTCTAATATGTAACGAAGTAATCACAAGAATGTTGGGGGTCAGAGAAAGCATCACCATCTTATCCCAGTAACATTCATTAGACGCTAAACTGCGTCACACGACCAAGCTGCTTTTCGCTAACTGCGTCACAAAGGCCGTGAGCGAGTCTCAAAAGTATTCTAAAATGTAACGAAGTAATCACAAGAATTTTGGGGGTCAGAGAAAACGTCACCATCTTATCCGAGTAACATTCATCAGACGCTAAACTGCGTCACACGACCAAGCTGTTTTTCGCTAACTGCGTCATAAAGGCCGTGAGCGCGTCTCAAAAGTATTCTAAAATGTAACGAAGTAATCACAAGAATGTTGGGGATCAGAGAAAACGCCACCATCTTATCCCAGTAACATTCATTAGACGCTAAACTGCGTCACACGACCAAGGTGCTTGTCGCTAACTGCGTCACAAAGGCCGTGAGCGCGTCTCAAAAGTATTCTAAAATGTAACGAAGTAATCACAAGAATGTTGGGGGTCAGAGAAAGCGTCACCATCTTATCCCAGTAACATTCATTAGACGCTAAACTCCGTCACACGACAAAGCAGCTTTTCGCTAGCTGCGTCACAAAGGCCGTGAGCGCGTCTCAAAAGTATTCTAAAATATAACGAAGTAATCACAAGAATGTTAGGGGTCAGAGAAAACGTCACCATCTTATCCCAGTAACATTCATTAGACGCTAAACTGCGTCACACGACCAAGGTGCTTTTCGCTAACTGCGTCACAAAGGCCGTGAGCGCGTCTCAATAGTATTCTAGAATGCAACGAAGTAATCACAAGAATGTTGGGGGTCAGAGAAAACGTCACCATCTTATCCCAGTAACATTTATTACACGCTAAACTGCGTCACACGACCAAGCTGCTTTTCGCTAACTGCGTCATAAAGGCCGTGAGCACGTCTCAAAAGTATTCTAAAATGTAACGAAGTAATCACAAGAATGTTGGGGGTCAGAGAAAACGTCACCATCTTATCCCAGTAACATTCATTAGACGCTAAACTGCGTCACACGACCAAGCTGCTTTTCGCTAACTGCGTCACAAAGGCTGTGAGCGCATCACAGAAGTATTCTAAAATGTAACGAAGTAATCACAAGAATATTAGGGGCCAGAGAAAGCGTCACCATCTTATCGAAGTAACATTCATTACACGCGAAACCATCTGCGTCACACGGCCTAGCTGCCTTTCGCTTTGTGCGTCATAAAGCCTGGCGGAGCGAGCGTGCCTCTACAGTATACAAAAAATTAACTAAACTGTAGTGGGTAATATGCATGTGGCACTGTGCGGACTGCCACCGCTGCGGCGCGAGACACGAGCGCGGGTTGTTGATGCGAAGCGCTAGGACTCGTGATCTAGAGCTACCTGTGATCCCTCGAACGAGCTACAATAAACCCCATTTCATTTGGTGGAGGTGCGGGGTAACCCCAACCCCCAAACTGGAACTCCGAAGCCGGACGCTACCGACTGCTGCGACCATGCCTGACGAAACCACCCAGGAAGATGCACCACAGCCTCCGACGATCATCGTTTGCGGTGCATTGCGCCAGCGTGATCCTGCCATCTTTAGCGGCACCGATGATCATGACGTGGAGGATTGGTTGTCATCTTACGAAAGGGTGAGCCAGCATAACAAGTGGGACGACATCACGAAGTTGCACAATGTGCTGTTTTACTTAACCGGCGTCGCGAACCTCTGGTTCCGAAACCACGAACACGATTTCACAACGTGGAGCAGATTCAAGACAAGTTTCACAGAAGTGTTCGGGCACCCCGCTGTGCGCAAGCTTCGCGCAGAACAACGCTTACGGGGGCGCGCGCAACATCACGGTGAAACGTTCACAAGTTACATCGAAGATGTCATTGACCTGTGTAAGCGCGTGAATCCGTCAATGGCGGAACAGGACAAGATAAAACACATTATGAAAGGCATTGATGAGGACGCATTTCAAATGTTGCTAGCGAAGGATCCGCGTACCGTGGCCGAAGTTATCAACTTGTGCCAAAGTTTTGACGAGCTACGGAAACAACGCATCTTAGCTCGGCGCCCACCGCCTACGGAAGATTCGTTAGCAGCATTGGTTATTGGCGACAACCACACAACTTTGCTGACGCAAATAAAAGAATTTGTGCGCGAGGAGGTCGCGCGACAGCTCTCGATTTTGCCGACCACGGAGAAGCCTTCTCAATATTTGGCTCCAGCGATCCGACAGGTAATTCAAGAGCAAGTGACCGAAGCTCTTCCACCTCCGTGTCAGCCGGCTCCTGTGGCCGCGCCTCTGACGTATGCTGAAGCCGCTGCACGGGCGCCTCGTCTGCCGGGATTCTCACCTCCGCCTTCAGCGCCTCTCCAGCCGGTGTTCTCTCATCCGCCCTCGCCTCGCCAGCAGGTCGCTGCCTTTTTCAGCGCACAGCAGCAAGGTACAAATCCTTGGCGCACTCCTGACAACCGCCCAATATGCTATGCCTGCGGTACACCGGGACATGTAGCGCGCTTCTGCCGCCGGCGCTTGCCGGCCTTCGTGGGCACCGCGCGACCACCCAGCTCCGGCTTCCGACCTTTCCGTATGCCTTCACGACCACCACCGGAAGTCTACGCTGCTGATGACATACCAGCACCGCAGTCACAGCTCTAGAATACTCTTCGCTCACCTTCCCCTCGTCGGCGCTCACTCTCACCCATGCGTCGTAGGCCCAGTGCCAGTACTACTGAGGCGGAAAACTGATTTCCGCAGTTCCTGAGGCACGAACTGCGTCACCGTCGGAACATCAAAGTCCTCGTTTTTCCCCCGCTAACGTTATTGAAGTGTCTGTTGATGGCATCAAATGTCTTGCGCTCGTCGATACAGGTGCTGCTGTATCTGTGATTAGTGAGAAACTTTGCCGTGAATTACGGAAAGTGACCATGATGCCTTCGGTATTATTGCTTAGAACAGCCAGTGCACAACAAGTTCAGCCAGTCGCTATGTGCACTGCCAGGGTGTTGATTCGAGACATTTTGTATTCGATTGATTTCTTTGTGCTAACTTGTTGCTCCCACGATGTCATTCTCGGTTGGGATTTTCTGTCGCGCCATCACGCGGTCATTGACTGTGCACGTGCTGAGGTTCAGTTCTCCGTTCTGTGCGATTTGCCATCTCACGACTTTCAAGTTCATGATGTTACTAGGATCTGTGTAGCTTCAGATACTGACCTTCCCCCTCACAGCGCGGTATTTGTCCCTCTTTCATGCGCATCGCTTGCCGAAGCGACGGTCATGTTTTCACCCGCTGCCGTCTTCATTCGCCGCCAGCCTATATTGTTGCCTTTCGCCCTCCTCACGGTTCACCATGGGGCTGCAGAAATACTGATTTCTAACCCAAATTCGTACACTTTGGCTTTGCACTGTGGCGAGACTATTGGTACCATCCAGACTGTGGACGCTGACGTTATTGTGCAGTTTCCTGTTCCCGACGACGTGGATACTGCCAACGTAACAGCACTGGCACCCCATGTGCCATCTAACCGAGTACCACCGGATGTTTTTTGTCGCTCTATTGCCGATGACCTCGAGTCGACACAACGTGAGCGGCTTATTACTCTTTTAAATGATTTTCACGCCTCTTTTGACTGCAACCAAGCATCATTAGGCCGCACGAGTACCGTCTCTCACCACATTGATACGGGACACCACGCACCATTACGCCAGCGTCCGTACCGCGTGTCATCCACCGAGCGTCGTGTCATCGCCGAGCAAGTTGAAGACATGCTTGAACGTGGTGTTATCAAGCCATCCTGCAGCCCTTGGTCATCTCCTGTAGTACTCATTAAGAAAAAAGATGGCTCGATTCGTTTCTGTGTGGACTATCGTCGCCTCAACAAGATTACACAAAAAGATGTCTATCCTCTACCGCGCATAGATGACGCCCTGGATTGTCTTCATGGTGCCGAATTCTTTTCTTCTTTGGACTTGCGATCGGGCTATTGGCAAGTGCCAGTGGATGAATCCGACCGCTCGAAGACAGCTTTTATTACGCCTGATGGCCTGTATGAGTTTACAGTAATGCCATTCGGCCTCTGCAATGCACCCGCGACATTCGAAAGGATGATGGACAATCTTCTACGAGGCCTCAAATGGAAGACGTGCTTGTGTTATTTAGACGACGTGGTAGTTTTCTCCCCTGATTTCACCACTCACCTCTCTCGTCTACGCGAAGTCCTTACTTGCCTTACCACCGCCGGCCTTCAACTTAACTTGAAAAAGTGCCGCTTCGGAGCCCGCCAGCTGACCATACTTGGCCATGTCGTGTCCAAAGACGGCGTCCTTCCCGACCCTGACAAACTTCGTGCTGTCGCAGAATTTCCGCGGCCGACTACAGTGAAAGAGCTCCGCAGTTTCGTCGGTCTTTGCTCTTATTTTCGCCGCTTTGTGCGCAATTTTGCCTGCATCATCGCTCCCCTGACGAAGCTCCTGGCTGGCTCTGGTGACCTTCGTGACTGGACTCCGGCATGTGACCAAGCCTTCACCACTTTGCGTCGTCGGCTTACCTCACCGCCTGTTCTACGCCACTACGACCCGAGTGCACCGACTGAAGTTCATACCGACTCCAGCGGCGTTGGTCTTGGGGCCGTCCTTGCACAACGGAAGCCTGGCTTTCCAGAATATGTGGTTGCATATGCGAGTCGTGCTCTCACGAAGGCAGAATCCAATTATTCTGTCACGGAAAAAGAATGTTTAGCTATAGTTTGGGCCTTAAACAAATTTCGCCCTTACTTGTATGGCCGTCCGTTCGACGTTGTGACAGACCACCACGTGCTCTGCTGGCTTGCGTCACTGAAAGACCCGTCGGGGCGTCTTGGACGTTGGGCTCTTCGGATCCAAGAATTTGACATTCGCGTCATTTATCGATCCGGGCGCCAACATTCTGATGCAGATGCGCTCTCCCGTGCGCCCATGCGATCCGACGAAAGGCCGCCTTCATCCATAGAGTGCCCGGTTGCTACGCTTGCTGTTACTGACATGCCGTCTGAACAGAGAAAAGATCCGTGGATTCTGTCTCTCATTGACATTCTTAGCAGTTCTTCAACGTCTACATGCCCTCGAGCCATTCGTCGCCAAGCCACCCACTTCGTGCTACGGGACGCCATCTTGTACCGCCGAAACTATCAGCCCGACGGTCGCAAATGGCTGCTAGTCCTCCCTCGCCACTTGCGTTCCGTCGTATGCACGTATTTCCATGCAGACCCACAACAAGCTCATGCTGGCGTCCTGAAAACCTACGAGCGGCTCCGCCAGCGGTACTACTGGCGCGGCATGTATTCTTATGTCCGCAAATACATTCGGTCATGTGCAGCCTGTCAGCGACGCAAGACATCTTCTCACCCGACAGGCCCTCTGCAACCTTTACCGTGTCCTGCACGTCCTTTTGATCGGGTTGGCATCGACCTTTATGGGCCTCTTCCGTGCAGTGCTGCCGGAAATCGTTGGATAATTGTCGCAGTAGACCACATGACAAGATATGCTGAAACTGCTGCACTTGCTTCGGCTGCTGCTCGCGACGTCGCCGCATTCATCTTACGGCATTTCGTCTTACGGCATGGCGCACCGCGAGAACTACTCAGTGACCGAGGCCGTGTCTTCTTGTCCGAAGTTATTAATGAGCTACTCGCCGCGTGCCGCACTATTCACCGCACCACTACGGCGTATCACCCACAAACTAACGGTCTAACGGAACGATTCAACCGCACCCTTGGGGACATGCTCACCATGTATGTTGCGTCGGATCATTCAAATTGGGACGATGTCCTCCCTTTTGTGACGTACGCATACAATACCGCCGTTCAGGCTACCACAGGCTTCTCACCATTTTTCCTTCTTTATGGGCGTGAACCATCCACTACCCTCGACACCGTACTACCATATCACCCGGATGCCTCTGAATTCACCCCTCTTTCCGAAGTTGCTCGCCATGCTGAAGAGTGCCGCCAACTGGCTCGCTCGTTCACGTCGGATACCCAAGGAATCCACAAAGATCGCCACGACAACGATCAGCCCACACAGTCCTTCGCCGTGAACTCTCACGTCTGGCTTCGGCTGCCCTTCCAAGCTCCAGGCCTTAGCCCAAAGCTTGCTCCGAAATATCAAGGTCCGTACCGGGTCGTCGCGTGTACTTCGCCTGTAAATTATGTGGTCGAACCGGTGGCACCATCTTCGGACAAACGCCGCCGTGGCCGCGAGACTGTTCACGTCAGCCGCCTGAAGCCGTACCACGACCCCCTTATCCTATCATCGCCTTAGGTCGCCAGGATGGCTCCTCTTCGCCCCGGGGGTAGTTGTAGTGGGTAATATGCATGTGGCACTGTGCGGACTGCCACCGCTGCTGCGCGAGACACGAGCGCGGGTTGTTGATGCGAAGCGCTAGGACTCGTGATCTAGAGCGACCTGTGATCCCTCGAACGAGCTACAATAAACCCCATTTCAAAACCTTTTACTGTAATGCTGGGGACGGACAAAGGCTTATGAACTTATCCTAGGAACATTAAGTACACGCTAAACTAACTGTGTCACACGACCAAGCTGCTACTCGTTAACTGCGTAACAAAGCCCGGCGCAGCGAGCGTGCCTCAAAAGTATTCCGAAAAGTAACGAAATTAATTGAAATATTTTGGGGGTGGAGAGAAACCGTTACGAGCCTATGCGAATAAAATTGAGTAGATGCAAAACTATCTACGTCACACGGCCGAGCTGCTTTTGGATAATTACGACACAAAGTCCAGTGCAGCGGGTGTGCGTCAAAAGCATTCCGAAAAGTAAGGAAGTTAATTAAAATATTGTTGGGGGTCAGAGAAAGCATCACGAACATATGCGAGTAACACTGAGTACAGACGTAACTAACTGCGTCACATGACCAAGCTACATTTCGCTAACTGCGTCACTAAGACCGGCGCAGCGAGCGTGCCTCAAAAGTATTCCAGAAGATAACCAAATAAGTACAAGGATGTTTGAAGTCAGAGTAAGGGTCACCTTCTTATGCCAGTAACATTCAATACATGCGAAACTATCGGCGTCACACGAGCAAGCTGCTTTCCGCTAAACACATCACAAAGCGTGGCGGAGTGAACGTGTCTCGAAAGTATTCAAAAAGTAATGAAATAATTGCAGGAATGTTATGGGTAAGAAAAAGCATCACAAACTTACACAGTAACAGTCAGTACACGCTAAACTAACTGCGTCGCACGGCCAAGCTGCTTTTTTCTAAATGCATTACAAATACAGGCGCGGCGCCCGTGCCTCAAAAGTATTCGAAAAAGTAAAGAAAAATTACAATAATGTTGGCAGTCAGAGCAATGGTCATGAACTTATCCCAGTAACATTCAGTACATGCGAAACAATCTGCGTCTCAAAGCTAAGCTGCTTTTCGCTAAATGCGTCAGAAAGGCCTGCGCAGCTAGCGTGCCTAAAGAGCATTCAAAAAAGTAATCAAATATTACAACAATGATGGGAGTAAGAGAAATGTTCATGAACTTATCCCAGTAACACTAGGTACACGTCACACGGCCAAGCTGCATTTCGCTAACTGCATCGCAAGGACCCGCGCAGCCAGAGTGCCTCAAAAGAATTAAAAAAAGCAATGAAACACTCGGAAGAAGGTTGGGGGTAAGAAAACCGTCACGAAGTTATACCAGTTACAGTCAGTACATGCTAAATTAACTCTGTAAGACGGCCAACCTGCTTTTCGCTATAACTGCGTCACAAAGACTGCCGAAGCGAGCGGGCCGCAAAAGAATTCGAAAAAGAAATGAAATTAATTACAATTTTCTTGGGAGTCAGAAAAATAGCCATGAACTTATCCCAGTAACATTCAGTACGTGCGAAACTAACTGCCTCACACGGCCAAGCTGCTTTCAGCTAAATGCGCCACGAAGACCGACGCATCGAGCGTGCCTCAAAAGTAGTCCAAAAAGAAATGAAATTACAATAATGCTGGCGGTCAAACAAAACGTCACCATCTTATCCCAGTAGTATACAGTACATGAGGTCATCAGTTAATAAGTTAATTAAAATATTGCTAGGGGTCAGCGAAACCGTCACGAACCTATGAAAGTAACAGTCCGTACACGCGAACCTAACTGCATCATATGGCCAAGCTGTATTTTGCTAAATGCGTCACAAAGCCAGGCGCAGCGAACGCGCCTGAAAAGTATTCAAAAATAATGAATAATTCCAAGAATGTTGGGGTTCAGAAAAAGCGTCACGAACTTATACCAGTAACACTCAGTAAACCCTAACTAACTCCATCACACGGCCGAGCTGCTTTTTGTTAAGTGCGCCACAAAGCTTCGCGCAGCGAGGGTGCCTCAAATTTAATCCAAGAAGTTATGAAATTAATTACGGCAATGGGGGACGTCCAAGAAAGCGCACGAACCTCTACCGCTAACATTCAGTAGACGCGAAGCTAACTGCATCACAAGGCCGAGCTGCTTTTGGTTAACTACGTTACAAAGCCAGGCGCGGCAAGGGTGCCTCAAATGTAGTCCAAGAAAGTAACGAAATTATTTACGGCAATGTAGCGGTCAGAGAAAGCGTCACAAACCAATCCCAGTAACATTCAGTACACGCGAAACTAACTGCATCACACAGCCGAGCTGGTTTGAGTAACTCCGCCCCAAAGCCAGTCGCCGCAAGGGTGCCTCTAATGTAGTCCTAAAGGAAGCGAAATTAATTACGGCAATGTAGAGGTCAGAGAAAGCGTCACGAACCTATCCCAGTAACATTCAGTACATGCGAAACTACCTGCATCACACGGCCGAGCTGGTTTGAGTAAATGCGTCCCACAGCCAGTCGCAGCAAGGGTGCCTCGAATGTAGTCCTAAAGGAAGCGAAATTAATTGCGGCAATGTAGAGGTCAGATAAAGCGTCACAAACCAATCCCAGTAACATTCAGTACACGTGAAACTACCTGCATCAAACTGCGGAGCTGGTTTGAGTAACTGCGTCCCAAATCCTTACGCAGCAAGGCTGCCTCAAATGTAGTCCTAAAAGAAGCGAAATTAATTACGGCAATGTAGAGATCAGAGAAAGCGTCACAAACCAAACCCAGTAACATTCAGTAGACGTGAAACTACCTGCATCACACGGCCGAGCTGGTTTGAGTAACTGCGTCCCAAAGCCAGTCGCCGCAAGGGTGCCTCGAATGTAGTCCTAAAAGAAGCGAAATTATTTACGGCAGTGTAGAGGTCAGAGAAAGCGTCACAAACCAATCCCAGTAACATTCAGTACACGTGAAACTACCTGCATCACACGGCCGAGCTGTTTTGAGTAACCGCGTCCCAAAGCCAGTCGCCGCAAGGGTGCCTCGAATGTAGTCCTAAAAGAAGCGAAATTAATTACGGCAATGTAGAGGTCAGAGAAAGCGTCACAAACCAATCCCAGTAACATTCAGTACACGTGAAACTACCTGCATCACACGGCCGAGCTGATTTGAGTAACTGCATCCCAAAGCCAGTCGCCGCAAGGGTGCCTCGAATGTAGTCCTAAAAGAAGCAAAAATAATTACGGCAATGTAGAGGTTAGATAAAGCGTCACAAACCAATCCCAGTACCATTCAGTGCACGTGAAACTACCTGCATCACACGGCCGAGCTGGTTTGAGTAACTGCGTCCCAAAGCCAGTCGCCGCAAGGGTGCCTCGAATGTAGTCCTAAAAGAAGCGAAATTAATTACGGCAATGTAGAGGTCAGAGAAAGCGTCACAAACCAATCCCAGTAACATTCAGTACACGTGAAACTACCTGCATCACACGGCCGAGCTGATTTGAGTAACTGTGTCCCAAAGCCCGTCGCCGCAAGGGTGCCTCGAATGTAGTCCTAAAAGAAGCGAAATTAATTACGGCAATGTAGAGGACAGAGAAACCGTCACAAACCAATCCCAGTAACATTCAGTACACGTGAAACTACCTGCATCACACTGCCGAGCTGGTTTGAGTAACTGCGTCCCAAATCCAGTCGCAGCAAGGCTGCCTCAAATGTAGTCCTCAAAGAAGCGAAATTCATTACGGCAATGTAGAGGTCAGAGAAAGCGTCACAAACCAAACCCAGTAACATTCAGTACACGTGAAACTACCTGCATCACACGGCCGAGCTGGTTTGAGTAACTGCGTCCCAAAGCCAGTCGCCGCCAGGGTGCCTTGAATGTAGTCCTAAAAGAAGCGAAATTATTTACGGCAATGTAGAGGTCAGAGAAAGCGTCACAAACCAAACCCAGTAACATTCAGTACACGTGAAACTACCTCCATCCCACGGCCGAGCTGGTTTGAGTAACTGCGTCCCAAAGCCAGTCGTCGCAAGGGTGCCTCGAATGTAGTCCTAAAGGAAGCGAAATTAATTACGGCGATGTAGAGGTCGGAGAAAGCGTCACAAACCAAACCCAGTAACATTCAGTACACGTGAAACTACCTGCATCACACGGCCGAGCTGGTTTGAGTAACTACGTCCTAAAGCCAGTCGTCGCAAGGGTGCCTCGAATGTAGTCCAAAAGGAAGCGAAATTAATTACGGCGATGTAGAGGTCAGAGAAAGCGTCACAAACCAATCCCAGTAACATTCAGTACATGTGAAACTACCTGCATCACACGGCCGAGCTGGTTTGAGTAACTGCGTCCCAAAGCCAGTCGCCGCAAGGGTGCCTCGAATGTAGTCCTAAAAGAAGCGAAATTAATTACGGCAATGTAGAGGTCAGAGAAAGCGTCAATAACCAAACCCAGTAACATTTAGTACACGTGAAACTACCTGCATCACACGGCCGAGCTGGTTTGAGTAACTGCGTCCCAAATCCAGTCGCAGCAAGGCTGCCTCAAATGTAGTCCTCAAAGAAGCGAAATTCATTACGGCAATGTAAAGGTCAGAGAAAGCGTCACAAACCAAACCCAGTAACATTCAGTACACGTGAAACTACCTGCATCACAAGGCCGAGCTGGTTTGAGTAACTGCGTCCCAAAGCCAGTCGCCGCAAGGGTGCCTCGAATGTAGTCCTGAAAGAAGCGAAATTAATTACGGCAATGTAGAGGTCAGAGAAAGCGTCACAAACCAAACCCAGTAACATTCAGTACACGTGAAACTACCTGCATCCCACGGCCGAGCTGGTTTGAGTAACTGCGTCCCAAAGCCAGTCGTCGCAAGGGTGCCTCGAATGTAGTCCTAAAGGAAGCGAAATTAATTACGGCGATGTAGAGGACAGATAAAGCGTCACAAACCAAACCCAGTAACATTCAGCACACGCGAAACTACCTGCATCCCACGGCCGAGCTGGTTTGAGTAACTGCGTCCCAAATCCATTCGCAGCAAGGGTGCCTCGAATGTAGTCCTAAAAGAAGCGAAATTAATTACGGCGATGTAGAGGTCAGATAAAGCGTCACAAACCAAACCCAGTAACATTCAGCACACGCGAAACCACCTGCATCCCACGGCCGAGCTGGTTTGAGTAACTGCGTCCCAAAGCCAGTCGCCGCAAGGGTGCCTCGAATGTAGTCCTAAAAGAAGCGAAATTAATTACGGCAATGTAGAGGTCAGAGAAAGCGTCACAAACCAATCCCAGTAACATTCAGTACACGTGAAACTACCTGCATCACACGGCCGAGCTGATTTGAGTAACTGTGCCCCAAAGCCAGTCGCCGCAAGGGTGCCTCGAATGTAGTCCTAAAAGAAGCGAAATTAATTACGGCAATGTAGAGGTCAGAGAAAGCGTCACAAACCAAACCCAGTAACATTCAGTACACGTGAAACTACCTGCATCCCACGGCCGAGCTGGTTTGAGTAACTGCGTCCCAAAGCCAGTCGTCGCAAGGGTGCCTCGAATGTAGTCCTAAAGGAAGCGAAATTAATTACGGCGATGTAGAGGTCAGAGAAAGCGTCACAAACCAAACCCAGTAACATTCAGCACACGTGAAACTACCTGCATCCCACGGCCGAGCTAGTTTGAGTAACTGCGTCCCAAAGCCAGTCGCCGCAAGGGTGCCTCGAATGTAGTCCTAAAAGAAGCGAAATTAATTACGGCAATGTAGAGGTCAGAGAAACCGTCACAAACCAATCCCAGTAACATTCAGTACACGTGAAACTACCTGCATCACACTGCGGAGCTGGTTTGAGTAACTGCGTCCCAAATCCATTCGCGGCAAGGCTGCCTCAAATGTAGCCCTAAAAGAAGCGAAATTAATTACGGCAATGTAGAGATCAGAGAAAGCGTCACAAACCAAACCCAGTAACATTCAGTACACGTGAAACTACCTGCATCACACGGCCGAGCTGGTTTGAGTAACTGCGTCCCAAAGCCAGTCGCCGCTAGGGTGCCTCAAATGTAGTCCTAAAAGAAGCGAAATTAATTACGGCAATGTAGAGGTCAGAGAAACCGTCACAAACCAATTCCAGTAACATTCAGTACACGTGAAACTACCTGCATCACACTGCCGAGCTGGTTTGAGTAACTGCGTCCCAAATACAGTCGCAGCAAGGCTGCTTCAAATGTAGTCCTCAAAGAAGCGAAATTCATTACGGCAATGTAAAGGTCAGAGAAAGCGTCACAAACCAAACCCAGTAACATTCAGTACACGTGAAACTACCTGCATCACACGGCCGAGCTGGTTTGAGTAACTGCGTCCCAAAGCCAGTCGTCGCAAGGGTGCCTCGAATGTAGTCCTAAAGGAAGCGAAATTAATTACGGCGATGTAGAGGTCAGAGAAAGAGTCACAAACCAAACCCAGTAACATCCAGCACACGTGAAACTACCTGCATCCCACGGCCGAGCTAGTTTGAGTAACTGCGTCCCAAATCCATTCGCAGCAAGGGTGCCTCGAATGTAGTCCTAAAAGAAACGAAACTAATTACGGCGATGTAGAGGTCAGATAAAGCGTCACAAACCAAACCCAGTAACATTCAGCACACGCGGAACTACCTGCATCCCACGGCCGAGCTGGTTTGAGTAACTGCGTCCCAAAGCCAGTCGCCGCAAGGGTGCCTCGAATGTAGTCCTAAAAGAAGCGAAATTAATTACGGCAATGTAGAGGTCAGAGAAAGCGTCACAAACCAATCCCAGTAACATTCAGTACACGTGAAACTACCTGCATCACACGGCCGAGCTGATTTGAGTAACTGCGTCCCAAAGCCAGTCGCCGCAAGGGTGCCTCGAATGTAGTCCTAAAAGAAGCGAAATTAATTACGGCAATGTAGAGGTCAGAGAAAGCGTCACAAACCAAACCCCGTAACATTCAGTACACGTGAAACTACCTGCATCCCACGGCCGAGCTGGTTTGAGTAACTGCGTCCCAAAGCCAGTCGTCGCAAGGGTGCCTCGAATGTAGTCCTAAAGGAAGCGAAATTAATTACGGCGATGTAGAGGTCAGATAAAGCGTCACAAACCAAACCCAGTAACATTCAGCACACGCGAAACTACCTGCATCCCACGGCCGAGCTGGTTTGAGTAACTGCGTCCCAAATCCATTCGCAGCAAGGGTGCCTCGAATGTAGTCCTAAAAGAAGCGAAATTAATTACGGCGATGTAGAGGTCAGATAAAGCGTCACAAACCAAACCCAGTAACATTCAGCACACGCGAAACTACCTGCATCCCACGGCCGAGCTGGTTTGAGTAACTGCGTCCCAAAGCCAGTCGCCGCAAGGGTGCCTCGAATGTAGTCCTAAAAGAAGCGAAATTAATTACGGCAATGTAGAGGTCAGAGAAAGCGTCACAAACCAATCCCAGTAACATTCAGTACACGTGAAACTACCTGCATCACACGGCCGAGCTGATTTGAGTAACTGTGCCCCAAAGCCAGTCGCCGCAAGGGTGCCTCGAATGTAGTCCTAAAAGAAGCGAAATTAATTACGGCAATGTAGAGGTCAGAGAAAGCGTCACAAACCAAACCCAGTAACATTCAGTACACGTGAAACTACCTGCATCCCACGGCCGAGCTGGTTTGAGTAACTGCGTCCCAAAGCCAGTCGTCGCAAGGGTGCCTCGAATGTAGTCCTAAAGGAAGCGAAATTGATTACGGCAATGTAGAGGTCAGAGAAACCGTCACAAACCAATCCCAGTAACATTCAGTACACGTGAAACTACCTGCATCACACTGCGGAGCTGGTTTGAGTAACTGCGTCCCAAATCCATTCGCGGCAAGGCTGCCTCAAATGTAGCCCTAAAAGAAGCGAAATTAATTACGGCAATGTAGAGATCAGAGAAAGCGTCACAAACCAAACCCAGTAACATTCAGTACACGTGAAACTACCTGCATCCCACGGCCGAGCTGGTTTGAGTAACTGCGTCCCAAAGCCAGTCGTCGCAAGGGTGCCTCGAATGTAGTCCTAAAGGAAGCGAAATTAATTACGGCAATGTAGAGGTCAGAGAAACCGTCACAAACCAATCCCAGTAACATTCAGTACACGTGAAACTACCTGCATCACACTGCGGAGCTGGTTTGAGTAACTGCGTCCCAAATCCATTCGCGGCAAGGCTGCCTCAAATGTAGCCCTAAAAGAAGCGAAATTAATTACGGCAATGTAGAGATCAGAGAAAGCGTCACAAACCAAACCCAGTAACATTCAGTACACGTGAAACTACCTGCATCACACGGACGAGCTGGTTTGAGTAACTGCGTCCCAAAGCCAGTCGCCGCTAGGGTGCCTCAAATGTAGTCCTAAAAGAAGCGAAATTAATTACGGCAATGTAGAGGTCAGAGAAACCGTCACAAACCAATTCCAGTAACATTCAGTACACGTGAAAATACCTGCATCACACTGCCGAGCTGGTTTGAGTAACTGCGTCCCAAATACAGTCGCAGCAAGGCTGCCTCAAATGTAGTCCTCAAAGAAGCGAAATTCATTACGGCAATGTAAAGGTCAGAGAAAGCGTCACAAACCAAACCCAGTAACATTCAGTACACGTGAAACTACCTGCATCACACGGCCGAGCTGGTTTGAGTAACTGCGTCCCGAAGCCAGTCGTCGCAAGGGTGCCTCGAATGTAGTCCTAAAGGAAGCGAAATTAATTACGGCGATGTAGAGGTCAGAGAAAGCGTCACAAACCAAACCCAGTAACATTCAGCACACGTGAAACTACCTGCATCCCACGGCCGAGCTAGTTTGAGTAACTGCGTCCCAAATCCATTCGCAGCAAGGGTGCCTCGAATGTAGTCCTAAAAGAAACGAAACTAATTACGGCGATGTAGAGGTCAGATAAAGCGTCACAAACCAAACCCAGTAACATTCAGCACACGCGAAACTACCTGCATCCCACGGCCGAGCTGGTTTGAGTAACTGCGTCCCAAAGCCAGTCGCCGCAAGGGTGCCTCGAATGTAGTCCTAAAAGAAGCGAAATTAATTACGGCAATGTAGAGGTCAGAGAAAGCGTCACAAACCAATCCCAGTAACATTCAGTACACGTGAAACTACCTGCATCACACGGCCGAGCTGATTTGAGTAACTGCGTCCCAAAGCCAGTCGCTGCAAGGGTGCCTCGAATGTAGTCCTAAAAGAAGCGAAATTAATTACGGCAATGTAGAGGTCAGAGAAAGTGTCACAAACCAAACCCAGTAACATTCAGTACACGTGAAACTACCTGCATCCCACGGCCGAGCTGGTTTGAGTAACTGCGTCCCAAAGCCAGTCGTCGCAAGGGTGCCTCGAATGTAGTCCTAAAGGAAGCGAAATTAAATACGGCGATGTAGAGGTCAGAGAAAGCGTCACAAACCAAACCCAGTAACATTCAGTACACGTGAAACTACCTGCATCACACGGCCGAGCTGGTTTGAGTAACTGCGTCCCAAAGCCAGTCGTCGCCAGGGTGCCTCGAATGTAGTCCTAAAGGAAGCGAAATTAATTACGGCGATGTAGAGGTCAGAGAAAGCGTCACAAACCAATCCCAGTAACATTCAGTACATGTGAAACTACCTGCATCACACGGCCGAGCTGGTTTGAGTAACTGCGTCCCAAAGCCAGTCGCCGCAAGGGTGCCTCGAATGTAGTCCTAAAAGAAGCGAAATTAATTACGGCAATGTAGAGGTCAGAGAAAGCGTCACAAACCAAACCCAGTAACATTCAGTACACGTGAAACTACCTGCATCACACGGCCGAGCTGGTTTGAGTAACTGCGTCCCAAAGCCAGTCGCCGCAAGGGTGCCTCGAATGTAGTCCTAAAAGAAGCGAAATTAATTACGGCAATGTAGAGGTCACAGAAAGCGTCACAAACCAAACCCAGTAACATTCAGTAAACGTGAAACTACCTGCATCACACGGCCGAGCTGGTTTGAATAACTGCGTGCCAAATCCATTCGCCGCAAGGGTGCCTCGAATGTAGTCCTAAAAGAAGCGAAATTAATTACGGCGATGTAGAGGTCAGATAAAGCGTCACAAACCAAACCAAGTAACATTCAGCACGCGTGAAACTACCTGCATCCCACGGCCGAGCTGGTTTGAGTAACTGCGACCCAAAGCCAGTCGCCGCAAGGGTGCCTCGAATGTAGTCCTAAAAGAAGCGAAATTAATTACGGCAATGTAGAGGTCAGAGAAAGCGTCACAAACCAATCCCTGTAACATTCAGTACACGTGAAACTACCTGCATCACACACACGGCTGAGCTGATTTGAGTAACTGTGCCCCAAAGCCAGTCGCCGCAAGGGTGCCTCGAATGTAGTCCTAAAAGAAGCGAAATAATTACGGCAATGTAGAGGTCAGAGAAACCGTCACAAACCAATCCCAGTAACATTCAGTACACGTGAAACTACCTGCATCACATTGCCGAGCTGGTTTGAGTAACTGCGTCCCAAATCCAGTAGCAGCAAGGCTGCCTCAAATGTAGTCCTCAAAGAAGCGAAATTAATTACGGCAATGTAGAGGTCAGAGAAAGCGTCACAAACCAAACCCAGTAACATTCAGTACACGTGAAACTACCTGCATCACACGGCCGAGCTGGTTTGAGTAACTGCGTCCCAAAGCCAGTCGCCGCAAGGGTGCCTCGAATGTAGTCCTAAAAGAAGCGAAATTAATTACGGCAATGTAGAGGTCAGAGAAAGCGTCACAAACCAAACCCAGTAACATTCAGTACACGTGAAACTACCTGCATCCCACGGCCGAGCTGGTTTGAGTAACTGCGTCCCAAAGCGAGTCGTCGCAAGGGTGCCTCGAATGTAGTCCTAAAGGAAGCGAAATTAATTACGGCGATGTAGAGGTCAGAGAAAGCGTCACAAACCAAACCCAGTAACATTCAGTACACGTGAAACTACCTGCATCACACGGCCGAGCTGGTTTGAGTAACTGCGTCCCAAAGCCAGTCGTCGCAAGGGTGCCTCGAATGTAGTCCTAAAGGAAGCGAAATTAATTACGGCGATGTAGAGGTCAGAGAAAGCGTCACAAACCAATCCGAGTAACATTCAGTACATGTGAAACTACCTGCATCACACGGCCGAGCTGGTTTGAGTAACTGCGTCCCAAAGCCAGTCGCCGCAAGGGTGCCTCGAATGTAGTCCTAAAAGAAGCGAAATTAATTACGGCAATGTAGAGGTCAGAGAAAGCGTCACAAACCAAACCCAGTAACATTCAGTACACGTGAAACTACCTGCATCACACGGCCGAGCTGGTTTGAGTAACTGCGTCCCAAAGCCAGTCGCCGCAAGGGTGCCTCGAATGTAGTCCTAAAAGAAGCGAAATTAATTACGGCGATGTAGAGGTCAGATAAAGCGTCACAAACCAAACCAAGTAACATTCAGCACGCGTGAAACTACCTGCATCCCACGGCCGAGCTGGTTTGAGTAACTGCGACCCAAAGCCAGTCGCCGCAAGGGTGCCTCGAATGTAGTCCTAAAAGAAGCGAAATTAATTACGGCAATGTAGAGGTCAGAGAAAGCATCACAAACCAATCCCTGTAACATTCAGTACACGTGAAACTACCTGCATCACACACACGGCTGAGCTGATTTGAGTAACTGTGCCCCAAAGCCAGTCGCCGCAAGGGTGCCTCGAATGTAGTCCTAAAAGAAGCGAAATAATTACGGCAATGTAGAGGTCAGAGAAACCGTCACAAACCAATCCCAGTAACATTCAGTACACGTGAAACTACCTGCATCACATTGCCGAGCTGGTTTGAGTAACTGCGTCCCAAATCCAGTCGCAGCAAGGCTGCCTCAAATGTAGTCCTCAAAGAAGCGAAATTAATTACGGCAATGTAGAGGTCAGAGAAAGCGTCACAAACCAAACCCAGTAACATTCAGTACACGTGAAACTACCTGCATCACACGGCCGAGCTGGTTTGAGTAACTGCGTCCCAAAGCCAGTCGCCGCAAGGGTGCCTCGAATGTAGTCCTAAAAGAAGCGAAATTAATTACCGCAATGTAGAGGTCAGAGAAAGCGTCACAAACCAAACCCAGTAACATTCAGTACACGTGAAACTACCTGCATCCCACGGCCGAGCTGGTTTGAGTAACTGCGTCCCAAAGCGAGTCGTCGCAAGGGTGCCTCGAATGTAGTCCTAAAGGAAGCGAAATTAATTACGGCGATGTAGAGGTCAGAGAAAGCGTCACAAACCAAACCCAGTAACATTCAGTACACGTGAAACTACCTGCATCACACGGCCGAGCTGGTTTGAGTAACTGCGTCCCAAAGCCAGTCGTCGCAAGGGTGCCTCGAATGTAGTCCTAAAGGAAGCGAAATTAATTACGGCGATGTAGAGGTCAGAGAAAGCGTCACAAACCAATCCGAGTAACATTCAGTACATGTGAAACTACCTGCATCAAACGGCCGAGCTGGTTTGAGTAACTGCGTCCCAAAGCCAGTCGCCGCAAGGGTGCCTCGAATGTAGTCCTAAAAGAAGCGAAATTAATTACGGCAATGTAGAGGTCAGAGAAAGCGTCACAAACCAAACCCAGTAACATTCAGTACACGTGAAACTACCTGCATCACACGGCCGAGCTGGTTTGAGTAACTGCGTCCCAAAGCCAGTCGCCGCAAGGGTGCCTCGAATGTAGTCCTAAAAGAAGCGAAATTAATTACGGCAATGTAGAGGTCAGAGAAAGCGTCACAAACCAAACCCAGTAACATTCAGTACACGTGAAACTACCTGCATCCCACGGCCGAGCTGGTTTGAGTAACTGCGTCCCAAAGCGAGTCGTCGCAAGGGTGCCTCGAATGTAGTCCTAAAGGAAGCGAAATTAATTACGGCGATGTAGAGGTCAGAGAAAGCGTCACAAACCAAACCCAGTAACATTCAGTACACGTGAAACTACCTGCATCACACGGCCGAGCTGGTTTGAGTAACTGCGTCCCAAAGCCAGTCGTCGCAAGGGTGCCTCGAATGTAGTCCTAAAAGAAGCGAAATTAATTATGGCAATGTAGAGGTTAGAGAAAGCGTCACAAACCAATCGCAGTAACATCCAGTACATGTGAAACTACCTGCATCACACTGCGGAGCTTTTTTGAGTAACTGCGTCCTAAATCCATTCGCAGCAAGGGTGCCTCGAATGTAGTCCTAAAAGAAGCGAAATTAATTACGGGGATGTAGAGGTCAGATAAAGCATCACAAACCAAACCCAGTAACATTCAGTACACGTGAAACTACCTGCATCCCACGGCCGAGCTGGTTTAAGTAACTGCGTCCCAAAGCCAGTCGTCGCAAGGGTGCCTCGAATGTAGTCCTAAAGGAAGCGAAATTAATTACGGCGATGTAGAGGTCAGAGAAAGCGTCACAAACCAAACCCAGTAACATTCAGTACACGTGAAACTACCTGCATCCCAGGGCCGAGCTGGTTTGAGTAACTGCGTCCCAAAGCCAGTCGCCGCAAGGGTGCTTCGAATGTAGTCCTAAAAGAAGCGAAATTAATTACGGCAATGTAGAGGTCAGATAAAGCGTCACAAACCAATCCCAGTAACATTCAGTACACGTGAAACTATTTGCATCACACTGCGGAGCTGGTTTGTGTAACTGCGTCCCAAATCCATTCGCAGCAAGGGTGCCTCGAATGTAGTCCTAAAAGAAGCGAAATTAATTACGGCGATGTAGAGGTCAGATAAAGCGTCACAAACCAAACCCAGTAACATTCAGTACACGTGAAACTACCTGCATCCCACGGCCGAGCTGGTTTGAGTAACTGCGTCCCAAAGCCAGTCGTCGCAAGGGTGCCTGAATGTAGTCCTAAAGGAAGCGAAATTAATTACGGCGATGTAGAGGTCAGAGAAAGCGTCACACACCAAACCCAGTAACATTCAGTACACGTGAAACTACCTGCATCCCACGGCCGAGCTGGTTTAAGTAACTGCGTCCCAAAGCCAGTCGTCGCAAGGGTGCCTCGAATGTAGTCCTAAAGGAAGCGAAATTAATTACGGCGATGTAGAGGTCAGAGAAAGCGTCACAAACCAAACCCAGTAACATTCAGTACACGTGAAACTACCTGCATCCCACGGCCGAGCTGGTTTGAGTAACTGCGTCCCAAAGCCAGTCGCCGCAAGGGTGCTTCGAATGTAGTCCTAAAAGAAGCGAAATTAATTACGGCAATGTAGAGGTCAGATAAAGCGTCACAAACCAATCCAAGTAACATTCAGTACACGTGAAACTACCTGCATCACACTGCGGAGCTGGTTTCAGTAACTGCGTCCCAAATCCATACGCAGCAAGGCTGCCTCAAATGTAGTCCTAGAAGAAGCGAAATTAATTACGGCGATGTAGAGGTCAGAGAAAGCGTCACAAACCAAACCCAGTAACATTCAGTACACGTGAAACTACCTGCATCCCACGGCCGAGCTGGTTTGAGTAACTGCGTCCCAAAGACAGTCGCCGCAAGGGTGCCTCGAATGTAGTCCTAAAAGAAGCGAAATTAATTACGACAATGTAGAGGTCAGATAAAGCGTCACAAACCAATCCCAGTAACATTCAGTACACGTGAAACTACCTGCATCACACTGCGGAGCTGGTTTGAGTAACTGCGTCCCAAATCCATTCGCAGCAAGGCTACCTCAAATGTAGTCCTAAAAGAAGCGAAATTAATTACGGCAATGTAGAGATCAGAGAAAGCGTCACAAACCAAACCCAGTAACATTCAGTACACGTGAAACTACCTGCATCACACGGCCGAGCTGGTTTGAGTAACTGCATCCCAAAGCCAGTCGCCGCAAGGGTGCCTCGAATGTAGTCCTAAAAGAAGCGAAATTAATTACGGCAATGTAGAGGTCAGAGAAAGCGTTACAAACCAATCCCAGTAACATTCAGTACACGTGAAACTACCTGCATCACATGGCCGAGCTGATTTGAGTAACTGCGTCCCAAAGCCAGTTGCCGCAAGGGTGCCTCGAATGTAGTCCTAAAAGAAGCGAAATTAATTACGGCAATGTAGAGGTTAGATAAAGCGTCACAAACCAATCCCAGTAACATTCAGTGCACGTGAAACTACCTGCATCACACGGCCGAGCTGGTTTCAGTAACTGCGTCCCAAAGCCAGTCGCCGCAAGGGTGCCTCGAATGTAGTACTAAAAGAAGCGAAATTAATTACGGCAATGTAGAGGTCAGAGAAACCGTCACAAACCAATCCCAGTAACATTCAGTACACGTGAAACTACCTGCATCACACTGCGGAGCTGGTTTGAGTAACTGCGTCCCAAATCCATTCGCGGCAAGGCTGCCTCAAATGTAGCCCTAAAAGAAGCGAAATTAATTACGGCAATGTAGAGATCAGAGAAAGCGTCACAAACCAAACCCAGTAACATTCAGTACACGTGAAACTACCTGCATCACACGGCCGAGCTGGTTTGAGTAACTGCGTCCCAAAGCCAGTCGCCGCTAGGGTGCCTCAAATGTAGTCCTAAAAGAAGCGAAATTAATTACGGCAATGTAGAGGTCAGAGAAACCGTCACAAACCAATTCCAGTAACATTCAGTACACGTGAAAATACCTGCATCACACTGCCGAGCTGGTTTGAGTAACTGCGTCCCAAATACAGTCGCAGCAAGGCTGCCTCAAATGTAGTCCTCAAAGAAGCGAAATTCATTACGGCAATGTAAAGGTCAGAGAAAGCGTCACAAACCAAACCCAGTAACATTCAGTACACGTGAAACTACCTGCATCACACGGCCGAGCTGGTTTGAGTAACTGCGTCCCGAAGCCAGTCGTCGCAAGGGTGCCTCGAATGTAGTCCTAAAGGAAGCGAAATTAATTACGGCGATGTAGAGGTCAGAGAAAGCGTCACAAACCAAACCCAGTAACATTCAGCACACGTGAAACTACCTGCATCCCACGGCCGAGCTAGTTTGAGTAACTGCGTCCCAAATCCATTCGCAGCAAGGGTGCCTCGAATGTAGTCCTAAAAGAAACGAAACTAATTACGGCGATGTAGAGGTCAGATAAAGCGTCACAAACCAAACCCAGTAACATTCAGCACACGCGAAACTACCTGCATCCCACGGCCGAGCTGGTTTGAGTAACTGCGTCCCAAAGCCAGTCGCCGCAAGGGTGCCTCGAATGTAGTCCTAAAAGAAGCGAAATTAATTACGGCAATGTAGAGGTCAGAGAAAGCGTCACAAACCAATCCCAGTAACATTCAGTACACGTGAAACTACCTGCATCACACGGCCGAGCTGATTTGAGTAACTGCGTCCCAAAGCCAGTCGCTGCAAGGGTGCCTCGAATGTAGTCCTAAAAGAAGCGAAATTAATTACGGCAATGTAGAGGTCAGAGAAAGTGTCACAAACCAAACCCAGTAACATTCAGTACACGTGAAACTACCTGCATCCCACGGCCGAGCTGGTTTGAGTAACTGCGTCCCAAAGCCAGTCGTCGCAAGGGTGCCTCGAATGTAGTCCTAAAGGAAGCGAAATTAAATACGGCGATGTAGAGGTCAGAGAAAGCGTCACAAACCAAACCCAGTAACATTCAGTACACGTGAAACTACCTGCATCACACGGCCGAGCTGGTTTGAGTAACTGCGTCCCAAAGCCAGTCGTCGCCAGGGTGCCTCGAATGTAGTCCTAAAGGAAGCGAAATTAATTACGGCGATGTAGAGGTCAGAGAAAGCGTCACAAACCAATCCCAGTAACATTCAGTACATGTGAAACTACCTGCATCACACGGCCGAGCTGGTTTGAGTAACTGCGTCCCAAAGCCAGTCGCCGCAAGGGTGCCTCGAATGTAGTCCTAAAAGAAGCGAAATTAATTACGGCAATGTAGAGGTCAGAGAAAGCGTCACAAACCAAACCCAGTAACATTCAGTACACGTGAAACTACCTGCATCACACGGCCGAGCTGGTTTGAGTAACTGCGTCCCAAAGCCAGTCGCCGCAAGGGTGCCTCGAATGTAGTCCTAAAAGAAGCGAAATTAATTACGGCAATGTAGAGGTCACAGAAAGCGTCACAAACCAAACCCAGTAACATTCAGTAAACGTGAAACTACCTGCATCACACGGCCGAGCTGGTTTGAATAACTGCGTGCCAAATCCATTCGCCGCAAGGGTGCCTCGAATGTAGTCCTAAAAGAAGCGAAATTAATTACGGCGATGTAGAGGTCAGATAAAGCGTCACAAACCAAACCAAGTAACATTCAGCACGCGTGAAACTACCTGCATCCCACGGCCGAGCTGGTTTGAGTAACTGCGACCCAAAGCCAGTCGCCGCAAGGGTGCCTCGAATGTAGTCCTAAAAGAAGCGAAATTAATTACGGCAATGTAGAGGTCAGAGAAAGCGTCACAAACCAATCCCTGTAACATTCAGTACACGTGAAACTACCTGCATCACACACACGGCTGAGCTGATTTGAGTAACTGTGCCCCAAAGCCAGTCGCCGCAAGGGTGCCTCGAATGTAGTCCTAAAAGAAGCGAAATAATTACGGCAATGTAGAGGTCAGAGAAACCGTCACAAACCAATCCCAGTAACATTCAGTACACGTGAAACTACCTGCATCACATTGCCGAGCTGGTTTGAGTAACTGCGTCCCAAATCCAGTAGCAGCAAGGCTGCCTCAAATGTAGTCCTCAAAGAAGCGAAATTAATTACGGCAATGTAGAGGTCAGAGAAAGCGTCACAAACCAAACCCAGTAACATTCAGTACACGTGAAACTACCTGCATCACACGGCCGAGCTGGTTTGAGTAACTGCGTCCCAAAGCCAGTCGCCGCAAGGGTGCCTCGAATGTAGTCCTAAAAGAAGCGAAATTAATTACGGCAATGTAGAGGTCAGAGAAAGCGTCACAAACCAAACCCAGTAACATTCAGTACACGTGAAACTACCTGCATCCCACGGCCGAGCTGGTTTGAGTAACTGCGTCCCAAAGCGAGTCGTCGCAAGGGTGCCTCGAATGTAGTCCTAAAGGAAGCGAAACTAATTACGGCGATGTAGAGGTCAGAGAAAGCGTCACAAACCAAACCCAGTAACATTCAGTACACGTGAAACTACCTGCATCACACGGCCGAGCTGGTTTGAGTAACTGCGTCCCAAAGCCAGTCGTCGCAAGGGTGCCTCGAATGTAGTCCTAAAGGAAGCGAAATTAATTACGGCGATGTAGAGGTCAGAGAAAGCGTCACAAACCAATCCGAGTAACATTCAGTACATGTGAAACTACCTGCATCACACGGCCGAGCTGGTTTGAGTAACTGCGTCCCAAAGCCAGTCGCCGCAAGGGTGCCTCGAATGTAGTCCTAAAAGAAGCGAAATTAATTACGGCAATGTAGAGGTCAGAGAAAGCGTCACAAACCAAACCCAGTAACATTCAGTACACGTGAAACTACCTGCATCACACGGCCGAGCTGGTTTGAGTAACTGCGTCCCAAAGCCAGTCGCCGCAAGGGTGCCTCGAATGTAGTCCTAAAAGAAGCGAAATTAATTACGGCGATGTAGAGGTCAGATAAAGCGTCACAAACCAAACCAAGTAACATTCAGCACGCGTGAAACTACCTGCATCCCACGGCCGAGCTGGTTTGAGTAACTGCGACCCAAAGCCAGTCGCCGCAAGGGTGCCTCGAATGTAGTCCTAAAAGAAGCGAAATTAATTACGGCAATGTAGAGGTCAGAGAAAGCATCACAAACCAATCCCTGTAACATTCAGTACACGTGAAACTACCTGCATCACACACACGGCTGAGCTGATTTGAGTAACTGTGCCCCAAAGCCAGTCGCCGCAAGGGTGCCTCGAATGTAGTCCTAAAAGAAGCGAAATAATTACGGCAATGTAGAGGTCAGAGAAACCGTCACAAACCAATCCCAGTAACATTCAGTACACGTGAAACTACCTGCATCACATTGCCGAGCTGGTTTGAGTAACTGCGTCCCAAATCCAGTCGCAGCAAGGCTGCCTCAAATGTAGTCCTCAAAGAAGCGAAATTAATTACGGCAATGTAGAGGTCAGAGAAAGCGTCACAAACCAAACCCAGTAACATTCAGTACACGTGAAACTACCTGCATCACACGGCCGAGCTGGTTTGAGTAACTGCGTCCCAAAGCCAGTCGCCGCAAGGGTGCCTCGAATGTAGTCCTAAAAGAAGCGAAATTAATTACCGCAATGTAGAGGTCAGAGAAAGCGTCACAAACCAAACCCAGTAACATTCAGTACACGTGAAACTACCTGCATCCCACGGCCGAGCTGGTTTGAGTAACTGCGTCCCAAAGCGAGTCGTCGCAAGGGTGCCTCGAATGTAGTCCTAAAGGAAGCGAAATTAATTACGGCGATGTAGAGGTCAGAGAAAGCGTCACAAACCAAACCCAGTAACATTCAGTACACGTGAAACTACCTGCATCACACGGCCGAGCTGGTTTGAGTAACTGCGTCCCAAAGCCAGTCGTCGCAAGGGTGCCTCGAATGTAGTCCTAAAGGAAGCGAAATTAATTACGGCGATGTAGAGGTCAGAGAAAGCGTCACAAACCAATCCGAGTAACATTCAGTACATGTGAAACTACCTGCATCAAACGGCCGAGCTGGTTTGAGTAACTGCGTCCCAAAGCCAGTCGCCGCAAGGGTGCCTCGAATGTAGTCCTAAAAGAAGCGAAATTAATTACGGCAATGTAGAGGTCAGAGAAAGCGTCACAAACCAAACCCAGTAACATTCAGTACACGTGAAACTACCTGCATCACACGGCCGAGCTGGTTTGAGTAACTGCGTCCCAAAGCCAGTCGCCGCAAGGGTGCCTCGAATGTAGTCCTAAAAGAAGCGAAATTAATTACGGCAATGTAGAGGTCAGAGAAAGCGTCACAAACCAAACCCAGTAACATTCAGTACACGTTAAACTACCTGCATCCCACGGCCGAGCTGGTTTGAGTAACTGCGTCCCAAAGCGAGTCGTCGCAAGGGTGCCTCGAATGTAGTCCTAAAGGAAGCGAAATTAATTACGGCGATGTAGAGGTCAGAGAAAGCGTCACAAACCAAACCCAGTAACATTCAGTACACGTGAAACTACCTGCATCACACGGCCGAGCTGGTTTGAGTAACTGCGTCCCAAAGCCAGTCGTCGCAAGGGTGCCTCGAATGTAGTCCTAAAAGAAGCGAAATTAATTATGGCAATGTAGAGGTTAGAGAAAGCGTCACAAACCAATCGCAGTAACATTCAGTACATGTGAAACTACCTGCATCACACTGCGGAGCTTTTTTGAGTAACTGCGTCCTAAATCCATTCGCAGCAAGGGTGCCTCGAATGTAGTCCTAAAAGAAGCGAAATTAATTACGGGGATGTAGAGGTCAGATAAAGCATCACAAACCAAACCCAGTAACATTCAGTACACGTGAAACTACCTGCATCCCACGGCCGAGCTGGTTTAAGTAACTGCGTCCCAAAGCCAGTCGTCGCAAGGGTGCCTCGAATGTAGTCCTAAAGGAAGCGAAATTAATTACGGCGATGTAGAGGTCAGAGAAAGCGTCACAAACCAAACCCAGTAACATTCAGTACACGTGAAACTACCTGCATCCCAGGGCCGAGCTGGTTTGAGTAACTGCGTCCCAAAGCCAGTCGCCGCAAGGGTGCTTCGAATGTAGTCCTAAAAGAAGCGAAATTAATTACGGCAATGTAGAGGTCAGATAAAGCGTCACAAACCAATCCCAGTAACATTCAGTACACGTGAAACTATTTGCATCACACTGCGGAGCTGGTTTGTGTAACTGCGTCCCAAATCCATTCGCAGCAAGGGTGCCTCGAATGTAGTCCTAAAAGAAGCGAAATTAATTACGGCGATGTAGAGGTCAGATAAAGCGTCACAAACCAAACCCAGTAACATTCAGTACACGTGAAACTACCTGCATCCCACGGCCGAGCTGGTTTGAGTAACTGCGTCCCAAAGCCAGTCGTCGCAAGGGTGCCTGAATGTAGTCCTAAAGGAAGCGAAATTAATTACGGCGATGTAGAGGTCAGAGAAAGCGTCACACACCAAACCCAGTAACATTCAGTACACGTGAAACTACCTGCATCCCACGGCCGAGCTGGTTTAAGTAACTGCGTCCCAAAGCCAGTCGTCGCAAGGGTGCCTCGAATGTAGTCCTAAAGGAAGCGAAATTAATTACGGCGATGTAGAGGTCAGAGAAAGCGTCACAAACCAAACCCAGTAACATTCAGTACACGTGAAACTACCTGCATCCCACGGCCGAGCTGGTTTGAGTAACTGCGTCCCAAAGCCAGTCGCCGCAAGGGTGCTTCGAATGTAGTCCTAAAAGAAGCGAAATTAATTACGGCAATGTAGAGGTCAGATAAAGCGTCACAAACCAATCCAAGTAACATTCAGTACACGTGAAACTACCTGCATCACACTGCGGAGCTGGTTTCAGTAACTGCGTCCCAAATCCATACGCAGCAAGGCTGCCTCAAATGTAGTCCTAGAAGAAGCGAAATTAATTACGGCGATGTAGAGGTCAGAGAAAGCGTCACAAACCAAACCCAGTAACATTCAGTACACGTGAAACTACCTGCATCCCACGGCCGAGCTGGTTTGAGTAACTGCGTCCCAAAGACAGTCGCCGCAAGGGTGCCTCGAATGTAGTCCTAAAAGAAGCGAAATTAATTACGACAATGTAGAGGTCAGATAAAGCGTCACAAACCAATCCCAGTAACATTCAGTACACGTGAAACTACCTGCATCACACTGCGGAGCTGGTTTGAGTAACTGCGTCCCAAATCCATTCGCAGCAAGGCTACCTCAAATGTAGTCCTAAAAGAAGCGAAATTAATTACGGCAATGTAGAGATCAGAGAAAGCGTCACAAACCAAACCCAGTAACATTCAGTACACGTGAAACTACCTGCATCACACGGCCGAGCTGGTTTGAGTAACTGCATCCCAAAGCCAGTCGCCGCAAGGGTGCCTCGAATGTAGTCCTAAAAGAAGCGAAATTAATTACGGCAATGTAGAGGTCAGAGAAAGCGTTACAAACCAATCCCAGTAACATTCAGTACACGTGAAACTACCTGCATCACATGGCCGAGCTGATTTGAGTAACTGCGTCCCAAAGCCAGTTGCCGCAAGGGTGCCTCGAATGTAGTCCTAAAAGAAGCGAAATTAATTACGGCAATGTAGAGGTTAGATAAAGCGTCACAAACCAATCCCAGTAACATTCAGTGCACGTGAAACTACCTGCATCACACGGCCGAGCTGGTTTGAGTAACTGCGTCCCAAAGCCAGTCGCCGCAAGGGTGCCTCGAATGTAGTACTAAAAGAAGCGAAATTAATTACGGCAATGTAGAGGTCAGAGAAACCGTCACAAACCAATCCCAGTAACATTCAGTACACGTGAAACTACCTGCATCACACTGCCGAGCTGGTTTGAGTAACTGCGTCCCAAATCCAGTCGCAGCAAGGCTGCCTCAAATGTAGTCCTCAAAGAAGCGAAATTCATTACGGCAATGTAGAGGTCAGAAAAAGCGTCACAAACCAAACCCAGTAACAATCAGTACACGTGAAACTACCTGCATCACACGGCCGAGCTGGTTTGAGTAACTGCGTACCAAAGCCAGTCGCCGCAAGGGTGCCTCGAATGTAGTCCTAAAAGAAGCGAAATTAATTACGGCAATGTAGAGGTCAGAGAAAGCGTCACAAACCAAACCCAGTAACATTCAGTACACGTGAAACTACCTGCATCCCACGGCCGAGCTGGTTTGAGTAACTGCGTCCCAAAGCCAGTCGTCGTAAGGGTGCCTCGAATGTAGTCCTAAAGGAAGCGAAATTAATTACGGCGATGTAGACGTCAGAGAAAGCGTCACAAACCAAACCCAGTAACATTCAGTATACGTGAAACTACCTGCATCACACGGCCGAGCTGGTTTGAGTAACTGCGTCCCAAAGCCAGTCGTCGCAAGGGTGCCTCGAATGTAGTCCTAAAAGAAGCGAAATTAATTACGGCAATGTAGAGGTTAGAGAAAGCGTCACAAACCAATCCCAGTAACATTCAGTACATGTGAAACTACCTGCATCACACTGCGGAGCTGGTTTGAGTAACTGCGTCCCAAATCCATTCGCAGCAAGGGTGCCTCGAATGTAGTCCTAAAAGAAGCGAAATTACTTACGGCGATGTAGAGGTCAGATAAAGCGTCACAAACCAAACCCAGTAACATTCAGCACACGTGAAACTACCTGCATCCCACGGCCGAGCTGGTTTAAGTAACTGCGTCCCAAAGCCAGTCGTCGCAAGGGTGCCTCGAATGTAGTCCTAAAGGAAGCGAAATTAATTACGGCGATGTAGAGGTCAGAGAAAGTGTCAAAAACCAAACCCAGTAACATTCAGTACACATGAAACTACCTGCATCCCACGGCCGAGCTGGTTTGAGTAACTGCGTACCAAAGCCAGTCGCCGCAAGGGTGCTTCGAATGTAGTCCTAAAAGAAGCGAAATTAATTACGGCAATGTAGAGGTCAGATAAAGCGTCACAAACCAATCCAAGTAACATTCAGTACACGTGAAACTACCTGCATCACACTGCGGAGCTGGTTTCAGTAACTGCGTCCCAAATCCATTCGCAGCAAGGCTGCCTCAAATGTAGTCCTAGAAGAAGCGAAATTAATTACGGCGATGTAGAGGTCAGAGAAAGCGTCACAAACCAAACCCAGTAACATTCAGTACACGTGAAACTACCTGCATCCCACGGCCGAGCTGGTTTGAGTAACTGCGTCCCAAAGACAGTCGCCGCAAGGGTGCCTCGAATGTAGTCCTAAAAGAAGCGAAATTAATTACGACAATGTAGAGGTCAGATAAAGCGTCACAAACCAATCCCAGTAACATTCAGTACACTTGAAACTACCTGCATCACACTGCGGAGCTGGTTTGAGTAACTGCGTCCCAAATCCATTCGCAGCAAGGCTGCCTCAAATGTAGTCCTAAAAGAAGCGAAATTATTTACGGCAATGTAGAGATCAGAGAAAGCGTCACAAACCAAACCCAGTAACATTCAGTACACGTGAAACTACCTGCATCACACGGCCGAGCTGGTTTGAGTAACTGCGTCCCAAATCCAGTCGCAGCAAGGCTGCCTCAAATGTAGTCCTCAAAGAAGCGAAATTCATTACGGCAATGTAGAGGTCAGAGAAAGCGTCACAAACCAAACCCAGTAACATTCAGTACACGTGAAACTACCTGCATCACACGGCCGAGCTGGTTTGAGTAACTGCGCCCCAAAGCCAGTCGCCGCAAGGGTGCCTCGAATGTAGTCCTAAAAGAAGCGAAATTAATTACGGCAATGTAGAGGTCAGAGAAAGCGTCACAAACCAAACCCAGTAACATACAGTACACGTGAAACTACCTGCATCCCACGGCCGAGCTGGTTTGAGTAACTGCGTCCCAAAGCTAGTCGTCGTAAGGGTGCTTCGAATGTAGTCCTAAAGGAAGCGAAATTAATTACGGCGATGTAGACGTCAGAGAAAGCGTCACAAACCAAACCCAGTAACATTCAGTATACGTGAAACTACCTGCATCACACGGCCGAGCTGGTTTGAGTAACTGCGTCCCAAAGCCAGTCGTCGCAAGGGTGCCTCGAATGTTGTCCTAAAGGAAGCGAAATAATTACGGCGATGTAGAGGTCAGAGAAAGCGTCACAAACCAAACCCAGTAACATTCAGCACACGTGAAACTACCTGCATCCCACGGCCGAGCTGGTTTGAGTAACTGCGTCCCAAAGCCAGTCGCCGCAAGGGTGCCTCGAATGTAGTCCTAAATGAAGCGAAATTAATTACGGCAATGTAGAGGTTAGAGAAAGCGTCACAAACCAATCGCAGTAACATTCAGTACATGTGAAACTACCTGCATCACACTGCGGAGCTGGTTTGAGTAACTGCGTCCCAAATCCATTCGCAGCAAGGGTGCCTCGAATGTAGTCCTAAAAGAAGCGAAATTAATTACGGCGATGTAGAGGTCAGATAAAGCGTCACAAACCAAACCCAGTAACATTCAGCACACGTGAAACTACCTGCATCCCACGGCCGAGCTGGTTTGAGTAACTGCGTCCCAAAGACAGTCGCCGCAAGGGTGCCTCGAATGTAGTCCTAAAAGAAGCGAAATTAATTACGACAATGTAGAGGTCAGATAAAGCGTCACAAACCAATCCCAGTAACATTCAGTACACGTGAAACTACCTGCATCACACTGCGGAGCTGGTTTGAGTAACTGCGTCCCAAATCCATTCGCAGCAAGGCTACCTCAAATGTAGTCCTAAAAGAAGCGAAATTAATTACGGCAATGTAGAGATCAGAGAAAGCGTCACAAACCAAACCCAGTAACATTCAGTACACGTGAAACTACCTGCATCACACGGCCGAGCTGGTTTGAGTAACTGCGTCCCAAAGCCAGTCGTCGCAAGGGTGCCTCGAATGTAGTCCTAAAAGAAGCGAAATTAATTATGGCAATGTAGAGGTTAGAGAAAGCGTCACAAACCAATCGCAGTAACATTCAGTACATGTGAAACTACCTGCATCACACTGCGGAGCTTTTTTGAGTAACTGCGTCCTAAATCCATTCGCAGCAAGGGTGCCTCGAATGTAGTCCTAAAAGAAGCGAAATTAATTACGGGGATGTAGAGGTCAGATAAAGCATCACAAACCAAACCCAGTAACATTCAGTACACGTGAAACTACCTGCATCCCACGGCCGAGCTGGTTTGAGTAACTGCGTCCCAAAGCGAGTCGTCGCAAGGGTGCCTCGAATGTAGTCCTAAAGGAAGCGAAATTAATTACGGCGATGTAGAGGTCAGAGAAAGCGTCACAAACCAAACCCAGTAACATTCAGTACACGTGAAACTACCTGCATCACACGGCCGAGCTGGTTTGAGTAACTGCGTCCCAAAGCCAGTCGTCGCAAGGGTGCCTCGAATGTAGTCCTAAAAGAAGCGAAATTAATTATGGCAATGTAGAGGTTAGAGAAAGCGTCACAAACCAATCGCAGTAACATTCAGTACATGTGGAACTACCTGCATCACACTGCGGAGCTTTTTTGAGTAACTGCGTCCTAAATCCATTCGCAGCAAGGGTGCCTCGAATGTAGTCCTAAAAGAAGCGAAATTAATTACGGGGATGTAGAGGTCAGATAAAGCATCACAAACCAAACCCAGTAACATTCAGTACACGTGAAACTACCTGCATCCCACGGCCGAGCTGGTTTAAGTAACTGCGTCCCAAAGCCAGTCGTCGCAAGGGTGCCTCGAATGTAGTCCTAAAGGAAGCGAAATTAATTACGGCGATGTAGAGGTCAGAGAAAGCGTCACAAACCAAACCCAGTAACATTCAGTACACGTGAAACTACCTGCATCCCAGGGCCGAGCTGGTTTGAGTAACTGCGTCCCAAAGCCAGTCGCCGCAAGGGTGCTTCGAATGTAGTCCTAAAAGAAGCGAAATTAATTACGGCAATGTAGAGGTCAGATAAAGCGTCACAAACCAATCCCAGTAACATTCAGTACACGTGAAACTATTTGCATCACACTGCGGAGCTGGTTTGAGTAATTGCGTCCCAAATCCATTCGCAGCAAGGGTGCCTCGAATGTAGTCCTAAAAGAAGCGAAATTAATTATGGCGATGTAGAGGTCAGATAAAGCGTCACAAACCAAACCCAGTAACATTCAGTACACGTGAAACTACCTGCATCCCACGGCCGAGCTGGTTTGAGTAACTGCGTCCCAAAGCCAGTCGTCGCAAGGGTGCCTGAATGTAGTCCTAAAGGAAGCGAAATTAATTACGGCGATGTAGAGGTCAGAGAAAGCGTCACACACCAAACCCAGTAACATTCAGTACACGTGAAACTACCTGCATCCCACGGCCGAGCTGGTTTAAGTAACTGCGTCCCAAAGCCAGTCGTCGCAAGGGTGCCTCGAATGTAGTCCTAAAGGAAGCGAAATTAATTACGGCGATGTAGAGGTCAGAGAAAGCGTCACAAACCAAACCCAGTAACATTCAGTACACGTGAAACTACCTGCATCCCACGGCCGAGCTGGTTTGAGTAACTGCGTCCCAAAGCCAGTCGCCGCAAGGGTGCTTCGAATGTAGTCCTAAAAGAAGCGAAATTAATTACGGCAATGTAGAGGTCAGATAAAGCGTCACAAACCAATTCAAGTAACATTCAGTACACGTGAAACTACCTGCATCACACTGCGGAGCTGGTTTCAGTAACTGCGTCCCAAATCCATACGCAGCAAGGCTGCCTCAAATGTAGTCCTAGAAGAAGCGAAATTAATTACGGCGATGTAGAGGTCAGAGAAAGCGTCACAAACCAAACCCAGTAACATTCAGTACACGTGAAACTACCTGCATCCCACGGCCGAGCTGGTTTGAGTAACTGCGTCCCAAAGACAGTCGCCGCAAGGGTGCCTCGAATGTAGTCCTAAAAGAAACGAAATTAATTACGACAATGTAGAGGTCAGATAAAGCGTCACAAACCAATCCCAGTAACATTCAGTACACGTGAAACTACCTGCATCACACTGCGGAGCTGGTTTGAGTAACTGCGTCCCAAATCCATTCGCAGCAAGGCTACCTCAAATGTAGTCCTAAAAGAAGCGAAATTAATTACGGCAATGTAGAGATCAGAGAAAGCGTCACAAACCAAACCCAGTAACATTCAGTACACGTGAAACTACCTGCATCACACGGCCGAGCTGGTTTGAGTAACTGCATCCCAAAGCCAGTCGCCGCAAGGGTGCCTCGAATGTAGTCCTAAAAGAAGCGAAATTAATTACGGCAATGTAGAGGTCAGAGAAAGCGTTACAAACCAATCCCAGTAACATTCAGTACACGTGAAACTACCTGCATCACATGGCCGAGCTGATTTGAGTAACTGCGTCCCAAAGCCAGTTGCCGCAAGGGTGCCTCGAATGTAGTCCTAAAGGAAGCGAAATTAATTACGGCAATGTAGAGGTTAGATAAAGCGTCACAAACCAATCCCAGTAACATTCAGTGCACGTGAAACTACCTGCATCACACGGCCGAGCTGGTTTGAGTAACTGCGTCCCAAAGCCAGTCGCCGCAAGGGTGCCTCGAATGTAGTACTAAAAGAAGCGAAATTAATTACGGCAATGTAGAGGTCAGAGAAACCGTCACAAACCAATCCCAGTAACATTCAGTACACGTGAAACTACCTGCATCACACTGCCGAGCTGGTTTGAGTAACTGCGTCCCAAATCCAGTCGCAGCAAGGCTGCCTCAAATGTAGTCCTCAAAGAAGCGAAATTCATTACGGCAATGTAGAGGTCAGAAAAAGCGTCACAAACCAAACCCAGTAACATTCAGTACACGTGAAACTACCTGCATCCCACGGCCGAGCTGGTTTGAGTAACTGCGTCCCAAAGCCAGTCGTCGTAAGGGTGCCTCGAATGTAGTCCTAAAGGAAGCGAAATTAATTACGGCGATGTAGACGTCAGAGAAAGCGTCACAAACCAAACCCAGTAACATTCAGTATACGTGAAACTACCTGCATCACACGGCCGAGCTCGTTTGAGTAACTGCGTCCCAAAGCCAGTCGTCGCAAGGGTGCCTCGAATGTAGTCCTAAAAGAAGCGAAATTAATTACGGCAATGTAGAGGTTAGAGAAAGCGCCACAAACCAATCGCAGTAACATTAAGTACATGTGAAACTACCTGCATCACACTGCGGAGCTGGTTTGAGTAACTGCGTCCCAAATCCATTCGCAGCAAGGGTGCCTCGAATGTAGTCCTAAAAGAAGCGAAATTACTTACGGCGATGTAGAGGTCAGATAAAGCGTCACAAACAAAACCCAGTAACATTCAGCACACGTGAAACTACCTGCATCCCACGGCCGAGCTGGTTTAAGTAACTGCGTCCCAAAGCCAGTCGTCGCAAGGGTGCCTCGAATGTAGTCCTAAAGGAAGCGAAATTAATTACGGCGATGTAGAGGTCAGAGAAAGTGTCACAAACCAAACATAGTAACATTCAGTACACATGAAACTACCTGCATCCCACGGCCGAGCTGGTTTGAGTAACTGCGTCCCAAAGCCAGTCGCCGCAAGGGTGCTTCGAATGTAGTCCTAAAAGAAGCGAAATTAATTACGGCAATGTAGAGGTCAGATAAAGCGTCACAAACCAATCCAAGTAACATTCAGTACACGTGAAACTACCTGCATCACACTGCGGAGCTGGTTTCAGTAACTGCGTCCCAAATCCATTCGCAGCAAGGCTGCCTCAAATGTAGTCCTAGAAGAAGCGAAATTAATTACGGCGATGTAGAGGTCAGAGAAAGCGTCACCAACCAAACCCAGTAACATTCAGTACACGTGAAACTACCTGCATCCCACGGCCGAGCTGGTTTGAGTAACTGCGTCCCAAAGACAGTCGCCGCAAGGGTGCCTCGAATGTAGTCCTAAAAGAAGCGAAATTAATTACGACAATGTAGAGGTCAGATAAAGCGTCACAAACCAATCCCAGTAACATTCAGTACACTTGAAACTACCTGCATCACACTGCGGAGCTGGTTTGAGTAACTGCGTCCCAAATCCATTCGCAGCAAGGCTGCCTCAAATGTAGTCCTAAAAGAAGCGAAATTATTTACGGCAATGTAGAGATCAGAGAAAGCGTCACAAACCAAACCCAGTAACATTCAGTACACGTGAAACTACCTGCATCACACGGCCGAGCTGGTTTGAGTAACTGCGTCCCAAATCCAGTCGCAGCAAGGCTGCCTCAAATGTAGTCCTCAAAGAAGCGAAATTCATTACGGCAATGTAGAGGTCAGAGAAAGCGTCACAAACCAAACCCAGTAACATTCAGTACACGTGAAACTACCTGCATCACACGGCCGAGCTGGTTTGAGTAACTGCGCCCCAAAGCCAGTCGCCGCAAGGGTGCCTCGAATGTAGTCCTAAAAGAAGCGAAATTAATTACGGCAATGTAGAGGTCAGAGAAAGCGTCACAAACCAAACCCAGTAACATTCAGTACACGTGAAACTACCTGCATCCCACGGCCGAGCTGGTTTGAGTAACTGCGTCCCAAAGCTAGTCGTCGTAAGGGTGCTTCGAATGTAGTCCTAAAGGAAGCGAAATTAATTACGGCGATGTAGACGTCAGAGAAAGCGTCACAAACCAAACCCAGTAACATTCAGTATACGTGAAACTACCTGCATCACACGGCCGAGCTGGTTTGAGTAACTGCGTCCCAAAGCCAGTCGTCGCAAGGGTGCCTCGAATGTTGTCCTAAAGGAAGCGAAATAATTACGGCGATGTAGAGGTCAGAGAAAGCGTCACAAACCAAACCCAGTAACATTCAGCACACGTGAAACTACCTGCATCCCACGGCCGAGCTGGTTTGAGTAACTGCGTCCCAAAGCCAGTCGCCGCAAGGGTGCCTCGAATGTAGTCCTAAATGAAGCGAAATTAATTACGGCAATGTAGAGGTTAGAGAAAGCGTCACAAACCAATCGCAGTAACATTCAGTACATGTGAAACTACCTGCATCACACTGCGGAGCTGGTTTGAGTAACTGCGTCCCAAATCCATTCGCAGCAAGGGTGCCTCGAATGTAGTCCTAAAAGAAGCGAAATTAATTACGGCGATGTAGAGGTCAGATAAAGCGTCACAAACCAAACCCAGTAACATTCAGCACACGTGAAACTACCTGCATCCCACGGCCGAGCTGGTTTGAGTAACTGCATCCCAAAGCCAGTCGCCGCAAGAGTGCCTCGAATGTAGTCATAAAAGAAGCGAAATAATTTACGGCAATGAAGAGGTCAGAGAAAGCGTCACAAACCAAACCCAGTAACATTCATTACACGTGAAACTACCTGCATCCCACGGCCGAGCTGGTTTGAGTAACTGCGTCCCAAAGCCAGTCGCCGCAAGGGTGCCTCGAATGTAGTCCTAAAAGAAGCGAAATTAATTACGGCAATGTAGAGGTCAGATAAAGCGTCACAAACCAATCCCAGTAACATTCAGTACACGTGAAACTACCTGCATCACACTGCGGACCTCGTTTGAGTAACTGCGTCCCAAATCCATTCGCAGCAAGGGTGCCTCGAATGTAGTCCTAAAAGAAGCGAAATTAATTACGGCGATGTAGAGGTCAGATAAAGCGTCACAAACCAAACGCAGTAACATTCAGTACACGTGAAACTACCTGCATCCCACGGCCGAGCTGGTTTAAGTAACTGCGTCCCAAAGCCAGTCGTCGCAAGGGTGCCTCGAATGTAGTCCTAAAGGAAGCGAAATTAATTACGGCGATGTAGAGGTCAGAGAAAGCGTCACAAACCAAACCCAGTAACATTCAGTACACGTGAAACTACCTGCATCCCACGGCCGAGCTGGTTTGAGTATCTGCGTCCCAAAGCCAGTCACCGCAAGGGCGCTTCGAATGTAGTCCTAAAAGAAGCGAAATTAATTACGGCAATGTAGAGGTCAGATAAAGCGTCACAAACCAATCCCAGTAACATTCAGTACACGTGAAACTACCTGCATCACACTGTGGAGCTGGTTTCAGTCACTGCGTCCCAAATCCATTCGCAGCAAGGCTGCCTCAAATGTAGTCCTAAAAGAAGCGAAATTAATTACGGCAATGTAGACGTCAGAGAAAGCGTCACAAACCAAACCCAGTAACATTCAGTACACGTGAAACTACCTGCATCACACGGCCGAGCTGGTTTGAGTAACTGCGTCCCAAAGCCAGTCGCCGGAAGGGTGCCTCGAATGTAATCCTAAAGAAGCGAAATTAATTACGGCAATGTAGAGGTCAGAGAAAGCGTCACAAACCAATCCCAGTAACATTCAGTACAAGTGAAACTACCTGCATCACACGGCCGAGCTGATTTGAGTAACTGCGTCCCAAAGCCAGTCGCCGCAAGGGTGCCTCGAATGTAGTCCTAAAGGAAGCGAAATTAATTACGGCAATGTAGAGGTTAGATAAAGCGTCACAAACCAAACCCAGTAACATTCAGTACACGTGAAACTACCTGCATCCCACGGCCGAGCTGGTTTGAGTATCTGCGTCCCAAAGCCAGTCGCCGCAAGGGCGCTTCGAATGTAGTCCTAAAAGAAGCGAAATTAATTACGGCAATGTAGAGGTCAGATAAAGCGTCACAAACCAATCCCAGTAACATTCAGTACACGTGAAACTAGCTGCATCACACTGCGGAGCTGGTTTCAGTAACTGCGTCCCAAATCCATTCGCAGCAAGGCTGCCTCAAATGTAGTCCTAAAAGAAGCGAAATTAATTACGGCAATGTAGACGTCAGAGAAAGCGTCACAAACCAAACCCAGTAACATTCAGTACAGGTGAAACTACCTGCATCACACGGTCGAGCTGGTTTGACTAACTGCGTCCCAAAGCCAGTCGCCGCAAGGGTGCCTCGAATGTAGTCCTAAAAGAAGCGAAATTAATTACGGCAATGTAGAGGTCAGAGAAAGCGTCACAAACCAAACCCAGTAACATTCCGTACACGTGAAACTACCTGCATCCCACGGCCGAGATGGTTTGAGTAACTGCGTCCCAAAGCCAGTCGTCGCAAGGGTGCCTCGAATGTAGTCCTAAAGGAAGCGAAATTAATTACGGCGATGTAGAGGTCAGAGAAAGCGTCACAAACCAAACCCAGTAACATTCAGTACACGTGAAACTACCTGCATCCCAGGGCCGAGCTGGTTTGAGTAACTGCGTCCCAAAGCCAGTCGCCGCAAGGGTGCTTCGAATGTAGTCCTAAAAGAAGCGAAATTAATTACGGCGATGTAGAGGTCAGATAAAGCGTCACAAACCAAACCCAGTAACATTCAGTACACGTGAAACTACCTGCATCCCACGGCCGAGCTGGTTTAAGTAACTGCGTCCCAAAGCCAGTGGTCGCAAGGGTGCCTCGAATGTAGTCCTAAAGGAAGCGAAATTAATTACGGCGATGTAGAGGTCAGAGAAAGCGTCACAAACCAAACCCAGTAACATTCAGTACACGTGAAACTACCTGCATCCCACGGCCGAGCTGGTTTGAGTATCTGCGTCCCAAAGCCAGTCGCCGCAAGGGCGCTTCGAATGTAGTCCTAAAAGAAGCGAAATTAATTACGGCAATGTAGAGGTCAGATAAAGCGTCACAAACCAATCCCAGTAACATTCAGTACACGTGAAACTACCTGCATCACACTGCGGAGCTGGTTTCAGTAACTGCGTCCCAAATCCATTCGCAGCAAGGCTGCCTCAAATGTAGTCCTAAAAGAAGCGAAATTAATTACGGCAATGTACACGTCAGAGAAAGCGTCACAAACCAAACCCAGTAACATTCAGTACACGTGAAACTACCTGCATCACACGGCCGAGCTGGTTTGAGTAACTGCGTCCCAAAGCCAGTCGCCGGAAGGGTGCCTCGAATGTAGTCCTAAAGAAGCGAAATTAATTACGGCAATGTAGAGGTCAGAGAAAGCGTCACAAACCAATCCCAGTAACATTCAGTACACGTGAAACTACCTGCATCACACGGCCGAGCTGATTTGAGTAACTACGTCCCAAAGCCAGTCGCCGCAAGGGTGCCTCGAATGTAGTCCTAAAAGAAGCGAAATTAATTACGGCAATGTAGAGGTTAGATAAAGCGTCACAAACCAAACCCAGTAACATTCAGTACACGTGAAACTACCTGCATCCCATGGCCGAGCTGGTTTGAGTATCTGCGTCCCAAAGCCAGTCGCCGCAAGGGCGCTTCGAATGTAGTCCTAAAAGAAGCGAAATTTATTACGGCAATGTAGAGGTCAGATAAAGCGTCACAAACCAATCCCAGTAACATTCAGTACACGTGAAACTAGCTGCATCACACTGCGGAGCTGGTTTCAGTAACTGCGTCCCAAATCCATTCGCAGCAAGGCTGCCTCAAATGTAGTCCTAAAAGAAGCGAAATTAATTACGGCAATGTAGACGTCAGAGAAAGCGTCACAAACCAAACCCAGTAACATTCAGTACACGTGAAACTACCTGCATCACACGGCCGAGCTGGTTTGACTAACTGCGTCCCAAAGCCAGTCGCCGCAAGGGTGCCTCGAATGTAGTCCTAAAAGAAGCGAAATTAATTACGGCAATGTAGAGGTCAGAGAAAGCGTCACAAACCAAACCCAGTAACATTTAGTAAACGTGAAACTACCTGCATCACACGGCCGAGCTGGTTTGAGTAACTGCGTCCCAAAGCCAGTCGCCGCAAGGGTGCCTCGAATGTAGTCCTAAAAGAAGCGAAATTAATTACGGCAATGTAGAGGTCAGAGAAAGCGTCACAAACCAAACCCAGTAACATTCCGTACACGTGAAACTACCTGCATCACACGGCCGAGCTGGTTTGAGTAACTGCGTCCCAAAGCCAGTCGTCGCAAGGGTGCCTAGAATGTAGTCCTAAAGGAAGCGAAATTAATTACGGCGATGTAGACGTCAGAGAAAGCGTCACAAACCAAACCCAGTAACATTCAGCACACGTGAAACTACCTGCATCCCACGGCCGAGCTGGTTTGAGTAACTGCGTCCCAAAGCCAGTCGCCGCAAGGTGCCTCGAATGTAGTCCTAAAAGAAGCGAAATTAATTACGGCAATGTAGAGGTTAGAGAAAGCGTCACAAACCAATCGCAGTAACATTCAGTACATGTGAAACTACCTGCATCACACTGCGGAGCTTTTTTGAGTAACTGCGTCCTAAATCCATTCGCAGCAAGGGTGCCTCGAATGTAGTCCTAAAAGAAGCGAAATTAATTACGGGGATGTAGATGTCAGATAAAGCATCACAAACCAAACCCAGTAACATTCAGTACACGTGAAACTCCCTGCATCCCACGGCCGAGCTGGTTTAAGTAACTGCGTCCCAAAGCCAGTCGTCGCAAGGGTGCCTCGAATGTAGTCCTAAAGGAAGCGAAATTAATTACGGCGATGAAGAGGTCAGAGAAAGCGTCACAAACCAAACCCAGTAACATTCAGTACACGTGAAACTACCTGCATCCCAGGGCCGAGCTGGTTTGAGTAACTGCGTCCCAAAGCCAGTCGCCGCAAGGGTGCTTCGAATGTAGTCCTAAAAGAAGCGAAATTAATTACGGCAATGTAGAGTTCAGATAAAGCGTCACAAACCAATCCCAGTAACATTCAGTACACGTGAAACTATTTGCATCACACTGCGGAGCTGGTTTGAGTAACTGCGTCCCAAATCCATTCGCAGCAAGGGTGCCTCGAATGTAGTCCTAAAAGAAGCGAAATTAATTACGGCAATGTAGAGGTCAGAGAAAGCGTCACAAACCAATCCCAGTAACATTCAGTACACGTGATACTACCTGCATCCCACGGCCGAGCTGGTTTAAGTAACTGCGTCCCAAAGCCAGTCGTCGCAAGGGTGCCTCGAATGTAGTCCTAAAAGAAGCGAAATTAATTACGACAATGTAGAGGTCAGATAAAGCGTCACAAACCAATCCCAGTAACATTCAGTACACGTGAAACTACCTGCATCACACTGCGGAGCTGGTTTGAGTAACTGCGTCCCAAATCCATTCGCAGCAAGGCTGCCTCAAATGTAGTCCTAAAAGAAGCGAAATTAATTACGGCAATGTAGAGATCAGAGAAAGCGTCACAAACCAAACCCAGTAACATTCTGTACACGTGAAACTACCTGCATCACACGGCCGAGCTGGTTTGAGTAACTGCGTCCCAAATCCAGTCGCAGCAAGGCTGCCTCAAATGTAGTCTTTAAAGAAGCGAAATTCATTACGGCAATGTAGAGGTCAGAGAAAGCGTCACAAACCAAACCCAGTAACATTCAGTACACGTGAAACTACCTGCATCACACGGCCGAGCTGGTTTGAGTAACTGCGTCCCAAAGCCAGTCGTCGTAAGGGTGCCTCGAATGTAGTCCTAAAGGAAGCGAAATTAATTACGGCGATGTAGACGTCAGAGAAAGCGTCACAAACCAAACCCAGTAACATTCAGTATACGTGAAACTACCTGCATCACACGGCCGAGCTGGTTTGAGTAACTGCGTCCCAAAGCCAGTCGTCGCAAGGGTGCCTCGAATGTTGTCCTAAAGGAAGCGAAATAATTACGGCGATGTAGAGGTCAGAGAAAGCGTCACAAACCAAACCCAGTAACATTCAGCACACGTGAAACTACCTGCATCCCACGGCCGAGCTGGTTTGAGTAACTGCGTCCCAAAGCCAGTCGCCGCAAGGGTGCCTCGAATGTAGTCCTAAAAGAAGCGAAATTAATTACGGCAATGTAGAGGTTAGAGAAAGCGTCACAAACCAATCGCAGTAACATTCAGTACATGTGAAACTACCTGCATCACACTGCGGAGCTTTTTTGAGTAACTGCGTCCTAAATCCATTCGCAGCAAGGGTGCCTCGAATGTAGTCCTAAAAGAAGCGAAATTAATTACGGGGATGTAGATGTCAGATAAAGCATCACAAACCAAACCCAGTAACATTCAGTACACGTGAAACTCCGTGCATCCCACGGCCGAGCTGGTTTAAGTAACTGCGTCCCAAAGCCAGTCGTCGCAAGGGTGCCTCGAATGTATTCCTAAAGGAAGCGAAATTAATTACGGCGATGAAGAGGTCAGAGAAAGCGTCACAAACCAAACCCAGTAACATTCAGTACACGTGAAACTACCTGCATCCCAGGGCCGAGCTGGTTTGAGTAACTGCGTCCCAAAGCCAGTCGCCGCAAGGGTGCTTCGAATGTAGTCCTAAAAGAAGCGAAATTAATTACGGCAATGTAGAGGTCAGATAAAGCGTCACAAACCAATCCCAGTAACATTCAGTACACGTGAAACTATTTGCATCACACTGCGGAGCTGGCTTGAGTAACTGCGTCCCTAATCCATTCGCAGCAAGGGTGCCTCGAATGTAGTCCTAAAAGAAGCGAAATTAATTACGGCAATGTAGAAGTCAGAGAAAGCGTCACAAACCAATCCCAGTAACATTCAGTACACGTGAAACTACCTGCATCCCACGACCGAGCTGGTTTAAGTAACTGCGTCCCAAAGCCAGTCGTCGCAAGGGTGCCTCGAATGTAGTCCTAAAAGAAGCGAAATTAATTACGACAATGTAGAGGTCAGATAAAGCGTCACAAACCAATCCCAGTAACATTCAGTACACGTGAAACTACCTGCATCACACTGCGGAGCTGGTTTGAGTAACTGCGTCCCAAATCCATTCGCAGCAAGGCTGCCTCAAATGTAGTCCTAAAAGAAGCGAAATTAATTACGGCAATGTAGAGATCAGAGAAAGCGTCACAAACCAAACCCAGTAACATTCTGTACACGTGAAACTACCTGCATCACACGGCCGAGCTAGTTTGAGTAACTGCGTCCCAAATCCAGTCGCAGCAAGGCTGCCTCAAATGTAGTCTTTAAAGAAGCGAAATTCATTACGGCAATGTAGAGGTCAGAGAAAGCGTCACAAACCAAACCCAGTAACATTCAGTACACGTGAAACTACCTGCATCACACGGCCGAGCTGGTTTGAGTAACTGCGTCCCAAAGCCAGTCGCCGCAAGGGTGCCTCGAATGTAGTCCTAAAAGAAGCGAAATTAATTACGGCAATGTAGAGGTCAGAGAAAGCGTCACAAACCAAACCCAGTAACATTCAGTACACGTGAAACTACCTGCATCCCACGGCCGAGCTGGTTTGAGTAACTGCGTCCCAAAGCCAGTCGTCGTAAGGGTGCCTCGAATGTAGTCCTAAAGGAAGCGAAATTAATTACGGCAATGTAGACGTCAGAGAAAGCGTCACAAACCAAACCCAGTAACATTCAGTATACGTGAAACTACCTGCATCACACGGCCGAGCTGGTTTGAGTAACTGCGTCCCAAAGCCAGTCGTCGCAAGGGTGCCTCGAATGTTGTCCTAAAGGAAGCGAAATAATTACGGCGATGTAGAGGTCAGAGAAAGCATCACAAACCAAACCCAGTAACATTCAGCACACGTGAAACTACCTGCATCCCACGGCCGAGCTGGTTTGAGTAACTGCGTCCCAAAGCCAGTCGCCGCAAGGGTGCCTCGAATGTAGTCCTAAAAGAAGCGAAATTAATTACGGCAATGTAGAGGTTAGAGAAAGCGTCACAAACCAATCGCAGTAACATTCAGTACATGTAAAACTACCTGCATCACACTGCGGAGCTGGTTTGAGTAACTGCGTCCCAAATCCATTCGCAGCAAGGGTGCCTCGAATGTAGTCCTAAAAGAAGCGAAATTAATTACGGCGATGTAGAGGTCAGATAAAGCGTCACAAACCAAACCCTGTAACATTCAGCACACGTGAAACTACCTGCATCACACGGCCTAGCTGATTTGAGTAACTGCGTCCCAAAGCCAGTCGCCGCAAGGGTGCCTCGAATGTAGTCCTAAAAGAAGCGAAATTGATTACGGCAATGTAGAGGTTAGATAAAGCATCACAAACCAATCCCAGTAACATTCAGTGCACGTGAAACTACCTGCATCACACGGCCGAGCTGGTTTGAGTAACTGCGTCCCAAAGCCAGTCGCCGCAAGGGTGCCTCGAATGTAGTCCTACAAGAAGCGAAATTAATTACGGCAATCTAGAGGTCAGACAAACCGTCACAAACCAATCCCAGTAACATTCAGTACACGTGAAACTACCTGCATCACACTTCCGAGCTGGTTTGAGTAACTGCGTCCCAAATTCAGTCGCAGCAAGGCTGCCTCAAATGTAGTCCTCAAAGAAGCGAAATTTATTACGGCAATGTAGATGTCAGAGAAAGCGTCACAAACCAAACCCAGTAACATTCAGTACACGTGAAACTACCTGCATCACACGGCCGAGCTGGTTTGAGTAACTGCGTCCCAAAGCCAGTCGCCGCAAGGCTGCCTCAAATGTAGTCCTCAAAGAAGCGAAATTCCTTACGGCAATGTAGAGGTCAGAGAAAGCGTCACAAACCAAACCAGGTAACATTCAGTACACGTGAAACTACCTGGATAACACGGCCGAGCTGGTTTGAGTAACTGCGTCCCAAAGCCAGTCGCCGCAAGGGTGCCTCGAATGTAGTCCTAAAAGAAGCGAAATTAAATACGGCAATGTAGAGGTCAGAGAAAGGGTCACAAACCAAACCCAGTAACATTCAGTACACGTGAAACTACCTGCATCCCACGGCCGAGCTGGTTTGAGTAACTGCGTCCCAAAGCCAGTCGTCGCAAGGGTGCCTCGAATGTAGTCCTAAAGGAAGCGAAATTAATTACGGCGATGTAGAGGTCAGAGAAAGCGTCACAAACCAAACCCAGTAACATTCAGCACACGTGAAACTACCTGCATCCCACGGCCGAGCTGGTTTGAGTAACTGCGTCCCAAAGCCAATCGCCGTAAGGGTGCCTCGAATGTAGTCCTAAAAGAAGAGAAATTAATTACTGCAATGTAGAGGTCAGAGAAAGCGTCACAAACCAATCCCAGTAACATTCAGTACACGTGAAACTACCTGCATCACACGGCCTAGCTGATTTGAGTAACTGCGTCCCAAAGCCAGTCGCCGCAAGGGTGCCTCGAATGTAGTCCTAAAAGAAGCGAAATTAATTACGGCAATGTAGAGGTTAGATAAAGCGTCACAAACCAATCCCAGTAACATTCAGTGCACGTGAAACTACCTGCATCACACGGCCGAGCTGGTTTGAGTAACTGCGTCCCAAAGCCAGTCGCCGCAAGGGTGCCTCGAATGTAGTCCTACAAGAAGCGAAATTAATTACGGCAATGTAGAGGTCAGAGAAAGCGTCACAAACCAAACCCAGTAACATTCAGTACACGTGAAACTACCTGCATCCCACGGCCGAGCTCGTTTGAGTAACTGCGTCCCAAAGCCAGTCGTCGCAAGGGTGCCTCGAATGTAGTCCTAAAGGAAGCGAAATTAATTACGGCGATGTAGAGGTCAGAGAAAGCGTCACAAACCAAACCCAGTAACATTCAGTACACGTGAAACTACCTGCATCCCACGGCCGAGCTGGTTTGAGTAACTTCGTCCCAAAGCCAGTCGCCGCAAGGGTGCCTCGAATGTAGTCCTAAAAGAAGCGAAATTAATTACGGCAATGTAGAGGTTAGAGAAAGCGTCACAAACCAATCGCAGTAACATTCAGTACATGTGAAACTACCTGCATCACAATGCGGAGCTGGTGTGAGTAACTGCGTCCCAAATCCATTCGCAGCAAGGGTGCCTCGAATGTAGTCCTAAAAGAAGCGAAATTAATTACGGCGATGTAGAGGTCAGATAAAGCGTCACAAACCAAACCCAGTAACATTCAGCACACGTGAAACTACCTGCATCACACGGCCTAGCTGATTTGAGTAACTGCGTCCCAAAGCAAGTCGCCGCAAGGGTGCCTCGAATGTAGTCCTAAAAGAAGCGAAATTGATTACGGCAATGTAGAGGTTAGATAAAGCATCACAAACCAATCCCAGTAACATTCAGTGCACGTGAAACTACCTGCATCACACGGCCGAGCTGGTTTGAGTAACGGCGTCCCAAAGCCAGTCGCCGCAAGGGTGCCTCGAATGTAGTCCTACAAGAAGCGAAATTAATTACGGCAATGTAGAGGTCAGACAAACCGTCACAAACCAATCCCAGTAACATTCAGTACACGTGAAACTACCTGCATCACACTTCCGAGCTGGTTTGAGTAACTGCGTCCCAAATTCAGTCGCAGCAAGGCTGCCTCAAATGTAGTCCTCAAAGAAGCGAAATTTATTACGGCAATGTAGATGTCAGAGAAAGCGTCCCAAACCAAACCCAGTAACATTCAGTACACGTGAAACTACCTGCATCACACGGCCGAGCTGGTTTGAGTAACTGCGTCCCAAAGCCAGTCGCCGCAAGGCTGCCTCAAATGTAGTCCTCAAAGAAGCGAAATTCCTTACGGCAATGTAGAGGTCAGAAAAAGCGTCACAAACCAAACCAGGTAACATTCAGTACACGTGAAACTACCTGGATAACACGGCCGAGCTGGTTTGAGTAACTGCGTCCCAAAGCCAGTCGCCGCAAGGGTGCCTCGAATGTAGTCCTAAAAGAAGCGAAATTAAATACGGCAATGTAGAGGTCAGAGAAAGGGTCACAAACCAAACCCAGTAACATTCAGTACACGTGAAACTACCTGCATCCCACGGCCGAGCTGGTTTGAGTAACTGCATCCCAAAGCCAGTCGTCGCAAGGGTGCCTCGAATGTAGTCCTAAAGGAAGCGAAATTAATTACGGCGATGTAGAGGTCAGAGAAAGCGTCACAAACCAAACCCAGTAACATTCAGCACACGTGAAACTACCTGCATCCCACGGCCGAGCTGGTTTGAGTAACTGCGTCCCAAAGCCAATCGCCGTAAGGGTGCCTCGAATGTAGTCCTAAAAGAAGAGAAATTAATTACTGCAATACAGAGGTCAGAGAAAGCGTCACAAACCAATCCCAGTAACATTCAGTACACGTGAAACTACCTGCATCACACGGCCTAGCTGATTTGAGTAACTGCGTCCCAAAGCCAGTCGCCGCAAGGGTGCCTCGAATGTAGTCCTAAAAGAAGCGAAATTAATTACGGCAATGTAGAGGTTAGATAAAGCGTCACAAACCAATCCCAGTAACATTCAGTGCACGTGAAACTACCTGCATCACACGGCCGAGCTGGTTTGAGTAACTGCGTCCCAAAGCCAGTCGCCGCAAGGGTGCCTCGAATGTAGTCCTACAAGAAGCGAAATTAATTACGGCAATGTAGAGGTCAGAGAAAGCGTCACAAACCAAACCCAGTAACATTCAGTACACGTGAAACTACCTGCATCCCACGGCCGAGCTCGTTTGAGTAACTGCGTCCCAAAGCCAGTCGTCGCAAGGGTGCCTCGAATGTAGTCCTAAAGGAAGCGAAATTAATTACGGCGATGTAGAGGTCAGAGAAAGCGTCACAAACCAAACCCAGTAACATTCAGTACACGTGAAACTACCTGCATCCCACGGCCGAGCTGGTTTGAGTAACTGCGTCCCAAAGCCAGTCGCCGCAAGGGTGCCTCGAATGTAGTCCTAAAAGAAGCGAAATTAATTACGGCAATGTAGAGGTTAGAGAAAGCGTCACAAACCAATCGCAGTAACATTCAGTACATGTGAAACTACCTGCATCACACTGCGGAGCTGGTTTGAGTAACTGCGTCCCAAATCCATTCGCAGCAAGGGTGCCTCGAATCTAGTCCTAAAAGAAGCGAAATTAATTACGGCGATGTAGAGGTCAGATAAAGCGTCACAAACCAAACCCAGTAACATTCAGTACACGTGAAACTACCTGCATCCCACGGCCGAGCTGGTTTGAGTAACTGCGTCCCAAAGCCAGTCGCCGCAAGGGTGCCTCGAATGTAGTCCTAAAGGAAGCGAAATTAATTACGGCGATGTAGAGGTCAGAGAAAGCGTCACAAACCAAACCCAGTAACATTCAGCACACGTGAAACTACCTGCATCCCACGGCCGAGCTGGTTTGAGTAACTGCGTCCCAAAGCCAATCGCCGTAAGGGTGCCTCGAATGTAGTCCTAAAAGAAGAGAAATTAATTACTGCAATGTAGAGGTCAGAGAAAGCGTCACAAACCAATCCCAGTAACATTCAGTACACGTGAAACTACCTGCATCACACGGCCTAGCTGATTTGAGTAACTGCGTCCCAAAGCCAGTCGCCGCAAGGGTGCCTCGAATGTAGTCCTAAAAGAAGCGAAATTAATTACGGCAATGTAGAGGTTAGATAAAGCGTCACAAACCAATCCCAGTAACATTCAGTGCACGTGAAACTACCTGCATCACACGGCCGAGCTGGTTTGAGTAACTGCGTCCCAAAGCCAGTCGCCGCAAGGGTGCCTCGAATGTAGTCCTACAAGAAGCGAAATTAATTACGGCAATGTAGAGGTCAGAGAAAGCGTCACAAACCAAACCCAGTAACATTCAGTACACGTGAAACTACCTGCATCCCACGGCCGAGCTCGTTTGAGTAACTGCGTCCCAAAGCCAGTCGTCGCAAGGGTGCCTCGAATGTAGTCCTAAAGGAAGCGAAATTAATTACGGCGATGTAGAGGTCAGAGAAAGCGTCACAAACCAAACCCAGTAACATTCAGTACACGTGAAACTACCTGCATCCCACGGCCGAGCTGGTTTGAGTAACTTCGTCCCAAAGCCAGTCGCCGCAAGGGTGCCTCGAATGTAGTCCTAAAAGAAGCGAAATTAATTACGGCAATGTAGAGGTTAGAGAAAGCGTCACAAACCAATCGCAGTAACATTCAGTACATGTGAAACTACCTGCATCACACTGCGGAGCTGGTGTGAGTAACTGCGTCCCAAATCCATTCGCAGCAAGGGTGCCTCGAATGTAGTCCTAAAAGAAGCGAAATTAATTACGGCGATGTAGAGGTCAGATAAAGCGTCACAAACCAAACCCAGTAACATTCAGCACACGTGAAACTACCTGCATCACACGGCCTAGCTGATTTGAGTAACTGCGTCCCAAAGCAAGTCGCCGCAAGGGTGCCTCGAATGTAGTCCTAAAAGAAGCGAAATTGATTACGGCAATGTAGAGGTTAGATAAAGCATCACAAACCAATCCCAGTAACATTCAGTGCACGTGAAACTACCTGCATCACACGGCCGAGCTGGTTTGAGTAACGGCGTCCCAAAGCCAGTCGCCGCAAGGGTGCCTCGAATGTAGTCCTACAAGAAGCGAAATTAATTACGGCAATGTAGAGGTCAGACAAACCGTCACAAACCAATCCCAGTAACATTCAGTACACGTGAAACTACCTGCATCACACTTCCGAGCTGGTTTGAGTAACTGCGTCCCAAATTCAGTCGCAGCAAGGCTGCCTCAAATGTAGTCCTCAAAGAAGCGAAATTTATTACGGCAATGTAGATGTCAGAGAAAGCGTCCCAAACCAAACCCAGTAACATTCAGTACACGTGAAACTACCTGCATCACACGGCCGAGCTGGTTTGAGTAACTGCGTCCCAAAGCCAGTCGCCGCAAGGCTGCCTCAAATGTAGTCCTCAAAGAAGCGAAATTCCTTACGGCAATGTAGAGGTCAGAAAAAGCGTCACAAACCAAACCAGGTAACATTCAGTACACGTGAAACTACCTGGATAACACGGCCGAGCTGGTTTGAGTAACTGCGTCCCAAAGCCAGTCGCCGCAAGGGTGCCTCGAATGTAGTCCTAAAAGAAGCGAAATTAAATACGGCAATGTAGAGGTCAGAGAAAGGGTCACAAACCAAACCCAGTAACATTCAGTACACGTGAAACTACCTGCATCCCACGGCCGAGCTGGTTTGAGTAACTGCATCCCAAAGCCAGTCGTCGCAAGGGTGCCTCGAATGTAGTCCTAAAGGAAGCGAAATTAATTACGGCGATGTAGAGGTCAGAGAAAGCGTCACAAACCAAACCCAGTAACATTCAGCACACGTGAAACTACCTGCATCCCACGGCCGAGCTGGTTTGAGTAACTGCGTCCCAAAGCCAATCGCCGTAAGGGTGCCTCGAATGTAGTCCTAAAAGAAGAGAAATTATTTACTGCAATACAGAGGTCAGAGAAAGCGTCACAAACCAATCCCAGTAACATTCAGTACACGTGAAACTACCTGCATCACACGGCCTAGCTGATTTGAGTAACTGCGTCCCAAAGCCAGTCGCCGCAAGGGTGCCTCGAATGTAGTCCTAAAAGAAGCGAAATTAATTACGGCAATGTAGAGGTTAGATAAAGCGTCACAAACCAATCCCAGTAACATTCAGTGCACGTGAAACTACCTGCATCACACGGCCGAGCTGGTTTGAGTAACTGCGTCCCAAAGCCAGTCGCCGCAAGGGTGCCTCGAATGTAGTCCTACAAGAAGCGAAATTAATTACGGCAATGTAGAGGTCAGAGAAAGCGTCACAAACCAAACCCAGTAACATTCAGTACACGTGAAACTACCTGCATCCCACGGCCGAGCTCGTTTGAGTAACTGCGTCCCAAAGCCAGTCGTCGCAAGGGTGCCTCGAATGTAGTCCTAAAGGAAGCGAAATTAATTACGGCGATGTAGAGGTCAGAGAAAGCGTCACAAACCAAACCCAGTAACATTCAGTACACGTGAAACTACCTGCATCCCACGGCCGAGCTGGTTTGAGTAACTGCGTCCCAAAGCCAGTCGCCGCAAGGGTGCCTCGAATGTAGTCCTAAAAGAAGCGAAATTAATTACGGCAATGTAGAGGTTAGAGAAAGCGTCACAAACCAATCGCAGTAACATTCAGTACATGTGAAACTACCTGCATCACACTGCGGAGCTGGTTTGAGTAACTGCGTCCCAAATCCATTCGCAGCAAGGGTGCCTCGAATGTAGTCCTAAAAGAAGCGAAATTAATTACGGCGATGTAGAGGTCAGATAAAGCGTCACAAACCAAACCCAGTAACATTCAGCACACGTGAAACTACCTGCATCACACGGCCTAGCTGATTTGAGTAACTGCGTCCCAAAGCAAGTCGCCGCAAGGGTGCCTCGAATGTAGTCCTAAAAGAAGCGAAATTGATTACGGCAATGTAGAGGTTAGATAAAGCATCACAAACCAATCCCAGTAACATTCAGTGCACGTGAAACTACCTGCATCACACGGCCGAGCTGGTTTGAGTAACTGCGTCCCAAAGCCAGTCGCCGCAAGGGTGCCTCGAATGTAGTCCTACAAGAAGCGAAATTAATTACGGCAATGTAGAGGTCAGACAAACCGTCACAAACCAATCCCAGTAACATTCAGTACACGTGAAACTACCTGCATCACACTTCCGAGCTGGTTTGAGTAACTGCGTCCCAAATTCAGTCGCAGCAAGGCTGCCTCAAATGTAGTCCTCAAAGAAGCGAAATTCATTACGGCAATGTAGATGTCAGAGAAAGCGTCACAAACCAAACCCAGTAACATTCAGTACACGTGAAACTACCTGCATCACACGGCCGAGCTGGTTTGAGTAACTGCGTCCCAAAGCCAGTCGCCGCAAGGCTGCCTCAAATGTAGTCCTCAAAGAAGCGAAATTCCTTACGGCAATGTAGAGGTCAGAGAAAGCGTCACAAACCAAACCAGGTAACATTCAGTACACGTGAAACTACCTGGATCACACGGCCGAGCTGGTTTGAGTAACTGCGTCCCAAAGCCAGTCGCCGCAAGGGTGCCTCGAATGTAGTCCTAAAAGAAGCGAAATTAAATACGGCAATGTAGAGGTCAGAGAAAGGGTCACAAACCAAACCCAGTAACATTCAGTACACGTGAAACTACCTGCATCCCACGGCCGAGCTGGTTTGAGTAACTGCGTCCCAAAGCCAGTCGTCGCAAGGGTGCCTCGAATGTAGTCCTAAAGGAAGCGAAATTAATTACGGCGATGTAGAGGTCAGAGAAAGCGTCACAAACCAAACCCAGTAACATTCAGCACACGTGAAACTACCTGCATCCCACGGCCGAGCTGGTTTGAGTAACTGCGTCCCAAAGCCAGTCGCCGTAAGGGTGCCTCGAATGTAGTCCTAAAAGAAGAGAAATTAATTACTGCAATGTAGAGGTCAGAGAAAGCGTCACAAACCAATCCCAGTAACATTCAGTACACGTGAAACTACCTGCATCACACGGCCTAGCTGATTTGAGTAACTGCGTCCCAAAGCCAGTCGCCGCAAGGGTGCCTCGAATGTAGTCCTAAAAGAAGCGAAATTAATTACGGCAATGTAGAGGTTAGATAAAGCGTCACAAACCAATCCCAGTAACATTCAGTGCACGTGAAACTACCTGCATCACACGGCCGAGCTGGTTTGAGTAACTGCGTCCCAAAGCCAGTCGCCGCAAGGGTGCCTCGAATGTAGTCCTACAAGAAGCGAAATTAATTACGGCAATGTAGAGGTCAGAGAAAGCGTCTCAAACCAAACCCAGTAACATTCAGTACACGTGAAACTACCTGCATCCCACGGCCGAGCTCGTTTGAGTAACTGCGTCCCAAAGCCAGTCGTCGCAAGGGTGCCTCGAATGTAGTCCTAAAGGAAGCGAAATTAATTACGGCGATGTAGAGGTCAGAGAAAGCGTCACAAACCAAACCCAGTAACATTCAGTACACGTGAAACTACCTGCATCCCACGGCCGAGCTGGTTTGAGTAACTGCGTCCCAAATCCATTCGCAGCAAGGCTGCCTCAAATGGAGTCCTAAAAGAAGCGAAATTAATTACGGCATTGTAGAGGTCAGAGAAAGCGTCACAAACCAAACCCAGTAACATTCAGTACACGTGAAACTACCTGCATCCCACGGCCGAGCTGGTTTGAGTAACTGCGTCCCAAATCCAGTCGCCGCACGGGTGCCTCGAATGTAGTCCTAAAAGAAGCGAAATTATTTACGGCAATGTAGAGGTCAGATAAAGCGTCACAAACCAATCCCAGTAACATTCAGTACACGTGAAACTACCTGCATTAGACTGCGGAGCTGGTTTGAGTAACTGCGTCCCAAATCCATTCGCAGCAAGGGTGCCTCGAATGTAGTCCTAAAAGAAGCGAAATTAATTACGGCGATGTAGAGGTCAGATAAAGCGTCACAAACCAAACCCAGTAACATTCAGTACACGTGAAACTACCTGCATCCCACGGCCGAGCTGGTTTAAGTAACTGCGTCCCAAAGCCAGTCGTCGCAAGGGTGCCTCGAATGTAGTCCTAAAGGAAGCGAAATTTATTACGGCGATGTAGAGGTCAGAGAAAGCGTCACAAACCAATCCCAGTAACATTCAGTACACGTGAAACAATCTGCATCCCACGGCCGAGCTGGTTTGAGTAACTGCGTCCCAAAGCCAGTCGCCGCAAGGGTGCCTCGAATGTAGTCCTAAAAGAAGCGAAATTAATTACGGCAATGTAGAGGTTAGAGAAAGCGTCACAAACCAATCGCAGTAACATTCAGTACATGTGAAACTACCTGCATCACACTGCGGAGCTGGTTTGAGTAACTGCGTCCCAAATCCATTCGCAGCAAGGGTGCCTCGAATGTAGTCCTAAAAGAAGCGAAATTAATTACGGCGATGTAGAGGTCAGATAAAGCGTCACAAACCAAACCTAGTAACATTCAGCACACGTGAAACTACCTGCATCACACGGCCTAGCTGATTTGAGTAACTGCGTGCCAAAGCCAGTCGCCGCAAGGGTGCCTCGAATGTAGTCCTAAAAGAAGCGAAATTGATTACGGCAATGTAGAGGTTAGATAAAGCATCACAAACCAATCCCAGTAACATCCAGTGCACGTGAAACTACCTGCATCACACGGCCGAGCTGGTTTGAGTAACTGCGTCCCAAAGCCAGTCGCCGCAAGGGTGCCTCGAATGTAGTCCTACAAGAAGCGAAATTAATTACGGCAATGTAGAGGTCAGACAAAGCGTCACAAACCAATCCCAGTAACATTCAGTACACGTGAAACTACCTGCATCACACTTCCGAGCTGGTTTGAGTAACTGCGTCCCAAATTCAGTCGCAGCAAGGCTGCCTCAAATGTAGTCCTCAAAGAAGCGAAATTCATTACGGCAATGTAGATGTCAGAGAAAGCGTCACAAACCAAACCCAGTAACATTCAGTACACGTGAAACTACCTGCATCACACGGCCGAGCTGGTTTGAGTAACTGCATCCCAAAGCCAGTCGCCGCAAGGCTGCCTCAAATGTAGTCCTCAAAGAAGCGAAATTCCTTACGGCAATGTAGAGGTCAGAGAAAGCGTCACAAACCAAACCAGGTAACATTCAGTACACGTGAAACTACCTGGATCACACGGCCGAGCTGGTTTGAGTAACTGCGTCCCAAAGCCAGTCGCCGCAAGGGTGCCTCGAATGTAGTCCTAAAAGAAGCGAAATTAAATACGGCAATGTAGAGGTCCGAGAAAGGGTCACAAACCAAACCCAGTAACATTCAGTACACGTGAAACTACCTGCATCCCACGGCCGAGCTGGTTTGAGTAACTGCGTCCCAAAGCCAGTCGTCGCAAGGGTGCCTCGAATGTAGTCCTAAAGGAAGCGAAATTAATTACGGCGATGTAGAGGTCAGAGAAAGCGTCACAAACCAAACCCAGTAACATTCAGCACACGTAAAACTACCTGCATCCCACAGCCGAGCTGGTTTGAGTAACTGCGTCCCAAATCCATTCGCAGCAAGGGTGCCTCAAATGTAGTCCTAAAAGAAGCGAAATTAATTACGGCGATGTAGAGGTCAGATAAAGCGTCACAAACCAAACCCAGTAACATTCAGCACACGTGAAACTACCTGCATCCCACGGCCGAGCTGGTTTGAGTAACTGCGTCCCAAAGCCAGTCGCCGCAAGGGTGCCTCGAATGTAGTCTTAAAAGAAGCGAAATTAATTACGGCAATGTAGAGGTCAGAGAAAGCGTCACAAACCAAACCCAGTAACATTCAGTACACGTGAAACTACCTGCATCCCACGGCCGAGCTGGTTTGAGTAACTGCGTCCCAAAGCCAGTCGTCGCAAGGGTGCCTCGAATGTAGTCCTAAAGGAAGCGAAATATAATTACGGCGATGTAGAGGTCAGAGAAAGCGTCACAAACCAAACCCAGTAACATTCAGTACACGTGAAACTACCTGCATCCCAAGGCCGAGCTGGTTTGAGTAACTGCGTCCCAAAGCCAGTCGTCGCAAGGGTGCCTCGAATGTAGTCCTAAAGGAAGCGAAATATAATTACGGCGGTGTAGAGGTCAGAGAAAGCGTCACAAACCAAACCCAGTAACATTCAGTACACGTGAAACTACCTGCATCCCACGGCCGAGCTGGTTTGAGTAACTGCGTCCCAAAGCCAGTCGCCGTAAGGGTGCCTCGAATGTAGTCCTAAAAGAAGCGAAATTAATTACTGCAATGTAGAGGTCAGAGAAAGCGTCACAAACCAATCCCAGTAACATTCAGTACACGTGAAACTACCTGCATCACACGGCCTAGCTGATTTGAGTAACTGCGTCCCAAAGCCAGTCGCCGCAAGGGTGCCTCGAATGTAGTCCTAAAAGAAGCGAAATTAATTACGGCATTGTAGAGGTTAGATAAAGCGTCACAAACCAATCCCAGTAACATTCAGTACACGTGAAACTACCTGCATCCCACGGCCGAGCTCGTTTGAGTAACTGCGTCCCAAAGCCAGTCGTCGCAAGGGTGCCTCGAATGTAGTCCTAAAGGAAGCGAAATTAATTACGGCGATGTAGAGGTCAGAGAAAGCGTCACAAACCAAACCCAGTAACATTCAGTACACGTGAAACTACCTGCATCCCACGGCCGAGCTGGTTTGAGTAACTGCGTCCCAAATCCATTCGCAGCAAGGCTGCCTCAAATGGAGTCCTAAAAGAAGCGAAGTTAATTACGGCAATGTAGAGGTCAGAGAAAGCGTCACAAACCAAACCCAGTAACATTCAGTACACGTGAAACTACCTGCATCCCACGGCCGAGCTGGTTTGAGTAACTGCGTCCCAAAGCCAGTCGCCGCACGGGTGCCTCGAATGTAGTCCTAAAAGAAGCGAAATTAATTACGGCAATGTAGAGGTCAGATAAAGCGTCACAAACCAATCCCAGTAACATTCAGTACACGTGAAACTACCTGCATCACACTGCGGAGCTGGTTTGAGTAACTGCGTCCCAAATCCATTCGCAGCAAGGGTGCCTCGAATGTAGTCCTAAAAGAAGCGAAATTAATTACGGCGATGTAGAGGTCAGATAAAGCGTCACAAACCAAACCAAGTAACATTCAGTACACGTGAAACTACCTGCATCCCACGGCCGAGCTGGTTTAAGTAACTGCGTCCCAAAGCCAGTCGTCGCAAGGGTGCCTCGAATGTAGTCCTAAAGGAAGCGAAATTTATTACGGCGATGTAGAGGTCAGAGAAAGCGTCACAAACCAATCCCAGTAACATTCAGTACACTTGAAACTATCTGCATCCCACGGCCGAGCTGGTTTGAGTAACTGCGTCCCAAAGCCAGTCACCGCAAGGGTGCGTCGAATGTAGTCCTAAAAGAAGCGAAATTAATTACGGCAATGTAGAGGTCCGAGAAAGGGTCACAAACCAAACCCAGTAACATTCAGTACACGTGAAACTACCTGCATCCCACGGCCGAGCTGGTTTGAGTAACTGCGTCCCAAAGCCAGTCGTCGCAAGGGTGCCTCGAATGTAGTCCTAAAGGAAGCGAAATTAATTACGGCGATGTAGAGGTCAGAGAAAGCGTCACAAACCAAACCCAGTAACATTCAGCACACGTAAAACTACCTGCATCCCACAGCCGAGCTGGTTTGAGTAACTGCGTCCCAAATCCATTCGCAGCAAGGGTGCCTCAAATGTAGTCCTAAAAGAAGCGAAATTAATTACGGCGATGTAGAGGTCAGATAAAGCGTCACAAACCAAACCCAGTAACATTCAGCACACGTGAAACTACCTGCATCCCACGGCCGAGCTGGTTTGAGTAACTGCGTCCCAAAGCCAGTCGCCGCAAGGGTGCCTCGAATGTAGTCTTAAAAGAAGCGAAATTAATTACGGCAATGTAGAGGTCAGAGAAAGCGTCACAAACCAAACCCAGTAACATTCAGTACACGTGAAACTACCTGCATCCCACGGCCGAGCTGGTTTGAGTAACTGCGTCCCAAAGCCAGTCGTCGCAAGGGTGCCTCGAATGTAGTCCTAAAGGAAGCGAAATATAATTACGGCGATGTAGAGGTCAGAGAAAGCGTCACAAACCAAACCCAGTAACATTCAGTACACGTGAAACTACCTGCATCCCAAGGCCGAGCTGGTTTGAGTAACTGCGTCCCAAAGCCAGTCGTCGCAAGGGTGCCTCGAATGTAGTCCTAAAGGAAGCGAAATATAATTACGGCGGTGTAGAGGTCAGAGAAAGCGTCACAAACCAAACCCAGTAACATTCAGTACACGTGAAACTACCTGCATCCCACGGCCGAGCTGGTTTGAGTAACTGCGTCCCAAAGCCAGTCGCCGTAAGGGTGCCTCGAATGTAGTCCTAAAAGAAGCGAAATTAATTACTGCAATGTAGAGGTCAGAGAAAGCGTCACAAACCAATCCCAGTAACATTCAGTACACGTGAAACTACCTGCATCACACGGCCTAGCTGATTTGAGTAACTGCGTCCCAAAGCCAGTCGCCGCAAGGGTGCCTCGAATGTAGTCCTAAAAGAAGCGAAATTAATTACGGCATTGTAGAGGTTAGATAAAGCGTCACAAACCAATCCCAGTAACATTCAGTACACGTGAAACTACCTGCATCCCACGGCCGAGCTCGTTTGAGTAACTGCGTCCCAAAGCCAGTCGTCGCAAGGGTGCCTCGAATGTAGTCCTAAAGGAAGCGAAATTAATTACGGCGATGTAGAGGTCAGAGAAAGCGTCACAAACCAAACCCAGTAACATTCAGTACACGTGAAACTACCTGCATCCCACGGCCGAGCTGGTTTGAGTAACTGCGTCCCAAATCCATTCGCAGCAAGGCTGCCTCAAATGGAGTCCTAAAAGAAGCGAAGTTAATTACGGCAATGTAGAGGTCAGAGAAAGCGTCACAAACCAAACCCAGTAACATTCAGTACACGTGAAACTACCTGCATCCCACGGCCGAGCTGGTTTGAGTAACTGCGTCCCAAAGCCAGTCGCCGCACGGGTGCCTCGAATGTAGTCCTAAAAGAAGCGAAATTAATTACGGCAATGTAGAGGTCAGATAAAGCGTCACAAACCAATCCCAGTAACATTCAGTACACGTGAAACTACCTGCATCACACTGCGGAGCTGGTTTGAGTAACTGCGTCCCAAATCCATTCGCAGCAAGGGTGCCTCGAATGTAGTCCTAAAAGAAGCGAAATTAATTACGGCGATGTAGAGGTCAGATAAAGCGTCACAAACCAAACCAAGTAACATTCAGTACACGTGAAACTACCTGCATCCCACGGCCGAGCTGGTTTAAGTAACTGCGTCCCAAAGCCAGTCGTCGCAAGGGTGCCTCGAATGTAGTCCTAAAGGAAGCGAAATTTATTACGGCGATGTAGAGGTCAGAGAAAGCGTCACAAACCAATCCCAGTAACATTCAGTACACTTGAAACTATCTGCATCCCACGGCCGAGCTGGTTTGAGTAACTGCGTCCCAAAGCCAGTCACCGCAAGGGTGCGTCGAATGTAGTCCTAAAAGAAGCGAAATTAATTACGGCAATGTAGAGGTCAGATAAAGCGTCACAAACCAATCCCAGTAACATTCAGTACACGTGAAACTACCTGCATCACACTGCGGAGCTGGTTTCAGTAACTGCGTCCCAAATCCATTCGCAGCAAGGCTGCCTCAAATGTAGTCCTAAAAGAAGCGAAATTAATTACGGCAATGTAGAGGTCAGAGAAAGCGTCACAAACCAATCCCAGTAACATTCAGTACACGTGAAACTACCTGCATCACACGGCCGAGCTGATTTGAGTAACTGCGTCCCAAAGCCAGTCGCCGCAAGGGTGCCTCGAATGTAGCCCTAAAAGAAGCGAAATTAATTACGGCAATGTAGAGGTTAGATAAAGCGTCACAAACCAATCCCAGTAACATTCAGTGCACGTGAAACTACCTGCATCACACGGCCGAGCTGGTTTGAGTAACTGCGTCCCAAAGCCAGTCGCCGCAAGGGTGCCTCGAATGTAGTCCTAAAAGAAGCGAAATTAGTTACGGCAATGTAGAGGTCAGAGAAACCGTCACAAACCAAACCAGGTAACATTCAGTACACGTGAAACTACCTGGATCACACGGCCGAGCTGGTTTGAGTAACTGCGTCCCAAAGCCAGTCGCCGCAAGGGTGCCTCGAATGTAGTCCTAAAAGAAGCGAAATTAAATACGGCAATGTAGAGGTCAGAGAAAGGGTCACAAACCAAACCCAGTAACATTCAGTACACGTGAAACTACCTGCATCCCACGGCCGAGCTGGTTTGAGTAACTGCGTCCCAAAGCCAGTCGTCGCAAGGGTGCCTCGAATGTAGTCCTAAAGGAAGCGAAATTAATTACGGCGATGTAGAGGTCAGAGAAAGCGTCACAAACCAAACCCAGTAACATTCAGCACACGTGAAACTACCTGCATCCCACAGCCGAGCTGGTTTGAGTAACTGCGTCCCAAATCCATTCGCAGCAAGGGTGCCTCAAATGTAGTCCTAAAAGAAGCGAAATTAATTACGGCGATGTAGAGGTCAGATAAAGCGTCACAAACCAAACCCAGTAACATTCAGCACACGTGAAACTACCTGCATCCCACGGCCGAGCTGGTTTAAGTAACTGCGTCCCAAAGCCAGTCGTCGCAAGGGTGCCTCGAATGTAGTCCTAAAGGAAGCGAAATTTATTACGGCGATGTAGAGGTCAGAGAAAGCGTCACAAACCAATCCCAGTAACATTCAGTACACTTGAAACTATCTGCATCCCACGGCCGAGCTGGTTTGAGTAACTGCGTCCCAAAGCCAGTCACCGCAAGGGTGCGTCGAATGTAGTCCTAAAAGAAGCGAAATTAATTACGGCAATGTAGAGGTCAGATAAAGCGTCACAAACCAATCCCAGTAACATTCAGTACACGTGAAACTACCTGCATCACACTGCGGAGCTGGTTTCAGTAACTGCGTCCCAAATCCATTCGCAGCAAGGCTGCCTCAAATGTAGTCCTAAAAGAAGCGAAATTAATTACGGCAATGTAGAGGTCAGAGAAAGCGTCACAAACCAATCCCAGTAACATTCAGTACACGTGAAACTACCTGCATCACACGGCCGAGCTGATTTGAGTAACTGCGTCCCAAAGCCAGTCGCCGCAAGGGTGCCTCGAATGTAGCCCTAAAAGAAGCGAAATTAATTACGGCAATGTAGAGGTTAGATAAAGCGTCACAAACCAATCCCAGTAACATTCAGTGCACGTGAAACTACCTGCATCACACGGCCGAGCTGGTTTGAGTAACTGCGTCCCAAAGCCAGTCGCCGCAAGGGTGCCTCGAATGTAGTCTTAAAAGAAGCGAAATTAATTACGGCAATGTAGAGGTCAGAGAAAGCGTCACAAACCAAACCCAGTAACGTTCAGTACACGTGAAACTACCTGCATCCCACGGCCGAGCTGCTTTGAGTAACTGCGTCCCAAAGCCAGTCGTCGCAAGGGTGCCTCGAATGTAGTCCTAAAGGAAGCGAAATATAATTACGGCGATGTAGAGGTCAGAGAAAGCGTCACAAACCAAACCCAGTAACATTCAGTACACGTGAAACTACCTGCATCCCAAGGCCGAGCTGGTTTGAGTAACTGCGTCCCAAAGCCAGTCGTCGCAAGGGTGCCTCGAATGTAGTCCTAAAGGAAGCGAAATATAATTACGGCGGTGTAGAGGTCAGAGAAAGCGTCACAAACCAAACCCAGTAACATTCAGTACACGTGAAACTACCTGCATCCCACGGCCGAGCTGGTTTGAGTAACTGCGTCCCAAAGCCAGTCGCCGTAAGGGTGCCTCGAATGTAGTCCTAAAAGAAGCGAAATTAATTACTGCAATGTAGAGGTCAGAGAAAGCGTCACAAACCAATCCCAGTAACATTCAGTACACGTGAAACTACCTGCATCACACGGCCTAGCTGATTTGAGTAACTGCGTCCCAAAGCCAGTCGCCGCAAGGGTGCCTCGAATGTAGTCCTAAAAGAAGCCCAATATAATTACGGCAATGTAGAGGTTAGATAAAGCGTCACAAACCAATCCCAGTAACATTCAGTGCACGTGAAACTACCTGCATCACACGGCCGAGCTGGTTTGAGTAACTGCGTCCCAAAGCCAGTCGCCGCAAGGGTGCCTCGAATGTAGTCCTACAAGAAGCGAAATTAATTACGGCAATGTAGAGGTCAGAGAAAGCGTCACAAACCAAACCCAGTAACATTCAGTACACGTGAAACTACCTGCATCCCACGGCCGAGCTCGTTTGAGTAACTGCGTCCCAAAGCCAGTCGTCGCAAGGGTGCCTCGAATGTAGTCCTAAAGGAAGCGAAATTAATTACGGCGATGTAGAGGTCAGAGAAAGCGTCACAAACCAAACCCAGTAACATTCAGTACACGTGAAACTACCTGCATCCCACGGCCGAGCTCGTTTGAGTAACTGCGTCCCAAAGCCAGTCGTCGCAAGGGTGCCTCGAATGTAGTCCTAAAGGAAGCGAAATTAATTACGGCGATGTAGAGGTCAGAGAAAGCGTCACAAACCAAACCCAGTAACATTCAGTACACGTGAAACTACCTGCATCCCACGGCCGAGCTGGTTTGAGTAACTGCGTCCCAAATCCATTCGCAGCAAGGCTGCCTCAAATGGAGTCCTAAAAGAAGCGAAGTTAATTACGGCAATGTAGAGGTCAGAGAAAGCGTCACAAACCAAACCCAGTAACATTCAGTACACGTGAAACTACCTGCATCCCACGGCCGAGCTGGTTTGAGTAACTGCGTCCCAAAGCCAGTCGCCGCACGGGTGCCTCGAATGTAGTCCTAAAAGAAGCGAAATTAATTACGGCAATGTAGAGGTCAGATAAAGCGTCACAAACCAATCCCAGTAACATTCAGTACACGTGAAACTACCTGCATCACACTGCGGAGCTGGTTTGAGTAACTGCGTCCCAAATCCATTCGCAGCAAGGGTGCCTCGAATGTAGTCCTAAAAGAAGCGAAATTAATTACGGCGATGTAGAGGTCAGATAAAGCGTCACAAACCAAACCCAGTAACATTCAGTACACGTGAAACTACCTGCATCCCACGGCCGAGCTGGTTTAAGTAACTGCGTCCCAAAGCCAGTCGTCGCAAGGGTGCCTCGAATGTAGTCCTAAAGGAAGCGAAATTTATTACGGCGATGTAGAGGTCAGAGAAAGCGTCACAAACCAATCCCAGTAACATTCAGTACACTTGAAACTATCTGCATCCCACGGCCGAGCTGGTTTGAGTAACTGCGTCCCAAAGCCAGTCACCGCAAGGGTGCGTCGAATGTAGTCCTAAAAGAAGCGAAATTAATTACGGCAATGTAGAGGTCAGATAAAGCGTCACAAACCAATCCCAGTAACATTCAGTACACGTGAAACTACCTGCATCACACTGCGGAGCTGGTTTCAGTAACTGCGTCCCAAATCCATTCGCAGCAAGGCTGCCTCAAATGTAGTCCTAAAAGAAGCGAAATTAATTACGGCAATGTAGAGGTCAGAGAAAGCGTCACAAACCAATCCCAGTAACATTCAGTACACGTGAAACTACCTGCATCACACGGCCGAGCTGATTTGAGTAACTGCGTCCCAAAGCCAGTCGCCGCAAGGGTGCCTCGAATGTAGCCCTAAAAGAAGCGAAATTAATTACCGCAATGTAGAGGTTAGATAAAGCGTCACAAACCAATCCCAGTAACATTCAGTGCACGTGAAACTACCTGCATCACACGGCCGAGCTGGTTTGAGTAACTGCGTCCCAAAGCCAGTCGCCGCAAGGGTGCCTCGAATGTAGTCCTAAAAGAAGCGAAATTAGTTACGGCAATGTAGAGGTCAGAGAAACCGTCACAAACCAAACCAGGTAACATTCAGTACACGTGAAACTACCTGGATCACACGGCCGAGCTGGTTTGAGTAACTGCGTCCCAAAGCCAGTCGCCGCAAGGGTGCCTCGAATGTAGTCCTAAAAGAAGCGAAATTAAATACGGCAATGTAGAGGTCAGAGAAAGGGTCACAAACCAAACCCAGTAACATTCAGTACACGTGAAACTACCTGCATCCCACGGCCGAGCTGGTTTGAGTAACTGCGTCCCAAAGCCAGTCGTCGCAAGGGTGCCTCGAATGTAGTCCTAAAGGAAGCGAAATTTATTACGGCGATGTAGAGGTCAGAGAAAGCGTCACAAACCAATCCCAGTAACATTCAGTACACTTGAAACTATCTGCATCCCACGGCCGAGCTGGTTTGAGTAACTGCGTCCCAAAGCCAGTCACCGCAAGGGTGCGTCGAATGTAGTCCTAAAAGAAGCGAAATTAATTACGGCAATGTAGAGGTCAGATAAAGCGTCACAAACCAATCCCAGTAACATTCAGTACACGTGAAACTACCTGCATCACACTGCGGAGCTGGTTTCAGTAACTGCGTCCCAAATCCATTCGCAGCAAGGCTGCCTCAAATGTAGTCCTAAAAGAAGCGAAATTAATTACGGCAATGTAGAGGTCAGAGAAAGCGTCACAAACCAATCCCAGTAACATTCAGTACACGTGAAACTACCTGCATCACACGGCCGAGCTGATTTGAGTAACTGCGTCCCAAAGCCAGTCGCCGCAAGGGTGCCTCGAATGTAGCCCTAAAAGAAGCGAAATTAATTACCGCAATGTAGAGGTTAGATAAAGCGTCACAAACCAATCCCAGTAACATTCAGTGCACGTGAAACTACCTGCATCACACGGCCGAGCTGGTTTGAGTAACTGCGTCCCAAAGCCAGTCGCCGCAAGGGTGCCTCGAATGTAGTCCTAAAAGAAGCGAAATTAGTTACGGCAATGTAGAGGTCAGAGAAACCGTCACAAACCAAACCAGGTAACATTCAGTACACGTGAAACTACCTGGATCACACGGCCGAGCTGGTTTGAGTAACTGCGTCCCAAAGCCAGTCGCCGCAAGGGTGCCTCGAATGTAGTCCTAAAAGAAGCGAAATTAAATACGGCAATGTAGAGGTCAGAGAAAGGGTCACAAACCAAACCCAGTAACATTCAGTACACGTGAAACTACCTGCATCCCACGGCCGAGCTGGTTTGAGTAACTGCGTCCCAAAGCCAGTCGTCGCAAGGGTGCCTCGAATGTAGTCCTAAAGGAAGCGAAATTAATTACGGCGATGTAGAGGTCAGAGAAAGCGTCACAAACCAAACCCAGTAACATTCAGCACACGTGAAACTACCTGCATCCCACAGCCGAGCTGGTTTGAGTAACTGCGTCCCAAATCCATTCGCAGCAAGGGTGCCTCAAATGTAGTCCTAAAAGAAGCGAAATTAATTACGGCGATGTAGAGGTCAGATAAAGCGTCACAAACCAAACCCAGTAACATTCAGCACACGTGAAACTACCTGCATCCCACGGCCGAGCTGGTTTGAGTAACTGCGTCCCAAAGCCAGTCGCCGCAAGGGTGCCTCGAATGTAGTCTTAAAAGAAGCGAAATTAATTACGGCAATGTAGAGGTCAGAGAAAGCGTAACAAACCAAACCCAGTAACGTTCAGTACACGTGAAACTACCTGCATCCCACGGCCGAGCTGGTTTGAGTAACTGCGTCCCAAAGCCAGTCGTCGCAAGGGTGCCTCGAATGTAGTCCTAAAGGAAGCGAAATATAATTACGGCGATGTAGAGGTCAGAGAAAGCGTCACAAACCAAACCCAGTAACATTCAGTACACGTGAAACTACCTGCATCCCAAGGCCGAGCTGGTTTGAGTAACTGCGTCCCAAAGCCAGTCGTCGCAAGGGTGCCTCGAATGTAGTCCTAAAGGAAGCGAAATATAATTACGGCGGTGTAGAGGTCAGAGAAAGCGTCACAAACCAAACCCAGTAACATTCAGTACAGGTGAAACTACCTGCATCCCACGGCCGAGCTGGTTTGAGTAACTGCGTCCCAAAGCCAGTCGCCGTAAGGGTGCCTCGAATGTAGTCCTAAAAGAAGCGAAATTAATTACTGCAATGTAGAGGTCAGAGAAAGCGTCACAAACCAATCCCAGTAACATTCAGTACACGTGAAACTACCTGCATCACACGGCCTAGCTGATTTGAGTAACTGCGTCCCAAAGCCAGTCGCCGCAAGGGTGCCTCGAATGTAGTCCTAAAAGAAGCCCAATATAATTACGGCAATGTAGAGTTTAGATAAAGCGTCACAAACCAATCCCAGTAACATTCAGTGCACGTGAAACTACCTGCATCACACGGCCGAGCTGGTTTGAGTAACTGCGTCCCAAAGCCAGTCGCCGCAAGGGTGCCTCGAATGTAGTCCTACAAGAAGCGAAATTAATTACGGCAATGTAGAGGTCAGAGAAAGCGTCACAAACCAAACCCAGTAACATTCAGTACACGTGAAACTACCTGCATCCCACGGCCGAGCTCGTTTGAGTAACTGCGTCCCAAAGCCAGTCGTCGCAAGGGTGCCTCGAATGTAGTCCTAAAGGAAGCGAAATTAATTACGGCGATGTAGAGGTCAGAGAAAGCGTCACAAACCAAACCCAGTAACATTCAGTACACGTGAAACTACCTGCATCCCACGGCCGAGCTGGTTTGAGTAACTGCGTCCCAAATCCATTCGCAGCAAGGCTGCCTCAAATGGAGTCCTAAAAGAAGCGAAATTAATTACGGCAATGTAGAGGTCAGAGAAAGCGTCACAAACCAAACCCAGTAACATTCAGTACACGTGAAACTACCTGCATCCCACGGCCGAGCTGGTTTGAGTAACTGCGTCCCAAAGCCAGTCGCCGCACGGGTGTCTCGAATGTAGTCCTAAAAGAAGCGAAATTAATTACGGCAATGTAGAGGTCAGATAAAGCGTCACAAACCAATCCCAGTAACATTCAGTACACATGAAACTACCTGCATTAGACTGCGGAGCTGGTTTGAGTAACTGCGTCCCAAATCCATTCGCAGCAAGGGTGCCTCGAATGTAGTCCTAAAAGAAGCGAAAATAATTACGGCGATGTAGAGGTCAGATAAAGCGTCACAAACCAAACCCAGTAACATTCAGTACACGTGAAACTACCTGCATCCCACGGCCGAGCTGGTTTAAGTAACTGCGTCCCAAAGCCAGTCGTCGCAAGGGTGCCTCGAATGTAGTCCTAAAGGAAGCGAAATTTATTACGGCGATGTAGAGGTCAGAGAAAGCGTCACAAACCAATCCCAGTAACATTCAGTACACTTGAAACTATCTGCATCCCACGGCCGAGCTGGTTTGAGTAACTGCGTCCCAAAGCCAGTCACCGCAAGGGTGCGTCGAATGTAGTCCTAAAAGAAGCGAAATTAATTACGGCAATGTAGAGGTCAGATAAAGCGTCACAAACCAATCCCAGTAACATTCAGTACACGTGAAACTACCTGCATCACACTGCGGAGCTGGTTTCAGTAACTGCGTCCCAAATCCATTCGCAGCAAGGCTGCCTCAAATGTAGTCCTCAAAGAAGCGAAATTAATTACGGCAATGTAGAGGTCAGAGAAAGCGTCACAAACCAATCCCAGTAACATTCAGTACACGTGAAACTACCTGCATCACACGGCCGAGCTGATTTGAGTAACTGCGTCCCAAAGCCAGTCGCCGCAAGGGTGCCTCGAATGTAGCCCTAAAAGAAGCGAAATTAATTACGGCAATGTAGAGGTTAGATAAAGCGTCACAAACCAATCCCAGTAACATTCAGTGCACGTGAAACTACCTGCATCACACGGCCGAGCTGGTTTGAGTAACTGCGTCCCAAAGCCAGTCGCCGCAAGGGTGCCTCGAATGTAGTCCTAAAAGAAGCGAAATTAGTTACGGCAATGTAGAGGTCAGAGAAACCGTCACAAACCAATCCCAGTAACATTCAGTACACGTGAAACTACCTGCATCACACTGCCGAGCTGGTTTGAGTAACTGCGTCCCAAATCCAGTCGCAGCAAGGCTGCCTCAAATGTAGTCCTCAAAGAAGCGAAATTCCTTACGGCAATATAGAGGTCAGAGAAAGCGTCACAAACCAAACCCAGTAACACTCAGTACACGTGAAACTACCTGGATCACACGGCCGAGCTGGTTTGAGTAACTGCGTCCCAAAGCCAGTCGCCGCAAGGGTGCCTCGAATGTAGTCCTAAAAGAAGCGAAATTAAATACGGCAATGTAGAGGTCAGAGAAAGCGTCACAAACCAAACCCAGTAACATTCAGTACACGTGAAACTACCTGCATCACACTTCCGAGCTGGTTTGAGTAACTGCGTCCCAAATCCAGTCGCAGCAAGGCTGCCTCAAATGTAGTCCTCAAAGAAGCGAAATTCATTACGGCAATGTAGATGTCAGAGAAAGCGTCACAAACCAAACCCAGTAACATTCAGTACACGTGAAACTACCTGCATCACACGGCCGAGCTGGTTTGAGTAACTGCGTCCCAAAGCCAGTCGCCGCAAGGCTGCCTCAAATGTAGTCCTCAATGAAGCGAAATTCGTTACGGCAATGTAGAGGTCAGAGAAAGCGTCACAAACCAAACCCAGTAACATTCAGTACACGTGAAACTACCTGGATCACACGGCCGAGCTGGTTTGAGTAACTGCGTCCCAAAGCCAGTCGCCGCAAGGGTGCTTCGAATGTAGTCCTAAAAGAAGCGAAATTAAATACGGCAATGTAGAGGTCAGAGAAAGCGTCACAAACGAAACCCAGTAACATTCAGTACACGTGAAACTACCTGCATCCCACGGCCGAGCTGGTTTAAGTAACTGCGTCCCAAAGCCAGTCGTCGCAAGGGTGCCTCGAATGTAGTCCTAAAGGAAGCGAAATTTATTACGGCGATGTAGAGGTCAGAGAAAGCGTCACAAACCAATCCCAGTAACATTCAGTACACGTGAAACTACCTGCATCCCACGGCCGAGCTGGTTTGAGTAACTGCGTCCCAAAGCCAGTCGCCGCAAGGGTGCGTCGAATGTAGTCCTAAAAGAAGCGAAATTAATTACGGCAATGTAGAGGTCAGATAAAGCGTCACAAACCAATCCCAGTAACATTCAGTACACGTGAAACTACCTGCATCACACTGCGGAGCTGGTTTCAGTAACTGCGTCCCAAATCCATTCGCAGCAAGGCTGCCTCAAATGTAGTCCTAAAAGAAGCGAAATTAATTACGGCAATGTAGAGGTCAGAGAAAGCGTCACAAACCAATCCCAGTAACATTCAGTACACGTGAAACTACCTGCATCACACGGCCGAGCTGATTTGAGTAACTGCGTCCCAAAGCCAGTCGCCGCAAGGGTGCCCCGAATGTAGTCCTAAAAGAAGCGAAATTAATTACGGCAATGTAGAGGTCAGATAAAGCGTCACAAACCAATCCCAGTAACATTCAGTACACGTGAAACTACCTGCATTAGACTGCGGAGCTGGTTTGAGTAACTGCGTCCCAAATCCATTCGCAGCAAGGGTGCCTCGAATGTAGTCCTAAAAGAAGCGAAATTAATTACGGCGATGTAGAGGTCAGATAAAGCGTCACAAACCAAACCCAGTAACATTCAGTACACGTGAAACTACCTGCATCCCACGGCCGAGCTGGTTTAAGTAACTGCGTCCCAAAGCCAGTCGTCGCAAGGGTGCCTCGAATGTAGTCCTAAAGGAAGCGAAATTTATTACGACGATGTAGAGATCAGAGAAAGCGTCACAAACCAATCCCAGTAACATTCAGTACACGTGAAATTATCTGCATCCCACGGCCGAGCTGGTTTGAGTAACTGCGTCCCAAAGCCAGTCGCCGTAAGGGTGCCTCGAATGTAGTCCTAAAAGAAGAGAAATTAATTACTGCAATGTAGAGGTCAGAGAAAGCGTCACAAACCAATCCCAGTAACATTCAGTACACGTGAAACTACCTGCATCACACGGCCTAGCTGATTTGAGTAACTGCGTCCCAAAGCCAGTCGCCGCAAGGGTGCCTCGAATGTAGTCCTAAAAGAAGCGAAATTAATTACGGCAATGTAGAGGTTAGATAAAGCGTCACAAACCAATCCCAGTAACATTCAGTGCACGTGAAACTACCTGCATCACACGGCCGAGCTGGTTTGAGTAACTGCGTCCCAAAGCCAGTCGCCGCAAGGGTGCCTCGAATGTAGTCCTACAAGAAGCGAAATTAATTACGGCAATGTAGAGGTCAGAGAAAGCGTCACAAACCAAACCCAGTAACATTCAGTACACGTGAAACTACCTGCATCCCACGGCCGAGCTCGTTTGAGTAACTGCGTCCCAAAGCCAGTCGTCGCAAGGGTGCCTCGAATGTAGTCCTAAAGGAAGCGAAATTAATTACGGCGATGTAGAGGTCAGAGAAAGCGTCAAAAACCAAACCCAGTAACATTCAGTACACGTGAAACTACCTGCATCCCACGGCCGAGCTGGTTTGAGTAACTGCGTCCCAAATCCATTCGCAGCAAGGCTGCCTCAAATGGAGTCCTAAAAGAAGCGAAATTAATTACGGCAATGTAGAGGTCAGAGAAAGCGTCACAAACCAAACCCAGTAACATTCAGTACACGTGAAACTACCTGCATCCCACGGCCGAGCTGGTTTGAGTAACTGCGTCCCAAAGCCAGTCGCCGCACGGGTGCCTCGAATGTAGTCCTAAAAGAAGCGAAATTAATTACGGCAATGTAGAGGTCAGATAAAGCGTCACAAACCAATCCCAGTAACATTCAGTACACGTGAAACTACCTGCATTAGACTGCGGAGCTGGTTTGAGTAACTGCGTCCCAAATCCATTCGCAGCAAGGGTGCCTCGAATGTAGTCCTAAAAGAAGCGAAATTAATTACGGCGATGTAGAGGTCAGATAAAGCGTCACAAACCAAACCCAGTAACATTCAGTACACGTGAAACTACCTGCATCCCACGGCCGAGCTGGTTTAAGTAACTGCGTCCCAAAGCCAGTCGTCGCAAGGGTGCCTCGAATGTAGTCCTAAAGGAAGCGAAATTTATTACGGCGATGTAGAGGTCAGAGAAAGCGTCACAAACCAATCCCAGTAACATTCAGTACACGTGAAACTATCTGCATCCCACGGCCGAGCTGGTTTGAGTAACTGCGTCCCAAAGCCAGTCGCCGCAAGGGTGCCTCGAATGTAGTCCTAAAAGAAGCGAAATTAATTACGGCAATGTAGAGGTTAGAGAAAGCGTCACAAACCAATCGCAGTAACATTCAGTACATGTGAAACTACCTGCATCACACTGCGGAGCTGGTTTGAGTAACTGCGTCCCAAATCCATTCGCAGCAAGGGTGCCTCGAATGTAGTCCTAAAAGAAGCGAAATTAATTACGGCGATGTAGAGGCCAGATAAAGCGTCACAAACCAAACCCAGTAACATTCAGCACACGTGAAACTACCTGCATCACACGGCCTAGCTGATTTGAGTAACTGCGTCCCAAAGCCAGTCGCCGCAAGGGTGCCTCGAATGTAGTCCTAAAAGAAGCGAAATTGATTACGGCAATGTAGAGGTTAGATAAAGCATCACAAACCAATCCCAGTAACATTCAGTGCACGTGAAACTACCTGCATCACACGGCCGAGCTGGTTTGAGTAACTGCGTCCCAAAGCCAGTCGCCGCAAGGGTGCCTCGAATGTAGTCCTACAAGAAGCGTAATTAATTACGGCAATGTAGAGGTCAGACAAAGCGTCACAAACCAATCCCAGTAACATTCAGTACACGTGAAACTACCTGCATCACACTTCCGAGCTGGTTTGAGTAACTGCGTCCCAAATTCAGTCGCAGCAAGGCTGCCTCAAATGTAGTCCTCAAAGAAGCGAAATTCATTACGGCAATGTAGATGTCAGAGAAAGCGTCACAAACCAAACCCAGTAACATTCAGTACACGTGAAACTACCTGCATCACACGGCCGAGCTGGTTTGAGTAACTGCATCCCAAAGCCAGTCGCCGCAAGGCTGCCTCAAATGTAGTCCTCAAAGAAGCGAAATTCCTTACGGCAATGTAGAGGTCAGAGAAAGCGTCACAAATCAAACCAGGTAACATTCAGTACACGTGAAACTACCTGGATCACACGGCCGAGCTGGTTTGAGTAACTGCGTCCCAAAGCCAGTCGCCGCAAGGGTGCCTCGAATGTAGTCCTAAAAGAAGCGAAATTAAATACGGCAATGTAGAGGTCCGAGAAAGGGTCACAAACCAAACCCAGTAACATTCAGTACACGTGAAACTACCTGCATCCCACGGCCGAGCTGGTTTGAGTAACTGCGTCCCAAAGCCAGTCGTCGCAAGGGTGCCTCGAATGTAGTCCTAAAGGAAGCGAAATTAATTACGGCGATGTAGAGGTCAGAGAAAGCGTCACAAACCAAACCCAGTAACATTCAGTACACGTGAAACTACCTGCATCCCAAGGCCGAGCTGGTTTGAGTAACTGCGTCCCAAAGCCAGTCGCCGCAAGGGTGCCTCGAATGTAGTCTTAAAAGAAGCGAAATTAATTACGGCAATGTAGAGGTCAGAGAAAGCGTCAAAAACCAAACCCAGTAACATTCAGTACACCTGAAACTACCTGCATCCCACGGCCGAGCTGGTTTGAGTAACTGCGTCCCAAAGCCAGTCGTCGCAAGGGTGCCTCAAATGTAGTCCTAAAAGAAGCGAAATTAATTACGGCGATGTAGAGGTCAGATAAAGCGTCACAAACCAAACCCAGTAACATTCAGCACACGTGAAACTACCTGCATCCCACGGCCGAGCTGGTTTGAGTAACTGCGTCCCAAAGCCAGTCGCCGCAAGGGTGCCTCGAATGTAGTCTTAAAAGAAGCGAAATTAATTACGGCAATGTAGAGGTCAGAGAAAGCGTCACAAACCAAACCCAGTAACATTCAGTACACGTGAAACTACCTGCATCCCACGGCCGAGCTGGTTTGAGTAACTGCGTCCCAAAGCCAGTCGTCGCAAGGGTGCCTCGAATGTAGTCCTAAAGGAAGCGAAATATAATTACGGCGATGTAGAGGTCAGAGAAAGCGTCACAAACCAAACCCAGTAACATTCAGTACACGTGAAACTACCTGCATCCCAAGGCCGAGCTGGTTTGAGTAACTGCGTCCCAAAGCCAGTCGTCGCAAGGGTGCCTCGAATGTAGTCCTAAAGGAAGCGAAATATAATTACGGCGGTGTAGAGGTCAGAGAAAGCGTCACAAACCAAACCCAGTAACATTCAGTACACGTGAAACTACCTGCATCCCACGGCCGAGCTGGTTTGAGTAACTGCGTCCCAAATCCATTCGCAGCAAGGCTGCCTCAAATGGAGTCCTAAAAGAAGCGAAATTAATTACGGCAATGTAGAGGTCAGAGAAAGCGTCACAAACCAAACCCAGTAACATTCAGTACACGTGAAACTACCTGCATCCCACGGCCGAGCTGGTTTGAGTAACTGCGTCCCAAAGCCAGTCGCCGCACGGGTGCCTCGAATGTAGTCCTAAAAGAAGCGAAATTAATTACGGCAATGTAGAGGTCAGATAAAGCGTCACAAACCAATCCCAGTAACATTCAGTACACGTGAAACTACCTGCATTAGACTGCGGAGCTGGTTTGAGTAACTGCGTCCCAAATCCATTCGCAGCAAGGGTGCCTCGAATGTAGTCCTAAAAGAAGCGAAATTAATTACGGCGATGTAGAGGTCAGATAAAGCGTCACAAACCAAACCCAGTAACATTCAGTACACGTGAAACTACCTGCATCCCACGGCCGAGCTGGTTTAAGTAACTGCGTCCCAAAGCCAGTCGTCGCAAGGGTGCCTCGAATGTAGTCCTAAAGGAAGCGAAATTTATTACGGCGATGTAGAGGTCAGAGAAAGCGTCACAAACCAATCCCAGTAACATTCAGTACACTTGAAACTATCTGCATCCCACGGCCGAGCTGGTTTGAGTAACTGCGTCCCAAAGCCAGTCACCGCAAGGGTGCGTCGAATGTAGTCCTAAAAGAAGCGAAATTAATTACGGCAATGTAGAGGTCAGATAAAGCGTCACAAACCAATCCCAGTAACATTCAGTACACGTGAAACTACCTGCATCACACTGCGGAGCTCGTTTCAGTAACTGCGTCCCAAATCCATTCGCAGCAAGGCTGCCTCAAATGTAGTCCTAAAAGAAGCGAAATTAATTACGGCAATGTAGAGGTCAGAGAAAGCGTCACAAACCAATCCCAGTAACATTCAGTACACGTGAAACTACCTGCATCACACGGCCGAGCTGATTTGAGTAACTGCGTCCCAAAGCCAGTCGCCGCAAGGGTGCCTCGAATGTAGCCCTAAAAGAAGCGAAATTAATTACGGCAATGTAGAGGTTAGATAAAGCGTCACAAACCAATCCCAGTAACATTCAGTGCACGTGAAACTACCTGCATCACACGGCCGAGCTGGTTTGAGTAACTGCGTCCCAAAGCCAGTCGCCGCAAGGGTGCCTCGAATGTAGTCCTAAAAGAAGCGAAATTAGTTACGGCAATGTAGAGGTCAGAGAAACCGTCACAAACCAATCCCAGTAACATTCAGTACACGTGAAACTACCTGCATCACACGGCCGAGCTGGTTTGAGTAACTGCGTCCCAAAGCCAGTCGCCGCAAGGCTGCCTCAAATGTAGTCCTCAAAGAAGCGAAATTCCTTACGGCAATGTAGAGGTCAGAGAAAGCGTCACAAACCAAACCAGGTAACATTCAGTACACGTGAAACTACCTGGATCACACGGCCGAGCTGGTTTGAGTAACTGCGTCCCAAAGCCAGTCGCCGCAAGGGTGCCTCGAATGTAGTCCTAAAAGAAGCGAAATTAAATACGGCAATGTAGAGGTCAGAGAAAGGGTCACAAACCAAACCCAGTAACATTCAGTACACGTGAAACTACCTGCATCCCACGGCCGAGCTGGTTTGAGTAACTGCGTCCCAAAGCCAGTCGTCGCAAGGGTGCCTCGAATGTAGTCCTAAAGGAAGCGAAATTAATTACGGCGATGTAGAGGTCAGAGAAAGCGTCACAAACCAAACCCAGTAACATTCAGCACACGTGAAACTACCTGCATCCCACAGCCGAGCTGGTTTGAGTAACTGCGTCCCAAATCCATTCGCAGCAAGGGTGCCTCAAATGTAGTCCTAAAAGAAGCGAAATTAATTACGGCGATGTAGAGGTCAGATAAAGCGTCACAAACCAAACCCAGTAACATTCAGCACACGTGAAACTACCTGCATCCCACGGCCGAGCTGGTTTGAGTAACTGCGTCCCAAAGCCAGTCGCCGCAAGGGTGCCTCGAATGTAGTCTTAAAAGAAGCGAAATTAATTACGGCAATGTAGAGGTCAGAGAAAGCGTCAAAAACCAAACCCAGTAACATTCAGTACACCTGAAACTACCTGCATCCCACGGCCGAGCTGGTTTGAGTAACTGCGTCCCAAAGCCAGTCGTCGCAAGGGTGCCTCGAATGTAGTCCTAAAGGAAGCGAAATATAATTACGGCGATGTAGAGGTCAGAGAAAGCGTCACAAACCAAACCCAGTAACATTCAGTACACGTGAAACTACCTGCATCCCAAGGCCGAGCTGGTTTGAGTAACTGCGTCCCAAAGCCAGTCGTCGCAAGGGTGCCTCGAATGTAGTCCTAAAGGAAGCGAAATATAATTACGGCGGTGTAGAGGTCAGAGAAAGCGTCACAAACCAAACCCAGTAACATTCAGTACACGTGAAACTACCTGCATCCCACGGCCGAGCTGGTTTGAGTAACTGCGTCCCAAAGCCAGTCGCCGTAAGGGTGCCTCGAATGTAGTCCTAAAAGAAGCGAAATTAATTACTGCAATGTAGAGGTCAGAGAAAGCGTCACAAACCGATCCCAGTAACATTCAGTACACGTGAAACTACCTGCATCCCAAGGCCGAGCTGGTTTGAGTAACTGCGTCCCAAAGCCAGTCGTCGCAAGGGTGCCTCGAATGTAGTCCTAAAGGAAGCGAAATATAATTACGGCGGTGTAGAGGTCAGAGAAAGCGTCACAAACCAAACCCAGTAACATTCAGTACACGTGAAACTACCTGCATCCCACGGCCGAGCTGGTTTGAGTAACTGCGTCCCAAATCCATTCGCAGCAAGGCTGCCTCAAATGGAGTCCTAAAAGAAGCGAAATTAATTACGGCAATGTAGAGGTCAGAGAAAGCGTCACAAACCAAACCCAGTAACATTCAGCACACGTGAAACTACCTGCATCCCACGGCCGAGCTGGTTTGAGTAACTGCGTCCCAAAGCCAGTCGCCGCAAGGGTGCCTCGAATGTAGTCTTAAAAGAAGCGAAATTAATTACGGCAATGTAGAGGTCAGAGAAAGCGTCAAAAACCAAACCCAGTAACATTCAGTACACCTGAAACTACCTGCATCCCACGGCCGAGCTGGTTTGAGTAACTGCGTCCCAAAGCCAGTCGTCGCAAGGGTGCCTCAAATGTAGTCCTAAAAGAAGCGAAATTAATTACGGCGATGTAGAGGTCAGATAAAGCGTCACAAACCAAACCCAGTAACATTCAGCACACGTGAAACTACCTGCATCCCACGGCCGAGCTGGTTTGAGTAACTGCGTCCCAAAGCCAGTCGCCGCAAGGGTGCCTCGAATGTAGTCTTAAAAGAAGCGAAATTAATTACGGCAATGTAGAGGTCAGAGAAAGCGTCACAAACCAAACCCAGTAACATTCAGTACACGTGAAACTACCTGCATCCCACGGCCGAGCTGGTTTGAGTAACTGCGTCCCAAAGCCAGTCGTCGCAAGGGTGCCTCGAATGTAGTCCTAAAGGAAGCGAAATATAATTACGGCGATGTAGAGGTCAGAGAAAGCGTCACAAACCAAACCCAGTAACATTCAGTACACGTGAAACTGCCTGCATCCCAAGGCCGAGCTGGTTTGAGTAACTGCGTCCCAAAGCCAGTCGTCGCAAGGGTGCCTCGAATGTAGTCCTAAAGGAAGCGAAATATAATTACGGCGGTGTAGAGGTCAGAGAAAGCGTCACAAACCAAACCCAGTAACATTCAGTACACGTGAAACTACCTGCATCCCACGGCCGAGCTGGTTTGAGTAACTGCGTCCCAAATCCATTCGCAGCAAGGCTGCCTCAAATGGAGTCCTAAAAGAAGCGAAATTAATTACGGCAATGTAGAGGTCAGAGAAAGCGTCACAAACCAAACCCAGTAACATTCAGTACACGTGAAACTACCTGCATCCCACGGCCGAGCTGGTTTGAGTAACTGCGTCCCAAAGCCAGTCGCCGCACGGGTGCCTCGAATGTAGTCCTAAAAGAAGCGAAATTAATTACGGCAATGTAGAGGTCAGATAAAGCGTCACAAACCAATCCCAGTAACATTCAGTACACGTGAAACTACCTGCATTAGACTGCGGAGCTGGTTTGAGTAACTGCGTCCCAAATCCATTCGCAGCAAGGGTGCCTCGAATGTAGTCCTAAAAGAAGCGAAATTAATTACGGCGATGTAGAGGTCAGATAAAGCGTCACAAACCAAACCCAGTAACATTCAGTACACGTGAAACTACCTGCATCCCACGGCCGAGCTGGTTTAAGTAACTGCGTCCCAAAGCCAGTCGTCGCAAGGGTGCCTCGAATGTAGTCCTAAAGGAAGCGAAATTTATTACGGCGATGTAGAGGTCAGAGAAAGCGTCACAAACCAATCCCAGTAACATTCAGTACACTTGAAACTATCTGCATCCCACGGCCGAGCTGGTTTGAGTAACTGCGTCCCAAAGCCAGTCACCGCAAGGGTGCGTCGAATGTAGTCCTAAAAGAAGCGAAATTAATTACGGCAATGTAGAGGTCAGATAAAGCGTCACAAACCAATCCCAGTAACATTCAGTACACGTGAAACTACCTGCATCACACTGCGGAGCTCGTTTCAGTAACTGCGTCCCAAATCCATTCGCAGCAAGGCTGCCTCAAATGTAGTCCTAAAAGAAGCGAAATTAATTACGGCAATGTAGAGGTCAGAGAAAGCGTCACAAACCAATCCCAGTAACATTCAGTACACGTGAAACTACCTGCATCACACGGCCGAGCTGATTTGAGTAACTGCGTCCCAAAGCCAGTCGCCGCAAGGGTGCCTCGAATGTAGCCCTAAAAGAAGCGAAATTAATTACGGCAATGTAGAGGTTAGATAAAGCGTCACAAACCAATCCCAGTAACATTCAGTGCACGTGAAACTACCTGCATCACACGGCCGAGCTGGTTTGAGTAACTGCGTCCCAAAGCCAGTCGCCGCAAGGGTGCCTCGAATGTAGTCCTAAAAGAAGCGAAATTAGTTACGGCAATGTAGAGGTCAGAGAAACCGTCACAAACCAATCCCAGTAACATTCAGTACACGTGAAACTACCTGCATCACACGGCCGAGCTGGTTTGAGTAACTGCGTCCCAAAGCCAGTCGCCGCAAGGCTGCCTCAAATGTAGTCCTCAAAGAAGCGAAATTCCTTACGGCAATGTAGAGGTCAGAGAAAGCGTCACAAACCAAACCAGGTAACATTCAGTACACGTGAAACTACCTGGATCACACGGCCGAGCTGGTTTGAGTAACTGCGTCCCAAAGCCAGTCGCCGCAAGGGTGCCTCGAATGTAGTCCTAAAAGAAGCGAAATTAAATACGGCAATGTAGAGGTCAGAGAAAGGGTCACAAACCAAACCCAGTAACATTCAGTACACGTGAAACTACCTGCATCCCACGGCCGAGCTGGTTTGAGTAACTGCGTCCCAAAGCCAGTCGTCGCAAGGGTGCCTCGAATGTAGTCCTAAAGGAAGCGAAATTAATTACGGCGATGTAGAGGTCAGAGAAAGCGTCACAAACCAAACCCAGTAACATTCAGCACACGTGAAACTACCTGCATCCCACAGCCGAGCTGGTTTGAGTAACTGCGTCCCAAATCCATTCGCAGCAAGGGTGCCTCAAATGTAGTCCTAAAAGAAGCGAAATTAATTACGGCGATGTAGAGGTCAGATAAAGCGTCACAAACCAAACCCAGTAACATTCAGCACACGTGAAACTACCTGCATCCCACGGCCGAGCTGGTTTGAGTAACTGCGTCCCAAAGCCAGTCGCCGCAAGGGTGCCTCGAATGTAGTCTTAAAAGAAGCGAAATTAATTACGGCAATGTAGAGGTCAGAGAAAGCGTCAAAAACCAAACCCAGTAACATTCAGTACACGTGAAACTACCTGCATCCCAAGGCCGAGCTGGTTTGAGTAACTGCGTCCCAAAGCCAGTCGTCGCAAGGGTGCCTCGAATGTAGTCCTAAAGGAAGCGAAATATAATTACGGCGGTGTAGAGGTCAGAGAAAGCGTCACAAACCAAACCCAGTAACATTCAGTACACGTGAAACTACCTGCATCCCACGGCCGAGCTGGTTTGAGTAACTGCGTCCCAAAGCCAGTCGCCGTAAGGGTGCCTCGAATGTAGTCCTAAAAGAAGCGAAATTAATTACTGCAATGTAGAGGTCAGAGAAAGCGTCACAAACCGATCCCAGTAACATTCAGTACACGTGAAACTACCTGCATCACACGGCCTAGCTGATTTGAGTAACTGCGTCCCAAAGCCAGTCGCCGCAAGGGTGCCTCGAATGTAGTCCTAAAAGAAGCGAAATTAATTACGGCAATGTAGAGGTTAGATAAAGCGTCACAAACCAATCCCAGTAACATTCAGTGCACGTGAAACTACCTGCATCACACGGCCGAGCTGGTTTGAGTAACTGCGTCCCAAAGCCAGTCGCCGCAAGGGTGCCTCGAATGTAGTCCTACAAGAAGCGAAATTAATTACGGCAATGTAGAGGTCAGAGAAAGCGTCACAAACCAAACCCAGTAACATTCAGTACACGTGAAACTACCTGCATCCCACGGCCGAGCTCGTTTGAGTAACTGCGTCCCAAAGCCAGTCGTCGCAAGGGTGCCTCGAATGTAGTCCCAAAGGAAGCGAAATTAATTACGGCGATGTAGAGGTCAGAGAAAGCGTCACAAACCAAACCCAGTAACATTCAGTACACGTGAAACTACCTGCATCCCACGGCCGAGCTGGTTTGAGTAACTGCGTCCCAAATCCATTCGCAGCAAGGCTGCCTCAAATGGAGTCCTAAAAGAAGCGAAATTAATTACGGCAATGTAGAGGTCAGAGAAAGCGTCACAAACCAAACCCAGTAACATTCAGTACACGTGAAACTACCTGCATCCCACGGCCGAGCTGGTTTGAGTAACTGCGTCCCAAAGCCAGTCGCCGCACGGGTGTCTCGAATGTAGTCCTAAAAGAAGCGAAATTAATTACGGCAATGTAGAGGTCAGATAAAGCGTCACAAACCAATCCCAGTAACATTCAGTACACGTGAAACTACCTGCATTAGACTGCGGAGCTGGTTTGAGTAACTGCGTCCCAAATCCATTCGCAGCAAGGGTGCCTCGAATGTAGTCCTAAAAGAAGCGAAAATAATTACGGCGATGTAGAGATCAGATAAAGCGTCACAAACCAAACCCAGTAACATTCAGTACACGTGAAACTACCTGCATCCCACGGCCGAGCTGGTTTAAGTAACTGCGTCCCAAAGCCAGTCGTCGCAAGGGTGCCTCGAATGTAGTCCTAAAGGAAGCGAAATTTATTACGGCGATGTAGAGGTCAGAGAAAGCGTCACAAACCAATCCCAGTAACATTCAGTACACTTGAAACTATCTGCATCCCACGGCCGAGCTGGTTTGAGTAACTGCGTCCCAAAGCCAGTCACCGCAAGGGTGCGTCGAATGTAGTCCTAAAAGAAGCGAAATTAATTACGGCAATGTAGAGGTCAGATAAAGCGTCACAAACCAATCCCAGTAACATTCAGTACACGTGAAACTACCTGCATCACACTGCGGAGCTGGTTTCAGTAACTGCGTCCCAAATCCATTCGCAGCAAGGCTGCCTCAAATGTAGTCCTAAAAGAAGCGAAATTAATTACGGCAATGTAGAGGTCAGAGAAAGCGTCACAAACCAATCCCAGTAACATTCAGTACACGTGAAACTACCTGCATCACACGGCCGAGCTGATTTGAGTAACTGCGTCCCAAAGCCAGTCGCCGCAAGGGTGCCTCGAATGTAGCCCTAAAAGAAGCGAAATTAATTACGGCAATGTAGAGGTTAGATAAAGCGTCACAAACCAATCCCAGTAACATTCAGTGCACGTGAAACTACCTGCATCACACGGCCGAGCTGGTTTGAGTAACTGCGTCCCAAAGCCAGTCGCCGCAAGGGTGCCTCGAATGTAGTCCTAAAAGAAGCGAAATTAGTTACGGCAATGTAGAGGTCAGAGAAACCGTCACAAACCAATCCCAGTAACATTCAGTACACGTGAAACTACCTGCATCACACTGCCGAGCTGGTTTGAGTAACTGCGTCCCAAATCCAGTCGCAGCAAGGCTGCCTCAAATGTAGTCCTCAAAGAAGCGAAATTCCTTACGGCAATATAGAGGTCAGAGAAAGCGTCACAAACCAAACCCAGTAACACTCAGTACACGTGAAACTACCTGGATCACACGGCCGAGCTGGTTTGAGTAACTGCGTCCCAAAGCCAGTCGCCGCAAGGGTGCCTCGAATGTAGTCCTAAAAGAAGCGAAATTAAATACGGCAATGTAGAGGTCAGAGAAAGCGTCACAAACCAAACCCAGTAACATTCAGTACACGTGAAACTACCTGCATCACACTTCCGAGCTGGTTTGAGTAACTGCGTCCCAAATCCAGTCGCAGCAAGGCTGCCTCAAATGTAGTCCTCAAAGAAGCGAAATTCATTACGGCAATGTAGATGTCAGAGAAAGCGTCACAAACCAAACCCAGTAACATTCAGTACACGTGAAACTACCTGCATCACACGGCCGAGCTGGTTTGAGTAACTGCGTCCCAAAGCCAGTCGCCGCAAGGCTGCCTCAAATGTAGTCCTCAAAGAAGCGAAATTCCTTACGGCGATGTAGAGGTCAGAGAAAGCGTCACAAACCAAACCCAGTAACATTCAGTACACGTGAAACTACCTGGATCACACGGCCGAGCTGGTTTGAGTAACTGCGTCCCAAAGCCAGTCGCCGCAAGGGTGCCTCGAATGTAGTCCTAAAAGAAGCGAAATTAAATACGGCAATGTAGAGGTCAGAGAAAGCGTCACAAACGAAACCCAGTAACATTCAGTACACGTGAAACTACCTGCATCCCACGGCCGAGCTGGTTTAAGTAACTGCGTCCCAAAGCCAGTCGTCGCAAGGGTGCCTCGAATGTAGTCCTAAAGGAAGCGAAATTTATTACGGCGATGTAGAGGTCAGAGAAAGCGTCACAAACCAATCCCAGTAACATTCAGTACACGTGAAACTACCTGCATCCCACGGCCGAGCTGGTTTGAGTAACTGCGTCCCAAAGCCAGTCGCCGCAAGGGTGCGTCGAATGTAGTCCTAAAAGAAGCGAAATTAATTACGGCAATGTAGAGGTCAGATAAAGCGTCACAAACCAATCCCAGTAACATTCAGTACACGTGAAACTACCTGCATCACACTGCGGAGCTGGTTTCAGTAACTGCGTCCCAAATCCATTCGCAGCAAGGCTGCCTCAAGTGTAGTCCTAAAAGAAGCGAAATTAATTTCGGCAATGTAGAGGTCAGAGAAAGCGTCACAAACCAATCCCAGTAACATTCAGTACACGTGAAACTGCCTGCATCACACGGCCGAGCTGATTTGAGTAACTGCGTCCCAAAGCCAGTCGCCGCAAGGGTGCCCCGAATGTAGTCCTAAAAGAAGCGAAATTAATTACGGGAATGTAGAGGTTAGATAAAGCGTCACAAACCAATCCCAGTAACATTCAGTGCACGTGAAACTACCTGCATCACACGGCCGAGCTGGTTTGAGTAACTGCGTCCCAAAGCCAGTCGCCGCAAGGGTGCCTCGAATGTAGTCCTAAAAGAAGCGAAATTAGTTACGGCAATGTAGAGGTCAGAGAAACCGTCACAAACCAATCCCAGTAACATTCAGTACACGTGAAACTACCTGCATCACACTGCCGAGCTGGTTTGAGTAACTGCGTCCCAAATCCAGTCGCATCAAGGCTGCCTCAAATGTAGTCCTCAAAGAAGCGAAATTCCTTACGGCGATATAGAGGTCAGAGAAAGCGTCACAAACCAAACCCAGTAACACTCAGTACACGTGAAACTACCTGGATCACACCGCCGAGCTGGTTTGAGTAACTGCGTCCCAAAGCCAGTCGCCGCAAGGGTGCCTCGAATGTAGTCCTAAAAGAAGCGAAATTAAATACGGCAATGTAGAGGTCAGAGAAAGCGTCACAAACCAAACCCAGTAACATTCAGTACACGTGAAACTACCTGCATCACACTTCCGAGCTGGTTTGAGTAACTGCGTCCCAAATCCAGTCGCAGCAAGGCTGCCTCAAATGTAGTCCTCAAAGAAGCGAAATTCATTACGGCAATGTAGATGTCAGAGAAAGCGTCACAAACCAAACCCAGTAACATTCAGTACACGTGAAACTACCTGCATCACACGGCCGAGCTGGTTTGAGTAACTGCGTCCCAAAGCCAGTCGCCGCAAGGCTGCCTCAAATGTAGTCCTCAAAGAAGCGAAATTCCTTACGGCAATGTAGAGGTCAGAGAAAGCGTCACAAACCAAACCCAGTAACATTCAGTACACGTGAAACTACCTGGATCACACGGCCGAGCTGGTTTGAGTAACTGCGTCCCAAAGCCAGTCGCCGCAAGGGTGCCTCGAATGTAGTCCTAAAAGAAGCGAAATTAAATACGGCAATGTAGAGGTCAGAGAAAGCGTCACAAACCAAACCCAGTAACATTCAGTACACGTGAAACTACCTGCATCACACTTCCGAGCTGGTTTGAGTAACTGCGTCCCAAATCCAGTCGCAGCAAGGCTCCCTCAAATGTAGTACTCAAAGAAGCGAAATTCATTACGGCAATGTAGATGTCAGAGAAAGCGTCACAAACCAAACCCAGTAACATTCAGTACACGTGAAGCTACCTGCATCACACGGCCGAGCTGGTTTGAGTAACTGCGTCCCAAAGCCAGTCGCCGCAAGGCTGCCTCAAATGTAGTCCTCAAAGAAGAGAAATTCCTTACGGCGATGTAGAGGTCAGAGAAAGCGTCACAAACCAAACCCAGTAACATTCAGTACACGTGAAACTACCTGGATCACACGGCCGAGCTGGTTTGAGTAACTGCGTCCCAAAGCCAGTCGCCGCAAGGGTGCCTCGAATGTAGTCCTAAAAGAAGCGAAATTAAATACGGCAATGTAGAGGTCAGAGAAAGCGTCACAAACGAAACCCAGTAACATTCAGTACACGTGAAACTACCTGCATCCCACGGCCGAGCTGGTTTAAGTAACTGCGTCCCAAAGCCAGTCGTCGCAAGGGTGCCTCGAATGTAGTCCTAAAGGAAGCGAAATTTATTACGGCGATGTAGAGGTCAGAGAAAGCGTCACAAACCAATCCCAGTAACATTCAGTACACGTGAAACTACCTGCATCGCACGGCCGAGCTGGTTTGAGTAACTGCGTCCCAAAGCCAGTCGCCGCAAGGGAGCGTCGAATGTAGTCCTAAAAGAAGCGAAATTAATTACGGCAATGTAGAGGTCAGATAAAGCGTCACAAACCAATCCCAGTAACATTCAGTACACGTGAAACTACCTGCATCACACTGCGGAGCTGGTTTCAGTAACTGCGTCCCAAATCCATTCGCAGCAAGGCTGCCTCAAGTGTAGTCCTAAAAGAAGCGAAATTAATTACGGCAGTGTAGAGGTCAGAGAAAGCGTCACAAACCAATCCCAGTAACATTCAGTACACGTGAAACTACCTGCATCACACGGCCGAGCTGATTTGAGTAACTGCGTCCCAAAGCCAGTCGCCGCAAGGGTGCCCCGAATGTAGTCCTAAAAGAAGCGAAATTAATTACGGGAATGTAGAGGTTAGATAAAGCGTCACAAACCAATCCCAGTAACATTCAGTGCACGTGAAAGTACCTGCATCACACGGCCGAGCTGGTTTGAGTAACTGCGTCCCAAAGCCAGTCGCCGCAAGGGTGCCTCGAATGTAGTCCTAAAAGAAGCGAAATTAGTTACGGCAATGTAGAGGTCAGAGAAACCGTCACAAACCAATCCCAGTAACATTCAGTACACGTGAAACTACCTGCATCACACTGCCGAGCTGGTTTGAGTAACTGCGTCCCAAATCCAGTCGCATCAAGGCTGCCTCAAATGTAGTCCTCAAAGAAGCGAAATTCCTTACGGCAATATAGAGGTCAGAGAAAGCGTCACAAACCAAACCCAGTAACACTCAGTACACGTGAAACTACCTGGATCACACGGCCGAGCTGGTTTGAGTAACTGCGTCCCAAAGCCAGTCGCCGCAAGGGTGCTTCGAATGTAGTCCTAAGAGAAGCGAAATTAAATACGGCAATGTAGAGGTCAGAGAAAGCGTCACAAACCAAACCCAGTAACATTCAGTACACGTGAAACTACCTGCATCACACTTCCGAGCTGGTTTGAGTAACTGCGTCCCAAATCCAGTCGCAGCAAGGCTGCCTCAAATGTAGTCCTCAAAGAAGTGAAATTCATTACGGCCATGTAGATGTCAGAGAAAGCGTCACAAACCAAACCCAGTAACATTCAGTACACGTGAAACTACCTGCCTCACACGGCCGAGCTGGTTTGAGTAACTGCGTCCCAAAGCCAGTCGCCGCAAGGCTGCCTCAAATGTAGTCCTCAAAGAAGCGAAATTCCTTACGGCAATGTAGAGGTCAGAGAAAGCGTCACAAACCAAACCCAGTAACATTCAGTACACGTGAAACTACCTGGATCACACGGCCGAGCTGGTTTGAGTAACTGCGTCCCAAAGCCAGTCGCCGCAAGGGTGCTTCGAATGTAGTCCTAAAAGAAGCGAAATTAAATACGGCAATGTAAAGGTCAGAGAAAGCGTCACAAACCAAACCCAGTAACATTCAGTACACGTGAAACTACCTGCATCACACTTCCGAGCTGGTTTGAGTAACTGCGTCCCAAATCCAGTCGCAGCAAGGCTGCCTCAAATGTAGTCCTCAAAGAAGCGAAATTCATTACGGCAATGTAGATGTCAGAGAAAGCGTCACAAACCAAACCCAGTAACATTCAGTACACGTGAAACTACCTGCCTCAGACGGCCGAGCTGGTTTGAGTAACTGCGTCCCAAAGCCAGTCGCCGCAAGGCTGCCTCAAATGTAGTCCTCAAAGAAGCGAAATTCCTTACGGCAATGTAGAGGTCAGAGAAAGCGTCACAAACCAAACCCAGTAACATTCAGTACACGTGAAACTACCTGGATCACACGGCCGAGCTGGTTTGAGTAACTGCGTCCCAAAGCCAGTCGCCGCAAGGGTGCCTCGAATGTAGTCCTAAAAGAAGCGAAATTAATTACGGCAATGTAGAGGTTAGATAAAGCGTCACAAACCAATCCCAGTAACATTCAGTGCACGTGAAACTACCTGGATCACACGGCCGAGCTGGTTTGAGTAACTGCGTCCCAAAGCCAGTCGCCGCAAGGGTGCCTCGAATGTAGTCCTAAAAGAAGCGAAATTAAATACGGCAATGTAGAGGTCAGAGAAAGCGTCACAAACCAAACCCAGTAACATTCAGTACACGTGAAACTACCTGCATCCCACGGCCGAGCTGGTTTGAGTAACTGCGTCCCAAAGCCAGTCGTCGCAAGGGTGCCTCGTATTTAGTCCTAAAGGAAGCGAAATTAATTACGGCGATGTAGAGGTCAGAGAAAGCGTCACAAACCAAACCCAGTAACATTCAGCACACGTGAAACTACCTGCATCCCACGGCCGAGCTGGTTTGAGTAACTGCGTCCCAAATCCATTCGCAGCAAGGGTGCCTCGAATGTAGCCCTAAAAGAAGCGAAATTAATTACGGCAATGTAGAGGTCAGAGAAAGCGTCACAAACCAAACCCAGTAACATTCAGTACACGTGAAACTACCTGCATCCCACGGCCGAGCTGGTTTGAGTAACTGCGTCCCAAAGCCAGTCGTCGCAAGGGTGCCTCGAATGTAGTCCTAAAGGAAGCGAAATTAATTACGGCGATGTAGAGGTCAGAGAAAGCGTCACAAACCAACCCAGTAACATTCAGCACACGTGAAACTACCTGCATCCCACGGCCGAGCTGGTTTTAGTAACTGCGTACCAAATCCATTCGCAGCAAGGGTGCCTCGAATGTAGTCCTAAAAGAAGCGAAATTAATTACGGCGATGTAGAGGTCAGATAAAGCGTCACAAACCAAACCCAGTAACATTCAGCACACGTGAAACTACCTGCATCACACGGCCTAGCTGATTTGAGTAACTGCGTCCCAAAGACAGTCGCCGCAAGGGTGCCTCGAATGTAGTCCTAAAAGAAGCGAAATTAATTACGGCGATGTAGAGGTTAGATAAAGCGTCACAAACCAATCCCAGTAACATTCAGTGCACGTGAAACTACCTGCATCACACGGCCGAGCTGGTTTGAGTAACTGCGTCCCAAAGCCAGTCGCCGCAAGGGTGCCTCGAATGTAGTCCTACAAGAAGCGAAATTAATTGCGGCAATGTAGAGGTCAGACAAACCGTCACAAACCAATCCCAGTAACATTCAGTACACGTGAAACTACCTGCATCACACTTCCGAGCTGGTTTGAGTAACTGCGTCCCAAATCCAGTCGCAGCAAGGCTGCCTCAAATGTAGTCCTCAAAGAAGCGAAATTCATTACGGCAATGTAGATGTCAGAGAAAGCGTCACAAACCAGACCCAGTAACATTCAGTACACGTGAAACTACCTGGATCACACGGCCGAGCTGGTTTGAGTAACTGCGTCCCAAAGCCAGTCGCCGCAAGGGTGCCTAGAATGTAGTCCTAAAAGAAGCGAAATTAAATACGGCAATGTGGAGGTCAGAGAAAGCGTCACAAACCAAACCCAGTAACATTCAGTACACGTGAAACTACCTGCATCCCACGGCCGAGCTGGTTTGAGTAACTGCGTCCCAAAGCCAGTCGTCGCAAGGGTGCCTCGAATGTAGTCCTAAAGGAAGCGAAATTAATTACGGCGATGTAGAGGTCAGAAAAAGCGTCACAAACCAAACCCAGTAACATTCAGCACACGTGAAACTACCTGCATCCCACGGCCGAGCTGGTTTGAGTAACTGCGTACCCAAATCCATTCGCAGCAAGGGTGCCTCGAATGTAGTCCTAAAAGAAGCGAAATTAATTACGGTGATGTAGAGGTCAGATAAAGCGTCACAAACCAAACCCAGTAACATTCAGCACACGTGAAACTACCTGCATCCCACGGCCGAGCTGGTTTGAGTAACTGCGTCCCAAAGCCAGTCGGCGCAAGGGTGCCTCGAATGTAGTCCTAAAAGAAGCGAAATTAATTACGGCAATGTAGAGGTCAGAGAAAGCGTCACAAACCAAACCCAGTAACATTCAGTACACGTGAAACTACCTGCATCCCAAGGCTGAGCTGGTTTGAGTAACTGCGTCCCAAAGCCAGTTGTCGCAAGGGTGCCTCGAATGTAGTCCTAAAGGAAGCGAAATATAATTACGGCGATATAGAGGTCAGAGAAAGCGTCACAAACCAAACCCAGTAACATTCAGTACACGTGAAACTACCTGCATCCCACGGCCGAGCTGGTTTGAGTAACTGCGTCCCAAAGCCAGTCGCCGTAAGGGTGCCTCGAATGTAGTCCTAAAAGAAGCGAAATTAATTACGGCAATGTAGAGGTCAGAGAAAGCGTCACAAACCAATCCCAGTAACATTCAGTACACGTGAAACTACCTTCATCACACGGCCTAGCTGAATTGAGTAACTGCGTCCCAAAGCCAGTCGCCGCAAGGATGCCTCGAATGTAGTCCTAAAAGAAGCGAAATTAATTACGGCAATGTAGAGGTTAGATAAAGCGTCACAAACCAATCCCAGTAACATTCAGTGCACGTGAAACTACCTGAATCACACGGCCGAGCTGGTTTGAGTAACTGCGTCCCAAAGCAAGTCGCCGCAAGGGTGCCTCGAATGTAGTCCTACAAGAAGCGAAATTAATTACGGCAATGTAGAGGTCAGAGAAACCGTCACAAACCAATCCCAGTAACATTCAGTACACGTGAAACTACCTGCATCACACTGCCGAGCTGGTTTGAGTAACTGCGTCCCAAAGCCAGTCGCCGCAAGGGTGCCTCGAATGTAGTCCTAAAGGAAGCGAAATTAATTACGGCAATGTAGAGGTTAGATAAAGCGTCACAAACCAAACCCAGTAACATTCAGCACACGTGAAACTACCTGCATCCCACGGCCGAGATGGTTTGAGTAACTGTGTCCCAAATCCATTCGCAGCAAGGGTGCCTCGAATGTAGTCCTAAAAGAAGCGAAATTAATTACGGCAATGTAGAGGTCAGAGAAAGCGTCACAATCCAAACCCAGTAACATTCATTACACGTGAAACTACCTGCATCCCACGGCCGAGATGGTTTGAGTAACTGCGTCCCAAAGCCAGTCGTCGCAAGGGTGCCTCGAATGTAGTCCTAAAGGAAGTGAAATATAATTACGGCGATGTAGAGGTCAGAGAAAGCGTCACAAACCAAACCCAGTAACATTCAGTACACGTGAAACTACCTGCATCCCACGGCCGAGCTGGTTTGAGTAACTGCGTCCCAAAGCCAGTCGTCGCAAGGGTGCCTCGAATGTAGTCCTAAAAGAAGCGAAATTAATTACGGCGATGTAGAGGTCAGATAAAGCGTCACAAACCAAACCCAGTAACATTCAGCACACGTGAAACAACCTACATCACACGGCCTAGCTGATTTGAGTAACTGCGTCCCAAAGACAGTCGCCGCAAGGGTGCCTCGAATGAAGTCCTAAAAGAAGCGAAATTAATTACGGCAATGTAGAGGTTAGATAAAGCGTCACAAACCAATCCCAGTAACATTCAGTGCACGTGAAACTACCTGCATCACACAGCCGAGCTGGTTTGAGTAACTGCGTCCCAAAGCCAGTCGCTGCAAGGGTGCCTCGAATGTAGTCCTACAAGAAGCGAAATTAATTACGGCAATGTAGAGGTCAGACAAACCGTCACAAACCAATCCCAGTAACATTCAGTACACGTGAAACTACCTGCATCACACTTCCGAGCTGGTTTGAGTAACTGCGTCCCAAATCCAGTCGCAGCAAGGCTGCCTCAAATGTAGTCCTTAAAGAAGCGAAATTCATTACGGCAATGTAGATGTCAGAGAAAGCGTCACAAACCAAACCCAGTTACATTCAGTACACGTGAAACTACTTGGATCACACGGCCGAGCTGGTTTGAGTAACTGCGTCCCAAAGCCAGTCGCCGCAAGGGTGCCTCGAATGTAGTCCTAAAAGAAGCGAAATTAAATACGGCAATGTAGAGGTCAGAGAAAGCGTCACAAACCAAACCCAGTAACATTCAGTACACGTGAAACTACCTGCATCCCACGGCCGAGCTGGGTTGAGTAACTGCGTCCCAAAGCCAGTCGTCGCAAGGGTGCCTCGAATGTAGCCCTAAAGGAAGCGAAATTAATTACGGCGATGTAGAGGTCAGAGAAAGCGTCACAAACCAAACCCAGTAACATTCAGCGCACGTGAAACTACCTGCATCCCACGGCCGAGCTGGTTTTAGTAACTGCGTCCCAAATCCATTCGCAGCAAGGGTGCCTCGAATGTAGTCCTAAAAGAAGCGAAATTAATTACGGCGATGTAGAGGTCAGATAAAGCGTCACAAACCAAACCCAGTAACATTCAGCACACGTGAAACTACCTGCATCACACGGCCTAGCTGATTTGAGTAACTGCGTCCCAAAGACAGTCGCCGCAAGGGTGCCTCGAATGTAGTCCTAAAAGAAGCGAAATTAATTACGGCAGTGTAGAGGTTAGATAAAGTGTCACAAACCAATCCCAGTAACATTCAGTGCACGATAAACTACCTGCATCACACGGCCGAGCTGGTTTGAGTAACTGCGTCCCAAAGCCAGTCGCCGCAAGGGTGCCTCGAATGTAGTCCTACAAGAAGCGAAATTAATTACAGCAATGTAGAGGTCAGACAAACCGTCACAAACCAATCCCAGTAACATTCAGTACACGTGAAACTACCTGCATCACACTTCCGAGCTGGTTTGAGTAACTGCGTCCCAAATCCAGTCGCAGCAAGGCTGCCTCAAATGTAGTCCTCAAAGAAGCGAAATTCATTACGGCAATGTAGATGTCAGAGAAAGCGTCACAAACCAAACCCAGTAACATTCAGTACACGTGAAACTACCTGGATCACACGGCCGAGCTGGTTTGAGTAACTGCGTCCCAAAGCCAGTCGCCGCAAGGGTGCCTCGAATGTAGTCCTAAAAGAAGCGAAATTAAATACGGCAATGTAGAGGTCAGAGAAAGCGTCACAAACCAAACCCAGTAACATTCAGTACACGTGATACTACCTGCATCCCACGGCCGAGCTGGTTTGAGTAACTGCGTCCCAAAGCCAGTCGTCGCAAGGGTGCCTCGAATGTAGTCCTAAAGGAAGCGAAATTAATTACGGCGATGTAGAGGTCAGAAAAAGCGTCACAAACCAAACCCAGTAACATTCAGCACACGTGAAACTACCTGCATCCCACGGCCGAGCTGGTTTGAGTAACTGCGTCCCAAATCCATTCGCAGCAAGGGTGCCTCGAATGTAGTCCTAAAAGAAGCGAAATTAATTACGGCGATGTAGAGGTCAGATAAAGCGTCACAAACCAAACCCAGTAACATTCAGCACACGTGAAACTACCTGCATCCCACGGCCGAGCTGGTTTGAGTAACTGCGTCCCAAAGCCAGTCGCCGCAAGGGTGCCTCGAATGTAGTCCTAAAAGAAGCGAAATTAATTACGGCAATGTAGAGGTCAGAGAAAGCGTCACAAACCAAACCCAGTAACATTCAGTACACGTGAAACTACCTGCATCCCACGGCCGAGCTGGTTTGAGTAACTGCGTCCCAAAGCCAGTCGTCGCAAGGGTGCCTCGAATGTAGTCCTAAAGGAAGCGAAATATAATTACGGCGATGTAGAGGTCAGAGAAAGCGTCACAAACCAAACCCAGTAACATTCAGTACACGTGAAACTACCTGCATCCCACGGCCGAGCTGGTTTGAGTAACTGCGTCCCAAAGCCAGTCGCCGCAAGGGTGCCTCGAATGTAGTCCTAAAAGAAGCGAAATTAATTACGGCAATGTAGAGGTTAGATAAAGCGTCACAAACCAATCCCAGTAACATTCAGTGCACGTGAAACTACCTGCATCACACGGCCGAGCTGGTTTGAGTAACTGCGTCCCAAAGCCAGTCGCCGCAAGGGTGCCTCGAATGTAGTCCTAAAAGAAGCGAAATTAGTTACGGCAATGTAGAGGTCAGAGAAACCGTCACAAACCAATCCCAGTAACATTCAGTACACGTGAAACTACCTGCATCACACTGCGGAGCTGGTTTGAGTAACTGCGTCCCAAATCCAGTCGCAGCAAACTGCCTCAAATGTAGTCCTCAAAGAAGCGAAATTCATTACGGCAATGTAGATGTCAGAGAAAGCGTCACAAACCAAACCCAGTAACATTCAGTACACGTGAAACTACCTGGATCACACGGCCGAGCTGGTTTGAGTAACTGCGTCCCAAAGCCAGTCGCCGCAAGGGTGCCTCGAATGTAGTCCTAAAAGAAGCGAAATTAAATACGGCAATGTAGAGGTCAGAGAAAGCGTCACAAACCAAACCCAGTAACATTCAGTACACGTGAAACTACCTGCATCCCACGGCCGAGCTGGTTTGAGTAACTGCGTCCCAAAGCCAGTCGTCGCAAGGGTGCCTCGAATGTAGTCCTAAAGGAAGCGAAATTAATTACGGCGATGTAGAGGTCAGAAAAAGCGTCACAAACCAAACCCAGTAACATTCAGCACACGTGAAACTACCTGCATCCCACGGCCGAGCTGGTTTGAGTAACTGCGTCCCAAAGCCAGTCGCCGCAAGGGTGCCTCGAATGTAGTCCTAAAGGAAGCGAAATTAATTACGGCGATGTAGAGGTCAGAGAAAGCGTCACAAACCAAACCCAGTAACATTCAGCACACGTGAAACTACCTGCATCCCACGGCCGAGCTGGTTTGAGTAACTGCGTCCCAAATCCATTCGCAGCAAGGGTGCCTCGAATGTAGTCCTAAAAGAAGCGAAATTAATTACGGCAATGTAGAGGTCAGAGAAAGCGTCACAAACCAAACCCAGTAACATTCAGTACACGTGAAACTACCTGCATCCCACGGCCGAGCTGGTTTGAGTAACTGCGTCCCAAAGCCAGTCGCCGCAAGGGTGCCTCGAATGTAGTCCTAAAAGAAGCGAAATTAATTACGGCAATGTAGAGGTTAGATAAAGCGTCACAAACCAATCCCAGTAACATTCAGTGCACGTGAAACTACCTGCATCACACGGCCGAGCTGGTTTGAGTAACTGCGTCCCAAAGCCAGTCGCCGCAAGGGTGCCTCGAATGTAGTCCTAAAAGAAGCGAAATTAGTTACGGCAATGTAGAGGTCAGAGAAACCGTCACAAACCAATCCCAGTAACATTCAGTACACGTGAAACTACCTGCATCACACTGCCGAGCTGGTTTGAGTAACTGCGTCCCAAATCCAGTCGCATCAAGGCTGCCTCAAATGTAGTCCTCAAAGAAGCGAAATTCCTTACGGCAATATAGAGGTCAGAGAAAGCGTCACAAACCAAACCCAGTAACACTCAGTACACGTGAAACAACCTGGATCACACGGCCGAGCTGGTTTGAGTAACTGCGTCCCAAAGCCAGTCGCCGCAAGGGTGCCTCGAATGTAGTCCTAAAAGAAGCGAAATTAAATACGGCAATGTAGAGGTCAAAGAAAGCGTCACAAACCAAACCCAGTAACATTCAATACACGTGAAAATACCTGCATCACACTTCCGAGCTGGTTTGAGTAACTGCGTCCCAAATCCAGTCGCAGCAAGGCTGCCTCAAATGTAGTCCTCAAAGAAGCGAAATTCATTACGGCAATGTAGATGTCAGAGAAAGCGTCACAAACCAAACCCAGTAACATTCAGTACACGTGAAACTACCTGGATCACACGGCCGAGCTGGTTTGAGTAACTGCGTCCCAAAGCCAGTCGCCGCAAGGGTGCCTCGAATGTAGTCCTAAAAGAAGCGAAATTAAATACGGCAATGTAGAGGTCAGAGAAAGCGTCACAAACCAAACCCAGTAACATTCAGTACACGTGAAACTACCTGCATCCCACGGCCGAGCTGGTTTGAGTAACTGCGTCCCAAAGCCAGTCGTCGCAAGGGTGCCTCGAATGTAGTCCTAAAGGAAGCGAAATTAATTACGGCGATGTAGAGGTCAGAAAAAGCGTCACAAACCAAACCCAGTAACATTCAGCACACGTGAAACTACCTGCATCCCACGGCCGAGCTGGTTTGAGTAACTGCGTCCCAAAGCCAGTCGCCGCAAGGGTGCCTCGAATGTAGTCCTAAAGGAAGCGAAATTAATTACGGCGATGTAGAGGTCAGAGAAAGCGTCACAAACCAAACCCAGTAACATTCAGCACACGTGAAACTACCTGCATCCCACGGCCGAGCTGGTTTGAGTAACTGCGTCCCAAATCCATTCGCAGCAAGGGTGCCTCGAATGTAGTCCTAAAAGAAGCGAAATTAATTACGGCGATGTAGAGGTCAGATAAAGCGTCACAAACCAAACCCAGTAACATTCAGCACACGTGAAACTACCTGCATCACACGGCCTAGCTGATTTGAGTAACTGCGTCCCAAAGACAGTCGCCGCAAGGGTGCCTCGAATGTAGTCCTAAAAGAAGCGAAATTAATTACGGCAATGTAGAGGTTAGATAAAGCGTCACAAACCAATCCCAGTAACATTCAGTGCACGTGAAACTACCTGCATCACACTTCCGAGCTGGTTTGAGTAACTGCGTCCCAAATCCAGTCGCAGCAAGGCTGCCTCAAATGTAGTCCTCAAAGAAGCGGAATTCATTACGGCAATGTAGATGTCAGAGAAAGCGTCACAAACCAAACCCAGTAACATTCAGTACACGTGAAACTACCTGGATCACACGGCCGAGCTGGTTTGAGTAACTGCGTCCCAAAGCCAGTCGCCGCAAGGGTGCCTCGAATGTAGTCCTAAAAGAAGCGAAATTAAATACGGCAATGTACAGGTCAGAGAAAGCGTCACAAACCAAACCCAGTAACATTCAGTACACGTGAAACTACCTGCATCCCACGGCCGAGCTGGTTTGAGTAACTGCGTCCCAAAGCCAGTCGTCGCAAGGGTGCCTCGAATGTAGTCCTAAAGGAAGCGAAATTAATTACGGCGATGTAGAGGTCAGAGAAAGCGTCACAAACCAACCCAGTAACATTCAGCACACGTGAAACTACCTGCATCCCACGGCCGAGCTGGTTTTAGTAACTGCGTACCAAATCCATTCGCAGCAAGGGTGCCTCGAATGTAGTCCTAAAAGAAGCGAAATTAATTACGGCGATGTAGAGGTCAGATAAAGCGTCACAAACCAAACCCAGTAACATTCAGCACACGTGAAACTACCTGCATCACACGGCCTAGCTGATTTGAGTAACTGCGTCCCAAAGACAGTCGCCGCAAGGGTGCCTCGAATGTAGTCCTAAAAGAAGCGAAATTAATTACGGCGATGTAGAGGTTAGATAAAGCGTCACAAACCAATCCCAGTAACATTCAGTGCACGTGAAACTACCTGCATCACACGGCCGAGCTGGTTTGAGTAACTGCGTCCCAAAGCCAGTCGCCGCAAGGGTGCCTCGAATGTAGTCCTACAAGAAGCGAAATTAATTGCGGCAATGTAGAGGTCAGACAAACCGTCACAAACCAATCCCAGTAACATTCAGTACACGTGAAACTACCTGCATCACACTTCCGAGCTGGTTTGAGTAACTGCGTCCCAAATCCAGTCGCAGCAAGGCTGCCTCAAATGTAGTCCTCAAAGAAGCGAAATTCATTACGGCAATGTAGATGTCAGAGAAAGCGTCACAAACCAGACCCAGTAACATTCAGTACACGTGAAACTACCTGGATCACACGGCCGAGCTGGTTTGAGTAACTGCGTCCCAAAGCCAGTCGCCGCAAGGGTGCCTAGAATGTAGTCCTAAAAGAAGCGAAATTAAATACGGCAATGTGGAGGTCAGAGAAAGCGTCACAAACCAAACCCAGTAACATTCAGTACACGTGAAACTACCTGCATCCCACGGCCGAGCTGGTTTGAGTAACTGCGTCCCAAAGCCAGTCGTCGCAAGGGTGCCTCGAATGTAGTCCTAAAGGAAGCGAAATTAATTACGGCGATGTAGAGGTCAGAAAAAGCGTCACAAACCAAACCCAGTAACATTCAGCACACGTGAAACTACCTGCATCCCACGGCCGAGCTGGTTTGAGTAACTGCGTCCCAAATCCATTCGCAGCAAGGGTGCCTCGAATGTAGTCCTAAAAGAAGCGAAATTAATTACGGTGATGTAGAGGTCAGATAAAGCGTCACAAACCAAACCCAGTAACATTCAGCACACGTGAAACAACCTGCATCCCACGGCCGAGCTGGTTTGAGTAACTGCGTCCCAAAGCCAGTCGGCGCAAGGGTGCCTCGAATGTAGTCCTAAAAGAAGCGAAATTAATTACGGCAATGTAGAGGTCAGAGAAAGCGTCACAAACCAAACCCAGTAACATTCAGTACACGTGAAACTACCTGCATCCCAAGGCTGAGCTGGTTTGAGTAACTGCGTCCCAAAGCCAGTTGTCGCAAGGGTGCCTCGAATGTAGTCCTAAAGGAAGCGAAATATAATTACGGCGATGTAGAGGTCAGAGAAAGCGTCACAAACCAAACCCAGTAACATTCAGTACAGGTGAAACTGCCTGCATCCCACGGCCGAGCTGGTTTGAGTAACTGCGTCCCAAAGCCAGTCGCCGTAAGGGTGCCTCGAATGTAGTCCTAAAAGAAGCGAAATTAATTACGGCAATGTAGAGGTCAGAGAAAGCGTCACAAACCAATCCCAGTAACATTCAGTACACGTGAAACTACCTTCATCACACGGCCTAGCTGAATTGAGTAACTGCGTCCCAAAGCCAGTCGCCGCAAGGATGCCTCGAATGTAGTCCTAAAAGAAGCGAAATTAATTACGGGAATGTAGAGGTTAGATAAAGCGTCACAAACCAATCCCAGTAACATTCAGTGCACGTGAAACTACCTGAATCACACGGCCGAGCTGGTTTGAGTAACTGCGTCCCAAAGCCAGTCGCCGCAAGGGTGCCTCGAATGTAGTCCTACAAGAAGCGAAATTAATTACGGCGATGTAGAGGTCAGATAAAGCGTCACAAACCAAACCCAGTAACATTCAGCACACGTGAAACTACCTGCATCACACGGCCTAGCTGATTTGAGTAACTGCGTCCCGAAGACAGTCGCCGCAAGGGTGCCTCGAATGTAGTCCTAAAAGAAGCGAAATTAATTACGGCGATGTAGAGGTTAGATAAAGCGTCACAAACCAATCCCAGTAACATTCAGTGCACGTGAAACTACCTGCATCACACGGCCGAGCTGGTTTGAGTAACTGCGTCCCAAAGCCAGTCGCCGCAAGGGTGCCTCGAATGTAGTCCTACAAGAAGCGAAATTAATTGCGGCAATGTAGAGGTCAGACAAACCGTCACAAACCAATCCCAGTAACATTCAGTACACGTGAAACTACCTGCATCACACGGCCGAGCTGGTTTGAGTAACTGCGTCCCAAAGCCAGTCGCCGCAAGGGTGCCTCGAATGTAGTCCTACAAGAAGCGAAATTAATTACGGCGATGTAGAGGTCAGAGAAAGCGTCACAAACCAACCCAGTAACATTCAGCACACGTGAAACTACCTGCATCCCACGGCCGAGCTGGTTTTAGTAACTGCGTACCAAATCCATTCGCAGCAAGGGTGCCTCGAATGTAGTCCTAAAAGAAGCGAAATTAATTACGGCGATGTAGAGGTCAGATAAAGCGTCACAAACCAAACCCAGTAACATTCAGCACACGTGAAACTACCTGCATCACACGGCCTAGCTGATTTGAGTAACTGCGTCCCAAAGACAGTCGCCGCAAGGGTGCCTCGAATGTAGTCCTAAAAGAAGCGAAATTAATTACGGCGATGTAGAGGTTAGATAAAGCGTCACAAACCAATCCCAGTAACATTCAGTGCACGTGAAACTACCTGCATCACACGGCCGAGCTGGTTTGAGTAACTGCGTCCCAAAGCCAGTCGCCGCAAGGGTGCCTCGAATGTAGTCCTACAAGAAGCGAAATTAATTGCGGCAATGTAGAGGTCAGACAAACCGTCACAAACCAATCCCAGTAACATTCAGTACACGTGAAACTACCTGCATCACACTTCCGAGCTGGTTTGAGTAACTGCGTCCCAAATCCAGTCGCAGCAAGGCTGCCTCAAATGTAGTCCTCAAAGAAGCGAAATTCATTACGGCAATGTAGATGTCAGAGAAAGCGTCACAAACCAGACCCAGTAACATTCAGTACACGTGAAACTACCTGGATCACACGGCCGAGCTGGTTTGAGTAAATGCGTCCCAAAGCCAGTCGCCGCAAGGGTGCCTAGAATGTAGTCCTAAAAGAAGCGAAATTAAATACGGCAATGTGGAGGTCAGAGAAAGCGTCACAAACCAAACCCAGTAACATTCAGTACACGTGAAACTACCTGCATCCCACGGCCGAGCTGGTTTGAGTAACTGCGTCCCAAAGCCAGTCGTCGCAAGGGTGCCTCGAATGTAGTCCTAAAGGAAGCGAAATTAATTACGGCGATGTAGAGGTCAGAAAAAGCGTCACAAACCAAACCCAGTAACATTCAGCACACGTGAAACTACCTGCATCCCACGGCCGAGCTGGTTTGAGTAACTGCGTCCCAAATCCATTCGCAGCAAGGGTGCCTCGAATGTAGTCCTAAAAGAAGCGAAATTAATTACGGTGATGTAGAGGTCAGATAAAGCGTCACAAACCAAACCCAGTAACATTCAGCACACGTGAAACAACCTGCATCCCACGGCCGAGCTGGTTTGAGTAACTGCGTCCCAAAGCCAGTCGGCGCAAGGGTGCCTCGAATGTAGTCCTAAAAGAAGCGAAATTAATTACGGCAATGTAGAGGTCAGAGAAAGCGTCACAAACCAAACCCAGTAACATTCAGTACACGTGAAACTACCTGCATCCCAAGGCTGAGCTGGTTTGAGTAACTGCGTCCCAAAGCCAGTTGTCGCAAGGGTGCCTCGAATGTAGTCCTAAAGGAAGCGAAATATAATTACGGCGATGTAGAGGTCAGAGAAAGCGTCACAAACCAAACCCAGTAACATTCAGTACACGTGAAACTACCTGCATCCCACGGCCGAGCTGGTTTGAGTAACTGCGTCCCAAAGCCAGTCGCCGTAAGGGTGCCTCGAATGTAGTCCTAAAAGAAGCGAAATTAATTACGGCAATGTAGAGGTCAGAGAAAGCGTCACAAACCAATCCCAGTAACATTCAGTACACGTGAAACTACCTTCATCACACGGCCTAGCTGAATTGAGTAACTGCGTCCCAAAGCCAGTCGCCGCAAGGATGCCTCGAATGTAGTCCTAAAAGAAGCGAAATTAATTACGGCAATGTAGAGGTTAGATAAAGCGTCACAAACCAATCCCAGTAACATTCAGTGCACGTGAAACTACCTGAATCACACGGCCGAGCTGGTTTGAGTAACTGCGTCCCAAAGCCAGTCGCCGCAAGGGTGCCTCGAATGTAGTCCTACAAGAAGCGAAATTAATTACGGCAATGTAGAGGTCAGAGAAACCGTCACAAACCAATCCCAGTAACATTCAGTACACGTGAAACTACCTGCATCACACTGCCGAGCTGGTTTGAGTAACTGCGTCCCAAAGCCAGTCGCCGCAAGGGTGCCTCGAATGTAGTCCTAAAGGAAGCGAAATTAATTACGGCAATGTAGAGGTTAGATAAAGCGTCACAAACCAAACCCAGTAACATTCAGCACACGTGAAACTACCTGCATCCCACGGCCGAGATGGTTTGAGTAACTGTGTCCCAAATCTATTCGCAGCAAGGGTGCCTCGAATGTAGTCCTAAAAGAAGCGAAATATAATTACGGCAATGTAGAGGTCAGAGAAAGCGTCACAATCCAAACCCAGTAACATTCATTACACGTGAAACTACCTGCATCCCACGGCCGAGATGGTTTGAGTAACTGCGTCCCAAAGCCAGTCGTCGCAAGGGTGCCTCGAATGTAGTCCTAAAGGAAGTGAAATATAATTACGGCGATGTAGAGGTCAGAGAAAGCGTCACAAACCAAACCCAGTAACATTCAGTACACGTGAAACTACCTGCATCCCACGGCCGAGCTGGTTTGAGTAACTGCGTCCCAAAGCCAGTCGTCGCAAGGGTGCCTCGAATGTAGTCCTAAAAGAAGCGAAATTAATTACGGCGATGTAGAGGTCAGATAAAGCGTAACAAACCAAACCCAGTAACATTCAGCACACGTGAAACTACCTACATCACACGGCCTAGCTGATTTGAGTAACTGCGTCCCAAAGACAGTCGCCGCAAGGGTGCCTCGAATGTAGTCCTAAAAGAAGCGAAATTAATTACGGCAATGTAGAGGTTAGATAAAGCGTCACAAACCAATCCCAGTAACATTCAGTGCACGTGAAACTACCTGCATCACACAGCCGAGCTGGTTTGAGTAACTGCGTCCCAAAGCCAGTCGCTGCAAGGGTGCCTCGAATGTAGTCCTACAAGAAGCGAAATTAATTACGGCAATGTAGAGGTCAGACAAACCGTCACAAACCAATCCCAGTAACATTCAGTACACGTGAAACTACCTGCATCACACTTCCGAGCTGGTTTGAGTAACTGCGTCCCAAATCCAGTCGCAGCAAGGCTGCCTCAAATGTAGTCCTTAAAGAAGCGAAATTCATTACGGCAATGTAGATGTCAGAGAAAGCGTCACAAACCAAACCCAGTAACATTCAGTACACGTGAAACTACTTGGATCACACGGCCGAGCTGGTTTGAGTAACTGCGTCCCAAAGCCAGTCGCCGCAAGGGTGCCTCGAATGTAGTCCTAAAAGAAGCGAAATTAAATACGGCAATGTAGAGGTCAGAGAAAGCGTCACAAACCAAACCCAGTAACATTCAGTACACGTGAAACTACCTGCATCCCACGGCCGAGCTGGGTTGAGTAACTGCGTCCCAAAGCCAGTCGTCGCAAGGGTGCCTCGAATGTAGCCCTAAAGGAAGCGAAATTAATTACGGCGATGTAGAGGTCAGAGAAAGCGTCACAAACCAAACCCAGTAACATTCAGCACACGTGAAACTACCTGCATCCCACGGCCGAGCTGGTTTTAGTAACTGCGTCCCAAATCCATTCGCAGCAAGGGTGCCTCGAATGTAGTCCTAAAAGAAGCGTAAATAATTACGGCGATGTAGAGGTCAGATAAAGCGTCACAAACCAAACCCAGTAACATTCAGCACACGTGAAACTACCTGCATCACACGGCCTAGCTGATTTGAGTAACTGCGTCCCAAAGACAGTCGCCGCAAGGGTGCCTCGAATGTAGTCCTAAAAGAAGCGAAATTAATTACGGCAATGTAGAGGTTAGATAAAGTGTCACAAACCAATCCCAGTAACATTCAGTGCACGATAAACTACCTGCATCACACGGCCGAGCTGGTTTGAGTAACTGCGTCCCAAAGCCAGTCGCCGCAAGGGTGCCTCGAATGTAGTCCTACAAGAAGCGAAATTAATTACAGCAATGTAGAGGTCAGACAAACCGTCACAAACCAATCCCAGTAACATTCAGTACACGTGAAACTACCTGCATCACACTTCCGAGCTGGTTTGAGTAACTGCGTCGCAAATCCAGTCGTCGCAAGGGTGCCTCGAATGTAGTCCTAAAGGAAGCGAAATTAATTACGGCGATGTAGAGGTCAGAAAAAGCGTCACAAACCAAACCCAGTAACATTCAGCACACGTGAAACTACCTGCATCCCACGGCCGAGCTGGTTTGAGTAACTGCGTCCCAAATCCATTCGCAGCAAGGGTGCCTCGAATGTAGTCCTAAAAGAAGCGAAATTAATTACGGCGATGTAGAGGTCAGATAAAGCGTCACAAACCAAACCCAGTAACATTCAGCACACGTGAAACTACCTGCATCCCACGGCCGAGCTGGTTTGAGTAACTGCGTCCCAAAGCCAGTCGCCGCAAGGGTGCCTCGAATGTAGTCCTAAAAGAAGCGAAATTAATTACGGCAATGTAGAGGTCAGAGAAAGCGTCACAAACCAAACCCAGTAACATTCAGTACACGTGAAACTACCTGCATCCCACGGCCGAGCTGGTTTGAGTAACTGCGTCCCAAAGCCAGTCGTCGCAAGGGTGCCTCGAATGTAGTCCTAAAGGAAGCGAAATATAATTACGGCGATGTAGAGGTCAGAGAAAGCGTCACAAACCAAACCCAGTAACATTCAGTACACGTGAAACTACCTGCATCCCACGGCCGAGCTGGTTTGAGTAACTGCGTCCCAAAGCCAGTCGCCGCAAGGGTGCCTCGAATGTAGTCCTAAAAGAAGCGAAATTAATTACGGCAATGTAGAGGTTAGATAAAGCGTCACAAACCAATCCCAGTAACATTCAGTGCACGTGAAACTACCTGCATCACACGGCCGAGCTGGTTTGAGTAACTGCGTCCCAAAGCCAGTCGCCGCAAGGGTGCCTCGAATGTAGTCCTAAAAGAAGCGAAATTAGTTACGGCAATGTAGAGGTCAGAGAAACCGTCACAAACCAATCCCAGTAACATTCAGTACACGTGAAACTACCTGCATCACACTGCGGAGCTGGTTTGAGTAACTGCGTCCCAAATCCAGTCGCAGCAAACTGCCTCAAATGTAGTCCTCAAAGAAGCGAAATTCATTACGGCAATGTAGATGTCAGAGAAAGCGTCACAAACCAAACCCAGTAACATTCAGTACACGTGAAACTACCTGGATCACACGGCCGAGCTGGTTTGAGTAACTGCGTCCCAAAGCCAGTCGCCGCAAGGGTGCCTCGGATGTAGTCCTAAAAGAAGCGAAATTAAATACGGCAATGTAGAGGTCAGAGAAAGCGTCACAAACCAAACCCAGTAACATTCAGTACACGTGAAACTACCTGCATCCCACGGCCGAGCTGGTTTGAGTAACTGCGTCCCAAAGCCAGTCGTCGCAAGGGTGCCTCGAATGTAGTCCTAAAGGAAGCGAAATTAATTACGGTGATGTAGAGGTCAGAAAAAGCGTCACAAACCAAACCCAGTAACATTCACCACACGTGAAACTACCTGCATCCCACGGCCGAGCTGGTTTGAGTAACTGCGTCCCAAATCCATTCGCAGCAAGGGTGCCTCGAATGTAGTCCTAAAAGAAGCGAAATTAATTACGGCAATGTAGAGGTCAGAGAAAGCGTCACAAACCAAACCCAGTAACATTCAGTACACGTGAAACTACCTGCATCCCACGGCCGAGCTGGTTTGAGTAACTGCGTCCCAAAGCCAGTCGCCGCAAGGGTGCCTCGAATGTAGTCCTAAAGGAAGCGAAATTAATTACGGCAATGTAGAGGTTAGATAAAGCGTCACAAACCAAACCCAGTAACATTCAGCACACGTGAAACTACCTGCATCCCACGGCCGAGATGGTTTGAGTAACTGTGTCCCAAATCCATTCGCAGCAAGGGTGCCTCGAATGTAGTCCTAAAAGAAGCGAAATTAATTACGGCAATGTAGAGGTCAGAGAAAGCGTCACAATCCAAACCCAGTAACATTCATTACACGTGAAACTACCTGCATCCCACGGCCGAGATGGTTTGAGTAACTGCGTCCCAAAGCCAGTCGTCGCAAGGGTGCCTCGAATGTAGTCCTAAAGGAAGTGAAATATAATTACGGCGATGTAGAGGTCAGAGAAAGCGTCACAAACCAAACCCAGTAACATTCAGTACACGTGAAACTACCTGCATCCCACGGCCGAGCTGGTTTGAGTAACTGCGTCCCAAAGCCAGTCGTCGCAAGGGTGCCTCGAATGTAGTCCTAAAAGAAGCGAAATTAATTACGGCGATGTAGAGGTCAGATAAAGCGTCACAAACCAAACCCAGTAACATTCAGCACACGTGAAACTACCTACATCACACGGCCTAGCTGATTTGAGTAACTGCGTCCCAAAGACAGTCGCCGCAAGGGTGCCTCGAATGTAGTCCTAAAAGAAGCGAAATTAATTACGGCAATGTAGAGGTTAGATAAAGCGTCACAAACCAATCCCAGTAACATTCAGTGCACGTGAAACTACCTGCATCACACAGCCGAGCTGGTTTGAGTAACTGCGTCCCAAAGCCAGTCGCCGCAAGGGTGCCTCGAATGTAGTCCTACAAGAAGCGAAATTAATTACGGCAATGTAGAGGTCAGAGAAACCGTCACAAACCAATCCCAGTAACATTCAGTACACGTGAAACTACCTGCATCACACTGCCGAGCTGGTTTGAGTAACTGCGTCCCAAAGCCAGTCGCCGCAAGGGTGCCTCGAATGTAGTCCTAAAGGAAGCGAAATTAATTACGGCAATGTAGAGGTTAGATAAAGCGTCACAAACCAAACCCAGTAACATTCAGCACACGTGAAACTACCTGCATCCCACGGCCGAGATGGTTTGAGTAACTGTGTCCCAAATCTATTCGCAGCAAGGGTGCCTCGAATGTAGTCCTAAAAGAAGCGAAATATAATTACGGCAATGTAGAGGTCAGAGAAAGCGTCACAATCCAAACCCAGTAACATTCATTACACGTGAAACTACCTGCATCCCACGGCCGAGATGGTTTGAGTAACTGCGTCCCAAAGCCAGTCGTCGCAAGGGTGCCTCGAATGTAGTCCTAAAGGAAGTGAAATATAATTACGGCGATGTAGAGGTCAGAGAAAGCGTCACAAACCAAACCCAGTAACATTCAGTACACGTGAAACTACCTGCATCCCACGGCCGAGCTGGTTTGAGTAACTGCGTCCCAAAGCCAGTCGTCGCAAGGGTGCCTCGAATGTAGTCCTAAAAGAAGCGAAATTAATTACGGCGATGTAGAGGTCAGATAAAGCGTAACAAACCAAACCCAGTAACATTCAGCACACGTGAAACTACCTACATCACACGGCCTAGCTGATTTGAGTAACTGCGTCCCAAAGACAGTCGCCGCAAGGGTGCCTCGAATGTAGTCCTAAAAGAAGCGAAATTAATTACGGCAATGTAGAGGTTAGATAAAGCGTCACAAACCAATCCCAGTAACATTCAGTGCACGTGAAACTACCTGCATCACACAGCCGAGCTGGTTTGAGTAACTGCGTCCCAAAGCCAGTCGCTGCAAGGGTGCCTCGAATGTAGTCCTACAAGAAGCGAAATTAATTACGGCAATGTAGAGGTCAGACAAACCGTCACAAACCAATCCCAGTAACATTCAGTACACGTGAAACTACCTGCATCACACTTCCGAGCTGGTTTGAGTAACTGCGTCCCAAATCCAGTCGCAGCAAGGCTGCCTCAAATGTAGTCCTTAAAGAAGCGAAATTCATTACGGCAATGTAGATGTCAGAGAAAGCGTCACAAACCAAACCCAGTAACATTCAGTACACGTGAAACTACTTGGATCACACGGCCGAGCTGGTTTGAGTAACTGCGTCCCAAAGCCAGTCGCCGCAAGGGTGCCTCGAATGTAGTCCTAAAAGAAGCGAAATTAAATACGGCAATGTAGAGGTCAGAGAAAGCGTCACAAACCAAACCCAGTAACATTCAGTACACGTGAAACTACCTGCATCCCACGGCCGAGCTGGGTTGAGTAACTGCGTCCCAAAGCCAGTCGTCGCAAGGGTGCCTCGAATGTAGCCCTAAAGGAAGCGAAATTAATTACGGCGATGTAGAGGTCAGAGAAAGCGTCACAAACCAAACCCAGTAACATTCAGCACACGTGAAACTACCTGCATCCCACGGCCGAGCTGGCTTTAGTAACTGCGTCCCAAATCCATTCGCAGCAAGGGTGCCTCGAATGTAGTCCTAAAAGAAGCGTAAATAATTACGGCGATGTAGAGGTCAGATAAAGCGTCACAAACCAAACCCAGTAACATTCAGCACACGTGAAACTACCTGCATCACACGGCCTAGCTGATTTGAGTAACTGCGTCCCAAAGACAGTCGCCGCAAGGGTGCCTCGAATGTAGTCCTAAAAGAAGCGAAATTAATTACGGCAATGTAGAGGTTAGATAAAGTGTCACAAACCAATCCCAGTAACATTCAGTGCACGATAAACTACCTGCATCACACGGCCGAGCTGGTTTGAGTAACTGCGTCCCAAAGCCAGTCGCCGCAAGGGTGCCTCGAATGTAGTCCTACAAGAAGCGAAATTAATTACAGCAATGTAGAGGTCAGACAAACCGTCACAAACCAATCCCAGTAACATTCAGTACACGTGAAACTACCTGCATCACACTTCCGAGCTGGTTTGAGTAACTGCGTCGCAAATCCAGTCGTCGCAAGGGTGCCTCGAATGTAGTCCTAAAGGAAGCGAAATTAATTACGGCGATGTAGAGGTCAGAAAAAGCGTCACAAACCAAACCCAGTAACATTCAGCACACGTGAAACTACCTGCATCCCACGGCCGAGCTGGTTTGAGTAACTGCGTCCCAAATCCATTCGCAGCAAGGGTGCCTCGAATGTAGTCCTAAAAGAAGCGAAATTAATTACGGCGATGTAGAGGTCAGATAAAGCGTCACAAACCAAACCCAGTAACATTCAGCACACGTGAAACTACCTGCATCCCACGGCCGAGCTGGTTTGAGTAACTGCGTCCCAAAGCCAGTCGCCGCAAGGGTGCCTCGAATGTAGTCCTAAAAGAAGCGAAATTAATTACGGCAATGTAGAGGTCAGAGAAAGCGTCACAAACCAAACCCAGTAACATTCAGTACACGTGAAACTACCTGCATCCCACGGCCGAGCTGGTTTGAGTAACTGCGTCCCAAAGCCAGTCGTCGCAAGGGTGCCTCGAATGTAGTCCTAAAGGAAGCGAAATATAATTACGGCGATGTAGAGGTCAGAGAAAGCGTCACAAACCAAACCCAGTAACATTCAGTACACGTGAAACTACCTGCATCCCACGGCCGAGCTGGTTTGAGTAACTGCGTCCCAAAGCCAGTCGCCGCAAGGGTGCCTCGAATGTAGTCCTAAAAGAAGCGAAATTAATTACGGCAATGTAGAGGTTAGATAAAGCGTCACAAACCAATCCCAGTAACATTCAGTGCACGTGAAACTACCTGCATCACACGGCCGAGCTGGTTTGAGTAACTGCGTCCCAAAGCCAGTCGCCGCAAGGGTGCCTCGAATGTAGTCCTAAAAGAAGCGAAATTAGTTACGGCAATGTAGAGGTCAGAGAAACCGTCACAAACCAATCCCAGTAACATTCAGTACACGTGAAACTACCTGCATCACACTGCGGAGCTGGTTTGAGTAACTGCGTCCCAAATCCAGTCGCAGCAAACTGCCTCAAATGTAGTCCTCAAAGAAGCGAAATTCATTACGGCAATGTAGATGTCAGAGAAAGCGTCACAAACCAAACCCAGTAACATTCAGTACACGTGAAACTACCTGGATCACACGGCCGAGCTGGTTTGAGTAACTGCGTCCCAAAGCCAGTCGCCGCAAGGGTGCCTCGGATGTAGTCCTAAAAGAAGCGAAATTAAATACGGCAATGTAGAGGTCAGAGAAAGCGTCACAAACCAAACCCAGTAACATTCAGTACACGTGAAACTACCTGCATCCCACGGCCGAGCTGGTTTGAGTAACTGCGTCCCAAAGCCAGTCGTCGCAAGGGTGCCTCGAATGTAGTCCTAAAGGAAGCGAAATTAATTACGGTGATGTAGAGGTCAGAAAAAGCGTCACAAACCAAACCCAGTAACATTCACCACACGTGAAACTACCTGCATCCCACGGCCGAGCTGGTTTGAGTAACTGCGTCCCAAATCCATTCGCAGCAAGGGTGCCTCGAATGTAGTCCTAAAAGAAGCGAAATTAATTACGGCAATGTAGAGGTCAGAGAAAGCGTCACAAACCAAACCCAGTAACATTCAGTACACGTGAAACTACCTGCATCCCACGGCCGAGCTGGTTTGAGTAACTGCGTCCCAAAGCCAGTCGCCGCAAGGGTGCCTCGAATGTAGTCCTAAAGGAAGCGAAATTAATTACGGCAATGTAGAGGTTAGATAAAGCGTCACAAACCAAACCCAGTAACATTCAGCACACGTGAAACTACCTGCATCCCACGGCCGAGATGGTTTGAGTAACTGTGTCCCAAATCCATTCGCAGCAAGGGTGCCTCGAATGTAGTCCTAAAAGAAGCGAAATTAATTACGGCAATGTAGAGGTCAGAGAAAGCGTCACAATCCAAACCCAGTAACATTCATTACACGTGAAACTACCTGCATCCCACGGCCGAGATGGTTTGAGTAACTGCGTCCCAAAGCCAGTCGTCGCAAGGGTGCCTCGAATGTAGTCCTAAAGGAAGTGAAATATAATTACGGCGATGTAGAGGTCAGAGAAAGCGTCACAAACCAAACCCAGTAACATTCAGTACACGTGAAACTACCTGCATCCCACGGCCGAGCTGGTTTGAGTAACTGCGTCCCAAAGCCAGTCGTCGCAAGGGTGCCTCGAATGTAGTCCTAAAAGAAGCGAAATTAATTACGGCGATGTAGAGGTCAGATAAAGCGTCACAAACCAAACCCAGTAACATTCAGCACACGTGAAACTACCTACATCACACGGCCTAGCTGATTTGAGTAACTGCGTCCCAAAGACAGTCGCCGCAAGGGTGCCTCGAATGTAGTCCTAAAAGAAGCGAAATTAATTACGGCAATGTAGAGGTTAGATAAAGCGTCACAAACCAATCCCAGTAACATTCAGTGCACGTGAAACTACCTGCATCACACAGCCGAGCTGGTTTGAGTAACTGCGTCCCAAAGCCAGTCGCTGCAAGGGTGCCTCGAATGTAGTCCTACAAGAAGCGAAATTAATTACGGCAATGTAGAGGTCAGACAAACCGTCACAAACCAATCCCAGTAACATTCAGTACACGTGAAACTACCTGCATCACACTTCCGAGCTGGTTTGAGTAACTGCGTCCCAAATCCAGTCGCAGCAAGGCTGCCTCAAATGTAGTCCTTAAAGAAGCGAAATTCATTACGGCAATGTAGATGTCAGAGAAAGCGTCACAAACCAAACCCAGTAACATTCAGTACACGTGAAACTACTTGGATCACACGGCCGAGCTGGTTTGAGTAACTGCGTCCCAAAGCCAGTCGCCGCAAGGGTGCCTCGAATGTATTCCTAAAAGAAGCGAAATTAAATACGGCAATGTAGAGGTCAGAGAAAGCGTCACAAACCAAACCCAGTAACATTCAGTACACGTGAAACTACCTGCATCCCACGGCCGAGCTGGGTTGAGTAACTGCGTCCAAAAGCCAGTCGTCGCAAGGGTGCCTCGAATGTAGCCCTAAAGGAAGCGAAATTAATTACGGCGATGTAGAGGTCAGAGAAAGCGTCACAAACCAAACCCAGTAACATTCAGCACACGTGAAACTACCTGCATCCCACGGCCGAGCTGGTTTTAGTAACTGCGTCCCAAATCCATTCGCAGCAAGGGTGCCTCGAATGTAGTCCTAAAAGAAGCGAAATTAATTACGGCGATGTAGAGGTCAGATAAAGCGTCACAAACCAAACCCAGTAACATTCAGCACACGTGAAACTACCTGCATCACACGGCCTAGCTGATTTGAGTAACTGCGTCCCAAAGACAGTCGCCGCAAGGGTGCCTCGAATGTAGTCCTAAAAGAAGCGAAATTAATTACGGCAATGTAGAGGTTAGATAAAGCGTCACAAACCAATCCCAGTAACATTCAGTGCACGTGAAACTACCTGCATCACACGGCCGAGCTGGTTTGAGTAACTGCGTCCCAAAGCCAGTCGCCGCAAGGGTGCCTCGAATGTAGTCCTAAAAGAAGCGAAATTAGTTACGGCAATGTAGAGGTCAGAGAAACCGTCACAAACCAATCCCAGTAACATTCAGTGCACGTGAAACTACCTGAATCACACGGCCGAGCTGGTTTGAGTAACTGCGTCCCAAAGCCAGTCGCCGCAAGGGTGCCTCGAATGTAGTCCTACAAGAAGCGAAATTAATTACGGCAATGTAGAGGTCAGAGAAACCGTCACAAACCAATCCCAGTAACATTCAGTACACGTGAAACTACCTGCATCACACTGCCGAGCTGGTTTGAGTAACTGCGTCCCAAAGCCAGTCGCCGCAAGGGTGCCTCGAATGTAGTCCTAAAGGAAGCGAAATTAATTACGGCAATGTAGAGGTTAGATAAAGCGTCACAAACCAAACCCAGTAACATTCAGCACACGTGAAACTACCTGCATCCCACGGCCGAGATGGTTTGAGTAACTGTGTCCCAAATCCATTCGCAGCAAGGGTGCCTCGAATGTAGTCCTAAAAGAAGCGAAATTAATTACGGCAATGTAGAGGTCAGAGAAAGCGTCACAATCCAAACCCAGTAACATTCATTACACGTGAAACTACCTGCATCCCACGGCCGAGATGGTTTGAGTAACTGCGTCCCAAAGCCAGTCGTCGCAAGGGTGCCTCGAATGTAGTCCTAAAGGAAGTGAAATATAATTACGGCGATGTAGAGGTCAGAGAAAGCGTCACAAACCAAACCCAGTAACATTCAGTACACGTGAAACTACCTGCATCCCACGGCCGAGCTGGTTTGAGTAACTGCGTCCCAAAGCCAGTCGTCGCAAGGGTGCCTCGAATGTAGTCCTAAAAGAAGCGAAATTAATTACGGCGATGTAGAGGTCAGATAAAGCGTCACAAACCAAACCCAGTAACATTCAGCACACGTGAAACTACCTACATCACACGGCCTAGCTGATTTGAGTAACTGCGTCCCAAAGACAGTCGCCGCAAGGGTGCCTCGAATGTAGTCCTAAAAGAAGCGAAATTAATTACGGCAATGTAGAGGTTAGATAAAGCGTCACAAACCAATCCCAGTAACATTCAGTGCACGTGAAACTACCTGCATCACACAGCCGAGCTGGTTTGAGTAACTGCGTCCCAAAGCCAGTCGCTGCAAGGGTGCCTCGAATGTAGTCCTACAAGAAGCGAAATTAATTACGGCAATGTAGAGGTCAGACAAACCGTCACAAACCAATCCCAGTAACATTCAGTACACGTGAAACTACCTGCATCACACTTCCGAGCTGGTTTGAGTAACTGCGTCCCAAATCCAGTCGCAGCAAGGCTGCCTCAAATGTAGTCCTTAAAGAAGCGAAATTCATTACGGCAATGTAGATGTCAGAGAAAGCGTCACAAACCAAACCCAGTAACATTCAGTACACGTGAAACTACTTGGATCACACGGCCGAGCTGGTTTGAGTAACTGCGTCCCAAAGCCAGTCGCCGCAAGGGTGCCTCGAATGTAGTCCTAAAAGAAGCGAAATTAAATACGGCAATGTAGAGGTCAGAGAAAGCGTCACAAACCAAACCCAGTAACATTCAGTACACGTGAAACTACCTGCATCCCACGGCCGAGCTGGGTTGAGTAACTGCGTCCCAAAGCCAGTCGTCGCAAGGGTGCCTCGAATGTAGCCCTAAAGGAAGCGAAATTAATTACGGCGATGTAGAGGTCAGAGAAAGCGTCACAAACCAAACCCAGTAACATTCAGCACACGTGAAACTACCTGCATCCCACGGCCGAGCTGGTTTTAGTAACTGCGTCCCAAATCCATTCGCAGCAAGGGTGCCTCGAATGTAGTCCTAAAAGAAGCGAAATTAATTACGGCGATGTAGAGGTCAGATAAAGCGTCACAAACCAAACCCAGTAACATTCAGCACACGTGAAACTACCTGCATCACACGGCCTAGCTGATTTGAGTAACTGCGTCCCAAAGACAGTCGCCGCAAGGGTGCCTCGAATGTAGTCCTAAAAGAAGCGAAATTAATTACGGCAATGTAGAGGTTAGATAAAGTGTCACAAACCAATCCCAGTAACATTCAGTGCACGATAAACTACCTGCATCACACGGCCGAGCTGGTTTGAGTAACTGCGTCCCAAAGCCAGTCGCCGCAAGGGTGCCTCGAATGTAGTCCTACAAGAAGCGAAATTAATTACAGCAATGTAGAGGTCAGACAAACCGTCACAAACCAATCCCAGCAACATTCAGTACACGTGAAACTACCTGTATCACACTTCCGAGCTGGTTTGAGTAACTGCGTCCCAAATCCAGTCGCAGCAAGGCTGCCTCAAATGTAGTCCTCAAAGAAGCGAAATTCATTACGGCAATGTAGATGTCAGAGAAAGCGTCACAAACCAAACCCAGTAACATTCAGTACACGTGAAACTACCTGGATCACACGGCCGAGCTGGTTTGAGTAACTGCGTCCCAAAGCCAGTCGCCGCAAGGGTGCCTCGAATGTAGTCCTAAAAGAAGCGAAATTAAATACGGCAATGTAGAGGTCAGAGAAAGCGTCACAAACCAAACCCAGTAACATTCAGTACACGTGAAACTACCTGCATCCCACGGCCGAGCTGGTTTGAGTAACTGCGTCCCAAAGCCAGTCGTCGCAAGGGTGCCTCGAATGTAGTCCTAAAGGAAGCGAAATTAATTACGGCGATGTAGAGGTCAGAAAAAGCGTCACAAACCAAACCCAGTAACATTCAGCACACGTGAAACTACCTGCATCCCACGGCCGAGCTGGTTTGAGTAACTGCGTCCCAAATCCATTCGCAGCAAGGGTGCCTCGAATGTAGTCCTAAAAGAAGCGAAATTAATTACGGCGATGTAGAGGTCAGATAAAGCGTCACAAACCAAACCCAGTAACATTCAGCACACGTGAAACTACCTGCATCCCACGGCCGAGCTGGTTTGAGTAACTGCGTCCCAAAGCCAGTCGCCGCAAGGGTGCCTCGAATGTAGTCCTAAAAGAAGCGAAATTAATTACGGCAATGTAGAGGTCAGAGAAAGCGTCACAAACCAAACCCAGTAACATTCAGTACACGTGAAACTACCTGCATCCCACGGCCGAGCTGGTTTGAGTAACTGCGTCCCAAAGCCAGTCGTCGCAAGGGTGCCTCGAATGTAGTCCTAAAGGAAGCGAAATATAATTACGGCGATGTAGAGGTCAGAGAAAGCGTCACAAACCAAACCCAGTAACATTCAGTACACGTGAAACTACCTGCATCCCACGGCCGAGCTGGTTTGAGTAACTGCGTCCCAAAGCCAGTCGCCGCAAGGGTGCCTCGAATGTAGTCCTAAAAGAAGCGAAATTATTTACGGCAATGTAGAGGTTAGATAAAGCGTCACAAACCAATCCCAGTAACATTCAGTGCACGTGAAACTACCTGCATCACACGGCCGAGCTGGTTTGAGTAACTGCGTCCCAAAGCCAGTCGCCGCAAGGGTGCCTCGAATGTAGTCCTAAAAGAAGCGAAATTAGTAACGGCAATGTAGAGGTCAGAGAAACCGTCACAAACCAATCCCAGTAACATTCAGTACACGTGAAACTACCTGCATCACACTGCGGAGCTGGTTTGAGTAACTGCGTCCCAAATCCAGTCGCAGCAAACTGCCTCAAATGTAGTCCTCAAAGAAGCGAAATTCATTACGGCAATGTAGATGTCAGAGAAAGCGTCACAAACCAAACCCAGTAACATTCAGTACACGTGAAACTACCTGGATCACACGGCCGAGCTGGTTTGAGTAACTGCGTCCCAAAGCCAGTCGCCGCAAGGGTGCCTCGAATGTAGTCCTAAAAGAAGCGAAATTAAATACGGCAATGTAGAGGTCAGAGAAAGCGTCACAAACCAAACCCAGTAACATTCAGTACACGTGAAACTACCTGCATCCCACGGCCGAGCTGGTTTGAGTAACTGCGTCCCAAATCCAGTCGCAGCAAGGCTGTATCAAATGTAGTCCTCAAAGAAGCGAAATTCATTACGGCAATGTAGAGGTCAGAGAAACCGTCACAAACCAATCCCAGTAACATTCAGTACACGTGAAACTACCTGCATCGCACTGCCGAGCTGGTTTGAGTAACTGCGTCCCAAAGCCAGTCGTCGCAAGGGTGCCTCGAATGTAGTCCTAAAGGAAGCGAAATTAATTACGGCGATGTAGAGGTCAGAGAAAGCGTCACAAACCAATCCCAGTAACATTCAGTACACGTGAAACTACCTGCATCACACTGCCGAGCTGGTTTGAGTAACTGCGTCCCAAATCCAGCCGCAGCAAGGCTGCTTCAAATGTAGTCCTCAAAGAAGCGAAATTCATTACGGCAATGTAGAGGTCAGAGATACCGTCACAAACCAATCCCAGTAACATTCAGTACACGTGAAACTACCTGCATCCCACGGCCGAGCTGGTTTGAGTAACTGCGTCCCAAAGCCAGTCGCCGCAAGGGTGCCTTGAATGTAGTCCTAAAAGAAGCGAAATTATTTACGGCAATGTAGAGGTCAGAGAAAGCGTCACAAACCAATCCCAGTAACATTCAGTACACGTGAAACTACCTGCATCACACTGCCGAGCTGGTTTGAGTAACTGCGTCCCAAATCCAGTCGCAGCAAGGCTGCCTGAATTGTAGTCCTCAAAGAAGCGAAATTCATTACGGCAATGTAGAGGTCAGAGAAACCGTCACAAACCAATCCCAGTAACATTCAGTACACGTGAAACTACCTGCATCCCACGGCCAAGCTGGTTTGAGTAACTGCATCCCAAAGCCAGTCACCGCAAGGGTGCCTCGAATGTAGTCCTAAAAGAAGCGAAATTAATTACGGCAATGTAGAGGTCAGATAAAGCGTCATAAACCAATCCCAGTAACATTCAGTACACGCGAAACTAACTGCATCACAGGGCCGAGCTGATTTAAGTAACTGCGTCCCAAAGCCAGTCGTCGCAAGGGTGCCTCGAATGTAGTCCTAAAAGAAGCGAAATTAATTACGGCAATGTAGAGGTCAGATAAAGCGTCACAAACCAATCCCAGTAACATTCAGTACACGTGAAACTACCTGCATCACACTACGGAGCTGGTTTGAGTAACTGCGTCCCAAATCCATTCGCAGCAAGGCTGCCTCAAATGTAGTCCTAAAAGAAGCGAAATTAAATACGGCAATGTATAGATCAGAGAAAGCGTCACAAACCAAACCCAGTAACATTCAGTACACGTGAAACTACCTGCATCACACGGCCGAGCTGGTTTGAGTAACTGCGTCCCAAAGCCAGTCGCCGCAAGGGTGCCTCGAATGTAGTCCTAAAAGAAGCGAAATTAATTACGGCAATGTAGAGGTCAGAGAAAGCGTCACAAACCAATCCCAGTAACATTCAGTACACGTGAAACTACCTGCATCACACAGCCGAGCTGATTTGAGTAACTGCGTCCCAAAGCCAGTCACCGCAAGGGTGCCTCGAATGTAGCCCTAAAAGAAGCGAAAATAATTACGGCAATGTAGAGGTCAGAGAAACCGTCACAAACCAATCCCAGTAACATTCAGTACACGTGAAACTACCTGCATCACACTGCCGAGCTGGTTTGAGTAACTGCGTCCCAAATCCAGTCGCAGCAAGGCTGCCTCAAATGTAGTCCTCAAAGAAGCGAAATTCATTACGGGAATGTAGAGGTCAGAGAAAGCGTCACAAACCAAACCCAGTAACATTCAGTACACGTGAAACTTCCTGCATCACACGGCCGAGCTGGTTTGAGTAACTGCGTCCCAAAGCCAGTCACCGCAAGGGTGCCTCGAATGTAGTCCTAAAAGAAGCGAAATTAATTACGGCAATGTATAGGTCAGAGAAAGCGTCACAAACCAAACCCAGTAACATTCAGTACACGTGAAACTACCTGCATCCCACGGCCGAGCTGGTTTGAGTAACTGCGTCCCAAAGCCAGTCGTCGCAAGGGTGCCTCGAATGTAGTCCTAAAGGAAGCGAAATTAATTACGGCGATGTAGAGGTCAGAGAAAGCGTCACAAACCAATCGCAGTAACATTCAGTACACGTGAAACTACCTGCATCACACTGCCGAGCTGGTTTGAGTAACTGCGTCCCAAATCCAGTCGCAGCAAGGCTGCTTCAACTGTAGTCCTCAAAGAAGCGAAATTCATTACGGCAATGTAGAGGTCAGAGAAACCGTCACAAACCAATCCCAGTAACATTCAGTACACGTGAAACTACCTGCATCGCACTGCCGAGCTGGTTTGAGTAACTGCGTCCCAAAGCCAGTCGTCGCAAGGGTGCCTCGAATGTAGTCCTAAAGGAAGCGAAATTAATTACGGCGATGTAGAGGTCAGAGAAAGCGTCACAAACCAATCCCAGTAACATTCAGTACACGTGAAACTACCTGCATCACACTGCCGAGCTGGTTTGAGTAACTGCGTCCCAAATCCAGTCGCAGCAAGGCTGCTTCAAATGTAGTCCTCAAAGAAGCGAAATTCATTACGGCAATGTAGAGGTCAGAGATACCGTCACAAACCAATCCCAGTAACATTCAGTACACGTGAAACTACCTGCATCCCACGGCCGAGCTGGTTTGAGTAACTGCGTCCCAAAGCCAGTCGCCGCAAGGGTGCCTCGAATGTAGTCCTAAAAGAAGCGAAATTATTTACGGCAATGTAGAGGTCAGAGAAAGCGTCACAAACCAATCCCAGTAACATTCAGTACACGTGAAACTACCTGCATCACACTGCCGAGCTGGTTTGAGTAACTGCGTCCCAAATCCAGTCGCAGGAAGGCTGCCTCAATTGTAGTCCTCAAAGAAGCGAAATTAATTACGGCAATGTATAGATCAGAGAAAGCGTCACAAACCAAACCCAGTAACATTCATTACACGTGAAACTACCTGCATCACACGGCCGAGCTGGTTTGAGTAACTGCGTCCCAAAGCCAGTCGCCGCAAGGGTGCCTCGAATGTAGTCCTAAAGGAAGCGAAATTAATTACGGCAATGTAGAGGTCAGAGAAAGCGTCACAAACCAATCCCAGTAACATTCAGTACACGTGAAACTACCTGCATCACACAGCCGAGCTGATTTGAGTAACTGCGCCCCAAAGCCAGTCGCCGCAAGGGTGCCTCGAATGTAGTCCTAAAAGAAGCGAAATAAATTACGGCAATGTAGAGGTTAGATAAAGCGTCACAAACCAATCCCAGTAACGTTCAGTGCACGTGAAACTACCTGCATCACACGGCCGAGCTGGTTTGAGTAACTGCGTCCCAAAGCCAGTCGCCGCAAGGGTGCCTCGAATGGAGCCCTAAAAGAAGCGAAAATAATTACGGCAATGTAGAGGTCAGAGAAACCGTCACAAACCAATCCCAGTAACATTCAGTACACGTGAAACTACCTGCATCACACTGCCGAGCTGGTTTGAGTAACTGCGTCCCAAATCCAGTCGCAGCAAGGCTGCTTCAACTGTAGTCCTCAAAGAAGCGAAATTCATTACGGCAATGTAGAGGTCAGAGAAACCGTCACAAACCAATCCCAGTAACATTCAGTACACGTGAAACTACCTGCATCGCACTGCCGAGCTGGTTTGAGTAACTGCGTCCCAAAGCCAGTCGTCGCAAGGGTGCCTCGAATGTAGTCCTAAAGGAAGCGAAATTAATTACGGCGATGTAGAGGTCAGAGAAAGCGTCACAAACCAATCCCAGTAACATTCAGTACACGTGAAACTACCTGCATCACACTGCCGAGCTGGTTTGAGTAACTGCGTCCCAAATCCAGTCGCAGCAAGGCTGCTTCAAATGTAGTCCTCAAAGAAGCGAAATTCATTACGGCAATGTAGAGGTCAGAGATACCGTCACAAACCAATCCCAGTAACATTCAGTACACGTGAAACTACCTGCATCCCACGGCCGAGCTGGTTTGAGTAACTGCGTCCCAAAGCCAGTCGCCGCAAGGGTGCCTCGAATGTAGTCCTAAAAGAAGCGAAATTATTTACGGCAATGTAGAGGTCAGAGAAAGCGTCACAAACCAATCCCAGTAACATTCAGTACACGTGAAACTACCTGCATCACACTGCCGAGCTGGTTTGAGTAACTGCGTCCCAAATCCAGTCGCAGGAAGGCTGCCTCAATTGTAGTCCTCAAAGAAGCGAAATTAATTACGGCAATGTATAGATCAGAGAAAGCGTCACAAACCAAACCCAGTAACATTCATTACACGTGAAACTACCTGCATCACACGGCCGAGCTGGTTTGAGTAACTGCGTCCCAAAGCCAGTCGCCGCAAGGGTGCCTCGAATGTAGTCCTAAAGGAAGCGAAATTAATTACGGCAATGTAGAGGTCAGAGAAAGCGTCACAAACCAATCCCAGTAACATTCAGTACACGTGAAACTACCTGCATCACACAGCCGAGCTGATTTGAGTAACTGCGCCCCAAAGCCAGTCGCCGCAAGGGTGCCTCGAATGTAGTCCTAAAAGAAGCGAAATAAATTACGGCAATGTAGAGGTTAGATAAAGCGTCACAAACCAATCCCAGTAACGTTCAGTGCACGTGAAACTACCTGCATCACACGGCCGAGCTGGTTTGAGTAACTGCGTCCCAAAGCCAGTCGCCGCAAGGGTGCCTCGAATGGAGCCCTAAAAGAAGCGAAAATAATTACGGCAATGTAGAGGTCAGAGAAACCGTCACAAACCAATCCCAGTAACATTCAGTACACGTGAAACTACCTGCATCACACTGCCGAGCTGGTTTGAGTAACTGCGTCCCAAATCCAGTCGCAGCAAGGCTGCCTCAAATGTAGTCCTCAAAGAAGCGAAAGTCATTACGGGAATGTAGAGGTCAGAGAAAGCGTCACAAACCAAACCCAGTAACATTCAGTACACGTGAAACTTCCTGCATCACACGGCCGAGCTGGTTTGAGTAACTGCGTCCCAAAGCCAGTCACCGCAAGGGTGCCTCGAATGTAGTCCTAAAAGAAGCGAAATTAATTACGGCAATGTATAGGTCAGAGAAAGCGTCACAAACCAAACCCAGTAACATTCAGTACACGTGAAACTACCTGCATCCCACGGCCGAGCTGGTTTGAGTAACTGCGTCCCAAAGCCAGTCGTCGCAAGGGTGCCTCGAATGTAGTCCTAAAGGAAGCGAAATTAATTACGGCGATGTAGAGGTCAGAGAAAGCGTCACAAACCAATCGCAGTAACATTCAGTACACGTGAAACTACCTGCATCACACTGCCGAGCTGGTTTGAGTAACTGCGTCCCAAATCCAGTCGCAGCAAGGCTGCTTCAACTGTAGTCCTCAAAGAAGCGAAATTCATTACGGCAATGTAGAGGTCAGAGAAACCGTCACAAACCAATCCCAGTAACATTCAGTACACGTGAAACTACCTGCATCGCACTGCCGAGCTGGTTTGAGTAACTGCGTCCCAAAGCCAGTCGTCGCAAGGGTGCCTCGAATGTAGTCCTAAAGGAAGCGAAATTAATTACGGCGATGTAGAGGTCAGAGAAAGCGTCACAAACCAATCCCAGTAACATTCAGTACACGTGAAACTACCTGCATCACACTGCCGAGCTGGTTTGAGTAACTGCGTCCCAAATCCAGTCGCAGCAAGGCTGCTTCAAATGTAGTCCTCAAAGAAGCGAAATTCATTACGGCAATGTAGAGGTCAGAGATACCGTCACAAACCAATCCCAGTAACATTCAGTACACGTGAAACTACCTGCATCCCACGGCCGAGCTGGTTTGAGTAACTGCGTCCCAAAGCCAGTCGCCGCAAGGGTGCCTCGAATGTAGTCCTAAAAGAAGCGAAATTATTTACGGCAATGTAGAGGTCAGAGAAAGCGTCACAAACCAATCCCAGTAACATTCAGTACACGTGAAACTACCTGCATCACACTGCCGAGCTGGTTTGAGTAACTGCGTCCCAAATCCAGTCGCAGGAAGGCTGCCTCAATTGTAGTCCTCAAAGAAGCGAAATTAATTACGGCAATGTATAGATCAGAGAAAGCGTCACAAACCAAACCCAGTAACATTCATTACACGTGAAACTACCTGCATCACACGGCCGAGCTGGTTTGAGTAACTGCGTCCCAAAGCCAGTCGCCGCAAGGGTGCCTCGAATGTAGTCCTAAAGGAAGCGAAATTAATTACGGCAATGTAGAGGTCAGAGAAAGCGTCACAAACCAATCCCAGTAACATTCAGTACACGTGAAACTACCTGCATCACACAGCCGAGCTGATTTGAGTAACTGCGCCCCAAAGCCAGTCGCCGCAAGGGTGCCTCGAATGTAGTCCTAAAAGAAGCGAAATAAATTACGGCAATGTAGAGGTTAGATAAAGCGTCACAAACCAATCCCAGTAACGTTCAGTGCACGTGAAACTACCTGCATCACACGGCCGAGCTGGTTTGAGTAACTGCGTCCCAAAGCCAGTCGCCGCAAGGGTGCCTCGAATGGAGCCCTAAAAGAAGCGAAAATAATTACGGCAATGTAGAGGTCAGAGAAACCGTCACAAACCAATCCCAGTAACATTCAGTACACGTGAAACTACCTGCATCACACTGCCGAGCTGGTTTGAGTAACTGCGTCCCAAATCCAGTCGCAGCAAGGCTGCCTCAAATGTAGTCCTCAAAGAAGCGAAAGTCATTACGGGAATGTAGAGGTCAGAGAAAGCGTCACAAACCAAACCCAGTAACATTCAGTACACGTGAAACTTCCTGCATCACACGGCCGAGCTGGTTTGAGTAACTGCGTCCCAAAGCCAGTCACCGCAAGGGTGCCTCGAATGTAGTCCTAAAAGAAGCGAAAATAATTACGGCAATGTATAGGTCAGAGAAAGCGTCACAAACCAAACCCAGTAACATTCAGTACACGTGAAACTACCTGCATCCCACGGCCGAGCTGGTTTGAGTAACTGCGTCCCAAAGCCAGTCGTCGCAAGGGTGCCTCGAATGTAGTCCTAAAGGAAGCGAAATTAATTACGGCAATGTAGAGGTCACAGAAAGCGTCACAAACCAAACCCAGTAACATTCAGCACACGTAAAACGACCTGCATCCCACGGCCGAGCTGGTTTGAGTAACTGCGTCCCAAAGCCAGTCGTCGCAAGGGTGCCTCGAATGTAGTCCTAAAGGAAGCGAAATTATTTACGGCGATGTAGAGGTCAGAGAAAGCGTCACAAACCAAACCCAGTAACATTCAGTACACGTGAAACTACCTGCATCGCACGGCCGAGCTGGTTTGAGTAACTGCGTCCCAAAGCCAGTCGTCGCAAGGGTGCCTCGAATGTAGTCCTAAAAGAAGCGATATTAATTACGGCAATGTAGAGGTCAGATAAAGCGTCATAAACCAATCCCAGTAACATTCAGTACACGCGAAACTAACTGCATCACAGGGCCGAGCTGATTTGAGTAACTGCGTCCCAAAGCCAGTCGTCGCAAGGGTGCCTCGAATGTAGTCCTAAAAGAAGCGAAATTAATTACGGCAATGTAGAGGTCAGATAAAGCGTCACAAACCAATCCAGTAACATTCAGTACACGTGAAACTACCTGCATCACACTACGGAGCTGGTTTGAGTAACTGCGTCCCAAATCCATTCGCAGCAAGGCTGCCTCAAATGTAGTCCTAAAAGAAGCGAAATTAATTACGGCAATGTATAGATCATAAAAGCGTCACAAACCAAACCCAGTAACATTCAGTACACGTGAAAGTACCTGCATCACACGGCCGAGCTGGTTTGAGTAACTGCGTCCCAAAGCCAGTCGCCGCAAGGGTGCCTCGAATGTAGTCCTAAAAGAAGCGAAATTAATTACGGCAATGTAGAGGTCAGAGAAAGCGTCACAAACCAATCCCAGTAACATTCAGTACACGTGAAACTACCTGCATCACACGGCCAAGCTGGTTTGAGTAACTGCGTCCCAAAGCCAGTCGTCGCAAGGGTGCCTCGAATGTAGTCCTAAAGGAAGCGAAATTATTTACGGCGATGTAGAGGTCAGAGAAAGCGTCACAAACCAAACCCAGTAACATTAAGTACACGTGAAACTACCTGCATCGCACGGCCGAGCTGGTTTGAGTAACTGCGTCCCAAAGCCAGTCGTCGCAAGGGTGCCTCGAATGTAGTCCTAAAAGAAGCGATATTAATTACGGCAATGTAGAGGTCAGATAAAGCGTCATAAACCAATCCCAGTAACATTCAGTACACGCGAAACTAACTGCATCACAGGGCCGAGCTGATTTGAGTAACTGCGTCCCAAAGCCAGTCGTCGCAAGGGTGCCTCGAATGTAGTCCTAAAAGAAGCGAAATTAATTACGGCAATGTAGAGGTTAGATAAAGCGTCACAAACCAATCCCAGTAACGTTCAGTGCACGTGAAACTACCTGCATCACACGGCCGAGCTTGTTTGAGTAACTGCGTCCCAAAGCCAGTCGCCGCAAGGGTGCCTCGAATGTAGCCCTAAAAGAAGCGAAAATAATTACGGCAATGTAGAGGTCAGAGAAACCGTCACAAACCAATCCCAGTAACATTCAGTACACGTGAAACTACCTGCATCACACTGCCGAGCTGGTTTGAGTAACTGCGTCCCAAATCCAGTCGCAGCAAGGCTGCCTCAAATGTAGTCCTCAAAGAAGCGAAATTCATTACGGGAATGTAGAGGTCAGAGAAAGCGACACAAACCAAACCCAGTAACATTCAGTACACGTGAAACTACCTGCATCACACGGCCAAGCTGGTTTGAGTAACTGCGTCCCAAAGCCAGTCACCGCAAGGGTGCCTCGAATGTAGTCCTAAAAGAAGCGAAATTAATTACGGCAATGTAGAGGTCAGATAAAGCGTCATAAACCAATCCCAGTAACATTCAGTACACGCGAAACTAACTGCATCACAGGGCCGAGCTGATTTGAGTAACTGCGTCCCAAAGCCAGTCGTCGCAAGGGTGCCTCGAATGTAGTCCTAAAAGAAGCGAAATTAATTACGGTAATGTAGAGGTCAGATAAAGCGTCACAAACCAATCCCAGTAACATTCAGTACACGTGAAACTACCTGCATCACACTACGGAGCTGGTTTGAGTAACTGCGTCCCAAATCCATTCGCAGCAAGGCTGCCTCAAATGTAGTCCTAAAAGAAGCGAAATTAAATACGGCAATGTATAGATCAGAGAAAGCGTCACAAACCAAACCCAGTAACATTCAGTACACGTGAAACTACCTGCATCACACGGCCGAGCTGGTTTGAGTAACTGCGTCCCAAAGCCAGTCGCCGCAAGGGTGCCTCGAATGTAGTCCTAAAAGAAGCGAAATTAATTACGGCAATGTAGAGGTCAGAGAAAGCGTCACAAACCAATCCCAGTAACATTCAGTACACGTGAAACTACCTGCATCACACAGCCGAGCTGATTTGAGTGACTGCGTCCCAAAGCCAGTCACCGCAAGGGTGCCTCGAATGTAGTCCTAAAAGAAGCGAAATTAATTACGGCAATGTAGAGGTTAGATAAAGCGTCACAAACCAATCCCAGTAACGTTCAGTGCACGTGAAACTACCTGCATCACACGGCCGAGCTGGTTTGAGTAACTGCGTCCCAAAGCCAGTCGCCGCAAGGGTGCCTCGAATGTAGCCCTAAAAGAAGCGAAAATAATTACGGCAATGTAGAGGTCAGAGAAACCGTTACAAACCAATCCCAGTAACATTCAGTACACGTGAAACTACCTGCATCACACTGCCGAGCTGGTTTGAGTAACTGCGTCCCAAATCCAGTCGCAGCAAGGCTGCCTCAAATGTAGTCCTCAAAGAAGCGAAATTCATTACGGGAATGTAGAGGTCAGAGAAAGCGTCACAAACCAAACCCAGTAACATTCAGTACACGTGAAACTACCTGCATCACACGGCCGAGCTGGTTTGAGTAACTGCGTCCCAAAGCCAGTCACCGCAAGGGTGCCTCGAATGTAGTCCTAAAAGAAGCGAAATTAATTACGGCAATGTAGAGGTCAGAGAAACCGTCACAAACCAAACCCAGTAACATTCAGTACACGTGAAACTACCTGCATCCCACGGCCGAGCTGGTTTGAGTAACTGCGTGCCAAAGCCAGTCGTCGCAAGGGTGCCTCGAATGTAGTCCTAAAGGAAGCGAAATTAATTACGGCAATGTAGAGGTCAGAGAAAGCGTCACAAACCAAACCCAGTAACATTCAGCACACGTGAAACGACCTGCATCCCACGGCCGAGCTGGTTTGAGTAACTGCGTCCCAAAGCCAGTCGTCGCAAGGGTGCCTCGAATGTAGTCCTAAAGGAAGCGAAATTATTTACGGCGATGTAGAGGTCAGAGAAAGCGTCACAAACCAAACCCAGTAACATTCAGTACACGTGAAACTACCTGCATCGCACGGCCGAGCTGGTTTGAGTAACTGCGTCCCAAAGCCAGTCGTCGCAAGGGTGCCTCGAATGTAGTCCTAAAAGAAGCGATATTAATTACGGCAATGTAGAGGTCAGATAAAGCGTCATAAACCAATCCCAGCAACATTCAGTACACGCGAAACTAACTGCATCACAGGTCCGAGCTGATTTGAGTAACTGCGTCCCAAAGCCAGTCGTCGCAAGGGTGCCTCGAATGTAGTCCTAAAGGAAGCGAAATTAATTACGGCGATGTAGAGGTCAGAGAAAGCGTCACAAACCAATACCAGTAACATTCAGTACACGTGAAACTACCTGCATCACACTGCCGAGCTGGTTTGAGTAACTGCGTCCCAAATCCAGTCGCCGCAAGGGTGCCTCGAATGTAGTCCTAAAAGAAGCGAAATTATTTACGGCAATGTAGAGGTCAGAGAAAGCGTCACAAACCAATCCCAGTAACATTCAGTACACGTGAAACTACCTGCATCCCACGGCCGAGCTGGTTTGAGTAACTGCGTCCCAAATCCAGTCGCAGCAAGGCTGCCTCGAATGTAGTCCTCAAAGAAGCGAAATTAATTACGGCGATGTAGAGGTCAGAGAAAGCGTCACAAACCAATCCCAGTAACATTCAGTACACGTGAAACTACCTGCATCACACAGCCGAGCTGATTTGAGTAACTGCGTCCCAAAGCCAGTCGCCGCAAGGGTGCCTCGAATGTAGTCCTAAAAGAAGCGAAATTAATTACGGCAATGTAGAGGTTAGATAAAGCGTCACAAACCAATCCCAGTAACGTTCAGTGCACGTGAAACTACCTGCATCACACGGCCGAGCTGGTTTGAGTAACTGCGTCCCAAAGCCAGTCGCCGCAAGGGTGCCTCGAATGTAGCCCTAAAAGAAGCGAAAATAATTGCGGCAATGTAGAGGTCAGAGAAACCGTCACAAACCAATCCCAGTAACATTCAGTACACGTGAAACTACCTGCATCACATTGCCGAGCTGGTTTGAGTAACTGCGTCCCAAATCCAGTCGCAGCAAGGCTGCCTCAAATGTAGTCCTCAAAGAAGCGAAATTCATTACGGGAATGTAGAGGTCAGAGAAAGCGTCACAAACCAAACCCAGTAACATTCAGTACACGTGAAACTACCTGCATCACACGGCCGAGCTGGTTTGAGTAACTGCGTCCCAAAGCCAGTCACCGCAAGGGTGCCTCGAATGTAGTCCTAAAAGAAGCGAAATTAATTACGGCAATGTAGAGGTCAGAGAAAGCGACACAAACCAAACCCAGTAACATTCAGTACACGTGAAACTACCTGCATCACACGGCCAAGCTGGTTTGAGTAACTGCGTCCCAAAGCCAGTCACCGCAAGGGTGCCTCGAATGTAGTCCTAAAAGAAGCGAAATTAATTACGGCAATGTAGAGGTCAGATAAAGCGTCATAAACCAATCCCAGTAACATTCAGTACACGCGAAACTAACTGCATCACAGGGCCGAGCTGATTTGAGTAACTGCGTCCCAAAGCCAGTCGTCGCAAGGGTGCCTCGAATGTAGTCCTAAAAGAAGCGAAATTAATTACGGCAATGTAGAGGTCAGATAAAGCGTCACAAACCAATCCCAGTAACATTCAGTACACGTGAAACTACCTGCATCACACTACGGAGCTGGTTTGAGTAACTGCGTCCCAAATCCATTCGCAGCAAGGCTGCCTCAAATGTAGTCCTAAAAGAAGCGAAATTAAATACGGCAATGTATAGATCAGAGAAAGCGTCACAAACCAAACCCAGTAACATTCAGTACACGTGAAACTACCTGCATCACACGGCCGAGCTGGTTTGAGTAACTGCGTCCCAAAGCCAGTCGCCGCAAGGGTGCCTCGAATGTAGTCCTAAAAGAAGCGAAATTAATTACGGCAATGTAGAGGTCAGAGAAAGCGTCACAAACCAATCCCAGTAACATTCAGTACACGTGAAACTACCTGCATCACACAGCCGAGCTGATTTGAGTGACTGCGTCCCAAAGCCAGTCACCGCAAGGGTGCCTCGAATGTAGTCCTAAAAGAAGCGAAATTAATTACGGCAATGTAGAGGTTAGATAAAGCGTCACAAACCAATCCCAGTAACGTTCAGTGCACGTGAAACTACCTGCATCACACGGCCGAGCTGGTTTGAGTAACTGCGTCCCAAAGCCAGTCGCCGCAAGGGTGCCTCGAATGTAGCCCTAAAAGAAGCGAAAATAATTACGGCAATGTAGAGGTCAGAGAAACCGTTACAAACCAATCCCAGTAACATTCAGTACACGTGAAACTACCTGCATCACACTGCCGAGCTGGTTTGAGTAACTGCGTCCCAAATCCAGTCGCAGCAAGGCTGCCTCAAATGTAGTCCTCAAAGAAGCGAAATTCATTACGGGAATGTAGAGGTCAGAGAAAGCGTCACAAACCAAACCCAGTAACATTCAGTACACGTGAAACTACCTGCATCACACGGCCGAGCTGGTTTGAGTAACTGCGTCCCAAAGCCAGTCACCGCAAGGGTGCCTCGAATGTAGTCCTAAAAGAAGCGAAATTAATTACGGCAATGTAGAGGTCAGAGAAACCGTCACAAACCAAACCCAGTAACATTCAGTACACGTGAAACTACCTGCATCCCACGGCCGAGCTGGTTTGAGTAACTGCGTGCCAAAGCCAGTCGTCGCAAGGGTGCCTCGAATGTAGTCCTAAAGGAAGCGAAATTAATTACGGCAATGTAGAGGTCAGAGAAAGCGTCACAAACCAAACCCAGTAACATTCAGCACACGTGAAACGACCTGCATCCCACGGCCGAGCTGGTTTGAGTAACTGCGTCCCAAAGCCAGTCGTCGCAAGGGTGCCTCGAATGTAGTCCTAAAGGAAGCGAAATTATTTACGGCGATGTAGAGGTCAGAGAAAGCGTCACAAACCAAACCCAGTAACATTCAGTACACGTGAAACTACCTGCATCGCACGGCCGAGCTGGTTTGAGTAACTGCGTCCCAAAGCCAGTCGTCGCAAGGGTGCCTCGAATGTAGTCCTAAAAGAAGCGATATTAATTACGGCAATGTAGAGGTCAGATAAAGCGTCATAAACCAATCCCAGCAACATTCAGTACACGCGAAACTAACTGCATCACAGGTCCGAGCTGATTTGAGTAACTGCGTCCCAAAGCCAGTCGTCGCAAGGGTGCCTCGAATGTAGTCCTAAAGGAAGCGAAATTAATTACGGCGATGTAGAGGTCAGAGAAAGCGTCACAAACCAATCCCAGTAACATTCAGTACACGTGAAACTACCTGCATCACACTGCCGAGCTGGTTTGAGTAACTGCGTCCCAAATCCAGTCGCCGCAAGGGTGCCTCGAATGTAGTCCTAAAAGAAGCGAAATTATTTACGGCAATGTAGAGGTCAGAGAAAGCGTCACAAACCAATCCCAGTAACATTCAGTACACGTGAAACTACCTGCATCCCACGGCCGAGCTGGTTTGAGTAACTGCGTCCCAAATCCAGTCGCAGCAAGGCTGCCTCGAATGTAGTCCTCAAAGAAGCGAAATTAATTACGGCGATGTAGAGGTCAGAGAAAGCGTCACAAACCAATCCCAGTAACATTCAGTACACGTGAAACTACCTGCATCACACAGCCGAGCTGATTTGAGTAACTGCGTCCCAAAGCCAGTCGCCGCAAGGGTGCCTCGAATGTAGTCCTAAAAGAAGCGAAATTAATTACGGCAATGTAGAGGTTAGATAAAGCGTCACAAACCAATCCCAGTAACGTTCAGTGCACGTGAAACTACCTGCATCACACGGCCGAGCTGGTTTGAGTAACTGCGTCCCAAAGCCAGTCGCCGCAAGGGTGCCTCGAATGTAGCCCTAAAAGAAGCGAAAATAATTGCGGCAATGTAGAGGTCAGAGAAACCGTCACAAACCAATCCCAGTAACATTCAGTACACGTGAAACTACCTGCATCACATTGCCGAGCTGGTTTGAGTAACTGCGTCCCAAATCCAGTCGCAGCAAGGCTGCCTCAAATGTAGTCCTCAAAGAAGCGAAATTCATTACGGGAATGTAGAGGTCAGAGAAAGCGTCACAAACCAAACCCAGTAACATTCAGTACACGTGAAACTACCTGCATCACACGGCCGAGCTGGTTTGAGTAACTGCGTCCCAAAGCCAGTCACCGCAAGGGTGCCTCGAATGTAGTCCTAAAAGAAGCGAAATTAATTACGGCAATGTAGAGGTCAGAGAAAGCGTCACAAACCAAACCCAGTAACATTCAGTACACGTGAAACTACCTGCATCCCACGGCCGAGCTGGTTTGAGTAACTGCGTCCCAAAGCCAGTCGTCGCAAGGGTGCCTCGAATGTAGTCCTAAAGGAAGCGAAATTAATTACGGCAATGTAGAGGTCAGAGAAAGCGTCACAAACCAAACCCAGTAACATTCAGCACACGTGAAACGACCTGCATCCCACGGCAGAGCTGGTTTGAGTAACTGCGTCCCAAAGCCAGTCGTCGCAAGGGTGCCTCGAATGTAGCCCTAAAAGAAGCGAAAATAATTGCGGCAATGTAGAGGTCAGAGAAACCGTCACAAACCAATCCCAGTAACATTCAGTACACGCGAAACTAACTGCATCACAGGGCCGAGCTGATTTGAGTAACTGCGTCCCAAAGCCAGTCGCCGCAAGGGTGCCTCGAATGTAGTCCTAAAAGAAGCGAAATTAATTACGGCAATTTAGGGGCTAGACAAAGCGTCACAAACCAAACCCAGTAACATTCATCACACGTGAAACTACCTGCATCCCACGGCCGAGCTGGTTTGAGTAACTGCGTCCCAAAGCCAGTCGCCGCAAGGGTGCCTCGAATGTAGTCCTAAAGGAAGCGAAATTAATTACGGCGATGTAGAGGTCAGAGAAAGCGTCACAAACCAATCCCAGTAACATTCAGTACACGTGAAACTACCTGCATCCCACGGCCGAGCTGGTTTGAGTAACTGCGTCCCAAAGCCAGTCGCCGCAAGGGTGCCTCGAATGTAGTCCTAAAAGAAGCGAAATTAATTACGGCAATGTAGAGGTCAGAGAAACCGTCACAAACCAATCCCAGTAACATTCAGTACACGTGAAACTACCTGCATCACATTGCCGAGCTGGTTTGAGTAACTGCGTCCCAAATCCAGTCGCAGCAAGGCTGCCTCAAATGTAGTCCTCAAAGAAGCGAAATTCATTACGGGAATGTAGAGGTCAGAGAAAGCGTCACAAACCAAACCCAGTAACATTCAGTACACGTGAAACTACCTGCATCACACGGCCGAGCTGGTTTGAGTAACTGCGTCCCAAAGCCAGTCACCGCAAGGGTGCCTCGAATGTAGTCCTAAAAGAAGCGAAATTAATTACGGCAATGTAGAGGTCAGAGAAAGCGTCACAAACCAAACCCAGTAACATTCAGTACACGTGAAACTACCTGCATCCCACGGCCGAGCTGGTTTGAGTAACTGCGTCCCAAAGCCAGTCGTCGCAAGGGTGCCTCGAATGTAGTCCTAAAGGAAGCGAAATTAATTACGGCAATGTAGAGGTCAGAGAAAGCGTCACAAACCAAACGCAGTAACATTCAGCACACGTGAAACGACCTGCATCCCACGGCAGAGCTGGTTTGAGTAACTGCGTCCCCCAAAGCCAGTCGTCGCAAGGGTGCCTCGAATGTAGTCCTAAAGGATGCGAAATTATTTACGGCGACGTAGAGGTCAGAGAAAGCGTCACAAACCAAACCCAGTAACATTAAGTACACGTGAAACTACCTGCATCGCACGGCCGAGCTGGTTTGAGTAACTGCGTCCCAAAGCCAGTCGTCGCAAGGGTGCCTCGAATGTAGTCCTAAAAGAAGCGATATTATTTACGGCAATGTAGAGGTCAGATAAAGCGTCATAAACCAATCCCAGTAACATTCAGTACACGCGAAACTAACTGCATCACAGGGCCGAGCTGATTTGAGTAACTGCGTCCCAAAGCCAGTCGCCGCAAGGGTGCCTCGAATGTAGTCCTAAAAGAAGCGAAATTAATTACGGCAATTTAGGGGCTAGACAAAGCGTCACAAACCAAACCCAGTAACATTCATCACACGTGAAACTACCTGCATCCCACGGCCGAGCTGGTTTGAGTAACTGCGTCCCAAAGCCAGTCGCCGCAAGGGTGCCTCGAATGTAGTCCTAAAGGAAGCGAAATTAATTACGGCGATGTAGAGGTCAGAGAAAGCGTCACAAACCAATCCCAGTAACATTCAGTACACGTGAAACTACCTGCATCCCACGGCGGAGCTGGTTTGAGTAACTGCGTCCCAAAGCCAGTCGCCGCAAGGGTGCCTCGAATGTAGTCCTAAAAGAAGCGAAATTAATTACGGCAATGTAGAGGTCAGAGAAACCGTCACAAACCAATCCCAGTAACATTCAGTACACGTGAAACTACCTGCATCCCACGGCCGAGCTGGTTTGAGTAACTGCGTCCCAAAGCCAGTCGCAGCAAGGCTGCCCTAAATGTAGTCCTCAAAGAAGCGAAATTCATTACGGCAATGTAGAGGTCAGAGAAAGCGTCACAAACCAAACCCAGTAACATTCACGTGAAACTACCTGCATCCCACGGCCGAGCCGGTTTGAGTAACGGCGTCACAAAGCCAGTCGCCGCAAGGGTGCCTCGAATGTAGTCCTAAAAGAAGCGAAATTAATTACGGCAATGTAGAGGTCAGAGAAACCGTCACAAACCAATCCCAGTAACATTCAGTACACGTGAAACTACCTGCATCCCACGGCCGAGCTGGTTTGAGTAACTGCGTCCCAAATTCAGTCGCAGCAAGGCTGCCTCGAATGTAGTCCTCAAAGAAGCGAAATTAATTACGGCGATGTAGAGGTCAGAAAGCGTCACAAACCAATACCAGTAACATTCAGTACACGTGAAACTACCTGCATCCCACGGCCGAGCTGGTTTGAGTAACTGCGTCCCAAAGCCAGTCGCCGCAAGGGTGCCTCGAATGTAGTCCTAAAAGAAGCGAAATCAATTACGGCAATGTAGAGGTCAGATAAAGCATCACAAACCAATCCCAGTAACATTCAGTACACGTGAAACTACCTGCATCACACTGCCGAGCTGGTTTGAGTAACTGCGTCCCAAAGCCAGTCGCAGCAAGGCTGCCCTAAATGTAGTCCTCAAAGAAGCGAAATTCATTACGGCAATGTAGAGGTCAGAGAAAGCGTCACAAACCAAACCCAGTAACATTCAGTTCACGTGAAACTACCTGCATCCCACGGCCGAGCCGGTTTGAGTAACGGCGTCACAAAGCCAGTCGCCGCAAGGGTGCCTCGAATGTAGTCCTAAAAGAAGCGAAATTAATTACGGCAATGTAGAGGTCAGAGAAACCGTCACAAACCAATCCCAGTAACATTCAGTACACGTGAAACTACCTGCATCACACTGCCGAGCTGGTTTGACTAACTGCGTCCCAAAGCCAGTCGCCGCAAGGGTGCCTCGAATGTAGTCCTAAAAGAAGCGAAATTAATTACGGCAATGTAGAGGTTAGATAAAGCGTCACAAACCAATCCCAGTAACGTTCAGTGCACGTGAAACTACCTGCATCACACGGCCGAGCTGGTTTGAGTAACTGCGTCCCAAAGCCAGTCGCCGCAAGGGTGCCTCGAATGTAGCCCTAAAAGAAGCGAAAATAATTGCGGCAATGTAGAGGTCAGAGAAACCGTCACAAACCAATCCCAGTAACATTCAGTACACGTGAAACTACCTGCATCACATTGCCGAGCTGGTTTGAGTAACTGCGTCCCAAAGCCAGTCACCGCAAGGGTGCCTCAAATGTAGTCCTAAAAGAAGCGAAATTAATTACGGCAATGTAGAGGTCAGAGAAAGCTTCACAAACCAAACCCAGTAACATTCAGTACACGTGAAACTACCTGCATCCCACGGCCGAGCTGGTTTGAGTAACTGCGTCCCAAAGCCAGTCGTCGCAAGGGTGCCTCGAATGTAGTCCTAAAGGAAGCGAAATTATTTACGGCAATGTAGAGGTCAGAGAAAGCGTCACAAACCAAACCCAGTAACATTCAGCACACGTGAAACGACCTGCATCCCACGGCAGAGCTGGTTTGAGTAACTGCGTCCCAAAGCCAGTCGTCGCAAGGGTGCCTCGAATGTAGTCCTAAAGGAAGCGAAATTATTTACGGCGATGTAGAGGTCAGAGAAAGCGTCACAAACCAAACCGAGTAACATTAAGTACACGTGAGACTACCTGCATCGCACGGCCGAGCTGGTTTGAGTAACTGCGTCCCAAAGCCAGTCGTCGCAAGGGTGCCTCGAATGTAGTCCTAAAAGAAGCGATATTAATTACGGCAATGTAGAGGTCAGATAAAGCGTCATAAACCAATCCCAGTAACATTCAGTACACGCTAAACTAACTGCATCACAGGGCCGAGCTGATTTGAGTAACTGCGTCCCAAAGCCAGTCGCCGCAAGGGTGCCTCGAATGTAGTCCTAAAAGAAGCGAAATTAATTACGGCAATTTAGGGGCTAGACAAAGCGTCACAAACCAAACCCAGTAACATTCATCACACGTGAAACTACCTGCATCCCACGGCCGAGCTGGTTTGAGTAACTGCGTCCCAAAGCCAGTCGCCGCAAGGGTGCCTCGAATGTAGCTAAAGGAAGCGAAATTAATTACGGCGATGTAGAGGTCAGAGAAAGCGTCACAAACCAATCCCAGTAACATTCAGTACACGTGAAACTACCTGCATCCTACGGCCGAGCTGGTTTGAGTAACTGCGTCCCATAGCCAGTCGCCGCAAGGGTGCCTCGAATGTAGTCATAAAAGAAGCGAAATCAATTACGGCAATGTAGAGGTCAGATAAAGCGTCACAAACCAATCCCAGTAACATTCAGTACACGTGAAACTACCTCCATCACACTACGGAGCTGGTTTGAGTAACTGCGTCCCAAATCCATTCGCAGCAAGGCTGCCTCAAATGTAGTCCTAAAAGAAGCGAAATTAATTACGGCAATGTAGAGATCAGAGAAAGCGTCACAAACCAAACCCAGTAACATCCAGTACACGTGAAACTACCTGCATCACACTGCCGAGCTGGTTTGAGTAACTGCGTCCCAAATCCAGTCGCAGCAAGGCTGCCTCAAATGTAGTCCTCAAAGAAGCGAAATTCATTACGGCGATGTAGAGGTCAGAGAAACCGTCACAAACCAATCCCAGTAACATTCAGTACACGTGAAACTACCTGCATCACACTGCCGAGCTGGTTTGAGTAACTGCGTCCCAAAGCCAGTCGTCGCAAGGGTGCCTCGAATGTAGTCCTAAAGGAAGCGAAATTAATTACGGCGATGTAGAGGTCAGAGAAAGCGTCACAAACCAATCCCAGTAACATTCAGTACACGTGAAACTACCTGCATCACACTGCCGAGCTGGTTTGAGTAACTGCGTCCCAAATCCAGTCGCAGCAAGGCTGCCTCAAATGTAGTCCTCAAAGAAGCGAAATTCATTACGGCAATGTAGAGGTCAGAGAAACCGTCACAAACCAATCCCAGTAACATTCAGTACACGTGAAACTACCTGCATCCCACGGCCGAGCTGGTTTGAGTAACTGCGTCCCAAAGCCAGTCGCAGCAAGGCTGCCCTAAATGTAGTCCTCAAAGAAGCGAAATTCATTACGGCAATGTAGAGGTCAGAGAAAGCGTCACAAACCAAACCCAGTAACATTCAGTTCACGTGAAACTACCTGCATCCCACGGCCGAGCCGGTTTGAGTAACGGCGTCACAAAGCCAGTCGCCGCAAGGGTGCCTCGAATGTAGTCCTAAAAGAAGCGAAATTAATTACGGCAATGTAGAGGTCAGAGAAACCGTCACAAACCAATCCCAGTAACATTCAGTACACGTGAAACTACCTGCATCACACTGCCGAGCTGGTTTGACTAACTGCGTCCCAAAGCCAGTCGCCGCAAGGGTGCCTCGAATGTAGTCCTAAAAGAAGCGAAATTAATTACGGCAATGTAGAGGTTAGATAAAGCGTCACAAACCAAACCCAGTAACATTC